>NC_136069.1:723465857-724665857 GCF_964261635.1 Lissotriton helveticus
GCAGAAATAAGGCAGAGATGCAGAAAAGAGCAGAAAGGTGAAAATTAGAAAGGCTAAAAAAACGAGTGAAGGAGCAGAGGGAGAGAAAGGGAAAATGGGCAGAAATAAGGCACAAAAGAGCAGAGGTGCAGAAAGGTGAAAGATAGAAAGGGGAAAAAAACGAGTGAAAACGAGTGAAGGAGCAGAGGGAGAGAAAGGGAAATGGGCAGAAATAAGGAGCAAAAGAGCAGAGGTGCAGAAAGGTGAAAGATAGAAAGTGGAGAAAAACGAGTGAAGGAGCAGAAAGAAAGAAAGGAGACAGAGGTCCACTGGACCACCAGGGATGAGGCGCAGGGAAACCTGCGGGTGGAGGAGGGCCTCGATCACCAACACTCAAGAGTGCAGGGGCAGGGACACCTCACTTAATGGTGGAGCTGCGAGGGTGGGAGAGCAATTTCACTGACAATGAGTCAGTGGTCTTGCTCGCCTGTCCCCGCAGACGCCGCCATTAAGTAGGGGTCGGGGAGGGCTGGACAGCTGGGAGGCGGTAGCGGGGAGGGGAGCTGGATTGGGCCGGTCGTGCTGGGGGGGGGAGGGGCCGCGGGGCCAGCAGCGGCGGGGAAAGGGAAAGGGAGGAAAGAAGGGATAAAGAAAAAAGGGAAAATAAGCAGAAATAAGGCATGGGATGGCATTCAAAGTGGGGGCCTTTTTGTGGGCGAGGGGCGTGGGTGAAGTAGGTGAGATGGGAGGTAGGTGGGAGGCATGGCAAGTGACGTCAGTGGGTGAAGTAGGTGAAATGGGAGGTAGGTGGGAGGCATGGGGAGTGACGTCAGTGGGAGACGGTGTCGGTGAGTAGAAGAGTGAGTGAAGGCTGAAGATAGTGGGGGAGACAGGAGGGTAGTGGGGGCTGAGAATAGGAGGTGGGAGAGAGGGGGATGCTGAGATAGGGGAGGCGGTATGTTCTGTATCTTTTGTTGGGAGGGTGAGAGTGTCTTGGGTGGGAGTGGGGAGGGAGCTGTGGAGGGAGAGGTGTCCGCCGTGGGGGGGATGGGAGGGGGGGGTGGATAAGCTCCAAATGGTGGTGTGTGCAGATGGTGGCGTGTGGGTGAAAGTTAATATTTCAGATGTGAGAGACTCGTGGGTGGGAGTGGGGAGGGGGCTGGGGAGGGAGATGGGTCTGCCGTGGGAGGGAAGGGAGGAGGGGGTGGATAAGCTCCGAGCGATGGTGTGTTCAGATGGTGGCGTGTTGTGAGTGGGTGTTGTTATGTCAGGGGGGAGAGGGATGGGGAGGTATGAGTGGGGGTATGAGGGGTCATGTTAGAGGCGCGGCTAGTATATGGGGTGGAGACATTTGTGACTGTTCTCGGGGAGTGGGGGGCGTTAACAGCAGGTGGGCCATTTACTGGGGTGATAGGGGTATAGATGTTGTAGGTGGGGGCTGCGACGTCAGGGATGGTAATGCTGGTGGAGTTCTGGGTGGGGGTCCGCAGCTTGGAAAGGTGTTCTTTGAACTTGGGGAGCAGGTTGTCTAGTAGTTCCAGGTTCTTATCCGTGGATTGAATTAGGACAATCCCGTTATTGTAGATAGTAATGGTAGTCCTGCCAGGGAAGAGGTGGGAAGGTGTGATAGAGAGAGTTAGGCCATGAGATGTTTTCCTGGTGGTGGAGACGGTGAGTAGGGATAGGAACGCTTTTCTCCATTGGGCTCTGCGTGAGGTGTGGAAGATGATATCAGTATTCAGGGCTCCATTGCCCGGCGAGAAGTAGGAGTCGGCAAAGGGTGTTTCAGGGTGCGACCTCAAGAAGTTATGTTTAAAACGTTTAGTGGCTTTTTTGGTGAGTGTGGGAGGGTAGTTAATTCTAAAAGTGTGCGTGCCATTGAGCTCCATTTTAGAGGCTGTAATGTTGGGTGTAGGAGATAGGACACTGTCAGCCGCTAATTACAGTGCAAAGGAGTGACACTTGTGAGTGATCAATGTGTAAGAGGTAGAAGTCAGTGCAATCCAAGAACAACAATGAAGGCAGAGGGGAGGAGCTTGGCGGGCATCCGAGATGGCCGCTTGAGCACAGCGCTCTCCGGACCCTCGCCGCTCCCGGCATTTTATCCTGGCTGAATCCTGATTTCTTGCAAGAATTCGTGTGGGGGACGTTTGGCTGACTACCCTGGCACTTTTCAGAAATCGATTTGGATCTCGTATTCCTGAGATATGGTGCTCTGAACTTTTGGGCTCCGCCCTTGAGGTGCGCCCGGGACGGGGTGCGGTTCTGTAGCCGTCCTGCAATTGAACAACAACGGCAGGAGATCTGGCCTTGTTGGTCCCCCCTTCCTAAGTTTCGGTTTCGATTCCGTTCCGACTTGGGCCACGGGTGTGGATGTCGTGTTGCGACTGAGACCTGGAGGCAGATCGGCTGTTGGGCTTTCATGTGACCTATTTGCTGGCTTGGCGACCTCTACCCGAGTTGTGCCCCCTTTTTCATGTACTTTTGATCCTGTACTTTGAGTGTCGGGCCCGTCGAACCTGGTGGCTTGTCCTGTGACGCATCTTCAAAATGGCGGGCAGAGGGGACAGAGAGACGCGCAAGACGAAAACACCTCTGCGCGGAGCTCCAGTTCAATCAAATGTCATGGACCGTTATACCCATTCTAAGGGGTCCCCCGGAGCTGCCCTGCCTGGTTCCAGTATAGCGTCCGAACGAGTTTTGGAAGAGTCGGCGGAGCCCTCCCTACAGGATATCATGGGCGCCATCTCGGGTGTGAGGGAATCCATCGGCCTACAGTACGAGGCCTTGGCCCATAAACTTGACACCGTGGCTATTGAGGTGAATCTGATTCGTGCTGATCTCGGCAAGACGAATGAGAGGGTACAATCACTGGATATTAAATCTTCTAGCCTTACGAATGACGTCTCGGAGCTCCAAACAGAGATTGGGAATCTCCGTCGGGGAAACGACTTCATGACCCGTCGCCTGGAGGACTTTGAAAATAGGGCGCGTCGCTGCAATGTTCGCCTGGTTGGTGTACCGGAGAACCCTGAACCCCACTCGGTGGATCTCCTGGTTGAGGATCTGGTCTTGAACCATCTGGCCCCTTCTGGTCTCACAAAATTTTTCACGGTGGAACGCGCACATCGTGTTCCAGGGGGCAAAGTCAAGCCGGGAGCCCCGCCGAGACCCATTGTAGCGAAGCTTTTTCATTATAGAGACCGGGACGCTATCCTGCAGGCCTCGCGGGTGAAGGGCCCGGTGGCCTTTGAGAATGCTACGGTGAACTTTTACCCGGACTTTTCCCAACAGGTTCAGAGACAACGTATGGAGTTTCGTGGTGCCAAGAAACGTCTTCGGGATCGGGGCCTACGTTACGCCATGCTCTTTCCCACCAGACTTCGGGTCGAATACAATGAGCGTACCCTTTTCTTTGATCGGCCAGATGCTGTTAATGACTGGCTGGACTCATTGCCTGACCGTCCTCCTGAGACTGACTCCGCCGCTCACCCTGGTGGTGCCGAAGGTGGTGTGGAGATCTAACTGTTCGGCTCTTATGTCTTATTTTGAATACATTCTCAGGAGTGTTGGCCGGCGTCCCTCTACATTGTGATCATTCTGTCTTTCGTTTGTTATTTTTGTTCTTGCTGAGGTCGGGGGGAGGGTGGTACGGAGACCTTTCCTCCTCCGGGGTCTTTGTGTAGAATAGGGGTTTTTGGGCGACAGGCACACTGCAGGTTGGGGTGGCTCTTTAGCTTTTTGCAGGGGTGCAGGGTGGGGGGTGTTTCTCTTCAGTTTGGGGGAGGGGGGTTGGGAAGTTTTTTCTTTTCTGTGTGTTGTTTTCAAGGCGAGTTGCTCCTGTGTTTGCTGCTGTTTCTGATGTCTAGCTCATGGACGAGGGGTCTTGGCTCGGGCGGCTGGGATGGGGGGTAGAGGGTTGAAATTTCTTTCCTGGAACGTTAATGGCCTGGGAGATCGTATTAAGCGCAGTGTGGTCTTAAAATGTATACGACGTTTGTCACCGGACATTGTTTTCATGCAAGAAACCCATTTGATTGGTAATGTTTGTTATGCAATGAATAGATGGGGCTACCGCCTTGTGGCGCACTCGGGGTTTACCTCCGGATCTAGGGGTGTGGGTATTCTTGTTCGAACCTCCCTCCCCCTGGCGATCGATGAGGTGATTCATGATGACCGTGGGAGATATACTGTCCTGGTGGGTAGGTATGAGGGCCGCACCCTATCTCTCTTCAATGTTTATGTTCCCCCGGGTTTGCAGGCCTCTACTTTTACTGACTTGGGCCGAGTTTTGTTAGATCTCCCTGATAGTACTCTCTTTCTGGCCGGTGATTTTAATTCGGTGCTTTCCGGCCTTCACGATCGCCATCCCCCTAGAGATACCCCGCAGGCTCAGCAGTGGTTGGGTGGGTTTTTAGATACCTTTGGCCTTGTGGACTGCTGGCGACTGTTGCATCCTACTCAGCTCCAATACACCTTCCATTCTGGGGCTCGTGGCAGTCTGTCTCGGCTGGATTATTTCCTGATGCCCGCAGCCCAATCATCGGCGGTTCGTGAGATTTTACATTTGCCGAGGGGTATTTCTGATCACTCGCCGCTCTGGCTTCGTTTCGAGGTTGGGGTAGAGGCGGCGGGCCGAGTGGCTCCCATTAACCCTTGGTATCTTTCCTCCCCTGAGACTCGTACCCTCTTGCTCAAGTCCATGGATGCATATTTCCTGGAAAACGAGGGGTCGGTCTCCTCGGCTGTGTCCCTGTGGGAAGCCTTTAAAACTGTGATTCGTGGACAGGCCCTTTCCTTGATTGTTGAAGCTAAGAGGGCTGGGAGGAGGGAGGTGGTGGACCTTGAGGGGGAGATCTCTGCTTTGGAGGACGAGTTGGAATCTGGTGTCACGCCTGAGAAACTCCATGCCCTGGGTCTAAAACAGTTTGCATATAAATCTCTGGTCACTGACGCTGCAAAGGTGATGTTTCGTGAGCAGCAGGGCAGATTGTACGATGTGGGTGACAAGGCGGGCAAACTCCTAGCGTGGTTGGACAAGAAAGAAAGAGCTAATCGTGTGGTGCCCGTGATTCAGTCTGCGAGTGGTGAGAATGTGATTGATCCGACCGCCATTGTTGATCGTTTTGCGGAATATTTCCGTGTGGTATATGCTCCCGTGTCTGTGAGGGATGTTGCCGACTCCCGCCTTCTTCTGCGTGATATCACTTTGCCCTGTGTCACCGACTTGGACCGTATTGCTTTGGACTCCCCTTTTACGAATGATGAGATTGCCAATGCAGTTCGATCGCTCCGTTCGGGCAAAGCATTGGGCCCGAACGGTTTGCCTATTGAGTTGTACAAGTTACGCCCCGATAAGGTGGCGCCGTATCTCCGCGCCATGTTTCTAGAATCTCGTGAGCGGAACATACTTCCTTATGATCAGCGTCTGGCGACAATCGTCGTCATTCCCAAAGAGGGTAAACCGCGTGACCTCTGTTCCTCGTATAGGCCCATATCCCTATTAAATGTTGAACCTAAGGTGTTGGCTAAACTTTTGGCGACCCGTCTCCTTTCGGTTCTCGGGGAGTTGGTCCATCCGGATCAATCTGGCTTTATCCCGCATCGCAACACTGCTCTGAATTTACGTCGCCTCCACGGCGCGCTGGCGAGGGCGGGGCTTTTGACTGAACCGGCCATTTTGGCGTCCCTAGATGCCTCCATGGCCTTTGACACTGTGGAGTGGCCCTACTTATGGGCGACACTTGAGAAATTTGGATTCGGGTGCGAGTTTATTAGCTGGGTTAGACTGTTGTACGCGGAACCTCTGGCGCAAGTTGTAGTGAACGGTAGAGTGTCGGCCCCCTTCTCCTTGGGCAGGGGTACCCGTCAGGGTTGCCCCTTGTCCCCCCTGTTGTTCGCGCTCGCTCTTGAACCGTTGGCGGCCTGGCTCCGTTGGGAACCGTCCCTTAAAGGTATTCGTTGGGCCCCGGATTTCGAAGACCGCGTCTCGCTTTATGCGGACGACATCCTCTTGTATCTTACTTCTCCTCGCAAGTCTTTATCTGTTTTATTTGACGTTCTTGCGTCCTTTGGCGCTAACTCAGGCCTCGTCATCAACTGGTCTAAGTCCTGTCTATACGTTTTATCTGGTGTCTTGCCTCCGTTGCCGAGTAGACTTCCTCTTCAGGTGGTCCGGGATGGTTTCAAATACTTGGGGGTTTTTGTTACCTTGGACCCGTCCCTTCGTTTTGATCGTAATCTCCTTCCCCCGTTGCTTAGGCTCCGTTTGGACGTTGCCCGTTGGCGCAAGCTTCCCCTGTCTCCACTGGGTCGGGCGGCCCTGTTTAAGATGATGTCACTACCGCGGTTTCTCTACGCTCTCCAGAATTATTATGATCCTATCCCTAAGACCTATTTTCGGGAGATTGAGGGCCTTCAGAGGCAACTTATTTGGGATGGGCGACCGCGCATTGCTCTCGCGAAACTTTCCATCCCGTGGTACGATGGGGGCATGGCGCTCCCCGATATTAAGAGATACTACTGGGCTTCCCATCTGTCCGCTATTAATCACGCTATGTTCTCGCCGGGTCGTAATCCGGCGTTTGAGATGGATAAACTTCAGCTTCCGGGAGGTGACTTTAACAGAGTGCTCTATTCTCGCTCCGCTGGGCGCCATCTTGTGGGACCTACTTTGACTGCTTTGACGGTGTGGCGTGCCGCGAATGTGAGCCTGGGCTGGGAGGATCGCTTGACGTTGGCGACGCCGCTTTATGCTTCAGAACGTCTGGGCGGTCTTTGGTCTTCCAAGGGTTTTGACCGTTGGGACTTGATTGGGATCTCTAAAGTGGGGGATGTCTACTCTAAGGGTTCTGTGCGCCCGTTTCAGGCCCTCCAGGCTGACTACGGCCTGAGTAGTCGGGAATTCTTTCGTTATTTACAGATCAGGCACGCTTTGGTTTCGGTGTTTGCTCCTGGTGAGATTCCGCCTGACTCTTCCCCACTTGAAGACCGTATCCTTGACGAACATCTTCCTGATAGCACTATCTCCCTGATCTATAAAAAGTTGATTAACAATCGGACTGACTTATTGGCCCGACTTCGGGAACAGTGGATGGGAGATGGGTTGGAACTTGATGATGAGGATTGGCAATCGGCCCTCTCCTCTCCGAAGGAGGTGGCTATACCGGCTCGACTCCGTCTGGTCCAATTGAAGATCCTTCATCGGGTGTACGTGACGGGACCGCGACTGATGGTGATGGGCTTTTCCTCCGATGGACTGTGTAAGCGTGGATGTGGTTTGCGTGCTACTTTCCTGCATATTCTTTGGGAGTGCCCGATGGTGGCTGCTTATTGGGTGGCTGTACTTGATCTGATGACTGTGGTGACAGGGATATCCTTGCGTCCGGAACCTCGTCGCTGTCTTTTGAATGTTTGGGAGCCCACGGACTATTCGGTGGCACAGACTAGATGGGCCACCCTGGGCTATATGATTGCGAAGCGAGATATTGCGCAACTCTGGGGGGCCTCCAGGCCCCCTGCCCTCTCGCAATGGGAGGATAACATGGATTGGTCCATGTTCCGTGAGAAAACTGTCTATGTGGCCAGGGGCAGACCCAGGGCATGGGTGAAGGTGTGGGGTCAATGGAACGAATACCGTGGCGACATTTGTACTCCTCCCCTTGTGGACACTATCGAGATTACCCTGTCTCCTTAGGCTAGCGTTCCCGGAATCTTCATATAGGGACTGAGCTGGTATCTCCGGCTCTCCCCCCTTCTTCTTCCTGATCTCTGCGCCCCTCCCCCCCCCCCCCTCCGAACTCCTTAGTGCTTAGAATATTGCTACTGCACTTCCGTTGCTGTCCCCCCCTTACGTCCCTTGGGCTGACCTTCAGTGATACACTCTCGCCTTTTTGTATGTTTGTTCTTTCATATATATCAAACCTGTTTTTGTCCTGTATATATTGTGGAGTATTGCATTGTTGATTGACGGTTACCTCTGCGGGCATATATGATATGTGTCTACGCCTTTTTAGCGGCTGGCCCGTGTGGTTGTAGGCCCATCCTTGTACCTTCTTGCTTGCTCAAATAAAGGTTTTTAAAAAAAAACAAAAAAAAAACCAATGAAGGCAGAAAGCGTTCCAGTGGTACACGAAATATCTTTTTATTCTGTCAACTAAATGTGCTACAGCAACTGTTGCTTATGTGGCATTGTTGGACTTGGCCTTTTCCCCCAAAAATTTTCGCTTTTGACCCCCTTATTTGAAATGTCTCCCCCATGGGATTAAACCTGTATAGGCCATGAGTGGTGTGAGACACCTTGTTAAAAATGTAATGTCAAGTAATGGTGTGAGCACTTGTAAATTTCCCCATTTTAAAAATGCACCTGACTAAAATGTACTGTTTTTAAAATGGATGCCATGGCCATGGGTTTTGCCACTGTACTGCCATAGGTCAGCAGTCTAGCTATTATTACCCAGCTACCCCTAGCATTTGGAGGGAAAGCCTGGCACCCAGGGTGCTCACCCCCTCCCCTTGAGCCAGTTTAGGCTAGTTATGCCAACATTCTAGAAGGTTCTGGCACTGCCAGGGAGGAGGGTATAAATAAGGGGGATGTGCCACCAGAGAGTCAGTCAGCGCTGAGACAAGATAGAGGGGGGACCTGCTGTGAGGTGCTACCGCCACATGGTCTTGTGAGCTGGGCCCTGCACCCCTATAAACCCCCCCCTCTGCTGTCCCCATGGGCCCCTGACAAGGGAGGGCCCCTATCCAGGTCACTGACGCTATTTGACCGGGTACCACGCCAGCGCTGTGTGAAGAAGCGCCCAGGAGGTGAGGAGTGTGCCCCTGAGGAATTGCTGTGAGATGGTCTGCCCCTTTGAGGCACCATGGGGAAGATTGTGCCCCCAAAAGAAATGCTGCTGGCTGAGGTGCTGTGAGGCCCTGTGGAAGCGCTGGGTCCCTGGGACTGTTGTGGCCCCCTAGGGCTGAAAAGCCTGTCTAACAAGCGCTGGAATCGCGAAGCGCTGGAGCAGTGCTAAATTCCTGCCCCATCAGCGTGGTCCGAGGAAGGAGCTGAGGTAGTGGGCAGAGGGAGGAGCAGTGCGCTGTGAATTGCGCTGGTTGCTGAGAAGACTGTGAGGAGAAATAGCGCTGGAGGAGCCTACCCTCGTTTTGGCGCGCTGTCCGCTATATAATTAATTAATCAGAAAGGGAGCCTACCCCAGTTTGTGGCCGTTGTCAGCGCCGCGGCCCGGCACCGCCAAGGAGACCCCTGCCGTGTTCGGCATTGTCGCGGCGGCCCCCGGTGCCAGGAGAGGGCCGCCGAAGTGAAGGAAGGGCCGCGCTAGGCCCTGAGGCCGCGGCACTCGCGTCACGTGACGGGGGCGCCCGGCCGCGTCATCGGCCGCCCCCGCCAACGCCGCGCACGGATTGGTCCGCGCGGCCGAGCCCGGAAAGGCCGCGCGGGGATTGGCTGTCGGCCGAGAAGGCCGAGAGGAGCGTCGCAGAGCCCTGGGTCCCCGTGAGGGAGGGGGACCCAGGTGAAGTGCTGGTGCGGGGCCCCCGTGGTCAATGGGGAGCCCCGAATTGGTGCGACCGGAGCGGGAGGCCACCCCGCCGGTCTGCGGCCCTGAGTGAGGGGCTGGTGAGAAAGGCGGGGCCGGGGCACATTGTCGGTGCCAGCCCCGCCTCCTCCAACGAAGCCGGCTGAAGGAGCAGAATGCCTGCGGGGCTTCCGCGCGGACGAGGGAGCCCCGATTGTGCTGCAGGAGCCGTGTGACGTGGGAGGAAAGCCAGGCAGGCTTCCCCCACGTGTGCTCAGACACTTCGTGTATCCCCTGAGGCCCTCCAGAGGCCGTGTTGAAACCCCAGGCCCCTGTGAGGGAAGGAGGCCCGGGTGAGGCGAGTGTGGCCGCCCAGAGGCCGTTTTGAAACCCCTGGGCCCCCGTGAGGAAGAGGGGCCCCGGGTGACGCTGCGGAAAAGGGGGCCTCGAGGCACATTGTCGGTGCCTGGCCCCTTCTGAGAAGGAGACCTCCCCCAGAACCCCGGTGAGTGGGTCCTATGTTAGACCGTGTGGAGGGTAGAGTGGGCAACGGGGCACAGGGTCGGTGTCCGCCCCCCCCCCCATGACTTGGGATATTAGAGACCTTGGAGGGTAAACTTACCCTGAACTGGACAACAGCCTGAAGAGTGAACTGGTGTAGGCTGGAGGTTAATACTGTGCCCCTGGGTCCCCCAAAGAATTATCAAAGCCCCAAGAGTTAGGGCCAGGATTTATGCTAATGCTGGGTTGATGTTCAGGCCAATAGTTTCGCGCCCAGTGCGCTGATGGCCTAGAGTTAATGCCCCTGTTAGTGGTGGGCATCCCCAGGCGTTATGTTGATGAGGCTGATTGCCCCTCTAGGGAAGTGATAGTCGCCTGAAGAGGTATTTAAGGTGACCCTAGTAGAATGTTAGTCCTGCACAGTGACCAGGTGATAGGAAATGTCTAAGGGTACCCCCTGTTGTTGATGTTACTGATGTCAATGCATATTAATGCTTCCGCCTAATGTTTGATATCCCTGTGCTGATTTATTGCAGGTGTTCCTGTATGTTGGGATTTACTATGATGCCCTGATGTTTTCTTTTACAGGGGTTGGGTTGGCGTTATTGTGCATGATATATATCTATGCTAATGTGGTATTTTGCAATTACAGCCCCCCCCCTAAGGATGAGAGTCTGAGTTGGCCCCGCCAGATTGGCCCCAGATCTAAAGACATTTTGATCCCATCCTTTTTCTTCCTTTCAGCATGGACTACTTCCTATGTAAATAATTCCCCCCATTATTCGCTTGGCTCTGGCGCCATTTGGCGCCCTGTTGTGACACTACTGTTTTGCATTCTTTTGCCTTGCAGGTTGGAAACCCTACTAAACTACGTATCTTTTTCCAACTCAAACTGGTGTCCTGCCTCTTTTGTGGTGTGCCTGGTGTGTTGACTGAGGGTACTGCGTGAGTGCTTCACATGTCCTCGAAGTTTGGCCTGCCCGCTTGATGCCATGCTACCCCTTTGGAGATCTGGGTAACCCCCATTTCCTACATTTGGTGGCGAGCGGTGGGATAGGACTTGTGTTTGCGCAGTACCACAGCGGCCACAGGTTACACCACAAGTAGAGCTTTGAGAGAATTCAGAGCCTTGTTGTGGGGATTATTGTTGGCTGAGTATTGATTTTCAGATTATTACTTCCTCCTGAAAAGTGTTGTTGTGGAATTGTGTCCCCTTGTTCCACTGGGAGGGTGTGTCTCGGGTGTACCTCGCCACGATGGGGTTGGTTTTGGACGAAGTGGAACTGATGGAGTACACCGAGCAGGAAGTCATAGGTTTCCTCAAGGAGAGAGGGATACCCCCAGTAGGAAACATTAGGAGAAAGTTGTTTCTCTATGAGGCCCTCAAGAGGGGAGAGCCCTTAGAGATTGGTGGGGACTTGTCTGACTACCCTCCCGAGTTTTTGAAGGGTCAGTGGGTTAGAGGCCAGAGAGAGGGCTCCCCATCCAGAACACTGGGAAGTAGTTACCCCGATGAAGAGGAGGAAGAGTTTAACAGGGCAGAGACGCCAGTAGCTGATGAGGACACCGAAGATAGGGAGTCTCGCACTGGGTCCAGTCCCGGGGGCACTGCCCCATCCCTTTCCCTGTCCCCAGAAGAGTGGGTAGATAGGAGGGAAGAAAGGGAGTATCAGCTGGCGCTGGCAAAGCTCAGGCAAGCCGAGGGCTTAGCGCAGCTGAGGGTAGAAGAGCAGCGACTAGAGACTGAAAAAGTCCTAGCGCTGGGGAGGATGGCGGAGGCGGAGAGGGCCTTCGCCAGAGAGAGATCAGCTCAGGTGGGTAGGTTGTCCCCTGAGAGTGGGTTGTGTAGTCTGGATTCACCAGTGAGGGTGGGATCCAGTGGTGGCAGCGAGTGTAGGTCCAGTGCAAGGAGTCCCATTCCAGATGCCCAGGAGACCGTGCCTGATTCCGAGGAAGAGGGGGACGGGTTAGTGTTTAGGGGCAGGGGAAAGCTGTCCCACCAGTCCTGGGGAGAGTTTGAGGAGGAGTGTTGGACTGCATTGGAGGATTGGGTGGTGAGGAGAGCAGTAGAGGATTGGGAAGGGCTGTGCCATGCCGTTATTCGGGAGCACATGCTGAGGAGTTGTGTCCCAAGTCTGCGTCACCATCTGTTGCAGTGTAGGTTCTCAGACCCCAGGGAACTTGCACAGGAGGCAGACCTCTGGGTAAGTGCCAGAGCGTCTGGGAAGACATTGGGGAGTGATCCAGAAAGGAGTGGTGCAGGGATCTTCCGACCCAGCGTGGCGGGAGAGGTGAGAAGCCCAGCTAGGTCCCAGGATAGTGGGCGGGTTGTAGGGCCTCACATCCCATCTATAGGAGGGAGTGAGACGGGGAGGTGTCCTGAGGTGCCCCAACTGCAGTCACAGGGCCTGGAGAGTTCTTTTAGGGAACCCCAGGTTGGGAGCCTAGGCTGTCCCGATGTGCCTTCTCGTGAAGGGGATCCCCTAGTGTCAGGAGAACCCGGAGCATCAGTAACCAGAGCTCCAGTGGTTCGGGGGTCTGACCAGTCACGGGGTTTAGATCCTGGACTGGGGTTCCAGGTTCAGGGGTTGCCTGTCCTGGAGGGTGGGGTACCTGTAACCCAGGTCCCTACCAGTCAGACTCCCAGGGGTACTTCTCCCGGTGGGAGGGTGCGGAACTCTGGGAGGGGGTGCAGAGGGAGCAAGGTCTCTCCTCTGTCACCGGCTCAGCCACAGGGCGCAGATCCTGGGTTGGGTGGCCAGGTTGAGGGTTTTCCGGACCTGGCGGGTGGGACATCTGTGTTCAGAGTCCCCCCAAAGTTGACTCTCAGGGGTACTACTTCAGTTAGGAGGGTGCGGAACTCTGGGAGGGGGTGCAGGGAGAGGGAGGACTCGCCCCTGTCACCGGTGCAACCTGAGGGTTTCGACTCCAGGTTGGGGAGAGAGTGGTTGTGTGAGGGTGTCCCCAGGAGAAGGAGATGGCGGAACCCTAGGAGAGGTAGGGGGAGGAGAGCCTCGCCCCTGAGAGCTGGTCAGCTTGAGGGTGTAGACCCCAGGTGGGTGGACCAGTGGCAATTTGGAAGGAAGAGAGTGGTCCAAGAGCATTACAAGCCTGAGGCTAGAGCCTCCCACTCTAGGAAGGAACAAGGGCCAGAGACTTCTGGATGGCCTAGAGGCCAGACCTGGCCACATCCCACTAGGGAACACCAGTGGGGTGGTTTTGTTGAAGAAGGGAGGGTTGCGAGAGAGAACCATTGGGTTCCAGAGTGGAAAAGAGACTGCAGGTGCTCCTGTAGTAGCCGGCCTGCGTCCACCTTTTTCCGCCCCAAGCAGAGAAGCCCATCAAGGTATTGATCTGTCTATCCCGGACTTTTGGCTGGGGGGGAGCTGTGTTGGACTTGGCCTTTTCCCCCAAAAATGTTCGCTTTTGACCCCCTTATTTGAAATGTCTCCCCCATGGGATTAAACCTGTATAGGCCATGAGTGGTGTGAGACACCTTGTTAAAAATGTAATGTCAAGTAATGGTGTGAGCACTTGTAAATTTCCCCATTTTAAAAATGCACCTGACTAAAATGTACTGTTTTTAAAATGGATGCCATGGGTTTTGCCACTGTACTGCCATAGGTCAGCAGTCTAGCTATTATTACCCAGCTACCCCTAGCATTTGGAGGGAAAGCCTGGCACCCAGGGTGCTCACCCCCTCCCCTTGAGCCAGTTTAGGCTAGTTATGCCAACATTCTAGAAGGTTCTGGCACTGCCAGGGAGGAGGGTATAAATAAGGGGGATGTGCCACCAGAGAGTCAGTCAGCGCTGAGACAAGATAGAGGGGGGACCTGCTGTGAGGTGCTACCGCCACATGGTCTTGTGAGCTGGGCCCTGCACCCCTATAAACCCCCCCCTCTGCTGTCCCCATGGGCCCCTGACAAGGGAGGGCCCCTATCCAGGTCACTGACGCTATTTGACCGGGTACCACGCCAGCGCTGTGTGAAGAAGCGCCCAGGAGGTGAGGAGTGTGCCCCTGAGGAATTGCTGTGAGATGGTCTGCCCCTTTGAGGCACCATGGGGAAGATTGTGCCCCCAAAAGAAATGCTGCTGGCTGAGGTGCTGTGAGGCCCTGTGGAAGCGCTGGGTCCCTGGGACTGTTGTGGCCCCCTAGGGCTGAAAAGCCTGTCTAACAAGCGCTGGAATCGCGAAGCGCTGGAGCAGTGCTAAATTCCTGCCCCATCAGCGTGGTCCGAGGAAGGAGCTGAGGTAGTGGGCAGAGGGAGGAGCAGTGCGCTGTGAATTGCGCTGGTTGCTGAGAAGACTGTGAGGAGAAATAGCGCTGGAGGAGCCTACCCTCGTTTTGGCGCGCTGTCCGCTATATAATTAATTAATCAGAAAGGGAGCCTACCCCAGTTTGTGGCCGTCGTCAGCGCCGCGGCCCAGCGCGCCAAGGAGACCCCTGCCGTGTTCGGCATTGTCGCGGCGGCCCCCGGTGCCAGGAGAGGGCCGCCGAAGTGAAGGAAGGGCCGCGCTAGGCCCTGAGGCCGCGGCACTCGCGTCACGTGACGGGGGCGCCCGGCCGCGTCATCGGCCCGCCCCCGCCAACGCCGCGCACGGATTGGTCCGCGCGGCCGAGCCCGGAAAGGCCGCGCGGGGATTGGCTGTCGGCCGAGAAGGCCGAGAGGAGCGTCGCAGAGCCCTGGGTCCCCGTGAGGGAGGGGGACCCAGGTGAAGTGCTGGTGCGGGGCCCCTGTGGTCAATGGGGAGCCCCGAATTGGAGCGACCGGAGCGGGAGGCCACCCCGCCGGTCTGCGGCCCTGAGTGAGGGGCTGGTGAGAAAGGCGGGGCCGGGGCACATTGTCGGTGCCAGCCCCGCCTCCTCCAACAAAGCCGGCTGAAGGAGCAGAATGCCTGCGGGGCTCCCGCGCGGACGATGGAGCCCCGATTGTGCTGCAGGAGCCGTGTGACGTGGGAGGAAAGCCAGGCAGGCTTCCCCCACGTGTGCTCAGACACTTCGTGTATCCCCTGAGGCCTTCCAGAGGCCGTGTTGAAACCCCAGGCCCCTGTGAGGGAAGGAGGCCCGGGTGAGGCGAGTGTGGCCGCCCAGAGGCCGTTTTGAAACCCCTGGGCCCCCGTGAGGAAAAGGGGCCCCGGGTGACGCCGCGGAAAGGGGGGCCTCGAGGCACATTGTCGGTGCCTGGCCCCTTCTGAGAAGGAGACCTCCCCCAGAACCCCGGTGAGTGGGTCCTATGTTAGACCGTGTGGAGGGTAGAGTGGGCAACGGGGCACAGGGTCGGTGTCCGCCCCCCCCCCCCCATGACTTGGGATATTAGAGACCTTGGAGGGTAAACTTACCCTGAACTGGACAACAGCCTGAAGAGCGAACTGGTGTAGGCTGGAGGTTAATACTGTGCCCCTGGGTCCCCCAGGGAATTATCAAAGCCCCAAGAGTTAGGGCCAGGATTTATGCTAATGCTGGGTTGATGTTCAGGCCAATAGTTTCGCGCCCAGTGCGCTGATGGCCTAGAGTTAATGCCCCTGTTAGTGGTGGGCATCCCCAGGCGTTATGTTGATGAGGCTGATTGCCCCTCTAGGGAAGTGATAGTCGCCTGAAGAGGTATTTAAGGTGACCCTAGTAGAATGTTAGTCCTGCACAGTGACCAGGTGATAGGAAATGTCTAAGGGTACCCCCTGTTGTTGATGTTACTGATGTCAATGCATATTAATGCTTCCGCCTAATGTTTGATATCCCTGTGCTGATTTATTGCAGGTGTTCCTGTATGTTGGGATTTACTATGATGCCCTGATGTTTTCTTTTACAGGGGTTGGGTTGGCGTTATTGTGCATGATATATATCTATGCTAATGTGGTATTTTGCAATTACAGCCCCCCCCTAAGGATGAGAGTCTGAGTTGGCCCCGCCAGATTGGCCCCAGATCTAAAGACATTTTGATCCCATCCTTTTTCTTCCTTTCAGCATGGACTACTTCCTATGTAAATAATTCCCCCCATTATTCGCTTGGCTCTGGCGCCATTTGGCGCCCTGTTGTGACACTACTGTTTTGCATTCTTTTGCCTTGCAGGTTGGAAACCCTATTAAACTACGTATCTTTTTCCAACTCAAACTGGTGTCCTGCCTCTTTTGTGGTGTGCCTGGTGTGTTGACTGAGGGTACTGCGTGAGTGCTTCACATGTCCTCGAAGTTTGGCCTGCCCGCTTGATGCCATGCTACCCCTTTGGAGATCTGGGTAACCCCCATTTCCTACAGGCATACAATGGCAGTTGTACGTTTTCCAAGCACTTAGCCATGTACAAGCTTATTTTCAAACTCAACAGTGAAGACCGAGGGAAGGCCAGTTACTGAAAACATCTCCTTAAACTTGGTGATAAGGGCGCACCTTTAAAGACCCTCACGTACAGGTGGAGACATCGAATCGAACATGAAACTAAGGGCAGGGTATTATGAGAGCTACAAAAAATACTGGGGTCCAAACTGGGGAACTTATGCTAAATTCAGCAGAGAGGCACAAAAAGTGAATAAAGATTATAAAAAGGGTTGAGATATTTACTAATAGAAATCGACATTAGATTAAATTAGTCCTTGTGGCAGCCCATGCCTTGCATATGAAAATAATTTCTCATTTTTGGAGGCCAGAATTTATGATACATTATTGGCACTTCATTAGCGTACATTCAGCTGGGTAGCTAACCTACAAAACAACGTGGGAGTTCTGGCGCACTAGCCTGCTTTAACATTATCTTGTCTTTTCCAATTTCTGTTTGTGATTATATAGTATAATAAAATATAAAGAGAAGAATGTATGTGTAATAAAATGATTTGCAGGGATAGTCCAAATCCACCCAAGTGTGAAATGTAACTAAAGCATACAATTTGGAAATTACCTGTTGCCCCGTAAATTTTGGAATTTTCTCAGATTTTTAATCTTGCATGACCTTTCAGGAAAAGGTGGGGCATCACGCAGCATCACAGCCAAGGAGGAATGGCTGCAACCAAGGGGGCAGGCGACCGGGGGCAGCTGCAGCTATTACCAGACACACTCACCAACCGAGGCAGTAGATTACCTTGGCAGCAGGCTAAGATGAGCAGGGGGCTTATTGTGAGCCCAGGTCACCAATCTGAGCTACTACAGTTCCCAAGAATGACTGAGGCAAGAACATCCGTGTTTTTAAAAGTAACATCTGGAAAGGGGAGCTGACGGGAGTCCTGTCAAAGGCTAGTAACCCCGGCATTGGGATACAGAAAGCCACGAAGAGAGGTTAACATGTGTGGAATGGGCACACACCTCAACATTATGATTGATCAAAGAACGAGGACAAACAAGCTTCAAGAAGAAAAGTACCCTATATATTTGAATTTGCAAATTAATGCAACATAGGCAATTTGACGTACTTTATATATGCCTTTAGATTGAGAGCCATTAATATTCATGATCATTATCCTTTTCACATATTGCTTAGTTTTCCTTAGAGATTTGTCCTACTTCCCTTTGCTGAAACCTGAGCACATGCGCACACACTGGTATGTATTTTTATGACTTCCTCCTTCTCTATGCTACATGTAGAGGCTCATCTTTAGTAGATAAATGTGGCTTTGCTTTTCATAGGGGGTGGGGTGGGTAGGAAGAGGGCGAACATGGTAAAGACCTGGGCATCTGGGTGTTTCAATATTTTCACCGGCCCTTGCTTTGTGACCTACAACATAATCTACTTCCCAGAACTGTCAATTATCTCACCTGTGGGAAGAAATATCCCTTTTTAAATTCGAGTTAGACGCGGTAATCTTAACCGTAGGTCTGATACTTACAGTTGGAAACGTTTAAGTGTTTTCCTCGTGTCAGAAAGCGAATAGAGCATAAAAAAGTCAACGGAAAAGAAAGGTAACCTTAAGCTACACTTCAGTTCAGCAGACTGTGGGGTTGTGCAAGCATGGGTGGAGGGTATTTAGAACTATAATAGCCATCACACCGCAAAGAGCATGTCTATGTAAAACTGCATTCAATGAAAGTATAGGTATATTGGATCAAGAACGACTAAGGCATTCTTTTTTGGAAAGAGTGAAATAATTGAAGGTATTTATTTTGGCTAGTCCTAAAACAAACTTCGTAAAAAAAACTAAATGGCTCATATTCTAGGATAGCTATTTCAGATCAGCCTGAAGCTTCATTTAAACCGTAATGACAGGTTTTGTCGCAAAGTCATAATTAAAGAATCCAAAGGTTCCTGGAAGCTTTAGTTCAACGGTGCCTTCCGGTTTGTCTGCAGCAGGTTTGTTTTGTTCCTGTTTTTGCTTGTTTGCAGGTTGCTGCAATGAATCAGGTGGTCTACGGAGTATCCTCGTTCAGAAGGGACTATTTTTCTTATTATATAAAAATAAAAGCACTCTAGGCATATTAACCACCTACACAATGCCAACACAAAGCACATTATAATGAGCTTTGTTATTTCACCGCTGCATGATCCTGTCCGTAGACTGACTGACATGGCTAAACATAAATGTACAAAAACATGTAAAAGGTACGTTAAAAATAATTAACGGGGGCATTGTAGGGGCCATTCTGCTCCTAAAAAAAGTTGTGGTCTTTAGATATGTACAAGAATGCCCAAAATAATATCACATGGTGCAGTACAGACATGCTAAACAACAACTACCCCCTGCTTCTCTTCCTAGGCACAGCGGCTCCCCCTGGTGGACCCTCACAGGACCAGGAAGCAGAGTGTGCAATGACGAAAGATGGCGCAGATTTAAGATCAGAGGAGGAAGGCTTGCTTTTGGCGAGGTATAAACAACCCCAATTAACTGCTAATGTTCATGCAATTGCTGCAGGAGCTGAGGGAGCAGACTGCTCCAAGGGCTTATAAGGTATCAAGAACAGAACACAGGCTTTTCATGCTCACTTTCCTGACCTTACACTAGGACTGACACAAAGTGGTGGGATCTGCTTCCACTGCATGGAGGAGGGTAAGGAGCACTGTTGCCAGTGCAGGTCTACAGCTAGGATTGTTCACTGGGCATCGGTGAAACTTTCATCCCCTTAGTGTGTCTGTCACCCACGAATCTTCAGAAAGAATCGTTGGGTTGACCTCCCACATATCTGGCCACCAGAGGAAGAGCAAAGAAGGAGAAGCCACTCAGTGGCGTAGCTAGGGCGGCACTCTATTTGGGGGAGGTGGAGGTGAGCAGGTCGTCCATCAACTACCAACCTCCGCCCACACAAGAACAAGTCGTCTCTCGACCGCCACCCTCCAGAACAAGTCATCTGTCGAGTGACACCTCGCTCTTTTAGCTGCACCGGGCGGCAAACTCAGGGATCGCCCCAGGTGGCATTAGGTCTAGCTAAGCCACTGTAGCCACTTACAGAGCTCCTCTCTTCTACTGCCAGTGCAACAAAGTAATGAGTAAGTCTTGCACTTTTCTGATCAATGATACTGAAGAAACACCTCAGTTGAGGGCTGCATCTCTTTCCTGAAGAGCACTCCTTGATGTGCTCACCCAATAGTGGGGTTTGCACCCTAAAGATGCTGAAGAGTATTGAATGTTTCGAATGCATCGACTGGATTAACGAGTTTGGAATCCGACCAATTACCCTGTTACAACAAAACAAATCACGTTACGCTGCAAGCAAAACTTCACATAGTGTTTCATAGCTGTTACATACCTTAACTTTGGTGTTTTCTATTAAATGCTGGGCCATTGATTTTATCAACAATTCAAAGAAAAACCAGGAATACTGAAAAAGAAAGCAAAAGATTTAGCTGCTTTCAGCAGATTGTTTGGTTATTAATGGGTAAGACTAAAAACAAAGCTAAAGCAAAGGGGTTATATAGAAAGTAAAAATGTAAAGGTCTAATTTGTGGTCTCCATTTGCCTCTTTTCATCACACTGATCTACTTCCATTCTCTGCTAATCCTTGTCTATTTGAGGCATATTTAGAGATACACAGACAGTGAATATTTCAGATACTTAAAAATACTACTCAAAATATACATATTTACAACTTTTTTCAGAAACTACAAAATATGTTTGTCAATTGTACGAAACACGATTCATTGGTATGTACTTATTTATGTTAAGAATGGGTGTTGGACTTGGTCCTTCTGGCAGGTTCACCCCTAAACTTTTTGCTTTCGTTATGTGACCTGGTGATAGTGATTTTTGGTTTCTGCGCACTTTACCACTGTGTCCCAGGGTAAAGTGGGTGCGTGTGGTGAGGTTGGCCTGCCCTCCCAAAGGAATGCATGGGGAATGTATGTGTCCCTGGTAGTTCCTGATGCGTGGGGAGTGCAGGCTCGAGTTTGGTATTTGCGGACTCGTGTGATTAAATGCTGCGCAATAATGTATGAGGCGTGATTGTGTCTAGTGTTGAGGTGCCACTTCTAGAAGTTGGCATGTTTGTGTAATTTGTGTCTGGCTTGTGATTGGCTGGAGCTGGCTGGTGAGCCTGGCTCCATGAGTCATGATGGGTCTGCCCCGGTGGTGAGTGTTGAAATTAGCATGCTGATGTGAGGGAGTGGTGCACCTGGGACCTGAATAGGGCTGGGCTTTCCCCACACAATGCTGGCTCCGCCCCCTGTGGTGCGACTGATGACCCTAGCCTGGCCAGTGAATAGGAAGGTTGGCTGGGCACATCAAAAGTGCTCCAAAACCAGCTGCGACTGGTTTCCCCTCCACCCTGCACACAAAGACAAAGGGAAAAGGTGTATAAAAGAGGGGCTGTGACCCCATGAAAATGTTCTCTTTCTGATCTTACTCTAGAGGGGGGGCCTACTGCTGCTGCTGGGCACCAGGAGGACCGCCACTGGGGATTGCCTCCCTGCCTAGGAGGACCCTGTGAGCAGGCACCTGGGCCCAGCCCTCCTGAAGGACTTTTGCTTGTCTTTAGGGACTTTGGGACTGAACTTTGCCCTATAACGCCTGGAAGCGCCGGATTTCTCTCTTTAGCGCTTGGGAGCGCTTTATTTGGCCACTAGCGCTTGGGAGTGCTGTAATTATCCCCCTAGCGCCTTGGGAGCACTTTCTGCTGTAGCCGGTGCCCACCCGGCATTTTCCCTGCCAGATTGCAAGTTTGGAATCCCTGGCGAGTGCCCAACCCGCCAGGGACCTTGCCGCTATTTTCTTTTTATTGCCCAAGCGAGAGCTGACCTCGCTTTATATTTAAATTCAAGAGGGAGCCTACCCCTCATTTTCCAGGGAAAATCACCGCTGGCCGGCCCGGGACACCCCTGTGACGTCATACCCTGGGCCGCGCTGTGATTGGCTGCCGGTCCGAGATCTGACCCGGAAGTCAGGCAGGCTGTGGCGTGACGGGGCCAGGCCCGCCACAAACAGGAAGCTGGAAGCAGCCTGCCGGGTCCTGCCCGGGGCTCCCGAGGGAAGGGAGAGCCCCGGACCTCTCGCCAGCACCAGAGGAGGACGGGAGCCCACCCCGCCTCCACAGGCAACTACCAGCAGCTCCCGACCGGCGAGGAGAGCCCCGCGGGTGCCGCACTGCTGCCCTGCCGCCCGGACCGAGGGAGACGGAGTCCAGCCCAGCAACCTCCGGTGAGTGGGCCCTGTGTTCCGGTGGGAAGGAGGGGGCGTCGGGGCACATGTTAAGAGCCCCGAGAGGCTCAGGAGGCATTTTATTGTTTAGAGCCCACGAGGGCATTTATTTTTTTCGAATCCCCAGAAGAGGGACTCCACCGAAGGTGCCATTGTATTCAAAGCCCACGAGAGGGCTCCAGGGGCCATTGCTTTTCCGAGTCCCCAGAAGGGGGGACTCCAACGACGGGCCCAATTGAATCCAGAGCCCACAAGAGGCTCCAACGCCTGGGGCATTCCTGATTGAGCCTGCAAGGCTCAGAGGGCAGTTGTTGATTCTGAGTCCCCAGAGAAGGGACTCCCACGACCGGGGGCATTCTTTCTTCGAGCCCACGAGGCTCCAAGGGGGCAGTTTGTGTGCAGAGCCCACAAGGCTCCTAAGGCCCCCAAGTATCTGTTCTTGAGCCCACGAGGCTCACGGGGCCACCAATGTTTTGGTTGCTAGAGCCTGCGAGGCTCCCACATTGTTCTTGGGCCCAGTGGTTTTATTGTGAGCCCCAAGAGAAGAGCCAGGAGGCACGTTGGTGCCAGGCTCCCTGCTACAGCTGCCCAGCACTTAGTGGGCAGCTGCTAC
Source organism: Lissotriton helveticus (assembly GCF_964261635.1). Classification (NCBI taxonomy): domain Eukaryota; kingdom Metazoa; phylum Chordata; class Amphibia; order Caudata; family Salamandridae; genus Lissotriton; species Lissotriton helveticus. The sequence continues at coordinate 723,488,020 of NC_136069.1, forward strand.
GTTTAGGCCTGGTGCAAATCTGCTTTGGCTGCCTGCGCAGCCTGCCCTGACTTTGGGACACAGGGCGTTTCAGCCCCAGAGAGGCCAGTTGGCCTGGGGACAGCTATATGTTTTGGCCTACGTAATTTCTGCGCAATTGTTCTTTGCTGCAAATCTGAATGGGTTTTTAATGCGTCATGTGCTTTTCCTTACACCGCTGAATGTATGTTTATGCATCATGTGTTTTCTTCCCTACACCTCTGAATGTTGTGATGCATCATGTGTAATGTGTTCATGCTTATACCCCTAAATGTATAGTGATACTTAGGTGGTTGTTCTTTCTAGTACAGGTGTTGCTAGTAAGGTTCTGGTTCCCTGCGTGACATTCTCCTAAGGTGGTTTTGGTTGCGTAGGTGGTACTTACCTGTTACCAGTGGTTACTGGTTGTGTGCTTTATTTTCTATTTGGTTCTACAATTGTTCTATGTGCTAAGGGTTATCCCTACAAAGTTCTAATTCTACCAAGTGCTAGTTCTACAAGTGTTTATTCTTGACAGTGGCGCCCGAGGCCCTGACCCATGTACCTTATCCCCTGTAAATTCTGCCCGTGCCTATGGCACATTGTAAAGTGCGTATTTATTATCTAATGTGTTTTGTACAATACAAAGGCTATTTTTACATATAACCTTGTGTGGAGTTTCCTTTGTGGTGGGCCCTGGGTGGTGTTGTTGGGGGTGCGTGCGCAAACACTTAACTCACATTGCCTCCGAGTTTAGCCTTACTGCTTGTGTCACGTTACCAAGGGGGTGAGCAGGGGTTATCTTGGCGTGTAACTACCTTGCCCTGACGTAGAGTGGTGGTCTCTGCCTGGTTTTGGCGCAAGCCCTGGCCAGCCAGAGATCCCATTTCTAACAATGGGTCAGCAAACGTGTTTAATTATTGTACACTTCAAATTCTTAGCACCAACTGCTGATTAAAATATTTTACTATATGGATACTATTTTATTATTTTTCTCCCATGATAAACTTAATGTCTTCTGAGATTTTTAATCACAGCAGTGGACAACAGCAGAGGTTCTAAATCACCACTACAATAAATACTGTAAACATCCGAAATTAAATAAATGTAAAATCTAAACCCTACCATGTATTAAAACATTCAAAATGAGTTAATAGGAAATCAATTAAAACCTTTCTATTTGACGTGATACACCTATTCAAGTGAATAGAACACAACAACATACATAAGCACACAAAAAATACAAAAATTTCCATCCACAGATCACTCCTGTCAATCCGCATAACAGAACTGCACTGATGACCCAGTTACTTACCGGTAAAACGCCTTCTGGTGGAGGCTCTGTTTATCTACAAATTCCTCACCTTAGAATAATTGCAAGGTGTCACACTGGCGCTAGAAGTATTTTCAGCAATGATCACTCTCACCTGTAGGTGGCACCATACGACTCCAAGCTGGCTTTGTAATGCTTGGAAGTGTGGAGCCGCATACGAGAGCCAACCCTGCGCGCTGACGTCAGTTTCTTGCTTGACTCATTCAGCACCCTCAAATGCATAGAGTAAAACAATTGTGAGTACCAGTGTAAAGATTCCTAACTTGGGACCTCTTTAAGTGTTATAAAGAGGCCACTCCACAGAACGGGAATGTAGGAGGGCTGTTAGGAATGCACAGTTAGAGTGTCCACCGGAAAGAGCATTACCGAAAGTAAGTATCTTAGGGATTGATTTATATATTGGCATTGAGAGTACTCCATCCCAACAGCGATGGGGTTTCCTCCCCACCAATATAGTGGTCCACCCAACAAATTTAATTGCAGGCGGACCCTAAATTTGTCCACAGCAGATACTACTCTGTCTCCGCCGAGGCCAAACTTCTCTGATGGCCCTGGGGAGTAAGGGCAGTTGGAGTAATGGCTACATGTCTGCTCACCCAATTTAGATGGGCGGCCATGTTGTAATTTCTTACTGTTGCCTACCGCCAGGTAAAACCTGCAGGTAAGGAAAAGTAAAACCATTCTAATGCTCCTCTAGCCATTATAGAAGGCTCCCAGGGTGAGGAGAACATTTCTTTTTTTTCATTTTGAAAAGAAAAAAGGAATATTGTTTGCTGCATAGCTGCGTCCTTACGATGCAGCTCTGCAGCAAAGAGTAAAATGCATTGACAGGGACTGCCGTTGATGCCAATGCCCTTATAAATGACTGCCTGGTTGGCCTAGTAATGGAGTTGGGATGGATATATTTGTTTTACTTAAGGAGTTTTATAAAGGGCGTACTTCTTGCCAAATGACCACTTCAAAGCACGATGTTGGAAGAGAAGTAAAGTAATAAGGGCGAGAAATAGAAGATGCATTTCCATAGATGGAAGGTGATCACTAGGAAAGACGAGAAGAACAGCAAGGAAATAACTTGGATTAGCTCAACCAGTTTACAAACAGAGTTAGTCTAGAGTCCATAATGAATTTAAGGCACAAGAGAGAATAGTTCAGTACAGAATTATATCGAAGACTTCCCTTAATAGACATGTTTTGTGGATGACCAGTTTATTTGATAATTTCAGCGAGAAAGAGTTTGGATGGCGCAGTGTCAGGCTACGTGGGTGCTCCAGACTTTAATTTTAAAGACAGGGATGATTGGCCAAAACTTTGAGTGGTCTGGGCATTCTTCATGAGCAACTGATGCATTCACTATTTTAAGACTTGTATCAAGTGAGGCAAGGGAGGATTAACCTTTTCTTTTTTAATAGACTTGCAGATGGTCAGATTGTGCAGCACAGAATATCAAATAGAAGTTATCTATGTATGTGGATATGCAGGGTCGTATAATCTTACCGGAGTCATGCATTTAACAGGGTATGGGAATACTCTTATCATTGCCTGATAAAAAAAAAAACTAATAAAGATCACATAATTCAAATAAAGTAGACCAATGCAGTTTAATATGAAACAGCAAGTCTTGTATGTCTAAAGAGAAAGCCAGTTTCTAACAGACAACAGAAAAACAATAACAAGGAACTCAATGTTTAAAAGCAGAAAAGGACAGTCTATGTCCTGGGTTTATTATAACGCACCAGGACAGCTTTTTGAAAAGGTTCTGGGTTCTAAATCCATAGGGACTAGTTTAACAGGGCGGTTCTCTCAAAGGCAATCCATGGGCAAGGGTGGAGGAATTATTTACCTAGAAAAGGGTGTTTTCCAGACCCAGCGTTTTTTTAATGGATACACACCAGCTACTATCAGGAGTGTCGGCTCTATATTTACAAGATAGTTTATGAATAAACAGTTTGTCACCTTATAAGCACAAAATAATGCATGTGTTGGCAGGCTCCTCACTGAATGGAAATGTTACAGATTTTTCCTATTTGAAAAATGCCTGCTGCTCCTCATCTACAATGCTTACTTGCATACCATTTTAACGATATCATGTGGGAAGAAGCGTCAGGCATTTATCATTCAAGACCATAAACATGATGTGTAAAGAAAACAGCATGGATTCATAAACATACTCTTGTTTCAAGATGGGCATGCTTGGAAACCGAGGAGAATACGGAAAAAAGGAAGGAATTAGTATAGCCTCTAAATTCATTAAGGAATTACAACACACTGTAAAATAAACGTTAGGAATTGAGGCAGGCTGTCTCTGCAGTTGCTGTACATACCTTTAATAGCTTGTTACTTGTTAGGAAATCTGCAGAGGGTTTCAGAATGGTAGTCATGGCCTTGGTCAGTTCTTCATGTACTGTTTTGTATTCCAAGGAAATGTATGGCTCAGCTTTATACACATACTAAAGACAAAAAAATCATCAGTGTTCATAAATGATCTTTGATGCATACAAAGTAACAATAGTTGAGCTAAATTCCTATATGAGCGAAAAACTAGCACAATGCACCAAACCTCTAAAAAATGTTGAATACATTTAATTTGCCCAACAATAAAGTTGAATGTACGAGTTACTTACCTTCGGTAACGATGTATCTGGTAGAGACGATTCTAGCCGCAGATTCCCTAAGGTAGAATTATCCCCAGGCGTAACATTGGATCCAGAAAATTTTCTTTGCCACAGCATCTCTGCGCGCCGGAGGGGGGATGTTTACCACGTGACTCCGCCCTGACGTCGTCTGCGGGCGTGACGTCAGCAATGTCACATAAGCCCAACCCCGGCGCGCCGACGTCAGTTTTCTTCGGATTACTTTTCCGCGCCACAACACAGAGCCATCACAAAAATGAACTGAGAGAATATGGGAACAGTGTGCGAAAAAATCTGCTAAACAGAAAGGAAAGAAACAAATGGTGAGCAACAGCACCATCCAGGGGAGTACCAGGCAGTATGGCACCAAAAGTCATAGAAGAAAAGAGCAGAGCACAGCTACTGCGAAGCAACCCTGCAAGCAAATACAACAGCCTCCCTGGGGGCAGAAAGCATGTGAAAAATTTCACAGTAGACGAAGAGGCCTGCAACCACTGTCCAGAAACAGTGAAGGACAACAAGGACAGAACAGAAAAGTAACAACAATTTCCACCAAGACAACACCAGAAAGGAGAGTGGATCCCCAGTAAAGAGCTAAGGGCCGAGGCACAGCCAAGAGACCCCAACTCAGAGGACTGCATAGGAGTCAAAGTTCAAGCAATGAAAAGGAAGAAGAGCAAGAGTAGGCCCCACACTGGAAGACCAGGGTGCAGGGACGTAGAAGTACCCATGAAATCACCAACCATTCATCAGAAAGGAAGGAGTGGATCAAACAAACAAAACATAGCATCCCACTTGGGAGGAAGTGAAAGAGGGCACTCGCAGAAGGCAAAACACCCAGAGGCATGCAAGTGCAGAAGACCAAGCTAAAAGTCCTCTCAGAACGGGGAGGAAGGGCGGGTCGTGAAGGAATCTGCTGCAAGAATCGTCTCTACCAGATAAATCGTTACCGAAGGGAAGTAACTAGTACATCTGATAGAGACTACTAGCCGCGGATTCCTTAACATAGAATAGATACTCTAGCCATACTCAGAAGGGAGGAAGGCCTGCGAGAGAGCCTCCCAGGAGGAAGAAACACAGGACCCCAGCAGGGGATGTATAATGGGGACAAGAAGGGTGGCCCAGCCCTCACCAAGCAGAAGGAAGCAAGGACGAGGCGAAGGGAGGCCAGGACACCCCAAGCCCAGCCAAGGTACCAAGGACATCTGCCAGAATGCCCCGGAGGGACAGACAACGGCAGAGGAGTACCAAGGAAGAAAAGAATCACCCCGAAACTCCAAGGAGAAGAGGTAGAAATGGAGGCAAAGGAAAACACACACAGTGAAGGGGACAGCTGAACCGGCCACAGCTTCGAGTCAGCGGACAAGCCAGGAACAGCTCCACAGTCAAGAAGGGCAGGCATAAACAAGAGGGAGGAGCACAAGGGCCCATGCCAAGGCCCCCGGCCATGGACCAGAAAGAGCAGGCGTGCGTAGCCGGCCTCAGGCAATACCATGAAGCCGAGCGCCCAGACCAATGCCGAGCGCAAGGCGAAGGCAAATGCCAGGGAAATCCAGAACAACCCCTAAAGGAAGACCATTCCGGACATAAACCGACCCACAAAAGAAGTGGGATCAGCCAGAAGAGAAGAGGAGAACTACATAGGACGGACTAAAGCCGTCAACCAGAATACAGGAAAATACCAGGAAATCCTATCCACCCTGGAACACCAGACAGAGGACCAGGCCGATACACCAGACAAAAAAAGGGCGGAAACACCCCGGCACAATGCCGCAGACGGCATGCCAAAGTTGGCCAAGCAATACAGTGCATACTGATTGACAAAACCTGGAGCAGCGCAAGCTACACCCAGACAAGGAGCAAAGAAACTGCACCTGCGGTATACAGCGAAGCCAGGAAAGGCGAGGAACCCGCAAAGAGGAGTCCACACCCTCCCAGAGTAGGACAGAGCTATACAATAGCTACAAGTACCCCACATAGGGTAAGACATGTCCCAAAGAAAACATGGGAACCACTCTTAGGGAAAAAATCCTGCATCAGAGAACAAGAACATAAGGACCAGCGGATAGAACCACAGACGGCTTATCAAGCAGCCAAAAAATACACAATTGCCGGGGGGCTGTACCAGCAACCAACAGTAGAGAGGGGCCAACCCAGGGACCCCGAAGGCACATCAAACCACACTGAACACACCGATGGGTTAATCAAAACACCAGATTCCAGGAAAAATGTGGGATAACGCCTCGCATCAATCCCGGAGGATTAACAAACCAAGCTTACGGAGGGGGAGGAGGACGGAGCCCCGCAAGGAGACATTGAATGGCGGAGTCCGCGTGGGTGTTAAACAAAAGAACCCCATCACAGGGCAGGTCAACAAGACACTACCGAATAGAACACAATCCCGCAGCCAAGCATGGCGATGGAGAGCCACAGAGCTGGCCATAGTGCGGCCGAGAGCATCGGCAACTTTCAAGGCCGCACTGAGAATAAACGCGGCCAACTCTCTACCATCCAACACATGGTGCCGCAGATCAGTGCGGGCACCTTCGTGGGAGACGCTAGACAGAAGGGACTCCACAGAATACCACAGGCTGGAGGGTAGCCCTGGCCAGCACACAAAGTGTGTTGAGCGCTCGCAAAGCAGCACTGGAGGAAGCGAAGATGTTACACTCCCATGTATCCAACCACCGGGCCTCCCGCGACGGAGGGAACAACACAGAAGGCAAGGAAGGAAAGGCAGCCTGCAGAAGAAGGCCCTGGGTAGAAGGGTGAAACGAAAGGCAGACTGGATCGTGCGGAGCAGGACGGTGGCAGTGTAGGAGTGGCTGAGGCACCGGGTCACACGTGGCAGGACACCCCCAGGACCCCAGAAGAGAATTGTGGAGTGAAGCTTCGAATGGAAGAAGCAGCTCCCGTCCGCCAGAGCCCTGGTGGAGAACTTCCAACAGATGATCCGTAGGGAGTGAGGTGACGGGGTCACCCATCCGCAGAATGCCAGCGGCCGTAGAAATGGCCCAAACAAAGGCGAAACTCACCTCCGTAGGGCGTCGCGGGGGAGAAAGCAATTCCTCTGTGGGTGACGGCTGTAAACTAAGCCGTCTGTCCCCAAGTCCAGCTGGAGGGATAAACGGCCAGCCCCTGAAGAGCGGAGGATCCGCGGACGAGTGGGGGACCTGAGGGGGCTCTGGGGAAGGCGGAGAAGCTGGCGGATCATCAAACAGCGAGCTGTGGAAAAAAGGGTCCGAGGGTTGAGGCCGCGGGGACGGTGAGGAGCCCTCCCTGGAAGACGAGTCGAGGATCCGACACCGGCACGGCACTGTGGAGTCCTCCACAGGCACCGGCTTGAAGTCGATCGGCACCGAAGTGGACACTGGCGCCGCCGATCTGAACTCCACCACCACGTGATCCCTAGGAGAATGGAGAAGGGTCGCAGCCGGTACGGCTAAGGAACGGTGCCAAAATTTCACCGGCTCGACCTCACACGAGGCAGCCGCCTGCGTAGAAGATCGAGAGGGACTCGGGAAAGCAACCCAGGCCCCGGCCTCCACCCGCGGAACCGCCAGCACCGGGGAGGAAATCCTTCAGCGCCGAAAAGAAGACGGCTCGGTCTCTGGCAAGGCAGATGCCTGCTCAGAAGACCGAGGGGGACTCGGGGGCGAGGCCTGAGTCCCGGCGATCTCCTGCAATCCCACACGGAGCTCCGTAGGGATGCCATGGGCCGGAGATGGGAGGACCACACCTCAACAACACCACTCTTCTACAACCTGAAGCTGAACCAGTCGGCGCCGGGGTCGAAGTCGCCGGCGACTCCGCAGAAGACCCCGCACGAGGCAAGGGATCCGTGGACGTCTCAGGAGGTGGAGAAAAGGCCAAAGAAGCCTGCAGAGCCACAGTGTAGGCTGTCATTTGGGCCCTATTCGCCCCGACGCCGGATAGGGTGGTGACAGGCGAGGGCGCACGTCCCGAGGGGAACTCACACCCTCTGCCGAACCAGGACAGGGCCTCAGAGACAAGCTACAGGAGCTACAAGTTGGCGAGCGATGCCCTTGGGGCCATGGCAAAGGGCGATGCCGCAGTCGGAATCGGAGGCTAATGGCTTCTGAAGTAGGGGACGGACGCTGGGACGACACCGACCTGGACAAGCGGGCCAACCGCAATTTCATCCGGCGCTTCGGTTTGAGGTACTGACAAGCATCGCAGTCCGTAGAGTCATGGTGCTCGCCCAAACACCACATACAGATGGGGTGAGGGTACGTCGCCAACATCTGACCAGCACAAGAAGTACACGTCTTAAAGCCCAAAGGCATTCGCACACTGTTCCTCAACGCAAAGCGTAAAAAGAAGGCCTGAAAAGGTCAGGGACACGATCCGGATCAGCATTGCACGCAGAAAAGGAGAAAACTGACGTCGGCACGCCGGGGTGGGGCTTATGTGACCTTGCTGACGTCACGCCTGCGGACGACGTCAGGGCGGAGTCACGTGGTACCGCCCCCCAGCACGCAGAGATGCTGTGGCAAAGAAAATTTTCTGGATCTAGTCTTACGCCTGGGGATAATTTTATGTTAAGGAATCTACAGCTAGTAGTCTCTATCAGATACTTTATGTAAGTTGGCTATTTCTGTGCAAAATTAGAAGCAATTTAAAAATGGGTTTAAGATAGCAATATCAGAGTAAGCTTCCGGAGGTAGCCGCCAACAAGTGTGAGGAAAAATCATGCAACTTCAAGTAATTGGTAGTTACTGCACCTTTTTACCGTTCCAACAACTAGCTTACACAGTTTATGAAGGCAGTGTAGGCTCTGCCTTACAGTGTACCCATCTGTCAGAATAAGGTAACCAAAATGTTCTTTCCAATATGTGGATCCTAACTACCCCCAACAACCTGCTAAAACACCATCCTGACTGAGATTGTTGATAGAGTAAGAGTTTTCACAAGAGAAAACATCAAGGTAATAGTTTATGATGGACTACCCACCACCTGCTTGAATGAATAAAGGCACATTTACAGAAACCATTGTAGAGAGGGCCGCCATATTATAACACAAACACCATAAATAGGGACATGTTTCTGAAAGATCACCAAGCTGTCTTTTCTGTAGTGAAGGGGTGATGAACAAAATCATCAAGTAAGTTGTAACAACAATTGATAGGAAAATAATTGTTTTTAAAATGGAAAATTGGCAGCTTTTCTGTCACACTCTATCACCCTGAGCTCATAGGGAGCTTAGCAGTGTTGTTTAACTCCTCTATGTGCTCACTGCAAATATTTGAAGTGTCTCATGTACAATTTATGAAGAATTTCTTCAGTCCTTAAGTGTTGTGGTCTATTAAAGAAGAGATTTTTGGCTGATATGAAATTTGGAAATGCCTTAAGGAATGTGGGCTAGGGGGATTATGGCCTCCATAGTTTTAACTTGTTTAAGACCATGGACAGTGCTACAGCAAAAATAGAGAGTAAAATATCTCAATGGCAAACAGATTGAGGTTGTGACTATCAGGAACCTACAATAAGATTACAAGCCAAAAACGTCCCAGGAAGTTACAAGTTTATACTGGATTTTACTCAGATGGCTAGGCTGATTTTTGTCTCTCTTACTCTGTGAGATGCATCAGTGGTCCATTGAGCAATCTCTTGACTGGAATTAGTAATGAGGAACAAAGCACTAGCCCAGAATAGTTGCCAATATAGCAATTACAGTAATACACGTACAGGCTGCAAAAACGTTAGACAAGATCAAGGAAAAAAAGTCAAGTGCGAGTTTTCATCTTGTTTGCAATGATCCACTATGAAAACCCGAGACACCAATTCATGGGGAGAAGTTGTGTCCTGCCCTGATTACACTTCAAAGGGCCCTGCCTGCAGCACACACAAAGGAACCGGAAACCAGGTCTGCTCTTGCCTTCATCACCCTAGACAGTTTGGTGCCCGGACAGGGGAAGAACGGACCAGACCCACTTTTGGGGATAGGACAGGGAATCCCCACACACAAAGGCTGACACCAGGTACAAAAGTGGCACCTTCAGAACCTCACATCAGAAATGTGGAGGGTTCAGAAGAAGGACTGCCCTGCTTGCTGAAGAAGGAAAACTGGACCTGCTTGGCTGGAATCCAGGCTTGCCACAAGTGACTTCAAGGGCCACTTAGGTCATCTCCTGTTTAGGCAACAGGGACACAATAAGCGTCCAAGACCTCCCCACAACTCAACAGGTGACCAGCATCAACTAGGCCTGCCTGAGCTCTGCTGCTGGCCTCTGCTGGAGTGAGTCCTGATCACCCCCAGATCCTGCACCCTTGGCTGGCATCAGAGTTTACGCCTCCTGACTACAATTTGGAGATTCAGAGTTTTTTGGCTCTAGTAAAGTGACCTATGTGCACCATGAAACAATGGCTTGCGACGACCGTCAACACAAATTTCTAGCGGCACCTGCGCTTTGCGTTAACAACGACAACCGCCAATGCAAGGCTCTAGTGAGACCTGCACTTCGCACTACAACAATGACAGTCTATGACACCCGATCTGCTCCTTGTGCTGCCAATTATTTCCTCATGGCCCCAAAAAGCCAGGCCCTACGGCCAAATCCAAACCATACATGATCAAAGGATGTAACACCCCCACCGCACACAACCACAGGCCATGTGCAGCAGGGTGTTGGCTTTACATATGGAAAAAATATTACTTTACATAAAAATAAACCTAGACATTCACAATAAAAAGAAAGATTAAAGTGATGTTATAGTTAGGTGAATATATATATATGTCGCAGGGGAAACTCTTATTAGCTGGTGCCACCTCGAGACCAGGGCAGTGTCTCGTGAAATATTAGCCACAATATTTTCAAAAAAGGACGATGGCACTCCACTCAGTAGCTTTTCAAAGGTTTTATTCCGAACTGTGGTCGCCTACGCGTTTCAAACAAACGTTCTTGATCACGGCAGTTTACAGACAGTTTGTCCCTTTTCTCTTTCAGCATTTATACACACTCAATCATGCATTGCATTGTGGGACATGAAGTTTAGTGCATAAGCATTCAACAATTTTTAAACATTGTCCAACTTACGATATACATTTTTCGTGTATCTTTTTGGAAGTATTTGCATCTATTTTGCAAATTAGGGGGTTGTTTGTAGTGTTACGTGACTACTATTTGTTTTCAGCATTTTTAACCCTGAGTATGCGTTAATACTTGCTGCCCACAATTCCCATGTTTCGTGCATATATTTATTGGCTGAGTGCCCAATTGTTCCCACTTAACTCCCTTGTGGCCATTCAATTTTATGTGTATTTGTGTATGAATACAACAGCCCTTCTCTGATCCTATATACCCTGAGTTATGCTATGGCGAAACACATTCAAAATTGTTGAATGCTTATGCACTAAACTTCATGTCCCACAATGCAATGCATGATTGTGTGTGTATAAATGCAGAAAGAGAAAAGGGACAAACTGTCTTTAAACTGCCGTGATCAAGAACGTTTGTTTGAAATGCGTAGGCGACCACAGTTCGGAATAAAACCTTTGAAAAGCTACTGAGTGGAGTGCCAGCGTCATTTTTTGAAAATATTGTGGCATATATATAATATATATATATATATATATATTCACTGAAAAAACCATAGGTTATAGACCATATATAGTTAGGAATTAGCATTTAGAAAACCTTATTTTACTCACACAAAACCATTGAAATTCCATATATAGTTAGTTGCACTAACTATATATCGCGCACCCGCAATCCACTGCTGATGATGTCACATATTACATCATTCATGACATGGTCAGTGACATCACTGATGACATCACTGATGACATCTCAAATGACATCACTGATGACATCACTGATGACATCTCAAATGACATCACTGATGACATCATGACACACCAATACCAGTTACTACATACGCACTCACTGATTCCTACGTCTACACACACATTCACTCATTCACCCATACAATCACTCATACATACAGTCACTCATTATTACAACACTATCATATGCACTCATACACCTATGCAGACAGTCACACACTGCCACTCATCCATGGAGTTACTCACACACCAAGTCAGTCCTGTAAAGAATCAATCACACTTCCATTTCTTCATCTATACAGTTAAACACAGAACACCATACTTCAGTGACATCACTGATGACATCACTAATGACATCTGAAATGACATCAATGATGACATCTCAAATGACATCACTGATGACATCATGACACACCAATACCAGTTACTACATACGCACTCACTGATTCGTACGTCTACACACACATTCACTCATTCACCCATACAATTACTCATACATACAGTCAGTTATTATTAGAACACTATCATATGCACTCATACACCTAGTCAGTCCTGTGAAGAATCAATCACACTTCGATTTCCTCATCTATAGTTAAACACAGAACACCATACTTTTCACACATATACTAACACATACTTACTCTCTTATACAATCACTGATACAAGTACACATTGATATGCACAGAGTCACACACCTCCCAGCCAGCCACACACACACTCAGTCTTCCATACATCCACTCATTCTTCAATATGTAAAACGTATTTAAACTTTACAAAAACACACAGACACTAGATGATGTCATCAGTGATGTCATTTGAGATGTCATCAGTGATGTCATCAGTGATGTCACTGACCATGTCATGAATGATGTAATATGTGACATCATCAGCAGTGGATTGCGGGTGCGCGATATATAGTTAGTGCAACTAACTATATATGGAATTTCAATGGTTTTGTGTGAGTAAAATAAGGTTTTCTAAATGCTAATTCCTAACTATATATGGTCTATAACCTATGGTTTTTTCAGTGAATTTTCAAGGTTTTGTAAATGCTAATTCCTAACTATATATGGTCTATAACCTATGGTTTTTTCTGTGAATTTCATTGGTTTTTTAACAGCTAATATCTGTAGCTGTAAAATGTATTCTTCTTTAAATCCCAAAATATATTTTATATGTTTATGAATAATTTTTTTTTAAAATATTTTTTTTTCTTCGTTCCCGCTTCGCGAATCGGGAAGCTTCCCGTTAGCTGACCTTGATGCCGCGAAATAGACCGCGAGCCGGTAAACGTTTCTTTACCGCAAGTGCCGCGTTAGAAAACAACATCGTGACGCCTCCCGTCCGCATGACGTTTCACGTTGTCGCGTGATGCGTCATATGACGTGCTACGTTAGCGAACTGGTACGCGAAGCGAGTCGCAAAGCGCAGGTTTCTGGAAGCAAACCGGGAGGCCCTGCAAAGCGCTTAACATAAACACAGCAAGTCATGTGACTTGGTAATAACACTTTTCATTGGTTCATTTCACTTTTGGTTTCCTAATGATGTAAGACTAGGTCATATAATCTAAAATGAACACTTTTGATTGGTTGAGAACTCTTGTTTTTCCCAAATGATGAAAATCCCTCCTTCTTTCCTCACTCTGACTTTCATCATTGTGAGAGAAAGACCCTTTGTGATCACTGAGCAATGGCTTCTTTAGTAGCTTCAGCTGGTGCTTCCCCACCACCTCCACCACATCCAAGGAAGAGTGGACCACCTGCTCAAGTTATAATTCAACAAGAAGAGGAAGAAGAGGAACAGGACGACGAGCACGAAGAGAGGCAGTTTTTGCCTGAGCAGCCCAGGACGTCTCACCGGAAAGAAAACTTCATTTGGCAATTTTTTAAAATTCCCAAAGGTCAGAAAAAAGTAAATGCAAGATACGTAACTTGCCTTATATGTCAAGATAGACTGTCCAGAGGAACCGAGAAAAAATACAGTTTCGGAAACTACACAATGCATCGCCATATGACTAGGTGGCATCCTAACAACTACAGTGCTGCACAGTTTCGGAACGACCTAGATAATCTCCCTATTATGGCCAGAAGATCTGTTGTACCGGAAGTAACGGGACCAGAGGGCAGGGAGATGGTGCCAAATATACAAATGAAATTTGGTGAAGTAAAACACATCTGCGTATTTTGCGATGGATTCATTTCCTACGGAGAAAGAAGCATCACTCTGATCAACAGAGCTATTGACTATCATATGCAAGTTTGTACGAAACGCCCAAAATAATAAATACTTCTTTTTTTGTTTTTGTTGCTCCTGTTGAGCCCTTTACAATGAATCGTTTTCATTGCCCCCTCCAAGAAAAACCCCAAAAAATATAAAACTGTTCAGAAAAATTCAAAAAAAGTAAAAAAATGTTCCGAAAAATAATAAAAAAAATATAAAACAAAAACAATTAAAAAAAAGTTCTTTTCAGAACTACCTCCCCGTTATTAAAAAATTGGTACAATATTTGGAACTGTGCCAACCTCTATTTCTCTTAGTTCGCTTCCCAGTTCGCTCGCCGGTACGCGAACCGGAAGCGAACCAAAAACAGTAAGTATAAGGGAAGGAAACAGACACTTATGTTAAAAGAAAGACAGCTATAGGGGAGAAACTAGAGATACTATTACCCGTAATCCACTGCTGATGATGTCACATATTACATCATTCATGACATGCTCAGTGACATCATCAGCAGAGGATTGCGGGTTTTTTGGCAACGTGCCTTATCCACGGTTTAATAACGCTGCCTTTTGCTTTATATAAGTTTTCAAATTGTATGAAATATATACCAATAGGTCGTTATGAACCTTTAGGTAGTGCTTTTCTTCATGAGGTCTGGTCGCTTCCATATGTTATGTTATGTTATGTTAATAACTTTTATTAGGCGCACAGCTGCCCCAGCGAAGGGGCGTCCTGGCGCCAGATCAGATACCACAACACAACAGGTTATATAATATAAATATATTATATTATATAAAATACACATACAGATGTTTCAAAGATGATCAAGAAGTTTATCTAAATGGAGAGGAATGCACTGAGACGCCAGATCATTCACTAATGTGTAGGCACATACAGTTACACGGTTCATGCAACAAACACCGACCAAATATGGCTTGCGTGTTGCAAGGCACGCCAGTTCCTGCTATCATCCCCACGTTCAAGTTGTTGGAAAATGGTAGTTATTTGATGCTCAATAATGAAGATTGTTCTGAGTTAATTAAAAGTATTCCTTTTATCGTAACAGTAAGTGAACGGGTTATTTGCTGCAGAAATGTTCTATTTCCTCCCACACATGAACATAGGGAGTTTTCAATCTGGCCACAAATACCAACCTTGGGACAGATTTCAACGGCATGGCAAGAATAAGAGCTCTTTTGTCTCAGAGAGAGGTGGCCTTGAGTTCGGCCCGTGAAACTTTCGTGCTTCACATAGCGAACACCCGTACAGAGGTGCAGACCCTTTTCAATTCAGATTTGCCTTTCAATTTCAGCAAGATGGTTCCGACTATCTTTAACGCATCCTCCACAAAGGCCCTGGCGCACTTTTTTAAAGTTGTTACCAGTGGTCTCGTGACTTCATTTGAGAAAATCTTTGGAGTCATCCCTGCTTCCTTTCATTCTATTTTCTCCACTCTGGTTCGTGGATTGGCATTTTTACTTGCATTACCAGCAGACGCTCTTGTGCTTTTTTACATTTTTAAATATGGATGTCCCTCCTATGCAACCTCCCACCCTGCAGCTGCTGACACTGTTCCGCAATCGCATGCTAGAATATTATGGCACAATGCCGTTGGCGATATTAAGCACGGCATATGGATTATCTTTTCGATTCTCCTACTTCACCTGTGTCCAGCCTGTATTTCACTGCCTGACCTGTGATTTCGATTGGGCCATTGATTTGTGTCTCTGCGGACCGGTTTCTCCTGACGTCGACTTTAATCAGCTGATGACTCCTATCATTACTCACGAGTTGGTTTGTCCTGGCGAAAGGATTATGGCTGTGGCATTGATGCATGGACTACTTGGTCCCTGGAATTTACTGGCGGCAGCACAGTCTTTCTTGGAACAGAGCTTTCTTGAAAACCCACCGAGCTGTCCTCTGATGGTGATAGAGGATCCGGTGCTGGGAGAGCACGTATGTTCTTTTCCGCTTTTAAATTGGATGGCTGAACTGTTTTCGGATGAAGACGGTGACTTCCTATTGGAGGCTGTTGCAGCTTATTTTGCATACACAGGTATGTCATAGACCTTTTTCATGTTTGATATGCTGAGTACTAGCATTTCATTGACAATTCATTGACTTATTTGTCAAGTTTTTATTATTTACCTTGCCTATTGGCTTAAGACTCGATAAAGTACTTGGCTGTTTTATTTTTCTTTAGCATTAAATTTTCCTAGTTTTTAATGCTTTACCTTGCGGACCGTCCACATATAAACTTGCAATCTGCTCTCATGAGATGGCACTTCTATTATCTTATTCAGTTCGTTTCCGGATCATGGGGAGGTGTCATCTAGGTCCTGGATATCTTTACACCGTGTTAAGTTAGCATGGGCTCATTACCGGTTTAAACGCCATTTTTCCTTTTTTGCAACTTCTGCACACGACACTTAGTTGTTGCTTTAGCTTTCCACCTAGTAGTTCATCGTGGTTTACATGAGAATAATATGTTATTGCTCTACTATCTGCTTTGCTTGTTAAACTATATCTGTACAGCGAGTGCTAAAGTTTCAAGAACAACACGATACAGAATTGTTATGAGGTCTGATCTCCACGACTTCATACTCATAACATAAGTGCAACTTCTGCCAATTCTGGGCATGAGGCGGGTTTTATATTGCTTTGCCGAACACACATACACAACAGTTGATGCGGTTCACATGAAGAGAGAGCTGGTGTATGCTGATGTGATTCCTTCAAATCTAAGACACTAAAGTATGGGCACGCCCTAAACCAACACAAAGAGACCTTCTTAGCAAATAATATAATATGTGTATTAGGGAGGGTGAGATATAAGCAGCCGCGGGCCGTGGAGGGAGTTACGGTGAGGCAGGGAGGCGGGGAGGGGGAGAAGCAGGGTGGAGCCCTCTTTACCTTGCCCCTCCCCCTCCCCGCCTCCCTGCCCCACCGTAACTCCCTCCACGGCCCGCGGCTGCTTATAAGTGTTGCTAACTCTTATTCATTTACAGCATGTTAACATACTGTCACCATTCGCTTTTTATGTACTAGTAACTATGCTGGTAATTTTGCTACTGATAATATGTATACTTGTATTCTCCACCCTGCTTCTCCCCCTCCCCGCCTCCCTGCCTCACCGTAACTCCCTCCACGGCCCGCGGCTGCTTATAAGTGTTGCTAACTCTTATTCATTTACAGCATGTTAACATACTATCACCATTCGCTTTTTATGTACTAGTAACTATGCTGGTAATTTTGCTACTGATAATATGTGTACTTGTATTATCTAAGATACTACGCCTGAGAAGACGGCATTAGTAAATAAACATTTCAAATACACATGTGTTCTTCTTAACTCCATGTTCTGGTTTCTAAGAAATATATAACGACCGACTGTTCATGAGTTCCACGTATCCTGAGGTACTATAAGTTCATATTCTGGATTGTCTAAACATTGAGTTTGTTATATCCAATGTGACACTGTACCTAGCTTGCTAAGGAGTTTTTGATTACTAACGTGAGTTTGCCGAGGTTCCAATCCTCTGTCCACAGTTCTGTGTGAGAACAGAAACCCTGCGACAGGGGCACCCCCGACCCTTGCTGGAGCTTCATCACACTTGCGATACAACTCCAGCAATGCGCCACCTTTACGGCACAGATACATCACGCATCTGTGCTGTTTTTGCCCCATGATGCGCCGCATTGTAAATGCAGCACACCATAGGTGACGGAACAGCGGCACAGAATGACTAACACATCCCTGGTGATGCGCCAGTCATCATAAATGTATCCCTATGCTTCTTATCTTGTTAGAGATGAACCGCCATATGTATCATCAAAGTTTTTTGCATTTCCTAAATAGCGAACTTTAAGGAATAAATAGCGATTCTTTACCATTCCTAGTTTGCGATTAGCTATTTGCTAATTACAAATTACCCATTCATTTCCTTCATTTCCATAGGGCGGTTGGACTCACTTTTAGCTCGAACGGCTGAATGGATTTCCACGAAACTTGGCAAAATTGTAGGGACTGGTAGCCCGATGTGCCTTTGCTATGTCTCAAGATATATGCTCCAGTGGTTTTTACGAAAATTAACTTTGAAAAATATATATTGGGCTACATTGGCCTATATATATGTTGGAGCCCAAATGTAGCCCAATGTAGCCCAATGAAGCCCAATGTAGCCCAATGTAGCCCAAAGATGGCCGCCAGACACACAAAAAAACAAATGTAGCCCAAATATCAGCCAGATGTAGCCCAACTATAGCCCAGTGACAGAATGACCAATCAGCTTCGCAAACCTCCGTTACGCGAAGCGGAGCGCTGTTACAGATATATATCTTTTTTTGAACGTTAATTTCTCAAAATCCACTGGAGCACATATATTGAGACCTAGCAAAGGCACATCGGGCTACCAGTCCCTAATATTTTGCCAAGTTTCGTGCAAATCCATTCAGCCGTTCGATTATTATTATTATTTTTTTTTTTTGCCCCGCGGGGCCCTTTTAAAACCTCCACGTCAAACCTAGGGGGTCAGCGAGGATCTACTATGCCCCCTTATAGTTATTTCCCCCTTTGTTTTGACCTCCTCTTGTCTCTCGATCCTACCGAGAGACAAGATGGCGGCCGCTACGGACTTTTTGGAATGTTGACAGACGCCGGAGAACCAATCAGCTTCGCTTCACAAAGCTCCGTTGCGCGAAAAGTACGCGTCCTGGGACGCTGCCAGGTCCGCTGTTACAGATATATATCTTTTTTTAAACGTTAATTTCTCAAAATCCACTGGAGCACATATATTGAGACCTACAAAAGGCACATCGGGCTACCAGTCCCTACAATTTTGCCAAGTTTCGTGCAAATCCATTCAGCCGTTCGGGCTAAAAGTGAGGCCAACCGCCCTATGGAAAACTCAATGTTAAAAACACGTTTTGGGACCCCCCTTTTTTCTCGGCCCCCCCTTGACGAACCCCCCCCAAATTTTCAAGGGCTGCTCAGAAACAAAATGTGCCATTTTCCTGAAAATTTCAGCCAATTCCGTCCACAAACGCCAAAGTTATTAGACATAGAATTTTCAAAAATCCCATAGAGAAAAAATCCTAACTATATATACCTACTGGCGACCGCCAGTAGGTAATATATATTCACCAGTTAATGTTAGCAGAACTAACTATAACGTGCACCCCACCATCCACTGCTTATGTCCTCACATATTACATCACTTATTACATGTTCTAGGACATAATTTATTAACGTACTTAGTCAGTAACAAGAACAGATCTTTTGAGCAAAAATCTAAAGAAAGAAGCCTCAGGGTCAGGATAATATTATATTAATGACATTGTACAATAAAGAAGTCAATTTGATAAGAGGGATTCTGAGAAAGCATTGGCATCTGATATGCAGGCTTAATTATTTAAAGGATAGGATTGGTCCAATTCCATGGATTGACTTTTAGGAAAGCACCTTCACTAGTCTGGATCTTGACGAGTAGTATTTTTTATTATAAAAAAGAAAGCTAAGAATAAATCATGGCTAGGACTGGAACAAAGAAAAGGCTTTTGGAAATGTGCCAGATGTAAAACCTGCAGACACAGGATCTCTTTGAATGAATATACAGTAAATGGTAGAACGTATGCAATCAATAAGATGACACGTGTAGGAGCTCCTTTGTTGTGTATATGCTTAAATGCCCTTGTAAAATGCTATATATAGGCAGCACCACTTGTCCAATGCAGAAAAGGATATTGGAACATTTACGCGCAATTAACAACCTGGATGGCAATTATCCGGTTGCGAGACATTACAAACAAAAACATGATGGGGATTTGACATCTCTAAAAGTTTGGGGCATAGATCAATTTGAGAAACCAGTACGTGAAGGAGTCAGGGTATGAATGTTGAGACAATTGGAATCTAAATACATCATCAGATATAAGACCAAGACCCCTCAGGCATAACCACAATGAGGAGTTTCATGTACATCTATGAGCTATTACTGTCTGAGATTGGGGTAATCTAGCAGTTAAAGAGAAATATGTGCCCACTATTCAAGTGATATCGGGAATAACTGCGTAATTAATGACAACATAAAAATAAAAGAATCAATTGATTAGATATTAGCGTAATGCATGGGTATACGTTTTAGTTTGATATATATATTTTGACTGGTTTCAATTTTTATTTTCTCCGACGTCTGAAATTTTATATGCAAACAAATTAATGAACACACAGTCCATGCGCAGTGATTGAGAGGCATAATTGATTATTAGTCACAGCATGAATGTATGGCCAAATTGCAATAATAAGAATTGCTAAATGCTTACTTATTTTACTATTTGCGCCAAGTCAGAGTTTGTTGGGTATGAACATGACCATGAATTTAGGGTATATATTTCATTTCAAATTAAAAGATGATGCTTATGTTGTAAACACTACAAATAAACTACTCTTTTGCACTGGGGAAAATGGAAAAAGGACACTATATATGGTAAAATAAAATGGCTTTTTGCAAAAGTGATCAAGACTGTTACGTCTAAATGCGTCTTTTGCTAAAAAAAAGGATTAAAGATATTGAAACCTTCCCTGGAGTGCAGTGTGTGCGTGTATATATAATTGTTAGTGTGAAGTTATAGTTAAGTGAAAATGTCAGTTAAAACATGGTGTTTTAAATGTACAAAACCTGTGAAATTCACTATAGTTATCTAGTGAAATAACTCGTGCCCTTAGGTAACTATGACTCGCACCCTGCTGTGCACAGTGTTCTCATCTACAATTTCATTGCAAATTTTGAAGTGATATTATCACTAATAGTATAGATCATGTCATGAGTGATTTTCTATGTGTATCTATCATCTCGCCCACGCTTTTCAACATCTACATGAAGTCATTACTGCGTGCTATAACTATGCAGATGACACGCAAATACTCCCTCATTTGGGATTTCTACACAAGGTCCAAGCTACCATCTCCCTTGCTCTGTCCAAACTCAATTACACCAATAGCCTCTACCACGGATCACCTTTAACGACCATGAAAAGACTACAACGGATTCAGAATTTGGCTGCCAGACTACTCTTGCATATCAAACCGCGAGACCACATCTCACCTGCCTGGAAAGCCCTCCATCGGTTACCGGTTGCCAGAAGATCCAAGTTCAAGCTACTTTGTATCACCCACAAAGCAATACATGGAATGGGACCACTCTTCATCCGGAATAAATTCACCAAACACATTCAACAAAGGAGCCTATGCTCTAAAGGGGCATCTCGCCTCCAAATCGCAAGATATAAGAAAAAAACTATGGGTGGCACATCCTTCTCTGTTTAAGCAGCCAAACTATGGAACTCTTTACCCCCCAACATAAGATCAACCGACAACCACCTTATCTTCAGAAAGCTACTCAAGAATTGGCTCTTATCCACATAAGCACCATAAGCAAACAGAAATTTACAGCATATTATCTGTATATAAGCATTTATTTTCACTATAGATCTGTACCTATCTTTGTGTATTGCTTTGTATAAACATGTAGAATAATTATGTTGTTGTTAAGTAAATAAATAAATTAAAGAACAATCATCTTTGGTCTACATGTACTTACTTCCATTGTGTATCTATGTACCTTCCATGTACTTGGATCTGTGGGTCTATTACCTTTCTCCTGAAAAAGCATATCCAATGCACTATCCTAGATCTCATCCTGTACCTCTATCAATAATCTACATATACTTACCTCCTCTATGCATCTATATACTTTCAATGTACTTATGGATCTATAGATTTATCACTTTCTTCTAATTTAGCATTTCAAATGCACTGCCCTATTTCTCAGCCTATATTTCTCTGAATATGTCCTCTGGCCCAATCTTCTGACTCATCTCAAACTTCTTTCTACTACTATTTCCAAAGCACTACCCTATCTCTCACCCTATACATATATCAATATATCCTCTACATCCACTTTCTCATTTACCCCATACCACTGCTATGATTCCCAAAATAACCCTTTCTAGACTCTCTCCTACTCTATTCCCCCCTTGCATCATCTGACATCTCTTTTTACTATACAGATCCGCCAAAACAAACTTTTATAGACTCTTCCCTCTGACTCTTCCCCTCAAAAAACCATTTACATATCCAAAATCCTCCTCCTACTGCACTGACCTAAAAAAAAAATAAAAAAAATATCTCACTCTTCTGTCTCTCCACTATCATTTTCAATCAAAATAACAGATTAACATGTTCACTTCTCAATTTCCATATTCCACTATACTAAAATACCATTAATCCTTTATGGGTTCCAGAGTAGCGTGCTACTCGAAAATGAAGCACCTCAAAACCTGGTCAAGGGGTAGCAAGCGCTAGATAAATACAAACCTCTTTCCCTCTTCTATCCCGCAACCTACCCCTCTCTATCCAAATAACTGAATAACATATCCACCACTCAAATTACTTCATACTTCACTTTACTACATTTTCAACACTAATCCTTTATGGGTTCCAGAGTAGCATCCTACTCGCCAGAAAAGCGCTTCAAAACCCATTACGGGTTACAGGTGCTACATGAATAAAAACCTTTCTTCCCTTTTATCCCTCCACTACCCTTCTCACTCTAAATAACTGACTAATATCCACCACTCAAATTACTTTCATATTTCACCATACTAATTCAGCCCTAATCCTTTATAGGTTTCCGGAGTAGCGTGCTTCAAGATTCTGCTATCTTTCCGAATCCAAATAACTGACTAACCTATAACTGACTAACCTATCCACCACTTAAAATGTACTTGCATGTTTCACTATACTAATTCAACACTAACCCTCTATGGGTCCCGGAGTAGCGTGCTACTCGCCGAAAAAGCACTTTGACGCCTCGTCAGGTGTAGTAAGTGCTATATAAATACAATTACAATACAATATGTAGGGTAATTAGCAGTGCATGACGAGGGCGTGAGTTATAGTTATCTAAGGGCACAAGTTCCAATTATTTGAGATCATCCACAGCGTAAAATATACATTTTTTTGCATTCATTGCTCAAAAACTACTTAAAGGATTTACACCTAATCACAAAAAGCACCCTTTCAGAACCAAAATCTAGTATTCTGCCAAATTTGATGCAACTTCCATTCAATGGTTTGGGCTGTAGCTGTGGAAAAATGAACGGGGAAAATGCATTTTGGGACCCCCGTTTTCTTTGGCCCCTCCTTGACGGATCACCCCAAAAAGTTACATGCACAAACTAGACAGAAAGAAGCACCTTTTTGGGAAGTTTCATGAAGATTCGGCAAACAGCACCAAATGTATTAGCTACAGAAAAAGGCATTTCCTACGGAACCAAGATCCTAACTATAACAACCCAGTGGTGTCCGCCACTGGGTGATATGTACATATGTATTTATTTAGTTTCTGGAATACATTAGGGGGAGCAAACAGTGGACCCTAGACCACTGCTTGCTTTCTTTCCCTGAAGTAGCTTATCAGAACTGGTGTCCCAAAGTGATATTTTCCCCAATGATAAGTTACCACCTCCTTTGTGGTATTGATAACTGATCATTGGCTGTGACTGCAATTACGGTTGAATAACCTTGATGCATACCATTGCAACTCGCAATGAGGAGGGGGCAATCCTTTTCATGCTCTCTCCCAATTACCATTACAATGGGTCGCAAAACCCACTTAAGGAGTCATAAAGATGTTTCCGACTCACAAAATGAGTTTAGTACATTGCAGGTTAGAGTTTTGCGTTAACAAATCTTGTGCCTTTGTGAATTACAGGATTTGTGAAACAAAAGTGTTAACTGCAAAGGGGGCTCATAGTATTTAAGGACATCCAGACAGAAGGGGTGCTCAAGTATGCATTCATCAAGGAATCTTCTATGCAATAATTCATTGAAACACTTATGTCTATTTAGGGAGGACCTTGCAAAAAAAGATAAAGCAATCTCATGGTAGATACAAAGTCCTGAATCTCGAAAGGCACTCTCTTCTCTATGCCATTTGGAAATGGTTAAGCAAAATAGGTTTCACTTGACTCCACAGTCATGCTTAAATACATGCCTCAAGATACCCTGCCAATACTGTACTTGAGGAAGAATAAAGCTGAGCCCAGGCAAGATCATTTCAGATCACTGGATGAGATTGTTTTAATAAGTGATATCAGTGAGGGCTTCTGTTTGACATGGGATGTGGTCGTTAGAATAAGTCCCAGAAAATTTTGCAAGCACAAATATTAATTCTGTGGCTGGTACTAACGGCAGCTGGCATGTCCCAAGGGTGGTTGGGCGGGTGGGTCACTAAAATGTTTTTTTGTTAAATTAAAACCACTTACCTGGGAGCGCGACGTCCTCCTCAATGGTCTTCTCTCCTCAAGGCAGCCAGCCTCCAAACTCCCAAGCCAATCGTGACGCTGCTCTCACCAGCATGACAGAAGTGCCAGGATTGATGGGAGTGGCCTCTATCAGCTCTCAGACCAGCATTGGAGGATTTTGCTTTCTCTAACCCAGCTGTGTTAAGACAGCTTGGTTAGAGAGGTTTAAAGAGTGCATGTGTGGCTGGCCGTCTTAAGACAGCCAGCCAAAAAGACATGCACACTTTAAACTGAATGTGGCCTGCTCTCTCTGCTGCTGTCAGTCAGCAGCAGCCCTGCCCCCGTTCTGACGTTCTAGTCAGGATGGCGTGACTAAAAATAAAATGGTAATGAATTAACTTCATTACCATTATATTTTTCTTCTCTGGGGGTATTTCAGTGGGGCGAAGCTCCTCCACTCAAATGGAGGAGCTCCCCCTGGCTGGGTTTCCATATTGTGGTGATCCACAAGAAAAAGCGTAGTAGTATACTTCACTTCAACACAATGCCTCACAAGATGTCATCATTCTAAGTGTCAAGTAATAAACATAAGTAAAACTAAACAATGATTAATTTCAAAACATGATCTTTAAAGGATAGTAAAGAGTATGTCCTGTATGCACATTCAGATGCAGTTTAGGTTCTGTAGCAAGACACTCGGAGCTCCTAGAATGCAGTTTCAATAAGCAAATACTGATGAAATAAAAATTGTGAAATACGAAAATTTGATTTTCTTACTTTAACATATGACCTCAAGTAGCTCTCCAATCCTTCTTCATGGCACTGAGAAACAACATGGATGATGACCCTAGACAAAATTAATGAAACCAGTTTAGCATTAGTCTTTGCCAGAGTTACCATCTTAATGTCCAAGCATGTTACAACAAGCAGTTGTTGCTATTTGATCATAGCTTTGGCATCAGTCCAGCGAGGGCATTCGAGGGATTACTGTGCATACCTGGTAAAACTATGCAGTGTCAGGGCTAGGAACTCAGGCCCATCAGTGATGTATGTAGTGGGCTGGTGAGTTACATGAAGGATAAGATTTCATTTGTCTGACTTGCTAGTGATTACTTCCATTTTCCATTGCATGTCCCTGTGCTTATCATTTCTCCCACTTCCCTTTCCAGGCAAATGCAGCTTAGGTTGTTGCGTTTCCAGTTGGGATCCACAAACATTTGAGAAAGATCTAGCAGGCAAGCCTATGACATACAAGAATCAAGCAACACTTGGAAAAAAGGAAGAGGCGAGCATGTTCTGACCACAATTGTTGGAAAAGAGTGTTAATTTTGCACTGCCACTATGCTCTGATTGCTGTGGAAAGAGAGCTCAGGACCAGGCGAAAATTAGTTACTTACCTGTAACTGCAGTTCTCCAGTACTGGTA
Source organism: Lissotriton helveticus (assembly GCF_964261635.1). Taxonomy (NCBI): domain Eukaryota; kingdom Metazoa; phylum Chordata; class Amphibia; order Caudata; family Salamandridae; genus Lissotriton; species Lissotriton helveticus. The sequence goes on from NC_136069.1 coordinate 723,513,737, forward strand.
TCTTTCATAGATTCACATGCTTGAATCATTCCCATTAATTGAAACTGGAGTCCACCGGTACCATAGTAAAGCAGCATGTATCACTACTTAGTACATTTGTTTTAAAAAAGGACAAATATAGGCTATTAAAATGACTTTTCATTGCCATTATAGCCTATGATAGTGATACATACTGCTTTACTATACGGTGGCACTCCCACTTCGACGATGGGGAATCATTCAAGAATGCGAATCTATGAAAGATCTAATACTGGAGGAGAGTGCCTGCTTGGCTGAAGCACATCTGCATTTTAGTCCATTTCCATGCAAGTACTCTTGGATATCTACCATCATTTAGTCAAAGCAAATTTACTTATTATTGGATTTCTAGCTATCCAGGGGTGGACTTTAGACATTGAAGGGTGTACTTGGTTTAACTGGCTCACATCAAATTTGCAAGTGGAGCACAGGATTTAAAGTAGCCGCTTTCACTCTGGGCAACAGTTAACAACTCTGATTTAAGCTGCACTTCACGGATTTACGATTCATAATTGCCTTCTGGGAAAGGAACTTAGGATCTGTTCGGTAATAGATCTCTGAAGAGAAAAGCTTCGTTCACACTACATGCTTAGTCATACTGACTTAACATTTTTTCACAAAAGCAATTTAGGTTGTCTCCCTGTGCAGCAGGTTAGTGTGGTGTACTAACAGGGAGGTGGTACACATAACAAATAATGACTAACAATACTTACCTTGTTACATTCACAGCAATTTCCTCTTGGGTAGCCCTAGTGAGGACTCTAAACATTTGGTTCAAGATGGTTGGCAGGAAAGCAATCATCACATATCCTTCCATGGCATGAAGACTCTGTGATAAAAGAATAAAGAGTCTCAAAGGAACTTTAATAAATTGTAATCATAATTTGTAAATTTAGAAAGATCGGATATTCATCTACTATAATCCCAAAACGTCAATGATAACATCACAGGAAATTAATGAACCATAGAAATAGGTCTTATCAAAATTTTATATCAAAACAGACTTGCAAATCTGGTTGCAAAAACAGTCAACAGCTCTGGCAGCATCATCGTGAAGTGCAACTCGGATGCACGGGAAAGCTAGTGTAAAGAAAACGTGAAATGAAAAACAAAAGGCACAGAGGTCAATCCCAATAAAAGTGTATCATGAAAATAAAAACACTCCAGGATGCACAAATATCAAAGCTTCTGGTTTAGCTTGCATCTGCTGTTCCCCATGCTCTGTGTTTGACCATAGGGTAAAATGCTGTCAGGATGACTTCATCATGCAAGTAAAGGAGGGCATATGATCAAGTGCAGGTAGCGCAATGAGTTGTAGGTGATTCCACCAACACTTGCCACCACTGTCATAGGTGACTATTTCATCAGCAACATTTCTTCTTCTATAGATTTACTTGTTTTATGTAATAAAAACCCTAGTTAGGGAAATTGATACATTGAATGTTAACAAAGAATTAGCACTAATTTTTGCTCTACAAACCAGCTTACTAGAGTACCTTCTCCAGAATCGGTCTCATACAGGGTTCATACAAACCTAGGCAATGATTTTCAGCAAGCTGATTTCACAAAAGGGTATGCCACTTCAGTAGAACCTATTCTCCCTTCCAGTGCAATAAGAATTCAGTCCAGAATACATCTGAACTGCATTGAAACAAGTTACTTGTTGGACTGTGATTTATAAGTAAACTGATAATGTTTCTGTAGATGTCTCGTGAATGTTTGGGAGCCGACAGATCTGAATGTTTGCTCAATGCAATGGGTCACTCTGGGGCTAATGCTCACTAAAAGAAATATTGCACAAAAGTGGGGAGCGACCGTACCTCCTACAGTGGGCGAATGGAAGCAAGACTTGGACAGGTCAATGTTTAGAGAAAAGGCAGTATATGTGGCCAGGGGTTGCCCGAAGTAATGGACATGTGTGTGGGGCCTCTGGAACTCCTACCGTGGGGACATATGTTTATTTATTTATTTATTTATGCAATTTTATATAGCGCGGACTTTACCCGAAGGTGTCAGAGCGCTTCACAAAAGGAACAGAAATGATACAGGATGAAAACATTACACGAGAACAGATTACAAAAGCAGCCGTTAAGTTACATACGGTACAGTGACAATTGTGAGCAAATAAAGATACATGAGGTAGTAAAAATTGTGAGCAACCAAAAATACATGAGGTAGTAAAAAGTGCACAAGAGTAAAAAAGTGTCAAGTGTGCAGGTTACAAGAGAAAACAAAGTATAATTTGAGGTATAATACTGCAATATATGCTAGACACTCAGGCACAAGAACAAACGTTACGTAGGCGAAGGAGGCACTTGTGCAAGTATCAAAGGTAAAAACATGAGAGGTAGAAAACCGTGTGTTATAAGGGCAAAGTGGAGAGTGCATGTTGCAAGAGGGTACCAAACACAAGACATGGATAATACTGAAGTAAAAGGCAAACACTCCAACCACAAGAACACACTGGGAAGGCACTTCCATGGTCATGGAAAGAAGTAACTTTCAGTAGTGGGAGTGTAAACCCCCCCCCCTCCCCCCACACTGCCAACAGTGACATTCCTCCTTCACCCTAGATCCTTCCAGTGTCGATGTGTACTATTTGCCTTTACCTATTGTCCTCATGTTATGTGACCTCTTGCTCCCTCTGTATTGTGTTTAATAATGCTGATGCTTATTCTTTAATAAAAAAGCTTTTTTTTTTAAAGATAATGTTTCTGTGAAGTCCATACCTTTAATTTTACATGTATAGAGTCCCTTGTGGTGGTCGCAGCATTTGGAACTGGGCCTGTGATGAATGCACACCTCTACAATTTCTAACTTTGTGTGCTACCTTCAGTATTCTGAATACTTCTATGTTTCAATCTTCTCCTCGTTCACTTGAAATATTGGCTGTACTTTGGGTCTGCCATCCATCACATATTCCATGTTGCGATACCAATTGGTTTAGGTAGCCAAAGAGGTCTCTGTGCAGATGGTACAGACTATATGATGTTTATACTGAACTAAATATGAAATCAATGAGGTTATGTGACTTTCTGACAGTTGACAAGGATAGGCAGGTTCTGTATGAGACTATTGTGACAACTGTGCTGTTGACCCTGGTGATGATGCAAACTCTTGTTAAGGCAGAGACAACGAAAACCTAAGACCAGACCCGAGATATTCCACTGGCTCCACCTGCTCTTCTTGAAAAGATGGTCATCCCTTGGCCCTTCTCCCTCCTTCTCACCTTCGATTCAGTTGAAAATGTTAAATCTGAGACAATTACAAATCAAGCACCAGCTGAAATGCATGCACCAAAGGCATGCACTTTTCACAAGTGCCACCAGTTGATATTTAGCTAAACAATGTTCCACACCTGACAAGATGATAAATAGAAATGAAATTGATTTGTAATGGTAACACAAGTGAATAAAGCTGACACAGACTATGTGCTTACCATATTCACATGTAGGACATGGCTGGACAACAGCAACAGAAAGCAAATAGATAATATCATACATTTTATCGTAGTAATTGGTTCAAGAACAGTATATTGTCCGGCAGTGCTAGCTATTCTGGTTTAGTGGTGTATTAGTAGCAGGAAGTAACTTACCACTTAGATAGGGAGCCTCAAAACTTAGGCTGCAAGTGGTTTACATTTTTTATTCGATCAGAAATGTTCAGTATAGGCCACAATTGCTGTTTTTATAATCCAATTTCAATAGTCCACCTAACAATATTCAAAATGGAATCCCTCTTGCATCGGCTAGCCCACCCACTTCAGAACCTAACCTAAAACAGGTCAGAAAAGTTACCACCCTCTGCAACAACAAGTGCAAGCTATACTTAAGCAAATAATCATAAGTGTCAAGACCATCCATGTTTCTGACAACCTAACAATTTCCAGTCACAGACAAGGAACTAGACCAAGTATCAGATAAAATGAGCACAAGTTACTTACCTTCGGTAACGATGTATTGTACAATTGTACAATCACTGACCAGTAGGAGTCAATTTCACAAATGGGAAATACCTTAGATGCCGAAACTCCGGAAAACTCTGCTACTGCTGCAACTCCTATGATGACTTTTTGGGGCTAATTGGAGATAAAGGAGAAAACTTGACACTCCTAATGTACGAGTTACTTACCTTCAGTAACGATGTATCTGGTAGCGACGATTATAGCCGCAGATTCCTTAACGTAGAATTGTCCCCAGGCGTGAGACTGGATCCAAATTTTTTTTTACCACAGCATCCCTGCGTGCCGGGGGGACGGCATCACGCGACTCCACCCAGGCATTTTCTGCCTACATGACGTCAGCGAATTCACATAAGTCCCACCCCAGTGCGCTTATGTCTGTTTTCTTCTGAAAACTTTTCCACGCCACAACGCGGAGCCATCGGACAAAATTGTGGGAGTATGGGAACAGTATGCGAAAGAGCAGAAAAATTGGAAAAAGGATGGTGACTAACAACACCATAAGGAGCAGTGTCAACACTGCAGTACCCAAAGGCAGGGAAAGAAGAAAGAACAGAGCACAGCCCTGAGCAGCCACCCTGCCAGTCCACCCCCCTGGAGACAAGGAACATATACAAAATGTAATGGGAACATGTAGCAGGACACCGACCCCAACCAAGAAACAACGAAGGGGAACCAGTTCCAAGACATACAGGAATGACAAACCTCCAAAGCAACCCCAGCACAGAGGGCGACAACTCCAAGGAACAAAGGGCAAAGGCTCGGCCAGATGACCCCCAACCCAGAGGGTAGCAGAGGGGCCAGGACCCTTAGTAACAAAAGGGGAGAGGGAGGGGAGGGAAGAGAGTGAAGGCAAGCCCCAATCCTGGAACAACCAAAACAGAGGGGAACAGGAGTACCTATAAACCCATCCTAAAATGAGCCAAAGAGGAGGAAGGAACAAGAAACAAGACAAATCATCCCATCAAAAAGAGCGAAAGAATGCACTCACATAAGACATAGCCACCCACCGGAAGGCGAGTGCAGAAGACCAAGCCAAAGGTCCTGCCAGAACGGGGAGGTAAGGCGATCCGTGAATGAATCTGCGGCTCAAATCGGCTCTACCAGATACATCGTTACCGAAGGCAAGTAACTCGTACATCTGATAGAGACTACTAGCCGCAGATTCCTTAACGTAGAATAGATACATTAGCCATACCCACGGGGAAGGAGGGTCTGTAAAAGGACCCCACCAGCCTGGACATAACAGAGGGTCCCACAGGGGACTAATCCGATGGACAGGGCGAGGAACTTCGTCCAACAAGGCAAGGGGAACCCCTACAAGCAGAACATCACCGACCCCAAGAGGGGTGTGGGAAGAAGAAAAGAAGAAGAAAGAGGAAGCCCATTCACTCTCAACAGAGGAAACACCCCACGCCCCTACAAGGCAACAGAACCTCCATTCAAGGCCAAGGCAAGGAAGAGGAAGAAGATCAACCTAGTGGCTCCAAGGAGACAATGGAAAATGAAAGCAAGCCCCCCCCCCCCCCCCCCCGACCGGGAACACAACCCGCAAGAGGGCAGCTGAGCCCACCACAATCGGAAGTCAATAGATCAGACAAGAATGGCGCCAACAGGAAGAAGCAGTCGGAAGCAGGCAGAGTAGCCCGAGGCACCCAGGAAGACCGGGCAGGCTGCGCCTGAAAGAGGGAGGAACACAACAACCATCACAGCCCCCAGGACAGAAAACAGAAGGGTGTAGAAGGTGCCCGGACACACCTCAGAGAGGGGTCCGCACACATGACTCAAAAAGAAGCAGAGCCAGAGCCACAACACCAGGCCGCAGACAGCAGGTCAGACCTGGCGAACAGCGCAGCGACCCCGGAGAAGGACACCCCGGGGCGCCACCAAGGCATTCCAATCCAGCAATAAGGGAATTGCACCAGCAACATACATAAACGCCATGGAGAGCAGAGGCCAGAAGGCAACCACAACTCCCCAGCACAGAACAAGCTGTATAACAGCTAGCACTACCCCACATAGGGTATGTTAAGTCCCAAAACATGGGAACCCTCTTAGGAAGAAACTTCTGCAGCAGAGGACAACAGAAAGAGTCGCGGGGAAAACCCCATACAGAAGGCTTGTCAAGCAGCCAAAGAAAAAAAAAAGAAGGCCTAATCTCAGGGCCAACCTGGTGTAGATAACCCAAAAGACACACAGTCAAGAAGGGCCGACCAGGGGGAGGAGCTACGCTAGCAAACAAGATGGCCGCATAAGCTCCCGGCTCCGCCGACCTCAGCCGGAGGCCCATGAATCCTGACTCCCATCCTGATTTCCCACCGGACTCCCGTGCAGATGAAGTGCGCCTGACTCTAAAGGTGAAACCCCGGAATTTCTAGCTGCTCGGATGACGAAGATATGCCGTGCGCCATTCTTGGCCTAACCCAGATTTGAAGCCGGGGCCTCGAGTTCTAACCCGGCCGGGTTGGAGTTGAACAACATCGGCCGCGGGGCGTGGGTTGTTCCGGTCTCCCGAAGTGGCGTTTCCTTTTCCCGTTTTGGATGGTGGTCTGGTGGCAGCTTTACCTTGCAACTACGGTGATCGTACCGACTGCTTTGTTCGGGGATCCGCTGCCTGGAGGCCCCGTTGGGCTCCCGGGGGTTTTTGGGCTCGGTTCCTCATCGACGGCGACGGTATTGATATTGTGCTTTGGAAGTGTTTACAGTGGTTTTTACATTGCTCCTTCCTTGTGCCCCGGAGAAGTCGGCCTCCGGGGTTCGGACGCCCGCTCGATCGCTCACTGAGGGGGCATGGAGCGGGCTGAAACTACACCGTCGCTACGCACTGTAATGGCCGCCATTTTGGAGCTCCACAAACGAGTCACCGCCACCTTCCAGGGAATGGACGTAACTGTTGACCACATCTGCCGGAGACCGGATTCCGACTCTTTGTTGCCTGTGAGCCGAGATGCCTCACCCGCGGAGCACGTTTTGATTGCCACCGAGGACCCTGTGCAGATTCGGACTTGGAAATTCCCTGCAACCCTAAGATGGCGGCTATCGTGCTCGAAAGTACTGGACGTGTGTTGGGCCCTGTGTCAACCCCGCCTGAGATGGATATGACTATTTCTGTAATACAGTGTGACTTCTCCAATGACTGTAGGATCGAGCCCTCGCCTCTTTCAGTGAGTGATCGGAACCCCTTTGCTCATTTATCGCTGGTGGGCAGTGGACTTGCTTTGACTCTTGGACTCTGTGGACGTTTATCCTGGTGACACTCCTTTCGCATCGACTTTGAAACTCTTCTATTTTTGGATATTCTTGTTTTGATGACGGTTCGAATTGACAGAGCCCGCGTTGAGAATCCCAGCGGCCTGGTTGTACGGGGTTTTCGTAATGGATCGTGAGGGCCTGGGCTGAACATGATTGGACTTCGACGTAATTTCTTTTGACTTTGCCGGGTTGAATCTGTGGGAGCGAGGGCCAGATGGGATTTTATTGTCTGAGTATTGTTTGTCTGCTTTGCTCGAATTGGGATTTTCTGCATCTGTGGTGCCGGGGGATGGGCGGGACGGCCCTTTCTCTGTTTGTGGCTCCCCTACTGATTATTTCTTGATCTGCTATAACTTGCTTAACACCAGGGTGGGGGATGTCTGCTTTTGGCGGGGGGATGGGAGTCTGGGAGCTCGCATAGTTTTGGAACATATTTCCTCCTCCAACTTTTCCCTTCCTTGGGGTGTAGTTTAGTGGGCGACAGGCACGCTGCTAGTGGGGTTAGGTCGTAGCCATCTGCAGGGGTGCAGGGTGGGGGGTTGTGGTGGGGTTTTTTATTTTTTCTTTGTTATTTTCTATGACCTTTCTATCTCCCTTTTCCCTTCTTCACAAGAGATGTGGCATATTCTCCTGCTCCTTTTTTGTTCCTCGTATCTGGGTGTTGCATGTCTGATTCGTACATCCTGTATTCCTGGTGGGCGGGTGCTGTTGAGGGGTGATTATGGTCATTGATATCCTATTGTTTTGCTTCAGCCCTAAGCTGGTATTGATATTTCTGATGCTTGAGACTGTACAGTATTTCTTCACTTCATTTGCCCGCCCACGGCTGTACTGTTTTTTGTTTCATGCCACCCGATATGTGTATTTTCACTCTTGTGTTCTAAAATAAAAATATATAAAAAAAAAAAAGAAGGGCCGACCAGCAGCCAACAGAACCACAGTCCCAACAAAGTGGACTCGAATGCACATGAAGCACACAGATCACCCAACTGGGGCGACCTGCCCCATCGAAAGAACAGCACCGAAAGACCAGATCAACTCACAGGTCACTGAGGGGGAGAAGAAGGAGGAGGAGGAGGATGCCGAAGCTCCACCAAGTACCTCCGGATGGCCGAGTCTGCCGGGGGTGGAACAAAAGAGTGCCATCTAAGGGAAGATCTACCAGCCATTCCCGAATATTTTCCGGGAACATACTGTCCCGAAGCCAAGCATGGCGGAGAAGGGCAACTGAAGAAGCCATGGCATGACCAAGCACCTCCGAAATGTCCAGAGCAGAGCGAAGAATAAATGCTGCAAGCTCCCGGCCATCCAACGCATGGTACCGCAAATCAACTCCAGCATCCTCCTGAGAAGTGGCGGATCCAAGGGACTCCGCCAAGTCCCACAAGCAAGAGGTGGCCCTAGCCAACGCAAGTGTTAAGGGCCCGAACATATTGCGCCCCCAAGAGTCTAGCCAGCGGGCCTTCCGTGATGATGGAGACAACAGCGGTGGCAGAGAGGGAAAGGCAGTCTGCAAAAGGGGGCTTGAGGAAGAGGGGTGGAGGGAAAGAGACACCGGGTCACGCGGTGCCGGTGCAGAAGGTGTTGAGGCACCGGATCCCCCGTCAGAAAAGAATGGAGCGAACCCTCAAAGGGAAGCAGCAGCTCCCTCCCACCAGAGCCCTGGTGAAGAACTTCCAGAAGATGATCCGCGGGGAAATGGGCAGCCGATCACCCATGCGCAAAATACTCACAGCCGTGGAAACAGAGTGAGCGAAGGCCCCCTAAGCCAATAAGAGTGGGAAAAGGCAAGGACAGGAAAGGAGAAAGAGGGACCGAGGAGTGGGGGACCTGTGATTCCTCCGGCGAAAACCGTGGCAAAGGCGAGGAGCCGTCCTTTGATGACGCCGGGGAAAAAGCCACGACGTGGCGGCCCGACTCCGGCGAGGAAGACACCAGCAGGCGCCCAACCTCCGGGGAAGAGGGGACATCCGAAGAAGAGTCCACGAACGGAAGCATGTCCGGTGCCGTAGAGTCCGCAACCTGAGGCAGGATGTCATTGTTATCAAGCGTCAAAGGGGACGCCGGACAGGCCTCCTCCACACCACACGGCGCAGGGGACCGGGGCTGGGCCGGAGTCGAGGCGGCTAAGGGACGGCGCCGACTCGACCTCAGACGAGGATGCCGCCTAAGTGGAGGGACGAGAGGGACCTGGGGAGTGACAAGTAGTCCCCCGCCAGCCTCAACTCTTGAGGGGGCGAGAGGGGCCCGTCGATCCCAGTGGCGCCGCCAAGGCCGACTTGACCTCCGACAAGGCAGCCGCCTGCGTGGAGGGACGAGAGGGGCCCGTGGAGGGACAATGGGTCCCCCGCCAGCCTCGACCCATGATGGGACGAGGGGGGTATGCCGACCCCTGTGGCACCGCCAAGGCCAGCAGCCGCTGGTACCGTAGCGGTGTTGCCTCGGCCTCAGACAAGATCGTCGCTTGCCCATAGGGCGAGAGGGGCTCGGGGCTGCGACCCGAGCCCCGGCGACCTCCCGCGACACCACAGGGACTCCGGCGGGAGTTTGTGGCAAAGCAGAGGCGATGTGGTCCGAAGGAGGGACCCCCGAAGGGCCGCTTCCCAACGGCACTACATCCTCCAAGCCTGGAGCAGAGCCAGTCGGCGCCGGAGCCGATGGCGTCGCCGCTGAGGGCCCTGCACAATGCAAGGGATCCGCCAACGTCCCAGGAGGGGAAGGAGGAGGAGGAGGAGGAGAAGCCAGCGAGGCCTGTTAAGCCGCTGCTAATGTCGGCCCTTCTTTTTTTTTTTATATATTTTTATTTTGGAACATCCGGGCTCTTGATGCCCCCTCACTGGGAATTGGTGGATAGGGGGACGATACGCGGGAACGCATCACCCGCAGGGAGCCCACGCCCCCAAAAGGCCGGAAACCAGCCCTCAGGGACAAACTGCGACACTTATCGACAGGGGAGCGACGCTCTTGCAGCACAGGAGAGGGATGAGGACGACGACGATGACAGCTGCTTCGAAAACCTTCCGCAGAAGCTGATCGAAGTGACAAACCCGATCTGGACATGTAAGCCGAGAGAAGTTTCATCCGGCGCTCCTGCCGCTACTTTGGCTTCAACAGTTGGCAAGCCTCGCAATTAGTGGAGCTGTGATATTTCCCCAAGCACCACGTGCAAATGAGGTGAGGGTTCGTCGCCGACATCAGGCGTCCAAAATACGAGCACTTCTTAAAGCCCGAAGGCATCCGCACACTGTTCTCACAAACACACGCAATAGCGAAGGGCAACGCCTAAACACGCCAGGAGCACGAACCGGATCCATGTTGCACGGGAAAAACAGACTTTTGTGACCTCGCTGACGTCACGTAAGCGGACAACGACTGGGCTGAGTCTGAGTCACGTGATGCCATCCCCCCGGCGCGCAGGGATGCAGTGGTAAAACATTTTCTGGATCCAGTCCCACACCTGAGGATAATTCTACATTAAGGAATCTGCGGCTAGGAGTCTCTATCAGATGTAATGTTCTCATCACCATTTCTGAGAATCTAGTGTCTGCTCTATGAAATCAAGGTGGAAGGCTGCATCCTGTTCATGTTATCTACAGCTCATTTCAGGCAAATATAATTCAGCAAACTAGAACAACAGTATGTGGATGAACCAGATAAACTCCTCCAATGAAGCAATTAGGGCACTGCAGCCCTTAACAGCAGGGGTGCCACTCCTGAAAATGTACTGAGCAAAACATGGGAGAACCTGCAACATGTGAAACACTACTGTCTTGAAGTACAAGTCACAAGGGAATCCTGGTAAGTTTCATTCCGCCTCTTTTTTTTCATACCGGAATATTTGCTATTATTGATACTACCAAATGGAAAAATCCAATGTTTAAAAAAAAAATTTCTGAAACTACAGTTCTCCAGTAAAGGCTGACATGTAAGCCTGCATCTTTCTTTAAGATGCTTTTCATTCTATCCTGTACTTGCTTGTGTTTAATAACCTGAAGTTAGACGGTTCTATGGAAGAGTAGAGTTCAAAGCAAATCTACCTACTTGGGTGTCAGACAGACTAAAGACAATAATGTTGATGGGCTACAGACTATGCTGAATATAATGTATATTGTATGTATTTTATTCAAGGCATTCCCAGCCTGATGAAGGGGAATTATTCATACATTTAACAAAGGATGAAGACAGCCAGGTGGGATTAATGAACTAACGTTTCATCTTAGTGCCATTTCAGCAACAGTAGCAAGAAACCTCTGCTGTTCCGCAGAAATATGTACAGCATGAAAGTGCATTTACCTTTATACAAGTGCTTCAACCTCCATTCACGGGCGTTCAACAACCAAAAGATTAAAGAACACATGACCCAATTAGTCCCCCACTGGCCACAAAAACAGACTTGAAAACATTCCACTTAAAGTTCTGTAGCATAACCTCTGCTTTACCAGAAGTATATACCTTCATATAAGTCATAAATAACATTTAATGTTGTTGTGCCCAACTGTGGAAATGATATACCACCAGGTCACATTAAACCTGTGATTAAAACAATGTTCAAAAGGGACCAAAATTAAATGACCAGTATTAATGGAAAGGATAAACAACTGTAAAATACTGTATAAGATGAACTTTTCATAAAGCCGGGAAGGACCACAGCGATAACAGATTTTATCCATCACTGGAAAGACGAAATAAATGAAGTACTTATGTTTGGTAACTATCTTTCTTATGGATAATCTAACTTCTTAAACATTCCTCATCAATAATATCCCCTTCCAGGAACCACAGTGGACATAAAAGCATTTATCCCACAGCAGTAACTTTCCAACAGCTACAGCTGAAAAGCCCTAATTTCACTTGTTCTGGCACCCTTTCTGTACTCCGCTTCATCAACAAATACCACATCACCTCTCCTAAGGTTTCGGATTCAAACAGTGTTCCGCATGCAGAAAACAAATGTTGATAAAACATTTGATATCAGAAGGTGTGATACAGGCCCACCTATGCACTTTAAGGCATGGAAGGAATGGAGGCTAAACGGTTCTCGGCACAACCCCTAGGCAGGAGTCCTATTCTCTTCCAGGTAAGTCTCCTCAGAGACAGAAGTCAGATGTCAAATCCTCTAACAATAAAAAGTTTAAAAAAAGAGAAGAAGCAGAGGACAAATCCTCTAACAATAAAGAGCATACAAAAGAAGTAGCAGTACTCCTCTTATTCATGCAGATAGTGCTCCTCCTCGAGGGAAAGATCATGAAGTAGGTGGCACAGCTACACCACTCTGGTGCAGTTTTATTCTTCTTTTAACCTGTTGGTTGACTCAGTGCATTTGCAATTGGTGTTGTCCTTCAGCATTGCCCACCAAACTTGTTTCTTGCACGGGCCAGTAGCTCCACAGCTACAACCAAAGACCTGACCTCGGAGCCCAGTAGGCTCCTTCTGAGACACAACACTGTTAACTAAGTTCAAACTAGTTTCAATCTGTAATAGAAGAGCTTCTTTCTACAATCATCCACAAGTGACGCATCTTCACTAAAACATTTCCTTCATGGTGGCTTGATTTAGGTTCCATTCTGTCACCCAATGGATGAGAGATCCAGGCTTTCCCCATCAACTGGGATTGGTGATACTGAGACTTATAATCAACCTAGTCTGGCAAAGGTGAGTGATGAGGGAAAAAATCCAGCAGAACTCTGTGGTAAAATGCAGTTTTGAGGGACACTTCTATTAATCTGCAGGAAATTATCCAAGAGCACTACATCTCAAATCGAATTGTGAGGCTAAAAAAATGGCCACTAAAGCCTCACATAGCAAATGCCAACAATTAAAGTCATGGTCATAAGATGCTGCAGCCTTCAAAAGTAAGAAAACACTGGTAGTTTTCTGTTGCTTCCAGGTGATTAACCGAAGGAGAAACAGCCAATCCGAATAATGTAAGCTAGTTTTAAAACTCATTTGCAGTATCCTATACAATGGCTCCAGGAGACATTCCTATTTGTTTTTAACAATTATATCAGCATAACAGAAATTGGCTTGGAAGGGGTCTGAACTGTCATTAAAGGATACAGTATTCACCATAATTTTCCTTTCTTTTGCCGCAATGTATTGGGTATATCAAGCATTTTAAAGCACAGGTTTACGTAGATTTAGGATCATTTTTAGATTTCTTACCTTAAGATATTTCACAAGGTCATTTCCTAAGACTTGAGCACACGACTCTGTTTTCTGACAATATTGAAAGAAATTGTGCAAGTGTTGGTCCTATTGTGGAATGGAAGGAAGAAAAAAGTTATAACATATAAAACAAAGTATCTAGGAAATAATATATGGAAACTTCTAAAGTGCACAGCAAGATTTTCAGAAAGGAATATGCATTTCGGCGAGTGTGGCAGAAACTCGAAAATAAGCATAACGTGTTAACAAAAAACATATTAATCTAAAATAATTAATTTAAAATGTATTAAAATAAATGACAAATTAAAAGAAAATTGTATAGTGCACTAATCAAAACAAGCAGTTTTAAGTTTAACCACACCTGCTTCTGTGGGAAAGTATTTGCAAAATATGTGTCTCTGATTATGTTCTGGGGAAATTTTGAGAAAAAGCATGTTATGCTGCAGAGCGACGTAGTCCATATAGGTATGAAAAGAATGACTTAGGATTCACTTTAGAATAATGACCCCACACATTCATATTTTCGGAGTTGGTGGCATGTCTGTGGGAGCATCCAGGAAAATCAATAATGCCCTTTCCTGTCTTTCCAAGTATTAAAGTTTCGCTTTCACCTCTGACCACATTCTTCTAGCTACACTCTCTCTTAAGTGCATGTTTGACACAAGGCCCCATCCCCGCTCCCCACGCAGCCCTTTGCTCTCTGTTTAATCACACCAGCACATTTTTATTGCAATCCATTTTATGTACAGGTGTTTGATCAGTGACCATGCAACCCTGTCCATGCTCCTGATGAGTGCCAGAAGTATTTTTGAGTAATAAGTATGAATAGATAGAAAGGCATAACTGGACATCGTAAATGTTGTAATGAAGAACGTATTCACAGTCACACTAGCCCGGTTTATTGATCTGTATTTGCACACATATGCATACTTTTACACAATATATCATCTGACCCTGTTGTCACAGACTTGACCGAGAATATCATGATCTCTTACTCGCCCGATCTAGAAGTGGAAACCCCTAGCTACAATACTTACATGGAAATCCTCCATCAGATGGTATCTGAAGATCCCTGAACTACTCTTCACAGGTCCCAATGTAAAAGGTCAGTTTCTGCTTTCGGAACTCAAAGAGAATAATCCGGTTGGTCAGAGGACAGCATGAACCATTGCACATATGAGGTTTGCAGGATTTTTCACTAATGTTAAAGGCAGGTAGCTTAGTGTTGGAATTCTTGTGTACAGGTGCACTATTGCCTGGAAGGGTTATAGAGTGTTGAGAGAAGTGAAGTGACAGGTGAATGACGAACAGTAAAATGGGCAGGATTTTTTTCAGCGCCCACTGCAACTTTAGACATAAAAGACAACTATATCTTGTGGGAAGTATTTATAACTTCAACAATTTGAAATCCTGGATTGTAGTTTTAAACACTGAAGTAGAAATAGCAAGAGCTATATCATAGAATGCACTAAGGGTGTAACAGGCACCGGTGTCTGTTTTCAGTGCCCCTGAAATCTTCAATATTGGCGTCAAGTTAGTATGCTCAAGGATGCTTATGGACAGAGTTTCTAGGGTCCCAGGAACCACACCAGGTATCACCCTGCACCCACCGGCCAGCATTTTCTTGCCCTTCTCTAAAAGCAGGCCAGTTCACTTGTTCACTCTGATATTGCCAGTAAGTCTTTCAATGCAGTTCCGTCCTCAGGACGGGCATTAGGTCATGCCTGCACTGGAGACAGAATTGTTTTGTAACATTGCACACGTCCCACTTAGCGCCGGGTACATGTGATGAAGATGTCCCTGATGGGCCTCAGGACCCTCCACCCTAATAACAGCCTCTGAATCCAGACGTCTTGCAGCAGACACAAAGGCAGAATAACAGATGGCCAGGTAAGAGATACTGGGAACTGAGGAAACCAACTCATGATGACCAGTCAACCGAGAATGCTGGGGTACTTGAAAATCACAATTCAAGGACTCTGATATTACCATATGAAGGCGCAGTGGCTAGTGCAGACCACCTCAAAAACACCTACGCTTCAGTCACTGCAAGCCATGGCAATGACTGCAATACCCCACTGTGGAACTGCATCCCGCACCATCTTCTTCACACAACCTAAGCACCAAGCTTTGGACTTTACCTACCCTAATATGGCATAAACTGAACTGATAAACGCTTTGAACCATGGCGGGTGGTGTACAAATCCAAAACAGCAGACCCTGCAGCTAGATGCACCAAGTACTTCCTCTTGTGCAGACTGTACTATAACTGTACGAAGCACCTCCTTTCTCAAACTCCTACAAATTCACTGACTCAGAAATACTTGACCCCAAAAGAAACTACAAATGTACCTTCTAGCCATCAACCTGTAGCTGGCAATTAAACATTATTTCCTGCTTGTCTCCTGTACTCATAAATAATTTGTATTAGGAATGCTTATAAAACAAAGTGTTAACTTTTGTAAGAGACACTGCTAATTCAAACACTTGAAAAGGGAAAGCTATTTTATTTATTACTAGCTTACCCGTCGCGCGTTGCCGCGATCTCCGAAGAAAGGAAATTCAAGGAAACTGATTATGATAACATTCAATTTACATTGCGTCATTTTTATTGAAACGTACTCATTTTAATATGGAAAACATTTCAAAGTGTCGTTTTAATTCTATTTATTTATTAGAGTGCTTGTGGATACACGATTTTTTGTTTTTCCGTCTGGTGCGTACATCAGTATTCGAAAGATTATGAGGGCCCTGGGGGGGCCGATATTTAAAAAAAATGTATGCCAGAAACCTTTGCGGGGGTGTACTTAACAACTTCCCAAACTTTCCTGGCAATCGGATGAATGCTGTTTTAATTCTATTTATATATTCGAGTGCTTGCGGCTACACGATTTTATGTTTTTCCGTCTTGTGCGTACATCAGTATTCGAAAGATTATAAGGGCCCCGGGGGCCGAGATTTAATAACATTTTATGCCAGAAACCTTTGCGGGAGTGCACTCAAAAACTTCCCAAAGTTTCATGGCGATCGGATGAATGGTATAGTAATGCATAAAGGACAGACATACATTTGTTTTTATATATATAGACTAACTTACCCGTCGCGCGTTGCTGCGATCTCAGAAGAAAGGAAATTTAAGGAAACTTGTTATGATAACATTCAATTGCCATAGTGTCATTTTTATTGAAACTTATTCATTTTAAAACGGAAATCATTTTAAAGTGTTGTTTTAATTCTGTTTATTTATTAGAGTGCTTGTGGATATACGGTATTTTTTGTTTTTCCGTCTGGTGCGTACACAAATAAATCAGAAGGTTTTCCGACGCGTGAGCTGGCCACATACAGTTGTCCATGTGAGAAGCACGGATTCTCCAAATCTAGTCCACACGCTTGCAGCGATTTTCCTTGTGCTTTGTTTTTTTTTTTAGTTTTCAAAAAACTTTTTGTCATTCATGCTCATATACACAGCAGTGTGCCTACAACCATACCAGGCCGGCAGCGATTCACATTCAACAATAAGGAAGCAGAACTGTCAAGAGAAAACAGTGCAAAGCTGCGAGGACGCATACAACATCACAGTAGTAGATAATCAGCTCATCCGTGACAGGGCCTACCTCAGGCCGATATCCGAGTAATTGGTTGCTATGGAAATAACATTGTGGAATAGTACAAACAGAGGCGTAGTCAGTCCAGCAGCTTGAAAAAGCACCATGGGAGCAATCTGACACATAGAGCATTCGCGCCCCCCCACACCTGTGGCAACATGAGCATTATGTGTATCATTACCTCAGCTTATTATGCCTCTCCATTACAGCCCTGCAGATCAGTCATATCGACATAGTCCTGCGGTTTCGCAGAATACAAGCCCGGCAGCAGCCTTCACATCCATCAGCTCAATGTAACTCGGGCGACCATAATCTCATTCTCTCTACTCTTTCCAGATGCAAAGCACATGTGCCTATTCTGAGCCTGCTGCGGGGGGCATGTTCTCAACCTCGTCAATCCCAGTATCATCTGTTCCCTGTGTTGCAGTTTGTATAAGGTATGCCTGCAGTGGACCCCATATATCAGCTGGTCTAGATGCCACAGGTTGTAGTTCTGAGAATATCCCATATTGCTCCTGACAGTATAACATATCTTGTAACCAGTCTTTGAATTTGGGGGCTCGACCTCTCCCCTATCTACAGGCCAGTCGCCTTTTTGCTAATAACAGTGCTACATTCGTGTATTTCCGAACAGACCTCGCTATCTGTGCTGTGTAACCCAGCAGGAATAACAGCGGATCCAGTTCTAATGTAGTCTCTATCATAAGGGAGACGGCCTCGCGAACCTGTGTCCAATACTCCTTCACTTGTGGGCATTCCCATGCCAAATGGAGGAAGTCCGCTCCTCCCTGACCACATCGCTCGCACCTATCCGATTCAGCCAGTTTGAACCTGACCTTCCTAACAGGTGTGTAGTATAACCTATGTAGGAACTTGTAATGTATGATTTTAAAGCGACAGCTAGACATCACTGTGCCCGATAGGTCACAACAATACTCCCACTGATCCTCCGTAATCTCTCTGCCAAGGTCCTGCGACCAATGTGCCTTGGCTGTTCCCACCACAACTGGCAGTTCCCTCCGGAGGCATTTATATATGTTGGAGACTAGGTGTGCACCATCCGTGCTATTCATCACAACCGTGAGCGGGGCAACACTGGGGGGTTCCTGAGGGTAGTCAGGCAGCAAGGCCTTTAAGCCTTCTCTCAGCCTTATAAAATAGAACACCTCCAAGGGATTAGGCGTATGTTCCCCCAAGAACCTTTCTCGAGAACGAAATATACCATCGTGGAACAGATCGCCCCATGTGTGAATATGTAACCGTCGACACAAGTTACGGAAGCCCAACTCTTTGAAGAGCGCCATTTGCGGGTGATATGACAGTGGCATTCGGGCCGTGTATAATAGCGAGGCTTGCAATCGTCTCCCTATCCTTTGCCATGCATCCATGGTACACGTCCCTGTATTAGCCTGCATGTCCAACACCGATATAGGGGCATGAACCACGCCATCCAGCGGTAGTGGGTGAGCAATCCAGTCTTCCGCCGCTATCTGTGGCATGAAAGCGATAGGTTTCATCCAGTAATACAGATAGTGTGCCTGTGCGCTCAGATAATAAACTTCAAAATCAGGGATTTCAGAGCCCCCCACATTGTAAGGTTGTGTCAAAACCGCCCATCTAAGGCGCGCCTGTCTGCCTCCCCACACCAGTCGTATAAGTTCAGACCGCAAGGTTTTGAAGAAGAAGGCACCTGGGTGATATGGGACGTTAAGAAATAAATACAGGAAACGAGGCAAGACCACCATTTTGATAAGGGAAACTCTAGCCGCCATGGATAAAGGTAATTTAATTCATCGAGTCACCGAGTCGACTAATTTGGTAATGGCTATGCCATAGTTCAATCGTAATGTGTCTCCCTTATCTCTCGAGACTTGTATCCCCAGGTAGCGCAAATCCGAAGAACACCACTCTAAGGGATAGTCTAGTAGAAACTCTGAGACAGCAGGCGTTAGCGGGAATAATTGGGACTTACCCCAGTTAATTGAGACTCCAGACAGGCCACCAAAGGAGACAAACTCCCGCAGTAACGCATTCAGAGTGGTCTGGGGCTCCTTGACAAAAGCGTGACATCGTCAGCGTATAGCGAAACAGAAAGTTGTCGCTGAAAGCAGTTAAAGGCGCTGTCTTGGTGTAACTGTCGAACGCGACAGGCCAGCGGCTCTATCGCTATGGCGAAGAGCAAGGGGGAAAGAGGACACCCCTGGCGAGTACCCCTCAGTATTGCAAAGGTGTCAGTCAAGCGCCCATTCGCTAGCACTCTCGCTTTCGGGCCGTGTAAAGCAAGCGCACCCAGTTCACAAAGATTGGGGGGAAACCCATCTTCTGCAGTACCGTAAATAGATATCCCCATTCCACAGAGTCAAAAGCTTTTGACGCATCTAGGAAGACGGCAGCGAGAGGCACTTCAGGGCTAACGGTTTGGATTAAGGAGAAGACTGTACGGAGGTTATGTGAGGTAGATCTCGTGGGAACAAATCCTGATTGATCAGGCAATATGAGTGTGGTCATAAGCAATGATAGTCTCGTGGCTAGAACCTTGGCAAGGATCTTGGCATCACAATTCAATAGTGACAGAGGATGATATGAATCGCACTGCGTGGCGTCCTTACCCGGCTTAAGTAGAGATGTGATGACAACCTCCCTCATGGACCCCGGCAGCACACCCACCTCCAAGGCATCCTCAAACACCTCTCTCAGCACCGGTGCCATGATATCCATATAACATTTATAAAATTTCGCGGGGAGCCCATCTAGACCAGGTGCTTTCCCGTTGCTCAGGGAAATTATGGCGTCGCGTATCTCATCCAACTCAAGCGGCGCCCCTAAAAACTGTCTGAGAACGTCGCCGAGCCAGCATAGTGCAAGATCCCCCAGAAAGCCTTCCAGGTCGAAGCCTCCAGTAGCCCGCGATGTATAGAGCTGCTCGTAATGTGTTTGGAGAGTAGTCAGTATGCCATCCGAGTCTTTGCACACCCCAACTTCAGCTGTTAACTCCAAGATAGTATTGGTGCCACGTGCCATGCGAACTGTCATTGATAGTGCCCCACCCGGCCTTCCACCCTCATTGTATGCTCGAGCCTTCCATTATTTACCTCTGAAATGAACCTCTCTTTGCGCTTCTGCCTCGTATTCCGACAACTTAGACCTGAATTCCTGCTGTGCAGTCCCTACGTCATCCTGTACCATGCTCCTTTCCAGCACCCGTAATTCCTCCTCTAACCTGCTGAGAGTGCGTTGTATGTCCCTCAAAACTCCAGAGCTCTTAGCGATGCACCACCCCCTCACTGTAACCTTAAAGGCTTCCCAGACAGTTTCTACACTATCCACAGTATCTTTGTTACGGGGAAAAAAATCCTCTATATCCTCCCTAAGTTCCTCCCGGAAAACCGTATCCACTAGTGTGTTAGGTTGTAATCGCCAGGGCGGACGCGGTTTATCATACCCAGGCATATCTATAGTTAGCAAAACTGGACAGTGATCAGAATGCGTCCTGGGAAGGTGTTGTGCATCCAGTATATGCGGTGCTAGACTTCGTGACACAAACATATAATCAATTCTAGCCCATGTGCCTGTGTATGAGGTGTAGTGTGTACCATCCCTCAGGTCAGGATGAACATGTCTCCACCCATCGACAAGCCCGTCCTCATCCACTATCCCCCTGATGACATCCCGCGCTCTGGGATGGTACGTTGTGCAACCATCCGCTCTATCCATCCCCGGGACTAAGGCAACATTGAAGTCTGCACCCCAGATAACATGACTCGATCCAGCATCCATCACAACTCCCCAGAGCATAGCAAAAAAATCCGGAGTATCCACATTAGGTGCATAGCAATTGGCAATGGTAATCGTATCCCTACCCAAACTCCCCCACAACACCACATATCTTCCCTCCTTATCTATTCGCTGACCTTGCAGTGTAAACGGGAGGGCACGATGTATAAGGATAGCCGTACCCCTGGCATATGAGGAATAGTTCGAGAAAGCCCTAACACCCGCCCATCTACTACCAAAATTGGGTGTGGTGTGCGGGGGGACATGAGTTTCCTGTAGCATAACCACCTGTACTTTATGTCTATCCCAATATGCCATCAGCTGCCTGCATTTACGGGCATCTTTTAGTCCTCGCACATTCCACGACAGAAAGGTACATTTGTTAACATCCCCTGCGCCCCACGACATTATCCTTGACAGTTCTTATGAACATCCTGTGCATAGGTAATGTCTGCATCATGTCTCAGCCACATAGCCATTGTCTGATAATCCAGTATATCGCTTGACCCGCATGCAGGTCTCCCTTAAGACGGCACTATGCATAAGTGTACAGCTCAGCGTCGTCCCATACAGCTCAAAGGAATTCACTACTTGCTTGTGTATATTGCACGTAACCAACACATTCAACCCCCAGTCATCCTCCCACTCCCTCCCATCCTCCCACTGAAGCACCCCCAACTTGCCAGATTCTCCACCCACCCCATCCCGCCCCAATGCCCTCAAAGAACTAGGGTGGAAACATACCCAATCCCAATGTAAACTGTGTGGGTAATTCCCGCTAGGTAGCATTCCAGGTGGCAATACAATAGCCCCTCCACTCCACCAGCGCTACTCGATGGAGCGCACCCGGCTAGTGGGAGAGAGGGGGGTACCTAGAGAACAGAATCTATATCGGCCTCCCCGGGGCCAAATCCCATCCCATCTCAACATAAGGAGGAAGGGGGGAGATCACATACAACAACAGTTGCAGTCTTGTTCATGGGCCAGTACTCACATACAGGACGCAGCTCGGTAAGAAAGTCTCAATGTTCGTGGGATCACTGCTCATCATCATCCATTCCTTCTCGTCGTTCGTCAGGATCATCTTCCTTATCCCCCCTCGGTTGTGCCGCACGTTTATAATGCTTGATGAATTCTTCCACCTGTTGCGGTTTCGTGAAAAACCTCTGGCGCCCTTGACATGTGACCCGCAGGCGGGCCGGGTAGAGCAACGCGTAGTCCACTTGTAGATTGCGTAGCTTGGCTAAGAACTTGCGACGTTCCTCCTGCACCATGGGTGTGAAATCAGGATAAATGGTGAAATTGTTGCCGTCAAATGAAAGTGTTTTGGAGTTCCGAGCTGCCCGCAAGGCAGCATCCCTATCTCTATAGTTCAGTAGGCGGGCAATTATAGGACTCGGAGTCATGCCTGGTTTGGGTACAGGCCCCAAGGATCTGTGCGCTCTCTCCACTATAAATTGGGGCGAAAATGCTTCCGGGCCAACCGCCGCCAGCATAAGTTTCTCCACGTATTCCTCCATTCTTCCCACATTTGTGGACTCAGGGACACCTACTATGCGTATCTTATTACGCCGACTTCTCGCCTCCAAATCCTCGTTCTTGGCCGCTATAGTGCGTAGCAGATTATCCATCCTAGTGAGTTGCGTCGTGTGTTGCGTCGAGGTATCCTCCATATCCGAGACCCGCTGTTCCGCTTCCTTCAGCCTCCCCTCATGGACATCTAATTTGTGGACAACGGCATCCATCCGAGATGACATCCTGTCGACCTTGTCAGCAATGGTCGCAAACCCTTGGCGCATTTCCCGGAGGATTTCCTGGAGATCCGGGGAGGTGGACGCCTGACCATCAGTAGAGCCGCTAGCATCCGCCTGCTTCTGCTGCTCCGGGCCAGCTCGAATTGTTTTTTTGGCGGAATCAAATGTGATTTTCGGTTGCCTTGCGTCTGGCCTCCCCATCTTCGCCACCGGTAAGGTCAATAACTCGCAGTTTGCGGCACCTAGGTGTGAACGCTCTCCCTGCAATCCCAGCTATACAAGCCAGGTGAGCCGCAATGTCCACACTGCCAAGTAGCGTGCTCCGGGGACAGAAACCAGTGTGTTTCACGTGTGCGCGGCTATTTCAATCCTCAGTATTGTCTCCTGGCTGCATGTAACCCTATGGCTAAAGGTCCAACAATGTCCCAGGCCTCAGCACACCGATCGCACTCGCGTCCAACAGTGCACCGGTATAGCGTACCTGAGGAGGATAGTAAAGCTCTATGCCCAGCGCAGGTTGATCCGCAGCACCCGCAGTGTTTGAAATATATCTGTCCAGTCCCAGCAGGTCGTACACGGATAAAGTCACGCACGCTATCACAAAGGGTTAAGCCAGCATCCGGTAGGCCCACCACCACACAGCAATGTCTCAATACTGCTCGTACCCAAGCCGGTATAGTGAAGGATATCTGTGGGCAACTGTGTTCGGTACTTTCCTATCGCTCGATCACGTGGCCCAGGCTGTGGCGCTTCCCGTTGTGTGTAGTCTACTTTGTGCACCAATTAGGCCACCTCCAGTGCCATGCGGCGGAAGTTCAATATAATCAGTGCATCAGCATGTGCTCAGCCCTACTTCCCAGCTAAAGTTATTGACTGGATCACTCTCTAGTGCCTCCTGCACTACGTGTCCAGCAGGCACTGCGCCCAGATCCACGCCAAGGGGCCCCCTAGCCAGCCGCACAGCACACCGCAGGCCTCACCAGCGCTCAGGACAAGGTCGTAGTAGAATGCGCCAATCCTCGCTGCACTACCCGATCCAGCCGAGCTTTACATTTGTTTCCCAGATCTCACCGCAAAAGTTTCAGACCTGCTCCGGAGACGGCCACAGCAGCCGGTAGGCCTCCCCCAGGGTGCCGTCGAAATCCGGCGCAATCCTCATCAACAATCCGGTACCTGCTGGAGCCTCAGGTGCATAAGTCGCATATGAGCCGGTTCTCGTAAGGATTACACTCTTGGCAGCCCTCGTCGCGTATATCTCCGATGGGGCTGGAGTACAGGAAGCGTTCCCTCCAGCCGCTATCTCTTGGCCGGCATCACTTCCCTCCGTCAGTCAGTGCCGCCGGGAACAAAAGAGCTCCTCCAGCCCGCTAGCAGCCAGCAATGAACTCCAAACTTGGACCGGAGCTGTCGGGGGGTCCCCCGAGTTGATGGGAGTCGATTCCGCCCAACTGGCAGCCGATTACAGGATATTTATAGGATCGATATCGCCAGGTTGTGGGAGCCTCACATGAAGGCGTCCATTCACTAGTGCGCCACCTAGCGCCCCTCCCTTGTGCTTTGTTGATGGTCATTGCACAAGCGAATCGCACCGGAAAGTGTAAACGTTCAGTATTGGAAAGATTATGAGGGCCCTGGGTGGCCGGGGGGCCGATATGTAACAAATTTCTCTCTTTTTTTTTTTGCGAGAAACCATCGCGGGAGTGTACTCAACAACTTTTAACATATATATATATATATATATATATATACATATACATATATATATATATATATACATATATATATATATATATATTTATTTATTTTTATTTATGTATTTATTTATTTTTTAGCCAGAAACCTTCGCGGGAGTGTACTCAACAATTTCCCAAAGTTTCATGCCGATCGGATGAATGGTGTAGTACTGCATAAAGGACAAACGGACATACTTTGGTTTTTATATATATAGATTTGAGAGATTTTGATAGCCCTCCTCCACTCTGGAGTATGGAAGCACTGTACAGATAGACAAGATTACATGTAATATTAATATTAATAAAAATTTAAGAAATAGCACAGTTCAGAGAGGAGGGATTAATACTGAAGAAAAAACATGCATCTGCATCCGACTGGGAAAGGACTGGTTAAAGCATAGAGACTGGATAACATATTTGGTATAACTGTCACAGAAGTCTTGTATTAGCATCACCAGGGCCACTGGAATTCTGCGATTCTGCTGCCGCTGTGATTTTCACATTATTATGGCTATATGCCACATTTGCCACATAATCCATCATCTGCCACATAGTCTGTAGATTTTAACAAAACAATTATTGTTTCTAGCTAAAACTGATCAAAAGTTAGAAAACATATGGTGACTTGGGTTTCTGCGCACAAGAAGGCCTTTTGCAAACCTTGGCTCGTCAGCTTTCAGTTGCTTATTGCTGTATTGGATGTTAAATTTGTACTAATTAAGGCGAACTCTTTTCTCAGAAACTGTTACCAGGTGTAAAATTGACAAAATACAAAATGTGCCGCATTATGCACCATAATTTGCCTTTTATTGACGCATAATTTAGCCAAGCCTGACACATAATTTGCTCCTTCTCTGCCACATAATTCCAGTGGCCCTAAGCATCATGAATAAATTCAAACTGGATCATACTGAATGCGTCATTTTGTGAGGCTGGGGTTTAAGGTAAGTGGTAAGAAGAAATAGATGAATCAACAATTCACTCCTGTGTGCTAATGTGTCACAGCATCAGGAAGCAGATGGAACTACGCTGATAGGCGACCGCTCTCCACACAGACCAGATACTCTAAAACTGCAATTCAGACATTTAAAATGATCCTGTGAAGCCACATGACAAAATACAGCTCATCAACATACTTCGGGCTGCATTTTAGCTTACCTGAGAGTACACGGTAGAAACTAGATGGGTTGAAATTTTCAGCAGTGGTTTACCTCCATCCACCCATTTAATTTCAGGTCCAGAATGCTATAATAAATTGGGAGTGGAATGGAAGAAAAACATGTTATTAGATGTCTCACATGGATTCTAAAACAATCATAAGTGCATGGCTTTAACTGTGGAGAGTTCTCCTCTTAAGACTTCTATTGAAGTTACAAAAGTCAAGAGAGGATCTTAAAATTAACGGTTAAAGTATCTATTTAACTATTAAACTCAAAGAAGCTCCCTGTGTATGCGTTTGTATATATATATGTATAGTACCTTATCAACAAGAACAGTGCAGTGGCTTACAGAGATCGGGTGCATACCTACCAGGAAGTACACCAACTCGTAAACCATTTAAGCATTATTACATACCTCAGGGCGACTAAATATTATATGGAACTTCGAATATTGAGACGAAAGTAAAATTTATAGGATAGGTCTGTTCATTGGAATAGAGTGGAATGGCACTGGACACAGGCAAGGGTAGAGTTAATAAGCTCACTATAGAAATAATGTGTACTTAATTATTTCTTGATTTGTTGGTGAGACAGCTGCAGAAATAACTTGAAGAATTCATGCAACTATAGAAATTACAAGTAAGAGGATGACAAACTATATAGCATAGTCCAGATTGAAAGTGGGTCACTTGTACGATTTACCTCCGGTCCTAGCTACAATATGTAGGCTCTGGCGGCTAGAACAGTGTCGGAAAATGCTTGTATTTCCACACAATGCGAATAAAATGTTTTGAAGCAAACAGTGTCAGAAGAGAGTAACATTTTTACACCATTCTTCAAATATAATGGAGTAGAACCATAAGCAGAATTATGGGCTCAACTGAATACCTTAAACTTCCAACTTTACATTCTAAGACAAAGACACACATTTTTTTGGTCGGGTAAAATGTACTCCGTCTGACATACTCACACTGGCATGGACAACAGAATTCTCCACAACCTGCATTTTCGTCATCAATGACACCAATATAAAGTGCATTGCAATAAATTTAGAAGCGATAACGGGTTTTTCCAGTACTAGTCAATGTTCTTTAGAATGAGTCTGGCTCAAAATTTACGAGTATTCTTTAGATGAGCACACAACGTAGTGAACATGTAATTATAGTGAACGGTTTAAATCGAACAGTATTCCCAGATGTAATCAGAGGCATGCTTTTAAAAACAGAGATCTGCGGATAACATTTTCTTCTGTTGACAAAAGCGGGTTGGAGAAATGACGGCAGAGCTTAAGATGTGGCTTCAAGCTTAGCCAACTAAACCCAAACACTGCAGGATTTTAGCAAAAACTGATTTAAAGTGATTGCAGCCCTGCTCAAGTCCCAAACAACCTAAAGTTTGTTTATCATCTGCCTAGTTATGAACTAAGGATCCTGACACTTCTTAGCATAAGGTAAAGTCCAAAAATGTAACAAAAATAGGAACCCTATCTAAGTGGCTATTTTACACATACAATTGTGCATGAATTGAAAACAGTAGAGAGTATTTAGAAATGTTTACATTTCCAGAATGTTTCCTGATGTTCTATGGAGCATTATATCCGTTTGTAATGATCTTAGGTGCATATTATCCCAACTTTTATCTGCAAAAAAGTCTGTTTCAGTGCTATACGAATAATATAAAAATCTGATTTCCATACCTTGCCAATCCCAAGTTCCTGGTAGCTGAGGTAGCCTGTAGGAATATTAGCAGAAACAGGAATTTGCTGTTCATTAGTCACTACACGCCCATCTTTCAGAAGCGGAAGCCAGGCATATCCCACTGCAATTAAAGCAGAATATTTATCAGTACTGCAAAGATTCACACATGTAGATCATATTCATTGAAAACCTCACAGCAATGCTAGCTTTGTGCAGTCCTGGTCTCAACTCATTAGGACATTAGGACTGAGCGGTAATGAAATGTAATTGCTTCAGTAATTAGCCTTTTCACTTTTAATTGTACAGAAAGGCATGGGTTACAAAGTGAACAATCTAGCAAAAATCATTCACCCAAACCTGGGATTACGCATTCACAGCTTGACATATTGACTGTATGGGGAAATACCTCAGAAAGAGGTGAGCTGAACACTATTACACCCCTACCCACTCGTCCTCAAGGTTCAACTCTTCCTGCGCTTGATTTGAACCTCAAAAAGACTTTGGGCCCGCCAGTCTCGTGAGGGCACAGCAGTGGCGGTCTTCCAACTGGCCTATTACAACCGGGGTGATCAGGCCGCCCTGGGACAAATGCAACCATCAGTGATCAGAGATGCTGAGATGGCGGTGGCCCGGCGATCCTGAGGCCGCAATATGCTTGGCGGGGCCGCATAATACGAGTTTGCCCCCACCTCACTTTTCATGGCAGTGCAGCTGCCAAGAAAAGTGGGGCAGTGAGGAAACAAAGGGAGTCCTCTAGGGCCCCCTTGTGCCTCTGTGCCATGGGGGCCATGCAGGGGGGCACATGTTGTTACCCAATGTGTGCATGCACCCCAAGTACCTGCAGGGCGTGGACTGCAGCAGTCCATGCCGTGAAGGTAGTTATTTTGAATTTCCCATTGCAGTGCCTATTTCTTCGGTTCTTCCGTAGGAACGCAAAAGCCTGTCAGACAGGAGTAAACTCCTAATCTGGGGGCGGTTCAAACATGTGTATGGCAGTGCTTCCCGCACCGCCAAACTCATACTGAGACCCATAGTATTTAGAAAGTAGGAAAATAGGAAATCAACTTGCATACTCGACTGTAAGCACAAAAACATACCCATAAGTTACCTGAAACTCCTATTCTCCCTCCCCACTCACCCCGCAGTGAAGCAAAAGTGGTATTAACAGTCATGACTAAAATACAAATGTTTCTTTAGCCAAACCTTGCGTTTCTACAACATCTCTCCTCTTCGTACTCCCTTTGGTCGTGTTATCGCAGCTGACGTGGTAGAATGTAAACAACAAGTGATGCTTTTCATGGAGTTGCGTGGGCAGCTCTATTTTAATCTAAAAGACACACAAAACACAGTTTTTTGGCATCTGAATGAAAAACAAATCCGCCACCCCCAGACCTCATGTTGCAGAGACAGAATGCTGGTGCACAGTAAACAATGATTTACTTCCAGATTGTTTGAGGATGAAATAGGGAACATAATTTTTTTGAAGAAGAAGGTTTTAAGAGACAGTAGGGGATGGAGAAATAGGCATTTAGTTAACAACGAAATAAAATACAATACATGTAAGAATCAAAACACAGTTTAGTCTAACTGCCTTCAGGAGATGATGATGCACTTATTTTCCAACTGCTATCACCTTTATTTGTAGAACCAAGAGAGGGAAAAATACTACTGTGAGTCTATACACGTATATAATAATTCGGTCTAGTTGTTCATTTAAAGAACGAATAAGGAATCAATGGACCAGATAGAAACAAATCTGTGAAAGTGCTGTACATGATCGGCAAAGCTTTAACCCTAAATTACTTATTGCCACGTATACGCTTTGTAGATGTTTGTAGGCCGTTATCAGTATTTGCACAACACACAATAACAACAGAGGATATAATAGAAGAATTAGGAGAATCATGGGTCGGATATTTAGAAGACGACAAAACTATTACAAATATTGCATACCAGAGATTTGTGAATCACAAATTTCTGATCCTGATAACCTGCAGCACTCCTCTTCCATCACTCAAATGCATAAAGCATGAAGGGCCTCCGATTCCTCACCCACTCCAGCTAATGCAGCCTTATGCTAGGATGCACAACGCCTGGTGGTGCCCTACTGATAAACAGTTCTCAGCCAGGCGCCCACCCTAGAGAGTACGCGACTTAGGCCATCCAGCAATACAGGCTGGAAAGTACATGGAGGAAGGTTAATGGACATCACCCGTAACCCCCATCTAAGGGTGTGGCGCTTATTTTTCATAGGCTACTAGTGGATGCCTTTAGAAAGAGGCTGAGGTAAACTCTTGCTCTGAAGAGGCAGCCTCCTAAGCCAGGAATTGTCTTTGGTACCCTCGGCTTTTGCCACTATGCCTATTTCGTCATTCAGAGTGCATTATCAAAATTGCAGATGTCTTTTTTATTGTACATCACTCTAAAAAAGAGGCAGTGCAATGGTCAACAATTGAATGTGTCTGGTCTGTTTCATTTCAGAATGCAATCCCATAGAAACTATATTCTTACAAATCAATAACATGCAAAGAAAACGTAAAATAATAAAAGCTGAAATAGTGTACCTCATCATAAAATTCAGGATTTTGCTGGTGATGTAAAACTGTAACCAAAGCATTTTTTGTAAACACTGGACCACCTGGTCTGCCATATATGCACTGTGGAATAATCAAAAGAGTAAAAACATGAAACATTATATTGTGTTGATAAAAAACATGTACATTCTAGATAAGGACAACCAGGTTCATAAAATATGCTTTTTCCCTGCCTACAATAATAACTCAAATGTAAATCATAGGAAAGAGGCAGCTACTTACTACATGGCTAAGGCATCGCATCATTGGATTTAACAACATTTATTTCAGTATTATTGGTAAGGCGGCTCCTCACACAACACAACATTTCCTCTCATTATTATTGTCTCCGTGTTCAATTTACATCCAAACCTCAGGCAAGACAAGCAAAGTTGAGGAACATCTTAATCTTATATTAGATTTGCTGTTTTATACTGGGCTCATGCTGCTTTTAAATTGCTACAGTTTCAGATTAATTCTCTGGGTATTTGATGGCTAGCAAGATTTGTGGATTTTGGGCTGTGGGTCTAAGAGTGAGTTACCATCTGTTGTGCATCTTGTGTTCCCAGACTAACAGCCTCCCTTCCTCTATCTGATCAACCTACCACTCCTGATCTATAAATGCACACACACTACCTGGATACACAGAGAGAAAACAGCCTCAAGAGGAAGTAGAGTGGTTGGTGGGGGGTTATAGTGTCAAAGCGCTGAAGTTGCTTCTCTTTACTGTGCAAAATGATCTGGTCTTCTCCTCTGCCAAATAAATGTCCCATACTCTCCCGATTATTCTAGACAGTGATCTGCATCCGGATGACACCCCCAAACTTGACATCCCCAAAAAATTAATGTGAGCTCCTTGAAATAAGCAATCTTCAAATGCAGACATTTAGAAATCACATAGATAAGCAAGACCATACAGTGAGACAAACATATTTATCATAGCTTTCCTATTGATTTACTACACACTTCTGCTGCGAAATTGTTCTACTTTAAGATTTTCTCAGATGACTACTGATGCTTTTGCCGTTAGAATGTGCTCTTTTTGTTTAGATCGCTATAATCAGTCTTGCAAGTACTACCGTATCATGGCATAGTGCCCAAGTGCTATGGTACACGCAGAGTTGTAGCACTTAGTCAAAGTACCATCTTTGATAGGTCTACACTGGTAAGGGTAGATAGCTAACAGTTTTCATATTGTCATACAACTATAAATGTGATTAGCAGTTAAAAAAATAGTAATATTTGCGAATTTTCATTTACAAAACAATTTCAACTTCTGTGACAACAAAACAAGTTTTGCCAAATTAATATGAGCATTAGTATATTTTACATTAGGGTGTAATCAATCTATAACTTTTATATTGCATTGTAACACTGGTGATACAAAAGGAAAACTGCATGAAATGGGGCTCCTATTTCTAGATCCCAGCAACGGTGCCCCAAATTATTTATCCTTAAAATATGAAATGCCAAATTACATTTAGCCAATAAAACGTTTTGATATTCATTCTTACTTTGTGATGAAATGGTCATCATTTTATGTGGGCAGCTGATCAAGAGCCATGGCGAAATCAGCAGTCAGGTCCAAAATACAAAAAGTATAATTTGTCACTCAATTTAAGAGCTCAATTATTTTTAATTTGCAAACAAACCTTTATAGGTTGCGAATCTTCTTCATCCGAATCCCTGAACTCGATGGAAAGAGCAATATTTCTGGCCTGCAGCAAAATAAATAAATAACAGATAACTTGACTCAGCCTATTGGGCACAAAGAAACCATCTAAAAGCACTAAAAAGAACTCAAGGGTGCTTTCGGTTAATCCCAGGTAAGGTTTCTGAAGCTCACACTCACCTTTGCGAAGGATTTTTGACTGTCATATTTCAAGTGCTTTGGGTAAACATAAAGGTGATTGTTGTAGATGGTGAAAGGCTGAGTATGTTTTGGTATGCAGGGAACAAATTCCTCTACTTCAAACGTTACTACAGTCTTGGCATTGTTTTCAAACTGTTTCATGGGAATGTATGATGAGTTAACATAATCTGAAAGTATATAAAAAATAATGAAAAACAAAATTGAAGTGAGCACAAGGTAATCATTTACATTCTTGTTTTTACTTTAGGTTTTTGAAAGTTAAAGAGATTCTTACTTGGAAAATCTGGAGCCACGTTGTCAATTGTGATGTCGAGATTCCCCAAAATTACTGGAAGCTTGGCCATCTTCTCTGGTCTACAACATTTGGAAACAAAGCAAGACACCAGTGGTCATTATCTACTCTGCATCTGTACTCAATGTGAATGCAGATTGGCAGATTAGCCTTTAAAAGTAGCAACTGTAAAGAAGTGTCTGCAGGAGAGGGCGTGCAGTGACTGAAAGCAAGTATAGAGAACATGGCTGGTTGGCTCTTCCAAGGTGATACACTGATCAGCAATTATAAAAGAATATGCCAGCTGCTGCAGGTTGTTGGCTCAGCAGTATGAGATGACACGTAGTGTACCTCCCATTCAACCCATATTCAATTTAACAAACTCCATCATCATAATTGGGCCAAATGGGCAATCTCTGTACGTAGGCCAAGCAGTGAATGAGTAAGAGCTGCAGTGGCCTACCTTACTGAGCAGCACTTCAGTTTCCAGAGCTCTCAAATCAGGCACCTATTGGAGTGCAATGATATCCTGCTATGGCCTGTGATTCGGTTCCTTGACTGCGCTACATAGAGTTACATCCATCATTATAATATAGAGACTGCGCAGAAGCATCTCTGCAGCACTGGATCTATGGATTCAAATGACTGGTAGAGTAATAGACCCGTTGTTAAATAACCCACTGCAGAAATGTATTTTATAGTACTAAATTTCTTTGAAACCTCGGTGTATCACTGTGACCAACAAAAGGCCATTCCTACGAGACTACGATTGACACTTAGGTATGTCTTGGGACAAAGCCCCGAATTTCCCTTGCCTACTTTTGCAACCGTTTTTTTTTTTATATATAATTCCTCCATAAAAAGACAACGATTTTGCTTTATTTTACGAACACTTTGGTTTCTTTAAGCCACTTTTTTCTTCCCCTCAAAACCTGTAGGTTTCAGACTCTGCACTTCCATTTGGAAACTCATGACCAACAAGAGGAGCACTGACAAATGGCCCTACATAACTGCTGTGGCGATGAGGTCTATAAATAATTCAGGGACAAGATTGAATGATCAGAAAGTTGGACCTGAGACCTAGAATGCCACAAATGTTCACAGCATAGGAAGGCCCCTCATGCCCTCTCCATTGAAATAATCTTGCCCGAAAACAAGACTTTGCAGAATCTTCCCCCTTGATTTATCACATTTTCGATTCTAATACTGGTAAACTGAACGCTTCTTGCGAAGGATCCCACTTCTGGAGGGTGTGGGGTTGAAATCAACCTTAGATGTAACCAGCCTACTCCATTTGTTGTCTAGTCAGTATAACGTAACCTTACTATCACAGGCCCTTCAAAATTGACCATTGCAGCCCATTGCTTCTCAGGAGTCTTATCTGACTCCTGAGCTGGCCTACAGATATGGTCGGCTCAGATGATGTTGCACCTGGAGGTCAGGCTGCTGCAAGACGAAGCTCTGCACCACACGCATTACTGATGATGAAAAAAACCCTGGTAAATGCTAGACATTACAGAGCAAAGAACCGACCCACTGTACTGTTAGCGGTCGCTCAGTGACACTAATCAAGCCAGGGCTGCATGAGTGTGAGAAAACCACTTTGTACACTCTTCACTACACAGAATCAATTTAAGAACAATTTGTGGGCACAGTTTGCCCTTTACAGGGCACAGTTGTCTTGGTTGTGCACTTGAGTGCAACAATCCTGTTTCACGCAGGGCATCCATTTTCTATTTAGACTACATTTGACATCCAATGTTATAAGTATTTACCTTTCTCTTCCTCTCCTGTTACATTGAAAACTGTGATAAATCCTAAAGTGCAGTGAAGGCAAAGACAAATCTGAGGTCCTCCTACACACCCAGCTACACATTTATAGCAGCATGGTTCCTTCCCTGGGCAAGAGTTTTGAGCAGCTTTTTAATGTGCAGTGTGTACATCTATAAGTGAATTTCTACAGCAGATAACTTATTCTAGCATCAACTCTTCTTTCTGGACGGTGAAACCGGGAGCCTTGATAAGGAGAATGAGACATGGATGCTCTGGTTGTGTGCCAAACTCATCTGCGCCAATACGTAACCGGCAGTCAACACGCTGCCCCTGAGGACTTGCTAGCCTGCCCCTCATGCATAAACATGTGAGACGTTACTTCTATTTCTTATGCACTCAATAACAATGCCATTAAAATAGTGCAAGCCGAAAATCTTTAACACTCTATTCCTTCACCCCTTTTTGTTTTTCTTTGTCTTGGCCCCCTCAGACACATGTAAAACGTACTGAAAAAAATGGCTTTGTCATTCATGCCAAGGGTTTGAAAAAATGACAACTACTGTTTCTCATGGAAACCTGGTTGCGCTCCGAAACTTCAGAATTCAGTGGATCCACAGTTAAAATCCTTTGCTGCAACCACCAATTGGGACAGGGAGAGGATGTGCCTCTTGTTTATCACATTACTAGTCCAGTTTACCCTAACACCAGCAGTCAATTTAAAGGTACCGAAGATTCTGTATTTTATGTTACGACACAACAACAACCCTCAAGCAAGATGTATTTTGCTTTATCACCCATCTACATTTAGTATGGAATATTTCTCTCAGCTGGAGTAATTTCTATTGTTTATTCAAACTCACCACAATATCTTGATGAACTTGAGCACCCCACCCCCACTGAAGCAGCCCCAACTTGCCAGAAATGTTTTCCTACCCACTCCCCCCCAACCCTAACAAAGACAGCTCCACAGTCTCTGCAAGTAGTATGCAGTGGACAAACTCGGGGGGGGGGGGGGAGAGATACCCTTTGGGGGCCATCTCTAAGTGACAACACAGATACTCCTCGCTCCCAGGGCCCAAAGCAGATGGTATATCCAGGCTCCTGAGGGCAGAGGGTGCCCGGTGCACAGTCGAGAGAGCTCAAAATGGCCCATCATCCGAATAGGTTGCGTGTCCCCTGACGTAGAGCCTACTACCAAGTGCTTGTCATGTCTCGAGTGAGTCAGAGTAGCTACAATCAGCAAGGCCTGTTTCATTGCGAAGCATCTTCTGCTACCGTCGACGAAGACTGTTGCGATGCTGCCCTATCTCCAGTAGTGCGATTTGTACGCCTCACATGCTTGTGAAATTCCTCCACCTGCTGCAGCTTGGAGAAAAAACGTTGCTTGCCCTGATGAGTAACCCGGAGGTGCGCCACGTATGGTAATGATTAATCAATTTGTGCCTTCCGCAGCTTATTTTTGACGTCCATAAACTTGCGCCTCTCTTCCTGGACTATGGGCGTAAAATCTGGATAGATGGAGAACGTGTTTCCGTCATATCACAGTGTCTGTTTACTTCTCGCAGCCCGTAGGGCCATGTTCCGATCCCGATAGTTCAAAAGTCTCGCTATCAAAGGACAGGGAGTGCTGCTGGGCGACGGGCATGGCCCCAGGGAGCGGTGGGCCCGTTCTATAATGAACTGACTGGAGAAAGACTCAGCTCCGATTGTAGACAACAACAGGTTTTCTACGTATTCTTCCATTTTTCCAGTGTTGGTCGATTCAGGAATTCCTAGTATGCAAATATTGTTGCGCCACCTGCGTGCTTCGAAGTCCTCGTTCTTTGCTGCAATAAGCTTTAGGAGCTTATCCATGTGGGCAAGCTGCGCTGTATGTCCAGATGTTGTGTCCTCAGCGCCCAAGATGTGCCGCTCCGTTTCCTTTATTCGATCTTCATGCCCCTCCAGCTTATGTGCAATTGCGTCCATACGCGATGACATCCTGTCCACCTTATCCACAATGGTGGCAAACCCCTGACTGACCTCCTGTAGGATACTCGGCACATCAGAAGCCTGTGTGACAGCTCCCCCCTGGGCCTCATCTCTCCCGTCAGCGTCCTGGTCACATTGAAAATTCCTGGCACCCCACTTCGCAGCATTAAAGTTCAACTTTGGTTGCTTGGTGTCTGGTTTGCCCATGTCGGTGCAAGGGTGCAGCTAGTTTATGCGTATTCAATGCCTGTGCACCAGTTGCCCCACCCCACAGACTGGCTCGGCATTGCCTTCAACAAGTAATAACACAGAAAGCACCAATACAAGGTGTCGTACTAATTCACAGCGAACAGGTCGCAGACACCCCTGGCCGCCAGCCACAGTCCAGAACGCACATCTGCATTCTCCCTCACCCACGCGTACGTGGCACCTTCAGTATTAGCGGCCGGTGCAGGAGTTCAAGCACAGGCACCGCACAGCCCGTGCACAAAGGGCCCCAGTTCACCGCCAGGGCAAAGCACGCAAATGAGGCAGGTGGCAAAGGGGGTAGCTCTGGAGCACGGTATGTATGTGCGGCAACTTAAACTGATTCCAAGGGCTTCAGCATGAGGATGTGACGACAGTCGCCCACAGAACAAGCCCCACTCAAATGCCCAGTTCGCGCAGGGGAAGTCCAGGGTGTTATCTTCAGGAAGGCGATTTATCAGGAGCCTCCCCTCTCAATGTGATTTTACATCCAGAAGCAACTTCCCAGTGCCCCAACTAACGAAGGGGTATTAGAATCACTCAGCTAGCTCCCTAGCTCCACACTGCACAAAATGGCGACCGGCAGCTCTCAACCTCAGAGTGGCGCCAATCCAGGGGATCCAACTGCCCCCAGTCACACACCAGAGCGGGGCTGCGCTGCCAAAGAGTTAAGCCCCCTCCACTCCTCCGTAGGGGCCGCAAGTGATAATTAGGCCAGTCTCAGGGGCGTAGGTGAACAAAGGCGGCAGCGACCAGCCCCATTGTCTCCGGGAACCGCCGGCACCCTAGACCCAACGAGGCAGGACGTCTGGTGTGCGTGCACGGCCCGGCGTTATGTGTCTAATTCGGGAGGTG
Source organism: Lissotriton helveticus (assembly GCF_964261635.1). Lineage (NCBI taxonomy): Eukaryota > Metazoa > Chordata > Amphibia > Caudata > Salamandridae > Lissotriton > Lissotriton helveticus. The sequence goes on from NC_136069.1 coordinate 723,550,418, forward strand.
GCAGGGAGGGCGCAGTCACTCCAGGGCCCCTCCGGACTCCGAGAACGTTATCAGTATATCTGCAGCGGCGCGCCCGACACCGCCGAGGAGCCCAGGCCCACCGCCGCCAGCAGCTCGTCCCACCGCTCACCTTCCGCCTCCTTCCTCAGCAAGGATAATGTTGTCCACCTCAAGCTTCCGATCACCAGAGACTCTCACCACCAGGTACTGTGCAGTCGCGCCCACCGCTCCGGGTTTCAGGCCAATTTCTCCACTGCCGCCGCCCGAGCCGCACCACCTGGCCTGGTTGCCTCGTGCGCAGCAGCGGAGGACTCGCTTAGATGTTGAGGCAGCCCCGGACCGCTCCTCAGCTCCACACACCCCCTGGGTCAGATCTTTACAAGAGCAGCGCGGGAGTAAGCCTGTCCCCAAATCTCCAGATTTTTGCAGCGAGTCAGCAGGCAGTGTAGGTCTTTCAGCAAGTAGCTTTATAGAGCAACGATGAGGCCACTAAGCAGGATAAATGCGAAGATAAAGACACTGGGCTGCAGGAGCCTCACGCTTGTGCGGCCATCTTGCTTGCGCGCCACCTACTTCCCATACTTTGTCTCACCACACCCTAAGGGTCTTGGTGGAGATTTGAGACCTTTTGACAAATGTCATCGGAATTTATAAAATAAGTAAAATAACCAACAGACGATACACTTGAATAATTACATTTTCTGAGCAGCTGAACGTTTTAGAAATAAAACATCTACAATAGTTCAGTGGGAGGAGTTTGTCTGGCCTCCAGAAAAAAAGGTAGAACAAAATAATAATGTACATGTCTGGGTAAAACTTATTGGAAGGAAACAATAAAATTGCGATCTCATAGTATGGCACTAAACGTGCATCATCTGAGGCAGCATTACATTGTATTCAATTGATCACTGCTGTAAAAAAAACTATTAGATTCACATGATCATAGGAAGCAGTCCATGAACCTCAAAGAAAAAGAAATTGCATTTAGATTAAAGCTAACTTATTTTGGGCCCATGCAGATGAAAAAAACACTCACCTGTGATCCTCTACACACCCCATGATTGCTATTCAGTGAGAATGTGCATGCATACACAAAACCACCCAGTCAAACAACACTTTGATAAAAGTATGTAAGTGTCCTATGGTGTGAGAAAGAATAGAGTGAATTCTTGTTCTCCTAGGACTCACTGAAGAGAATGATTTCATCCAAATCTTTACTTGCCTAAAATATTAACACTTTCTTTTCTGAATCACATCTGGGGGATAAATCAGTATGCCACAGAGTTGCAAATATGAATATATATCAGGTACAGCATCAAAAATTAAAGGGCCATAAAATAGTGCTAACTGCTGACTTTGTTTTGGGAACATCAACGGAAATCAAGTGGATATTGCACCAGAGGTGGATCAAGCAGACAACTACGCATTAGATATACGTGTTCCTCATGCAGATCAAGCACCACAATTGCTGCACGTATTTTCATAGAATTAAAGAATTGTGAAAAAACCTAAATGATGACTTACTTCCGGAAATCAGCTAACAACTTGAGCATATCTTCGTTCGAGAGCTTGTTACTGTCTTGCCTGTATAGAGCCGAAAATCTTGCACTTTTATCCAAGGTCCCAGAGTTATCTTTAAATAAAGTTCTAAAAAGAAAATTAGAGGTAAATCATGACCATTGTTAAGAAAATGTACAATATTTGATATGCACAATCCATCACTACAATAATTATTTACAGTAACAAAAAGTATCTCAATGGGCTTAAATAGATTTTCTACCTTTTCACCAAGATGCTTGTTCAGATGGATATGTGTATAGAAAGGAGAGTCACGAGCAGCAAATTCTGTCTATTTACGATGAAATTATTACAACAATTATTACAACAATTATTAAAACAACTGCAGGATGGAGCACTGCAAAACCTACTCATCACCACATAGGTCATGTGATGTGTGACATATCGCTAGATTTGAGTCTAGTCTCTGAGTGGCTAAATGACAAAGCTCCTATGTGGACAATACTATTTCAATAAACCATATGTTGCTATCATGAGAATTATAACCTCACATGTTGGCAAAAACAGATTACCTCAAAACATAATCTTACTCACCTCTAACACTAGCTCTGCAGCTTTTTAAAAAACAATCTGCCACATGGTTGCATATTCAGCCTCCTTATGTCTGTATATGAAAAAGTCCTTTAATTAGGCCCTCATTACATCAACAGAAACAATATAATCCCTTTGGCGTCAACGTCACCCTCACAAAAAGCAGTTAAACTTTAAGAAAATCCCATTTTATAACCCAGCCTTCCCACTTGTGGAAGCTGGGCTGGGCTATGAAAGATAACAAAGATAATAAGATGCAAGCTAGTGCTACAGGTAAGTAACATTGCTCTGCAGCACATACATTTCACAGATAATCTAGATTCTAATGAGGATTACAGTTATAAGAGTTACAAATCACAGTGCACGTTAAATATACTTTTTACAATTTAGGTCAGAGAAGAAAAGTAGGGTTTATCTATCTCATCATTTGTAGCTGGCTAGCCATAACTTCCACTAAGGTAGGAATTCACTCTACTTACAGAAGTTGATTGCAAGTTCATCCATCTACCAGACCGGCCCAACTCTCTTTCCAAAGCCCTTTTCCAGTCTTAGTCACCTTACCACCCTAAATTTGTCTTGGCTCCTCTTACATCCTGGTACTTCCTCACATCCCGACTCTGACCTTTGGCAGTTCTTTATGGTTGGAGAGTGGAGAAGTGTGGCTCAATGGTTAGAGCGGCAGACCCTGATGCAGAGGTCTAGCCCGGGACCAGGGTTCAATTCCCCGCCTCGGCGGGTCTTGGGCTCAAAAATTCCACGGACCTGATAATTCTCGCCTCGGTGCCTATTCTAATCATAGAGTCCCACTCTGCAACTCTGGGCAATAGCTTGCTTAATCTCCACAACGGCCCCCACAACGCTAAGGATGCCTGGCCTTCACCCTGGGGGTGCCCAGGAGTGGACGCCTCACAGGGAAAGCCAGGACGGGTTCCACAGCGGTATTCGTACAAGCGCCTTGAGACCCTTGCGGGTGAGTAGTGCGCTATACAAGTATCAATTTACATGGTTGAGGTCTAATACTCAGCACCAGAGACATCCCCACAACCCCTATCCCCTCTCACGCCACTCTATCCCTCCACCAGCCTTCTCTCAATCCTTGCTGACTTTACAGTTGTCACTAATCCTCCCTTTGCAACTTGTCCCGGCTTCTGCTTTTATTCGGCATGAGGGTACAGAGATTAAAGTATAGTGTGAGGTGGCAAAACAGAGAACCATCAAAAACATTTAAAGAAGTGGGCATGATGGTGAAGGGAGCATATGGTAAATATCCATAGCTAAGAAATGCTGGACTAAGACTCTTTTAGCACAGGTTAGTTTCCTTCACTTCAGCAAGGAATGGTACAACAGACAAAATCACTAATAGCAAAGGCAATAGGTCTCGCATTTCAATGGCATTACCTGACTTTTTGACTTTGCCCATGGTTTTTGGTGATGCTGTTCCGCATCAGTAAAAAGAAGAAAATGTGTGTCTGTTGATTCGGAACAGCACATGTAAAACAACAAAATAAAATCCGACAAAATGTGATGAGGCAGTAGCTCCTAATATTACCGCGGAGGTTTGCGAAGAACACTTCGCTGGACTCTATATGGAGGACTTGCCTAGCACCATTCTCTCCTTACCAAATGTAGCAATAACGCTAGATCCTGATCCACCGGAGCTCAGGTTTACCTTACCTGAGGTCCGAATGGCAATAGCCAAGCTCCCAGCGGGTAAAGCCCCAGGGCTGGATAAGGTCCCGGGGGACCTCTATAAACAGGATCCAGAGATTTGGGCCCCATATCTTTTAATAATTTTTAATGCCATTCTTGGGGGGATGGCTCCCCCAAATACTTGGCTGGGAGCCGAGTTGGTCCCCATCTTTAAGAAGGGGTCACCTCTCCTCCCAGCCAACTATAGGCCAATCAGCCTGATCGACGTATCCCAGAAACTATTTACTAGGCTGATTCTGGATCGTATTTTAGATTGGGTTGATGACTCAAAAATTTTAAGTGATTATCAAGCAGGTTTCAGAAGGAATGTATCCACTACCGACCAGGTTTTTAGGTTAAACATGCTCTTCTGGAAAACGGTCAAAGTCCAGGGCGGTTCTCTTTACACCGTTTTCGTTGACCTCCGTGCGGCCTTCGACTTGGTCCCACGAGGGAAACTTTGGAGTGTATTGAGGGATCTAGGTATTCCATCTTCCCTTTTAGATATTCTAATACGTCTCCATTCACAGAATTTCGCAAGGGTCAGGTGTGGGAAACAAGGCAATTTGTCATCTAGCTTCTCCGTTGGCAGGGGGGCAAGGCAGGGTTGCGTTTTGGCACCAACCCTGTTTTGCCTCTATGTCAACAGAGTGATCACCCACCTGAATAAGGTCCCAAATAGAGACGCTCCAAGGCTCGCAGGCACAGGGATCTCTGTGATTATGTTCGCAGATGATACCCTGTTGCTGGCTAAGACACCAATGGGTATACAGCGAGTCTTGGATGCCTTTGTCTCATTTTGCCACGATCGGGGATTGGAAATAAACACTTCCAAAACGAAGTTTATGATTTTTAATCCACCGAAAACATCCCGCCCTAGTCCTGCTATAGATGGTGTTCGTTTAGAGAGAGTGCAAACCTTTGAATATCTGGGACTAACTCTCAATGAGAATATGACTTGGGCACAACATCAGACCAAAACTCAATTAAAACTCTCGCAAAAAGTGGGGGGGATTCTTAAACTCCTAAAACAATCTATTTCAAAACCTATCTCTCCCCCACTCGAAATCTACAAAATGCAGGCACGGGGAGCAGTGATCTATGGAGGGGAATTGTGGGGTCACAGTTGTCATCCAGCGATCACCACCATGGAAAATAAGTTTCTTAGGCAGTTGGTATCCCTGCCTCTTAGTACGCCCCTACTCCCCCTTAGGATGGATCTGGGACTTAGATCAATTAAGGAAGAACTAGGACTTAAGCCCCTTACTTTTTGGAGGCGTCTTTGGGTTACTCCAGAACTCGTCAGCTATAGGCGTGAGCTCGCAGAACTGTTGGAAGCCCCTAATGTCTGGAATCTTTCCAGGAAGCGTGCAGGGGCATATCTTGAAGGGAGTTGGTTAGTCTGTATCGTGAACAAAATTTGTTGGCTTCTCTATCAAATGCCCAAATCGGAACAATAACGAGATCATTCCTGGTTCTGAAAGACTATTACAAATTGGAGACTGCTTTTGATATCATCAGTCCCAATGGCCATCGGAAGCTATACCTCAAATGGAGATATGACACATTACCGTTAAGGGTCTTGACCTCACGTTGGCACCCTAATGCCCCTAGGAATTGTCTTGCGTGTGGGGCTGAATTAGAGACAGAGTTACACACGCTCTTCTTCTGCCCTTCCTATAAGGCTTCGAGGAGGAAGTGGATTATTCCCATTTGTAAAAACTTGGGCATCAGGCAGTGCTCTCACTCTTACCGAATATTAAAATCTGACATCGTCAATAATTGTTTTCGCGGTCACGAAATTTCTGGCCGCCATGTGGAACACTAGAAGAAAATATTTGGTAATCTGAGATGAAATCTAATTATGCAACTGTTGAGGCGACAGGGGGTGAGGTGATCCGAGGTGATTCGGGCTGATTGGCCTTTGATTTTAGAATTTTTTTATTTTTTTTATTGAATTGTGTGGTTTCTGTACCCTTGAATTTTTAAATTACTGTAATGTTTTATGATGAATTTTATTGTTTGTAATTTTATGACATTTTTTCTTGTCGAAATAAAGATAAAGATGAGATGATGATGCTTATGCACTAATGCACCACAATGCATGTGCATGTTTGCATTATGATGTGGCACAGATATGTTTTTTACATTTCTAATTTACCTTTCCAAGATGTTGGATGCCAATGTTGGAGAGGTGAACTAAAAAAGATACCTCCCCATGGGACTCCAACAGGTGGCCGTCGGAACTAGGACCAACTCCCACACCCGAAGACTAAGCAAAGAAATCTAGGGATAATCATGGATAACAAGCTCAACATAACGGCTCAAGTCAATGCAGTGTGCACCTCCACTTTCCACATCCTACGCATGCTGTGAAAGATCTTCAAATGGTTGCCTCAGGAAACCAGACGGACTGTCACACAAGCTCTCATCACCAGCAGGCTGGACTAAAGCAACATTCTGTACGCCGGAATCTCCAAACAACTTCTACACTGACTCAAGTCTATCCAGAATACCGCCACAAGACTCATATTCGACTTCCTACACCACTCCAACATCACACCGCACCTTAGGAAGCTTCACTGGCTCCCATTCACAAGTGCAGCCAATTTAAAATTCTCACATGCAAAGCCCTTCATAACACAGGACCAGAATACCTGAACAGCTGCAGAGACTTTCACCAGCCAACCAGACACCTACACTCTGCCTTCCTCTCACTCGCACACATTCCCGCATTCACAGAAGCAAAACTGGCGGTCACTCATTCTCCTACGTCGCACTTACACATGGAACAACTTCCCTCAAGACATCAGAGCTACCTCCTCACTTCTTCAGTTCCGCAAGAAGCTAAAGACCTGGTCTTGAGGACCAAACAACAACACACCTGCCCAAGCGCCTAAATACCCTCTTGGGTGAATAGTGCTCTATGCAAGTCAAGATAACATAGTTCATTTTCAATTTCTGGAGGATTACCCATTCTGTTGACAAAACACGGAATCATAAGTAGTGCTTGAAACAAAGGGCACATCTTAAAACCTGTGAAACCCTGAAATAACGAAAATACACCACATCACACAGTGCATAACACTGCAAATTGTTGTTCCTGATTAAAAATGACAGTTTCTAGTGGCATTAAGTTGTGTCATTATGGGTCTTCAAACAAACTTCAGCTCTAAAAATCCCAGTTTGTATGCACTTCCTTTATAAATGCAGCATGCTGCACTCCAGGGTGCCTCATAGGTACAAGAGATCTTTATGGACAGATGGGGGCATGAATAATTTACGAGATGCACGCACTGTTTTTAAATAGATCCATGTGTAGCTTCAAAGGCAACATAAACAACCCAATTAAATGGTTACGAACCGAAAAGACAATGTGAAGCACCAATTAGAGACTATTATAGCCAGGGTACTTGCATCGAACATCTGTTAGCTCACAGGTTTTATGAAAATGGAAAAATTAGTACGCAAAGCTAAATTATATCTTTAAAATAGTAACAATAACAATGCAGCGCCCCGTAATGGAAACAAATACACTTGGAACCATGAAAAGACTTCGCGTCCTGCTACATATGTAAGCATATGCCGACACAAATGCTCGTATTTTCTATATTATGCTGATAATTTGTGTTATAAATCAGTATAAAAAGGATAAACACCACTTCTTTGAAAGTGAAACTAGCAAACAAGCTAGCCCTAAATATGAAACCTCCAGAGGAGAATAGGGATGGATTAACAATGGCAGTAGATTAAGGACCAGGTTTCTTTGGTTTTAGAAGAAGGGATTTTGAGTAGTGTGCCCCAGAAGAAATCAGGTATATGCTCATGTGTGACTGTTAAGGTGTATCCTTCGCTCCTATATCAATGAAATTCTGATCAATAGGCTTTCATTCTCTTTGAAGAACTAATAAAGTTTTGACAAAAACATATAAAAAGAAACTATTCCTAAAACAGAACAGATTATTAAACAGTCAAAGTTCAGTAATTCCACAATTAAAAGAGATAATGCTTTTCTAGCAAATTATTACCGAACACTTACCACTCCATTAGGCGTCATATATACGTCATCCAATCCAAACGCTATCCTAAATTCGCAATTATGTGATGTAACAGACAAGCAATCAGCCCAGCAATCAAGTACATTCTTTTCGACCTATGGCAACATTGCCAATTTTGGGAACCAATACAAGCATGGCTGAAAATGAGATATTTTTGATCATTTGCAATAATTACATCAAAAAATTAAAACGATATCAAAAGTATTGCTACTATGAGGAGCATGTGAAGAACATAGGGCAGTAATCATCTTTACTTGAATTAAGACAAAGTAATCAGTTATTGCTGATTTGAGGGCCTAATTTATTCAGTGTTACAAGTTTAGTTTACATACCAGATAGTGTAGTTCTGCATTGTGTGAAAACAAGAGCAAGAGTACGTCAAGTTATCCGAGGCTCCTGAACTGGGTTTAATTACCAGTAATTCCTCAGACTTTATAAAGAAGTTATAAATACAATCTCTTCTTTTTCCAATAATAGTATAAGGAGAAGGGGTATCTTATATCAGCACATTTGAGATTTTTAGTACAAGATGCACAAGTTACTACTTGCGTGACGATATATCTGTAAGAGACATTAGTTAGTGATAGATTCCTTACATTAGAATATTCCCCAGGCGTCAAACTGGATCCGGAAAGTTTTCTGCTTAGCAGGACCCCTGCGCGCCGGTAGGTGACGTCGTGCGGGTCCGCGTCCGTCACTGGCATCGCGAGCGCCGAGATGACGTCACGGAGACTACTTAGGCGCCACCCATGCGCGCTGACCTCAGTTCTGTACACGACTTTCCACGCCGAAACGCAGAGCCATGCAAGAAACGGACTACTGGTGCATAAAACTAGGGCCCTAAAAAGGGGATGACCTTAACCCTAGTAATCAGTTCGCAGACCGGGGAGGATGGGTAGGGCGGTAAGGAATCTATCTCTAACTAATGTCTCCTACAGATATATCGTTACACAAGTAGTAACTTGTGCATCTGAAAGAGACACGTTAGTGATAGATTCCTTACCTTAGAATAGATACCCCAGCAATAACAACCCCGGAGGTGGGTCTGCGAACAAGATTACACCAAAAAGTCACGGAGCAGAGAACAGTCAAAGAAGCCGTCTCTCCGTACCCGACTGTCAAGGCAGCAGTGCTTTGTAAACGTGTGCAGCAAGGCCCACATAGCTGCCTGACAAATGTCCTGCAAGGGAACGCCGTGTCCCAAGGCAGTAATGGCTGCAGTCGACCTGGTCGAATGGGCACCCAAACCCACAGGAGGCTCCTTCTTGGCCAAGGAGTAACATGATTTGATGCACAGAACGACTTACCAGGAAATGGTCAGTTTGTGCACAGACTGACCTTTCTTGGCGGCCACGTTACCAACAAAGAGTTGATCATCCACCCGGAACTGTTGTGTACGCTGCAGATAGAAAGCAAGCGCACGTTTTGGTTCCAGACGGTGGAGCCTCTCCTCTTCCCTGGAAGGATGCGGAGGAGGAAAGAAGGTGGGCAAAGTGATGGTCTGCCCGTTGTGAAAGGGCGTAACAACCTTTCGCAAGAAGGAAGGAGGCGTCCTTAAAACCACCTTGTCCGGATGAACAGAAAGGAAAGGAAGTTAGAAAGGAAAGGAGGTTTGAAAGGATAGGAGGTTTGGAAGAAAGAGCCTGGAGCTCACTCACTCTTCTGGCAGAGGTGATAGCAACCAGGAAGGCAGTCTTGAGAGTAAGAAGACGCAAAGGACAGTTATGGAGAGGCTCAAGGGGAGCACACATCAGAAAAGTAAAGACAAGATTCAAGTCCCACTGAGGCATTATGAAAGCCACGGGAGGAAACTTCTGTGTAATGCCTTAGAAGAAAAGGTTAACAACTGGGGACTTAAAAATAGAAGGCTGATCAGGAAGCCTCAGGAAGGCGGAAAGGGCAGAAAGATAACCTTTGATAGTGCCCAGAGCAGAGACCTGCTGGGCCAAAGACAGAAGAAACAGAAGAACCTCAGAAGAACCTCAGAAAGAGGAGCCCAAAGGGGGTATACAGTTTTTGCTGTGCGGCATGCCACAAATCTGTTCCATCGGCAGGCGTATAATGTTTTAGTGGAGGGACGCCTGGCTGCCAGAATGACATCACAGACTTCGGAAGGAAGATCGAAAGGTGTCAACGGTCGCCGCTCAATCTCCATGCATGGAGGTGGAGGCAGGACAGGTTCAGGTGGAGGACCGTCCCCTGCTGCTGCAACAGAAGATCCTCCGAAGAGGCAGAAGGATCGGGGGATCGATGCTCATCCCGAGTAGCTCGGGATACCAAACTCTTCGAGCCCAGTCCGGAGCCACAAGAATGACTTGGCCCGGTCACTCCTGATCTTCTTCAGAACTCTGGGCAGAAGTGGTATAGGCGGAAAGGCGTACAATAGACCGCAGCTCCACTCGCGATGAAAAGTGTCTCCGAGCCAGCGCCGCCTTGGAAACTCCAACGCGCAGAACTGATGACATTGCGCATTCTCTTCGGTGGCAAATAGATCTAACCAAGGCTCTCCCCACTGCAGAAAGAGACCGTGCGCCACATTCGAGTTCAGACGCCATTCGTGATTCACCATGCACTGGTGGCTGAGTTTGTCCGCCCTGGCGTTCAGAGAACCTGCCAGGTGTTGAACCACCAAGGTAATGCCTTGATGTTCCAGCCATGTCCAGAGGCGCAGAACCTCCTGACATAGGGTCCAGGACCCCACCCGCCCTGTTTGTTGCAATACCACATGGCTGTAGTGTTGTCCGTGAACACCTGCACTACTCTTCCCCTGACAGAGGGAAGGAATGGCTTCAGTGCAAGTCGGATCGCCCGCAGCTCCAGGAGGTTGATATGGAGCCGGGACTCCACCAGAGATCAGAGGCCTCTGATCTCCGCCTCTCCCATGTGGCCTCCCCATCCCAGGAGGGACGCATCCGTCACCACTGGGTGCTCCGGTTGGGGAAGGGAGAGGGATCTGCCACTGACCCAATTGCGGTTCCTGAGCCACCACTGCAACTATCATGCAGCGCCCTCCGAGATCTGGATGTGATCGACAGGTTGCCCTGATGCTGTGCCCACTGGAACTTCAGGTCCCACTGCAGAGCCCGCAAATGCCATCTGGAATGTGTCACCAGCAGGATGCAGGAGGCCATCAGGCTCAGCAGCCGGAGGGTCATCCTGACCGAAACCCGGGATAGAGGCTGAAAGATCGGAATCATAGCCTAAATATACTGGACTTGCTGCTCGGGAGGATAAACCCGAAACAGTGTCGAATCCAGAACCGCTCGGATGAAAGGGAGCTTCTGAGAGGGGCTCAGGTGCGGCTTCGGCACATTGATGGAGAACCCCAGCAAATGCAGGAGGTCGGCCGTAGTCTGGAGGTGGGAGACGACTGCCTGGGGTGAGCCCGCCTTCAACAGCCAGTCGTCGAGGTAGGGGAAGACGGACACCCCGGACATGCACAGATGAGCTGCAACCACCACCATCACTTTCGTGTACACCCAGCGCTGGTAAGGCCGAAGGGTAGTACGCCAAACTGAAAAAGCTCCTGGTCTACCATGAACCGCAGGTAACACCGGTGAGCCGGTAGGACAGGGATGTGAAAATTAAGTGTCCTGCAAGTCCAACGCTACCATCCAGTCTCCAGGGTCCAGGGCAGTCAGGACCTGAGCCAGAGTTAGCATCTTGAACTTCTCCTTCCAGAGGAAGCAATTGACGTCCCCGAGGTCCAAGATGGGGCGCAAGCCCCCCTTTTCCTTCTTGGGGACCAGAAAGAAGTGGGAATAACAACCACTCCCTAATTCCTGATTGGGCACGTACTCGATGGCCCCCTTGGCCAGGAGGACCGAGACTTCCTGACCGAGAAGAGCCAAATGATCCCCCAACATGTGGTGGTACCGAGGTGGCATGGCTGGAGGAGAGGACAGAAAGGGAAGCAAGTAACCTTGGCAGATTATCTGCAGCACCCACTTGTCCGATGTGATCTTGCACTAGTGGTGGAGGTGGAGGCGCACCCTGCCACCCACTGGCGTGGGGTGCCCCCTGAAGCTCGGATTAGGAAGGTTTTGAGGCGGAAGCAGCGGGGGTGGAAGTGGACTGACCCACACGCTGGTTACCAGACCCACCCCTGCAGAACCCACATCCGCGGCCTCGCTGAGGCTGGTTCTGCACAGGCTTGCTGGAAGAGCGCCTCTGGGTAACCCTGCCCTGGGCACGAAAGGAACGAAACCCCGGCGTGGCAGGGTTTTTCGAGGAAAGACGCAAAGACTTGACCGTGGCACTAGAGTCTTTAAAGCGCTCCAGGGCATTGTCAGCATTGTCAGCATTATCACCAAAGAGGAGTATGAGCGAGCTCTGGACATCGGGTGAGTACCCAGTGGAACGCAACCAGGCGTCGCGCCGCAACGCCACCGTCGTGGAAATCGCCCTGCCCAACGAATCAGCGGTGTCCAAACCACACCTGATGGCAAACTTTGTTGCATCCTTGCCCTCCGCAATCGCTTGGGAAAGGACAGCCTGGACCTCCCCAAAAGAGGTGGCGATTTCGGCTAGACTGTGCCTGGTCCATGTCAAAATATTACACAGAGTCTATGTTAAAGGGCCATGTTTAGTTCGCATGGGAGAGGGGAGTGCAGAAGGAATTGTAACCAACTGGGCACCTTCATGCACATAATATGGGAGTGTGATCATGTCCAGAGATACTGGCGGAAAGAACATGACGTCATGAGTGAGGTGCTTGACGTGGCAATCCACCCGGAAGCTAAAAGGTGCCTCCTAAACGTATGGGAACCAACTGACTTAACCAGCAAAGACAAGCTTTGGGCTACCCTGGGTATCATTGTAGCAAAAAGGAACGCTGCACAGTTTTGGAAGCGGCCGCACAGCCCAAAATTGGGAAATGGGAAACGGACATGGGCTGGTGGGAAAACTGTCTATGCAGCACGTGATTGTCCCTAAAAATGGTCAGCTGTTTGGAATAAGTGGAATGTTTATCGAGGAAGAATATGTAGCCCCACTGTTGTTCCCTCATCCGAAGAGTCTTTTGTATCTTAAATGTGTTGTCTCAGTATGTTAGACCAATTACCAACTGTCGTATTGAGAACTGTAAACGCGGATTTGACTTAATTCCTCTCAAATGTCTGTGTATTGTCGATTGTTACATGTTAATAAATAGAAACGTAAGCTTTAACAGTTGCCACTGCAACTCCTTGCTGGGCCAAAGATAAAATGAACAAGACATTCAACAGTTTGACCTGAAGTGGTTCTGTCTGGCAGATGCCACACCAAGACACAAAAGTATTCTAACACACAACATACACTGATTTCATGGAAGGGGGCCTGGCTGCCAAGATCACATCAACTACCTCAGAAGGTATCAAAGAAACTGCTGCTGCTCAATCTCCATGTATGGAGGTGCAGATTATGCAGGCCCAGATTCAAGAACCTACCATGCTGCTGCCTCTCTGAAACACCATCTCAAGAGCTCCTCTGCTTTCGCATAGTTGTAGCCCATGCCTTCGGACATGAGTAGCCCCATGATGAAGCACTAGGTTGTAGGTAAGGGCTTACTTCCGTCACAGAGTACATATCCTAGATGACTATTAGCTCACATTAATCCAATTTTAGTTTGATACTTTTTGTCTTCACAGGATTTTATGTGTTACTTGTCTTCTTTGCTGAGGATCCTTATGGTTTATCCACTTGTTCCTATGGCTCATTGATGATCTTGAAGCAGCAGCCTGATTGGATAATATGTACTAAAAGCCAGACGTTCTGGGGCACCATATTCTTCAGACCAAATCCAGACCCACTAGTATGACTTAGGCCCGGTTGTTCCTGATTTTCTTCAGAACTCTGGACTTGAAAGGTAGTGGCGGGAAGGCATACAGGAGCCTTGAGCTCCACTCTACACAGAATGAGTCCCTGGGGGAAGAGTCTTCTTAAGAACTCCAGTGCACGAAATGTTCTTACTGCGTATTCTCAGTGGTGCTGAGGAGATACATCCAGTACTCTCCCCATTGCTGATAGACATCCTGCACCACCTATGGTGTAGCTACCATCCGTCATTGGCTGGGTGTCGTCAGCTCAATTGTCCGCACTGGTGTTCAAAGATCCTACCAGGTGGTTCACAACTAGGGAGATGTCCCAATGGCCCAGCCAGTTCCAGATGTGCAGAAGCTCCTGGCACAGGACTCAGTGCCCCATCCAGCTTCTTTAAGTACCACGTGGTGGTGGTCCTGTCCGTGAGAACCTGCACCAGGGACCTTTCGATGGTTGGCAAAAAGGCCTTCAAAACCAAATTGCCTGTAAACTGAATGAAATTGGACAGGTTCCCCTAGTGCTGGGTCTTCTATGGCTTCAGATCCCATTGCAGAACTTGCATGTGCCATCTGGCATGGGCAATGAGCAGGATGCAGGAGGCCAGTAGACCAAGAAGCCTTAGAGCCATCCTCACCCCAGACAGGCTAAAAGACATCAATGACACAATTGTTTTTGCCTCCATAGAAGGGAAGTGCAGGTAAAGAACTTCAAGCAGCTCTCCTGATGACCATAGCAAAAGCCATATTTTTCTCAGTAGTTGGTTCCAGAAGGGGAAACAAACAAATTAATGGGTGAGGTATCCAGTCCACTAGCATCCTGCAGGTTCACATTCTAGTTTGCCTCATCATGGGAGGCAAATGTATTCTTATCACTCTTATTATCATCTCCATATGCCGAACTCAGATTGGAGTTAGAACCAAAAGGCTGCTGCAGTGTCTGTGCCCGACAGCACACCAATGGAAATGTGTCTTAGTCAAAAGTATTGACTACTGGCTGTGGTACATCATGGGGTGGCCTCTTTCAAGGATGAGATGAATTTGGCTTGTCAGGCACCCCAATAGGCTATGGATACTTCACTGGCACTGTTGATGCCGAACAGACGGGTGCAGTTTTCTGAGCCAGAAACTAAATTAGCACCGATGACAGTGCAGAACATTAAGCAGGTTTGAGGGGCACAGACAGTGTTAAAGACAGATGAACCAGTGGTAACCTGCAGATCCTTGGGACCTGAAGGCATGCCAGAAACACGATCCCGAAGGGCAGAAAGGCCTCTCTAAGGGCCTCAATCTGCAATGACGTCACTGATGGACCCTTAAAATTGAGGTGCACCCAGACCTGGGTAAGAATCGGCCCCTCTGTGGAATGGGATCTAGACTAAGAGGCATGGTGACAGCCTCATGCCTTCTCTAGATAACAAGATCGAGAGTAGCAGGAAGGGACAGAGTCCTGCTTAGAGTTCTTTTGTGTTTTTGTTTTCACTTACCCAATGACGGACTGTTAAGAAGATCTGTTGCGGGAACGACTTTGGGAACAGGCCAGCAATCTCACATTTCACCAGGAGCAGGATCTGTGAGGAGCCTTGCAGTGTTTTGTCACACAGAGCTTCTACTAGTATACTTGGATGAGTTTCAGGTTCATGTAGGCACAGTCGTCAGTTGACTTGAAGTCATGCTCAAACCCCAAACACCAGAAGCATACCTCATGTAGTTCTGCCACAGATAACTGTCTGTGACAGTCTCTACAAAGTTTAAACCGACATGTTCCCTTGCACACTAATAGATTTGACTCATCAAGAAAAAGTCTCTTCAGAGATGAGGAAAAAGAGCAGAGCTCCAGACCCAATTGCTAGAGCCACGGAAAGAAACTGACTGATGTCAGTGTGAATGGGTGGGACGTATACGCAGCTCTGGTGATCACCTTCGGAGTGGTATGAAGTCTGCACAGAGATGCACGAAGTTACCTACAGGCAAACGTAGCAGCACTGCTTTTAGACTTTCCAGATTCAGCCTGGGGATATTCACAAGGTGAGAAATCTGCTGTTAAAAGTATCCATCAGATTAACAACCTTCTAAACACAGTCTTTATACTGAAACAGGACCATGTAGTGCTGTAACATCTTTCTTGTGTTCACTTCCAGTTAGCCCAAAATTCATTGAAAGATAAGCTCCCATATAAAGAAGGATATGCTTACTACTTACATTGGTTAGTGATAGCATATCTTAGCAGTAAAAAGTTGCCTCCTTTATTGTCTTGAATAATTATAATGCACTACAACTGAGGAATTACATCTATATAAAACGACAGTGCTTGCTGGTAAGCAACTGAAAGTATCAGGATCTGGGCAACAGGTTTCTTTAGTGTTTGGTAGGGATTCGGAGTTTTGTCTATCTTTAATGGATTTGTGAGAATGATGGTAACATTATCATGGGCCAGCAAACGCTTTGGTAGAGCTACCTAATTTTCTGTGCTCAGTCACAACTTATCTACAAAAATACCACAGGCATTCTTAGCAAACTAGAAAGACTACAGCTGTGTCTGCTTAATTTTTTGTTTAAATGTGTTTTTATTAATTTTCAGTTTTGCATTATATCAGTACGGTTCAGGCAATTCTATTACAATACAATCATAATTTGATACCAGTATTTCACCTGTATCCGTTTTCTAGTAAAGAGCATCTAGATTAGACATCAATACATCATAAACGTAACTGGTATTTTCTCTTAGTACACATTTTCCAGCCTAAGGGATAGAGAATTAGACTGTTTGTAACACAACATTAATATAACCAAATTAATCCTCACATTGACTCCTGTGTTTGAAATTATAATTTGTTGAACATAATAACAGGATGCACGTCCAATATCTAGTAACTGCAAGTTTTATTTGCTCGTCTGCAAGCAGCACTTAGGCATGTTTTGATTGTACTGTACCCTGTATTACAGTATGTCTCCTATGCCATGATTGCATGTTATGTACTGTGTTGACTGGCTTGGACAATAGTTAGTGAAGGGTCATGAGCCTGTCTCTGTATACTCGTTTCTGAACAGGTTGACGCCATGGATCTTGCTATCTAGGTATGCCTCAGACTAGGTCTGGTTCACATCTCGGTCAGGTGAATGAGTGGGCTCGTTAGCCTGGTTCTTGCCATAAAGTGTGAAAATCCGCCAGGATTGCATCCCAGCACCCTGCGAGTGGCTGTTTACGAATGACTACCGCATCCTCATAACGCTGTGCTATGCTCTCAGCCTGTGCCCAGCAGAGTAGCGATTGGAACCAGACCTCCCTGCAGGCGGGGGATCAGACGCTTGGCCACTATGAGACCCAGATCTATATAACGGGATGTCACTTTGTGTTTTCTAGATCTGTGGTATAATGCCAATATGCATACCTCTCAGGTCCAACTCAGGGCATGCCCCATGACTGCGTCAGGGTCGTAGTGACTGCTAATACAATACTGCTGTAAGATCAGGCAGGACCAGACCATATGAAGCAGGTCAACCCCGACTTCACCACATCGCGGACGGCCGACATCTGCACGATTAAAATATTTATTGATTTTGGCTGGTGTTAGGTAGGCTCTGTGTACTATGTAATACTGGACGAGCCAGAATCTTGCGTTTTGGGGGATTCGGGTGGGACCCTGGAGGATGGCCAACCATTCACGTTCAGTGCAGGGACGCTGCAAATCGGCCTCCCAGTGACCACGTAATGAGCTCAATTGTGGTGCGGTGTGCGTTCTCAGTGCCCCCGCAAACCATTTGACGAGGTGTCAGCCTGTACCCAATTCATGAAAATATTGCACAACTAGGTGCGTGGGCGGTTCCTGTGCTATGTTTCCCCATGAAAGTTGCAGTGTGCGTACCACTGCTGCATGTAGTAAACACTGGCCCTGCGGCAAACCCCAGTCCTCTGCTAGTGCCTCAAAAGGTAATAGTTGACCCTCATTGAATAAGTCTCCGACTGTCAGAACACCAGCCTCCTCCCATTGCACCTGCTCCACTCCCGTAACAGCGCAGTGTCTCCTGGGCGTGCCCACTATGGGAAGGGACAGTGCGTATGAGATTATGCTGCGCGTCAGCTGCAGGCTACGGTGATAGCAATAATGGGCCACATCCAGCTTCAGCGGTGGTGACGGTCTGCCCTTCTTGCTGGGATGGAATAACTCAACCACCTGTGAATGAGTGAGAGCAGGAGCTTGAGTCGCCAAGTCTTCTAGTTGGCATGCGTTTAACCATTGTGCCAGCCATTGTAGTTGAGCAGCAAGGTAGAATTGCTCCATATGTGGTAGTGAAAGGCCTCCGCAAGTTGTTGAGGGGTACATTTTAGTCATGGCCACTCTACTACGCGATGTGCCCCAGATAAACTTCCTCAGGTCTGTTTCAAGATTTTTGAACAGCACCGGCCTAAGACAAGACAGCAGATTTACAAAATAATACAAAAGGCGCGGAAGCACCACCATCTTTATCCGTGCGATTCGGCCCATAACTGTTAGTGGCAGTGCGCTCGCATCGCAGTGATGGCGCGCAATAGGTGGCAGTCGTGGAGATCTGTCGGGTCCCTGTGGATGTGTATACCCAAATGGCAACAGTTGCCAATGTACTGGTTTACCATCAATGGTCAGGCGTGGGTTCGGAATGGTGGCTACAAAGGTGTACAGGCATGATTTGTCCCAGTTCACCCAGAGTCCCGAAACGGTCGCAAACTCTAACAGTGTTTGCTCCACAACTACACAAGGCAGTCTAATGTCTTTTAGGTATATTAGCAGGTGTCTGCATATAACAACACTCCATGCAGGACATCACCTAGTGGGATTCCCCACTCCTCTTGCGATCTGCGCATTGAAGTAGCCAGGGGTTCGATGGCCAGTTCAAATAGAAGCGGTGACAGTGGGCAGCCCTGCCTGGTTACCCGCTAAATAGGAATCCGGTCGGATGGGTATGGGCATGTTCTGACACTGGCTATCAGCTGGGTATAAAGTAATCGAACGAGACTCAGGAACTCATCACCTAAATCATATTTGCGCAGTGCAGCAAATAAGAAGCCCCATTCCAGAGTGTCAAACACTTTTTCCAGATCTAGCACTCGGCATCCTGAGGATTCCCAAGCAGTTCCGGAATAGTGTGCCACTCTAAAGAAGAGGCGTAAATTTAATGACGTACTGCGCGTGAGTACAAAACTGTTTTGGTCTGGATGGATCAGCCATGGGACTAGTGGGGCCAGTCTGCATGCTAAAATGTTTGCCAATACTTTGTAATCAGTATTTATAAGCGCGAGCGGGCGTTAGGAGCTAATCAGCTCCGCATTTATATTTGGCTTCGGTAGCAATATCAGGAGAGATTCCCATAGGGTGCCAGGCAGGGTGCCTGCCTCTTGTGCCTCATGAAACACATTGAGAAGCTGTGGTACCAAATCTTGTCGGTAAGCTTTGTAATATTCGGTGGGGAAACAGTCAGGTCCTGGTGATTTGCCTGTGGCCAATGATCGCATAGCCTCGTGGTCTTCTAGCAGAGTTAATGGCTCATTCAGCTCATCACGTTGTTTGTCAGTAATTTGTGGCACGGTCAGTGGAGTAAGGAAGGAGCTCATGTCTGGGGGCCTTACATTATGTACTGATCGGTACACTTTAGTGTAGTGTGTCGTAAGTTCTACATGTATATCATATTGTTTAGTGAGGATGCAACCATTTGCTGATTGCAAACGCAGTATGGGCGCTTGTGTCTGTTCCATCATACGTACGAGTAGCCTACCTGCCCTGTCGGCGCTGCGTATGTACACGCAGCATGGGACGCATAATTTAAGCAACTCAGTCTCTCCAACACCTCTGCATGTTTCTGCGTTTCTATTTGAAGTTGAGTGTGTACGCCTCGCGCTAGATCAGCTTCCAGCCTCGAAAATGTATTTTCTATGCGTGTTATTTCATTGTCCAGGTTCTTTGGGGGCACCAACTCAGACCCAAACATTGACCCCGGACTGTAGCTTTGCCCGCATCCCACAGCAGCCCCGTGTCAGCCACAAGCCTGTATTCTCTGGAAAATACAAGCTGATCGCCGTGCCAACTGATTCTCTAAATGGGGGATCCTCCAGCGCCAGAGGCTACAGCCTCCAAAAGTGTGTAGTGAGCCCCACTTCCTACCCTTGCAGGCGCATTATATATGGGTTATGATCTGAGTGAGTTTTGCCCAGGTAGTCCGCACTTACGCACTGAGTCAGTATCAGGCGATTTGCAACAAAGCGGTCAATAGGAACATGCAGGTCGTGTGGGTGGGAATACATGTGTGCCAGTGGGTTGAGTGATCTCCAAACATCCAGCAATTCCCAACGATGAATCCATTCCCCCAGTCCTCGAGCATTAGATGTTGCTGCTGTCTGCAAGAGTGGTGGGAACAATCGGTCTTCTGTGGTGTCAAGTACTGCATTGAAGTCCCTGCCCAGCAACCAGGGAACATCACACCAGCGCGAGAACTGGCTGTCAGTGCCAGCCAAAACTCTTTCCGATTAGTGTTTGGGGCATAGATGGGACCCAGCACCAATGGCTTCCCATTTAGGTGCCCTTTTGAGAGGACATATCTACCATGTGGGTCGATTTCGGTTACCTTCGGCATAAACTGCGTTCCCAGTCTGACCCAGATCAGAGCTCCGCTAGCAAAAGAGAAGTAGCCTGTTGCTAGTATCTGCCCTCCAGCACTGCTGCAGCCTCCCTATTTCTGGCTTGGCGATGTGGGTCTCCTGTAGGAATGCTACATGAGCTTTATGTCGCTTGAGAGAAGGGTAGACTTCTTATCTACAGGATGGCATGTGCAGCCCCCTGACTTTCCAAGTAATTATATTAGTGCGGGACATGAATTGTAGATATAGAACGGCGCTGCGTGCATGTAACGTAGTGTGTTTGACCCGTAGACGGTCGATCAGCGTGTCCACGGCAAGTGAATGATGCATCTTTAGTGTTCGGGTGCATTTTGTGTCGAAAAGTTTTAAAAACGGGAAGCCATGTGCGGCTGAACTGAGAGAGAACAGAGGGACAACAGGTATCTGCCCAATTGAAGAACCATGCCATGTGGCAACTAACAGCAATGTGCGCCGAGTTAATCATATCGGGCGGGGGATGGGTGTCAGAGTTTGGTGCGTAGTGAGTGCTATAATATTATGGACTCATTTTGCAAAGGTGTATTCACGCACTTCGGCTCGGTTTCCACCAGGGAATGGTTAATTGGCAGTCAGCACGGGGCATAGATGAGCGGGCGTATGTCGGTGCGATGCAGTTAGGTGAACTAGGGTGTCCTATGAATCGTGTGTGCATCATCCCCCTGTGGTCGTGCATGCTGACTCAATTACATATGTACAGGATGTCTAGAGACCAGGCAGTACATCAGATCATGTCATCAGAGTCACCACGGGAAGCGATTGAGAATCCTCGCCTAACAGCTGTGTCTGCTTATTACAGAAACTATTGATATTCCTCTTATTTCACCCCCTTTCATCCTTCCAACTCCTGAGTTTAGAAAACAGCTGACATTTTTCCAATCTTCACTTGGGGGGAAACAGAAAATCCTTATACTTTGAATGACAAAAGATATTTTGCTAAACACACACAATACCGATGCTCGGTAATACTATTCCAGCGCTCAGATTTCAGGCCTTAACCTCTTCTCTGGCAAAAAGAGTAAGTACACTCTTCCCCTCTCCAGCAGCAGAGATCACCTCTGACTGACTACAGAATAAGATGTAACACCTCCTTTTAAGTTTCATAATATGAGATGCAGTCTTTGAGATACAAGTGGCTTTCCTCAGAGCAATTTTCAAAGAGCAGCTCAAACCAAATGTTTTTTTGGCACGTCACAATTCCCAGAACATCCAAATCTATTGTTATCACAGGACCACCTAAATCAGTAAGCAGGAATGTGCACCAACATCAACCACCCTTTGAGCATTTTCCTACAGAGCATGACTAGAGCCACCTCAGAGAAACACGCCGTTGTACCAACGGTATAATTTTCAACTGTGCAGTTCAGCCCTTGTTAGAGTACTTTCTTAGAAGCATGTAGGCGATTTCTTCCTTACCACAAAAGCACACGAGGCAGGACCTAATGCCGACACGGTGCCCTTCTCAGTGCTACCATTTTATATTGCCGTAATTTAAATAACCGACACATCGACTGAAAGTATAGTGCCTTGTCAGAGGAGTATCAAGACTTTTTTAATCCTCATTAATTCCAGTCCCATTACTTTAAACTCAGCATAACATAATTTAACATAATTCAAAAGCAATCCTCTCACAACTGGGAACTGTATTGCAGGAAGAGCAAATTCTCTATAGATGAATGTGTTCGATCAATTACGTCTTAGCACTACCATCAGGCACAAAGCATTCGCTAAGATGACACATTAAAACATTTATTTTTGTGGTGTCAAATGCGCTTTTGTGAAAAAGGCTCAGATAGTGACTGTAATTAGGACTGCAGCTTAGTTGGTGCCACAAGCATGGTCACTGAAAGTCTGACATTTTAAAGTGGCAAACACTGAGGCAGACGTTTACACATACTTGGAAAAAGTCACAAATAAACACTATTGTAAGGTCATCACTGCACACTTTTTCTAATAAATTAACCTTGCCTTTATTATTCTCCAACATCTGGGTGCAAATAAATGTGGGAGATAACCACACACTTTTCCCTAAATTGCCAATGAATAGAGGATTAAAACAAGGTTCAGTGCTCAACCCTACTCTTTTTAATTTGTTTATTTCAGATCTGAGCACTATGTTAGACCAAGCAATATCCCACCCACCATCTATTGGTGGCCAGCTCTTGATATATTTACAATATGCAGAAGATGTGCTTTTTAACCAGATGGCGTGGGACTTCTGGGGCTTTTAAATGTTTTAAATTAATATTGCAAGGACAACTATAGGTCACTCAACTTTGAAAACACAAACATTAAAAAAAAATTGTAAAAAGGTGAACGTGAAAGTAGCCTGGCATTAGAGCGAAACAACTATCAAAAGAAGCCATAAGTATAAAAACCTGGTTGTGTGGTTGCTGGTTTGCATAGCTTATAGCTGAAAACAATGAAACCTAAACTGTCCGCATTAATTCATGTTTTCCAGGTGTGCTTTTCCGCAAATGATCGAACCCTTCACTAATTCCACCGTCGCAAGTTACTAAATGCTAAATTAATCCCAACCTTATCCTGTGGCTCCTTAGCATTGCTCAAAAAAGTAGAGCACTTTTTATACATGTTCCAAGGTGAGTCTTGAATTTAGGCTTATTGGTCAAGAGACTTTCTTTGATTCACACAGACACCGGTACATTAAAAGAGTATATTTGAAATGAGATGCAGACAGGGCATCACAGAATGCATGGAGTTCAGCGTTGACTTCTGCCCTCTAAGTCCTTCCAACACAAAGCCTTTGCAATCACAACCTACCGTACAAGAGCTTAAAACTAGCACTGAATAAGTAATTAAAGTGCCTTTCATTTTTTGGGAGATAAGGAAAAAATATAGAAAAGTAGCTACAGCTGGATGTCGATTAATTCCTAGAAGTGTCTGCAGAGACAAAGCTGCCTTGCTGAAAGCTATAGATACTATTTTAAATTAAGGGTTATGAAAGTAAGCTTTGGGTTATTATGTTCATTAGACCTTCTGCCAAAATGGGTGGTTTCAGCACCTCATAATACATGTAGACTGTGTTGACTTCATCAAGAATCTTTTCAGCACCTCCTTTGTATTTGCATCAGACTTTTATCAGAAAGGAGATATTAGTTACAACAGCTATTTCTCAAATTCGGCATCAGATCTAGCCAAAATGTAATCATTTTCTGCTAAAGGTGGGACTTTCCTGTGGTGACAGTTTGTTTTATTAACTTTATGGACAAAACAGAGCATTTTTAGCTGGTAGCAGTCTGCCTTCAGTACAGGAGAGTTAGCTGGGCTAGATGAGAAGCCCTTGAAATCATTGTAGAACTGGCTAGATCACAGCTATGTTCACATTTTATAACATATTTTAGTCTGTCGTATGCATGAAAGCCGAAGTCGACACAAAGTAATTTAGCCATTCATCGTTGGGGTACTAATCAGCATTCCATCTGTACTATGTTTTATTTATGTATTCTTTTCTTTTATATCGGCTGTTGCTGAGTTACAATACTTACTTATACCTACTACCCAGGACTCTTCAGCATCTCTGTTCTGGGCTTTTATTTAAATCTGATTCAAAGGAGAACACATCTCCTTGCGTCAGCCTCTGGACCTCGATACAAGTTGTTTCTTGGCTTCCTCTTTTCCTTTTCCCTTGAGGGTTTCAGGTTAGGTCTTGCCTGGCGGTCTCTGATGCAGACTAGAGGAGGGTGTGATCTATCCAGCTCCAGCATCTTTTCATGTGTACTTCATGAGCAGGGAGTTGGAAAGTCTGCTTCCATAGGTTGTTGCTGTTGATAGTGTTTGGCCAGCAGATTTGGAAGAATTTCCTCAGACAGTTGTTGATGAAGGTCTGGACTTTGTTGGTGGTGGCTGATTTTCAGTGTCTTGGTTTCATGGATCAATTTATCAAGATGGCTTTAAGGAATGTATTGTATTGATTGTAATTGCATTTATATAGCGGTTACTACCCCTGACGAGGCGTTGAAGCTCTTTTATGGCGAGTAGCACGCTACTCTGGGACCCATATAGATGATTAGTGTTGAATTAGTATAGTGAAACATGCAAGTACATTTAAAGTGGTGGATAGGTTAGTCAGTTATTTGGATTTGGAATGATAGCTGAAGGATAGAGGAGGACAACGGTTTGTATTTATATAGCGCTTGTTGACGCACGCTATTCAGGAAGCCTACAAAGGATTAGTGGTGAATTAACATGGTGAAATATGTAATTTCAGTGGTGGATATTAGTCAGCTACTTGGAGTGAGAAGGATAGCGGAGGGATAAAAGGGGAAGAAAGATTTGCATTCATATAGCACTTGTTACCCCTGATGGTTGTTGAATCGCTTTTCTGGTGAGTAGCATGCCACTCCGGAACCCATAAAGGATTACTGTTGAAAATTAGCATAGTAAAAAAATATGAAGTAATTTGAGTAGTGGATATGTTATTCAGTTATTTGGGTAGTATATTAGTATAGTTTAGTATGCAATTTGAGAAGTGAACATGTTAGTCTTAATTTCGATTGAAAAGGATAGTGGAGGGATAAAAGACTGAACGTTTTTTTTGTTTTTTTTAGGTCTTAGCAATAGGAGGAGGCTTTTGGAGGAGTAAAAATGAGTTTTGGAGGGGAGGACTCAGAGGAAAGAGTTTAGAAAGGTTTGTTTTAGGGGATCGGTATAGTAAAAGAGGTGTCAGATGATACAAGGAGGGGTAGAGTAGGAGATAGTCTAGAAAGGGTTAGTTTGGCAATCATAGTGGTATGGGGTTTGGGATAAATGAGTGAGTGGATGTAGAGGATATATTGATAGATGCATAGGATGAGAGATAGGGTAGTGCATTGGAAGGTGTAGTAGAAGAAGTTTGAGATGAGTCAGAAGGTTGGGCTAGAAAATATATTGAGCGAAGTATAGGCTGAGAAATAGGGTAGTGCATTGGAAATGCTAAATTAGAAGAAAGTGATAAATATGTAGATCCATAATTACATTGAAAGTATATGTGTTGCAAGAGTTACAAAGTGTGGTGGTGTGCAGTGTGTGTGTGTTGTGCGTTAGTGTTATTATGGTAGAAGCAAGAGGAGAGTGTTTGTGGGTCAACTGATGGAAGGTCTGTTAGATGTAATTACAGCAGGGAGAGTGTCTGAATGGGATGTAGTTATGTAAGGTGTTGATTGGTGTTGTGTTAGTGATGAGTGTATAGGATAGAGTTGTGTACTGTTTGTAGGTGATGGTGGATATGTGTGGTAGTTGGGATAGTAGGGATAGTAGGGTGTGTAGATGTGGTTTGGTTTGTAGTGCAGGCTGGTACACTAATCTGTGCATGAGTGTGTTAATCTGCTTGTGGATGTGGATGGTGTGGGCTGGGTATTGCTAAATGAGAAAAAGGGGAGCATTTCTGGCCCTAGTCCCGACCAGTCTCGAACAGGATCAAACAGGCAACTGCCCTTGTCCTCTCTGCCCTTAGCCTTGACGCCCGGGCTGAGACGATCTAAGTCTGGCCTTTTTTATAGCCCTAGTAATCAGGTGACCCCTTCAGCCAATGGGAACCCTAGCCCTATCCAATCACAATACTAGCCCTAAAATCTAGGAACCAATAGGAGACCAGGACCTTACAGCCAATCTTAGCCCTAGTCCAAGCACCAAATCAGTTCAAAAACCCTGATCTCAATGTCCAATATAGGCCCTAGCCCTACCAGTAGTCCCAAAACAAGTCCATGCAACCAATGGCACAGGTAGCCCTAGTCCCTACTTCCAATAGAAAGCCTAACTCTACTCTAAGTCCCACACCTAGTCCAGCAACCAATCACACCAGAAGCCCTAATTGTTACTTCCAATTAAAGATCTAACCCTAGCCCTAGTCCCACCCTACACCCAACAACTAATAACATAGGAAGCCCTAGTACCTACTTCCAATAGAAATCCTAACCTTACCTCTAGTCCCAAACCTACAATGATTGAATCACAGGCCCAGAAACCAATCAGAACCTTCAAATACCCAACCAATGAGGAAATTAACCCTAATCCACTACAAACACCAGATACAACCACCAAACAGTGTAGACCTGTACCAACCACTAGCAGACCATATAAGGCCCCAGCGACCTCAGACAAGGTTTGCTGGCCAGGGAGTTGGAATCTGCTTCTCCTGTTCAGAATCTCCTAGGAGACAGACAGGCTCAATCCACACTTTGGACTTCAGCAGGTAAGGGCCTCACTAACTTGAAATCTAACAATACTGTTTGAATAAAACTTTACTCCCCCTGCTGGCCAAAAAACCAAGTGCACAGGCCCTAGTAAAACACAGTTTAAACAGCTCACAGAAGCGCCCTCTGATGTAGAAAAAATCCCTGTTGCTGGGAGGGGGCAGGGGGGCTGGTTTCACTGGCTTATGAACACACAATGGTGGCTGTGAGTGCACTGTTTGAACACACAGGACTTAGCACAGAGCAAAGGAGAAATTTGGAGGGAAAACAGAATTGTCACCAAAGAATGAGAGGGACAAACTACAGAGGTTGGACTGCAAATCACACAATTAAGCACACTAAATGGAGGCAATCAATGGGCAGGGAAAACCACAAATTTAAAACACAACACAGGTGATAAAATATGCAATTACAGGCAGGCTAAAACTACAATGTTTAACTGTAACAACCACAGGCATAGACAGTAAACACAGAAAGTGAAAATCGTTTTTTCAACAACTTTTTGTCTTGGGAAGAGACAGCAATAGTCTGTCTCCTTACCACTTCCTGGACTCTGCTCACTGCAATCTGGGGCACAGGTAGGCTGCAACTCACAAGATGGAGGAGAATGATTTGGAGTGCACTAAGCAAGGCCTTAAGGGGCCTGGGCAGGTGTGAGAGGAGGGCTCAGACTTGCCTGGTAGCTGAATAGCCAATGGTCTGCTGGCCTGTGGTTGGGCAGCTGCTTCTCCTGTTCAGAATCTCCTAGGAGACAGACAGGCTCAATCCACACTTTGGACTTCAGCAGGCAAGGGCCGCACTAACTTGAAATCTAACAATATGTTATTAATACTCTGCAATTTAGTTTATATGCTTGCACTTGCATTTGGCACTTGAGTGATGTAAGTTTGAACTGCTGTTACATGTATAAATATGTAGCTCCAAAAGGATGACCAGGCTGTTGGCATTTTTGTGAGTTACCTTAACGAGGGAACAGTATCCTACTGGTCTATCTCTGGGTGCCTATGTTTGAAAATCTGCTTTTGGTTGGTGGGAAATGCTA
The DNA here is from genome assembly GCF_964261635.1 of Lissotriton helveticus. NCBI lineage: Eukaryota > Metazoa > Chordata > Amphibia > Caudata > Salamandridae > Lissotriton > Lissotriton helveticus. The sequence goes on from NC_136069.1 coordinate 723,577,948, forward strand.
TTTTAATTTACATCAACCTTTTGGCTTCCAGTGGGGATAGATTTTCTACACTGATGAATATAGGTCCTTGTATTCTATTTCAATGTACTGATTATGGTTTGTATTAACAGTAATAAAATCTACCTCTAGCCTAACAAGTATAGCACACTGTACAGAAAGGGTTATCGAGAGATTTGAAATTCATTCGAATGTATTACTTTTTGCACAGAATTAGTGCAACTTTGGTGAAGGCTCAAAGGTTTAGGCAAGTGGAAAAAATAAATAAATGTCTTGCACTTGAGAATGTCCATGTATCCAACATAAATACGCAACCATTTTTTGAAAAGGCAATAACATGGCATGCAGGATGCTACTGCACCCCTGAAATACTGGCTTTTCAACTAGGTAAAAAACAGAATGAGAAAAAAGAATTACTCTTTTTTGGTGAACAGACCGTCATTGGGATATCTTCCTACATGGATATTTACCAAATTTCCACTGTCTATCTTAGACCACTTCAATTGCCTAATCCACCTCTTGTGAGGTGAACCTATATGCACGCACGCAGCACGAACGTTACATGTGTAAGTTGCACATTCCACTAGGCATATTAAACATCAACATAATGGACTTTTACATTAATCAGAACATAGTTATTTTTTTTATTTGTTTTAAGATTTCCTTTTACCTAGCAGCCCATGCAAACGGCATTCTGTATTGTCCTAGTCTGTGGCACATCTGCTTTGCATTTTTTAAGACCTTCTGGGCAACCTGGAGAACACAAAAAAGTATTTTATTTTTTGTAATTTTTTTATACTGAGAGGGTGAATACTTGACTTAAGTCATGTAGGAGAGGCTGTGTTGTGGGTAGAGAAAAGCATCAACAAACAGAGTAATGGACAAGCTTAAAACACTAAACACAGTGAATATGCGGGCCCTAAAGTCACATTTTTTAAAAATTGTTATTGAGGGTAACAGTGCTCCGGTAACTTTTTCTTCTCCTTCTCACCACAATTGATGGCCCGTTACTTTGTCTGGAGCCCTAGGGAAACTCACAACCTTTCTATTATATTTATACTATGGCACTATGAAGAAAAGAAGCGGGAGTAGCCCAAGTGAACTTTAATTCCAGTTGCCTTTTACATATTATTTTTGCCCTTTTATGTTTATTAACTCCCGTGTTTACATTAAAAACTAAGTCTAGGAATGCAAGAGGAGCAGCAAGGTTCTTATGGATGCCCCCGAATTAAAACTCATTTAAATAAGGAACAAAAACACGTTGCCTCACTAAAAAACAATTTAGAGTCCTAATACCCCATCTAATACGTTCTTTTGATCTTGTAGGCAAATAGAATACGTAACCAACCTAGCATTACAATATTTTAGCAACAGACAGACCCCTTCAGGTGGCAACAATTTCTACCTCAATAGGGGAAATCTAACCACAATCACTGATTAGGAATCTCTCAAACTGACATCCTCGAGCTCACCAGCAGCATTTTCTGTATGCGAGAGCCACCCCAACGATGATGCATGCTACCACATATGAGTGAGGGATCGATGTCCTTTTGAACCGAATCCCAATATATTGAATAAAGGACTACAGGAAATTAATCCACAATGAAAAGCCCAGGACGTTTATGGTACTCTAGTTAGGACCAGAGGGCTTTATGAGGATAGCTACAGTATTGTGGAAATGTTTTGTGGCCCTTTTTAATTTCCTCCTAAACCCCCCTTTTCATGTGTATAAGAGTTTTAATATTGACTAAATAAATGCCACACCTTGTGGCATGGATATTTAAAGGTCTCAGCATCACCTGCAATTAACGGTTCGCTCAGAATAAGGTACTAAGGGCCCGATTACCCACTGAACCCGTGGTGGAGGTGCAGTGGCAGTCTGGGACCGCTGCACCAGTAGTCCAACTGCTGTATCACAAGTACGGCGGTGGGACCGTTTTGGGACCGCCGCAACAGCCAGGGTGGTGCGGCGGCGGTTTGAGAGAGCAACATGCTTGGCGGTGCAGCTGCAGTACCACCAAGTATTTTCGGAGTTTCCCCACTGCCAGCCTTTTCATGGCGGTGAGCTGGTGATGAGGAAACAATGGGGGCCCTGCAAGGCCCTTGTACACTGGGATGCTTGCAGGGGTGTGAATGCACGCCCAGTTCCTGCACAACATGAACTAAACAGTCCATGCCGTGCTGGAACTCACTTTGGCATTCCCATTGGGGCACCGCTGTGGGAACGCCAAAGGACCACCCCCAAGACCAGGTCTAATTTGGCGGGCGGCCGACTTTGGCAGCGCAGAGCAGTGGCGTGCAGCCCGCTCCCGCACCGTCAAAGTCATAATCCACCCCTAAATGTTTTTGCGATATCTAGCCATCCTGATTAAACCTTATTCTAATTCTCAGCAGTCCACTATTTACGTTGCTAAAGAATATTAGGAGCCGGTGTCACTCCCCTTTTCTGGAAGCTGCCCCATAACATTAGATGTATATGCACCACAAACCGACCATGTTGCGGGCCTCCATTTACACTTATGGGATCTTGAGTCCTCCTGACTCGCACAATGGTGTATGAGCCAAAAATGCCCTCGTGAATTATGTAGTGGCTCCCTCAGTGCATCTCTCAATGTCCACATACATTCAGGGACAGCAGAAGGTCAATCAGCTAACACAATCCCACGCAACTTAATCTTAAACATGATTAGTAATGTGTTGCTGCTTTTCGGAGGGAGCAGAGGATTCCTATTTGAAAACAGCTTTACTCTAATAGCAGAACGGAAAGTGGTGCATTTGTGCAGCCTAAAGGAATAAAAGCAATAAAGCACTCATACGGCTACCTTCCTAGACTAACTTAAAAATGTGGAGAGACCATACAATATTCTATAAATGTTTAATCAGCATGAATATTTCATTGTGAATTATGCAGAGAGATATTAACAAAGACATTTGGAAAAACAATGTGTCCTTCAATTGTACCTCGGAACAAAAAAGAAAGAAAAGGCTAAATCCATACTTTAGAAAATTCTGGTGTGTTAAATTCCCAGATTTTTACACAAAGATTATATAGAGCTCACATTACATCCTATCACTATTGATACCTATACAGTCCTGGAAAAAAAGATAACCTACCTTGGATGAGTCTGAACTTTTCATGTAAGGCTCCGCACAATGAGCAATGCTTCCCTGTAGCACTTTCTCTATTCGAGCAACGAGAAAGATGTCAGGATGCGGACACGTCACCGAAAATATTCCCTAGAAACAATAACATGTTTTACAAGCTGACCACAAATCAATGAACCACCTATTTAAAACACCTATTGTTTTATGTAAAATGTATCAACAAAGGCACGCCAAGGAAATTGAGCCACTACAACTTTTTTTCATCAGCAGTTTGACAGGTCAGCAAATACCAGCACCTCAGAAGTAGAGTAAAAACACACAGGTAACTTTTGTGCCCCAGTATGAACAGAAAATGCAAAGCGAGCCGCGTGATTATTTTTTAATATTTACAGTTTAATTGGAGCTCATGACCTACGTGAAAGCCGTCACTTTATGGCTTTTGGCATTTGGCATACGAGATGCAATGACAATGCCTTTTATTTATGTGTTGTTTTTAAAACAGAAAAATAAAAGGCATTGTCATTTACAATGCCAATAGCTTAAACTCTTGCAAATGCAAGACCTACTGCATTGGAAATGCTTTTGGCTTTAGGAGAGAGCGTGGCCTGCCTTTTCCTGCTTATAAGACCAGGCAGGACAAAGCTATTAGATAATAGTGCTTGGAGGTTGTAATTAAAGCCTACCCAGCAACAACACAAGTAACTATGGAAGGTTACAAAATAGGAAAAGGCAGTTCTAAGGGGGGACTACCAAGCCTATTAACAACTGAAAAGCCACAGTTTAAAATGGACAATGACACAAACCAATGAACAATGTGGGTGGAGAGTGGACAGAGCTTTATGTCCATACCTGAACACAGCATGCCTCACAGAGCAGCGCATGCGCTGCCCAGGCTCGACCTAAAAATGTGTTCTAATTCTGCAAGGAAGTGAGCATTTGGGAAAATTAAAATAAAGTGTTTGTGTGGCTCCCGAGATATGCCTAGGCTCTTAGAACATTATAGATCAACATACAATTTGAAGGTTGCTGGCGTAGCTGTATCTTGTATTCTAGCATAGGGTATTTGACTGGCATAGTGCCCTATTCGAGAGGGGAGATGTTATCAGTTTCTATCATTTGTTTTAAGAGAGGTACTTACAATATGCCAGACTCTGCAACACAAAAGTTGGATTATGCCTCTCAAATGGTCACAGAATGCCGATTCTCGGCAGTAATTAACCTACAAAGGCTATTACTAGCCATGATTGTTGGTCATTGACAGTGTGAAAATATATTTTTCTCCTTGGGGAAAGAACATCTGAGACAAAATAGATAGGACTAGGTCTACCGTGGTCCTTTAATTAAGCATTGCAACCCAGAAGCCTAACACATATTCCAGTGAATTGTTACCTTTGTTACTTCCCGTTTCCCAAACTGGAAATACTGATCACAGAGAAGGAAGGAAGGAGGGGCAATTCACAAACCAGTCGACTCTTAGGCAAACGGACTGGTAGCCCCGCATGTTGGAAAAACTTCTGCCTCGTTCATATTAATGGCTGCAGCCACTGTGGTGGTGGTGGCCTGGGAGGGACAGCTGACTTCCACTGCTGTGTTTGCATTCCCTGAATGTCGACCTGTTTTTTAAAAGCATCCTTCTTTGAAAGGGACGTCCAGGAAAGACATTAGGGGATCTGGCAGAGAGCATGAAGTGGTCCTAGGAACACTGTGTGCTCTTCAAAGGTCACCACCACTGTCCCTAAAGGGAAAGCTTCATTAGCTACTACATTAATTAAAATGCATGACAAGTCAATTCGCGTGCTGCACATTTAAGTTGCTAGACACCCACCAAGGGCTAGAATGGCGCACCGTCTCAAGCAGATGTCAGGCGTGGCAGGGGTATACAGACATGTCCTGGGGAGACAGCCATCCTGAAACATGACTTTTGTAATGTTATGGCCTGCACATTTCGAATGACATTCATAAAGAGGGGGAAGCAGCATCATTATTTGCTGTACAGTTGAGAGTCCTTCACTACCGCCCAAAGTCTATACCGTTTTGAATTAGACTCCTCAGGGACAGGGTGTCACCCACAGTCTGATGGGAGAGGTGTTTTTTCGGCCTCCATCTTGCCGCCTCTGGGAGCTCCGGCGCACCTCTTCTCCTTCCCTAGTCATACTGCACACTGATTTGATCTTGGTTGCTACGGCAAGGGATATGAGGTGTGACATCAGCAGCTTATGACATCACAATGTTTCTCAGCACAAAGCCCTGGGCTCTGCCTGTGAAGCTGGTGGCATCTTGTGAAGGTAGTTAGATAGACTGATGAACTGGGAAAGGACATTGAACAACAGAATATGAACACATAATTTAAAATTGTATAATTCCTTCAAGGATATGTTTTTAGAGGTACATTTTTAAACCCGCCTGGCAGCATTGTGTGATTTTATTTTCCCACTACGTATATTTCATGTTTTGTTTGAAAGATTTGCCGTTTTGTGAGGAAATGATGTTTCCAACTCATTTACAATTGTAAAATTATTAAAAACATGGAAAAAAGGAAATGTTAATGTCCCCCCACTTCCAAGAAAAAATGAATTAATATTGCATAAATTACGTACTGAGTTGTTTTCATGTACTTTTGCTGAGAAAAGTACTAATCAATCAATCACAGTATTTGTATAGCGCGCTACTCACCCGGAAGGGTCTCAAGGCGCTTGGGGGGAAGGGGTCCGCTACTGCTCGAACAGCCAGGTCTTGAGTTGTCTCCTGAAGGCGAGGTGGTCCTGGGTCAGCCGGAGGTGGATGGGGAGGGAGTTCCATGTCTTGGCCGCCAGGTAGGAGAAGGATCTGTCTCCGGCGGTGGCTCTTCGGATGCGTGGTACGGTTGCGAGGGCGAGGCTGGTAGACCGTAGCTGGCGGGTGGGCGTGTAGAAGGTCAGGCAGTCGTTGAGTTACTTGGGGCCCAGGTCGTGGAGAGACTTGCGCGCGTGGGTGAGGAGCCTGAACGTGATCCTCTTGTTGACGGGGAGCCAGTGCAGGTCCCTCAGGTGGCCGGAGATGTGGCTGCGTCGGGGGATGTCCAGAATGAGTCGGGCGGAGGCGTTCTGGATGCGTTGGAGTCTTTTCTGTAGCTTGGCTGTGGTTCCGGCGTAGAGGGTGTTTCCGTAGTCCAGTCAGCTGGTGACGAGGGCCTGGGTGACCGTCTTCCTGGTTTCGGTCGGGATCCATCGGAAGATCTTGCGTAGCATGCGCAGGGTGTGAAAGCATGATGAGGATACGGCGTTGACTTGTCTGGTCATCGAGAGGGAGGAGTCCAGGATGAAGCCCAGGTTGCGTGCGTGGTCTGTTGGCTTGGGGGCGGTGCCCAGGGCTGGGGGCCACCAGGAGTCGTCCCAGGTGGGTGGTAGTCCCAGGATGAGGACTTCCGTTTTGTCGGAGTTCAGTTTCAGGCGGCTGTTCTTCATCCACTCGGCGACGTCTTTCATCCCTTCGTGTAGGCTGGTTCTGGCGGTGTCGGGGTCTCTGGTAAGGGAGAGGATCAGCTGGGTGTCGTCGGCGTAGGAGATGATGTTGAGGTTGTGTTGGCGTGCGATGGCAGCTAGAGGTCTCATGTAGACGTTGAAGAGGGTGGGGCTGAGTGATGATCCTTGCGGGACGCCACAGATGACTTCGGTGGCCTCGGATCGGAACGGGGGGAGGCGGACTCTCTGGGTTCTTCCGGCGAGGAACGAGATGATCCACTTCAGTGCCTTCTCTTGGATGCCGGTGTTGTCGAGGCGTTACTAACTATATTTCACTGTTGCAATTCAATTCAGTGTATTAAAAAATATGTAATTTGTAAATGCTAAACAAAGTAATAATTTTATATTTATAAAGTTTCTAGTTCACACGGATCGCTTGGTGTTCCCACCTTCCGTCGTGAAGTACAAGTTACTTTCCTTCAGTAACAATGAATCTGTAAGAGACATAGGTTAGCTATCGATTTCTTACCTTAGAATTTCCCCCAGGCATCAGCCTGGATCCGTAGAATCCGTAGAATATTTTCTTAGCACTACCCCTGCACGTTGGTAGATGGCAGCAGTCGACTCTGCGTCCATCGACGGCGCCGTGGTCACGTAACGGTGCCTACTTAGCCGCCCCCCTGCATGCTGAGGTCAGTTCTGACATGAATTTCCACGCCAGAAGAGCAGAGCCATGCAAGACACTGACTACTGGTGCACTATAACTAGGGCCCTGGAAGGGAGTCCCTGTCCTTAAAAGTCAATTTGCAGAGCGGGGAGGATGGGTGGTAAGGAATCTATCACTAACCTAAGTCTCTTACAGATACATCGTTACCGAAGGTAAGTAACTTGTTCATCTGAAAGAGACAGATATAGATTCCTTACCTTCGAATAGATGTCTCAGCAATACCAACCCCGGAGGAGGGTCAGCAAACCAAGTTCACACCAGTAAGTCCTGGAGGACCAAATGGGCAAAATGGCCGTCCCTCCGGACTTGGTTGTCCAGGAAGTAATGTCTGGTGAAAGTGCGCAAGGATGCCCACGTGGCTGCCTCGCAGATGTCAATGAGTGGAACTCCACGTGTAAGGGCAGTGGTGGCTGCCGTAGCTCTAGTGGAATGAGAAGCTCAGAGCCCCATTGGAGGTTCCTTTTTCGCCAAAGTATAACAGACTTTAATACAAAGGACAACCCATCTAGAGATGGTACGCTTTTGAACAGCCCGACCTTTTTTGGCACCTACATAGCCAACGAAGAGTTGATCAACCACCTGGAAATCTCTTATGCGGTTAAGGTAGAAGGACAGCGCACTTTTAGGGTCTAGACGTTGGAGACTCTCCCTCCTACTTGGAATGGTGCAGAGGTGGGAAAGAGGTGGGCTAAATAATGGTTTGTCCACAGTGACAAGGTGTAACCACTTTTGGAAGGAACAATGGTCTCATTCGAAGCACCACTTTGTCTGGATGCACAGAGAAGAACGGGGGCTTAGAAGAAAGAGCTTAAAGCTCACTCACCATGGGAGCAGAGGTGATGGCAACAAGGAAGGCAGCTGAATTGCTCCATCACTCTGGAAGAGATAGGGCTGGCTATTGCATCCCTAGCATCCGGGAGAACGCAGGGGCAGGACGGCTTAACCGCCAAATTCTATAAAGCCTATCGTGAGTCTCTGGTGCAGCAATTACAGGCGCTCTACTCAAAAGCACCGGAGGAAAATACGATTCCGCCTTCACTGCGTGAGGCGTATCTGGTGTCCCTGCTGAAGCCAGACCGAGAACCAACGAGTCTGGGATCTTATAGACCGTTGGCACTTCTAAACGCCGACTATAAAATACTTGCCAAGGTCCTAGCAGAGCGTTTGGCGCCGGCGGTTTCAGCCCTAATACATAGCGACCAAAATGGGTTTGTGCCTAAGAGGAGTACATCCCTGAACTTGCGGAGGTTCTTTAGAGTGGCGGCAGAAAGCGTAAAAGAGTGGCCGAGAGCAGGTTGCCTAATGTTGGACCTCGAAAAGGCTTTTGATTGTTTGGAGTGGAGATACTTGTCAAAATTGCTGCAGCGCTATGACCTAGGAGGGGACTTCTTACAAATGGTGGGCCTCTTATACAGAGATCCCACTGTTCGGATAAGGCTAGGTCCGTACATATCTGAGGCAGTGCCAGTGTGCAGGGGAACCAGGCAGGGGTGCCCGCTGTCACCTCTTCCATTCGCACTGGCAATTGAGCCTCTAGCGGCAGCCCTCCGTGCACTGGTGGGAGAGGGTATACCACTGGGGGACACAATACATCAGGTGTTGTTATATGCAGATGACCTGCTGGTGTACGTGAGGGACATTGGGAACATCCCGGCTCAACTAGCCCTTATCCTGCAGGATTTTGCTGTCCTTTCGGCACTGCAGGTGAATGCCGGTAAATCCTGTCTTTATGCATTTGGGGAGATGAGGCACGATCCAGGATACATCCTTAATGGTATGAGAGTGGCGTGGAGGGAGGACACCTTACGTTATTTAGGGGTGCAGATAAATCGCCAACTAGTGGACCTTTTTGTCGGAAACCTAGGCAGGGCAGTCATGGCTAATTAGTTGCAGATGTGTTTCTGGGGCACGTTGCCGCTGACAGTTACGGGCAGCGTGGCATTGTCAAAGATGGTGATCCTCCCCAGACTACTGTACTACTTCGCCAACCTACCACTCTATATACCGGCGTCCTTTTTCGCCACGCTATCAAAGTTGCTCTGGGATTTCATCTGGGGGAGGGGCAGACATAGGCTGTCACTGGGGAAATGATATCTACCCACAGATCAGGGAGGTCTGGCAGCGCCCTGCTTGGAACACTACTATTTAGCAGCACAGCTGCAGTGGGTTGCCCGCTGGTTTGCAGATAAAGGGCGGGAGGACACAGCGACCATGCTACCCCCATACTCCCTGGAGCGACTCCATATGCTTTTCCACCCGGCGGTCAACCACGCTACACCTGCACCACCTCTACTATCGGTGGCATACAAATGCTATCGAAGAAGCCTGTTTCTCACCAGAACCCTGACCCCTTATGCACCTGCGTTACCCCTAGAGGGCTCCCCTAGCGGAACACAAACACTCACTTCTCTCGCCCTAGCGAATTGGCGAGAGTCTGGAATACAGACCCTAGGAGACTTGTACCGGGATGGTTTGTTGACATCATATGACTCGCTAGTGGAAGACGAGGGACTGCCGCTGGGGCAGTTCCTCATGCATCGCTCACTAGTTGCAACCCTGACTGCTAAGTGGGGGGACATGTCCACAGAGCCCAATCAACATCTCACCATACAATACCTACAAGTTATGGGATGCGGTAGACATTTGATCCGCTGGTTCGCAGCATCCCTACGTACACATGCAGCGATCACACTAGAACCTCTCCGGCGCAAGTGGGAAATTGGCTTAGGGAGACCGTAGGAGGATAAAGAGTGGGAGCGGGTATTGATGGGACCAGTGCGCATTCCTAGGAATATGAGGCTCCGACAGATCCAGTTGTTCATAGTGCACAGGACATACCTTACACCGGAGGCTATCAATAGGTACTTCCATAGGGTGGATGCTGTGTGCCCCAGATGATCTGAACCCGTGGTGGGACTTATCCACATGCTGTGGAGCTGCCACAGACTGCACAGGTACTGGTGTGGGGTCTGTGCTCTACTGCGTGTCAGTCACGGCAGTAGCCTGCCTTTTGAGTGGGAGCTGTATTTTCAACACCAGTTCCGAAAGCGACCAGCCGCGAGGGTCACATCCCGATTTCTGGATTTGGGCATAGTGGTGGCCAAACGATTGATCACCAAAAGATGGAAGGCGCGGGACCCACCCCATGTGCAAGCATGGAGACACTCGCTCTATGCGTGGGCCAGAGCAGAGGGGACTGCCATCAGGAGGGAGGAAACGTTGGGGCTGATAAAGGAACCAATAGCTGCTCAATGGGAGGGTCTTCTCCAGGCACTACAGGGGGCTGAGTGGGGGCATGCGGAGGGAGAATCTGGGGGGGGGGGGGGGGGGGGGAGACCTAGGCCCAGGGTAGATACTGGAGTTTCTCGCCTGAAGTGACCGCGATGTTCCATGTGTATGTTGATTGGCATCATCATCAACGGACGGAATGATAAATGCTGATGTGCAGGGATAATAGGCACTTTGCAGTGCTAGGCAGGGCTGCTGAGACAACCTATTGGGATTGTTGGGTGTTACTGTTTTATTATAATATGTCTGTTTGGCAGTCCATGAGACCTAATTGTGTGCGTTGATAGCTGGTATATATAGTTGTCAAATGCCAACGTGCATGGAGTGTACACAGCTGATAATGTCTTCATGTACCTGTAACTTCTAAAACTTTAATAAAAACAGATTTAAACAAAAAAATGGCAACAAGGAAGGCAGTTTTCAATGTGAGGAGTCTGAGAGGACAGTTGTGAAGCTGCTCGAATGGAGCGCACATAAGATAAGTTCAGACAAGGTGCAATTCCCACTGGGGCATTAAGAAAGGAGATGGAGGAAAGAGATAAGTAATGCCCTTAAAGAATCTATTTATAATAGGGGACTTGAACAAAGATGGCTGATCTGGTAGCCAAAGGAAAGCAGAGATGGCTGCAAGATAACGTTAAAGAGTGCCCAGGGCAGAGCCCTGCTGGGCCAAAGAAAGTATGTACAAAAGGACCTCTGAAAAGAGAGGCAAAAAGGGGATCCACAGCTTTTCCTGAGAACATGACACAAACTTATTCCATCAACAGGTGTATACCGTTTTGGTGGAGGGACGCCTGGTTGCCAAGATTACATTTCAGACTTCGAGTGGGAGGTCAAAAGCTGTCAACTGTCACCACTCAATCTCCACGCAAGGAGGTAGAGGTTGGACAGGTTAGGGTGTCTGCCGTAGTCTAGAAGTGGGAGAAGACAGCCTGGGGTGAGCAGGCCTTCAGCCAGTCGTCGTGATAGGGAAAGACTGGAACGCCTGATCTGCACAGATGAGCTGCGACCACCGCCATCACTTTCGTGAACACCCGAGGGGCACTGGTAAGGCCGAAGGGGAGAACAGTGAACTGAAAATGCTCGTGGCCTACCCTGAACCGCAGGTAGCGCCTGTGGGCTGGTAGGATGGGGATGTGAAAATAGGCGTCCTGCAAGTCCAGCGCCACCATCCACTCTCCAGGGTCAATCAATCAATCAATCAATCAATCAGAGCATTTGTATAGCGCACTACTCACCCGGAGGGTCTCAAGGCGCTGGGGGGGGGGGGGTCCGCTACTGCTCGAATAGCCAGGTCTTGAGCTGCTTCCTGAAGGCGAGGTGGTCCTGGGTCAGGCGGAGGTGGGTCGGAAGGGAGTTCCAAGTCTTGGCGGCCAGGTAGGAGAAGGACCTTCCTCCTGTGGTGGCTCTTCGGATGCGGGGGACGGCGGCGAGGGCGTGGCTGGTCGATCGAAGCTGGCGCGTGGGAGCGTAGAAGTTGAGGCGGCTGTTGAGGTATCCTGGTCCTTGGTTGTGTAAGGCTTTGTGTGCGTGGGTGAGGAGCCGGAAGGTGATTCTCTTGTTGACCGGGAGCCAGTGCAGGTCTCTCAGGTGTCCGGAGATGTGGCTGCGGCAGGGGATGTCCAGGATGAGTCGTGCTGAGGTGTTCTGGATCCGCTGGAGTCTCTTCTGGAGTTTGGCGGTGGTTCCGGCGTTGAGGGAGTTGCCGTAGTCCAGACGGCTGGTGACGAGGGCCTGGGTGACCGTCTTCCTGGTCTCGGTGGGGATCCATCGGAAGATCTTGCGTAGCATTCGCAGGATGTGGAAGCACGACGAGGAGACGGCGTTGACTTGTCTGGTCATGGAGAGGGAGGAGTCCAGGATGAAGCCCAGGTTGCGTGCGTGGTCAGTTGGTTTGGGTGCACTGCCCAGGGCGGGGGGCCACCAGGAGTCGTCCCAGGCGGAGGGTGAGGATCCCAGGATGAGGACTTCCGTCTTGTCTGAGTTCAGTTTCAGGCGGCTGTTCGACATCCATTTGGCTACTTCTGTCATCCCTTCGTGCAGGTTGGCTCTGACGGTGGCGGGGTCGTTGGTGAGGGAGAGGATCAGCTGGGTGTCGTCGGCGTAGGAGATGATGTTCAGGTTGTGCTGGCGTGCGATGGCTGCGAGGGGGCTCATGTAGACGTTGAAGAGAGTTGGGCTGAGCGAGGAGCCTTGAGGGACGTCGCAGATGACTTCGGTGGCCTCCGATCTGAACGGGGGGAGGCGGACTCTCTGTGTCCTTCCGGTGAGGAAGGAGGTGATCCACTCCAGTGCCTTCTCCTGGATTCCGACGTTGCTGAGGCGCTGTACTAGGGTGCGGTGGCAGACAGTGTCGAAGGCCGCGGAGAGGTCCAGGAGGATGAGGGCCGCTGTTTCTCCGTTGTCGAGCAGGGCTCGGATGTCGTCTGTGGCTGCGATCAGGGCGGTCTCGGTGCTGTGGTTGGCCCGGAAGCCAGACTGCGAGAGGTCGAGGGAGCCGTTCGTCTCGAGGAAGGCGGCCAGTTGCTTGTTGACGGTCTTCTCGATGACTTTGGCCGGAAACGGGAGCAGCGAGATGGGGCGGTAATTCTTGAGGTCGGTAGGGTCTGCTGATGGTTTCTTGAGTAGAGCGCTGAGTTCGGCGTGCTTCCAGCTCTCCGGGAAGGTGGCGATGTCGAAGGAGGTGTTGATGATGTCCCGCAGGTGGGGTGCGATGACAGTGTCGGCCTTGTTGAAGACGTGGTGAGGGCAGGGGTCGGTCGGAGATCCGGAGTGGATGGAGTTCATCGTGTGGATGGTGTCTTCGGTGCTGATCGGGGTCCAGGCGCGGAGGGTGGTGGTGGGGGGCGGTGGTTCGGTCGTGGCGTGCGTCGGTTGAGTGCTGAAGCTGTTGGGTATGTCCGCGATCTTGTTGTGGAAGTAGGAGGCGAGGGAGTTGCAGAGGTCTTGCGAAGGGGTGATGTCGTTGTTTCCGGCGTTGGGGTTGGAGAGCTCTTTCACGATGTTGAAGAGTTCCTTGCTGTTGTGTGCGTTGTTGTCCAGTCGTTCCTTGAATGCAGTTTTCTTGGTGGCGCGGATCAGCTGGTGGTGTTTTCGGGTGGCGAGCTTGAGGGCAGTCATGTTGTCCGGTGTTGGGTCTGTGCGCCAGGTTTTCTCGAGTGCTCTGCAGTTCTTCTTGGAGCTCTTGAGTTCGTCGTTAAACCATGGGGCTTTCTTGCTGCCGGGTCGGCTCGGCGGGGTCTTCAGCGGGGCGAGTTCGTCTGCGCAGTCGCTGATCCATTTCGTGAGGTTGGTGGCTGCTTGACTCGGGTTCGTTGTGCTGGTGGGAGGGTTCTTGCTCAAGGACGTGGTGAGCTGGTCTGCAGTGATCTTGTTCCAGCTTCTGCGGGGAGCCTGTTGCTGGTGATGGTGGAGCGTGGTCCTTCTGAAGCTGAAGTGGACGCAGCTGTGGTCCGTCCATGGGAGTCCCGTGGCGTGGCTGAAGGCGATGTCCTTGCTGGAAGAGAAGATCGGGTCGAGTGTGTGTCCGGCGTAGTGGGTGGGGGTGGTCACCAGCTGCTTGAGTCCCAGGTTTGCGAGGTTGTCCAGCAGGGTGGTGGTGTTGCGGTCGTTGTTGTTCTCCAGGTGGAAGTTGAGGTCCCCAAGGAGGATGTAGTCGGCTGAGGGGAGGGCGAGCGGGCTGATGAAGTCGGTGATGTCCTCGCTGAATTGTGTGCGTGGTCCCGGGGGTCTGTAGATGAGGGTGCCTCTGAGGGTGGTCTTGGGGTTGACGTGGATCTGGAAGTGCAGGTGTTCGGCGGGTGCGATGGTGTCATCGGTGTTGGTCGTGATGCGGATGGTGTTCCTGTGGATGATGGCGATGCCTCCTCCTGTCTGGTTGACGCGGTCCCTCCGGATGATTTTGTAGCCGTCCGGGATGGCGATGGCGATGTCGGGCGCTGAGGAGGCGTTCATCCAGGTTTCCGTGAGGAAGGCGACGTCTGGGGCTGTGGTGTCGAGCAGGTTCCAGAGCTCGACGGCGTGTCTGTGGATGGAGCGGGTGTTGAGCAGGATGCACTTCAGGTGGTTGCTGCTGGTGCTCTGCTTGGTGGACGCTGGTGCAGTGCAGGTCCGGATGCAGGAGAACTTGCAGGACTGGCAGATGAAGGGTCCGTGGGTGCGTCTCGGGGTGGCTCGGTAGCATCCAGGGGTTTGGCCGGCGTTGAGTGCGTTGAGGGTGGCGGCGTCGTACATCCGGCGGGTGGGCTGAGGTCTGCGAGGGCCAGGGGTCCTGGCGCTGGGCACGGTCCAGGCGCGGACGGGCACAGACGGGCTTACCTTTGGCGCACCTTCGGCGCTCAATCGGTGCTCCCGCTGCGCGCGTCCGCTGCGCGGTCGCTCAGGGGGCGTCATAAGAAGGGGGACGGGAGGGCGGGTCTGCTGGGCTGGGCGAGCGTCCGGGCCAATGGGCCGGTGGTGGGCGGGGCCTCAGGGACCAGCGGCGGGAAAAGTGGCGAGCGGCCGGCTCCGCTGTGGCTGGGCCGCTCGGGGGTGCTGGGGGGGCGGCAGTGGCGGCAGTCAGGCGGCAGGCAGGCAGGCAGGGCAAGGAGGCTGGCTAGCAGGGCAGCAGGCGAGTGAAGGGGGTGACCCGGCCTCGAGAGGCACAGTGGTCAGGTCGAGGGCAGACAGGACCTGAGCCAAGGTTAACATTTTGAAATTCTCCTTCTGGAGGAAGCAGTTGAGGGCCCTGAGGTCTAGAACAGGACTCAGGCCTTTGTTCTTGGGCACCAGAAAGTAGCAGGAATAGCAACCACGACCTCCTTCTGGCGTAAAAACCCTCTCGATAGTTCCCTTGGCCAAATGACCCTTCGACATGCGATCGAAAGACAGTGGCATGGAGGCAGGTTTAGACTCGAAGGGGAGGGAGTAGCCCCTTCGGACTATTTGCAAAACCCACCTGTCTGACGTGATGGTTTGCCAGTGGGGGAGGTGATGGCTAATCCTGCCGCACACTGGCTGCTGGTGGCCCTGAAAAGTCGCTGCAGGAGTGGGGGAAGGGTGGACTGACCCGCCTGCTGCCTCCCAGACCCGTGTAGCTTGGTCCCATGTCTGCGGCCACGCAGAGGCTGGGCAGTTTATGTGAACCAGTGGCTGGACTGGGTCGGATGTGGTTGGGTGCCTCTTCCGTAGCCTCGAAAGGGGTGTAAAGCAGACTGAAGGGGACGGGATGGGATGACGCAGCTCAAAGATCTGGCCGTAGTTCGAGAATCCTTAAAGCGATCCAGCACGGAGTCTGCTTTGTAGCCGAAAAGGCGACAGATATTGAAGGGCATACCCAGTAATGTAGACTGGACATCCCCCAAAAAGCCAGACGTCTTGAACTAGGCGTAGAGGCTAAAGGCTACTGATGTGGCAATCATTCTGCCCAGTGAGTCGGTGGTATCCAGTCCACAGCGAATCGTGAATTTTGCTGCATCCCTCCCATCCGCCACGGCTTGGGAGAGAACAGTTCGGCCCTCCTCCGGACACTGAGGCAGCACTTGCGCGACCATGTCCCAGATAGTATGGGAGTAGTGGCCCAAGAGGTATGTGGCATTCACGGACCGCAGTGCCAAGCTGGAGGAAGAAAACATGCGCTACCCAAGAAGATCTAGCTTTTTGGATACCCTGTCTGGGGGAGCAGAAGGGAATGAGGCCTTGAAAGACAAGGTTTGGACCACCAAGCTCTCGGGGGAAGGTTGTTGGGTGAGGAAAACTGGGTCACCCGGAGTCGGGCGGTGATGGCTGGCAATAGTCCGTTCCACATGAGCCCCTGTGCTGGGCTTTGATAAGATGGCCAGAAGGGCGCCAGTGAGTACTCCGTTGAAGGGCAAAAGGGGTTCAGAGGAGGTTGCTGCCGGTTGAAGCACCTCTGTCAGGAGGTTAGTCCTGACCGCCACTGAAGGAAGCTCCGGACCTAGGGCCTTGGCTGCCCTTTGCACCAACACAGCATAAGATGCTCCCTCCTCCGTAGCCACGGTAGGGAGAGAAAGCATGCCAAGGTCTGGAGAAGTGTCCAGACCACTGGCGTCACCCAGGTCCTCTCTTCAAGCTGGTCTGCTAAAGGGTACAGTGACCCCTCCCAATCCCCATCACCACTTCCTGGGGGATAGGGAACACCAGGAACACAAAAGTACCCTTCTGCGTCAGATTCGACGTCGGTCTGGCTCCAGGACCATCTTCGGGGTTGGAAACGCACAGAAATTCCTCAACTATTGTTCCCAGAGATTATAGGAGACTGAAAAAAAAACATCATGAGCAGGGACGTAGATTCAGGAGGGATGTTTGGGGAGTCACACCCCGTTAATAAATTCATTCTGTAGTAAATCGTTGGGCACAGGTGCTTTACGTCGTATATGGCGAGATGTTTCTCAGATTTGAATTGGGATTTTTACATACACATGCAGACAAAAACACACACACTCGTCTTTGTTTTAAAGTTCCTAAAAAAAAAGTTCTTTGACTAATTATTGAGCTTTAAGTAACCCTCACAATATGCACTCCTCTCCTTTCCTACTGCTCCTGAAGTCCCCCGCCTGCCCAGCTTGTCATATAATTTATTTTAACCAGCGTGATTGTTGAGAAATCTGCCCCCCCCCCATTTTACTGACCAATTACGCCCCCTGAACAGATGAACAGATTACCAATATTAGCGGGTGTCCTTGTTGCCTTGCGTGGAAGAAAAGCAAAACAAAAGTGCGGATAAGATGCTATTGCTGTTTGTGGGCTGTTTATGAAGAGGAGGAACACATAGCCTCTAAGTGATATCCAACCAATGCCACTGAATGTAGGAATGGCGTCTTTCCTTCAGTACCTGCTTTGGATACTGCAGCATGCACTCCTGAATGATGCTGGGGATCCGCTGCAAGCATTCCCCGCTGCCGTTCATCAGCTGTTGCGGAGCATTTGGTATCATCTGCCTCACAGAGGGATGGTTCAGATCCACATTGAAGTCTGCTGAAAGTTTTCGGTTGTGCTTGAGGTCAAATAGGGATAATGTGACGAAGAAAGGCTCCACCTGAAAGACACATTTCATATAAATACATTTATGTTATCGTCTTGGCGGACCGGCAATATACGAAGCAAATTTGGGCTGAGAGGTGTCATACCAGGCTGACGAACCACACTGAACCAAAATTTCTTCTGCTGTTGAAATTGCTGATAGATATCGGAGGGTTGTGCTGGAAGTATGAAAATGGTGCTAGACAAACAGTGTCATATGAGGAATTCACTTGACACGACAATTACAATTTCTATGACACCATTTTACCAATTTAGCAAAATGACTGGTCCACACTATAGGTAATCGATTGGCTAGACTCCGTTTCAGAGTAGCCAAGAGATCATCTACAGTTTTCACTGTCAAGAACCATAATAAAATGTGACAAAGTGTAGGGAAGGCTGATCTAGTGAACATGATAACAGACTGGGAATTTGGACAGGAGGATTGCAATTAGTCAGGTGATGTTGTCACATGTTTAGAAAGGGCATAACGTTTGTGTTCCATGTGCCACAAATGACCATGCAGAAGTGGGGAAAATACATCTGTGTACCAGTTTTGCAAAATGCAATGGACTGCATTGCTCACTGGCAATCCCCATTAATTGACTCCAGTCTTCATGACTACTGTTATTAACCATGAGGTCCTCTGGGTAATGGAGACAGGAAGCATGCTCAGTCTGACTCTGTATTAAAAGAAAACAACAAAAGCGGAGAGAGGGTTATCCAGGCACCATTGGGCACACTCTAGATGCCAACTGAGCACGTCTGATGGCTGAGAACGTGCTGGTTATATACAGGCATAACGCGAAGACAGCACAAAATGAGATTGAACCTTCAGTAAACGGTCTTCCAAAACTGACCAGAGACAGACCTCGATCTGCATCTCTTACATAATTTCCATTAATCTGCTAAACCTCTGGGACAAACACTAGACGGAAGGGTGGCATCTGGCACTGGCCACATGAAACGTCACTAAGAAAAAGAAAGCTACTCAACTGTATTATGATGCAAACTCTGGTTCCAATGTGTGCCATCAACTATGTTATTTCAATGCCAAACACAATCTATGGCTTCAGCAGTGTAGAAGTAACCAACTTTGCCATAAATACAAAAATTATGCATGTTTCTCTGACTTGACCTTCCGCTGCAGGGGATTACCAATACTACCTATGCTGAGGGACTTAGCCATCGGAAATTAAAAGATGACCTACATTCTCATTTGCAAAGAACCCCACCATTGTTCCAGCGAATAAACTCTTCAGGCAAACTTCAAATCTGCCATTTGTTAGTAAGCCAACTGAATGACGAGTGGTATACCCATTACAGGGCCCTACTGAAGCAAAGTTGGTAGCAGACATAGCAGGCTAAAAATCAGTTCTTAACAAAATACCATCACCATTCTTGGAAAAGAGTTACCTACCCCATCGGAATAATGAGATCCAAAGGAACATTACAGTTCTGTTCTCTTTTACCTGGAGATTTCAGCTGCTAAATTCTTCGGGTCAAACTACAGAGGAAATCAGTAGTCACTGGGGAAATCGGAACTAGAATTACATTCACTCAGTAATCCCTCATTTAAGAAGACGAACCACAGGGTTTCATTGTATCCCTGTTTAACTCTGCCCTTAGTAAAGGTAATTCTGGGGGGAAGGCTAACGTAATGAGACCAAAGCCAGGGCACTCATAATGAGGTCCTCTAAGTACTACTTTGACTCCATCAATTCATGGAACTGAATGGGATCCGGAAAGAGAAGACTACAGGAAATCGCAGCACAGTATACTTTTAATAAGTTCTCAGTTTTTGGATCACAGTACCGTATTTGCTATGGTAGACTGATGGTGACAAGTAAGAATACGTCAAACATTAAGCAACTCAACTCCTTAACACTGCCTTTCGAAATTGAGCATATGATCTTGTTATAATCGGTCAAAATATACTTATAGAGCACAAGCAATGCCAAAATCTTCAACTCTTGCCACTTGAGCAAGTAAATCATTATAGGAATGGTCATGAAAGCTAAAAATCATTAGGTCACTTAAGGAGACAAATAGTCACAAACTTCTTTAAGCAAGTCTACTATTCTACATTTTAGTTGGAAGGGCGTTCCAACGTTTTGCTACCAATTCAAAAAGCCCACCTGAACTTTCTTCTGTTTTTTTTTGTGTGTCTTTTTAGTGGTCCGATGTTGTCCTCTTGGGGTTGCCCCCTCATATTGTGAACGTCATTAACGATCCTCTTCTATGTTGTTTTACGAATTAATGTATCAATTCTCAAATTTTATGTTCATGTGCGTTTGTGACTTTTCTAAAAAAAAAATATGTAAATAGACAAACTGCTGTATGTCTAACAAAATGTTTAGGCCCACTGATGTTACAGAATTTGTCGTCTTCTTCTCCTGGATAAGTTAGATATGAGTCTTTTTGTTTAATGTGTTATGTGATTGTATGTGCTTCCATGTGGTTTTAGATCTTGTATATATTTGGACAAATGTCTGTATTGTATTGTAAAAATTGTCTTTTTATATGTTTTCAACCTACAGCCCTGAAGAAGTCCTGTTTTTAGGACAAAAAGCGTTGGCTGTTTCTTGTAAATAAAGAACTAATAAAGGGGAAACAAGGAAAAAATTCGACCAGTGTACAACGACTTGGTGGCTTCATAGAGAATTGGTTGCTCTTTTGGTCCACTGTCCATTTGTGTGTATTTTGATTTGCATGGAATACTGCATAATGGAGTACACAGGGAATACGAAAATCAGTCATCAAACAGTGGCAAGAAAAGGGAGCACATAACAGGTGGTGCATGCTTCTATACCCTCAAGTGGAACCAAGCACGCATAGTGGAGTTTTCAAGATCTGACATAATCAATATCAGGAATTCAGAAGAGGAAAGTAGGTCCTTTTGGCAACATTTAAGCTGGATGTGCACCTACCACAAGGATGTTTTCTGGAAGGGACAGATTTTAGAAAGGTTTTGCTCATCTATTTATCATATGCCTTCAATGGCTGATAACCAATATGGATGCTCGTCTGATGAGGGAAATCCAAGTAGTACATAGTGTATAATTAAAAAGAATGATACAAAGAAGGAGCAGATCAATGTTGTCTGTGTGGGTAGGCAGGCATTAAAAAATAAAGGGAACAATGCCAAGACCTGAAGTGACTTCACAAATTGACTTTGATGGTTGGAAGCAAAAAGGGGGCAATGATACTATCTTAAACCCATCAATAAGGACATTTCGTGGGAATATAAGGCTGAACACTGTATATGAGCCTGAGCAATTCTAGTGATCTAGATGTGATCAACGGTGTTTATGGTCACAGTTTAATTAAAAAATATCAGGGCTTCGACATAAGTATCTGAGGTTGTCCAACACAGCTGTAGAGGCCAGGCTTCTAGTTGAGTGAAAGCCAAATTGGGCTTGAACAAACTGATCATTCCCTTACACAAATCACTGAATACAGTCCATTTAATCCTGCTCTAACAGGTTTGCAGAGTACAGGAACTTTCACTTGCATCAATAACTGGCAAGACAAGACTAAGGTTTATTAAGCAACAATGTGATAATGACGCAAGTGAAGGAAACAGTGTCCCAACTGCAAATTAGGATTCAATTATTTGCCCAGTAAATTCCCCATACATGAAACTGATACCAACCAGCTTCATAAAAATGTTATTGGGCAGATATCTGAGGAGCAAGAGGCTTTACATTTTGTGCTGGGCCTTGTAAGTGCAAAATGCAGGAAATGCTTAGAAGGTACCCTTACCATATTACCCGTCATACTACTTGTCTCGCCAAATCTACATTGGTTTCGCCATAAACATTAAAATACTAATTAAAACTGAACATGCCAGTAGTAGTACAGTGGGCCTTTTCTCTCTATGTAACATGTAATTTACTTTAAAGATTGTTTTAGCGAATGCAATGCCCATGTAGCATTAAAAGAAGATGACTGGCTCAAAATGTCCTGAAACAAATCAGCCAATAAACATTTACTAATCATCATTGGAGGTCATTAGGGCCAGGTACATTAAGTCGTCTACAATTTAGATTTTGTGTACTACACTAGGCATTTTTTAGTGTTTGGCTGCAGACAGCTTTTGCTGTCTGTTGAGAGTGATAAGGAGGTCAATACAGAGCCATGGAATATCATGGATGGTTACACTGTGCCACTTACTTTACTTTATGTTGTTGGTATTGTGCATAGATAATGTAGCTCCTACAGTCACTTTGTACCTCAGAATTTCATACATACGGAAAAATGGAGCCACCCTGTGCCTACATAGTATATTACAGGCATACATTCCTTCTGGGCTTGTGACATCAATAAAATGCAAGCCAGGTGTTTTTGCTTTGTAAATGCTTATTTCAACCGTCTCCATTCTGTTTTGAAGATAACAGGAAACCATGACTACTATGACCCCTACACAGAAGGTACCCAGCTCTACGTACAAGTCACCAACATTTATAACCAATATAATGCCTGAAAATTTGCTTGTACACCTCAAACAATAGAAGTAAAAGTGAACTCCATGAAAAATTAACCATTATCTTTCTATTGATCCAGACTCAACCACTCACCCTGAGTCAGTCAGCACACTGCATTAACAACTTCACGAATTCCAACATATCATTCCTTTCATCCAACCTGGGAACTGACCAGTAGTAGCAGAAACTATTATAAACTAACCGACTATATATACATGATGAACACTGACATGCCTCTCTAATCCGTCATCTCAATAATTCTTTAAAGCTTTGAGGCAAGATTGGCAGATAAGTAGTCCTCGAGAAAAAAAAAATCTCATGAGGTTGCATCCAATCTGCACATCAAAGCCGGCAAGACTTTTAAGGCTTTTCACATGTATCCACATGACTTAATACAGCAGTAAAAAAGAAGCACATCAACCATGGACTTACAATGCAATTTCATTCATCGGATAAAAAACCTCCTACAGATATCCAAATATGCATCAAATCTAGAGGATGTAAATTCATTCACTCTAGAGAACTTCAGCTATGGCAATTTCTGCCAGCATCAATGAACATGAAGTCAACAACCTTGAATACAGTTAAAAATAAATGAACAAACAACTTGGCGATACCTTCTAAGGACATTCTCCTCCTACCAGGTAGTGCTTGGAGAGATGAAGTTACCAAAGGCAGGATTGTGTAATTCATTCATAAGACTGCTCCATCACTTACATAATCCATTCATTCACATAATTCAATCACCGAATTGTTCATTTCCACTGGCCAAAATTGATATACTATTGAACTTTCCAGGGAAACATTGGTTAGACTTTTAAAAACAAAGGTAGGCCATTTAACTGCATTTTGGTCACTCTAAAATACCAAGTTTAACTTACAATCTGATCTATTTTGATGACAAATTCCTTGGTTTCCGGCAGTTATTTAGCAAAATACCCTTGGAAAAGGGACTGGGATGGTAGTTGAAATCTAAGGTAGGTAAGGTTGTTCAAAGTGAAAGTGGCATCAAAAGGTGCAGACCTAATTACAACGTGGGTATTATGCTCCTAAATCATCACAAGGATAACAACAATTCTGAGATCTACATGGCGTATGTGGCTCCTGTGCATTAACTGTGTATCATATGGTAACAGTGATTATACCAAATGTAGTTGTCATATTTCTAATTGAAACCTCAATCGGAATGTTTTTGTTTTGCTTGTAAATTCAAACCTAGCTGCCATACTGCTTAGTCTCTATATCCTGGACCTCAAATTGAATTAATTTCCATAAGCACTAGAGCCACCAATCACACCATAGTTTCTAAAATAGTCAGTTTTCAGTACACGCTCCGTGCGGCATGTAGATGCAGCCATGGAAGAAATATCCTGTTACTAACTGGTGAATCTGCACTACCAGGTCAGAACAGAGGATACGCATGACAAAGGACTTTGGAGCAAGTTCTCTGGAACTGGCCTTTCAACCTGGGGCCTACCGGAGTATAACCAAGACACCTGGGCCAAAGCTCCTGCCTCTTAGGGAGGAGATGCAACAATTCCACTATGCCCCAAAGTCTGCAAACTGACTAAGAATTAAAATAGTAGCAATTCTGCACATTAAAGGTCAGATTTACGACCCTAAATTACACACACAAACGGGTTTGCGACCCATTTGCACATGCAAAATGGCCCAGGGCCATGTACAATTTCTAAATAGCGAGTCACAATTTATTTGCGACTCGCTATTCAGGAATTGTGAATCGCTATTAGGAAAAGGGCGTTCCCTTCCTAATAGTTTCCGCAAAGAAATGTATGAATGTTTTGTGACCGCAATTGCGGTCACAAAACACTCGCAAATTACCACCCTCTTCAAGAGGGTGGTAATGCAGTCGCAATTTGGAAGGGGTCCCCCTTCCACTTTGTGACTGTCTCTAAAAATATTTTTAAAGGGCAGGCAGTGGTCCCAGGGACTGCATTTTTTTTTTTTTAAAAGCTTCATTTAAAAGCAGTCCCAGACATGGTGATCTGCTGAGCCCAGCAGGCCACCACTCCTGGGAGGGCCTGTCATTCCCAATGGGCTCACAAATTGCGAGAGGCTCATTAATATTCATGAGCCTCGCAAATTCCCCATTGGGAATCGCAAACAGTGTTAAACACACTGTAGTACATGCCATATAGTGCCTCGCAAATGAGTCACAATTTGCGAGGCGCTATTTAGCAGGTTGTACATCTGCCTCTAAATGTATACAGACACCCACTTGCATGCATCACAGAACGTATATAAGAGAAAAGATAGATCTAATTGCAAATAAAAAACACCTGGGTAAACAAATGTATTGACCAGCACTAAAGAAGAAGCTACAAATGCCACGCTGTTAAAAATCCCGAAATCCCAACCTGTCAGGAGGTAAAAACTTGTCACTGACATGATTCTTGTCATATGTCAGAGCGTTTCCTGGACCACACTGAGATACCATAGCTGGAATGTAAGGCAGTACATCCAAAAGAGCGACTTGAAAGATATACTGATAAAAAAATATCGCCTGAACAGTTAAACACGAATCCTTACATGTATATATTTCCTATTCTCAGAAGACAAAAGAAGATAAAATATATCACTCTGATAGTTTTAATCTGAAATCGCAAAGATATATTAAAACGTTACTTCGACTTAATGATCCAAGCAGCCCCAAGAGACATTAGAAAGAAAAAGCCATCTGTGGAAAAACATGGTTGAAACGCTCTGGAAATTACAAAAGATACATAATTGATTTAATTGATATGCAAAAATGACAATGGATTTCCTTCCATGGAAAGGAAACATGTTCTAAGTGGCAAATGTAGAAAACAGCAAAAAATAAACGACAGTCAGGATGCCAACGGAACAATAAAATGTCACAACAGAGATGCATGTGTTTTAGGTCCCGCATTCAAATTCAATGGGATAGAGGTTTGCACAATACGAGGCAGAGGGGAGAAAGGGTAGATTGGAGGCTTTATTTCTTCAGACATTAACAGTAGTTAACTGTCGATTTCCATCATACATACTTCTCTTGTACCCCCAATTATGGGACGAGAAATTAAGAATAGTTAACAACCCGAGCAGTAGGCAATAACAATTATTAAAGAATATAAGGGCAATTCAGTTAGTAGTTTCCAATATATCAATTGTCATTGTTAAAAGCACTGCTTAGGGAACATACATATTTTGCTACACCTTTGCACAAGAATGAAAACACTATTTTCCACATACATGTAAAATATAATGCCCTGACGTAGGTGCCCGTGTAGACATATGTGGACGACTAGAGCATTGTTTATAGAGTTTTAATACAGTGCCTTCAAACTTAGCAGAACAAAAACTACGCAAAATGAACAAGTCTTCCTTCAGGAGACACTAACAAGTACACATGGCTCTGAAAAAATGGCAAACGGGACACAAAAAATAGACTAGTAATAATATGTTTCAATTACATTTGTTGTTGGCCCCTCTTCGTTTTCAGCCACGCAGCTCTGGAGGTTGAAAGCTAAATCATTGCACTTCACAAGTATTCGTTTGCCAAACTTCTCTTCAAATGGCTTCACGTCTGGCTCAATACCGGAAAAATCAAGTTTCTTAAAGAGAAACAAAAGATGGATTAGATAGAAGAAAATTTACCAACAGACACAAAAAGAATCTGATGCAAAACTAAAAACAAAAAAAACAAAAAAAACTACAACCAAATTTTAGACCTGCTGGCAATACACAGTACAGAATTCCTACCACTCGAATTGGAGAATAAATATATAGCAGTATTGATGGTGTCCACTGACAGAATTGAAACACACGTTCATTTTCACCTCAGGAATATAAAATTAAATATTACCTTCCATTGGCATTACACCAAGGTACAATTAAGATGGGCAAGTGTGAAACGATTCAGTAACACAAATACTCATGGTCTCCACCCTGAAACATGTACCACTTCAGTGATGGAACTGAGCTAGGATCCTGCTAAAAAGGACCCTACGCACCACCGATAAAAAAGAAAAGCTGTGATAATCCTGAAGGGGAAAAAAAATCTCCACTATGGTTATCTCGTTCTTTAAATTATATTTGTCGACAGTGAATCTACCTGGCCATCCAAGTTTGCATGGATCATTACCTCAGCAGAAAAACTGAGGTGCTAACATTTATGGTCATTCCAATCCAATGTAATGCTGCGAGCTCAGCAGCTTTTTTGGAGTCATATAATAAAGGTGCTGAGGCAGGCATGGAGAAATTGTGAAGGCAACTAAAGCTGCACCTCTGAAACACCTCAACTCAAGTTTATTTTATGCATGTCCTTAGAGTACTCTGACACAGTGTAGGCCCTGATCACTTAGCTTTAGTAAACTGCTCCATTTTCTGGATCTCCTTCAATTGTTCCCTGAGATATTTTCTAGTATGCATTGCTATCCCAGCATTTCATCTGAAAGGTTCTGCCTCAAATTTGTCCACAAGCGTCCACTAGGTGACATCATGTTCTCATCTGGCTTTAATAAGCGTGCAGGGATGCCATTCAAATTTTCCTTTACTGAAAACAGTGGACACTTCCTTCAGGATGTCCTTAGTAAATACAAATCGCCATGCCAATTTAGACCAGGCATCATTTCCTGAGGTATGTGTTCCAGTTTCTGAAACATGGTGAAAATCATTATGGTCCCCCTTACGTTGGATTCAAATTTCCATTCCTTTCAGTACTTCCTTTCCACACATCCCGCCCCAATGTCGCTTCTTCCAGCACATCACAGCCAGGGCTCAAACTGCACTACATCTGAAGCCAACAGTATAGGTCATATTGCAATCACTCTCTGTGTCAACAAACACTATTTTATTTGGCCAGTCCATCTGTCTAATCTGCCCGGCACATCCGGCCAGAACATAAAGAAACAACGAATCAAGAAGCATTCTTTCCATGCACGAACCTGTGTTTGATGTATTTTTCCACAGATACTACCAAAGCACTCGCCGGAATAACAATTGCTTGCATCATGAAAATGAATAAACCCTTACGATTAAAAACACGTAATCCAGGTTTACAAATCTGATGCTAAGATTAAGAAGCAAACAGTAAATATTCCAAACATGCGTAGCTTACTGTATACAAATCAAATAAATCGGCATATCCAATGATGTACTGAAAATCTAACTACCAAGCGCACATTTCATCATGGTCCTAGTTCAATGATCCATGGAGTAACTAAGGCACTGTAATCACTCTAAAGTGATATCCATTCATCCATCCTTTCATGACCCTCTCATCCACTAATGCAAGACAGAGAACTGCAGGCCATCGAGCTAAAGCGTCAAATGCATAGGTATACTAGACCATACCCAATATTCGCTTTCGAAAACTGGCGTCTCTTGATTTATTAACAACATTTCTTAGGTGGTTTTACAAAATGTATAGTAGGCCCTCTATTGCTTACCTGTGTATCAGAATCCAAGACGAACAGCTTCACCCTGCTTTCATTTTTTAATTTGGTTTCTGCATCTCGGGAAATCTAAAATAAATAAATTAAAATAGTCACTCCATGTCCTGCTGAATAAATGTCAATACCTTTACATCACGGATCCAAAATTAACAACACTGCCCAAAGAAGACATTACTTTCGTCATTCTAGCATGCAGTTATCCTATTTAGATAACAACTTTCAAATGCACGTGACAACTGTCGAGGGGAGTCCAGTTTAAGATGAGCCATTCACAGCCAGACAAGAGTAAATCAAAAGTAAAGAAAGTGCTCATGGAATGCTGTAGCACATGAACACCCTCTTTGAATTTGAGCACAACACACACAGTACTTGGTGTCAATATTTGATGTTTTCCTAGCAGGAGAACAAGTGTTTCTATGTTATCCGCGTTTGTAGTTCCAACTTTAATCATCAACATTTCTGATAATACAGAGAAAAAAACATACGGGGGAATACGTTTTGGAGGATTAAAAGCTGGAGGCACTTGCATCAGTTTCATAGATCACAGTCTCGTAAATTCAGCTGCATTCATCAGTTCAGCATTTGCACATTCTAATTTCTACCTAATGTATGGTATCCTAGTGCTTTTAGCACTAAACTCAAGTCCATGGATCTGTCCTTTCTTAGCTTTCCTCATTTTGCATGACACAGTGCAGTGCCGGCACAATACTTACATATACCAAAAAATGTAGGATAGAGCCATGAAGAGCATAAAGCATGAGGCTCCAACTTGTGAAATTGTGAGTGGAAGACAGTTCCAATGGCATGGATGAGTTAGGGAGAATACCTCCTCCAATATTTTTAATCCGATAAATGATGGAACGCTCAAAGAACTTGACAACAGCATTAGCAATTGGCTGTGTGGTTTTTATGATCATCTTGAGTATGCCTGAAAGTAAATTAGATTAAACTACAGAAAAATTCCGATACTGTAAGCCCTTGTTCCCCCTCACTCCAAACACAAAGAACTGGGAGGCGTCTCTAAAAAAAATACACTCCCTTTATATTTTTCCTTAGAATTTGATTTGCTGGGGTGTGCCTCTGTGCACACGATTCCCATCTATAACCTGGCTTACTGACTGACTCCACACCCGACAAACTTGTTTTTTTTCTGACATGCGAGACTGAATGATGGCATATGCTTCAAAGGTTTAGGTGGGTGGGCTGTATGAAAGAGAAAAACACAGCACTCTGCCATCACACTCCACCTTCCCAACTGCTAGGAAATCTGATTTCACAGCCTAAAACACAGGGAGGGAAAAATCAACATGTTCGACTACGATTCAAGCAAATACATTGCACAGAACATTCTGGCAGAAACAAAGTTTTCTTCAAGAGATATCCTCTAAGCAATGCGTGCAAAAAATTATGAGGCCTGGACCTTAGTGCTATCATACAAATATTTGTAAAGGTGTGCGTCTTCAGAAGACCACTAATACTGTATTTGTTCTGGTGCCATCAGGCTCAGGTCTTTGAGAAACCTGAAACTACTACTGGATTAAGACTTTGAGATGTAAGAAACAATTCACCTAGCAATGGTAGTTTATCCGTTTCACTGCCTGGGGAACGTCCACTGTAAGGTATGAAATTATGTTCGGAAATGGAGTTGGTCTTTGAAGTTGAATTTAAGGAGTTCAAAGTGCTAAAGATGTCATGGTTGTCTAATGTTTAATCAGCCAAGGATGCATGGGGTCTTGGCTGAACAACAGGAAGTGAATTCACACTCAAGAGACGTGAGATTGTGTGCAATAAATGAAGGAACTAGCCAAAACTAAAACTGGTCCTTGCGGTAAAGGCAACCAAAAAGGCAGTTCTCCTGGTCGACACATCTAAATTAAATTAAACATGCTCAAACTGCTGCAGAACCAATCTGGCTACGGTCATCTTTAAATCCCACTGAGGAGGTTGATCTGTAATTCAAGGAAGAATATGTCGGAGTTCTTCAAAGCCAAGTCGCACAAACATATTTATCAGAGGAAAGGTGTCACAGAGAGAATAGGTAATGTTTACAGGAATTAATTAGAATGTTTGTTTCAGCCAGATAATACATTAATGATAAGATGACATTCTAGCAAGATTTAAGCTCATTTAAGTTTCTGTTCGAGGCAGTGTGAGAGACTCCAATAGACCAGAAATTTGGAAGGCAAGGAAGCACAAGACAGTTCTGCAACAACAGTAGGTGTGCGGAGAAGCAAAGATAGGGAGAGTAAAATCGACCAATCATTATAATTTTACTAATAGAAAGCTCTCCTGAATTTTCGAGGAGAGTTGTAAATGATCAGAAATTGCTCAAAGGCATAATCAAGCTTCTCCAATCAGTCTTTCCAACAGCATCTCTCAAAGAGAACTTCCCAGTCTTCAACCAAAATACAAACTCTGGCTACTGAGTTAATTTGTGGTGGGAAAAGATCTGCTTTGGAATACAGTGAGCAGTGCTTTGGTAGAGATCTCACACACAGGTAGATCACAATGGAATCTCCTAAAATTATATGCTTTCACATTCTTCACATCTATATTAGGCAAAACTGCAAGAATATAGTTTGTCAGATTCCCACGCTGCTGGTTTAAATTCATGACAGCAGCGTTATTTTGGATGTTAATACGGTCTTGTAACTTGGGAAGAAAAGGTATGGGACCCAAGAATGCCCACAAGCTCTCACTGGTTTTTTATGAAGATCAGTCCTCATAGATCCCAAGTGGATGATAGTTGGCTGCCCAGCAGAGCTGTGTTGAACCAGTGATAATCATGAAGTACGAAAGAAGCTGAAATTAAATAAATATTTTCAGTGGTTTGCATTGAGTCCACCCACAAAGTTGTCTTGCAGTTGACTGGGAACACATTTCTCTTCCACTGTGGCTCCTGGTAATGATCACAACTTAGAGTCAGATGCTGCTGAAGAGATGTGTGAATGCATGGTTCTTAAGGCCCAAGGATTCTGTCTGGGACCACTAAGCTGATACCGCATGGCGATTGCCCTAACTGCTTTGTATTAGCAAGTACACTGGAACTGTCTTCTTAAAATTATTTAATAATATACCCCAAAGCTATTATTAAAACAAACAGGAGGCAATGGTTCCAGAAAGCTCCTTCCAACTGTAACCCCGTTACCACAGCTTCACCATTTCAAACCTAGGACAAACAACTGTATCATGGGAAATGGGGGAAAGCAGTTGAATGGGAAAAGAGGGAGAGAACAAGAAAAGTATAGGGAGATTATGTCAATTTGTCCTAGAGCCAGATTACTCTGGTGCTAGGAAAGCTAGATTCTAAAACAAGTTTGTGACAGCTCTAAAAAACTTTAAGCAATTGTGACTGCACCAGCGGTGTTTTATTTTGACTAGTTAAAAAACAAAGACCATTTACCGAGTTGCAAAGAATACAAAGATTATGTGGGACATATTTCTGTAGACTGATAATCCGCTGACTCATCACTGACTAAAACACCAGAAAATGGAAATGGTGGCTTCCCCTTAGGCAAGGCTATGCTACCAGTAATGGGAGAAACGTTGTAAGCACTTTAAGAACAAATGTTGAATTGAATTGTAAGCATCAGTCCTGGCAGCCAAGATCTTCAAAAGAGAGCAATTTCAAGTATCTCCAAGGCGATTTCTGACCTGTATATTAAAGTAAACACCTTGGAGATGCACACATGACAACCACTTTTCCTTCTGAAGAATGGCCTCCATGATTTAAGTGCAAGTCATTACCGAGGAGGCTCTCACAGTGAGAAACTATTTAAGGTCAAAAAGATGTAGGGACATCAAATCCTTTATCCTCTAAAAAACAGCAAAGATTGTTAATTTACAGGGTAAATAATTAAGGGGCCAAAACGCAGCCCTGTGGCACACCCCTCCTTTAATATCAAAATCCTCTGTGCATTCTCCACAAACTCCAAACCAAATTCTGGCCATGGCATTCGCATAGATGTGCCTAATAAAATTCACACTACAAGGGTCAACACCCATCTCAAACATTAGATTCCACAATTTTACATGGTTGACACAATCAAAAGCACTGGAGGGGTCCATAAATACCAAATAAATAAAACTTCTCCTTGCTAAGACATATTGTTGATAAGTAAACTTAAATTCAAAGACTGCTCAACTGTGCCCGCCCCCTTTGTAAAAGCATATTGGTTCATTGCCCTCACAGAGTTACCTCAGTCTAATCCTCAAATCTAGTGAGGATAATTCTCCCTGCAGCCTTAAGCAGTGAGTTCAACAGGTAGATTGGCCATTAGCAGGTTGGGTCTCCCCTATCCCCCTGTTTATAAATTTGAACAATCACGGAGGTAGACCAGGATTCCAAAGGGCCTGTCCTGCAAATCACTCTTAAAACATTTGTCAGCAGTGGCCCCAACAGCTCCAGATTGCTTTTAAAAGAATCTACCAGCAACCCATCTGGACCCAGCCTTCATAGAACCAGTTTGATAACTCTGAGGAAGAGTGCGAATTTCCTCTGCACGTTCTGGTGAAGACATGTGAATAATGAAGGACAAGAAGGAGGGACTAAAGGCAAGTACAAAGAATAGACGTTTTGATGGCGTTCAGCACCCACTGATAACGTTCAACAAGCGCCATTAATGATGAAAGGGGACACACTCTCCCCTCCTACTTGGGCAGCATGCTCCTCGATGCTTAAATTAACTTCTTGCTTCCCTGAGGGAAAGTCAGTCTGACTTTCTCACAAGCCTTGAGTTGCGGATACAGAAGACATGACTAGCTGCACTTACAAAAGATGGGACTGAAGTTTGCATTTATTTCTTCCTGATTTTTTTCCTTTTTATTTTTGCTCTGAAGATAAAAAACATTAAGTTCTGGGAAAACCAAGGGAACCTGTGTAATTTGAAAGGAGTTGCACTGTGTCACAAAGATTTTGCGAGTTAAACTCCAGGATTTCACCGTCTGTGGTAAGGGTAAAACATCCTACATAAATGTTAAACAAGCATTGGCATAGCCAATAGGTCTCGCTTTTTGGACCCTATAAGTATTTAGTTATGCAGCAGAATATCCTTGGTGCAACAACACCAACTGTTGCATGGCTAAACACGTATAAGGTCCCAAATGCGAGACCTATTGGCTATGCCAATGCTTGTCCTTGCAAGAGTTTGGGCCAGATAATCATTGCTGTGTAAAGTACAGGGCCCAGGCAACAGGGGTGAGATGTGGCGCATTTTCTTCTTTTTTGAATTGCATTTGGGACCCGGTGCACTCTAAACACTGAAGCAGAGGAGTTAGCTAGGCTCAGAGGGATGGCAGAGGACACTTACCACTTGGCAAAGCAGTCGCGATCATTAGTGAAGCAAGTGCAATGTCACATTTAGTGTGGATTATGAGCGATAGAAAAAGTACCCCCAAAATGATCTCATAAGCCCCACCCTGCACTCAGTCCTACCCTTCCCACTCCCTCAGTCTTGCAATAAAGTTGAAGGGCAGGAGGACAATCTTCAAAACATTTTGCTTAGGGGAGTTCCAAGCAGAAAGGTTTGAAGACATCTGCTCTGGCTGCAAATCGAAACGAAGAAGTCTTGTGTTTGAGTTCGATCTGCTCTGGTCGCGATCACGTGACTTTGGCGAAGACGGAGGCGCTGGCATGAGAAGATCAGAGCTCTAACTATCAGCCCCTGCCACAGACCAAACGTGCGCTCTACGCATAACGCACATCATTTACAAACTCCAGAATGACGTCTAAAGGAAAACCTGAACATACGTTTAACATGTGCAAAATGATAGCTTTATTATTCCTTAAACGTAAAGTTATATCCTTGGTCGCACCGCAGGCAATGCAGTGTGGGAGGATAGAGGGGGTGGAGGGTGATGAGATGGGGCATCATAAAGTCATTGATTATTTCTCTCGGTCCATCAAAATATCTGAAGGATTTGTACTCAAGGTACGAAAAACAAGACACTCAAGAAGAAACTACCGCTAAACAGAACAAGAATTGGCCGCACAGCCGTAAAAGTAACGGCCGCACGGCCGTAAAAGCGAAAATGATCAGACGCGCTCTGTGGTAATCACGCAAGTGTTGCGCACGAAGCAGTGATCGCGCTGGAAGGGAGGCAGATGGTGGCTGATCGCGTGAATGCAAGCGCTAGGCCGGCTATGGTAGCACTTTGAAAACCCTTATAGTAAATGTGTCTCCGAGCAGCTCATGCGCTGGCTCAGGCGAAACCGAAAAAACCATATTTACCATCTAAAGGTAAACTCACAACTTTGCCCCTATCATCATTGTGCAATTAGGATCAACCCGCCCAACTGATACGGCAGAACAGAAATGTGAATGTATAAAGCTTAAATTCAAAGGAGAGGAGAATCTGAAAAATATATGCGTTTTTACATCTGATTTGAATCTAGGTGGTCTACCATTAAAAGGAAGGGTGCAATTTACACTAAAGGAATGGTGTCATGTGTACTAAACAGGGTGTAAATATTGGAAGTAAAATAGAATTGAGACTGGAACTAAATTACATTTGCTTCCAATCTTTGCGTTTCTTTAAAGCTTCAGGCCCCCAGTAGAAGAAACTATTCTAAAATAATTCATCTTCATCGGACCCTTAAGTTCAAACATTCAAGGCAACTGGCCAGAAAGAAAAGAGAAATGTGTGCCTTTTCTGTCAAGTCAAAAATGAACCAAACAATCATCAAACAGCTAACTTACTATCTGAAATTCCTCCTGTGAATAATCATTTTACAAACAGTGTGAATCCCCACGCACCTCGTATGAGTCAGGACACAAAAAAAGACACGCCAGCGAATACATGTAGCTCTTTGTAGCTCGGTCCATAGCACACTGTCCCGCTTCCTGCCCACATAAAAATATCAAATGTTGTCCTGTTTGGTTTATGTGGTCCACTGAGATCAAAACTAAACACTGAACAGCGTATTACTGCCGGTAAAAACCGATGAACTTGGCGTGTGCACTTATTTTATGAATTTAATGATTCATTAAATAGTTCAAACCGCAGACCACAGAAACTAAAAACAGACGTGTTTATTTTAAATGAGTAAGTATCCCATTACTGGCAGGGTAAACCAACGGTCAGGTGTAGGCCCATTTGCAATAAACAGTTTTTAGACTTGTATTTTAAGTCTGTTAGATCAGTGCTGCTGAAAAAGCGTTTATATAACATTTTACTTATTCAGCACTCTAACTTTTATAAGATGCTTTACCATGGGGGGCGCCTACTGTGAGAACTATGAACACTGATGAATCAGAAATGATACTCAATGTTACAGCTCATCAAAGAACATGGGCCTTATTTACAATTTGACAGACAGGGTACTTTATGGCAAAGGGAAAGGAGCGCCCTGCCCACCTAACCCTGGGCACGCCTTCCTCATTTATAGATGGGAGAACCATAAAGCTTCCTTCAAAGGCTCAGTAGGGGGCATTACACATCTGTCCTATTTAGAGTGAATGAAACAATGTCTTTTTTCATCTATCCCTCACCATCAAAACGTGGCGGTGAGGGACAGAAAAAAAGAATCACCTCGACACCCTGGGAGAAAACTCCGAGGGTGTGGGGACCATTAGTTTTTTTGGTTTTAATAAACAAACTCCAACTTAGGGAGTTTGTTTTTGAAATATCAACATGATGAAAGTTTGGAGAATGGCCGTTAAAACCTCATTCATTTTATTGCAAAAAGAATACACTAGAGTTCTATACTACCACGAAAAAGTGTGCCAATTTTAGAAATAGTGAGGAAAGTTGCTAAAACCTTTTTCACGGGATTCAGCTGTGAATCGGTTATTACCATATGGCAATGAACATTCAGTTTCACTAGGGACCCACTAATATTTGCCCACATTCAAAGATTGGTTGAAGCTACAGATCTGGTTAATCAAGATGTCCGAGCTCATCCAATGGTAACCTAATTTAAAAACTGGCTTACTGATCGAAAAACTTTCAAGCTATGGCTATTAAAAATAGTTTTTTGCAGCTCATTCAGCTCAGATTGTGGAGCTCTTGTTTATTCTTGGATTACCATTTACAATTAACCTGATGTTAATCGCAGCATGAGGTAGACCTGCAAGTCGCCTACGAGCAGGAAGGACAAACACATTATCGGTGTAGACCGCATTAGCATACAAGACTGGAACACCCACGGCGTGAGATCACGAAAACACCATGGCCCACACCGGCAGCATTCACCTCCAGCAACACCTGCATCATAGAGGTATAAGCACCAAACAACATACCTTAGCCATTTCCGATGGATAGCCATCCAGGCTGGACGAGGAGTTGTCCAATTTGCTCTGTTCATCGTCTGCAAATTAAAAACATGTTTTTTTGTTAGAAAACAATATTATGGGTGCTGTCCAAAAGAACTCATGTATTTAGAAGAGTAGTTAATCCCTTACCGTCAGAAAGACTAAGTCCAAAGTGTTTTGTACATGAAATCAGTGAATCCAATTTCCATTCAACCTTTTAAGCTTTTTTATTTGCTTTTAATCTCACTTTTTACCTCAAATAGTCTTTAGTTACAGCTTCCATCTTGCAGCTCTGTGGTCGCTCTCTCTCAACACATCCATACACAATGAGTGGTGAAGCAAACACATTGAACTGTTAACGAAAAACCGCACATATACTGATACACACAAACACGCACACAATCAAGATGCCTAAACTGAATTTAAGTGCTCTGTATATATATTTAAATGTAACGTTTGAAAATCAGTCCTTAGCCCTCACTACAAACATCCAATCTTACTATATAATTGTATCAAGGCATCTATAAGCTAAACATAAAAATGAAAAGAAAACACATTGGTTCACCAAACTTCCAGTGCAGTTTGAACCGTTTGTTGTACTCTCAGGAGGAAATGCTGTTATAAATGGCACCCTACATCAAAGCAGGAGCGAACTTGTCCAAGATGTGAGATGGCCTGCATACAAGGAAGATGGTCTTATGCTCACTGAGCTATGGAACATTTTAGAATGATTGTGGACTACAGAAACTCACTTCAGGGAGAAACCATGAGGAAGGGTGAGAGGTGCTGTTGCTGGACGACTTCATTCTCTAGCTATTGTCCATTAGATGACCTTAATACACTCAACAAATCTCTCTTAATGAACCGGTTCAGCATCCGTCCTTTGGCCCCATGACTAGGTCTATAACCAACACTTGTCTTGGCTCAGACTGTATCAAGGCTAGTTTTGATTCAACCTCACGCCTCTTTCTACCACCCACCTACACTTTATGTCTCTATCATGGAGGTTCTTTTTCATCCTTTTCTCCCTTTGTTGCTGATTTTGCAATGCTTCACTTTCTCCTCATGTCTCCTTTTTCTTCTTTTGGCTCTCTTGCTGCTGCTTAAAGTTTTGACGATAAAAAATTAATCTTGGACCCATAAAAGAGTGACTGTTCCATCCACATGCAACCACCAGAACAGATTAGGCACTGAGGTTGAGTTACAGGACAGTAGTTTATACCACGATGCATGAAACAGATAGGACGGCCTGGACATTATGCAATAAACTGCTATTCTGACATACCAACCAAAATAGGTCGAATATATCCAGGGTATCAACCTAAATCTGTAAGTATGTATGGCACTTGAACGCAACAATGCTTCTATATGAATCAGAAATTGGGAGGCAGGTGGGGTCGGCAGATTATGAGGCGAGATCTACTTTTTGGACATCAATGCACACGAAAAGAATTAATAACAATACTTGACTAACAAGATCTGCATACATAAGGACCCCCCCCATTTTTCCCCCTCCCCACTCCCCCGTATGTGGAAATTATAAAGTGTCATCCTTCTCTGAGCTCATCATTTGCATTGAATTTCTTAGAATTGTTTCCTCCATAGAGTTATTCCAAAATAAGTTTGAACACATTCTTACAGCTGAAATTCCATAAGTAATCTATAAATGTTTGCTAATGGAAGGCTCAATGCATAGGGGGCTCCCATGCTTTCCTTCAGTAGGGATCATTTGCCTTATACGTCCCACCAACTCTGTCTTGTATAATTATGGTGGTGATCTTAAAACAATGACATGGAAGTATCTTGAAACAGCATACATGCAATGAAATGGTTTAAACCATTTCTACAGTATAATACTAAACCGTCAAATAGGAGATTACCAAGATAGTTCATGAAAAGCATAGTTGGGATATTGCCTCAACAAAATACAAAGGTGATCGCTATAACTAAAGAGAGCCTCTACTAGTGGAAGATCATTACCTGCAAAGCCTTCTTCAAGAAATAGAGCGGGTCTTGTCCTGCGTGTTCTGTTCCACAATGAAACGCTGTGGTACTAGAGATCCACATGCAGACATAGTCCTAGTTTTATGTTCACGTTGTAGTACAGGAGGTGTCTTGGACGTCACGTTATTGGTTCTTTACCTTGCTGAGGGTTGTTTTAGTTCCTTTACTACTCTGAAGTCAGAGCATAGCCATCAATGTTTAATAGTATAGGATGTAGTTCTCTCTGGGAATTATCAGAGTGTTTCAAAAGATTAGAGGTGACAGAGCCAATTGTGAGTTCAGAGGTCAAGTATTCTCCTGTGAAAGTTTTCTGAAAGGCTTTGAGTATAAGGCTAAATAACTTGCATAAATGATGGCTGTTCACCCAACAATTTTGAATAGGGTGGTATTGCTAAAGACAGACTAATTCGGAGGTACTAGTACATAAAGGAGAAAATCAGCTGTCATGTAGCCAAGCTTCAGTAATATGAAATGTGTCTAGACGGCCAATTTTAACTCAATCAGCAACTTGCATCCGGTGTTTAATAGTCCAAGCTAGTGTTGCATAACAAGGCTTGGATATTGGTGCTACAGCTGTTATGTACCAGTGGTAAAGACCCAAAAGAGGTGATCTTGTAAAGTAGTACATAATAGTATAGATTATTTGCCTCGAGTCCTGTATTAGTGATGTTTGAGCCAAACTCTATCGAAAACAGGACATCTCCACCTGCCAATGAAGTCCTTTATAAACAAAGAGACCATTTTTAAATGTATGCTATCTCGCTTTGCAGTAAATATTTCTGTCACAATATGTTCTGAATTACTGATAAGATATGGTATCTCAGTTGATTAACATGCGTCTGGCTTCTTCCAAATGGAGACTACTTCGGACTCTGGATT
Source organism: Lissotriton helveticus (assembly GCF_964261635.1). Classification (NCBI taxonomy): domain Eukaryota; kingdom Metazoa; phylum Chordata; class Amphibia; order Caudata; family Salamandridae; genus Lissotriton; species Lissotriton helveticus. The sequence goes on from NC_136069.1 coordinate 723,616,585, forward strand.
TTCTTTTCTAGTGTTGCATTATTGTTTGTTATGCAGAGTTTTACTTTGCTCTCTGCTTTTCCTATGTGTACCATTCCGCATGGACTATTCAAACATTATACATAATTGCTGGTATTACAGGTTACTTGATGGAAAGGTTTGATCTCGTTTCCGGGGTAGGATGGGGTACATGTCACCAAGTATGCAGCATTGCAGTTAACACAAATACTATAGGGGAAAGTGCCACTTTTTTTGTTACTGCTCCTGCCTTCCAGTTCTAGAAACTTTGGAGACCCATTCCTTAAGGTTGGTACTACGCTGAATAGCACAAAATAGTTTTTTTTTATTGAAGATCCTGTTAAAACCTCAGCATGTTTGTAGAAATCACCAATGTTTGGAGGCAATATTTTTGATGCGATTGTTTTATGCAGAATATTTGAAAACAAATACAATTCTTTTCCCATTGCATGTTAGTTTCCTTTCCAATAGCTGGTTTCTAATAATAGATGCTATCTTCTGTTTGACAGAGTCCAAAACTCTCGGTGTATCCCTTGCTCTGGACCTGGAACATGTTTGTTCTTGTTTGAGATATTCTTGGGGGTTGGATATCACTCTTAACTCCTGTTAGTTGTGAGAAGAGAAGGTGCCCTTTGAAGCTTGGTTAATGAAAGTGGACATGTTAGTGGTTTGAGTTTAGTGTACAAACATGTGGAAAGCAGTTTGTTTTGTAGTTGCATCCTTCCATCAAGGGATGTGATGGCTGTGATAGATATTTCATCAATCTATGTGATCAAGTGGTTTTAATTGCAGATCTGTTTCCCCATCCCAATCACTTTAGATTTGGTTCCTTCTCCATTGAATAAAAATGGCATCAAAGTAATGATGCCAGATATGCCTACTGCTAGGGACTCTGTTTGCCGGTCAGTGCTGGGACGTTGTTCCACAGCACAAATTTTGTTCATCTGGGAGGAAGGGCTTGCTGCACGCCAGTGCTGCAAAAGCGTCTTCCAGATCCCGCAGCATGGGACATGCTCGGGTGCGTACCCGGGTGAAGACCAGACCGTCTGCGCCCGTCGGAGTTCAGAGGAGGCTTGAGGTTGGGCCGACCCCCCCCCACACACACATTTTTTCACCCATCCACAGGTACTGTGTTTAAAAATAATATTCATCCTTCATTTTCCTGGTGAATATACTGTGATGGGAAAGCGCAAGACCCTGATGGTTCCCTCTGGGGCGACGGGCACTACTTTGAATGGGTATCTAAAACATCGGCTGGAGTCATCTCGAAAGAGATCAAGCAAGCAGAGGGAGCGCCGTTTGTCGCTCTCCTCACCCCCCAGTGTCCTTCCAAGTCCTGTACTGCCCTTGATGGATGCCTAAAGCTGCAGTATCAGCAATGAAACAGAACAAAGCCCTGAGGTGACAGTGTCTGTAATAGCATGGGCCTCTTCATCAGGGCTGGCTACGGAGGAGGCACCCAGATTTCAATCAAATGGTACCACAACCAGGGGCAGGCAGGAAAAGGGGAAGAGAGCTGTAGTAAGCTCCAAGTCAAAGAAGCCCTACATTGCAAATCTTGTACAAAAGCACAAGAGTTACACATCTGTAGAAGAGGACTCTTCTTGACAAAATTAACGCCCTCTGTAGTGACTGTTTGATCATTAACTTTAGATCACCAATGTCGGCTAAATCTATTCTAAATGTGTTTGGCAGCCAATATCAATTGATAGGATCTATACAAGTGTTACCTGTGGCATTGGCGGCTCCTCCACTAAGGTGGAAAAGTGTCACTGCACTGATTTTCTGAAGTGTAAGGAAAAATAAAAGGATAATAACTCAATGTAATTATCATTTTAGAGCGGATCTGCTCTGCTGACAGGGGAGGAGTGGTTTGCACTCACTATATGCGAATGAGGGCCAAACAGTCATGCACACTTCGCATGAGGTTGGAATCCAAGATGGCTCCCAGGAAGCGAGCCTTTCTGGACGGGAGCAGGGAAGACTTCTCGTTGTTCAGAGTAAGCCCCAGATTCCGAAACAAATTGGTACAAGCTTGAACAGCCGTCAGCGCTTCCTCCTTGGACGGAGCCTTCAGGAACCAGTCGTCCAGGTAGGGGAAGACCTGGAAATGGTTCCTCCGCAGGAAAGCTGCCACTGGCGCCAGCACCTTTATGAAAATTCTTGGGGCTGAACGGAGTCCAAAGGGTAAGACCCTGAACTGAAAATGGCTCTTGCCTACTGTGAATCGCAGAAACCTTCTGTGTGCTGGGTGAATCGGAACGTGGAAATACGCATCTTCGAGATCGAGCGTGGCCATGAAATCCCCCGGGTTGATGAGCTTCAGGATGTCCTGGAGAGAGACCATCCGGAAGGACAGGGAAATGAGATAGGTGTTTAGCTCCCTGAGGTCTAAAATGGGGCGCCACTTTTCTTGCGTCTTCCTTACCAGGAAGAACCTGGAATAAAATCCTTGTCCCCTTTGGTTTGCAGGGACCGGCTCTATCGCTCCCTTCCGGAGCATCTGTTGGACCGCGAGCCGCAGGAGACGCTGGTGTTGCGATGGAATGGCTGCCGGGGGCTTGGGTGGAGGGACTTGCGTGAATTCCAGGGTATGCCCTTTCCGAATGATGTTGAGCACCCAACGGTCCGATGTTATTCTGGACCAGTTGTGAAGGTATTTGATGACCCTGCCTCCAACTGATGATCTCTTGAAGGAGGGTCCAGTAGGAAGGGCCAGAAGGCCGCTATTGGCGTTTGGACGAATCTCGTCCTCGTCCAGCCTGTTTCCCCTTATTGTAAGGCCGGGAGTAGTTGGTAGACTGGCCTTGCCGCTGTTGATAAGGCTGACGGTATTGTTGGGAACCTGAGCCCGTGGTGGAATAGCGTTGCTGTTGGTGATAGGATCCTCTGTAGTTACCACCTTTACCTAGGGATCCTTTAAAAGGAGACTTTCTGTATTGAAGGGTCCCCAAGGACCTGGCAGTCTCTGTGTCCTTCTTTATGTCCTGAAGAGTGTCATCAACAAGCTTGCCAAATAATGCTTCCCCATCAAAGGGAAGATCCAGGACCTTGTTCTGAATTTCAGGCCTAAACCAAGTAGCTTTGAGCCACCCTTGGCGGCGAAGGACTGCCGCCCCAGCCAAAGAACAGAACGCCGTTGTCGCAATGTCCATCGCGCAGTCAATGATTTCCATCGACGTTGCTTCTCCCTCCTGTAAGATTTTCTTTGCCTCAGTCGTAGATTCCGGAGGCAGCTGGTCAAGGTATGGAGCTACATCGCACCAAAGCTGGCGGTCGTATCTTCCCATGATTGCTAGGGCATTTGCCGCTCGCACCAGCAAACTTGCCATTGATGAGAATCTCGTGCCCACATTATCCAACCTCCGCCCTTCCTTGTCCGGAGGAGTTGTTAATGGTGCAGAGGGGTTACGGGATTTCCTCTGCGCAGCTTGTGAGATCACAGAGTCTGGTCTGGGATGACCCGTTAAGGCTGCCGGGCCATCAACTGGAGCCTTGTATTTTTTCTCCAGACGCGGTAGCACCGGGACCACCGTCGCCGGGTTTTTCATGGCTTTCAGGCCCTCCTTCCACACATGATCCACAATAGGAACGGATCTAGCTGATCTCATAAAAGGCTCCTTGAAATCGTATAAAAAGCATTCCGTGGCAACTTTAGGCATGGCCAGTTTGAATCTCGCAGCAGCTCTCTCCATCAGCTGGTGGAAGCCCCCAATGTCTGCAGGAGGGGAATCCGCCGGCTCTGGGACTGGCAATGCTGGATCCGGAATGATATACTCATCGTACTCGGTATCTGGAATAGAGCCATGATCCGATTGCTGACCCTCATCCGAGGAATCATCATGGACGTCTAGTAACCCGGAGGACTCATGGTGGATGGACATTTGAGGCCGAGGGGAAACTGGAGCTGGCGTGGAAGGTACCACTAAGGAGGCTGACATCTCTGTAGGGGTTACTGGCGTGGACGGCACCGGCACAGGCCTAGACACCTTAGATTTATAGTCCTGCAGCATCTTGTGCAGATCCTGGAGAAAAGAAGATGGCACTGAAACCATTTCCTGCTCTGCATGATGCTGTGACTGGGCCGACTGATGATGGCCCACATCCTCACGTCCGTAGTCGCCCTCAGAGTCGGTGTCCTGGCATTTGACCAGAAGTTGGGAGGGACTATTAGCGTAGCTGTATGAGTCCTGGTCCTCCTCCTCAGAATCTCCCTCTTGCAGAAGCATGGTTGACAGTAGAGGAGACATAGCTTTCGGAGAAGTGACCTCCGGCGTGATCATCGTGACCCCGAAATGGTAATCCTCTTCTCAGAGGATAAGATCGTCGACGGTTCCGTCGTCGACGGGTGTATACGCGTCGACGAGATTGCGGTCGTCGCAGTCGTCGGCGAGGAAATGGTCGACACGCCAGCCGTTGTCGTTGTTAAAGTCGTCGTCGTCGATGCTCTCGTCAATGAGACTGTCATCGACACCATCGTCGACGTCGGCACCATAGTTGACGGTGAGATTGGAACCGCCGTCGTCGGCACCTTCGTCGTCGGCTCCTTCGTCGTCGATACCTTCGTCGACGGCTTCGTCGTCGGCACCTTCGTCGTCGGCACCTTCGTCGTCGGCACCTTCGTCGTCGGCACCGTCGACGGTGACGCTGTCGACGTAACCGTCGTTGACGAGTCCCCTGTCGACGGGAACGTCAATGACATCGATGCCGATTTTGATTTTTTTTCGTCGACGGAACTTCCGTCGTCGACGTCTTAGTCGTCGAGGACTTGGAATTCCTCTCAGAAGACTGGGATGAAGGTTTTTTGATGGCTGAAACAGTCTTCTCACCTTTAGAAGGTAAATCCGGTACTTCCCTCTCCTTTACACCTCGGTGAGGAGATTTGCTGGGACCTGGGCTCTCAGACTCACTGGGGGTCTTTTTTGAGGCCTTGGAAGATCTTTCCATAGAGGGTGAAGGGGAACCCCTACCCCTTTTCACTGACCTTCTTGAAGAAGACATCGATGCTGCATCCTCACTGTCACTGGATACAGTCTCCTTCCTGGTTTTCAGTTTATGGAGCCATGTCAAGAGTCTTCCCTCACGGTCCCGGAGGGTCTTGGCCGAAAAGGTGCGACAGATTTTACAGTCCGCAGCCTGGTGGTCAGGATAGAGGCAGTAGATGCAGTCCTTGTGCTTATCCTCCACAAAAAGCCTTTTCTTACCACAGGTGGAACAAGGCTTGAAAAGGGCTTTTTTCTTCTCCATTTCTGACATCCTGGAAGGCCACCAACAATCCTGAAGTGAAGGTGAAGATTTTGAAGTAGTAATCCTGAAGAAATCCTTTGTAAAAGTAGAATTTGAGCAGAGCTCAAAGGAGACTCCCGAAGCACAACGTGCGGTAGAAAATCTGAGGCTCTGAGGTTCCTTCAAGAAGGTTCTAAGGGGTGAGGCACTTCTGATTGGCTGAGGCCTAAGTTGGTCTCTTTTACACAAAGAGGGTGATATGCTACAAAAGGGGAATGAGGCCTAGGCCTTTTTCCAGGTCTTTTGTACCTACAGCTATGGTATTTTTGTTACCGAGACTCCCATTCCGACGACGGGGAATGATACAAAGCATGGGAATCTATGAAAGTTCCAATACTGGGGTAATTGCATTGATTGATTCAAATGCATTCCTTTTCCTATTCTTTATCACAACTGAAATCCTTTCAAACTTAGCAATGAAGATATTAGGATAGCTGGCAGCTTTGATGACCCCGTGAAGATTCCTTTACGTTGACAGTATTTGTTCTGCCAAGAGAAGTAGCAATTGTATTAAGTGTAAAATATCTCAGAGGGAAGTATATTTTACGCCAAAGGTTTGTATATGGTGTAGGGCCCATTCTACAGCTTGTAACCTTTCAAAGTGTGAAATGTATATGTATACAGTATTGACATCCAGAGTACAAAGGGTATCTGTGATTCAGTGGGCATATTAAGTCCTTGAATTTTCTACAGCAATGTAAATGTAAATGTAAATGTACAGGAATTTATATAGCGCAACTCACCGAGCGGTTTCTAAGCGCTTGCTTAGGGAACCCGTCCTGGTATTCCCCTGTGAGATAACCCCGGCAGGGTATCCGCAAGGTGAAAGCCAGGCATCCCGCCGCGAGGGGCCGTTGTGGAGATTAAGCAAGCTATTGCCCAGAGTCGCAGAGTGTGAACCCGTGAATCGAGTAGGCACCGGAGCGAGAATTGTCGAGTCCATGGACATTTTAGGACTCAAGACCCCGCTGAGCCGGGAATTGAACCCTGGTCCCGGGCTGACCTCTGCTTCCAGGTCTGCCTCCTCTAACCAGTGAGCCACACTTTTCCACATAGCAATAACAGATGTACGAGCTGTTTTTTTTTTTAACTGGTTCATGCAAATAGTGGTTAATGTAGTCCAGAAAAACTTTATGTATGAGATCCACAGATAAAACAATGGATCTGAACAGGCGACCCTGTAAATCATTAAGTATTTTTGAATCACATGAATGTTGGGTATCTTGGTATTCTGTGGTGATAGATATAGTTTTTTTTTTCCAGAATCCTTCAAATTTCTCCTGCCTTAGCCAATATGTCTGTGATCTAAATCTATTTTGTGGGATCTTGGGCTAGCAACTCCAAATCCATGATTAGTAGCACCACTTCTTTATCGGCTTAATCAAAATTATATTTGGATTATTAACTATTTTAATGAGGACTCCCCTTTCCTTGGCTATTGTGTGGTATTCCTTTATTTTTTTAGCTGTGGGTAAAAGTGATATCTATTCCACTTTTGAAACAGGACTAGAATATTGTGGCTAATGCAAAAAGAACAATTGATTGACAGAATGCAGAACAATGTCATACATTCACCCCAGTACAGGGATCAGGGCCTAAATCCATAGTTTTTTTGCTCACCATGCCATTCCAGTTTGGACCCAGCCATATGCAAATCCGTCTTGACCCTGCACCCAATGGGAATAGTCCAGCCTTACCTGCCAGGTCAGGTCCTCCCTGGACTGGAAACAAGCATCCTAGGACCGGTTTCAGGTTTTCAGTCCTCATCAGCCAGGATAGCTTGACTCCAGTGGCATGGAGAGCACGAGACCCACGTCTGGGCATACCCATCCCACTCGAGGTGAAAAATGCAAAAAGAACAATTGATGGACAGAATGCAGAACAATGTCATACATTTACCTCAGTACTGGGATCTGGGCCTAAATCCATAGTTTTTTTGCTCACCATACCATTCCAGTTTGGACCCAGCCATATGCAAATCAGTCTTGACCCTGCGCCCAATGGAAACAGTCCAGCTTAGGTCCTCCCTGGACTGGAAACAAGTATCCTAGGACCGGTTTCGGGCTTTCAGCCCTCATCAGCCAGGATAGCTTGACTCTAGTGGCATGGAGAGCACAGGACCCACATATGGGCATACCTGTCCCACTCTGGGTGACAAGTGCAAAAAGAACAATTGATGGACAGAATGCAGAACAATGTCATACATTTACCTCAGTACTGGGATCTGGGCCTAAATCCATAGTTTTTTTGCTCACCATACCATTCCAGTTTGGACCCAGCCATATGCAAATCAGCCTTGACCCTGAGCCCAATCGGAATAGTTCAGCCGAACTGCCAGGCCAGGTCCTCACTGGACTGGAAACAAGCATCCTAGGACCGGTTTTGGGATTTCAGCCCTCATCAGCCAGCATAGTGGACTCCAGAGGCATGGAGGTCCCTTGCTCACTTTGCCACTGGTAAACTTGTAAACTTGTAAACTTGTGAATTTATAAAGCGCGAAGTAGCAAGCTTGCCTGGCTGATGAAGGGTGTCACCCAGAAACCGGTCCCAGGATGCTTGTTTCCGGTTCAGGGACGACCTGGCTTGGCAGTTCGGGCTGGACTGTTCCCATGAGGCACATGGTCAAGACTGATTTGCATATAGCTGGGTCTGAACTGTGGTGGCAAAGCGAGCTAAAGAATGATGATGGATTCAACCCAGATCTGTGACTGGGGGTGGGTGACTGAAAAGTTTCAGCACTCCGTCCATAATCTCCTAGTGTTAGAATATTTTGGCTGACGTGTGTAGAAATCTGAAGATGGATTAAATTATTTGTAGACTGGCAAATTTTGGGAATTTCTATTGTCTTTCAAACTACACTCAAAAGATTGTCTCAACTGCAAGATGCAAATTAATTTGTATAGAGCACTCCCTCTTCGCAATGCATTAGTTTAATGAACTCGTACCAAGCCTGTTCCATTATGTAGAACCCTTTTCTCCAAGTTGGTAAGGTTTCTTTTGGAGATATTCACTATAAGATGGTCTTATGTTCATTTAGCATAGATGCAGAACTGCTATAGTAGTTTTGTGCGCATTTGAACTTGCTAAGTTGTTTGCACTTTGGTGTTCGATCTTTGGATATGTCCTTCTACTCCGCTTTTGATCTTAAGATCTTGCTACTCCATTTGCTTGCGTCACTGTTTCTTCTCACGTAGAGTTTAAGTAAAGTCAGAACTTTCTTGGATTTGTTGGCTCTTTTTTACAGTATAGTTTTCTTCCATTGTATAAACTCCTCCTAATTTCTAATCAATGGCATCTCTTTTAAATTTATAGATTTTTTGCTCATTGATTTCCTGCTTATATTTACCATGTTTTGGTGGTGTCTTCTACAATAATTTGCACTTCTGTTATGTTCATTTAATAATGTAGCTGAGACTTGATTGCCTCTATGTTGTGTTCAGCTTCTTTGATGGTATGTAATATTTCTTCCACTATCAAAAGAACTAGGTCTAGTTAATATTTAATAAGTATTGCTTTACATTTCTAAAGGAATTTGCTATTTTCTTGGGCACATTGTAATCTTTAGATCGATATTAAATGCCACTTATGTAGTGTTTATTCAACGCGTTTGTGCGGGATCGGACAATACATTTTAACACTCACAAAGATGAAAATGTGGCTCTATGGATATAAATGCCCCCTGATGAAGGACTAGGTCCGAAGAGCATTGGGGATGCGTAAACACCATGATGAATTCATCATTTTCAATGAACCACAATATTTATGGTGAAGAATAAAGCGTACATGTCATAAGAACAACATTTGGAGAATGACAGTTGTGTTTTTGGAAGGACACTTCCAACTAAAGTAATTGAGTGAATGTTTGAGCTTAATACTGTTTACTGTACTGAGCAATTCTTTGTTGTACAAAAGTAGTGCATCAAGGGACTCACCTACCTCAGACAGGCAGCATATTTGACTGCACACTCTGGGACAGACAGTGTACCTTAAGCGCACCCATAATTAAGTAAAACTAAAAATAGTGGTTTTGAAATCAAGAGTGCAATAGGAACAGGGCCGGGCTGAGAACCCAAACCGCCCTGGCAAAGTGCTTGGTCGGCCTCCCTGGGGGGTTGGGGTGCGGCCCAGCTCTTTGCCAGGGCTGGTTTCGGCTAATTTTGTTACAGGGGCATACGGCCCTTTAAAAAAACGGCCCCCTAGGGGCCCGAAACCGGCCTCCACCCTGGCGGCACACCGGGGGAATGCCCGGTTCCCGTTACGGCCAGTCCGGCCCTGAATAGGAAAACGTTTTGTATTTCTAGTCATATAGGACGAACACACACGTTCAGTTCATAGATAACACATGGCTTAAATATTTGAAGAACAATCATGTCATGAAATAGATGTTCGTCTCACACATTAAACAATATAAATAAAACAGCTTAAGAATCAAACTATATTTTAAGAAGTACAATTACAAAGAAAGGTTTATATTTCTATGAATTATTAGATTGCTTCTTCGAAGAATGTACACTAACATTAGTGAACTCATTGGCAGTCGACGCCTTCCCTTGGTGTTTTGGAAGAGCGAATGAGCCGGATATTACAATATGTGCATTGTAGATAGCCACGCTACGTGCCCTTTATCAATACCCTTCGTCCGGAAAACGACTGGTTGTTCTGTGGTTACCGGCCATGAACACTTCACCGACAAAAAAGGCCTTCCAACATCTTTTTAATATCGAGCAGCAACTGCATTTACCTTGCTATCCTACTTGAGGCGTTACCATGGATACATGGACATATCCTCAACGACACGTTCAGTGAAAAAAAAAAGGAAGATGATATCTGGAAATTGTGCTTAAAGAGACTCCATTACCAAAGAATTATGTATAAAAGAAGGTGACTGCTTTCCCTTTCTGTGGAAACTATACTTCTCAAAGACACCAGGAATAATAATGTCACCTTCACAGGCGCATTTTATTGTAATCATGGTAACTGACATTTATACCAGGGCATTTAAGGTCATTTGCGATGCATCCTAATTCCCTAGATGTATTTTTGCAATTTTGTGGAACAATGGTTTTGAAAAAAAATATATCTCAGGGGTATCGCTACCAGCGAAGCATGAAGTGAGACTCAGCAGGCAAGCACCGCCCCCTAATTTACAAACTCGTTTGGGGAATATAGTATGCTAGAATATGCTCTCCCCCAAACACAGCCCTCCGAAACAGAACCACAATCATCAGATTCCAAGGGCGTCTTATAGAAACACCCCTTCCTTATTTACATAAAGGCTAAATATAAACAGTACAAGTCTTAGGTCTTGAAAATACACCACATGCGTGGTTTTATAATATTTCAAGTGTAAATAAATAAGAAAAAACAAACAGGAAGTGAATACGTGCAGTCTAACGTGGAACAAAATGGCGCTCCCTGGCTTGCTTACCCTCGTGCGACTCGCCGTTTCTTTTCTCCTGCATCGCAGCTTCAAAGGTCAGCTGAAGGATTTTGTTTAAAGTGCTTATCCAGTCCTCCATTTCCACCTCGCTGTCTGCGGCCAAAAGATAACTGCTTTTGTCTTGCATCTTGAGCTCAAAAGCAAAGCGCCGGACTCTGTTGTTCTAAAATAAAACAGAAGCCTTTCCATAACAACAAAGATTATAAAGAAGGTCTGCCTGCAATAAAGACTCTTTCTGTGAGCTTCTCTGGCAGCTCAGAACTCTCAAAGATACTGTTCCTGTTTACACACCTTAAGCATCATTCAACAATTCTTCATTCCTGTTCACAAACTTGCTGTTTATACTGCATTAAAGGTTTTAGCAAAGCCAAGGAATACGGTGTGGTGTTTTTGTTCAGAATAAAACGGTTTCGGAACAGAACACATCTGTGGAGAGGAAAGTAATCCGTTCAAACAAGTCAAACCATTCAACACAGCCAATAGCACTATCTCGGCCATGCGGGTGTGGCTTCATCACAGAGCCAACGCGAACCTTAATCCGGAGGACAGAAGCGGAGGGACCATCCTTGTCTTTCAAGTAGAATCTAGAACAGACTCTTGCAAGATTTTACATGGGGTGAGTGCGAAGTTGTGCTTCGGTGCCGATAATCGAGTATGAAGATCTACATAAATGCTACACTACACTACACAACAACGTCACAGACAGTAAGGAATCCATGAGTACTGCTTCCACAAACCTGCAGAACGTAAGGCTCACATCAGTTTAGTAGTGACCGGGTTAGCGGCAAAGGCTCGCTATTACAGAAAATGTGGTGAAGCGTGAGAACGGTTGTGTGGTGGACCTGCCTATTGTGCACCGTGAAGGCAGTGGCTGAGTTAGAGGAATCAGTTAGCTCGGGACATACCTCGCCACGGCCAAGGTGGTGAATTCTTTGTGTAATCATGATCATCTATGTGCTGGTATGAATTGATTGTGGTGTGGTCAGACAGCACTAATTGGCCGCATAAGTCCTCACCACCCCCACTCCTATGGAGGTGACTCCCGCGGTCCCTATTCATAGCGCTCAATGTTTTTGCTACAATATTTTGGCCTCACAGTATCCTGTTGCTGATATTCTTGTGGAATTACCCACAAGCATTTGGGTCTGAACATCAATAACGAGTAAGCATGCAACATAACAATTAGAAATCATAGAAACCTTTCATGTGTGTTATTGTCAATTTAAATAAACATTGCTCACAGATTAAATGTTTACAAAAAGTTGGGTGGGTGTAGCTATGTAGTGTTGGTGTCTAACTTGTGTTTAGACCCATAATGGAGCAGTGGCCCTGCAATAAAGCTCTGCTTTCACAAACACATTCCCCCAAAGCGCAAAGAAGCAGCAAAGGAGCTAGCTCAATGTAACCACACTTTCTAAAGACTTGTCCTGCCTACTATTCTTTTATTTATGTATTTATTTCGAGTTTTTTTTATAGCGCGAACATGACCCTGTAAGGGGTATCAGAGTGCTTTACAGAGATGTCTCAATAATAGAATCATTAATAACCATAAATTGAAGAAAACAAACAAACAAACTCTTTACAACAGTACCTTTCGGGGAAGCGTAGAACAGATATATCCGAAGTGCATTAAATCACCCCACCATATGTGTTACAGATGTACCCTCTCAAATGAGTGAAGAGAGATGCTGGCGTGTGATTGGAACAAATATGGAGAGATATATCCAGAGTTACTGTTGTCAGGACTCATTGTAGAAATGTTTCCATATAGAACAATTTCGCTTCTTTTTTGAATGCTGCGGTGGATGGAATTCTTCTAATGCTAGGGGGGAGAGCGTTGCAAATTCGTGGTGCTGCCCCAGAGAACGCTCGGTCATAAGTTTTTTTCTTACAAAAACGAGCTGGTTTCAGAAGAAGATGGTCTTTGCTCCTGGTGCCTCTGTTTCCTCCTGACAGCGTGAGTTTCTGTGCAAGGTAAATCAGAGTTTTATGGTGCAATGCATTATGGGTGATGCACTCTAACTTGAAGTGAATTCTTGCCTTGAACGGTAGCCAGTTGAGTGCTTTCAGATGGGGGGAGATGTGGTCGTACTTTTTTGATCCTGATATCAGTCTTGCGGCGGCATTAAGACATGCTTTCAAAGGGGCTGTTGTGATCTTAGGAAGCCCTGCCAGAATAGTGCACCCGTATTCTATCCTTAAAATGACTGCTGTTTTCAGATCTGTTTTATTTAGGAATGGTTTTAGTTTCCGCAGGTAGCTTAGGTGGACACAGGCGTTCTTTGCCATTGTGTTAATGTGTGCAGTCATGTTCAGATTTTTGTCAAGAGTAATTCCCAAGGATTTAGTTGAGTCGACAATCTTCGGGGTGCATTTTAGAGCTGTGATAAAGTTAGACCGCTCTGCTGACTTGAGTTTACTTTTCTGAGGTGTAATCAGTAAGAATTCAGTTTTTTGCGGGTTTAGCTTCAGGTGATTCAGGGTTAGCCATTGGAGGGTACTCGTAAGGGCTTGGTTCATAGTTTTTATGTCTTCTGTTGATATCACCTTGATGTACAGCTGCGTGTCATCAGCGTACATATGGAATGCAATGTTCGCATTTTGTAGTATAGCCGTTAGTGGTTCTACATAAAGATTGAAAATCGCCGGGGATAACGTAGAGCCTTGTGGAACTCCAATTGTGTTTCTGGTAGACACTGACAGGGTTTGGTTGACAATGAATTTTTGAGATCTATTCTCTAGGAAGGAGCTGAACCACTGAAGAACTAAACCATCTAGCCCCATTCTGTTTTTCAACCTATCCAAGATTCTGGCATGATTTACCGTATCGAACGCAGATGATAAGTCCAATAGTATTAGGAGACATGTGTCATAGTGATCGAGAGCTCTTAATGCGTCATCTACTATTTGCAGGATTGCAGTTTCTGTACTATGGTTCGGTCTGAACCCTGATTGGTAATCATTTAGAAGATTGAAATCCGAGATGTGAAGACTCAGTTGTTGCTGGACACATTTTTCCAGAACTTTAGCAAGCAAAGGGATGTTAGTAACAGGTCTGAAGTTGTTTGGATCGGAAGGGTTATCAGTTGTTTTTTTTAGAAGAGGAGTGACTTGCCCAGTTTTTAGGCAGTCCGGGATTTGACCTTGTGAAAACGAGGCATTTATGATCTTAGTCCACGATGGGATTAACAAATGGTTAAGTGAGGACCAGCACTTTGCTGGAAGGGGGTCGTTATAATGGTTGTTAGGTTTAGTAGATGCAAAGATCTTTGAAATGTCTAATTCGCTGATTGGCTTAAATCCTGACCATCGCGTTGTTTTTTGGATTGTCATCTTCTTGTTGGAATTGTGGTTCATCCGAGTAACCTTTCTCACTTTCCAAGACTTCCGCAGATTTTTTAAGTTCCCTTTCTAGTGCGTTAGCTTTGTTGTTAAAGAAGACTGAGAAATCCTCACTATTTAAGCTTGTTTTGGCGAAGATCAGTGCTGATTTGGCAGATTTATTCGACTGTTCTTTGAGTATATCGAATAGTTTCCTAGGTCTGTTTGTAGCATTGTCTAGTTCTTTCCTAAAGAAGTCTTTTTTTGATTTAAGGATGCTTTTGTTATAGGCTTTCCTGTATTGTCTCAGTTGGCCTAAGTTTGATGCGGTAGGGTATAGACGCCATTTACGCTCAGAGAGTCTGAGTGAACGTCTTTCTTCGTTTAGGGAACTATTGAACCATGGATTTTTGTCTTTGTCAGAGATCCTTTTAAGTTTTAGAGGGGCGACCTCCTCGATAATGCTTAAAATTGATTTATTATAGTGCAAAATGAGGTCATTGACGTCAACCATGTTCTTGGGTGTCTGCAACTCATTTTCACAACGAGCTGCTATGTTTTCCATATTGATTCCTCTAGTGTCCCTGGTCCATTTTTTTGGCTTAACAGCTTGTGAGGTCGGTTTAGTTTTTCTGAGAGGAATTTCTAATGTAATTATGTGGTGATCGGACCAATCGCATGGTGTGATTATAATGTTCTCAATTGCTTTTTCTTTGGCTATGATCCAGTCTAACGTTGAACCTTTGGAATGGGTGGGGAGATGACATCCTTGGACTAAGGATTGTTCTTCCAGGAAAGTTTTAAAAAGTTTGATTTGATTGTCAGCCTGATCCTCCCAATGAATATTGAAGTCACCTAGGAATATGTCATCAGACTGGGGACTAGAGTTGACGGTAATGATTTCCATCAGTTGGTCTAGGAACTTAGTCTTTGTGCCAGGCGGGTGGTAGAATGCATGGAGTTTACAGTTTTGGTTGTCCGTAGATCTTAAAGACATGCCTAGATATTCACAAGATTCTAACGGGTCCGAATGAATTTTGGTAATGGTAATGTCTGACCTGTGAATGCACGCGATGCCTCCCCCCAATCTGATTTGTCTGTCCAGTCTCAAAATCTGGTAGTTTGGGGGAACTAACATGTCCAGACAAGGGGAAGACGCGTCGGAAAGCCAAGTTTCGGTTAAAATGGTAACGTCAATTTCATGATTTAGTATGAGGTCGGCTATGTCTGCTGCGTGTTTGTTTGCAGATCGACAGTTGAGTAATATGCAACGAAAGGGTTTCTGGGAGTTGGTCATATGTGGATCTAACGTTTCAGGCATTAGAGTCACTGTTTTTAGGTTGCTTGTGTTGGCCATTCTATTGTTAATCTGGGATGTTCTATCCATATTAGACACGATAGTTCGGATAGTATTTACACTTAACTTAGTTTGCGAAGTGTGGAGAGGGTCATATGTGGATAGAATGGATATCAACTCATTGTCTGTCAGGTAGTTTAGTTGCGTGCGTGGGCGGCATATTCTGTTTGACGTCGCTAAGGGAGTAGAGCAGCGATTATCATTTGTTGCAGGAGAGGAGGACTGAAGGGCCTCCATTTTTGCCAACCAATTTTCTGATAAGCAAAGCAAGTTCTTCATGTCTCTGATGGCTGCAAGCATGGCTTTGTAGGTCTTATTTGGTTGTGAATAAAGATGATTGAGATCAGGATCCTCTTTTGTATGAATGGATCTAGACTTTTCCGAGTCTAGTCTATTTTGAGTGGTGGTTAAGGTTTTCTTCTCTGTTGTGGGGTTGGCTTTGCCCATCTCTGCGGGCACTGTGCTTGTTATAATTAGATCGGAACAGGAGTTCACTTGCAGGGGCTCGACATTAGAGGAGGTGTTTTTTAATGCCTCATGACCCATCTTGTGTGATTCCTTCGTCCTACCATTTTCTATTTCATCAGCGTTCAGGGCGATGGGTTCCATAAGTAGCGATTGGGGTTCAACATTGTGGTTTATGTCACTTGACACCCTGACCCTTACCTGACTATTATTATCCTGCCATATCCTGTCTACCTGATTCAAAGGCTGAGGCTCTTCCTTGGTGTTAATGTCATCCTTTGATATTATTTGGTTTGACTGTTGGGGATCTTTTGTAATGCTTTCTTCGGATTCAGCCGTTAGGTTCCCCTGTGCGGCCATGACTAGAGAGTTCCGCTTAAGTTGGTTACTTCCTGCAGTGAGGTCGTTGTTGACAATGTTTTTTAATGTGTCGAAAAATGCGTCAAAGTGTTCAAGATCTTTGTTGGCAGCCTGGATGAGAACCGTGCCATTTTTATAACATGTTATATTTAATGTCGCTCTTAGTTTTCGGGAGGGTGTGATGAGCAATCTTGTTCCATAAGGAATGTTTTTAGTTTCCTGTACTTTCAGCGAGTTATTAAGAGTCTTTCTCCATTTAGCCATTTTTGTGGTGAAGAAGATAAGGTCATTGATAATCATACCCTTTTTTGAGTTCATGGAGGGATCTAATATTAGCATTTCAGGGTTAGATCTTAGTCGGTTTTGTTTAAAGTTTTTTGATGCATTTTTAGAAAGACTGGGAGGGTAGATTATAGAAAATGATTTACTTCCTTCCGCTTTAAAGTGATGCCCTGCCATGGTTTAGCAATCAAGGTAATTATTGTTAGCAAAGTTCTGCGTCTACCAAGATGGCTGCCCCTATAGCTACAGAAGTGGAAGTAGTCCCTTGTCTCTGTTTGTGGACCCGATTCCTGATAGAGACAGTCCACTTTCAGTTTCCACAAAATTTACTCTAGAGAAGATGGACAGGTGGGATTTTCTTGAACAACTCCTCTGTGTGATTGCTTGTTCGTACTAAGGACAATGCATTTCAGATACCTTTTCAATCAAGCAAATAAGAAACACTTGTTTTAGCCTGTTTGTATACTGTGTTTATATATTCTTTATAAAGGATATATAAACTATTTTTCAAACGAAAAAGATTTAAATAAGTCTAAATCAATAAATAGATACATTACATGAAAAGTAACTCTTTTGAAATAGAACTCAATAGGTAGGCATTAGTAGAATCCACTATCAATGGAAAAGATACAACATTAAACCGATATTTTCAGCTGAGAATGTGTTTTTTGTTTATAGTTGAACAATCCTTTCTACCTGAAAAGATGTACATAGTACCAATAAAGTACGAGTAAACTGGCTGTAGTGTGACAACATTGAGTGAATCAGGCATTACAAGTCATGGGAGAGATAATACAGTGATAAATGTTTATTTTTTTAACCACATGATGGCCTATTATGTTGGTTGAGGGTCAGTGAGCAGTGAGTGCAAGGGATTAGGGTTGTGGTGGTGGGAGCTTATCCAGGTTGGTAAAGCCATGAGTGTCGCCCCGGCAGATTTGATGATTGGGGTTTATTCTGAGGTGCTAAATGCTCAAATGATCTGAACTTGGAGCATGCGGTGGCTTGGAGATGAAAACCAGTGCAAATGAGAAAATCTTAGCTTTTGTGCAGTGATACATTGGAGAAGGCTAGGATAATTAAAGAATGAGGGGGCAGACAGGTGCAGACAGTGTAGTGAGCAAGAATAAGACATTTGTAGAACGAATTTTGCCTGGCAGGTCTGCAGCAAATATGGTGGTGGTAAGGAAGAGGGCTGAAGAATGGGCACTCTGAAAAGTTTCTCAAGGAGTGAAAGTTGATAAATTAGTTATGAGGGGGCTCTGGTGATCGTGTTGCAGGAGGCCAAGTTAGAGGCTGTTGTGATAGTCCATCTTAGTCAAGACTGGGGTTAAGTTTTTGCAGTGTGAATGAGCAGGATTGATCTGACAATTGTTTTTATTGTTGAAAACTGTCTTAGGTGGGTGCATTTAAGGACGTCAGCCTCAAGCTCAACTCAAATTGTTCACCCAGATTTCTAGCGGAGGGAGAGGGAAAAATGTCCTGATTCATGGGTAGATAAGGACATTTCCAGTCTGCCTTCATGTCCTCCTCTTGCTACATAACTGGAGTTGACAAATGAGAGTACAGATGAGATATGAAGTAATAATTAACATTTTGTTAAGAAATAGGCATGAAGGTGTGGAGAACCATTCATCACCAAGTGGCTGAGAGAACTGTCCAAGATCCTAGGTGAAAGGAGGGCAGACTGGGCGAAAAGGAGAACGTCTCAGTACAGTCGTAGATGATGGAGAAGGATAAGTAGAAGAATATATCACTAAGGGGATGGGGTTAGGAGAAACAGCTAGTAGACTGAGCTTTAGGGGATGCTATCTGAAAAAGATAGAAGTCAGTTGAGTGTTGAGCTGGTGATTACCAACACAAGAGAGGAGAAAGCTGAACCTGGAACAGCTCTTGGTAAGTGCAAGCCAGCCATGGGTCTGCAGAGGGGGTCTGGAGAGACACAAATGCTGTCAAGGATCTGGACGGGAGGGACAGGGCCAGTTGCCATGATGTAGCGCTGAGAGGATGGATGTATCTAGCCCCACACTCCCTGCCTCTGTACATGCACTTATCGTTGTTGTATATGATATGCAATGTGTGTTTGTGTCTACACCTCGTGTCGGATGTACTGCTACTTAAAATACAAAAATAAAGTTTAATAAAAAAAAAAAAATGCTGTCAAGGACTACGAGCCATGTAAATGAAGGAGAACATTTTCCCATAGCGAGTGGGCTATCCAGCCCAACGTTAAAGACCTCATTCAATAACCATCACAGAGTTCAGCTCCAGCCTTTCAAAGTACGCCATAACCATAAATAGTATTTTAATTAGTATATAATTAGTATGTAAAATAAGAGGCCTTTAAAATCAATTTTAACATTAAGAATGTAAAGTAGTTAACGTTTAAATGGCAAATCTCTATGCATGTTCTTAATGTTGTTTTTATTACAGTAAAAGATTAAACAGATTGTTGTAAAATTAACAGGAATTAAAATGCGCCTGTGAGATATGTCAGCTAATGGGGGAAGCCTCAGCAGAGGCAGTGTTTAATTATGGAGATGTAAATTCTACAGCTGTTGTTGGCTGCTTCAATGTTAGACTACCCAGCGAATCCCTGCTCATAAAACATTCGAGCTACCGTAGGTCTCAGCAGCTCCATGCAAAATGTTTTTGCTTAAGTGAATGCGTGCAAAGGTTCAAATATTACTTAAATCGGAGTAGAACATGCTTAGCTGTCCCTCAAGTTCTCCATCATCATATACACATACACATATTCCACTTATTTTCACCTTTTATATCCAATTAGAGTGTACCCTTAGACTTTGCTAAGTGAAAGGTTTATGCATTCCCAAATTCTTTTCACTGTCTCACTTTTCCTTATATCAAACTGATTTAATTGATAACTTTATACCCACCTCTTCAAGCGCCTCAACTGCTGTCCTAGGTTTGAGAGATTCATTTCTATTAGGTAATATTAACAAGTATCTCTCCGCCCGTTTACCTTACATCCCTTAAAGCTAGGGCATTTCTATCTGGTAGTTTTCAAAAACTGGGGCTGAGGATTCTTTAATCACATTTTCTGCAGCCGTGACAAGCCTGTCAAGAAACACCATCTGTGGTTTTGCTCTTTTCACAAATATTCCAGGAATCATTAAAAATATCCGAGTTGAGCTAATATTCAAACCCAATAACTGAGAAGGTTTATTGCATCTGAAACAGGAAAAAACCTAGGTAAGTGTTGCACTCTACTGGCCCTATTCACTAAAAAATTAGTAAATATGCACCAACACATTTACTTCTGAATAGGGGGACAGGGTTACCACTTTTTGGAATTCAATACCTCCTCAAGAAATCTGGATGGGAAGCTGTGTCTGATGCAGGTTTTCATGCAAATTCCTTGAGTAATGACTTGATTTCCCATTTGGGAAGCTATTTCCTCTGAATGGAGCGGTCTGTGGGATATTTATTATTTTGGAAGAGAGAGGCCCCTACCTAAACGGATAAACCCTGGTAGGGATAATAAATTTCTTAGAAATATAACCTATACACCGGGTTATGTGTCTATTTACTAAATGTTATCACACATTGTCAACCAATGAATTGACTAGCACCAAAATATATGAATATATAAAACTTTTTTTTTTTTATTAGTTATCTTTTTTATCTCATGGAGATTGTATGATTCTTTTTTTCTCCCTTTTTATTTTTTTTAATATATACAATTTGTATTATTTGTTATAACAAAAGGTATAAAAAATCCTACTTTTTTTAACCAATAATTAATAGGATTCTACACATATATACACAATCAGTCATTCATGATAAATTCCAATTTACATTACAGTACATATATCAACAATTGATTTTCATTTGCAAATACAAAACCGAGTCCCCCAACGCGTTTCGGCCAGATGCCTTCATCAGGAGTTCTGTATTTTCAATTGATGTTTTATAACTTTGAATTTTTCAAAGTGATGGCATGTAGCATTTAAACATTGGCAGGAAAAGGGTCCTGAATCAGAAAAAAATCTTTAGCTAATGATGATCAAATTTCGAATATATCACTCTGATTAAGGTCTCTATCGTTTTTGATGAGACGCTGAAAAGTATCCTTAACTCTGGATTCTGTCTTGTAATTGCGGATATTAATCATTCTAGTAGCAGCTCCAACGGCTAAGATGGACAGCTGTTTATAGCTCAGAAGCAAGCAATAGAGGGGTTGCTGAACTGTTCCTATGGAGAGATAGGGAAGTTTTTTAGCTGGCGTGACCAAAGGCGTTCGTATGACACCCTAGGGCATCCATTATGTTGGACGTATTTGCCTCACACACCCAGAAGGGTGTCATGCTTCATCATCGGCGTTTGCTCCTCGTCGGGGATTCCATTCCATTATCACGGACACCTGGCGTCAGGTCCATAAGCCTTCCAGAAGGGACAATTACAGGTTCTTATTCGTTACTCAGTATGTCCTCATGAGCTTCTGAGCTATAAACAGCTGTCCATCTTAGCCGTTGGAGCTGCTACTAGAATGATTAATATCCGCAATTACAAGACAGAATCCAGAGTTAAGGATACTTTTCAGCGTCTCATCAAAAACGATAGAGACCTTAATCAGAGTGATATATTCGAAATTTGATCATCATTAGCTAAAGATTTTTTTCTGATTCAGGACCCTTTTCCTGCCAATGTTTAAATGCTACATGCCATCACTTTGAAAAATTCCAAGTTATAAAACATCAATTGAAAATACAGAACTCCTGATGAAGGCATCTGGCCGAAACGCGTTGGGGGACTCGGTTTTGTATTTGCAAATGAAAATCAATTGTTGATATATGTACTGTAATGTAAATTGGAATTTATCATGAATGACTGATTGTGTATATATGTGTAGAATCCTATTAATTATTGGTTAAAAAAAGTAGGATTTTTTATACCTTTTGTTATAACAAATAATACAAATTGTATATATTAAAAAAATAATAAGGGAGAAAAAAAGAATCATACAATCTCCATGAGATAAAAAAGAATAAAAAAAAAAAAAAAAAGTTTTATATATTCATATATTTTGGTGCTAGTCAATTCATTGGTTGACAATGTGTGATAACATTTAGTAAATAGACATACAACCCGGTGTATAGGTTATATTTCTAAGAAAAGCGGTCTGTGGGATACCCCTGTGCAAATCCACATTTTTTTTGTTTTTCCCCATCAACAGAAAAAATATTTTTCCCCCAGAGAGAAACGCCTTCCCCTCCAATACCACTAATTTGTAAATCACCAACCATTTCCAAGTTGGCAAGTAGATGCTTATAGAGAATGAGAATACTGAGAAACTTCCATGTTTGTGAGTGTTTTCAAACGTTCATGCCAGGCCACTCTCCACCCCTTGAATGAGATTTAGAGCTTTGGAAATCTCAAACCCACCCAAAAAAGGGTAGGTGGGAGACATGAAAGAGGCAGAGTAAAGACTCCGAGTTTTATGAACTTTAGGAAGATAATTTTTCCTCAATTGGTCTGATTTCGAAGCTGATAGAATCATGAAGATTGCAAATGACTGATCAGGCTGCACAAAATTAAGTTGCAGAGAGCGTCCGAGCAGAAATCTGAATTGCACCCAACAAACAGCACGTGGCACACACCTACAACTCTATAAATGTCTGCGACTGGAACCGGCCCTTCGGAACACAGACTTTATTCTGCTGGAATTACTACAAAGTCTCTCAGGAGCCTGAACTCACCCTACAGCTATAGAGGAGATCTGCCCTGGCTCACCACCTCGGCCGTCACCTACCCAGCCGGACATTGGGCACTGTTCTCCCCGTCTCCGCGCCCTGTCTCCTTCCTCCCCCTCCCTTCGACCAATTACTGTAACATTGTTGTTTTGCCTATGTTTTACTATGCTCTGGTAATGGGTGTAATTTGTAACTTGTAATGCTACGATTCCTCATGTAAAGCGCTCTGATACCTTCGGGTCTAGCCAGCGCAATATAAAACTCTTCAAATAAATAATGTACGATTTTGAAAAGCAAATGTCAAACCGTCCAGTAAAAGTGGTTTTAAATTTCTTTTTCTGGTGAAATAAAGCACTATTTGACGCAATCAGCTGCTCATACACTCTGAAGGGTTTAGCCTTTTTAGGGTAAAACAGAAGTACTCCAGAAACCCCTATAATCTGCATTGTGTTAGCAGTCGAACAACATGAAATCTGAACTGAAAAAAGCAAGAACTCTCTCTTGTTTTAAGTAAAACTCTATTAAGACCTTCGGGGTAAAGGCCAATGCAATGCAATGACAATCGATGCGTTTGCAGAAAACAATAATCTGCTTTTCCAATAAAAGAGTCTGAAGCTCGCCAATCCTTCAGGTATAAGCAAGCAGCTTCAAGAAACCTAACAAATCAGTCACAGGGTTATTTGTTCAAATGGTTTCTGCATTTTCAAATGTTATGGTTTTCCACACAAAAATATCTTCAGCTAAATTCTCCTCCGAGAGCTCTCTTCACTGACAGTGGGCTATATAGTATGCAAATGGATTTTTATTTTTGGCCTCACCAGTGTCTCTCATTACATATATATTCGCCTTCTATGCCTTGTATGTTCTACTTTTGAATTCCTACTATCTCGGTCCTTCCAAAAACACCATTGACAGATATGTCTCCCACCTAGTCAGGTTTCCATAACAGCAGTAATATCAGGTTATCCTTCTTTAGAGCCTGCTATAAAAGTTCTTAACTTCTTGGCAACATTAGAAGGCGCTGTAAAAAAACACAGAATAACATTTTGCACGTGGAAAGAAAAATAAACGCAAGATGTTGTTGAGAGAAACATGTTCTGATGAGATGTGTGTGTTTAGATTCAGTGCTCCGTGCCAGAACCGAAATTCACACAAAATGTTTCCAGATCCACAGTGTTGACAATTTAATGACTGCAAACACAACAAAAGACAAACCTTAAAAAATAACCACAACAAGCCAATGAATAAAAACACTACTTAAGATACCAACATTCTTGAGAGATGACCATCGCAGCAGTGTGTAATGACATTAACCAGCAGTAGAGCTCTTAAACATCAGATGGAAACTCAAACACCTTTTCAATAGCGCCTTGAAGAAATGGTCATGGCAGGCCCCAGAAACATATATTGTTTGCACTGAAACTCAAATATTTCTCCTTCCTTCTGAGAGAAATCTGAATGTAAAACACATCAATGGAAGAGTGGGAGATCACAGACACACACAGCAGCCTATGCATATTCATCAGATGACTCATTCATACCTTTTCTGGATGCTTCCTTCTTGCTTCACTCAGCTGTGGCACAATTCAGAAAATCTTACACTGCCTCTAGCACATCCCTGAACATTAAAAAGTTTCAATGCGGACTTTGTGCGTAAGAAGGAGCAACAACCACTAACTTCCTATTACAAAGCTCTCAAGCCTGAAACTACCATGAGAGATTTGCTATTCAGGATTTTCCTTTGCCCTGTAGTACTTCCAGTCCTGTTTATCTTACTAGAAATTCAGGGCTACAAGTACCAGAATTGAAACATCGGTACTGGAGAAGGAGCTCATGCATGAAACTGAGACTCTTGAGAGCTCTGCTTAGGGGACTCCAGAGAAACAAGTAAAAGATAGACACCAATGGTTAAGCTCCTCATCCCGTCAGTCACAGAACAGGTTTATTGCCTTTTGCAGGAAGAAAAAATGTTGATCTTAGTAGGAAGACAGGTATTGTCAGTTATGCAGCCTGCCTGCTTATAGCTCTTCCAACTCACACAGTGCCACTATATGTCACACAATAGCAGCTCCCTTCACACAGTCTCCCGGTGAAGAGCTGTTATCACATGCTGGATCTCAAGATGAGTTGGAAACCCCTGAAGAGAGTGGATGTCCAGGAAGTGCTCGGAGGCTCTACACAGCCAATGTCCATTAAGGATTTTTAAACTTCCCTACAACACCAGCGGTATCCCGATAAGGCATATTTTGGATGTGTTAACTAGAGATGCCTCAGGGTATGCTTAGCACAAAGCTCCATCCCCCATTCCCATACAGTGAAAACTTTAAAGAAGTTGGCAGTTTTGTGCTGCATCACATAAAATTACATGAAGGTTCTATCTGAGATCAAGGGGTGAGGCTGATTAGGTGCACTGCTGACTTAAGAGTGTGGGAGTGTGGAAGGTTTGGTTTGATGTAGGTCTTACACTCAACCATACCAAAAGCACCAACTTGGCGTAGTTGTTCACTAGATTTACAGTGCTTCTGCACCTGAACAACAAATTTACTAAGGGAGGTCTGCCATTGCTTCTAAAGTCCCCACTGCAAGTTATGAGACCATGAGAGCCAGTGCATCAACATGAAAACAGTCAGCACCCCAGTGCTGTCAGTTGCTTACAGAAAGGTCTAAGGAAAGAGACAAACTGGTGGAAGTCTAGGAAGATCTTAAAGCCCTGAAAACACTTGTATATTACCAAGATGACGCGTCATCAAAGCTAAAGCAATAATGTAAACAATTGCTGTCACAGTGGGTGGTTTTAACAGAAGAAAAGCTCAACCCCAAACCAGAAACGTTCCTCTCCCAAACATTTAACAAACCAGCACAATACAATCAAGTGCTTTTTCCAAAAGAACATAGACAAAATGAGAAAATGCATTAATGACACCATACCATCTGATGTCATGCCAATAATAACAGTGTAATTTTCCAGAATGGTTACACTGGAAACACACTCACGGTTGTAAACCTCTCAAAACTCAACTACCTAAAAGGAAAAACATTTGGAAGCAACATCATCCCATCACCAATAGTGAAACCATTCATCAGAGAAGCAACCACACCCTTGATGAATATAATCAACACCTCCCTCATGAAACACACCTCAGAGCCCTCCAAAACCACACCGATCTGCCCCCTGCTAAAAAACAAAAAAGCCAGCATCAATACCCTGACCTCGTCCACTTTGCCTGATCACTAATTTCCCTATCTGTTCCTGTGAAAAAGACACCCAGCAACATAAGGGAATCCTGGCCAAAACCCTTCTACAATACTTCGAGTAAAGAAATGTCACAAAGCATTACAGAAACAACAACGATGTGTTAA
This sequence comes from Lissotriton helveticus, assembly GCF_964261635.1. Lineage (NCBI taxonomy): Eukaryota > Metazoa > Chordata > Amphibia > Caudata > Salamandridae > Lissotriton > Lissotriton helveticus. The sequence goes on from NC_136069.1 coordinate 723,642,167, forward strand.
AGACACTCTATATATCACTGGCAATAGCAATGCCTGTTGTTTGGCCTCCCTGCAGACGATTGATACAGTAGTTTAATAAATCCTGTCCAACAACCTCACAAATGGGTATCAACTATCTTGCCTCGGAATGGGGTCCCAGCTACCCGATCACCACATACCAGCTCTTTCAAATCAATATCCCTAAAATCAAAATGTATCCATACTCCTGACCTATACTGTACCCCAAGTCTCCATCCTGACACAGGACCTCCTTAATTCCTACATGGAAATGCTGAGAGCACTCTGGGCCCACACCAACATCAAGATCTATCAATATGCAGAAAAGCAGCTAAATCTGAAGGTCCCAACTGGAAGCAACATCATCACAAAGAACTGCCTTTTCAATATTGAAATCTGATTATTATAAGCCTACTTTAAGCTGAAACCCAATCACAATGTTCTCCATCATGATTGCTAATCGCATCAGACAAACGCAAGCTTAAGAATATTGTATAACAATTGACCTTTATGTATCCACTCAATTCTCAAATTGCTCGGATATCATAATATCTCAGCTTCAAGATACACCCAAAGACCTCAGCTTCAAGGTACACCAAGCCTTCCTGCTTCAGAGTCAAAGCTTACCTCAGAGAAATCACCTTCAGAGTAGCTGGATAAGGATTGTTAATCACAGATCTTGTCCCATATGTATAGAAACCCCATTTACCAGCATCGCCTACATTCATCGAGCACCTCAGAAGAGCATGTTCTAAGTGCCCACTGAACTTATCGAAGCACAGAGAAATTAGGATCAGTCATTCACACTTCAGGAACTCCACTGATTCCAAAAAAACATCCTCACTGGCAACAAGATCAATATTTTAGGCAACCAATGAAACCCTTATAACCTAAGACATCACCAACCTTAAACAAAATAATGTAAAAAAGAGAGAAGACCCGATAATATGCCTTTTCCTGCTTCGCACCCAGAATCAGGAACTCAATTCTGGTGCAGATAAGTTATACTCCATTCCACTCTTTTATCACACATCGTTTGTACAATAGCGGTGACATCTAAAACAAAATACACATAGGTACATGTATTGTGGATTACCATTTGATACATTAAATCAGCATGTGTTTTTCAGGCGAGTACCCATAATACTTTCCCCTTCCCCTTTCTAACCTAACCAAACTCCCTTTTTATGGCCTGGCTTGACAGTGCAGCTGTCCCCAGACAATTGTGCAAAAATCACAGAGAGATGGGCTTTGGCTCTGCCCATGTGTTGGGAGTCAGGAGTACACGTTTTGATTGGGCAGAAGTTATGCACTTTCACACAAAAAGTGCTTGCCCTCCAGACAGCTGTGATCATTTTATTAATCTAGTTGTCTGAGCTTTACCTTTTGGGCACACACATGACACTGTACAGCTATTAAAGTGTCTTAGATAACTAGATAATGTATGGTGTTTTTCTCTGGCAGCAACACAGATGGGAGGATGGCAGTAATTAAGATACGTGGATTTGTAGATATGACTTGACAGTGCACCTTTTAACCTACCGTTTAACCAACACCAATATTTTTGTACAGCTTGTTGCTTCCACACAAATATACATCCATCCTCGTGCTAGCTACTTGCAATGCTTCACATTACCATGTAACATGCCTTTACAGCCAGACCTATTGGCAGTGCCAATGCTTGTTGGAATTTACACTCAATCCTACCCCCTTCTTACAGAATTGTGTTTCAAGTTGTATATTTTCTTCAATTTCTTGCATACATTCAGAAGAAATAATGCAGAAGTATTACTTTATGTTAGAATTTAAGAGCGAACGTTGATGAATGCAAAATCAATAAGACACTAACAGCCAGATGCATCAACAGATGGAATTGCGATTCCTAAATAGCGATTTTTAAGGAATCTCTATTTAGGAATCGCAAAAGCCCATGCATGTAGCAATCGCTATATAAATAGTGATTCCTACACTTTCCTTGAAAGCGACTCGCAAATTGCGAGTCGCAATTAAGGAATACCTTCCTATTCATTCCAATGGGCCTAGAGGCCCATAGGAATGAATGGGAAGACATTCTCAATTACGATTAGCAATTAGCGAATTGCAAATTGAGAATGCAATTTCAAGGGAGCAGGGGTGTCCAGAGGACACCCTATTGCACCCCAGAAATTAATTTGTGCACATATGTTGCGCACACACATGCCCTAAGGGCATGTGTGAGCGCAACATGAAACTTTAAAAATGCACAAAAGTGCATTTTTCAAAGTTTTTGCAAATTACCATGAAGTTCAACTTCATGGTAATTTGCTCCCCCTATTAGCGAAATCGCACATTTTTTTAATTTGTTGCATTGCATTTAAGGAATCTCAATTTGGGATTCCTTAAATGCAATCGCAATTTAAGGAATCTCAATTTAGAGATTCCTTGAATTGCGATTTTTGCATTTGGGATGATGCAACCCAAATGCAAAAATACAGGTCGCAAAGGGGCAGATTCTGAGAATCTGCCCATTTGCGACCGGTTTTTAGGTTGATGCATCTGGTTGCAAGCCTTTATGTGCATGTGAGTATCATGATCCAACACCATTGCTTGTGTGTGTTTTCATGATCACTGAATAATAAGTTAGCCATTTTGGTTTTAAGAAACATAAGACAGACAGACACAATGATGAGATAAGTGTTGACTTAAACTTGAAACCTTATGACTCCCTTTTCAACCTGTGGCAGGGTCATCTATGGTTGACGTTTCCAACCATACACCACACCCACCCCTATACATCCAACACACACACTGAGGATGTAAAAGAAGTCTCTTGTATCTCATTTACACTGCCATCCTTACAGACAACCTACACAAAGGATGAACGTCTGGAGTTTTCCTAAGTCACCGCCGGACCAGATGACATCACATTCACCTTCTGATGTGACAATAGAAAGGTAATTCCAAAAGGGAAGATCCTGATGCAGTGGCATATCAAAACTTGATGGGTCCCCCTGCAAAGTACACAGAGCCCCCCCCCCCCCCATGCTTCGGACCTGTCAGGAGCTCTCAGACCAGGGGCCTGCTATCAGTGTTGGAGGGGGCCTCTGGAGCTCAGGGACTATTGTTATCCACTGCCCTGATGCAGTCAATACACTAACTTTTGGAGCTTTCATCCACTGCATCTAGTCCTGGAAGACTTCATGAAATACCAGGTTCTGCTCTGCATCTAGACCTCACTGGTTCAGTCATCACACTCAGCGAAACCTCATTTAGGCACCATTCTATTCAGACACCGACGCCCTTGCTCACTCAGCACACCGAAGACGTCAAAAGGACGATGAAAACTAATAAATGACTACAAATACTTTAATAGATCTTACACTTTCAGCTCCACTGTGTGTCCAAAGGTAATTAAGAATGAGGCAAAAAAGAATAATTCACTTAAGACTTATGCCCTTAGGTGGAGTCAGGAGAATCAGGAAGTAAACCGCTCTCCATTCTCACTGGCCAAAGAAAGTCTGAAACAAATCAAGACACTTTAAAAAGTGGATCCCAACAAGATGATTTTTTCAAATTACTGAAATGGTAATCAACCTACAATCTCAGAAAAGAATACAAAGAACTTGTGGTGTGGATTTAGCTAGAGATGATAACATGGGCATTGTCCTGAGGAAGGATACACCTAAAAGTGATGTCTGCATATCTTTCTCCACTGCTGGACCTAATCAGCAATGGCTGCTTTTGTACCACTGCTAAAGCAAAGAGAATGGGTCTACAACATATTAATCACTGCAAGATTAATAAAGGGGACAAGAACACAATATAGGATCACACAGAAAGTAAGCAGGGCAGATAACAAGAGAAGGCTCAACTCGAATGTTTCCTATAAAAACCATAAGAGAACATATGGGAAATATATGGGAAGTTCAAGGGCACATGGGGTGAGCAATCTGTTCCAAATGTTCAACAGTTCATGGTGAAGGTCAAATTATGTTCCTTCAACATGAATTGTGAAAAACTATTTAGAAGAGGGAAGATCTAAATACCGGTCCTTCTGTCAGATGAATGAGGATTTAGGGGTTTCTAACTGGGCTTCCCGGAGGTAAAAAGTGAGCAAACTGCAAGAGAGGATGCTGGTGGTGCGCAGAAGGAGCCACGTCAAACATGGCGATTTTATGATGCTTCAGAGAACACAAATTCAAATGTTTCGAGCCAGTCATTTTTTTATAGTTTTATATAGCGCCAACTAGAACCTAGACATCAGGTATCGGGGCTCTTTACATGAGCACCAGTTTCGGTACATGAGGACACATACATTTTTTTTGTTGGGCACGGGGAGATTAAGTGATTTACCCAGAATCACAGGATGTTGAGCTTTGTTGCCGAGACTTGAACCCGGTTCCCCAGCTTCGAGCTCAGCTCGTCATGAGCATCAATGAGGTTACATACCATTGTAGCTATTGTCATAATACAGAGGGAGAGACACTTAAAGTACGATTCTCAAAACATGAACGACTTTTTAGTGTAACATTAACAATAACGAAATGGCACAGTTTTTCAGCTGTGTGCTAAAGTGTAATTATAATACAGGCCCCGTGGGAACTTGCCATGTGGTATTTGGAGTGACATTAAGTTGCAACTGGCACAATTACACATCAGCGCAATGTGATGAGTTGTTCCCATGATGTTTTTGCATTCTTGTGTTCATACTACAGAAAGTTCTTAAAAGACATGTTTCAGGGTCAGCCGCTATAATTATGCCCACCTACAGAATCTATACCTTCCATTTGCATGCCAAAGAAACTGCCGTACTTAGACTCATCAATGGCCTGCCTATTCAGCAAGAAACATATAAATATGAATGCTAGTGAAATATTACTAAGTTTAAAACACGAAGTACAACCAAAAACAGATTGCACGTTGCAGTGTCTGACAATTTATAGCCAGAGGCCATGGATCTGTTTTCGCGCTGGCCATTTTCGTAAGATTATTAAAAAACAACATCAACAATCTTGCTGGTTGCAAAGGTCAGCAAAGGCGCTCTGCAAAAGTGTTGCTTATCGGTTGGGAGAATGCGAGTTTGACTCCTACTGCTGCGGCCCCACACAGGGAAGAATTCCGCGCCTGAGAGCCAGCAGCAAGCGGGAGGGCATGGAGGACGGCCTGTGGATCCCATGAGCTCTGGGGATGCTGACAGCTGCCAGATTCCACGCCGCCCACACGTTCTGCCCCATCACTGTCTGCTCCGTGCACTCGTCAGACTATCACTTGGTGTCCTACCACTGCAAGCTAATGATTAGATGTTGAGCAAAGGCTTGGCGTGGAGACGCTGCTTGCACTGCAATGCATGTAAAAACCTGTTGCCTGACCTACAGATCATGCAAATAAAGCACACTCGACAGAAGATCGGCCTTACCTGAACCACTCCCATGCAGGAATCAAGGAAGATGGATCCCTTTGGCTCTTTGCAGATCTTCTCATCTTTGTAGAAGTTGAGGTTGTACGATCCGTCCCCGAGCTGGATCAGGTGGAAGAATCTTCTCTTAAATGACTGTCAAAAGAGACCACAAACTCAGGGCACAGACCTTTCATATTCTAGACTCCAAAATACATGCATCATGGTAGTGAATGAAGGTACGTTACAGCATAAAGCAAAATATAACATTCTTACATATTGAAGGGTAAAACAGCAATAAAAGTCTTCGGGTCAAGCATTACCATTTTTTCCGGCATTCTAGTCACAGTCCTTACTTAGTACTTACCTAGCCCTTTAACAAAACCTTTTAGCACCTTCATCAGAAAAATGCCAGAACTCTGACAACAGTCTTGTTTAACTGATGATGCACTAGCGAAGTTCCTGATCTTTCTCTTGTCCTAGTGTAAAATGTGCCTCATTTGTTGGGATGTGTTTGGAGCGGTTCTGCACATCCAATCTGCTTGTGTTTATAGAAAAGTTATTGGTTTCTGGAAGAATTTTCTTTTCATCTAGATGGCCATGCCGTCTGATGCCCTGAAGTCTTGCATCCCACGAGTGCTTGTTGTGACCCAATGGGCTGGAGCTCCTCGAGCTGTACTGTGTCAGTTGTGGGCAGCGGACCAGACCCAGGTCTTTTCTTAGGACCCTGTCTGTGCACATGGCAGCAAAGGTCTTGTTGGGGAGGGTGGCCCTCTGCTTTTTCTTTTTCATGGTGCAACTGAGGGAGATAAACACAAGCTTGGAGAAAAGAAGGAGGGACGCCTCATAATTAGGAGCTTTAGATCAAAGCCCAACTGTAGCGTTTTTATTTTCAACAAAATTGAAACCATAACTGTTGGCTCAGCCACCCCCAAATTACAGTTACCTTCCTGTTGGTATCAATTATTCCAGGTTTTATGGCGAGGTATGTCTCTTACAATCACCAGCTATTTGCCCGGGAACAGGAATTTTCCTGTGCCTGGTCGTCCACCCCCTTTTAAGGATTTGGAGGATGCTACAGCTTTGCTACAACCCCATGTAGGTTGCAAAAATTGTCAGCCTTGCTGGAAGGTCGATTTCCTTCCACCTTAAGGTTTCACCATTGGAGTGGTGGTTGTGGAGCACCCACACATGGCCTGCTAGAAAGCTGCTCTCAGGAAATAAAATCACATGGTTATAATTCTCAACATTAATGTTCAGACGTGCTATGCTGGCTGGTTGCTGCCTCGCATAGGGATGCTCTTCATTGAGCATGTGATTCTCAGACAGGTCTGTCATTTAAATTCGTTATAAAAAGGCACTGTTCTACTATTCTATAGTTTGTGTTTTAAGTTTACTGGTCTTAGTATAGAACACTTTTGTAGCACTTTGGTAACCAAAGAGGGGTAAATGTATCTAAGGTGTATCTTCTCATGCACTGATGCAGTTGTTGTCATTTGGCATTTCGGTGGCACACAATCGGAGTGTAGCATTGCAGTGCGTTTGGTATTCAGCTGATGATTTCCCAAATGGTTCAGCAAGGACAGGAGATGTGAGTTTGATGGGCGAGGCCTAGGGACTATACCAAAATACCTACAAATCTCATTAGGATGCAGAACTTTTGCCTGGCAGAAAATGTGTGGGGTAGACAGTGATGAAAGCAAATGCGATTGGTAGCCTTAATAATCAAATAATTGCACATTGGGGTCTGTGATACTTCTGTAGGCAGAGGTGCGTCTTAATGTGTTTAGGTGTAGAATATTATTTTTTGTATTTATAGAATTGTTTATAATGTGTGGTGTCTTGTACACTAATGTAGTGAGCATGGTGATGTCAAATGTATGGGGTTCAGTGATGTGCTGAATATGTTCAACATTTTTGAGTGTGTACTTCTTGAGTTCATGCTATAAACGTAGATTCTCATGTGACACGAACTGATATAAATACCACCGAGGCCCTTGTTTCATTATAGGAATGTTACAATGTCACTTTCCTCTCTGTGCTGTTTTCTGTCATGTGTTTCAGGCGCTGCATTGCAGAAATTGGTGGGCTAGGTTAGTTTCTTGAGCAACTGCTGCAAAGATCTGCAAAGGAACCCAGTGGTCATTGGCTCCAAGCCCAGCTGGACAGACTATATTTCACCACTGCAGCGTGGATTGCCTTAGGTTGAGTATATTGGCACTGCAATTTTCAGCTGTAGTAAGATGCAAGAAGCTGGAGTGTCAAGTGGTTTAGAATGATTAAACTGCTATCCAGTGTTGTTTACTTGTGCATTAAGAGAACATCTGTTTTTTAGCTGTGATCTATATAAAGCAACCATTTTCTGACTTTCAGAATCCCTGATTTGCTAGGGCTTTGTTTGACAGGCTTCTATTACAACATTTTTTTTTTAAGTTGGGACTATCGTAACTAATCAAAAATTGTCTGTTTTCTGACCGCTGTACCCTGTACGGTGCTGAACGCAACTTGCAAGTACTATATGTAATTGCTGTTTACCTGTCTGCCACGGATCTTTTGTTAATAAAAACATATTTTAAAAAAAAGTTAAGCTGATCATCCCCCTTGGTATTTTTGCCTGATCTAGTGAATTAATTTTGCTTTGGTCGTGATAGATAGATAAACTTTATTGTACAGTTAATAAAAACCATTACAAAAGTATAAAATACCTGAATGTTTAAAAAGTAGAAGATGAACATTAGACTGCAAATGAACAGGTGATGAGTCATAAAATGTATTAAAAAAAACAATCTCTTGTTTAAAACTTGCCATATCTGGGACAGGGAGAGCGTTCGTGTTTAATGTACTAGTTCACAATGTAAATTAGGACTTTACCAAAGTTCCTCTCTTTTTCTAGAATTTAGTTATGAATTTGACTGCTCCGCAAATAAGTTGAGGGTCCACGGAACACAGTGTTTGTATAATAGCAGATCGACAGGTACGTATTCCAATTTCATTGAACTTCACCCTTAGTCTGCTCCGGCGTTCCAAATTCATGGCGGGGCAGATGCAGATCAGATGGATTAAGTCTTGTTTTCTTGCTCCACAGAGTTCACACCCTTTATTTTCTTGCATCCGCCATTTAGGTTGATCAAAATTTGTTGGAAGGTTACCCATCCTCAATGTAAGGTATCTCGATTTGATATGCGCTGAGAAGGCAAGTTGTAGATATGCAGCCGGTACCAGCTTTTTATATGATTGTATTGTCATCCAGACATGTTCACGATGACTCAAAGATGTCTTATCGTTAAGTAACGAGTGCCTGCTGGCCGCGTTCTTTACTATTTGTTTGAACAATGATACCGGGAACCTAGTTTCCCAAAGTGGGGCCAATTCAGTTGTTTCTAAAGAGAGTTTTAGGAATTTGGCATACTGGGAATTAGGACTATTGTGTATTGCTTCCCACATGGCACGATAAATCTCTATTTCCTGGTTCATCCAGACATCATACCAAAATTTGACAGTCTCATATTTTTTTTGCAGAACTTGGGATTGCAGGCCAAATTCAAGTCGCACTTGTGCGGGTGATGCATTAATTGGCAAACCAAATACACACTTGTAGATTTTTGTTTGTATTTTTTCTATAAGCTGTGCACTCTTCCCATGATGTAATACGCTCCCGTAAGATATTGTTGGCAGTAACTTTGCTTTCATTAAGTTTAAGAGCGGATTGAACATAGGGCCTCTAAGTTTAGTTGCTAAATTGCTGAAAGCGTTTAACAAGGCAATCCCCTTCTTTTCGATGGCATTCAGATGTGTTGCGAAGTTTAGGCGCTTGTCTAGTTGTACCCCCAGATACTTATAACTTTCCATATTTCCGGATTGAAAAAACACACAAGTATGGAATTCTGAAATCCCGTTCCCTTTCAAAAGTAACCACTTAATTTTAAAAAATGTTCAACCTGTAGCTTGTTTTGTGAGCCACTGATGCACCTTTGTTTTTTTCTTTTCAATTGTTTCAGAACTAGGACCTTGGCTACGGCAATCTCCTTTCAAGATTTTAGATAAAATACTTGACTGTGAGCCACCTCTGCTGGCTCTAGGACTTCCCCAATGAAATCGAAAATCCTTTCCAGATGTCAAAGCACCTTACCCTGACCACCAAGTAAGATGAAGTCTCACTGCTGTTTGCAATTCTGGATCAGACTACCTTCAGATAAGAAATGTTCTTTCAAATTTATGTTAAAATGTTTATATAAACTTTTACAGTAACAGTGTGCAGAATTTACTAGGCTGTCTAGAAATTTCCGACGAAAAGATTGGGAGGGAACTTGAACACTTATATTTCCCAGGCACCATCCTTATTGATGCAGCCAGGAAATCTTGCCATTCACTCCAGTAAATGATTTCCACCTGGGAATGGGTACCTTCCATGAAGCTTTGCACTATAATACTTGGCCTGGAACACACCAGAAGGAAGTAGCAAAGGACTTTTAAAGTTTTCTGGCCTTTCTTGCAAATTTTGACAGAGGTGACTATGCCGTCTATGGTGCAAATAGTTGTCTATTGATATTTAATTAGGCCTTTTAGTTTTAGCATGCTCCCTTTGAAAAGTCTATTCCCCACTGTGTCAGACCTCAGCCCCTTAGTACACCAATTAATTATCAGAATCTAACTGTGCTTGTAAGTCACAACAACAAGCCTTATGTGTTAATTATTGTAATGCTGCCATGGTCAAATATTCTCAAGCCTTATAAGACTATAAAAGGAGCTAAGACAAGCTCGGGCACAGCACTATTTTTCGCACCTGACTAATGCCTCTAATCCTTCACAGGAGAGGTTTACAATTGTTAATGAATTCTCCAACCCTCAGAGCACTTGATGTCTACTTCTCCATCTGTGAGCTTCTGCGAGGCTCTATCTGCCATCTTTAAAGGCAAAATGCTTTCTAGTTACGATTCTTTAGAGTCTAGTGGGGATTTTGTGGTTTGCAGTGGGGTCTATAATCCTTCTGACTAGATTGCATGCATGTAGTCCTTTGACTCCAGAGCGCACTGCCTAGTTCATTAAGGAGGGCTATTCTAGATGGCCTGGTGACCACTGTTCTGCCTATATTCTTTGAATGGTTGCTTTTGTACTGCACCGGGGATTTGAATTCTAGATAACTCTTCGTTAGCTTCAGCTACGACTCCTGCAGATTGGAAAAGGGCATGGCTGGTACAATTATTGTAGCAACCGTATTAGACACAACCATACTCAATAACAATTGACCTATCTCTTCGTTACCTTTTAATAATAAGATCGAGTCGAAAGAAAAGCCAATGCCCAAGTTTCTTCCTCTATTGCTGAAAATCAAATTCACAATTAGATGCGGGACAGGCAGGATTTCAACCATTTCTTTAATCTAATGTTGCCTTGGTATCCGTACTGGATTAACTGCAAATGATTTTGGATTAGGGTGGCAAAGCAGATTTGATCCTACTCTATCTTTCTGCGGCCTTAAATACCACGATCAATGCAGTCCTCTTAGAGAGGCCGCATGCGACAGATATGAGAGGAAGGGCATCTAGCTAGATTTCTTCCTTCCTTACTGTAGCCTGCCTCCTCTATCCAGTTGTCATGTGGTGTTCTGTGGGGTTCCTGCCGAAAGTCATACACATGCTACACTTAAATTTCAACTTGGTTTCTCTGGCCACGCTTATAAGATCCTTTTGAGAAGTCCTACATGCGTTACATTGATTACACTCAGCTGACACTAATTTTAGTTATTTAGTTATATCATTTATAGAGCGCATGAATCACCCCAGTCGGGTATCTCCGCGCTGTAGCAGGTCTTGGGGACAGCCAGAGTAGGTGGATCAGAACAGTGAAGCTTTTAACTTTTTTCGGAACGACAGAAAGTTGGTACATAGACGGATGTTCCTGGGTAGTTGGTTCCAAAGTTGGGGGGCTAGGTAAGAAAAGGATTTGCCTCCCAATCTGGTTAGTTTTATGCGCTGTAAGACGAGGAGATCTTTGCATCCCAATGGAGGGTTCTAGGAGGGTGTATCTGACCAGCTTGTCTGACAGGTATCTGGGTCCCATATTATTTAAGGCTTTAAACACCATGCAGCAAACCTTGAATTTAACTATTTTGCGAATGGGCAGCCAGTGTAGTTTTTTGAGAAGGGAGAGTGAAGTTGTTCTGGAGGGAGCCCTGGTCACTAAGCGGGCAGCCACATTCTGGACTACTTGCAGTCTGTTCAGAGAGGTTTCCTTGGCTGAGATCAGCAGGGCACTGCAGTAGTCCAGGCGGCTTAGGACCAATGCTTGTACAAGGCTTTTACGTGTGGAGGATGGGAGAAGGGGGAAGACTCTGCAAAGCAGGCTTAATACATGGAAACATGCCCTAGTGGTTGCAGTAGCATGTTCCTACAGGCTTAGTTTGTGGTCAATTTGGACCTCTAGGTTTTTAACCACTTGTTTTGGGGACGGGGCTGGGCCCAGTTTATCGGGCCACCAGTTGGGTGGCCATCTAGTTGTTGCATCTTTGAATAGCATGATTTCAGTTTTTTCTGCATTCAACTGAAGTAAGTTGTTGCTCATCCATTCCGTGATGGTTTTCATGCCCTCTGCGAAGGTGGCCTCGATGTTTGTGGTGCTTTTGTCAAAGGAGAGGAGTGGTTGTGTGTCAGCGTAGGATATTGGTATGAACCCCATATTTCTCAGAAGTGACGAGAGTGGGGTGACATAAATGTTAAATAAGGTGGGGCTTAGGCATGAGCCCTGGGGTATGCCCTTTGAAACCGTAGTGGTCTGAGATTTGAACGGACCTAGGTTGACTGTTTGGGTTTTCTCCTTCAGAAAGTCAGTCACTCATGCAATGGGAATGCCGAATTGGCATGTAATAACTTTCAAACTTGCTTCGCATCTACGGCTTTCACGATGAAACATAATTGCCTCAGAGGGTGAACACTGATAAACGGAGGTGATTGTCCTCAGATGTTACCCCTCTATCTGGAACCATTCTGATGGTCAGATGGTGTAAGAAAACGTTCTACTCCCTCCCAATTAGTGAGACATTTAGGTGCCTTCTTTATTGATTAACTACTGTTCAAACCTAGTAGTTAAGGTTTCTGCTACATGTTTATTCCACCTGAAGAGCTTGTTGGTCCACACCTGGATTATGCTAATGCCCTATTATTGGCACCAGAGCTAAATTAGTGAAAGAAAGAGTTGGTTGTTTGAAGCTCGGCTCAAATGCCGGTGGCTGACGCAATTAAACATTGGCAGGCCGAATACTAGGGGGGGTAGTCTTTAATCTGTCAGAGACTCCCTGCCCCCTTTTCTCGCTTTTGTAGGATACTGTTTGTGAGGGTTTTGCTGTCTTTTTTTTCCTGCCTCTTTCCGATTTGTGCGTTCTTCCTTCTCTTGCACGCAGTAAATATCTGATATGGAAAATGTGTGCCAGTCCCCAAAAATAAATGTCAGTGCCCCTCACCGGCTCAAATTAAGCACTGATTGCCAATGCCTGCTTCTACAGTTCGACACTCTCAACTAGTAATCCTGATTTACTCAAACTTCCAAGTAAATAGCACACACCTTTGCAACTTATCGCACACAGAAGTACTCCCTGGCGCTTACCTTGACAGCGGAAGAATGACACGAACTGCTTACTGATGTTCCATTGTCAGATACAGCGATATTAGAACAAGAAAATACCGCAGTGAGATAGCCCAGGCAGTCCGCGACCTGAACTTAGGCAAAGCAGTAGCTCCAATGGTTTACCCATCCACATGTTCATGGGAAGCCAGGACAAAGGCTCCTTTCCCAGGGACCAGAGATTGGGAACTACAGTTATCATACATAAAGAGAGCAAGCCCTATTAGGAATGTGCATTTTATAGGCCAATTTCGTTATTAAACACATAAGTTAAGATCCTGACAAAAATATTAGTCTCTCGGTAAATCTAGATAGTCTATACATTAATTCACCCAGATCAATCTGGTTTCTTGCTGTGCTGCTTGCACAGAGTCCTTGGTAGAGTGGCTCAATTGCATGAAAATGTCCCTGTGTTCTCAATGGACGCCATATGGCATTCAAAACTATAGAGTGGCCATACATGTTTGAAGTCCTGACCAGGATGGGCTTCGGGCCGCGCTTCCTGCTATGCGTGCAATTACTTTACACGGTCCCTCTGGCCCAAGTGAAGGTAGACGAGGGCACATCCCTAACATTCGAGCTTCAGCGTGGAATGAGACAAGACTGCCCCCTCTCCCAGTTGATTTTTGCTCAGCCCTGGAGCTCCTGGCCACCTGGATTAGGCTTGATCCCTTGACCAGGGTACTGAGGTGGTGGGAGGACTGGGAAGATAGGATATCTCTGTATGCGGATGACATCCTTCTGTTTGTATCTGTTGCTGCCTGTACAATCAATAGGATACTTCATAACCTTACTCTGTTTCGTCATTATTCTGGCTACATCATTAACTGGAATAAGTCAATGATCTACCTCCCCCACGGTTGGGCCCCCTTGTCTCCCGAGAGACTGCGATGCACATGTATGCAACGAAGGATTCCACTACCTGGAGATATACACCACTGTATTCCCAGGCATCTTCATCGTCTTCATCGTAACCTAGCTCCTCCCCTGGATCGTCTAAAAAGGGATGTTCATACCTATGAGAGCTGTGTTTGGATTGGGCGGAGCGGCTTGTTTTGCCTTTCATCGGGAGCTGGGAGCCAGTGCCTGCTTGTCTCTCCACCCTAGGAAAAACAGAACAAGGTGGCTGGACAGGATTATTCGTGAAACAATTCCCCAGACACACAGTCAATCTGTACCATGTGACCACTGGATTTAATTTTCCAAACAAGTTTCTTTTTCTTTTTTACATTTATCAGCAATTTTTTGAAACACAAGCACAAACAAAACCACTGTCAATTCAAAAGGTTCATATATACAGTATCTACAAATGCACACATTTACAAATTTACAACAAAGAATCAAACAAAAAATTGGTTAGACACACCAAAAGACAATCACATATGTATAATAATTCAAATAAATTGCAATTATATACAGTGCAGAGATTAGTCCATAAGCAAACAAACGGGCACCAGTCCTAGAGATTGAAAAAACCAAGTGACAGGCGGGGTTGAGATCGAAAACAAGCCTGCCTGTCAACGAAAGCCTGTGGTGTAATGTTAAATAGGGTTGCGAGGCTAGGATACAGAGTGGTGGTATGATTTACATCCTAGCGGCACCCTTTGTTGTAGCCACAGGGTGGTATTGTCGACGCGTTTCGAACCTAAGTATTCAAGGTTCTCTTCAGGACAGGGACTGGGAAACAGATTCTGCAAAAAAGTACAGAATTTGGTGTCAGACGTACATTAACATACTGTAGAATGCCTACTCAGACTCTGTGAGAAGTAGAAAATATTTACCTGCACGCGGGCACAAAGATTGCCGTGGCGTAGGTATATCGTGTTCACACCTAGAAGACATATGTAAAGGTGCTCAGTGCACGGGGATTAAAAGGGTCGCACTAGGAAAGGCAAACGGTCTGTCCTAAGTATGAATCATACCTGCAATAGGCGCAGAGCAGTTCTTAAGGCGTGTAGGTCTAAATGGATGATACAAAATCATGTATGGAATATGTATCTCTCTAGGCATGGGTGCACAGCACAACACCCCCCCAAAAACGCCAAAATCGAATTGCGCGAGGTTCCTACCTGGCTATGCAGACCTACTGGTGTCCCGGCGCTCCACCTACAGACAGCTTGTCCCTGGGAGAGAGTGAGGAACACGGACCTTACTGTGGCTTGATTACTTCATTCAGAAAAGTAAGCATTGCTATGCGCAGCGGTTTGTAACTACAGATCCCAGCATTCCTTAGGGGCTTCACTCCATTTTTTGACCACACCCCCTGTTACTGTGAACTTGATTCAAAATACCTACTGGTGTCCCGGCGCTCCACCTACAGACAGCTTGTCCCTGGGAGAGAGTGAGGAACACGGACCTTACTGTGGCTTGATTACTTCATTCAGAAAAGTAAGCATTGCTATGCGCAGCGGTTTGTAACCAGCTCCGCTGCTGCCTTTTGACCCTGGCGCTCACAAAGGGTTTCTCTTTTTTCAGCGGGCCAATTTTAACTGCCGGCCTGAACTGAGGCCAGTGACCGGCCGCTTCCCTCCCCGTGGTCTGCATAGCCAGGTAGGAACCTCGCGCAATTCGATTTTGGCGTTTTTGGGGGGGTGTTGTGCTGTGCACCCATGCCTAGAGAGATACATATTCCATACATGATTTTGTATCATCCATTTAGACCTACACGCGCAAAAATAATGTGAGCCGCCCTGACACCCGCAAGCTTCTGAAGCCTGACACCACGCCTTAAGAACTGCTCTGCGCCTATTGCAGGTATGATTCATACTTAGGACAGACCGTTTGCCTTTCCTAGTGCGACCCTTTTAATCCCCGTGCACTGAGCACCTTTACATATGTCTTCTAGGTGTGAACACGATATACCTACGCCACGGCAATCTTTGTGCCCGCGTGCAGGTAAATATTTTCTACTTCTCACAGAGTCTGAGTAGGCATTCTACAGTACGTTAATGTACGTCTGACACCAAATTCTGTACTTTTTTGCAGAATCTGTTTCCCAGTCCCTGTCCTGAAGAGAACCTTGAATACTTAGGTTCGAAACGCGTCGACAATACCACCCTGTGGCTACAACAAAGGGTGCCGCTAGGATGTAAATCATACCACCACTCTGTATCCTAGCCTCGCAACCCTATTTAACATTACACCACAGGCTTTCGTTGACAGGCAGGCTTGTTTTCGATCTCAACCCCGCCTGTCACTTGGTTTTTTCAATCTCTAGGACTGGTGCCCGTTTGTTTGCTTATGGACTAATCTCTGCACTGTATATAATTGCAATTTATTTGAATTATTATACATATGTGATTGTCTTTTGGTGTGTCTAACCAATTTTTTGTTTGATTCTTTGTTGTAAATTTGTAAATGTGTGCATTTGTAGATACTGTATATATGAACCTTTTGAATTGA
This sequence comes from Lissotriton helveticus, assembly GCF_964261635.1. NCBI lineage: Eukaryota > Metazoa > Chordata > Amphibia > Caudata > Salamandridae > Lissotriton > Lissotriton helveticus. The sequence goes on from NC_136069.1 coordinate 723,658,557, forward strand.
CAGTGGTTTTGTTTGTGCTCGTGTTTCAAAAAATTGCTGATAAATGTAAAAAAGAAAAATAAACTTGTTTGGAAAATTAAATCCAGTGGTCACATGGTACAGATTGACTGTGTGTCTGGGGAATTGTTTCACGAATAATCCTGTCCAGCCACCTTGTTCTGTTTTTCCTATTGTTGAGATCCGGGTTGGTCAGATGTAGGATCCGATACCTTTACTGTTTCACTGTCTCTCCACCCAGCATCACAGCTGGGTTAGAGTGATGTCGGTGCGCATGACGGTTTGGCAGTCCAAAGAAGGCCGGTGAAACCATCAAGGGCACTGACAGCAGTGCCCACCTCTCCTCCTCCCCCTGCTGCAGTGCTGTGGCCCTGCCTCCCCCCCCCAATACTCTGCTACAGGACGAAAAATCAAATGATCATCATTTGATTTTTTGTTTGCCTCTGCTGGCAGGGGGGCGACTCTCCTTCGCCATAGCGGAGGAGCCCCCGCTGGGGATAAAAGATCTTACACTGTTGGTAATGCTCCAATCAATTTTCGTAAGAGTTATTCTGATAAAATATTATTATCTGTAGAAGGAGGTTAGTTGACACGCATGAATAAGTCACAAGAGTTAAAAAAGTTTGTGTGAATATCATTGGTGGACCAACAAAATTTAGACTATAACCGGGAAACACGTACTGAATATCCGAGACACACATACTGATCAATTTAGAGAGCAGTTCTTGATTGGAAATTTAGAAGTGTAGGTACTCACTAGTTGGAGTACCTGTTTGCTCCTGAGAAGTGTTGGTACACTCCCACTGAATGTATTGCAGTAGTGCTGAGAAGTGCAGGTACTGTTCCTTCCAAAATAAAGACGTGCGGGTACTTAGTGCCAGACAGTACCTGCCCATTTAAAGCACTGTTAGAGAGACAATCATCTATTTCAACATCCAAACGCTTTCTTCTCCCGACCGGGATTTTTTACATTAACTAAACCTTGTGATATCGCCTCACCTGTAGAATTAAGATGGACTGGGGTTTTCCGCCCTGCCCTGCTGTGGTAAACTGGTTACCACTGGTCGCAAAAGCCACAGCAGAGTCCTTAACACCGCATTTATCTGCCCAGCATTACAACGTAGGACGTGTCACGGAATTCTTTTTGAACGACTTTAAAGAATTTATGGTTTAAACCAATAAGTAAATATAGTAACCTCAAAAAAACCTTCAAAAATTTAAATTGCGACACTCAAATTATGTGCGGAGGTAAAAATTGCAAAACGGACAGCACAGGCTCATATCAAAGCCATAACAAAACTACAAATTGAGATGAGGCACAAATTAAAGAAATATGAATATATCTATAATTAAAGATTAACACATCTGTGTAATTTAAAAGGGAAGGGCGGTGCTTTGGTGTCACGTTTGAGAATGCTGTGAGTGCATAGTGAGCCGGAAACATCGGGTGCGACTTTTAACACTTAATAAAAAAAATGACAAGAAACATCTGCTTTTTTTGTGAGAGAGAATCGTATAAAGTTCCTAGTAGTCAAGGTTAAGAGTGCTTACCCGCATGGTGACGCTGATTGCACTGTTCATGTTGCCTTTGTAAAGCCATCCTTGTTTCGTTATTCCACCTTTCTGAGAGCCAAGGGATGCCGCGTCCTGACAACAAAACAAACAATGCAACAATTACTAACAAACGTTTCATTCTCATTTCGTCCATTAATCAAAAAAGGCAGAAATCGACTTCCCAGACAGAACTGTGGGATTTCTTAATATGCTGGAAAATAAATGCCAGATGTTCCACAAAACCCAAAGGCTGTACTACGAAAGTGCTACAGGACCACAAAAATCGTAGTAAGCACTACACAGATGTATGTAACATATGGAGCCTAACAACACCGGGCCAGCGTAAAGATGCTGGTTTTTCCCAGAGTCAATATCAGCTTGCAGTCTACAAAGACTTTACAAAATGGCATTCCCAAACATGTCTTTCGAAGCCGCAGCATCTCATTCACGAATGAGGGCATGCCCGCCAATCTAATGGGGCTCAAAGGCATGCTGTGCACGTTGGCACTAGAGGTGGGCGAGCCAACAATTACCAGTGAGAGCTGAGCCAAGGATCTGGATGCGCTCCGAGAGTCGGTGCACGAGCCGGACCCTGAAAATAGTCGGCATCTAAATCATGCAACAAACATCATGTGAAATTATAATAGCCTCTTTCAAATTTAAAAAGATGTTTCTTTAACAAGCAGAAGCGTTTCACCTTAATAAATCAGGTTTTTGTAGCGCACATCCTGAACTCACATATAGGAAGGTACTTTCATATGTGATAACGAAAAAAGGTTCTGTAAAATAAAATATCTGTCTAGGAGCACACAATTTGGTCAAGTGGGGAAGCCATAATTGGACCAAGGTTTTCTGGTTTCACGTTATACAATTCACCCGCTAGATGGATACCTAAGTTGGGCTCATTTTGGGCTTGTAGTGTGCTCGCTTAAAAAAATTTAATGAGCTTACCAGCAAACCACATTTCAGGTTGAAAGCATAATTATGCATAATCTCGTGAACTTTTCACTGAATTTCCTGAAATGTTTCACCCAAAAAATATACACCTTTGCACACAGTTTTCATAAAGTGCTGTTATCTTCAATTGTGTCACATCAGAAGCGAGAAATATAAAATGAATGCATATCCATCCTGTCTGCTGTACAAAGTAAAACATACATATATAGGACTTGGTGTGTAAGAAGCACCCACAAAACATGGATGTGGGCAATGCACAGGCAATATCCTGTCAGTACTGCTGGCAGACATGGTTGAAGTCATATTAATCATCAAATGATTTAATCTCCCTGTGCCTGAAAAAAAAAATACAATGTGGCCTGGTGTAGTGTAAACAGTGCTCATGTTAAGCACTCAATACCTTTGGGTCGAGTTTGACCTACATACAACTACAAAAAAACATTCAAGACATCAGTAAAATTGCTGCTGTGGCATATAATTACACTTTTCCACAACGTATGAGACATTCCAAACACACACATGATCTTTTCTGGTATAGGAAAGAAACTCCGGAGAACATAATGAAATTCATTTGTAATATAATAGCCTGTTTTGGGTCTAATCTAGGCAGCGCAAGCACTGTCTCTTTGAGACATGCTGTATCTACTCTGTGGGCTTTTAGCTCGCCCATCGCTTTTCATTCATTGCGTCTTGTGTCCTTCTTAAAATCTTTCTTATCTATGGCTAATGTGTCTTTTTTGGCCCTCCTTTTGGTATTTTGCCCCCTCCCACAGAGCAGGGGCCTATCACTTGTATCCTTTCTCTTTGTTGCATGTCTGTACACAATTTTTTTGGGGTTGCTTTCTGCCCGTCTTGTTGGAAGTTTTTCTTCCTTATCGTGATGATGTAAACTTTTTTTTAGCATTCATGTTTTTTTGCATTTGAAACATTACTCTGGATTTCTTATATTAGCTCTTTCAACAAAGAAAGGAGCACACCCTACGCGTGTTTTGAAAAATGAATTAAACTTTATTTTGAAATTCGGAAAGCAACCTGGATCAAAATACGCATCAGCAACCTGATCACAAAGTTGGAATCCCAGCCAAAAAATAAAACCTTTTTCAAAGTTTGCATTGGGGCATCCATTATTTTTTTCTTTGTTGTTGTTTTTTTCAGGAAGTACAGCAATTTCTAAACATTGTTTTATTGTGCTATTCGTTCACCAACGCAAACTTTGAAAAACCAATAAAAAAGTTGAGTAGAACATGCGTCACACTGTTTGTTGGTGTGATGCGTATTATAATAGCTAGCAGAAACAGTAAGCTATGGGCATCAGAGGTTCTGAAAACAATTTGCTACTGACTACATTTCCTGGCTTGCAACAGTCACTGCTCCGTGTCATGTGAGAACGTGCTTCGATATACTGTGGCTGAACAATGTCCATGTCGGCGCTTAATTGACAAACAAAACTCTGCGCCTCGGTGTGTTTTAAAGCTGCATCCGCATCTGTTCAGAGCAAAAACAGGAATATTAATAACAATATTCCTGTCCGGCTCCGTTTAATACCAGGGGTAGTACTGTCTATGTAGCTCAGAGGGTCAGTGTGTCTGCTGCGGAGATGTATATGCTACCTGCAGATGAAAGGGTTTAAATTTTAATGGCACCGTCTGAGGTACTCATTTAAAGTTGGTCAAGTAATTGGTTTTTAAGACTCTGTCAGTTCGAAAGTTGCTTTTTTATGAACAGCATCTAAGTAAGTCTGGTAACTGTTGAAATGGAAATACAGAAGTGTTTGTACTCACTATGTAAGAGTTGCTGTTAGCCACTGAAAACAGCTCGTTCTACCTGTGATAGCGTGCTCCGCTAAAATGGCTGAACAATTTCCATGGAGGTGCTTCATTGACATAAACAAAACATTGCGTCTCAGCATGTTTTAAAACCGCATCCACGTCTGTTAACCTCTTCAGCGCGGCGCGAATTTTCGCGCTGTGCTGAAGATTCGAAAAACGGGTGTGGTCATGACGGAACGGTTCCGTCATCAGCACAGCCCAACTGGCGCTGATGACGGACCCGTTCCGTCATAAGCATTGGAGGGGTTAAGCCTGAAAAAGGGACTGCACTGTATTGTAATTGCTTTTATATAGAGCTTACTACCCCTGAGGAGGCGTTGAAGCGCTTTTTCGGCGAGTAGCACACTACTCCGGAACCCAAGAAGGATTAGTGTTGAATTAGTATAGTGAAATATGAAAGAAATTTGAGTGGTGGACAGGTTAGTCAGTTATTTGGATTCAGAAGGATAGCGGAGGGGTTGAAGAGGGAAAAAGGTTTGCCTTTATAAAGTGCTTGTTACCCCTGATGAGGTGTTGAAGCGCTTTTTTGGGCAGGTAGCACGCTACTCCAGAACCCAAGAAGGATTAGTGTTGAATTAGTATAGTGAAATAGGAAAGTAATTTGAGTGGTGGATAGGTTAGTCAGTTATTTAAATTCAGAAGAATAGCGGAGGGATAGAAGCGGGGAAAAGGTTCGTATTTATATGGCGCTTGTTAGCCCTAATGGGGTGTTGAAGCACTTTCTTGGTGAGTAGCACGCTCCTCCGGAACCCATAAGGATTAGGGGTGAATTAATTAATTAATTAATTATGTGCTTATATAGCGCTGGAATCACTCCCGAAGGGGTACCTCCGCGCTTCGACCGCTGCGAAACCCTTCCTGGCTTCCCTGAGAGATGGTCCCTTAATGGGTATCTCCAGGGTGAGACCAGGCATCCCCGGCGGTCTGGTGGGGCCGTTAGTGAAGATGAGGCAAGCTAGTGCCCAGAGTTGCCGAGTGTGATCGCTGATCAGAGTGGGCACCGAGGCGAGAGAATTATCGAGTCCGCTGACCCTGGTCCAGAAACCTGCCGCGTCGGGAATCGAACCCTGGTCCCGGGCCGTCCTCTGCTCTCGGGTCTGCCGCCTCTAACCAGTGAGCCACACTACTCCACTATTAGTATAGTGAAAGTAATTTGAGTGGTGGATATTAATCAGGTATTTGTATTGAGAAGGATAGCGGAGGGATAGAAGAGGGAAAAAGGTTTGCATTTATATAACACTTGTTACCCCTATTGGTGTGTTGAAGTGCTTAATAACATCTTTCCTGCCCTGCTCCTTTTAATAGGAGGGGCAGTGTTGTCTATGTAGCATTGTCTAAAGATGCAGCTCAGTGTGTGTCTCTAAACTCTACAGACCCGCAAAAAACAACTGCCAAAGCCAAAAGGTCCCAAAGGCGAGACCTATTGGTTAGGCCAATCAATGCTTGTTTAATATGTTGCTAATCCAATTCTCTGGAGATCAGAAACTCAGGGGTAACTAGGAATCTCTTGAAATAAGCATAGTCTTCAGCTGGACACAATAGTGGCAGTGGTCCTCCAATCCCAGGTAAACACCTCTCCCAGGCAGCAGTCTAAAGCCATTATCTGAAGCACATTGGTCTTTAAAATTTCAAATAAATAAGGATGGTTCTCAGCACACTGAGTAGTATCTCTTCTTTACATTTAGTTCCCAGTACCAGGAGGGTATTTTCCGTCTATCCTCTTGTCTGGTCCGTTCTACATGGATGGGACTATTCCTATCCTTTGACTGGGTTAGTGACAGAACTTCCATGAAGTAAAAAGGTTAACGTCCTTCTGGGTTCACAGGGCCGAAACAGTGGCAGATTGTGGCTGACCAACTACACAGTCCATATGGTGCAGCACTGGACATTCTGAAGGTACACAATTAGGTCCTAGTGCATTTCCCTTCTTTTATAGTCCACTCATTTCCATGGGTGATGACAGGCATCTCTTAATGCTAGCATTCCAATTTTATCTCTCTCATGCTCAAGTGCCACTTCTCTTATGAAGAGAGATGGTGGACACATGGGATGTACCCTTGGCTGCTTTTAGCGTAGGTGGCACCTGGTGCAATAATCTTGGCTGGCAACCAAAGTCCTTCTTCACAGACTCCATCACTATCACCTCTAATGGTGTCTCCCATCTCTGCTTAGCTTCTCTCGCATTTATTTTGGAATGCCACCTATCCCAGTGCAGTCTCAGAGCACTTTACATCAAAAACATATACAGAGACAATGAGTCACACTAGTGTATAAGTCACTGTATAGGGATTGTTACTTAAGACGTTGTGAAAAACATTCCCATACTGGTAGGCATTATATGTTAAGAGTGTTTGTGCTGCAGAACCAAATGGGCAGCTTTATTACGTATCAAGCAGTGCAGTGACCAAGTTGTTGTACTGCACTGCATTAAAAGGAGAGAGCACAGCCGAACAATATCTACTGCGATATGGTGCTGTTGACCTTTCATCTGGTGCTGGTGTACATTAGGCTGCCTTATGCCAATGTACACACCTCTGCAACATAGTGCAAGGGTGTATGCATAATGTCAAGCATAGGTTTTATAGTGGAAGGGTACCCCTGCAGCACACAATTCTATGCCTTGACTTAGCTTAACACTTTAGCACTTTGCATGTGGGCTTTACAGTGCAGCACACATGCAAAGTTGGAAAGATCTGGAGAAAATACACCCCGTCCAAATTTATGCCGGCCTCGAGGAGGCATAATTTTTTTACGCAAATCCCTTTCTACCAAAAATAGCCAAAATTCATGGGTGGGTGCATGGGTACATCCATGTACCACCCATTGTACGCCACCACTGACGAGAAGTAGTGCAATGTACTACTTTATGGTAATTTAGTTGTACTCTCCAATGCAATTCTGAATTCGAGCTGCCAAGGAAACCCCCAAAACACTTGTACCAGGTGTGCCTCACTTTTGTGATTCAAACCAGCCTCAAAGTGTTAGTAAACCTGCCTTATATATTCAGGATTTGAAACATAACACAATGATTGGGGTGTCATATTATTAACATTGCATTGCTTACTACCCGTAGAAACCCTTTTAAACTACCTTAGAATGACCAAAGATTGAGGAAAAAAATATTAGGTTCTAAACCGATGTCTTGCAATTTGAATACAGCGCTTTAATGCCAAATTATAGCCCAATGTTCTATATTAGGAGTGTCAATTCTGAACACAGAGTAACAAAAGTATCTCAATGACAAAAGCAGCAACTCTCTGAGCTATCTACATAAAAGCGCATCTATGATCCATTTGTGCCGGTGCTTTCCGGTGGTTAGCACCGGCACATAATTATCAGGGCCGGGTCTATGTATCTGGAACTCAAGTCACATCTTGATGTTTTATCAAATTTACCTTACTGTACTCGCAGCGTGTTTTTCGCGCCTCGCGAGTAACTGACGGCAGTTAACAGTGTTGCGGGCGGCTGTGAGACTTCTTAGTAACTTAGCCTGCCCGGAGGCTGAGTCCAAGATAAGATTTAAATACATTAATAATAATAAATATTATGTTGAACAAGGCGGCGCGGCCACGGCCCTTAGTTCAAATTCAGTCAGTTTGCACTGTTTCCACTTGCAGGTGGGGGGGGCAGGCAGGACACACACACTGACACTGATTGATTTGGTTGTGATGGGGGTAGGGGCTGGCTGTGCGCGTAGTAGCGTGCATGCGCAGATTTTCTCTACATTACCATGAGCCAGCATTACCACCGCAGATCACCACGAGTCATTGTCGCGTTGAAGTCAGCCAGAGCAGTCCCGACCCGGCCGGCCGAAGATAACATTGAGGGAAGGGCAGCCTGTGCTATGCAGGCATCGATCAGCCAGCAGTACAGTACTGTCGCAGGCACCAGACCGCCTAATCACTGGTAATCATCACTCAGTTATTAAAGGCAGTGCCGGCCGGCCCACCACGAGAGTAACGGTAAGAAGTTAAGGAGTAAACAAACTCAGTACTACTAAAAGGCGTAGCCAACTAAGCTAACTAACTAGTAATGCCATTGCAATTCCTATAATATACTGCTCCTGGCGTGCCCAAACCAACGCAGTTTTCTTTTTGGGAGCGTGGTGGCGTGACGGTCCGGTTGTCAGATCGCCGGCGTGGTGGGAGGGAGGCAGGCAGGCAGGCAGCTTGCCTCCGGCGGCTCTATAAGATATCATTCATACCAGATACGATTAATAGGATGTGATTCAGATTCAGATGTCAGTGTACCGCCCTTAGCTGTACACCGACTTCCTGTCAGCGCCACAGTACTGGTGTTTAGGTTAAAAGCCCCTGGCACACTGGTTTTGTCCAAACATGGCGCGCAGCCACGCACGAATTAGATTCCCACAGTTTGGTTTCACTTTCTCATGTATGGTAATCATCGTCTCACGGTCAACAAGGTGCTCCAAGTAACCCCGGGCTTTGTCTGAAGGATAGGCAAGCAGAGGCATCCCCTCTAACTTCCATCAGGGTACAAAACTAACAATTATGTTTTGTATGCGTCTGTATTAGTTTACTAAAATCAAACCATGAACTGTAAAATAATGCTCCGTCCGAATTTCCGAGGCGTCACATCACACACACCTTCACTGGAATAATCAACTTGAGCGCATCCAAAAGAATTTTTATTAAAGAATAGTTTGCCCTCACTCGCGACTCGCTCAAATGCTTGGTGGCATCCTGATTACTGGCAGTCCTCCTGAGTCCTGGCCGGACATATTCTAGGCTGATTCTAGGCTTTAAAGTTGAAACCTTGTGCAAGGACAGTGCACGCACCGGCAGTCCGCCCCCACCTTTGTGAAAGCACTTCTTGCAAAAAGTTTGCAAGCATGCGACTGACTGAGCATGGTTTAAATGCAGCACAGACACAGTACTTGTGCATTGTGAGTACACAGCAGGCGAAAGCACTCCGTGCCTACTTATCTTTGCAGTGGAGCTCATACTAGAGAATACAAGTTTAGCAATGTTAGCATGCATATTGTAGCAATAATTAACGCGGAAAACTGATCTTATGAACAGGTTTTTTAAACAATTGAACAAATGATACACGTCAGTGCACGAAGGCAGGTACTTCAAAATGTGAAACTGGCGAAAATATAATATCTACAGAGAAAGTAATACATTTAATAAATGTGTAATGAAAATAGACTTAGAAAGGTTTGACAGGTGCCTAGTCTTTGTGAGTTTGTTAGTGAGCCTCCCATGATGATTTGCTACGAACACTTATTTTGTGTTAAATGTCCATTTTCAAGAATATCCCACTGGATTACCAACGATCCCATTAAATGATCTAATAAGAAAGTTAGGGAGTTTCTAGTGCACAGGGGCCACATCCTTGGCACCTTGGACCATTTTGAAAAATACATTTCAAAAGAGCAAATGCACACTTTTGAGAGTTTTCTAGTCCGTTAGTAGGGAATAGAAATAGCTTCTATTGACAAGCTGCCTGCAGGCCTTACTCTAGTCCATGCTTACTACTCGCCTACAGACCGCAGTTCCACAGTGTCACAAAACTTAAGTAGGCAGAGGCCAACTTGCAATATTGGGGCCACATTACATCAATTTGAGGCAGTAATGGAAATTTTGCAGCCTAATTTGCAACAATTAAAAAGTGCACTTAAAGACATTTTCAACAACCGACTGCTACAAAAGTAAATATCCCCCTGGCCGATCCTTAGAAATGCAAATCCTCAATTGCCTATCACCCATGCACATTAATGCAATCTACCTCTAGCCTGTGCCTATGAATGATTGAATAACTGAATGGAAAGCCTTAGGATGGGAAGGAATGTATTATTATCTGTATCACAAAGATCAGGTTTCCTTTCCAAAATGGTGTTTTCCCCCACATCATAAGTTCACAGGCACTAGCATCCTGGACCAGTGCAATGCCATCCAGTACAGGTGCCATCATCCTGTCTCGCTGCTCTGGCAGTCCTGGCTGGAATTCCCATTTTGGGGATGGCACAGACAGGAAATTAGAACCTCTAACTGTGGGTGATGCGTGACGGCCATGGCTCCATTGCCTGACATTTGAGCAGTTGAGAGCTTTAGGATACATCCAAATATTTAGGTTCTTATATTAAAAGATCAGTGAGAGGCCTATAGACCGACCGGTTGAGGTTCCTGCTTGCACTGCCTTGGAAGACTTTTAGCAACAGCTTCCTCGAGTATCATGAAAAGCAGGATGTTAAATAAACTGGTTGCCTTTTTTTCTACCAGTAAGTACCTAGTTGCACACCTAATGAATGAGCCCATAATCTTAAAGGCTCTTGAAGTGTGCAGCGTGCGATGCTTTGTGCTTGTAAATTTGTAGTGTAATTGTGCTGTGCCTTAGTATGTATTAAAGATTATGTGCAAAAACAAGTGACCGGAGTAGGTCAGCATCAGCCGCCCTCGCAGTGTCCTCCATTAATTTAATTTGAACTTCGAAGCAATCCATATCGCGCGGTTAGGGCATCACCTAAGCATTTGATTAAAAGAGGCGGCCCGTCCACTAGAATCTTCGTGCCACTGGCTTTCTTGAGAAGTTCATGCGGATTTATTTTTCCTAAAAATGACTTGTTTTTATTTATGGCGGAGGCCGGCAGAGCTGCAGTATGTGCCTACTAAGGAAATACCTGGGGCTTAATAATGTTTATTTATGCCTTTACTTTCTTCACTTCCTTATTACCACATGCTGCCTGCAAAGTTCCCTTGAGGCCTTGCTTAACCCAAGGCACGGGTCTGTTTTTACGATCTGAGTAAGTGAGGTTTCCCCATTTCGAGGGAGGGCAGCTGAGCTCACCTCGCCAGTCCATTTCTGAGATTGCCTGAAGTTAAAGTGCCAAGCCCTAGAGGTACCAAAGTAAACAAACTGAATGTGACTGCAGGATTAGGGTCCTTACACAAACTGCCTTGCTCACAGGACTAACTTTGCTTCACTTCTGTTTCATAGAGCTAGCCTATTCCTACATGCATATCATTAACAAATAACAACTGGCAATGTCTGGTAGCTACTCAGCTGTCCAAAGCATCAGCCGATATGCTGGAATTCTACCACAGTACTGGATAGAGCAGGAAGTTGAGACACTTGGGGTTGGTGAGTTTAGGATTGTGGAAAGATTTGGTTCATACAGTTTACCAACACCACAACAAGCAGTGGGCTTCAAAATGCTCCACTGCAACATACCTAACCAAACCCTCACCACCTCCATCGGAATGGACAAGGCTCATTTGCTATGTTTGTCTTTACTGTGATGTTTAGATTTTTCACAATCTTATGATTTCTTCAGTGACGTAACATTGAGGGCAGCCCCAACACTCTGAAAATTGTTCCAGTGCCACAGGCTTGGGAGCCTTTCTTTGACATTTTCATGCTTTCTGGCCTGGGAGCCTATGTGTGACGTTTGCAAGCTTCCTTGTCTGAGTACTTATGTGTGAGATTTCCATGCTTTCTGGCATTGGTGCTTATGTGCGACATTTCCATGGTTTATGGCCTGGAATGGATGCTTATGTGTGACACACACATTTCCATGGTTTATTGCATTGGTGCTTATGTGTGACATTTCTATGCATTCTGGCCTGAGCTCCCTTTCTGAAATTCAGATCAGGTATTACACCTGACTTTTAGCAGTGCCAGTTGAAGATGTGGGTGGAGCTAATATAGTAAGTGGGTGGAGCCAGAAAAAAGTAGGTGTGGCCTCCGAGAAACATTTCAGCACCTGCACTTCATATTTTACAAATTAAGCACTATGCCACTTTATCACGAATCAAAACTTTGACTAGACAAATCACATATTTCTCCACCAATAGCATTAACCATCAGAGTTATCAACAGTAACCACCATTGCTATTATTGCCTTAAAAGGCTGGCAACAAAGATCTCTTCAGGCTACTCTTATCTCGCCTCAGCCTGTCATGTAATGGACACCCCTCATGCTTGGCACCCAGTGCAGCAGCACTAGTCACACCGCCCTAATGCCAGCACTGGATGGACTGGCAGCACATCTCCATTTGTTCAGATAACAAACGTATATGAACATGGATTGCTAGGTTCAATGAGATGGCAAAAAGAGTCCTTCCGTGATGTACTAAATGTTTTGTTCACCCAGCCGACACACTGCCACCTAGCTACAATGATCTGTGCAGGATGGGGAGAGCAGTCACGGCTGCAGCCTAGAAGCAGCAGTGGGGCGGGAGGGGGTGAAGGGGCTTGTGGGGGCAAAGGGGAGTCGGGGAAAAAAAATCACTTACCTCCTGGCCGGCCACCGCTACCTCTCCTGTGTTCCAGTCCGTCCTCTTCCTGGCTTCTTGTGAGGAAGCAGGAAGCACCAGGGCTCCCATGCTCCCCGTAACCAATCACAATGCTGCAATGCAGCATTGTGACTGGTCTGAGAGAAGTGACATGGCATTCAGCCAGAGGCTGGAGAGGTGGGCATATTCTCCATCCATGCAGGCTATAATAATGCAGCCTGCATGGAGAAAAGGGAAGTGCACATGACTGTTTTAGGTGGCCCAAGAGGGCCGTCCAAACAGTAATTGCACACAGAAGTGTTCTACCACTCCCCATTGCGTTATCATTTTTTTTTCTCTCATTTCTTTCGCTGCTTCCTGGCAGTGGAAAACGCTCTTCCGCCCTAGCGGAGGAGCCGCCACTGGGGAGAGGAAGAGGCAGTGCAGTTAATAGAAGGAAGTCAAGAGGAAACAGTTTCCTAAAGGCTTACACTGTCTAAAGGTATGTTACAAAGTAGACAATAAAGATACATGGGGAAAATCAGGCTGGAGCACTGCAACTTTCCATTTACAAGCAACAAACTATCCAAACACCTTGCATTCAGATGGAAGTGAGGGAACAGTCAAGACAAACTTCATGGATTTGGAAAAGTTAGGCGGTAGGTAGCCCTCCAAATGTGGGGGAGCAGGACATATGATTGTACTGCACGAGAATAAGTCTATTGCCTCCAATCGTTCGTTATGACAGGCTGGACATGGGGCTTGTAGTCCTGTTTGTTAAAATGTCAGCCACGATGAGTGAACCCAATTTTGAGCAGAGTCAAATACTCTCTTGGGGAGCACCTTGCATGAAAAATATGGAGTGCACGTACCAGAGGGCTTGTGACACAAGCCTCCGCTATGCAGGAATACATACCACAACAGTCTGATTTTTTTTCAATGAGGAATAGGGTGGCACAGTGCTACTGCCCAAGGGAGATTCAAATCTGCATGTGACAACATGCATTGGACAAATAATTACACGTTGAGGAATATGACAGTCTTTGTGATTTGGGATTATGATGACACTTTTGGACCATGTAAAATGTCTGTGAGAACATCTTTTGGTTGTCTGTGGAAATGGAGGCTTTGTCAAGTAATGCCAGATTTCAAGCAATGCCAATAGTGACATCGAAAAGTCCAATGTGACATTGATAAGGCCACTGATAGTATCACAGGGAAGGAGATATCACTAGAAAAGCAGGTATACATGATGCTACAAAATTACTATGGAAAAAAGTCAACTCCATCTTTACGTAAGTTGAAAACTTGAAGATATATATCTATCTTCAGGTTACATAGATGTGGAATTAAGAATAGTAAAACGATACGTGTATATCCATAATTTTCTTGTCGATAGTATGGATGTTGATACTTTTCCTACATTATTTTTCTAACACAATATATTTGTAGTCTATATTCTGACATGCACCCTATAAGAAGTTATCAATCTGGTCATTAATTGTACTATTTGAAATTAAATGTTTATGATTGTGGGGCTGCGTTATGACCGCACGGCAAATCAAAACTGGCAAATGTCTATTATTGCTTGGATCTATATTGGTACCATAACGTCTCTTCAAAGGAATTTTTTTGTTAGAATTATACTTTTTTTCTATACAACTATGGTTATGTGATCTTAGAAGCGTAATCCACAACATCCATTATTTTACTGGATAGATCCTTAAACAATATTACATTTACAAGTTGAGGTAAATGTGAATGTGCCAAATGTGGTAAAAGTAAGTTATAAGTGATGCAAATGAAAGCTTCTGCAACTTAAATTATATGAGTTATATCTCTGGGTTCCCCTACGTCTGACACCGTAATATATTCCTGAGTGGATTTTCCACGCTCATAAACACACGTCTGGCCAGGGGTAGAACCTGAAATTGGACGGCTATGGTAACCAACACAAACATACATACATGCTCTCTCCTTTGCACCAATACAATGGATGTGAACTCAAGCATACAGTTACACCCCCAAATAATCACTTTTTTTTATTAGGTCTCGGCTAGCCGCGCGAAGCGCGTCTCCGCCGAGCCCCTATTGTTGGCATGTGAGCTTCCCAGGAGACAGTCCTGGCCGCGCGCATCGCCTTGGAGGCGATTTGAAAGTGCCACGCGCACGCGAACGAGCGCTGCGGCCAGGCGCTGTCTCCTGTGAAGCACACACGCATGCGCATACACATGGTTCGTGAAATTGCAGATGAAGGTAAGTAAATTTATTTACATTGCATGTGTCTAAAGTTTCAAGTTGTTTCCCCTACGATTCCCCTCGTGGTGTGCCTGGAGAGAGAGTACGACTGTGCCTAGCAGTGACCGATCCCTCCCCCTCACTTTCTGCCACGGGACCTGCTTCGTCCCCGGACAGACAGACCTGCGCTTACCTCTCAGCCATCTTCACATGTCCCAAGGCCCCCCCGTCGTCTGTAGGGTCCAGTCTGAGGCTCTACTCCGCCACTGCCGGTCCGGGCTTCCCCTTCCTCGTGCCCCAGAAACTCCCCGGCGTGCCGGGAGTCGCAGAGTTCCTGTTCCGGACTCCGCGCTTGGTACAAGAAGTGCCCGCTGGGCGCTCTCCGTGCCCCCACTCGGTGAACCCTGGCTTCCTCCTCCCCGCGCACCGGTCTGTCCCCGTGGCCGTCAGGGCGCCCTCGGCGTGCCGGGCTTTCCCCGCACACTATCCGGACCTTCCCTCCCTCCCTCCGGCGCAGCAGGGACTCGGAGCTCAGGATTGAAACCCGAGCCTTCCTCGCGGGAGGGGGAGGGAGTGGAGAGGACAGCTGGGAGGAAGAGGGAGGGTACAGGAAGGCAAGGTGATCGTGGCACCGCTCAGACAAGAGGAGCAGTGCAGGGTGGGGGGCCTGGGACGGGGCAGAAGTGCAGAGAGCACATGTACCCACGAGACAGTAGGGATGTGAATGTCCCCTGATTGCCATGCGGGTAGAATGGAGCGGCAGGTTGCACTCCAAAGGGACAGGCGGGTAAATTGCCACAAAGAAAGGAAGGCAAACAAATCCTCGCGAGTCTCACTCACATTGACAGGCATCGAGTTGTCCCCGTGTCCGCCTGTTTTGTTGTTGTTTTTTGGGCAGTTTTATATAGCACAAACTGGACCCGTAGGTATTGGAGGGTTTTACATGAGCCCCAGTGATTCTTAGAGTTTATCCATTTGTATCTCTTCCTTGAGCTACTTTACAACTTGTACATTTCCATTTCAGAGTGAGTGTGCAGAGTGAGTGTGCAGAGTGAGTGTGCAGAGTGAGTGTGCAGAGTGAGTGTGCAGAGTGAGTGTGCAGAGTAGTGACTGCAGAGTAGTGACTGCAGAGTAGTGACTGCAGAGTGAGTGTGCAGAGTAGTGAGTGCAGAGTAGTGAGTGTGCAGAGTAGTGAGTGCAGAGTAGTGAGTGCAGAGTAGTGAGTAGTGAGTGCAGAGTAGTGAGTAGTGAGTGCAGAGTAGTGAGTGCAGTGTAGTGAGTAGTGAGTGCAGAGTGAGTGTGCAGAGTAGTGAGTGCAGAGTGAGTGTGCAGAGTAGTGAGTGCAGAGTGAGTGTGCAGAGTAGTGAGTGCCGAGTGTGTGCAGAGTAGTGAGTGCAGAGTAGTGAGTGCAGAGTAGTGAGTGGCTGGCCCTGTTTCTAGCTCAAGTGGCACCGGCACCTGTAGTCTAAAGATAATATCTCTGCCTCAAGTGAAGTACTCTGGTACCCAAGGATGACTAGAAAACAATATTATTCACAACGTTGCTTACTATTCAGCAACATTTGACAGTTTGCAATCAATCTTTATAAAACAATTCAGAGTTTGATAACAAATTAATGCAACACATTGTAATATACAATGGCAATAGCTCAAACTTTAATGCTGCGAGACCTATTGCATTGTAAATGCTTGTTAGATTTTTTTATTGACCCAGCCAAACCCAATAATAAAGGAAAACCCGGGGTCTAACTGAGGTTTTTTAGGTCGAGCAGACCTACATTCAATGCGTAAGCATTGATTGTGTCTGCTTCAGACCTATTGTGAGCCGTATTTGGGAATGTGGACAACAGTCGGACGCGCGCTTTTTCCTAGTCAGTTTTGACCGCGCCTCTGGCTGCTTGCAGTCTGTGCGCGGTTTCGCTTTCTGTTAGAAGCGGGCGGGCGGGCACACACACACACACACACACACACACACACACACACACACACACCTACCTACCTCACCGGAGTCGGACTCGCACCATCTGCCAAGGGAGCCCCGCAGAGCACTCGAGCTCCTCCGCCACTCTACCAAGAAGCGGAGCTCTCCCCATAGGCATGTGGCCCCGCAGTCTCCCCGCTGGACTTCACCCGGGCCCCCTCCTGGGACCCGGGACTTCATGCGGCACTTCTCTTCTCTGGGCTCGCGCTCGTCAAAACGAAACTGAAGAGTGGCGCGCATGCGCAGGCAGCCCCCGCCCTCCCACTCCTCACATGCCAGCAAAGAGCTGATGGCAGCGCAGGACTGGTTGAATTAAGGCGCGCTAGTGAAGATATTTAACCGGCGCCGTGTCTGCAGCCCGTCATAGCCATTTTTTGCCTATTCGGCGAACGGCTGGAGCTGCAGACTTTCTATTGATCTATCTCCGAAGGTAAGCCTGGACTTTTGCTCCGATTACGGGAGGGGGGGGGGGGACACATAATGTATTTCCATCAGCCCGTTTTCTTCAATTACGGACTGTGTTTTTGGCCTTTTTCTACAGCATATTAACCTGCCACATCGCCAGCTTATATGGTTTTTACGGCAGCTGTCCCAGCCTTTGAATCAGGGGCTCCTGTGCACGGTTGTAGACATTAACCCTTTGTCCACAGTATTCTTATATCAGCTGTGTGATCTATATGAATCTTATTCTACTCTTATTTTTGCATTTCATCTTTACAATGTGAGCATCAGCATAACGAGCATATACCATCTTTCTATTTTTATTTACATTTTTCCCTGCACACAGGTAGATCGCACAGCTAGTAATGTTTCTTTCTTATTTTTCAGATAGATCTCTCTTGCATTTTGAGTCTATCACTTTTAGCCCTCATTAGATAATTTTTCTCCGGTTTTCAACAAACATGTGGATATAACCTTGTCATAAATTGTATAAACGTCTAGCTCTACTAATGGCTTTGTTTCACGATCTTAAGGGAATTCCGTTGCTAGTTAGGGCAGCGTGTATTCATGTCTTTGCGTAATATACAAATAACACCCCAAATTTCTGCCCTTCCTTTTTTCCTTATTTCGTTTACCTGGTTTGTATTAAGTTAACTCCTCATCTTTATCACTTACAGTTTATGTGTACCTGATTTTTGGACATCAAGACAGCACAGTCCATAATCTCGGCCCTATATCTTTGGCCTCCATATTCCAGGATTTTTTCCTGGTTTTACAGGTAACATACAGCCATCATAGTGAACATTGGTAACTAAAGGGTGGTGTCTGACCTAATATCATGTCTCAGCCATGATAACATTCCATAGTAATGTGGCAGACCCATCATCTGAAGGTCTTAAGTACTATACGATTTTACATGTTTCATCCATGGTTCTTATCCTATTATAATGTGGCAGACCTATCATCGGAGGGTCTCTAGTACTATATGATTTGTACATGTTTTATCCACGGTTCGTATTATGTTATGTTATCTCCTCCCTCTCCAGCCCTTTATATTTTTTTAACTTTTTTTGCATCTCCGTCTTGTTGGATTATGAATTCCAAATATAAAAAATGTGTATAATTCATGTTATCTGTGACGTAACGGCACAAGTTGCCAGACTCACATCCTAGTCAGATATACTTAATGCAATACATAACTTTAGTTTCATGATGTTTTTATAAGCAGCAATTAGTTCTAGGACAATTGATGTTCAGATAAATCAAGTAACAACATTCTGTCATCACGGTTGTGCTACATAAATCTCATTGTGTTATGTTATTCCATGGAGTGGTTAGTAAAACAAAGCATCTAAAGTGCATTTTTCAACTTGGGTATCCGTCCCTCCTAGTCCTAGGTGCGTATTTGCGCACTGACTGACAGTCCTGAGACCACTGAGGAGACCATCTCTTTAAAACTACACTTATTTCACTCCGCCAGGCATCCTTTCACTGCGCATCACGCTGTCCTACTGTGTGCTCTTCCTCCGTTCCTGCCACCTGCTGATCTTTCTATACATACTTACATAAGGATCTTTAAGTCGCGGTGCACTGCTTCCCCTCACCCCAAAATGTACCCCAGAAAGCTTGTAAGTGCGCGGTGAGTTTCGCAATACCTGACTTGTTTTGTTGTTGTCGAGGTATGCTGCTTGCTTTCACTTCTGAATTTGTAATTGGAACCTGGTTCATGCTACAATACAACACATATTGCATTACAAATGCTATAGGTGTCACATTTGCGAAACTTACAACTATTGGCTTTGTAAATGACAAAGCTATTAATTTTGCTATTTTCAAAACCAACACATAAATAAAATATTTGTCATTTACAATACCAATAGCTCAAACTTTCCTAATGCGAGACCTATTGCATTGCCGGAGGGACCGCGACAACCAGACCGGAGGAGGCATCGCCATCATCCACAGAGACACCATCCGCATCACGACCAACACCGACGACACCCTCACCACCGCTGAACACCTGCACTTCCAGATCCACACCAACCCGAAGACCACCCTCAGAGGCACCCTGATCTACCGACCCCCGGGACCACGCACACGATTCAGCGAGGACATCGCCGACTTCGTCAGCCCGCACGCTCTCCCCTCCGCCGACTACATCCTCCTGGGGGACCTCAACTTCCACCTGGAGAACAACAACGACCGCAACACCACCACCCTGCTCGACAACCTCGACAACCTCGGACTCAAGCAACTGGTGACCACCCCCACCCACCTCGCCGGACACACACTCGACGCCGTCTTCTCTTCCAGCAAAGACGTCACCTTCAGCCACGCAACAGGACTCCACTGGACGGACCACAGCTGCGTCCACTTCACCTTCAGAAGAACGACGATCCACCACCTCCAGCAACAGGCTGCTCGAAGAAGCTGGAACAAGATCACAGCCAACCAGCTCACCGCCTCCCTGAGCCAGCACCCTCCCGCCAACTCAGCGAACCCCAGCCAGGCCGCCGACAACCTCACGAAGTGGATCAGCAACTGCGCGGACGAACTCGCCCCTCTGAGGACCCCGCCCAGCAGATCCTGCAGCAGAAAAACACCATGGTTCACCGACGAACTCAAGTGCTCCAAGAAGAACTGCCGAGCCCTCGAGAAAGCCTGGAGAAGGGAACCAACGACGGACAACATGGCCACCCTCAAGCTCGCCACCCGGAAACACCATCAACTGATCCGCGCCACCAAGAAAAATGCATACAAGGACCGGCTGGACAACAACGCACACAACTGCAAGGAACTCTTCAACATCGTGAAAGAGCTCTCCAACCCCAACGCCGGAAACAACGACATCACCCCGTCGCAAGACCTCTGCAACTCCCTCGCGTCCTACTTCCACAACAAAATCACGGACATACACAACAGCTTCAGCAACCAACCAACGCAAGCCACAACCGCAACGACGCCACCATCCACCACCCTCCGCACCTGGACCCCGATCAGCACCGAAGACACCATCCGCACCATGAACTCCATCCATTCCGGATCTCCGACTGACCCCTGCCCTCACCACGTCTTCAACAAGGCCGACGCTGTCCTCGCACCCCACCTGCGGGACATCATCAACACCTCCTTCGACTCCGCCACCTTCCCTGAGAGCTGGAAGCACGCCGAAATCAGCGCTCTCCTCAAGAAACCCACAGCAGACCCCACCGACCTCAAGAACTACCGTCCCATCTCGCTCCTCCCGTTCCCGGCCAAAGTCATCGAGAAGACCGTCAACAAACAGCTGGCCGCCTTCCTCGAGACGAATGGATCCCTCGACCCCTCACAGTCCGGCTTCCGAGCGAACCACAGCACGGAGACCGCCCTCATCGCCGCCACCGACGACCTTCGAACTCTGATGGACAACGGAGAAACAGCGGCCCTCATCCTCCTGGACCTCTCCGCGGCTTTCGACACTGTCTGCCACCGCACCCTAGTACAGCGCCTCAGCAACATCGGAATCCAGGAGAAGGCACTGGAATGGATCACCTCCTTCCTCGACGGAAGAACACAAAGAGTCCGCCTACCACCGTACAAGTCAGAGGCCACCAAAGTCATCTGCGGCGTACCCCAAGGATCCTCGCTGAGCCCAACCCTCTTCAACGTCTACATGAGCCCCCTCGCGGCCATCGCACGCCAACACAACCTGAACATCATCTCCTACGCCGACGACACCCAGCTGATCCTCTCCCTGACCAACGACCCCGCCACCGCCAGAGCCAACCTGCACGAAGGGATGAGAGACGTAGCCGAATGGATGACGACCAGCCGCCTGAAACTGAACTCAGACAAGACGGAGGTCCTCATCCTGGGCGCCACGCCCTCCGCCTGGGACGACTCCTGGTGGCCCCCCGCCCTGGGCACCGCACCCAAACCGACGGACCACGCACGCAACCTGGGCTTCATCCTGGACTCCTCCCTCTCCATGACCAGACAAGTCAACGCCGTCTCCTCGTCATGCTTCAACATCCTGCGCATGCTACGTAAGATCTTCCGGTGGATCCCCACCGAGACGAGGAAGACGGTCACCCAAGCCCTTGTCACCAGCCGACTGGACTACGGCAACGCCCTCTACGCCGGAACCACGGCGAAACTCCAGAAGAGACTCCAGCGGATCCAGAACGCCTCGGCGAGACTCATCCTCGACATCCCCCGACGCAGCCACATCACCGGACACCTGAGAGATCTGCACTGGCTCCCGGTCAACAAGAGAATCACCTTCCGGCTCCTCACCCACGCGCACAAAGCCCTACACGACCAAGGCCCGAGCTACCTCAACAACCGGATCAGCTTCTACACTCCCAAGCGCCTCCTCAGATCAACCAACCACGCCCTCGCCGCCGTCCCCCGCATCCGAAGAGCGACAACAGGAGGAAGATCCTTCTCCTACCTGGCCGCCAAGACCTGGAACTCACTTCCGACCAATCTGCGCCTGACCCAAGACCACCTCTCCTTCAGGAAGCAGCTCAAGACCTGGCTGTTCGAGCAGTAGCGGCACCCCCCCCCCCTCCCAGCGCCTTGAGACCCTACGGGTGAGTAGTGCGCTCTACAAATGACCTGATTGATTGATTGATTGCTTGTTTTATTTTTTACAACAAATGAAAGTCAGACATTACAGAATCACTCCTGTCAATGACGACGTGATCTCATGATTGAGCTGTGGCCAGAAGATGTTGTGTGACCACAAAGAGAAGTGCACAATAAATGTGTGCATTGTCGGCACTCGCTGAATAACATTTTTGTATAAGAGAGGCGTTATTGCATACACTACAAAGGCAGCAACATCGCCTCCGTCGTTAGAGTGAAACTAACCCATGGTATGAAACTTATAGCATTCCTACTGAATATAGCATCTATTCTTTTAAACATCCCTTTTAAGACATTTAACATTAGCAAAGCTCTTTATCACTTTAGAAGCACAAGAGCACGACAGGAACAAGAACACAGGTGTACCCATTCAATGTGATTTACCTGCACATAGAGACCTAGCTCCACTGAGCAGCCGACAGCTCAAGAGAGCACATTTGTTTTGTATCCAGTGCTAGGGCTGGAGAACCAAAACCAACAGGGGCAGAAACGCTAAAACCAGCCCCATTCCCTATGTCTCCTCGCAATCTCTGTCTCTTTTCATCCATCTATTCTCTGTCCTGCTCTCTCTTCTGCCTCTCAGAAATCTTTCTCTCTTCTTCTCCTCCCTCCATTTCTCCCTCTTTTGAAAGCTCCAGCCCCTGCTGCAGTTGACCTCAGGAGCTGGGGAAAATGACAGAGCCACCAGGAGCGCCTCTGGGCGTTCAAACCCTGCCCCCAAGGGCTCCAGTCCACTGGGGAAATGCCCGCTGGAATAAAAGGCCTGTCCGGCCATGTCCAGAGCATATTGTATATGAGGTGCGTACAAGAACAGCATTGTTGGGTGGAGTCTAAACTGAGACCGAATTATAGATATAAGGAAGTGATTGGAAACATTCAATTTGGCCATTAAAGACAGAACACAATTAATTAAAAACGATTGCAATCGAAGACACAGAAAGTTAAAATGATATACGTAGAATCACACTTTTTGTTTACATGTTGAAACCAAGTTCAGGGTCCAGTATTACAAGTTCTAAACCAGCAATTTATCAACTAAATACCATCTTCTCTCACTGGTTTTAACTTACCCCTTAAAGATTGGCAGTATGTATATATGATTGTTAGACCTGGCACCTTGGCGTGAGTCTCCCTTCCTCTTTTTGCTGATGTTCCTCCGATGTTTTGCTGGTGTTCGATGCTCAGGGCACTGCGCTACGGCCAATCCGTGCCGCAGTGCAAGTGCTCCCAAGGTAAAGTGTATATGAAATTGATTTCCACGATTGGCTTATTTGGTTTACTATCAGTCCCCAGTAACGTGCACGAGGAGTGCTGGGGCTTGTAGATACAAATGCTGCTGGTGGGCTTGCAGCGCTGATTGCGCCACCCACGGAAGCGGCCTCGTAAGATGTGTCTCGGGTCCGCCATTGCTGACCCCGCGTACAGTCTCGTACTGCACGCCTGATTGTGCAAGTTCCCACACTTGCCAGTCCCTGAACCTTCCCTAACCTCCATATCAGTCACCCCTATGGTAGGCCTACGGGCAGGGTGCGTTGCGAGCGTAAGGTAGGACAAGCCTAGAGTGTGGCATGTCCTAGTAGTGAATTACCGCCCTGTTGGTTCTTCACTATTGAAGGGCTACCTGTTCTCTTAGGTCAGACGAGCTGTCGGAGCTATTACACGCTATAGTCAAGGCAGGCTCTGGGAACACGGTAGCAGGTCAAGTTTAGTATGCCTGAACTCAGAATAATAAAATACTTCCTTTAGTAGGGTTTATTTTAATAGCCTGTGTTTGCAAACGCTACTTTTAGAAAGTTAGCCTTTGCTCGCCTAACTGTTCAACCGCCTCTGCCAGGATGTGTATCTGCTGTCTGGGTTTGTGTGAGTGACAGGGCTGGGAGATTCCCGGGGATAGTCGGGTGCTCCAGGTGGTGAATGGGGTGCTTACACCAGGATGGGTGGGCGGAGTAGTCCTTGACTCTGAATAGGGTTGTGCTCCTCCACCACAATGCTGGCTCCACCGCCCGCAGAGCGTCTGATGTTTCTGCCCTGAACCCTGAAAGAAGACGGCAGCGTCCTGTCAACAAAGTACTCCAGAACTGGGTTGAACCAGGATCAGGCCCCCTGGCCTGAAAAGACAAAAGAATCGCAGTATAAATATAGGAGCTCCGCTCCTTACAAATCAGATCCAGTTTTGACCACGACGAACCTCTGCCTGACTAGAAGGACCAAGAGAATCTGAAGGACGGAAACCAGTCTGTATCCTGTTAGACTGGCCTGCAGTGGTGCCTTGCTGAGAACGGAGAGGAAAGGACCAGAAAGGACTTTGTAGACTTGTGCCTGAAACGATCTCCAAGGGCTTGATCGAGAGCTTGCCCCCTGAACGGAACCCCAGGACCACTGGGTTCTATCTGCTTGTGCCCGTCTGCTGTTGGGCCTTAGTTCTTATTCCCTCGCCAGAGTTGTGACTCGGGTGCCTTCGCCCCCTCCCAGGTCGTGACAGCTCGGAGCCTGGTCGCCCCGCCGTAGAGAGCCCCGCTCATCCCTGAGTCGCTCTCCGCTTCAGTGCCGGGCTGCCTGCTCTCCTGTCACCTCGCCGCTAACAGAGCGCGATTGTGTACCTCTCATCTCTCCAGCCGGAATCTGCATGGAGAACATCTTCATAGCCTCGGACGGTCCGTACGTTGCAACGTACCCGACTGTCTCGCTTTGTCCTCCTGCATACCAAGGTTCGTGCCGCACCTCAAGAAAGGCCTCCCCGTACAGTGGTACCGGAAGCCTGGTGTTGCACCCATCTGCCCGAGAACGCGACGCCCCTCACAGATCCACGAGTACGACCCGGCGTGCTGAGAAGTAGTACGCCCCGCAGGCCTGAACGGCGCCTCGCCCCGTGAGCTGCATCGATCCCGGATCGCCGCAACCCTCCACAGTCTAGCTCCTTCGCCTCGCTCCTCGAGGGGGACCGAGCCAGAGAGATCCTCTGGAGAACCGTCGGCCTCGTTCGGGGTCAGCCCTCACCAGCCGCGCCTGAAACGCCTCGGACTTCCACAGCAAGGTACACTTGAACTCCGTCCCGAGTTCATATCGGATCCAGGGTCCCCAACGTTCTTATTTCCCTGTCTTCGTACCTTGCCGAACAACGAACATTGAAAGACTAAGTTTGCCTATTGTAATCTGGTGGCCCCCATTCGCTAAACGTTATTGTTGGTCTTGTGATAATTCTGCTCGAATATATCTTTTATATAAAGTATACGTATTTTTGATACAACCATTTGACTGGTGTCCATTTGTGGTGGGTCAGTGGGTTTACTGTGTGTGATCATAAATGCTTAACTTACAATCGCCCTGAAGATTAGCCTTGTCTGCTCGCGCCACGTTGCCTAGAGGGTGAGCAGGGGTTATTCAAAGGAGTAGTTCCCTTGCCCTGACGATTGGGTCTCAGGGTCCCTGCTTGTCACAAGTACCTACCTGTGCCAACCAGAGACCTTCGGGTTCCAACAATGATGTAGCCAAATAAGCAATAAATAGTAACTTGCGATAGGGCCTTACTTATCCCGGTACGGAGCATCACTTGAGCAGTAAAAGCTAGGTGCTTGTTTTTCTCCTGCCTTTAGCACCATGCAAACTCAATACTTAGTCAGACACTCATTACAGTTTGTTCATTGCGATTAAACAACCAAAATCATGATAAAAACGAAAATATAAACTGGTATTTCAAATGCTGCATGTATAACAAGCTTACCTCATCTTTATCTGCATCTTCATCCACTTCATAAACGTGAGATGGCAGCTTTTCCGACTTCGTTGCTTTACTGAAAAAAATATATATATATTATTGACCTTAAGCATTTTAAATTTGAGTATAACACAATTATCATTTAGCAAACCCATCTCTTTAAAGCAAACGAAAAAAAGAATTCATGGATTTACTGTTTAACAAGTTGTTTATTAACCACACAATGCCATATTCCAGTTATTGTAATTGTAAATGGTATTTATATAGCGCTCACTACCCCGGACAGGGCATTGAAGAGATTTGCGGCGAGTAGCACGTTACTCCCTAACTCAAGATTAGAGGTAAATAATTAACAGATTTGTAACATCTAGTTTTTTTTGCATGAGTTGTGTTGGGTGTGTGTTCTTGATTTCTTGTGTGTTCAGTAGAGTTTAGAGTAAAGATTGGAAGATGGGAAAGGATCTGGAAGGGGGAGTAGTAAGTTGTTTTTGTAAATAGTGGTTATGTGTACCTGGTACCTGAGTTACATTACAAACAAAATAAAGAAAGGGAAAGTTTGAGAAGGATGTTCGGGTGTTCATAGTAGTCAGAAAGGTTTGGGATGAGTCAGAGAGAGGAGGACTGAGACAAAGGTTGAAAGGAGGAATTAATTATTTTATATCAAAAATGAAATTATCTTATTCATATATATGCACATGACAGTTAGTAATGTTTCATTGGCTGGAGAAAATCTATATATATATATACATATATACATATATATATATATATATATATATATATATATATATATATATATATATACTTGTATGTCCATAGAAGCAGCAATATTTACACAGTCAGGTGTGCACATTTATCTTGTGGTGAAATATGCACATTTTCATAATATTTCTTAAACGTTTAGTAGCAGGCAGAAACTCTTCTATATATGCACCTATATGTACATAGAAGCAGCAATTAGGCCTGTCTTGTATATACATGTATCTTCTGGTATAACAAACAAGTTATTTACCTTCTGCAAAGCCTTATCTGGTAGAAACTCTATCTAGCTACAGATTTCCCACCCCAGAACACTCTCCAGGTGGCAGACCAGACCTGGAAAATCCCGAGAAGCACCCCTGTGTCAGTTGGCTAACCTCTTGTTTGAATATAGGGATCCAAATGCTGCAAGATGCCTTTTTTTCTAAAATTCCCAGCTGACAAGTGGTAACTGGGATTTGGATTGGACTTTGCTGATGGCCTCTGCCTGGCACTGGCAGAGTCTCTAGTTATCCATTCACGGTCCTATGGGCTTAGAGGTGTACACCTGTGGTTGCTTGGGCACCAGGAAAAAGTTTGAAAACATTTGCTCCAGGGGGACTTACTGCAGAAAAAGTACCACAGCATCAGACTGAATTTCAGATTTCCCACATGAAAGGCTCCAGCAGTTCTGAAACAAAATAGCAGTCGCTTTCTGAGTTGAAACTTGGAAACTTTTTCAAACAAAAACCTCAAACGCTCCACAGCCTTAGCCGGACCAAGCTATGGCAGATATCTGAGCAGCATTTCAAAGGCGGTGGATACAATTTCAAATATGTCCCACAGGGAGACTGAGTTTTCTTTAAAGAAATGACAAAGTCCCTTTTTTGGCTTAGGACTTTGTAACTTTTCAAACATTATGATTTGCAGAATTCCACTGGGACCCTTCAGTTGTTGTATCTTACCAGGGCTTCATCGCTGTGAGCCTCAAATCATGCCTAGGTTCGGTCCACCT
Organism: Lissotriton helveticus; assembly: GCF_964261635.1. NCBI lineage: Eukaryota > Metazoa > Chordata > Amphibia > Caudata > Salamandridae > Lissotriton > Lissotriton helveticus. The sequence continues at coordinate 723,685,888 of NC_136069.1, forward strand.
CTTTCATAGACCATCATTACCGCTCTGTGCTCTTTGACAGTACTTTCAACCAAAACCCTAAAAATCACAAAAACATTCATATTTCTGGTTCCCCCTATGATTAAGTGGGGTCCCTGGGTTCCAGAAATGATTAAGGGGGGGTCCACAAAAGTCAAAATGTTAAGAACCACTGCTCTAGAGGGTGTACTCACTTCCTAGGACTACATTTAGAATTTCTGCAATGGTTCTTAATCCCATCCATGGCCTCTATCATCTGCAGCGAACCATCGCCCAATGCCTATCTCATCCGAAATGGGCCCCCAGACATGGCTGCTCTCACCTGCAGCGGGACCCCAGCCATTGCCCCCCCTCGCCCCCAGGGGCCCTCAGCCATGGTCCCCCTCACATGTAGCGGGCCCTCAGCAATGACCCATTTCACCTGCAGAGTCACCCCAGCCATGGCCCCTCTCACCTTCACCGGGCCCCCAGCCATGGCCCTTGTATGGTGCCGACTCCGGCTCCTTCTCACTTCAGGAAAAAAAATTAGTACTTAAAAAGATTGTGAGAATTATAATGACAAATACATTTAAAATAGGAGGTTTGAGGAATCAAGCCTAAGAAAATAAGGAGAATATCTTCCTGGAGTATTTCAGGATCCAGTCGGCACACGTCGGTAAAAGGGACTAAAGCCATGAGGCCATTGAAGGGCATGCTAGCGAATCAAAGCACCTGACTCCTTAAAAGAGAAGTGAGTCTTTTTTTACCTACTTCGCTCATAATCTAGCAGGCACCGCCTCAATTTTTCCTTCTTTTGATTGGCCATTTAAGGTTCCCTGTTATGAGACAGAACATTTTTCAAGCAGCTGCTGCAATGTACATTTTAAAATGGCTATCTCAAAGCGAACAATTTCAGTAAATGCTACCTGCTTTGTTTTAGGGAGGCGATATGTACATTGGGCTTTTTTCCAACATGTCCACCTGTAGTGAAATATAGATCTATAAGGATCCCCAGATGCTGGCAGGAATTATTCTACACTTAAGATGATCAGTGGGGATCCTACACTGGGGAAAGAGGCTTGCATGGCTGTTGAGCTCACTGAGGGAAACGGCACAGGTCTGGTATGAACACAGGAGGTGCAACATAGTTTTTCTGATCATTTTACTAAACCAGTTATGCCGATGGACTATCCCTCCGGAAGTGATATATTACAACAACAATAATGTAATGCTTTATTTTAATACAAATTACAGATATTTTATTTGGTAAAAATATTCTTTATGGTGACTGATTCTCCTAAGTCAAATGGCTTCTACCATTAGTAAACAGAAGTCTGAACGGAAAGGGGTAATAACAAAGAAGACATGACTATTGAGTGCAAAAAAAGATGAAGATTATATGGCACAGATAGAATTTGTTGTGCATGGCTCACATTGATGGCCATTAGCATGACTTATCGGTTTCAAAATCTGGTTATTCACAGTTATGAGCAAACACAAGGAGATGATGGATGGAGTGCTGAAACTTTTCAGACACTCACCCCCGTCACAGATCTGGGTTGAATCCATCATCGTTCTTTAGCTCACTTCGGCACTCCAGTTCAGACACAGCTATATGCAAATCAGTCTTGACAAGCATCCTCGGACTGGTTTCGGGCTAACAGCCCTCATCAGCCAGGCTAGCTTGAATCTGGTGGCAAAGTGAGCAAGGGACCCAAGTCTAGGCATACCCTGTCAACTAGTGGCAAACAAAGCAAACACAAGAAGATGATGGACGGAGCGCTGCAACTATTCAGACACTCACCCCTAGTTACAGATCTGGGTTGAAACTATCATCAGCCAGGCTAGCTTGAATCCATCATCGTTCTTTAGCTCACTTAACCACCAAAGGGTCAAGACTGATTTGCATATAGCGGTGTTTGAACTGGCGTGGTGAAGTGAGTTAAAGAACGAGGATGGATTCAACCCAGATCTGTGACTGGGGGCAAGTGTTTGAAAAGTTTCAGCAGTCCGTCCATCATCTCCTTGTGTTTGCTTTGTTCCCCCTAAGTTTGCAGGGTATGCCCAGACGTGGGACCCTTGCTCACTTTACCACTGGAATAAAGCTAGCCTGGCTGATGAGGAGTGTTACCCCGAAACCGGTCCCGGAATGCCTGTTTCCGGTCCAGGGAAGACATGGCTTGGCAGTTCGGGCTGGACTGTTCTCATGAGGTACAATGTCAAGACTAATTTGCATATAGCGGTGTCTGAACTGGGGTGGCAAAGTGAGCTAAAGAATGAGGTAGGGTTCAACCCAGATCTGTGACTGGGGATGAAACGTTTCAGAACTCTATCATCTCCTTGTGTTTCCTTTATTCACAGTTATGACACAGTAACAGTGAGAACAAAATAAACCCCAAACGTTCAATCTTAGAGAGTGAGGAGATCAAGGAGGGGAACAAGTTAAACAGCCACTACATGCCAAGGCAAACAATAGTTGTACCTCTGATGCAAGATTCAGCAAATCCACCAAACATTTGGGGGCTGGGGGTGGGGGAGTGCTGAATTGTGAACAGGCAGTATATCGAGAACAAAGCTAGCCTGATTACTATCATAAATCCAGATAAGAAATCCAGATCATAACCTCTGAGAAAAATAGAAACTTGGCCTCCCAAGAGGAAGAAATGGCCAAGCTCTATGAACTACATACAGAGGCCACCAGCAGTACACCTCTCTTTCCCTTCAACATCACTCCAAGGAACCAGATCAACTTCTTGTAATCTTGTGGAGCAGTGGTGGGTTGAGGTCTCCTAAAATCCGTATTTCTTCGGAGCAGAGAATATTTTCTTCCCAAATATCTCTACAAGCATGCAATAATTGGTAAATGGCAAAACAAAAACAAAAAAACTGGCCAACACAGAAACAGCACAGAGAGACTAAGCTGTAACCATTATATTATTTCACTGTTGCACAATATTAGCAGTGCAATAAAACAAAACGTTTCCTTCAAATGAAACGCTGATGACTTCATCTTGTGAATCTCAATTTAGAAAACAAAGACTTAAAGTGGGACTGCCATTGTATGAAGCGACTGAGGGCAAGTCTCTGGCCTCCGGGTCAGTTATGTCCTTTGTTATAAGCAGTAGTGGATTCCCATTTTTTTTTTTAGCTCTGCAAGAAAAAAACAATTCTGGCAGAAAACTCAATTGAAGGAAGGATGTAATAATGTAAACGTATCCATCTCCCTCCAGGCAAGCAGATTTGATCTTTCAATGACTGCTATGGCATTGGCCGGACAAAGCAGACAGCTACTTTCACAGCTTGTGACTCCTAAAATGTAGCTACCATGTCTCCAGGGGCCAAAGCAGGAAGATAGTTGTTTTTCCTTTCCCCATGCAACTGGAGCAACCACTCACCAGGCCCGACTGTGGAATTCTGAGAACTCCTCACAGAACAGTCCTGGTTAATTCTGCTTCAGTGGGGATCGTCTTTGGCAACACAATGTGTTCAAGTACAAACAGAAGCAGGGATGAAAACTCTGACGATCAAGAAGAAGAATCTTGGGGGCAGGTGGGTGATATCAGACTCTGCACATGGCACACATCATTTAGCTACTGAGTTATAGGTGTAGGACCAGAAACTAGCTGGAATAACTCAATCGCACTGCCACCAAACCAGGTCCCATAGCTTGAACCTATACAATCCATATCGGCACCGCAGTCAGTGTCCACTGGAAATTGTCGAAGGGCCTTTGCACAAAGCAGGCATGAGTTTACTGAGGTCGATTTTCTGAGGCGGTGCATCAGCTACTGGAAAAAAAGCAGTAGGCTGAATATGGCTTACACACAGAAGTTTATTGTCTGTGATAAAGAGTAGAAAAATAAGGACTGATTGAAAAGCACTCCCTCTTTAAATAAGAATGTTTTACCCAGAATCCTTGGTGAGGGGACGCGCATCAACAAAAGAACAAGGGCCCCAAGAAATGTGAGATACAGTAAATTATCTGAAGACCGGAGAAGGAGGACTAGTCCTATGAGCAGCTTCCATTCCTTGCCACTTTCCATAAAGCGCAAAACTAGCATATTGGCCGGTGATTCAGCAAAAGGAATTTCGTACACCAGGTGCATGCGCCACTCCCAGTCCTGCCTGCTGGACATTTCATTTTTTAAGCCATAGGGATCCGTTTCCAGTCCTACCACTAGAGGTAAAGATTTAATTGCAAGACCAGAGGCTACCATTATGCATTAAAGGCATGGCAATTAAAAGGTTTAATGCACAACGTTAGCCTCCGTGTCTTTACTGGAATCTTGATTCTCTGTTCATTACATTTGGAGAATTGCCATTCCCTACCACACGTGGGAATGTGGTAGGCCCAGCTGCGAGAGAATATATAAATATGCGGTTTTATATAACTTCAGGCTCCAAGAGTGTGCAAATATTAGTGTAAGGAGTCTTTACTGTGCATTTGGGTTTGGAATGATGCACTGTATGGTTTCTTTTGGATTAGAGTTCCTGTCTGTGGCACTGTATGTTTTTTTTTGGATTACAGTTCCTGTCTGTGGCACTGTATGGTTTCTTTTGGATTACAGTTCCTGTCTGTGGCACTGTATGCTTTCTTTTAGATTAGAGTTCCTGTCTGTGGCACTGTATGGTTTCTTTTGGATTAGAGTTCCTGTCTGTGGCACTGTATGGTTTCTTTTGGATTAGAGTTCCTGTCTGTGGCACTGTATGGTTTCTTTTGGATTACAATTCCTGTCTGTGGCACTGTATGCTTTCTTTTAGATTAGAGTTCCTGTCTGTGGCACTTTATGGTTTCTTTTGGATTAGAGTTCCTGTCTGTGGCACTGTATGGTTTCTTTTGGATTAGAGTTCCTGTCTGTGGCACTGTATGGTTTCTTTTGGATTACAGTTCCTGTCTGTGGCACTGTATGGTTTCTTTTGGATTACAGTTCCTGTCTGTGGCACTGTATGGTTTCTTTTAGATTAGAGTTCCTGTCTGTGGCACTGTATGGTTTCTTTTGGATTAGAGTTCCTGTCTGTGGCACTGTATGGTTTCTTTTGGATTAGAGTTCCTGTCTGTGGCACTGTATGGTTTCTTTTTGGATTACAGTTCCTGTCTGTGGCACTGTATGGTTTCTTTTGGATTACAGTTCCTGTCTGTGGCACTGTATGCTTTCTTTTGGATTAGAGTTCCTGTCTGTGGCACTGTATGGTTTCTTTTGGATTAGAGTTCCTGTCTGTGGCACTGTATGGTTTCTTTTGGATTACAGTTCCTATCTGTGGCACTGTATGGTTTCTTTTTCTTTCGGATTACAGTTCCTATCTGTGGCACTGTATGGTTTCTTTTGGATTACAGTTCCTATCTGTGGCACTGTATGGTTTCTTTTGGATTACAGTTCCTGTCTGTGGCACTGTATGGTTTCTTTGGATTACAGTTCCTGTCTGTGGCACTGTATGGTTTCTTTTGGATTACAGTTCCAGTCTGTGGCACTGTATGGTTTCTTTTTCTTTTGGATTACAGCTCCTGTCTGTGGCACTGTATGGTTTAATTTAGATTACAGTTCCTGTCTGTGGTACTGTATGGTTTCTTTTGGATTACAGTTCCTGTCTGTGGACAGTGCGCAGCTTCCTGTAGTCTCTCCATGGCGCCCATATGTCATCACTGAAAGGTAACATTTGGAGTTCGAGGTCAGAAAGGAATACGCTCTCAAGGACGGCAGCATGTTTGGAACACAACAGGCCAGCTACACTCAATGAGCCGTTTGCTACTTTTGAGCAACTTTCAAACTGTTGCAAAAACGCACAGCTCAGCCCTCATATCTACTCACCGACAAAGTAGCGCCTTAAACTAGGCGGCCAGAATGACAAAGCAAGGCACTTTGTAGCGATGCTGCAGAGCCACCAAGCCAAACCAGTAGATAAAGGCACACTGGCGCCTCTCTCTAAAACACAAGTGTGGCATGAAAAAAGACGAAGGTGCCACATAATCCGCAAATGGCTTAACATTTACATTACACGTTAAAGCTCTGCCTTGAAGTTTACTAAACATCATGGGCGGATGGAAAGTAAGGAAGGGACTGAGGCAGCTCTGCTCCCAACTCAAACATGAAACAGGATATGCAACCAGAAAAGCAGACTTCCACGGAAACAGCTCATCCTGTAGGAACAAAGACCACCCCTGAAGCTTTATCCGTTTCTAATCACACAGTATACCATGTATGCGAGGCGATTACAAAGTTTATATTTTGATTCCTCCATAGATTAAGAGTGGATATTCAATTTGCAAGCTCAAGCATGCCTGCTTTACACTTCTTATGAATTCAACAGCCTAGCGTTCGTTGCTGATTTTGCCCTGTGCTATACTTGGTGATTCTTCAAATAAATTTAATTTGAATGAAATATTTTATTTTAAACAAATCAAATGGCATGAAACAGAGACCAAATCAACATTTGTTCCACATAGCCATTCTAAACTATGGAACGAAGATAATTCCAGTTACCAAACTGCAACACATTTTCCTTCAGTAATATCGAACAGAAAGAAACGAAAATGTCATACAAAGATGACCTTAATCTGTATTTACATATAGAGACTTTATGAAAGAAGGGGACCACGCTTGCATGTGCCTACGCACACAGTCAGTTGCAATTATTTTCAAATTTATATAGTGCAAACTTGACTCCAGCACATTAGAATGTTTTACATGATTCCCAGACCACATTATATATTTTCCAAATCCTCCATCCAGAGCAGTATGGGGACAGGTTAAGCAGATACTCTTATCACTAGCAACACCGGATTACCAGGGTGTCTGCAGGTTCCATCAAGCAAAAAACCCTAGAGATAACTTAAGAGTGAAGTACCGAATGTGCAGTTACAATACCAAATGTGGACTTGCCACACGTGAGCAGCAAAAAGCTCCCATTAGGCCATTCAAATGTACTAAAACAGCCAGCGTTGGGCGCCATCAGGCTGCGAGTAGGAGGTCACATGGTATCTATACTCTGATTTGGCTATTTACCATGCCAAAGGTTTGACACAACTTGTGTCCTGTGTCTTCACAGGGCAACACTTCCTTGCGTATAATGACCAGTGAAGTACCAGGCTTCACTGTAGAGATCCAAGCCTGTTCCTGAGGTGGTAGTGTTGAAACATGGTGCATCTGTACTGAAGAAATAGGCACACAATGGGCAAAGTTGAGAGTGGCCATGGAGTCTGCCCTAGCTCCAATAAGGCATGATGGAATCAAGTAAGCACTGGACAATTGGAGAGGTAGAGGGCCGGCGAGTTAGGCCCATGGCTGGACTGGCCATTCAGACAGACTGATCGTCCCAGAGGCCGTTTGCAGCTCCCAGGGACTGGTGGTCACACAAGAGCTAAGCAATTACGACAATGAAGTGCTGCATTATAGTGCAAGCTCCTTGCTGCCGAATTGTTTATTTTTAATAGCCCCATTTGTCTATCTGTACATGCGCAGTAAAGTGGTTACCTTGCTGTCCCCTTCCCACCCTCTTGATCTAACAGAAGCTGCTGAAACTTAGTGCAGGCTTAGCAACACGACCACTGTGGACCAGCCAATGTTAGACCAGAGGGAATGGTTGACGACCTGACATTGGGAGTGAAAGGATTTCCACCCATTTGTGAAAATTGAAGAGTCAGAGCAATGAGTGAGACAGAAAAAAGGGAAAGAAAAGCATCATGTGAAAGTGCTGAAGTGTGTGTGGGGTTGTTGGTAAGATAGGGTTCCAGCTGCGCCCACCTCCTCCATCAAAAACAGACAGGATATGCACGGTCTGCCAGCGAATACCACAAGCCAAATTTGTAAAACAGCCCATGAAATAGCGCTACTACATAGGCAGATGTTTTTTAGAATACATAAGCTTGATTGAGACCACACTGAAATGAGTAAGTATGGCTGAGCATTGAAGATTTGGAGGTGCTTTCTAAGTCGCCCATGGGAATGTGGTGTTGCGTGGCATAAAGACCACACAGAGTCAAGTATGCATTTTAACCAAGTCCTGCTGAGTGGATCCTGCACCCTGGGCTATATATCCATAAGGACTGGTCTCGAAATGTAACTGCATCATCTTTTTTAGGACCTCATTCAGTGGTAGCATGCCTCATCTGGCTAGAGCAATCAGTCTTCTTTCTCTGGAGCTCGATACATTTGTTAAGTAGACTGAACGTGCTGTGAGGAATTATAAAGTCCTTCTTGCCCTATAGCAAGACAGTTCTCGAGGGCTTTTAATTTCTTTTCCATTTGTAAGTTAGTGAACTGTTTGTTAATGGTCATGTTCATCTGGTTTGATGTCATGATCTTTAGAACAAGATTTTCTGGAGTCAGATAGAACAAGTCCTAGATTCTTCACTACTTTCTTCCAACACGCGGCAAATTTTAACATTTAAATTAGGCTGGAAGGCTCTCCACAATCTTTGTCAACTAGGTGTTCTCCTGCGACTTTCAATCTTTTCATGCTGAATTTTATTAGAGTGATAAACCATCTATTCTGAAGGGAAGTGCAGCTGACATTAAATTCCAAAGCGATGTTGGAGAAATCTGATGGTAGCATCAACAGAGACTTCCAGAAGTCCAGGTAATCCAGAAAGCAGCAGCTTGACTTCTGCTAAATGTGCCAAAAAGGCAACACATCAGCCCACATTTGCGGGGACTTCACTGGTTACCCATCAAGTAGAGGGTCAAATTTAAGACTGACACTGGTACATGACGCCTTGTATCGGACTGGCCCTGAATACCTTAGAGCTGGATTCAGCTTTTACAACCCTTCTAGACACTTACGATCTACAAGACAACATCTAGCTGTGATCCCAAAGTTCCAGCATCAAAGATCTGGAGGTAGATCACTAACATTACTGGGCGCATAAGCACGGAATCAGCATCAGTTGCAATCTCAATGAAGGTTGCAGTTAGGAGGTTTATCCACAATTCTGGATCAAAGACCTCTGCTGGTATCATATTTGGGCCTGGAGCTTTTCCTTTGCTACATTTCTTTTGATAATGTCAGGTTCTTCTCCCTGAAGATACTTTGAAACAGCTTCTCCTTCCGACCATGTCTGTTTTTGTATTTTTTCCTTTGGTAATTAGTTTATTTTGTTCTTCAATGTCGACGTAACTTTCATTGAATGGATTGAATACTCAACAGAAGTGTTGTATCCAGTTTTACTCTGATACGGTGGCTTCTAAGAAGCTTCTTTTTGTTCCAAGAACTTCACCAATTTTATTCCGGAATTACTTGTCTTTTTCCACGGCAGCTTTGAAAAGGATGTAATCAATGACTGTTTGAGCTCCATGAGTTTTGTAGGTTGGAGTCTGGGTGCATTCGTTTTAAAACGAGTTTTAGGCTGAAAGACTCTCACTGGAACAGAATGTTAGAAGTAATTTGTCTTCTGCACCTTTTTAGGTCTCGCCTACGCAGTGCGCATGCACTGCATAGGAGACCTTTAGCCGTTGTGCAGCTGCTTTTCCAAGGACATACTTGTGCTTGTGGCAGCATACAGCTTGAGGGAGTGCGCAGCAGCACGCAACAAGCACGAGTGTGTGCTCGGAAAAAGAGCAAACAGCTGCTGCTTAGCGCGCACGTGCATTCCCCTACCCCTCCCACTTGGTTTCTCTGTTGTTACTGCCCCTTTCTCTCACACACATGGCTCAGCTGTTTCTCTTAATTTTCATGCTTGTCCACTTCAGCCAAGCTCCTCTGCACAACAGTCTGCACCATCACTTCAGCTTGAAGTGTAGTGGTGCTATTTGCTCCTCTCTACTATACTCAACTTTTATCTTGCATTAACTCTGTATGGTAGGATCAAGGGTTGTTGTTGTTTTACACCCCTCCTTGCGCCTGCTCAGACCCCAAGTTTTTCATCATGGGTTGCGTTCCCAACATCCTAGATTAAACCGTCTCATCCAGGTCCCATTATATTTTCATGCAAATCATCCTCCACGCTGCAAGCGATGTATCCGGAGCAGAGCACGCATTCTAGCCCTTCAAGGCAGCCCATTCTGTACACAATTACAGTGCTGGTAAATACATTTACACACTGTGGCTTTATAACTCAGAAAACCTAGGGCAAGTAGGTGATCTGTAAACCTTAGAGCAAAGTATTCCATCATGTCAAGGGATAGCATACGAATATAATACCTGAAAGGTCTGCAGAATCATCATAAAGCTATATGTAGTATTCTTACTGCAGCCTTATTATGACATTGTTTGTCGATATTGTTTAAGGTGCGTATAACTATACAATATCAGGTTGTAGGAAGTGGCCCATGAGTAATACATCATCCTCAAGGAAAGGGCCACAGTCTGAGTAATTTGTGGTGTTGTGAAGCTGTGATATAGCTGTTCCAATTGAATATGAATGCTGCAGATAAATTATCCTTTAACACATCAGGAATAATCACAGAAAATCTTTCTCTCACACAAAACAGATTGTTAGCAAAAAGAATCTTGAGCATTAGTCAGCACCACTACAATATCACTCAGCACCACTACAATATCACTCAGCGCCACCACAGCATCACTCAGCGCCACCACAGCATCACTCAGCGCCACCACAGCATCACTCAGCGCCACCACAGCATCACTCAGCGCCACCACAGCATCACTCAGCGCCACCACAGCATCACTCAGCGCCACCACAGCATCACTCAGCGCCACCACAGCATCACTCAGCGCCACCACAGCATCACTCAGCGCCACCACAGCATCACTCAGCGCCACCACAGCATCACTCAGCGCCACCACAGCATCACTCAGCGCCACCACAGCATCACTCAGCGCCACCACAGCATCACTCAGCGCCACCACAGCATCACTCAGCGCCACCACAGCATCACTCAGCGCCACCACAGCATCACTCAGCGCCACCACAGCATCACTCAGCGCCACCACAGCATCACTCAGCGCCACCACAGCATCACGCAGCACCACCACAGCATCACGCAGCGCCACCGGGAGCATCACGCAGCGCCACCGGGAGCATCACGCAGCGCCACCGGGAGCATCACGCAGCCCCACCGGGAGCATCACGCAGCCCCACCGGGAGCATCACGCAGCATCACGCAGCGCCACCGGGAGCATCACGCAGCGCCACCGGGAGCATCACGCAGCGCCACCGGGAGCATCACGCAGCATCACGCAGCGCCACCGGGAGCATCACGCAGCGCCACCGGGAGCATCACGCAGCATCACGCAGCGCCACCGGGAGCATCACGCAGCGCCACCGGGAGCATCACGCAGCGCCACCGGGAGCATCACGCAGCGCCACCGGGAACATCACGCAGCGCCACCGGGAGCATCACTCCGCGCCACCAGAGCATCACTCCGCGCCACCAGAGCATCACTCCGCGCCACCAGAGCATCACTCCGCGCCACCAGAGCATCACTCCGCGCCACCAGAGCATCACTCCGCGCCACCAGAGCATCACTCCGCGCCACCAGAGCATCACTCCGCGCCACCAGAGCATCACTCCGCGCCACCAGAGCATCACTCCGCGCCACCAGAGCATCACTCCGCGCCACCACAGCATCACTCAGCGCCACCACAGCATCACTCAGCGCCACCACAGCATCACTCAGCGCCACCACAGCATCACTCAGCGCCACCACAGCATCACTCAGCGCCACCACAGCATCACTCAGCGCCACCACAGCATCACTCAGCGCCACCACAGCATCACTCAGCGCCACCACAGCATCACTCAGCGCCACCACAGCATCACTCAGCGCCACCACAGCATCACTCAGCGCCACCACAGCATCACCCAGCGCCACCACAGCATCACCCTGCGCCACCACAGCATCACCCTGCGCCACCACAGCATCACCCTGCGCCACCACAGCATCACCCTGCGCCACCACAGCATCACCCTGCGCCACCACAGCATCACCCTGCGCCACCACAGCATCACCCTGCGCCACCACAGCATCACCCTGCGCCACCACAGCATCACCCTGCGTCACCACAGCATCACCCTGCGCCACCACCGCATCACCCTGCGCCGCCACCGCATCACCCTGCGCCACCACAGCATCACCCTGCGCCACCACAGCATCACTCTGCGCCACCACAGCATCACTCTGCGCCACCACAGCATCACTCTGCGCCACCACAGCATCACTCTGCGCCACCACAGCATCACTCTGCGCCACCACAGCATCACTCTGCGCCACCACAGCATCACTCTGCGCCACCACAGCATCACTCTGCGCCACCACAGCATCACTCTGCGCCACCACAGCATCACTCTGCGCCACCACAGCATCACTCTGCGCCACCACAGCATCACTCTGCGCCACCACAGCATCACTCTGCGCCACCACAGCATCACTCTGCGCCACCACAGCATCACTCTGCGCCACCACAGCATCACTCTGCGCCACCACAGCATCACTCTGCGCCACCACAGCATCACTCTGCGCCACCACAGCATCACTCTGCGCCACCACAGCATCACTCTGCGCCACCACAGCATCACTCTGCGCTACCACAGCATCACTCTGCGCTACCACAGCATCACTCTGCGCCACCACAGCATCACTCAGCACCACCACAGCATCGCTCAGCACCACCACAGCATCAGTCAGCACCACCACATCATTACTCAGCGACACCACAGCATCACTCAGGGACACCACAGTATCACTCACCTTCACATCATCACCCAGAACCACCACAGCATCAATCAGAAAGACCACAGCATCTCTCAGTAACACCACAGCATCAAACTAAAGCACCACTGCCTCAATCATCATAAAACCAGCATCAATCCGGTGATCCAGATATGGAGATGAGTCTCTAGGTCCATGGGTTGGTGAGGTATACTGACATGCGAGGAGAAACCCCTCTGGCGGGGCACGTGCCTCCGACCGGTCTCGGCTTTGCCCGGATTCCGTCGCTGGGACACTATAGGGATCTCGGCGCTGGGTGATGTGATGCGTGGACCCACACTTAAATCCTTCCGAAGGCTGCAGGAGGATGTTTGACTTGCACAAGTCCCAATTCCATAAATACCTCCAGCTGCGCCACGCTCTGTCTCCCCTGATTAAAATCCTTACGACGCTACCAGAATTTCACCCACTGGAGGGTAGACTGTTGATGGGGATCTGGGAGGACATAAAATCCACTAACTCTATCAGACACTGACCACACATACCAAGACAAACCTGCAACGGATGAGGGCAGCGTGGGAGGCAGATGTACCGACCCTTTCAGATGACGACTGGACTGAGGCCCTTGCCAGCCCCTTGGGTTCAGCGGTGTCCTCTAGATATCGACTGATCCAGTTTAAATATCCTCATCGGGTGTTCTACACCCGCCTCCTTCTCTGGAAGAATAGGCCTAACCCATCCCCCACCTGCCTCAGATGCCAGTCGGAAGACGGGTCCTCTTTGCATACAGTCTGGGGCTGTACGGCGATACAACATTTTTGGTCGGGAGTACTGTCCTGCCTGGGGCGAGTGCTGAGCTGGGACCTCCCAGCAGATCCTCTTTTAGGACTCACAGTGGCCAAGCGCGGCATAGCCCAACATTGGAAGTCCTCTTCTCCCCCGGGGTGGCGGCCTGGAAATCTGCATTAGATAAATGTATATCTGCCGAGGTGGCGGTGTTTCAGGCTCGGGGTTGCCCGCAGAAGCATGGGAAGATCTGGACTGCATGGGCCAACTGCCAGGGCATTGACCTTTCTATCATTCCCACGTCAACGTATCAGGACCTTATAGACAGACTCACCATTTCATAACTTTCCAATCAAATGCGTTGATTGGCCGGCGGGGAGTTATGGGTGTATGTTTATATGCCTGTATAATGCTTCAAGCGGGATGTGCGGTGCAAGGGAGGGGGGTGGTGGGATGCGTGGGTTGTTGGTTTGAACGGTTCATTGATCCTCAAACGATACCCTCATCAGAGACTGGTGTACCTATGATCCGTGCCTTATATGAACATTGCTTGTGGGGGGTACGCCCCACTGGATGTAAATTTTCAATAAAATCTATTGTAAAAAAAAAACAGCATCAATCTGCACCACCATAGCATCACTCAAGGTCACAAAAGCATCACTCCAGGACAGCACAGTATCACAACGCCACAAAAGCATCAGTAAACACCACAAAACATTCACTCAGCAGCACTACAGCATCATTCAAAGCCACCACAACATCCACTCAGCACCACCACAGCATCAGTGAGCACATCCACATCATCACTCAGTACCAACACAACATCACTCAGGGCCACCACAGCACCACTCACCTTCACCACAGCATCACTCAGCACTGCACTACCACAGCATCACTCAGTACCACCACGCCATCACTAAATGCAACCACAGCATCACTCTACAACGCCACAATCAGCATCACCACAGCATACGGCAGCACCACCACAGCATCACTCAAGACTACCACAGCATCCCTCAAGGCCAGCACAGCATCCCTCAAGGCCAGAATAGCATACTCAGCACCACCACAGCATCACTCAAAGGACACCACAGCATCACTCAGTACCAACACAGGATCACTATATGCTACCACAGCATCAGTCTGCAGCACCACAGCATCAATCAGCCTCACTACAGCATCAGGCAGCACCACCACAGCATCACACAGGACCACCACAGCATCACTCAAGGCCAGCACAGCATCACTCAAGGCCAGCACAGCATCACTCAAGGCCAGCACAGCATCACTCAAGGCCAGCACGGCATCACTCAAGGCCACCACGGCATCACTCAAGGCCACCACGGCATCACTCAAGGCCACCACGGCATCACTCAAGGCCACCACGGCATCACTCAAGGCCACCACAGCATCACTCAGTGCTTCTTACACTTTTTACTTACAACTTCTCAGCATGCTGCACAGCAGCCACACTTCTCTACTGCACAACCTAGAAACATTAGCAAAGTCAATAGATCTACCTAAACACTTATAAGGCCCTTCATTGCATAGCCAATAGGTCTCGCCTTTAGAACATTATAAGTATTTAGCTATCCAGCACAATATCCTTGATTAAACAACATCAAATGTTGCATGGCTAAACACTTATAAGGTCCCAAAAGCGAGACCTATTGGCTATGCCAATGCTTGTTTTGGTATTGATGTTGTATTGATGGGATGCCAAGTGCTGATTCCAGCACCAGACTTTCTTCCACATCTTTTCTCCATTTTACAGTAGAAGTCGCCACAAAGAAAAATGATGGGCTTTGTTTTGGTGGGTTTGGCTATTGCGTCTCTGATGCAAGTGGGAAAGTTACAAAGTTTTCCAACTTCTATTGTTGTGCGTAAAAGATTATGATTCGCAAAACAGTGATGTCTAGTAGGATAATGTCACACATCTTTATGTTGTCATGTAGAATTTCCCAGGCGTTCACTTTAAAGCAGTTTTTAATTCAACAAGATATCTGGAGAGCCCCACTATGGAGAATTTTGTGAAGATGAATTCCCCATTCTGTTATTATCCATGTTTCCTGAATAGCCACCTTATCTGGAAGTCCATTAGGTCTTAGTTGCCTATTTTTCGGAGAATGACCGTCACATTCCAAGATATAAGTGTTTTCCCTCTCAATCCACCTGATCTGCTCCTATCATACTGTGGTGCGGTTGTAGATAATCTAACTTTGGTTAATTTACTATTTCAGAAACTGACATGGAATTCTGTTTTGGGTGCAATGATCAGTTTGTTGATTTCTTGCTTATTCATCAAATTATTAACTGTGGTTTGTGGGTTGAAAACTGCTCTTGGGTTGGTAGTCTTTCCTGGTGTTTTTGCGTTTCATTTTAATTACCGTGTTTCAAAGACATGGGGCCTGATTCATAAAAGGTTAAAGGGCCTCCACACTCGTGGTGAAGACCCCTCAGTCGTGGGGCAGTTTCCACACTCGGGTAAGAATCTCTGCAATGAGATTTCTAATTGTGGAGATTCCGCCCGAGTGCGAAGACTCCCCCACGACTGCAAGACCTCTGCCACGAGTGCGGAAGCCCTTTGTGAATCAGTTCCATTGTGTGTTGGGCTCCTGGGTACACAAGTTCCTCATTTTCATGAGGCTTGCCTGATTTCCTGTCTGGCCTTTTATCCATGCGGGTGCTTTTTTGTGGTACCAAGTGCCTTTTAAGGTTTTTTTGGGTTAAATTTTATTCTACTTTCTGAACTTGGGTTGGTAAGGAGGACAGATTTCCGCATAAGTTATATGCTCACATTTGATCTACCAGTACTTGCCAAGATGTAATCCTTCCTGGTTACTCGATCTGAATTGTGTGGTTTTAAAATTTCGAGGTTACTAATTTTGATGACGCCAACCCCCATTTGTCAGTTAGCCATTTGTAGACTTTATTTGCGAGTTAGAGTCTGCCTTCAATTGCTGAAGTCCTTATTAGCCCCAGGGTAATATTTTTGACGATTTAGTGTTTACTACCAGTTGGTTTAATACAAACCTCTACTGTGTGTTAGTTTGTATGTTTTTCCTCAAGCTGTCCTTACGAGTTCCATCTTGATGATGAATTTGAAGGATTGGAACTTTATTTGTTGTTAGCCTTTCTTCTGGGACATTAACTAACGCCACCATTGTGCATATGCTCTGTGTGGGTTTTTACTGCATGGGCCTCCAGTATGCGCTATGTTAGACCCTCAAGCCCTGATTAAGTTGTTGAGCTCTGACAGCAGAAACTCTCACAAATACTGCTGAGCTCTAAAAATAGAAGTGTTCAGTTAATGTTCTCACCGCAGGATTACTTCTCTGTCATGATTACTTCCCTGTCACAGGTTTGCATATTGTGAGCTCTCTGAGATTCACAGCTTGCTTTTTAGGTCTCGCCTGTCGATGCGCATGCGCATCGAGCAAGCGAGACTATAGGGGCTCATCGACTCTTTATCTAACTTGCAAGGAATCGTGGCGATTCCTTGCAGTGCCCGTGACTTTTAAGCTCAATGCGCATGTGCATTGAGCTTAAAAGCGCGTGCACAGCCGCCCGCATTCCTCCGACACCTTTGAAGTGAAGCTTAGCTTCACTTCAAAGGCCCGGCTTCTTCACACCCACATGCCGCTCTGCCCCGCTCCGCCCCCTCCCCTGAGTCATCCTGCCTGCCCTCGACGTTCCCCCCGCCCCCTCCCGCCACGCAATGCCGAGAGCTTGTTTAGATTTCGCCATTCCTCCACATTAGATTTTGGCATGTAACCCTCTCAACTTTCTATAGAAAATGTTTCCTCTATCGTGGAAGTCTAAACCATCATAGCTTAAAGATATTCATCTTGATCATGACATTGCCAATACCTCATCCTCAATGCATGGAAGAATGGTTGGCTCTCGACATCAACCCGGTATTTGAATGCATGGGCATTTTTAGAAAGCATCGTAAAATCAACACATCTCGTGCAGTCATTTGTTTATCCGATAGCCCGAAAACTCGCTCGACAATGGCTGTAGGCATACTAAAATCACCATTTCTTATTTAATGATTCCATCCTCATGATGACATTTTCCTATTGTATTGTGCTATTGTTTCACGCGCTATCATAAAATTAACGCATTTTCCAAAAACGCACTCCGACTATGCTTCCGACCAGTGGTTGTGAATTAAGATCGGCAGAAACTGAGACGCCACCGGTGGAATTTGGTGAAATTCACATCTTGTGGGCTTCCCTTTACCTAGAGACAATTATTTTTTTTGTTGCCTTACATAGGAGGCCACAGCATTAAATGGCACCCCGATCCACGTTCATGCTAACTTCGTGTACTTCAATTTTAATACAATGGCTGTGCACCATTAACGGTACTTGCTGATTTTGCTACCTGATTCGAGTGAATAGCTAATTATGTTTTATTCCCAGCATGCATCTTAACTGTGTTCTCGTAGGCTCTCGTGTCTGTCATGTTGCCAACTTTCCTGACTCATCCCGTCTTTCTGCCGCTCATTATTTTATTTTTCCTTCTGTTTTGCAATTTATGCAGCTCATACCTCCAGAGACCATATATGACGGTGATTTACCCTTGATCTCCGACTAGTACTCTTATACTTTTCAGTTTTAATTATTGGGCCGTTACGCGACCTGCACCATTCCATTACCTCCTCCCCCATTATAGTACTCGTTGCCCCTGGACATTGGTCTGCTGGTCTCAGTCCGCATGCCGCCCCGCAACGGTAACGGTTTGTTTCTAAGGTAGCCCGAAAAAAGCGCCGCAGCATTCAGTCACATTTATTCTATTTAGCAACCTCGGCTTTCTCTGAAACATGATTTGCGAAAGCCCCACCCACGCGATGAAAGCCGATAGGGTCCCTTCATATTCTGCTTTTTGCCGAGTGGTTGTTCGGACTGCCAATTTCGGAACGACGTCACTTCCTCCATCAGGTTTGCTGGAAGGGGAGACCTTGGCCTTGGGGGTTGGTATGCTGGAGGTGTGTCCCGGCCATCTGAGCCGACTGCGCGCCTCTGCTTTGCCTGTAATAGGCAGTGTGCAGCAGCCGACTGATCGGAAACCATGCGAAGTAGGTAAGAAGCAGCAGATTATCATATTTTTAAAAACCTTATTTAGCTTGTTAAGAACTATAAATAGTCGCGTTGCACGAATGTTAAAAAACACAATTTACCCCTTTTTAAAATGTAATCTCTGGGGCGTTCTTGACATTTTTTTTTTGTATTCTCAGCAGGAATTCTACTCACGGAGGCAAGCGGGTTTATTGCTGTTGTTGCAATCCTATATTTGACGTTTTTATGGAAAACAGACTAGGTAAGAGCTCGAGTTGTAATTTCCAAACCATTGCCTAATATACTATACATTAAACTATCGGTGTATTAGTTTCTTTTATGACTTTTTACAGTAGTAACTGCACCGGGACAATATTATAGGCGAAAGCTAAATACAGTCACAGCAAGGTTGGAAAATGTATAAATACATGTCTGTTGCTTACAATAAAGCAGCTCCCAGCTATGCATAAGTGGTTTTATTAATTACCCACCACATTATCACTCAGCACCACCACAGCACCACTCAGCAGCACCACAGCATCACTCAGCACCACCACAGCACCACTCAGCACCACCACAGCACCACTCAGCACCACCATATTATCATTCTGCACCACCACATTATCACTCAGCACCACCACAGCATCACTCAGCACCACCACAGCATCACTCGGCACCACCACAGCATCACTCAGCACAACCACAGCACCACTCAGCACCACCACAGCATCACTCAGCACCACCACAGCATCACTCAGCACCACCACAGCATCACTCAGCATCACCACAGCATCACTCAGCATCACTCAGCGCCACCCCAGCATCACTCAGCACCACCAGAGCACCACTCTGCACCACAACAGCACCACTCAGCACCACCACAGCATCACTCAGCGTCACCCCAGCATCACTCAGCACCACAACACCACCACTCAGCATCACCACATCATCACTCAGCGCTACCCCAGCATCACTCCGCACCACCACATTATCACTCAGCATCACCACAGTATCACTCAGCACCACCATAAAATTATCGAAATTAAATATAATTCACTGTTCCTTTGGTTTATCAACTCCTTTACACTTTTGAGTTGCGAATGTGTACCATTAAAGAAAAGAAAATACATTTAAAAAAAAGTTCAGAGTGCCTACTTTCTGAGAGGTGTGAGGGCTCCAACAAATAACTTGAAGTAGAAGCTGGTTTTCTGTGTGATCTTGTTTTTTCAAGTCGTTTTTAGGTCTCACCCTCACTCACCCTCACCCTCACTCACCCTTAACCCCTCACACTCACTCACCCTCACCCACCCTCAACCCCTCACCCTCACTTACCCTCACCCTCACTCACCCTCACTCACCCTCAACCACTCACCCTCACTCACCCTCAACCCCTCACCCTCACACTCACTCACCCTCAACACCTCACCCTAACTCACCCTCACCCTCACTCAACCCCTCACTCACCCTCAACTCCTCACCCTCACTCACCCTCAACACCTCACCCTCACCCTCACCACCCTCAACCCCTCACCCTCACTCACCCTCACTCACCCTCACTCAACCTCAACACCTCACTCACCCTCACCCTCACTCACCCTCAACCCCTCACCCTCACTCACCCTCAACCCCTCACCCTCACCCACCCTCACCCTCACCCTCAACCCCTCACCCTCACACAGTGCAATAGGTCTCAGACCATTTCAGTTAGAGCTTTTAGAAAGGTTTATGGCTTTTTTTATTTGTAATTCTTTAGCATAGGCTACAGGAAACAAAAATGCTAAACATTTACAAAAAAAACCCATAAACAATTCTAAAAGCACTAACTCTAATGGTGCGAGACCTATTGCATTTCCAATGCTTGTTCTAGGAGGCCCCCTCTTATAGAGGCTTACATATTAGATTCATATGCCACAAGTCATGCAAATGAGCTCTGACCGACCATTTCCTACTAGTCCCAAGCTCCCTCTTTCTGTGTGCTGTTTAAGATCCATGGTAACACTGCATGGATGTTGATGCATTGTGGTAGATGATCCTTGACTAACAATACCCAGTTTGGTCCTTGTTTTCTTAGTACAACTCCCATGGAATGAGTTCTGCATTGTGTGGTCTTTGAGATTCCCAGGCAATACACTGCATCGTAGTTGCTTGGTGTGGACAGCGTACACTACACTATATTTACTCTCCAGCTCTGTCATGGTGGCATGCTGCAATTACTTCCTGTGATGAGTGTCATGTTGTATGTTCAGTGACACTACAGGTTTCACTTTGTGTGGCTAATGCTGGGCTCTGACAGCTGCCCTCAGGCTCTATTTTCGAGCTCTGTCTTGGGTCTCTTACTTTGATTCCTCCCCTGTGATGAGCTATGTTATATGCTCTTGAGAGAGCCCTAAGCTGGAGCATGTGTGAAGGTTGTTGGAATTGCCAGCTGAAAATTACTCTGCGTAGTCTCCATCTCTGTGTTTGTTCTAATGTTTTGATTGCTTCCAGGTGCTGAGTTTCATGTTGTATGCTTAGTGACCTGTACAAGCCTCACTCTGAGAGGATGCTTCTAGCTTGTCAGCTGTATGGCTCCTGCGTGTTCTTTCCAGGACACTTGGCTCACATCCCTCTTTTACTTGATGTCAGGTGTCTGCTTCGAGGTTGGTCAGGGTTCATCCAGCTGGCCAGCTCTCTGTCTTGCCCTGCAGCTGGTTACTAGCAAAAACAGAGTACTTTCCTATGTGACAAGACAATGCAGAGGGACAATGGGACAGAGAAACACACAATGAGTTCAGCAAAGCCCTCCGTGCTAGAATGAAAATCAAGGGCCAGAGGCACCATTGAACAGTATCTCCAGCTTTCACCTCAATCAGTCCCACTGTCCTCTTATGTTACTGGGACTAGCCACTACAACTTTATTCTGTGCTGTATGCCCGTTCTAATTAAAAACAACCAACATGTTTCTTCGCCGTGAGTTACTTTACCGGCGATTTCATCAGGGTTTGTTGGGTCAGCGTGAATCTGACATCAGTTGTGAAGTCGCAGGGTGAGCGGATGCCACAGCTGCACACAAAATCGATACCGACCCAAGGGCGGTCCAAGGAACCCATTAACTGAAAAAGGGTCCGATCATTCCAAATTCTTCTACGGGAGCCTGGTAGGCTCAATCAAATAAGGCTACCTGGTACAAACAAGCATTTACAATGCAATGGTCTCGGCATCATTAAAGGTAGAGCTATTGGCATTGCTCATGACATTTCTTTTTTTTTCTTTAAATCATAAATAAATGGCATTGTCATTTACATTGTCAATACACACCACTCTGCACTCAACTGCACTCACCTGCACTGCACTGCACTCACCTGCACTGCACTGCACTCACCTGCACTGCACTCACCTGCACTGCACTCACCTGCACTGCACTCACCTGCACTCACCTGCACTCACCTGCACTGCACTGCACTCACCTGCACTGCACTCACCTGCACTGCACTCACCTGCACTGCACTCACCTGCACTGCACTGCACTCACCTGCACTGCACTGCACTCACCTGCACTGCACTCACCTGCACTCACCTGCACTGCACTCACCTGCACTCACCTGCACTGCACTGCATTCACATGCACTGCACTCACCTGCACTCACCTGCACTCACCTGCACTGCACTCACCTGCACTGCACTCACCTGCACTGCACTGCACTCGCCTGCACTGCACTCACCTGCACTGCACTCACCTGCACTGCACTCACCTGCACGCCACTGCACTGCACTCACCTAAACTGCACTCACCTGCATGCCACTGCACTGCACTCACCTGCACTGCACTCACCTGCACTGCACTCACCTGCACTGCACGCACTGCACTCACCTGCACTGCACTGCACTCACCTGCACTGCACTCACCTGCACTGCACTCACCTGCACTGCACTCACCTGCACTGCACTGCACTCACCTGCACTGCACGCACTGCACTCACCTGCACTGCACTCACCTGCACTGCACTCACCTGCACTGCACTCACCTGCACTGCACTCACCTGCACTGCACTCACCTGCACTGCACTCACCTGCACTGCACCCACCTACATTGCACTGCACTCCACTGCACTGCACTCACCTGCACTGCACTCCACTGCACTGCACTCCACTGCACTCACCTGCACTGCACTGCACTCCACTGCACTGCACTGCACTGCACTGCACTCACCTGCACTGCACTGCACTCACCTGCACTGCACTCACCTGCACTGCACTCACCTGCACTGCACTCACCTGCACTGCACTCACCTGCACTGCACTCACCTGCACTGCACTCACCTGCACTGCACTGCACTCACCTGCACTGCACTCACCTGCACTGCACTCACCTGCACTGC
Organism: Lissotriton helveticus; assembly: GCF_964261635.1. Taxonomy (NCBI): domain Eukaryota; kingdom Metazoa; phylum Chordata; class Amphibia; order Caudata; family Salamandridae; genus Lissotriton; species Lissotriton helveticus. The sequence goes on from NC_136069.1 coordinate 723,708,677, forward strand.
ACTGCACTCACCTGCACTCACCTGCACTCACCTGCACTGCACTCACCTGCACTCACCTGCACTGCACTGCACTCACCTGCACTGCACTCACCTACACTGCACTGCACTCACCTGCACTGCACTCACCTGCACTGCACTCCACTGCACTGCACTCACCTGCACTGCACTGCACTGCACTCACCTGCACTGCACTCACCTGCACTGCACTGCACTCACCTGCACTGCACTGCACTCACCTGCACTACACTCACCTGCACTGCACTGCACTCACCTGCACTGCACTGCACTCACGTGCACTGCACTCACCTGCACTGCACTCACCTGCACTGCACTCACCTGCACTGCACTCACCTGCACTGCACTGCACTCACCTGCACTGCACTCACCTGCACTGCACTGCACTCACCTGCACTGCACTCACCTGCACTGCACTGCACTCACCTGCACTGCACTCACCTGCACTGCACTCACCTGCACTGCACTGCACCACACTGCACTCACCTGCACTGCACTGCACTGCACTCACATGCACTGCACTCACATGCACTGCACTGCACTCACCTGCATTGCACTGCACTGCACTCACCTGCACTGCACTCACCTGCACTGCACTCACCTGCACTGCACTCACCTGCACTGCACTCACCTGCACTGCACTCACCTGCACTGCACTGCACTCACCTGCACTGCACTGCACTCACCTGCACTGCACTCACCTGCACTGCACTCACCTGCACTGCACTCACCTGCACTCCACTGCACTCCACTGCACTGCACTCCCCTGCACTGCACTGCACTCCCCTGCACTTCACTCACCTGCACTGCACTCACCTGCACTGCACTCACCTTCACTGCACTCACCTGCACTGCACTGCACTGCACTCACCTGCACTCACCTGCACATACCTGCACTGCACTCTGCACTCACTACTCTGCACTCTGCACTCACTACTCTGCACTCTGCACTCACTACTCTGCACTCTGCACTCACTACTCTGCACTCACTACTCACTACTCTGCACTCACTACTCACTACTCTGCACTCACTACTCTGCACTCACTACTCACTACTCGGCACTCACTACTCGGCACTCTGCACTCACTACTCTGCACTCTGCACTCACTACTCTGCACTCACTACTCACTACTCTGCACTCACTACTCACTACTCTGCACTCTGCACTCACTACTCTGCACTCACTACTCACTACTCACTACTCTGCACTCACTACTCACTACTCTGCACTCACTACTCACTACTCTGCACTCACTACTCACTACTCTGCACTCACTACTCTGCACTCACTACTCACTACTCTGCACTCACTACTCACTACTCTGCACTCACTACTCTGCACTCACTACTCACTACTCTGCACTCTCTACTCTGCACTCACTACTCTGCACTCACTACTCTGCACTCACTACTCTGCACTCACTACTCACTACTCTGCACTCACTACTCTGCACTCACTACTCACTACTCTGCACTCACTACTCTGCACTCTGCACTCACTACTCTGCACTCTGCACTCACTACTCTGCACTCACTACTCACTACTCTGCACTCACTACTCACTACTCTGCACTCACTACTCACTACTCTGCACTCACTACTCTGCACTCACTACTCACTACTCTGCACTCACTACTCACTACTCTGCACTCACTACTCACTACTCTGCACTCTGCACTCACTACTCACTACTCTGCACTCACTACTCACTACTCTGCACTCACTACTCACTACTCTGCACTCTGCACTCACTACTCTGCACTCACTACTCACTACTCACTACTCTGCACTCACTACTCACTACTCTGCACTCACTACTCTGCACTCACTACTCACTACTCTGCACTCACTACTCACTACTCTGCACTCACTACTCACTACTCTGCACTCACTACTCACTACTCTGCACTCACTACTCTGCACTCACTACTCTGCACTCACTCCTCTGCACTCACTCCTCTGCACTCACTCCTCTGCACTCACTCCTCTGCACTCACTCCTCTGCACTCACTCCTCTGCACTCACTCCTCTGCACTCACTCCTCTGCACACTCACTCTGCACACTCACTCTGCACTCACTACTCTGCACTCACTACTCTGCACTCACTACTCTGCACTCACTACTCACTACTCTGCACTCACTACTCTGCACTCACTACACTGCACTCACTACACTGCACTCACTACTCTGCGCACTCACTACTCTGCGCACTCACTACTCTGCACTCACTCATCTGCACTCACTACTCTGCACACTCACTCTGCACACTCACTCTGCACTCACTACTCTGCACTCTCTCTGCACACTCACTCTGCACACTCACTCTGCACACTCACTACTCTGCACACTCACTACTCTGCACACTCACTACTCTGCACACTCTACTCTGCACTCACTACTCTGCACTCACTACTCTGCACTCACTACTCTGCACTCACTACTCTGCACTCTGCACACTCACTCTGCACTGTGCACGCCGCTGATATCATGGAATCTTCCACCACACTTTCTAAAACTCTATAGTCCGAAGCATAATAGGCACAGAACCAAAAGAAGGGTAGACATTGCTTAAAATAATCTTATTGTATTTATGAGAAGCAAAAGCGAGACTGTGAAATGTGCTGAATATCAGTTTGTTACGAATCAACAGAGTGGAGTTAGAGAACCAAGAAATAGTAATTTAGAATCCGGGTTAGAAGGAGTAGTAATCACAAGCTGAGGATCAACGGGCGCGAAACAGCGTGGTGGGCGCGCAGGAGACGCAACGTGAGCGTGCACATCAGCTGAAGATCGCCGGAGAAGACACCGAGCCTGCCTGCTGCCGTGACTGACCCGCTGCAGAGGGAAAGAGCCCGGTGAGTGGGGGTAGAGGGGGGGGGCGGCAGAGAGGGAGTGGACAGAGAGGGAGGGTGTGTGTGTGTGTGTGTGTGTGTGTGTGCGCGCGTGTGTCTGTCTGTGTCTGTCTGGTGTGTGCCTGCCTGCCTGCCTTTGTGTGTGCGCGTCCACAGACCCTGGTCGGCTCGTGCACCGCTCTGTACTCCCTTGCGAGCTTACATGGCGACAATAGTTCTCGTTGCCGAGACCTAAAAAGGGAGAATCAAGACGTGCAGGATTCACGCTGACCCAACAAAAAATCCTGATGAAATCGCCGGTAAAGTAACTCACGGCGATGAAACATGTTGGTTGTTTTTAATTAGAACGGGCATACAGCACAGAATAAAGTTGTAGGGGCTAGTATAGCTCAGCTCTTTTTATGGTGGTGGGACCAGACCTCGCACACAGGAGGCTGGGTGTACCGCAATTGGGTCACTTACACGTATAACACATAGAGTTTTTCTTTTGCACAGCCTTTATCCCCTTTCTTTTTCAGGTTGGCAGCAGCTGATGATGAGAACGTGAGGATACAGGCGAGTACCAGTCTGCCATATGCTCCCCCGGGTGTTGCTCCCGTGAGGCGCTGCCAATCTCCCCTCCCCTTTTTTCACTAGAGAAGGGTAGAGTAAGGTGTATAACTAACACATGGACCGTATGCATACACATACCTTGTTTTAGACTGTTAGTTATTTTTCTAAAGTGTGACTGTTATTAGCACTTATAGACAGAAGGCTGTAACATACCCTCTGTTGAGTTGAACAAACCTAATAATAACTAGGGGTCCTCAACCCCATAGTATATAGGGACAGGCAAATGAGAGTCCAGCTCTCCTTCAGCCAAGTCAGAGAGCAGCAGGTCGCAGGGCAATCTGTTGATGTGGGGGTGACTTCAAAGCAGCTCCCTGCAGTGCACAGGGCCCTCTTTCAATCCAAACCTACCTGCCAGGCTACCTATGGGGGGTAAATCAGCCCTTTGTGTGGGGATAGGATACTAACTATTCAGTGGAAGTGTTGGTGCCTTTGATGTTGGGGTTACTTCAAAGCAGCTCTTTGAAGTGCACAGCTCCTTCTTTCAATCCAGCCCTGTGTACCAGGCTATTTATGGGTGGTAAATCAGCCTTTTTGTGTGGGAGCAGGACACTACCTATTCAGAACGCAGACATATGTAAACGGGTACTTAGACACACTTATCCTTCCTGTGTTTGTGGCTGTCTAGAGGGAATGCACAAAGTGTTGCTGTCACCCTTCCTCAACATGAATTGGAGACATGCTGCAAAGCACATAGAGCAGTAGGTGCAGAAAAATGTCCACTTTCTAGAAGTGGCATTTCTAAAACAGTAATGTTAAATCCAACTTCACTAGTATGGAGGATTTATCATTACCATTCCAAAGATATAAACCATGAAGTAGCTACTCCTTTCTGATCAGGAATTACCACTTAAAAGTATATAAGGGAATTCCTAAATAGTAGTTCAAAACGATTTTAGCTGTTTGTCACTACCAGGATATGCAAAACATAAAAGTACATGTATTACCTTTTACTTACATAGCACCCTGCTCTCAGGGCTATCTAGGGCCTACCTTAGGGGTGGTTTATATGTACCAAAAGGGGAGTTTAAGGCTTGGCCAGGATTTTTAAATACCAAGTCGAATTGGCAGTAAGCTGCACATACAGGCCCTGCAATGGCAAGCCCGAGACAGGTTTGAAGGCTTACTTGGGTGGGAGGCACAATTAGCCCTGAAGGCCCACTGGTAGCATTTAACTTACAGGCCAGGTGCATGTGGCATACCACTTTGCAAGGAACTTACAGGTAAATTAAATGTGCCAATCATTTATACACCAATTACACACATCTTTAGGGTAGAAGCACGTGCACTTTAGCATTGATCAGCAGTGGTTAAGTGCTGAGAGTCCTAAGGCCAACAAAAAGATTCAGCAAAACTTGGAGTTCAAAAGTGTAACGTTTGTGGGAAGACCACCCTAAGGATGACAAATCTAACAACTACATTTCACTTTAATTCTCTTTTACTCTTTGTAGTATTATGATAATGCCTTAGGGAAAAATTCTAACTTAGAATGCCTTGCAAACCTCAAACTTTGGCTAAAACCAGACATTTTCCTCATATTTCCATGAGGTATAGTTGCGAAATGTGCTGGGAGCTACAAAGTTCCTACCATCCATCATATAAAGTAGTTTAATTAACAAAATATCAATTCTGTTGACAGCATAGCTCCAGCCATAACTGAAAATTAATTGGCAGAGATTGGTAAACATTTTAGCTTGAGTCTTTATCAGGGGTGGCTACTCAGTTTGTTCGGAGAAGAGTTGTCCCACTAAGAAAGCCCCATTCCAGAGCTGAAAAATAAAATGATAATAAAGTTTATTTAGTAGAGTTTAATTTTCAACAACCGACTCCTCATGAACTGAGTGACAGGGCAGGGTAGGGCGGGGCCAGTGCTGCAGTGCCGAGTAGCAGCAGCAGGGATCTGTGCACTTTAAAATGCACAAGTCTGTTTGACCGGCAGTCTTGAGATGGCCAGCCAGACATGCGCATTTTAAAGTTCTCTAACCTGGCTGTTTAGACAGCTGGAATAGAGAAAGCGCAAGTCTCCTGTGCTCTCTGGAGCGCTGAGTGAGGCACCTCCATCCAATCCTGGCATTGCTCTCATGCTGGTTACAGCAGCGGCAGGACTGGTTAGGAGAGTTTGCTGCCTGGTCCCTCATTGAAGCCTACCAGAAGACCCAAGGAGGGTGTCACGTCGCATCGGTGGGTAAGTGTTTCATTTTAATTTTTTTGTCAGCTCTACTCGTACATGGTAGCCACCACTGGTTCTTATAACTTAGCTACAGCAAATATTTATATTTATTTAGTTGAAGTAATTCTAGTGAACATTCAAGTAAGGGGGTTCTAAATACATCATGTGAGAAATTGAGTTGTTGGTTGAATGGAGGGTGGCCCCTGTTCAAGTAACAGCCATAATCCCGGTCAGGGTGAACCACAAATAAACTTGTTTTTAACCCTTGGTAGCTTAGGACAGAAAGTAGTAAGACTTAACTTAGAGGCAATGTGAAAATTATTTATAAAGCACCCAAACAGTAGTGCATTGAAAACACAACACAAGAAAAATCCCACACCAATTTAGAAAAATAGAGTAAATTGTAATATTATTTGACACCAAAATGACAGAAATCCAATCAATTAAGAGTTAAGAATTTTTTAAGTTTAGGTTTAAAACTCGTGCCTAAAAGATCAAAGCACCAACCGCGGACATCTAGTTCCATGAGACCGGTTCAAAGTAAAAAAAATATGGCTGACAGCGATGGAGCGCAGGTCGGATAAAAGAAGTGGATTGGGCCCAGTCTTCGGACTTAGAAGAAATTCTCAAGAAAATATTCTGAGAATGTAGAGCCCCAGGAGGCCGGCTACCCATTTGGCAAAGGATTTGCTGTGCACAGAAGAATATAGCATTAGCTACCACAAAGTCAGGCCGATCGGCCATGCACCTTGGGTGGATAGAGAAACAGGTTGGTCCCGCTCTTCCCTCAGTTCTCAGAGCAGTTTATAGCAAAAACGTTTTAAGTCCCAAGTTTTAGTTTTTGGCTATCTGGGCACCTTTAACACCACAACCAAGGGTCCAGGACTGGAGGGGCTCCACTCGGGGTTCAGTGCTCACTGGGCTTGGTCAGATGAAGGTTAAGATGGTGGAATTCCTTTAAGTCCCTGAGGCTCTGATCGGGAGGCCAGCAAACTAACCCTTGGAATCACTCTGGCAGTCCTGGGTTCAAGTGCTGGAGCAGGGCTCAAGCAGCAGGGCCTCTGATGGCTCAAGGCAGGCACCAAAGCAGTGCTTCAAGATGCAGCAAATCAGTCCTGAGGAGTACACAGCAGGCCAGGGCAGCAGACAGACCTCTGAAAGTCCTTCCAAAGGTCCAGAAAGTGAAATGAAGAGTGGGTCTTTCGGTCCTATTTTTTAAACCTGGTGCCTTCTTTGAAGTAGGAGAAGTTCCTATAAGTTTTCCTTTTAAGTGTTTGGAATTTCCTTACTCCCCTGCTTTGGCTCCAAGCTGGCTGCAGGGCCAATGCAGTGGTGACAAGTCCTTTGTGTGAAGGCAGAGCATAGCCTATTCATCTGCAAGTGGGACTGTGCCAGCTCCGCCCTCCATCCTGCCAGCAGATGGCGCATTCAGGCATACCTAATTCATCTACTGTGTGACTGTCTGTGAGGAAATAACAAAGTCCAACTGCTAACTATACCCAGTCATATGACCGGCTGCAGGCACCAAATAGCAAAGGGTAGGAAAATGCCAACTTTCTAAAAGAGGCGTTTTCAAAATTTTTATTTTAAATCTGACTTTTCCATTGAAGAGGATTTTTAATAATAAATTCATAGATACCAAAGGAGAAATGCTAACCTGTTCCAATCAAAAGTTAGCACTTATTACATATAATAAGGCAACCCAATGTTATCCTATGGGGCAGTTAGTCCTCTCAGTAGTGAAAAACAAATGTAGGGGTTTTTCACTAACAGGGCATGTAAAACTTAAAAGTACATGTCCAACCTTTTACTTAAAATGCACCCTGCCCTAATTAAAGGGGAGTTTATCGCTTGGCTTAGAGGTTATACTGTCAATTAAAACCGGCAGTTTAAAATCGCATTCAGGCTGTAATGGCAGGCCTGGGCCATGTTTTAAGGGCTACTTAAGTGAATGACACAATAAGGGCCGCAGGCCCACTAGTAGCAATGAATTTACAGACCCTGGATATGGTATACCACATTATGAGGGACTTATAAGTAAATTAAATATGCCAATCAGGGATAGGCTAATTTCACCATGTTTAGAGGAGTGAGCACACGCAGTTTAGCACTGGTTAGCAGCAGTAAAGCGCACAGAGTACTAGAGCCAGCAAAAACAAATTCAACATAATTAGGAGGGTATAAGGCAAAATGTTTGGGGGTGACCTTGCCGAGAGGGCCAAGTCAAAAACGTTACATTTCAGCCCATCCTGAATTTTACCTGACCATCATTAAATGAAAAGAAAAAACAAATGAAAACATAATATAGCTAGCAAACAAATATATTGAATTGCAGAAATCAGTAATTGTCGCAAGTGGAATGAACTAAATCTAACTATACCAACTTTTTGAATCTTTTTTAATAAAATAATGAGTCCAACTCAGGCACATATTGCAATCATCATAATGGCGGGAGAGGGCCATTATTTTTAAAGTAAGTGCTGTAGTGCCCACTCGGGCACCCACAACATTTCCCATGTTGGGGGCTGCGAGGGGAGCCCAAAGCCCTCTGCGGCCCCTGCCGACTCCCCGGCCAGCCCCTATAGTGGGTGCAGCCAGCACCCGGACATTTTTTTAAAGAGGGCAACCACAGCAGTTTGTTTCAAACTTGGGGTCTGCGGGGGAAGCTCCAGGACCCCGTAGTCAGCACCTATTGTGGGTCTCAGCGGGAGCTGGCTCCATTCCTTTGCTCCCACCCGGGAAGGAGCAGTTTTGTCTCTGTTCCCGACAGGCAGGAGCAAATTTGTGGTCCCTGCCCAGGAGAGTGCAGGCTTAGACTCTTTGCCCACACTCTTCTGGGCAGGGGGCAGCAGTGTCCATGGGGATGGGGTTCCTGAGACACTGCTTTGAATGGGTATCCTGGGGGATTGAGGCCCCGGGGCCAGATTATGGCTCAGGGAATGGGGCCCGACACCTCCTTCCCTATAAAAAAAGAACTGGCCTTGCCAGGGGTTCCTGTGACCTCTCGTAAGCTCTGGAAGAGTGGGTCACCCCCCCCCCTCCCAACCTAAAATAAACTTACTGAGCCTGTGGTTGGGGTCTTCGGGCCTTAAGGATTGGGGAGCAGGGCTGCAAGCCTCCACCTCTAAAGAGAATATCTGCCCAGGATGGGGTCCTCAGGGTCTTCGTTAGGCTCAGAGAGGGGGGCGCACGCCTCCTCCTTATAAAATAGATTGCACGGACCTGCAAGGACCTGGCACACTCCAAGTTATTATATTTTGAAAGGGCAGGAGCCAGTGCTTTTTTTTTTTCAGAACCACAGATCCTCTGCTGATCCACAGTCCCATTTAAAAAAGAAAATATTTTGGCCTCCTCCCACTAGGCGCGGGAGGTAGGATTTCCCTACACTCCCCCCCTAAATGCATTAAAAAATATTTTTACAAGACAAGGAACTGAGTCCATGAGTCCTAAAATTGCTGCTGGCACATTTTTGTAGAGATGGTTGCAGCCAATCAGATCTTATCTTTGAACTTTTAGATCTGCTGGCTGTCCAGAGTGATATATTCATACATTTTGAACCTTAATTTCTCAACTACTGAACGGATGTACCCCGAATCACCAAGAGAATGCCTTCTAGGTAAAGATCCAGCTCTCTGCAGAATTTGGTGTCATTCAATTCAGTTCTTTTACCTGTAGTTGTATAAAATGTTCCTATAGAAAAATTGCATGGACCCCCCCTTTCTCAGCTCCCACTTGACAGATTACTGCAAAACTGTCCAGGAAGGAGCTGAGGTGAATGAGATGTTTTTTGGTAAAGTATCGTAAAAGATTCATCAAACTGAAACAAAGTTAATAGCAAGCCAAAAAATCTGTTTTCTAGAACCTTTACCTACCCAGTTGCGACAAACAATGGGATGGATTTATTTGTATATCCTTTTTGTGCTTTTATGGATTCTTAACTGGAAACCGAATAAAGCTATGTTTGACTTGACTTGACTTGAATATATATACACACACACACACACACACACACACACACACACACACACACACACACACATATACATATATATATATTCATATATTATCACTGAAAAAAAAAAGGTTAAAGTTACACTATAATTAGGTGAAATGTTCAGTAACAACGTAACATTTTAAACTCTAAAAACCACAGAAACTCGACAGTTATTGTTATCTCATGTAACTATAACTCGTGTCCTAAGGTAACTACAACTCGCGCCCGCACTTGGCACAGTTTCCTCATCAATAATTTTATTGGAAATGTTGCAGTAATATTATCAATGATGTCATAGAAGATGTCATGAGTGATGTAATATGTGGGGTAATTAGCATTGCATGGCGAGGGTGCAAGTTATAGTTACCTTAGGGCACGAGTCATAGTTACTTTACATAACTATAACTACAACTGTTGAATTTCTGTGGTTTTTAGAGTTTTATAACTTTACATTGTTACTGAACATTTCACCTAACTATAACGTTACTTTAAGCTTTGTTTTGTTCAGTGAACTTCCAGGCTTTTTTAACGTAAGGTAATAATTTATTACCATACTGTTAGAACTGGCTATTTCTGGTAGGCTAAGGCTGACGCCAAAGCCAGGTAGAAACAACCATTCTAGTCAGGGCAAGGAAGTCACACGCCAAGATAACCCCTGCTCACCCCCTTGGTAGCTTGGCACGAGCAGTAAGGCTAAACTCAGAGGCAATGTGTAAAGCATTTGCGCCAGCACACAACAGCAACAACATCCTAGGCACACCACAAAAGGAACTCCACACAAGGTTATATGAAAATAACTTTTGTATTGTCAAAACACATCAGATAAAAATCACACATGTACATTGTGCCAATTGGCACGGGCAATATTCATAAGGGATTATTTACACGAGGACAGGGCCACATGGGCCACTGTCAGAATCAACACTTTTAGAAATAGCACTTTTAGAACTTAGAATAAGTATAGCACAAAATAACAGTTATAAATCACAACCAGTAACTACTGGTAACAGGTAAGTACCACCTACGCAACCCTAAACACCTTAGGAGAATGTCACGCAGGGGAACCAGGACCTCACTAGGACCACCTGTACTGGAAAGAACAACCACCTAAGAATAAAATACATCTAGGGGTATCAGCAAGAATACACTACACATGATGCATCACAACATTCAGAGGTGCAACACAGGAAAACACATGATGCCTAAAAACATTCAGAGGTGCCAGACCATAACTTAATAGCGCAAAAACACATGATGCCTAAAAACATTCAGAGGTGTAAGATCAAGGTGCGTAATCATATTAAATGCATTACATTTCCTAGCACCATATCACATTGCGCAAACCTCACATTAGGCAAATACCATCACATAGATAATCACATTGCGCCTAAATAAAATCACATACCAGCCCCCATCTAATAAAAGGACTAAAAGAGCCCTGTGTCCAGAATGTCAGGGCGCGCTGCCATGCAGCGCCAGTCAGGGGTGCGCCACTGGAACAAAACCTAAACGTTGCAGGTGCCCACTACTTGCTGGGCACCTGGGAACATCACAAGACCTAAACGGTGCAGCTGCCCACTAATTGCTGGGCAGCTGTGAATCCAAACTGCGACAGGGTCCTCACTGACCCTTAGGCGCAAACTGCGCCAACTGTTGGGGCCACACAGGCTCTGAAGCACTCGTGCCCCCGTTGGAGCCTACACAGGCTCTGACCTAACCCAACCGTTGGAGCCACACAGGCTCTAAAAACACCGGTGTCCCCCAAGCCTCACTGGGCTCTAAACATCATGGGGCAGGGAGCCTCTCAGGGCTCTACCCAAATACCTCGCAGGCAGGAGGGGGCGGGCACCGGCAATGTGCCCCGACGCCCCCTTCTAGCTAAAGATGGCCCCCAGAGCCTTCTCAGGGCTCTGCAACAAATGTTGGTGCCTTCGGTGGAGCCCCCCCTTGGGGGACTCGAAAGAACAAATGCCCCCGGTGCCCTCACAGGGCTCTAAAACAATATCGCGGGCATGGAGCCTCTCAGGGCTCTTCAGGAACAACTCTCGCCATGTTGGAGCGGCCTGCTATCAAGTGGGGCCGCTCAGGGTGAAGGCACCAGCAATGTGCCTCCTCACTCCCCCTCTCCCCCCCCCCCAGCCGGCTTCGACTCACCGGCTTCGGGGACTTCTCCGGCGATCCTTCACTGGCGGCGGGGGCGGGCACCGGCAATGTGCCCCGCGCCCCCTCCGCCCTCTCCGTACTGCTGGCTGGTGCCTGCGGGGCTCTCCCTCAGCAATGGGAGCCCCGCACCGGCGGCACCGGCCGCCATCTCCCGGGCGCCTTCTTCTTCTCTTCCCGGGGCACCACAAGCGCTGGGCCAATCCCAGCGCGGCCTTTTAGCCGAGCCCCTCATGACGTGGCAGCTCCTCTCACGCTGCCCAATCACCACGCGGCTCGCAGAACGAGCCTCCTGCAGCCGACCAATGGCTGCACGGCTCTAGAGACAAGCTTCTCTCCGGCGGCCATGAAACACAGCTCGGGCCGCGGCGGTGAACAAAGGGGCATAACGAGGGGTGGGCACCCTCGCTATTAAAATAAAATAGAGAAGCGAGGTGGGCACTCGCAAAATGATCACATCAGCGGGCAAAGTCGCAGGGTAGGCACCTGCCAATCCTCACGCAAAATGCGTGACGGCGACACGCTCGCCCTTCAGCAAAAACGCTCTCAAGCGCTAGGAGACAAAATAAAGCGCTTCCATAGCGCTGGGGGCACTGGTAGCACCCACAGGCCCCTAGAAATGACCCCTATAGCAAGAAGGGTCCACAGAAGTTCTTCAGGGGATGCAGCAAGTCCTGGGGGGGATAGAAAGAAGGTCCAAAGGATCCCAGGGCAGAGCAAAGTCCTTCAGGAGTCCAAGGGCTGGGCAGGGCCCAGGGATTCCCTTGGGCCCAAGCAGCAGCACGCCCCTGGCAGGATTCAAGTTAGAAAACAAGAACATTTTGGAAGGGGACACAGCCCCTTTTTATCCAGAGAAAAGTCTTTGAAGTCTTTGTGCAGGCAGTGTGAGAACCAGCTAGAACTGGTTATAGGGAACTCCTTTCAGTGTCAGGGACAGAGGTGACAGTCGCCCAGCGGAGAGGTGGAGCCAGCATTGTGGCAGGCAGGCCCAGCCTCATTCACTCCCAGGTGCTATCTCCTCCCACTTCCCTGGCAGCAGATGCAGCCTTTCATCCACGGGCTGACTCAGACAACCTCTGGGGCTCCCCAGCCCCTGTCATCCTCAAACCAGACAGTCAATCCACAAGCAGGCCCAGGCACTCCTGGGCCAGGCTCACCAGCCAATCACACGCCAGCCACAGACTACACAAATATGCCAACTTCTAAAAGTGGCACTTCTAGACTAGACACAATCATGCCGCATACACCATTACGCAGCATTCAGTCTCACGAGTTCTCACATATCAAACTCGACCCTGCACTCCCCACACATCAGGAACTACCATGGGCATACATATTCCCCATTCATTCCTATAGGAGGGCAGGTCACTCACCAAACATACACCGAGAGCACACGCACTTTACACTGTACCACAGTGAAAAAGTGCGCAGAGGCCTAAAATCACCAACCCAGGTTTCAGAAACAGGCTAGGAAAAAGCAAAAAGTTTCGGGGTGAACCTGCCAAACAGGGCCAGGTCCAACACATACGTAAATCCAAATTCCCGCAGAACATGCCCCTGACCTGTGGCCAGGCCCTGTGGCCAATCTCCCGCATGCAGCCAACCCCACCCTGCACTCGACATTCAGCTGTGCACAGAGGGCGGTTGCCCAAAGGGCCTGGACTGTGGCCAGGCCCAGAGGCCGACCTCAACAATGGCAGCCTACCCGACGCTGCGCAGGGATTTTGGTAGTGTGTGGCGGGGATTGCCCACAGGGCCTGCTCACCAACCCACTGCATGCAGCCAATCACACACTGCACACTGCTTTTGGCCATGCGAGGCAGGAGAGTGTCCACAGACCTGGCCTTCCATCCCCCAGAGTCCTTTGTCCCCATCCCCAGGGTCCTATGTACTTTATGTGCCCCCAAGCCTGATTATGCCTTATGGAGCCCCCACCCTGGGACAGTTTCTGTTTTTAAAGGTAGGGGGCTGCGTGGCATCGCGACTACAGTGTGATTGAGGCATGGGACAGATCATTTTGATATTTTCAATTATCACAGTACTAACTGAAATATCTGCGAAAACATTTATATAATTATTATTGTTTTGAGTAGAAAACAGTGCACCTCAATTGGGTTGAGCAAGTAAAACAAAACCTGAAGTTCACTGTAACATAAATTCCTGTCACTCCAGCAACTTTCCTGAATCAATTTACTGTTTTGCACTCCTCACGTGCAGTGCCATGCCTAATTTTCAATGATCTTACTTTCATTCTTATTAACAGCTGGGAATGTAACAAACAGCCAATTTTGCGAGGATGTTTACAGTGAAGCAAAGCTGTGCTTCATAAAAATTTAATGAAAATATCTTAGCCGTACTGAACTTCAACACTGGTAGGAGCATCCATTTTGCAGTTATTACTGATATTAACTTGATGCAAGGGAAGTTGCAGCAATGCGTTACCCATGTGGAGGCATTCCACATTGACAAAGCCTTTTTTACATCACTGTTACAGCCATGTCTGATCCACTGTGGGGATCACTGCGGGTACTTTTGCATTTGGTGGCCACTAATGTAATCTTGTTTTATGTGGTTATTATTATATTTCTAATAATGTAAGTAGTTCGGGAAGAATTTCACTGAACATAAGTAGCTTTTATTGTACAAAAGGTTGGATACCCCTGGTTTATACACTGCATTGGAGGCATACAACATTTTTCACGGGTACATAGATTTTGGAGCAAAAATCAATACCCTGTGTGAAATGCACACTAAACCTACTTGGATACAGTGGCCGCCGCTAGCTTCGGAAATTGATGGGGCAGCGCAGGGAGAGGTAGGGGTTGGAGAATAAAACAACAAAAACAAAAATGTACCTGCCGCCTGACGTCCGCCGCCTCTTTAGATGATGTTCACACAGGGTCTCAGAGTTCCCTGCGCCAATCCAGATGCTACTCTCATGCTGGTATTACCCAGCATGAGTGAAGCGTAGGGCTTGGGCGGAGCGGGCTGGTTCCACGCTCCAGCCGGGACTGGGAGCCTGTGCTCCTGAGCCTGCTGATATCTCCATGCAATAGCCTGGAGGTATCCAATTGCGCAAATCGGTTTGACTGTCTGTCATAAGACTGCCAGCCAAACTTACATGCGCACTGGCAGTGCCCTGAGCCCACCACTCCTCCTGCGCCTGATCCTCCCCCCCGCCTCCCCCCCAAGTCTCAGCGGCGGCTCTGGAGTAAAATAAAATGAAAATAAAGCAGTTTTATGAATTGCTTTATTATCATTTCACTTTGCATCCATCTGCTGGTTCCAGCAGTAGGGCGAAGCTCCTCCGCCATAACAGAGGAGCCGCCCTTGCTTGGAGGAGTATTCAGAGGGAGGTCCATGCAACTCGAACCATTAAAAGATGAAAGCAATAATCAAACTGTCGGAAGAAACTGGATCAGCTTTAATGCTGGAAAATGACCACCAAAGTTTGCTCTCGATCAACCAAAGCGGAAACAAACCTCTTGCCATCCAGGTTCTTCAAAATCTCTTCAGCAAGAATGAAATCAAAACTATTCGAAACACAATTTCAGATTTCTTTGTTTCTTTGTATTAAAACTATAATACTGGTAAGAAAGATGAGTAACTTGGCTGTGAAGAAACACAGCATTTCACGGGGGAAAAATCTCAAGGTCAAAAACTCCAAGAACAGAAATAAAAGCTAGGGGGCGTGGCTTAGCGCCCGCCGCGGATGGCGGCTCTGGTGTGAGCGCTCCGAGTCAGCCGAGGGATTCACCCTCTTCCACCTGTGCTGGCCGACCCATATGAGAAGTTCCTCAAGTCGGAACATGCTGGGAACCTTTTGACTTCAACGGAGGCGCATTTCCGTATCTTACACGGGTATTTGCAGCAATTACGAGCGGCCGCGGCTTTCTGTCAGCCGTGACCGCCATTTTGTTTCTTCACAGCGCGTCTGACGCGGTAACCCCTCCGCATGATGCTGCTTCTCTCTGTTGCTCCAGGCCTCCGCAAACGCTCATGGTGAGCATATTTTTCCGTATTTCAGCATGCTCGTGCCTCTACCTTGCCTGCATTATCTTACATGAGCATTTTGTGTGAACTTTCGATTTCGGCGGCCATTTCGTCTTTTTTGACTGCTTTCAACATGCTGCTCCCATTTCTTATTGCTGCCAGTGCCTCTTTATGACTGTGTGCTTTTACTGGATTGCCCTCTTCTACTACGAGGCTGGAATTCACTTGTTGGGCTCTTTCTCTTTCTTAACTCCTTCAATACATGTGGATTTTTTGCTTTTTACTATATGGATATTTCTGCGGTCTGCTTTCTGGCATATAGGCTTCCATACTCATGCAAGTGGATGCTTCTGTTTGTCCTCATGCACACCTCAGTAGCTCCTCAGTGTCTGTGAAGCAGTTTACTCTGGACCTCTCTGTTTCACGCGCTTCTGGGGCTTCACCCTCCTCCACTCCCCTATTGACTTTCGCTGCCAGAGAATATTCTAGTGTCTTCGTCATATGGAGAGAGGTGCAATTGGTCGCATTCCCAAAACCCCACGACGCGTTTTCATCAAAAATTCCAAGGTCTTCTCTGCACTTGCGCATTTGGAAGCGTCTCAGGAACTTGCCAATCACATGTCGCAATCCAACACGGAACGCCCTGTTCAGTCCTCAGGGAAAGCTACATCGAAGCTCCTCAAAAAAGACCCTCCATCACCGTCAGGCTCAACTTCAGCTGTATCTATGGAGCTATTGTTGGAGGAGATACGTGCTCTTCGACCTTTTATGGAGGAAACCAACTCTAAGCTGCAGGTCTTAACCGACAACTGGTCACAGATGGATGCAAGAGTGACGACTGTGGAACACTCCATATCTTCTCTTCAGGAGTCTTCTTCTAAGGTTACGCACATGCAGTCGCAGATTTCCTCTCTCCAGAAACCGGTCGAGGAGCTTGAGAATCGCAATCGGCGCAACAACCTTCGCATCTACGGCCTGGCAGAAAATTGTGAGGGGACTGACACCGTTGCTTTCTTTAAATCCTTCCTGCCTAAGCTCCTTCATCTACCTGAGGGAACCACGCTTAATATCCAACGAGCGCACAGGCTGGGCCGCCTCTCTTCATCTTCTTCTGCTTCTTCTAGACCAAGAGGTGTCATCATGTACTTTCTGGAATACACCGATCTTCTCAAAGTTTTATCGGCAGCCCGCGCTTCTCCTCGCCTCACATGGTCAGGATCTACACTCTTCTTCGCGCAGGATTACGCTAGAGCCACAGCCAACCGTCGTAAAGCTTTCTTGGAAATGCGACCGGAGCTCCGATCCATTGGCGCCAGATATGGCTTTTTCCACCCTTGCCTTTTTAGAGTCACTCATAACAACAAAACGACGACCTACGAGGATCCTGTTCGTCTTCGGAGTTTCCTTAATTCCTGCCAAGCATCTGAAATGGACCTTTCCAGCTCATCGTCAGCTTTCCCTCCATGACTTTCATAATTCACTCTTTTGGTTCAATCACTAGTTCGCATAATCTGTGTTGATTTTTCGTGTTTTGTTCTCACCATGTTATTTCTAACTCTCTCCTAGCTAAATCCCCTTCCCTTATGATTGGTCCTTCCCAGTTCCATACTATGTTAATTTCTTCCCCACTTATTCTAGCGTCTCGTTTCCACCAGTAAACCCCGTGTTGTTGTCTTCTCCTCAACTCTCTTGTTTCTTTTTTTTTTTCTTTCACAGGTATTACAGTCTACAGTATGTCCTTCCCTTGGTTTGACGGTTCGTTTACATCGGTTGTACCGCCTCCCCCAGTGAGCGCTCCCCCCTCAGTTTTCTATTTCTGTCTCCCCTACCCCGTGATCGCCCTTCCTCAGCTCCACCCTCCGTAAGTATGTTCTCCTTCCTTCCCTTGTTTTCTAGCATTCCCTTTATGTTTTTGTTCTTGTTCCTATCTCTAGTTTTTCTCTATTCAAAGGTGTCTTCTTTTCTTTTTTCTCCTCCACTTCCTTGTCGTTATCTATTTCATATCTATCTACTTCACATCTGTAGTCTTTTATCTTATTTCTTCGTTCATTTTATTCTCACTACCACTTATCTAATTCACCCATTTGCTCTTTGTTAGACCTGACACCTTTTGGCGTGGTTCTTCCCCCATCTTTTTGCCTCTGACTCATGTGTTGATGCTGTGCTGGATTTCGTTTTTGCTGATTTAGATGTTTTGGACACTGCCACTGCTGATCAGTGTCAGAGTGTAAGTGCTCCTTCTGTAAATTGTGATATTGATTGAGTATACCTAATTGGCATATTTGTATCACCACGAAGTCCCTAGTAGAGGGCACTGTGTGTGCCAGGGCTGGTGATGACAAATGCTACTAGTGGGCCTGCAGCGCAGATTGCGCCACCCACATGAGTAGCTTTAAAATGGTGACTCAGGCCTGCCAGCGCAGAGCCTGTGTGCAGTCAGTGACTGCCATGTCAGCCTGGCCAGTGTCCCCACTGGCTAGGCCTAACCCTTCCCTGTCTGTGCACATCAGTCACCCCTATGGAAGGCTCAAGGTACCCCCCTGGGCAGGGTGCAGTGTATGGATAAGGTAGAGCATGTGCTAGTGCAGGTACTATGCTCTGGTAGTGGGCTGCAGCCATTTTATGGACTCACTGCTGTAAGGCTATCTTGCTCCATAGAGTAACATGGAGGAGGCTGGGCCCATGTGATACCAGCCTATCTCCCCATAGGAACAAGATGGGACATAAGTGAAAGATATCCCTGGACTCAGAATTTAATGACACATCTTTTAGTGAAGGGTGTTTTTAAATCCTGGGTTGGAGAATAGCACTTTTAGAAAGTGGCTGTTCTCTTGTCTAAACCTTTCTGTGTGCCTGGGTTTGTGGAATGTCTGCCTGGTCTGGATGTGACAGGGAGGGGCTGCAGAGCCCCAGAGGAGAGGGTCGGAGCCATCCCGGGGATGAAAGGGCACATCTGCCTGCCTGGGAGGAGGGAGGAAGGAATGCCTGATAAGTGCTGGGCTGCGCCTGCCTACCTCCCCCACGTTAGCTCTCTCCTGGTGGTCAACTGACACCACTGGCCCTGAAGCTGACAGGAAGAAGAAAACCAGAGACACCTCAGTGCTCCGCAACCCCCAGAACTGGTTTAGACTGGACCCAGGGCCTCCATGCACAAAGAACTTCAAAGACATTGAGGGGTATAAGGAAAGGACCCCTGACTACAGAAGATTAGATTCTGAAATTCTGCAACCAAGAAGGAACCTCGGCTGGAAGGAGGACAGCTAGGGAACTAAAGGAAGACTGCCTTGCTGTGTGCTCTAAGGGCTGACCTGTTCTACTGTCTACCTGGAAGCTGAGGAGAAGAAAAGGGGCTTTGCTGTGTGCTGTGACCCTGCCTGCTTGAAACTGCCAAGACTCTGCTGTGTGCTGTGTCTGCAACTGAATCTCCAAGGGCCTGAGAAGAGCTGGCCTCCTGTTGGGAACCCAGGACTAAAGGTTCCTAAAGCTATCCCAGA
This sequence comes from Lissotriton helveticus, assembly GCF_964261635.1. Lineage (NCBI taxonomy): Eukaryota > Metazoa > Chordata > Amphibia > Caudata > Salamandridae > Lissotriton > Lissotriton helveticus. Next base: position 723,727,966 of record NC_136069.1, read on the forward strand.
AAACGGCTGGAAAATCGTGCTGTTGGGACCCGAGACGCGTGGTGCTGAACTGCGGAGCGTGAGGAAGGGATCGGTGTGCTCATCGGCACATTAACCGTGAGGGTTGGAGGCTTGTGGAGCCTCCCCTCGTGAAATCTGCTCCCAGGTGGTGGCAAGGTCGAGAGGGGGGTCTAGTCGAGACCAGCGCCCTTGAAAACCCTTTGCCGCCAAATCACCACCGCGGCCCGGGGCCAGGAAACCCCCCCGCGACTTGCTCCGAGGTCCAGGAGCTGCCGCGGCGAAGAACGAAGCCGCCGCGACCCCATTGGCTGAGGGAGCCGAGCCCCCTCACCAACGCCGCGACGGGATTGGCCCGTGCAGCGTAGCATCATCAGCGTCCTGGTGCCGTGATTGGCCGAGCTTGCGGAGCGTCATCGGCGAGGCCGCGCTGCCATTGGTTGGCGGCCTGGCGCTCAGAGGGGCTCGACTGAGGGCCGCGACAGGATTGGCTGCCTCCGCTGAAGCTGCGGGAGGTGCCGAAGGATTGCCGAAATCACCGCCGGGACCGGGGAAGAGCTCTGACCCCGCCGAGGGACTTGGAAGCGTCCCGCACCCCTGGCCAGCCGTCCCTCCATCAGGTGAGCTTCACCGCCTCCCCCGCCGCTCGTTGGATTGTCGAGAGCGGGCGGGAGAGGAAAGGGGACCGGCCGGGGCGGGGACGCGTGCAGTCTGCACGGCTGGTGCGCAGTGGTGCGCCTGAGTCCCAGGAAGATGCGAGGCTGCCCCGGGGACGAGAAAGAGTCCCTGGGCCTCGCGAGGGAGTTGAAACCGCGCTGGGAGCCCATAGATATAAGTACACGTGGGCCTTGCTTTCTTTGCTCATGTTGAGAGCATCACAGTTATAGATCAGTGGCCATATTTTTGTAAGTGCTGATTTAAGAGACTAGAGACTATTTTGGATTTGGAACCTGAGACTATTGTTTTGAATGACCAGAACTGCCTATTTACAAGTACCATCCTAGAAATTAAGTGCAACCTTTAAACTAGAATGCTATGTTTTCTAAAGAAGTGATTATCATGCAACTGCTTCATTTACATGCTGAAACTAGATAAAGTTATATTTTATATATACTTACCTGTGTGGTCTCAGTTTGTGGTGGATTGGGAATTACTGTTGTGTTAAGTGCAAATGTTATCCACATTGCCTCCGAGTTTAGCCTAGACTGCTTGCGCCATGCTACCTAGAGGGTGAGCAGGGGTTATCTCAGAGGGTTATTCCGTCGCCCTGACCGGAACCAGGGGTCCCTACTTGGGCTAAGGTACTTACCTTTGCCAACCAGAGACTCCCGGTTCTAACATGGGTGGCTCGCGGTGCGGATTTTGAACTAATAATTGCACTTGACCTGCAGTGATTTCTTGTACATCACTAGTCTAGTTTAGCGGAACAGGTTGCGCAGGATTTTTTCTTTTTGGTGAAACCTTTTTAGTTGAAAAAGGGTAGGAGGTACCATGTCTCAGAACGCGCAAAGCATGAATGCAGAAGGGGAAGTGGAATTTGAAATCCAGGAGTTGCTCACCTATAACAAGGAGCAACTGAGAAAATTCTGCAGACAGCTTGAATGCCCAGTAAGGGGCGGCGCAAATAAGGAAGAGCTACGGACAGCTCTGAGGGCCTGGTGGGAGGCCAAACATGGTGAACCAGAAGCTACTATTGGAGAGGTTGGCGCACAGGAGATTGTTTTTCTGCCTAGTGATTTGCCAGTGGCGAAGCCAGCGTCTAGGGCCGGCAGCACCCACTCCAGTAGGATTATTTCTCCAGAGGAGGTGGAGGAGAATCAGAGAGCTAAGGCCCATGAGATTGAGCTTTTGAAGCTCAAAGCGGAAGCAGACGAGAAGAGACTGCGCCTAGAAGTTGAGAAAGAGGCGCAGGAGAGAGCGGCACAGGAGAGAAGGCATGCTCTCGCTTTGGAGGAAAAGAAGCTCCAATTGGCTCATGAGAGGAGCATGAAGGAGTTGGACTTCAAATATAAAGAGAGGGGGTCCAGTTCTAATGGTGGCAGCGCACAACCAGTACAGGCGGGTAAGGTATACATACCAAAGGATCTGGTACAGAATTATCAGAGGGGTGAGGATATTTATGCGTGGTTCAGAGCGTATGAACTTGCCTTACAGATGAATGAGGTGCCTAAGAAGAATTGGGGAGCAGGATTGTGGAAGCATTTTGAGGCCTCTGGGAGGGATGTTTTGGCACCCTTAGACGCAAAGGATGCTTTGTCCTACTCCGCCATGAAGGAGGCTTTGTGCCTCAGGTATGGGCTCACTGCTGAACAGTACCGCCAGAAGTTTAGGAACTTCAAGAAGCTTGATTCAAGTACTTGGGTGGAGTGTGTGAGTATGTACATGCGTGCACTGGAAGGTTGGATGAAGGGCCGCAAGGTTACTGATTATGTGGGGTTGTGTCACTTGATTAGTAGGGAGCACTTAAGTAGTTTATGTGTCCCAGAGCTGCGCCAGCATCTTTTGGATAGTAAGTTAACTGATCCCAGTGAGCTTGCTAAAGAGGCGGACCGGTGGACTAGCACCAGGGTCCACAAGGGGGTGGTAAGTACCCCAGCCAAAGGTGGACAGGGTCCCCAGCAGAAGAGTGGGGGGGACACGGGTAATCAAAAGGAGTCTTCTAAAGGGCCCCAAAGTAGTTCCCAGGAGAAGGTGTATCAACCCCCCAAGCCTAAGAAGTCCTGGCCCCATAAGGGCCCGCAGGACAAGAAGACCCTCACTTGCTATGCATGTAGGGAGGTGGGGCACATTGCTCCAAACTGTCCAAAGAAGAAATCTGCACCCACTGGTGCTCCAGCTCCAGCTCCGGCGTTAGCCAGTGTAGCTTTGGGAGGGGATTTGATTTCTAGTGGGGAGGAGGGGTTAGCTTTGATGACCCTTGTCTCTCTAGGAGACCAAGAGATGGCCCAGGAAACCTTGCTGCCCCAAAACACTAAGAAATACGGGCAGAAGGTGACCATCAATGGACAGGTGGTGGAGGCTCTGAGAGACACAGGGGCCAGCGTGACATCTGTTAGGTGTCAGTGGGTGTCTGAAGAGCAAATTGTTCCCCAGGTACTCCGGCCTGTGGTGGCAGCTGACAGTTCAGTGCGCTACTGCAGGTTGGCGAAAGTTCCATTTGAATGGGGAGGAGTCTCCGGTATTTTGGAGATTGTTGTAAGTGATGCCTTGCCTGTAGATTGTCTATTAGGTAATGACCTGGAGAGCTCCCCATGGAAAGAGGTGGAGCACCGGACTCACTTGGAGATGTTGGGTTTGCCTGCGTGGATCTGTGTGTCCACCCGTGCAATGACAGCAAGAGAGGGCGGTCTAGCGGAACTGGAGCCTGGAACAATGGCCCAGGGACCTGCCAAGAGAGGAAGGGGTAGAGGGCGCGGGAAACCAGCCCCCACTGTTCCCACGGTCCAGGAGCTGCCGCGGCGAAGAACGAAGCCGCCGCAACCCCATTGGCTGAGGGAGCCGAGCCCCCTCACCAACGCCGCGACGGGTTTGGCCCGTGCGGCGTAGCATCATCAGCGTCCTGGTGCCGTGATTGGCCGAGCTTGCGGAGCGTCATCGGCGAGGCCGCGCTGCCATTGGTTGGCGGCCTCGCGCTCAGAGGGGCTCGACTGAGGGCCGCGACAGGATTGGCTGCCTCCGCTGAAGCTGCGGGAGGTGCCGAAGGATTGCCGAAATCACCGCCGGGACCGGGGAAGAGCTCTGACCCCGCCGAGGGACTTGGAAGCGTCCCGCACCCCTGGCCAGCCGTCCCTCCATCAGGTGAGCTTCACCGCCTCCCCCGCCGCTCGTTGGATTGTCGAGAGCGGGCGGGAGAGGAAAGGGGACCGGCCGGGGCGGGGACGCGTGCAGTCTGCACGGCTGGTGCGCAGTGGTGCGCCTGAGTCCCAGGAAGACGCGAGGCTGCCCCGGGGACGAGAAAGAGTCCCTGGGCCTCGCGAGGGAGTTGAAACCGCGCTGGGAGCCCATAGATATAAGTACACGTGGGCCTTGCTTTCTTTGCTCATGTTGAGAGCATCACAGTTATAGATCAGTGGCCATATTTTTGTAAGTGCTGATTTAAGAGACTAGAGACTATTTTTGATTTGGAACCTGAGACTATTTTTTTGAATGACCAGAACTGCCTATTTACAAGTACCATCCTAGAAATTAAGTGCAACCTTTAAACTAGAATGCTATGTTTTCTAAAGAAGTGATTATCATGCAACTGCTTCATTTACATGCTGAAACTAGATAAAGTTATATTTTATATATACTTACCTGTGTGGTCTCAGTTTGTGGTGGATTGGGAATTACTGTTGTGTTAAGTGCAAATGTTATCCACATTGCCTCCGAGTTTAGCCTAGACTGCTTGCGCCATGCTACCTAGAGGGTGAGCAGGGGTTATCTCAGAGGGTTATTCCGTCGCCCTGACCGGAACCAGGGGTCCCTACTTGGGCTAAGGTACTTACCTTTCTCTAACACTCTTCATTTCTACTCTTTTCTTTTCTTTTTTCTTCTCTCTCTTTCTTTTCTCTGATCCTTTCCTTGCTGCTTGTTCTATGTTCTCGACCCTTTTCCTTTTTTCACTGACCTCTTTTTCTTCATCTCTTCTTACTTCTTTTTGGTATATTCCTTCTATGTTCTTTCTCATTCTCCTAGCACTCTTCCTGCTCATTCACCTGTACTTCCTTCCTGCTATTTTTCAGCTTCCTATTATCCTTTCTCTCTCTGATTTTTATATCCCTTTCACTTATTTCACTTTTTTGGGCATTTATTACTCACCTTTTTTCATTGATGCTCTCTTATTCAACTTTATGCTAGGTCGTTAAAAATAGTTACATGGAATGTTAAGGGCGTTAATTCTCCCATCAAGCGACAGAGAATTTTATCACATCTTGCACGCTTAAATGTTGATATTGCTTTTTTGCATGAAACTCATTTATCTGCTGAAGAATCTGTTAAGTTAAAAAGAAGTTGGGTGGGCGATGTTTATTATTCTCCAGGGGATGGTAAGCGTAATGGAGTAGCCATTTTATGTCACAAAAATCTCTCTCACTCCATGCTTAGTCAAGAATCAGATGATGTTGGTCGCTGGACATTTGTTAAGCTTTCTATTAAGAATGTTCCAATTTCCCTCTTAAATGTCTATGCCCCCACTGCTGGCGATCCTATTTTCTGGTACACCTTCTCCCAACATATCACCAGACTTATTGATGGTAACTTTATCTTAGCAGGAGATTGCAACCAACCCCTTGACCCCTTCTTGGATAGGCACTCCAAGGCTCATTTTGTTCCTAACAAATCACATAAACTTTTCTCTCAGGCTATATCGCAACATAAACTCACTGATGCCTGGCGCCTTTGTAATCCATTGTTGCAGGAATTCACTTTTTATTCTCCCTGTCATCACTCCCAATCCCGGATTGATTACATTTTTGTTTCTCATGATATTGCCCAAACCCTTACTCATGCAGAGATAGGACCGATACTACTTTCGGATCATGCCCTCACTTTAGTTCAACTTGACATCCTCCCTAACTCAGTTGGACCCAAGCGATGGCGTTTTAATAATTCCCTTCTTATGGACCCCAAGTTCACCGCATCCTTTACTGAATTCTCTGATGAATTCTTTTCAATCAACGATACTCCCTCCATTCCTAAGCACACCATTTGGGATGCCTTCAAGGCTGCTGCTAGGGTTTTTATTATTGGCTTTGTAGCAAAAAAGCGGAGAGCTTCCCGTAACTACACAGCTACTCTCCTCCATGACATTAAGAAATTGGAGCATTCTTATTTTACCTCCCGTTCGCAAGACAGCTTAACAGCCTTGATCAATGCCAAAATGAAATTTAACAAAAAGTCTACAGATGATGCGTCTTTATATTTATTGAAATCGAGTGCAAAGTTTTATGGGGGGAAAAATAAAGCTGGGAAGATTCTTGCTAATTATTTGAAAGTTAAGCACAACAAATTGAATATCGAATCCATCTATGACACACACTCCGTTCTCAAACACAAAGATACAGATATTCTTGCTGAATTTTCTGCCTTTTACAAAACCTTATATTCTTCCGAAACCCAACCCTCCTCTCAATCCCTGGATCGTTTTTTCTCCAATATTCAAAAAACGGCTCACTTCCCGCTTGACCTCTCCCATTTAGAGCTTAATATCTCTCAGAGAGAGTTACTTACGGCGCTTCAGAATCTCCAAAAAGATAAAGCTCCAGGGCCAGATGGCTTTACTGTTGAATTTTTCCTTCACTTCTCAAGACTTCTCATTCCTAAACTACACTCCCTCATTGAAACTTTCCTTACCCTGGGTTCTTCCTCAGGCTCTTTCTCTGATGCACATATCTGCCTCATACCCAAGGAGGGAAAAGACGCCCAACATTGTAAGAATTACAGGCCAATTTCTTTGGTTAACATTGATTATAAAATATTTGCGAAATCCCTGGCAGCACGTCTCGATCTTCTTCTCCCGGATCTTCTGGGTGCGGAACAATCAGGTTTTGTCAAGGGCCGCTTTATCACCGACAACACTAGACTACTATTTAATGTTTTATCTAAGTCCCGTCATTTACCTCATTCCCTTGCAGCCATTGCCCTTGATGCCGAAAAGGCATTTGATAGAGTTGAATGGACTTACCTTTTTTACACCTTTCATTGGTTTGGTTTTGGCCCCAAATTTATTTCCTTGATCTCCTTACTTTACTCCAATCCTCGTGCAGCTGTTTGTGCTAATGGTCAAATCTCTTCTTTTTTTGATTTGGGAAGGGGTGTTCGTCAAGGCTGCCATTATCACCTTTCCTTTTTAATTTGGCTTTGAAACCCTTTCTATCCAAACTCCGCCAGAACCCTGCAATTCAAGGTTTTCAAATTGCAGATTCCCAAGTCAAGTTAGCCGCATATGCGGATGACATCCTTCTTTTTGTTTCTAACCCTACTGGTTCGATCCCTGCCTTTCTTGCTGAAGTACATGATTATTCACAAATATCTGGCTACAAAGTCAATAATGATAAATGTGAGATCCTACCCTTAACGAAATTTACCTTTAAACCCGATTTTATTGCCTCCAACTTCACATGGAAATCTTCCTATATTAAATACCTTGGCTTGCATTTCACATCTACTATTCCAGCTACTATTTCCCTTTGTTTATCCAAATGTACCCATAAATTAACGGATCTAATGTCTAAATGGCATCCTCTGTACCTGTCTTGGTGGGGGTACCGCCTTGACACTATTAAAATGATGTTGTCTCCCATAGTCCTTTATACCATTTCCAATATTCCTGTATCCATTCCTTCCAAATTCTTTAGGAAAATCAACTCCATTCTGACGTCCTTTCTTTGGAATAAGAAAAAGCCTAGAATGTCTCTTGCTCGACTGATTCGTCCTAAGACAGAGGGTGGAGTCAACTTTCCAAACTTTCCTGCTTACCATAAGGCGTTTCTACTACGTCAAGCTTCTTTCTGGCTGCAAGACTCTAGCACCCCTTGTCCTCTGTGGGCTACATTTGAACGTCTTCTTCTTTCTCCTTTTTCCTTTGCCGAATATCTTTCCTTCTCCCGCAAACCTCCTTCCATTTCCACTCCCATTCATAAGTTTACTACTAAACTGCTCTTATCTTCTTCCCATTCCCCTCCCACGAACATTGCTGATTTCCTTTCTTCCACCATTTGGCATAACAATACCTTACTTATTCGTAACAAACCTTTCTTTTGGAAAGCGTGGCATCGCAAAGGACTGCTATGGATATCTCAACTCTTTTCTCAATCCTCTTTCTTGTCTTTCGCCACTCTACGTTCTCTCTATGACTTACCCACCTCCTTCACACGGAACTATTATTTACTTAGGGAAGCTGTACTGACAACTTACAATCAGCTTTTCCAGCTACATCCATCGCCTGCTTCTCCCACTCCCGTCTCTTTACTTCATTCATTTTTACGTAAGACTCCGAAGGCCTCCTCCATTTATAAATACCTTCATACTATTTACTCTCCCAGGCCTAAATCCAAAGTCGAGGAATGTTGGGAACATGACCTCTCCACGTCCTGGCCAATTTCGCTGTGGGACAAAGTTTGGGTTAAGATTCGTAAATCCTCTAGAGCGGCAACCCTGACACAGTCCCTGTTCTTTATTTACAATAGACTTCTCTACACACCTTTTGACCTCCATAAGCGCTTCCCCCACACTCCTCACACATGCTGGTCTTGCTCATCCCCACATGCAACTTTGTTTCACATGTTGTTCTTATGTACCTCTGTTCATGCTTTCTGGCTACAGGTCTGGGCTCAAATTAACTTGATTTTTCACACATGTATCCCTTTTTCTTGCGTAAACATTTTCTTGGGCAGCCTCTCCCCTTGTTGGGATAATGTTGAACTAAAGCCTCAGATCATAGACTTACTACTGGCTGCAGCATTTCAACAGATAACGGTAAATTGGAAAGACTCCTCTAATATTTCCTTTAAGGCGTGGTGGTTCAATGTTTGCCACAACCACAGACTGGACACTGCTTTTGTTTTTCCGGCTCACATGGCTGCAAAGCGTTTGGACTTATGGCACCCTGTCACGCTTTATTTAGACACTTGTGCTATCCGTTCGTTCCGCCCACAGCCTTCACAACAAGAAGTTCCAAAACCCCCTTAAATGCTCACTACATTCCATTTTTCTTTCTCTCATTGTATCATTTTTGCTTTTCTTTCAGGTTCTTTACTGCTTTTATTATTATTGTTCATTTTCTTTTACCTCTCTTCATTCCAGTGCCCAGGTTTTTCTTTTTTCTTTTTGATAGTATTTGCAATCTTATGTTTGGCTTCTTTCTCATAATTCTCAATGTGTTATATTCTTTTGTACTTTGTATTGACACCTTGCTTTTCTCATGTTATTATCAAATAAAAAAATGTTGAACTTAAAAAAAGAAATAAAAGCTAGCACAATGGTTGTTTTCCAAACCAAGATTAAGAGTACACAATGTGAAAACGATGCATGGCAAATTCAGACTAGTAACAAAATGCTGCAATCCAACACTGGTGTCCAGTACAGGTCCAGGTGAGCCAGATACAGACCCAATTTTTAGGATAAAGGCATTTCATAAATGTATGCATAGTGAATGTAAAAGGAATCATTTACATAGTCAGCGGTTACCCAGAATATCAGGCATAGTTCCACCTCTTTTGGGCTAACAATGGACACCCCTGAACTAAGGGGAAGATTCTGACTGAAAGAAACATATTCAGGAGGACTTAATTGCTGCTTCTAAAATTAAAGGGAAGAGAATGGAACTCATCAACTATATTCATCTAACATAACTATGACTTAGTTGATCCTCAAATCGCTTCTCCAACAGTTAACGGGCCTAAGAAAAACTTAAAAATAGCAACATTAATTTCCGTTTTTGAAACCAAAATATAATAATTTTCTTTCATGCTGAGATTTAGTAGAATTTTTTCTGTGAACTTTTTGACTTCTCCTGCAGAGTATGAACATTTAAGGATGAATAAAGAACGTCCATAACTGGTACAGACACTCTTTCCTAAGACCAGTCAATTGCCCAAAGGATATTCAGGCTCTTCAGCAACCGGAAAATGAGTAGCTGAACCCCATCCAGACATGGATAAATATGTTATGCATCAAGATGAAAACCCGAGATGGCTTCGATCAGTCCTCCCGCTTTAGGAATGGCTTGGCATGGGTACAGAATAGGCCAGCAGATGAACCATTCGCAACAACACCTAGTCAATGACAGTCCATGAAGGCACATGATGAACACATAGGGAAACCACCTTCCTGCTGTTCATTACAGACACTTTTTCAATTCCCCAACTTTGTTGTAGTCTTTTTCTAGCTTCCACTGAACTAATTACACTAACATACCTGAAAACAACGATTTTTAGGAGAAAAGTTCAAGTCTGGAGACCTGACGTGAGTTGGGCAGCCTACTGAAGGAAGTCTACAGGCAACATCTCTCTCGCATAGCTTGTCAGCACCGCACCGGCTCTCTGTTCTGTGAAGAGCAGACAGCGTGACATTAGGGGCAGATGGTGGTGTGGGAGAGTGGCAGCATACCAGATATTTGTGTCCATATTTGAGATGAGGTAAGAGAGTTTTCACAAGGGTGGAGAAAGAGGATGGCAGGAGACCAGGTACTGAGGATTCTCGTTCATTTTGGGATGGGGGAGTTTGTTTTTAGGAGGATGGTGGGGTTGAGTAGCAGAAAGCTACCAAGTATATTTTGTGAGGGAAAAGGCAGAAGAGATGGGTGAAATTACACTAGGTTACTGCTTTTTAGCTTTTGTATATCTTTTATTGCCTTACAAAAAGCCTGTGGTGGGCTTGCAGCCCGCCTACTGCGTGCCACTGGATGGCCTTGTTGTCCCTCTCAATTTCTTGCTTCTCATTTGATGGTTTGCCTTCCTCTTTTTGAGTTTGCCCCTGCTCTGAGCACAGCCACGTCCTCTTGACTGACTGACGTGTATGCTTGCACTGCTCACTTTAATGGAAATACTTTTTTATTTTTGGTTAAGCATTCCATGAGGGTGTATGTTTTCTCAGGCGCCCTCCCTTATGTGCTTCTCCTTACGCCAAATATCAGCCCTGGCGCTCCGCGTTGCTCTTTGCCTGGTGCACTTCTCCCTCGTGTGCTACTTGCGTTCTGTCACAAGTGCTTCTCCTTTCACGTACCATATTGTTGTCTCCAGCATATACTTTTCTCACCTTTCCCACATTGCTCTCTCCCTTGTGTGCTACTTTTATTGCTCCACCCCCTACCACCTTCTGCGAAGTACAGAAATCCTTATTTCTTTAAAAAAAAACATTTCGGGGAAGACTGGGCTGCAAATTGCTGCCGGTCCCTCTGCTTTACAGAAAGCAATTTAACACTAAGGAATTTTTTTATTTTTTATTTACTGATCCAACTTAAGTAAATAATTACATAGCGCCTGAATCATTTTATAGACACACAAGCCTGATGATAACGCAGCCAACAGGAGTGTCATTGTGCCTTTTCATTTTTATTTTGGCCTATGCTGATTATCATTTCCATACAGCATTTGCAAAGCCAATAATAGGTCCAAAAGTTAAGCCCTACAGGGTTTGCCAGTGCTTGTTTAGAATACAGTTACATGGGCAGGGCTGAAAGAGACGATGCTATTCAGTGCATGGCGTACCCACAACTTGCCTTCTCTCCTGCAACTCGTTCATAGCATTAGCTGTGGAGTGGGAGAGGGTTGGGGTGGGTCTTACATAACATAACATAGACGGGTGACTCTCAAATCGTGATTTCCACCTTACTTTTCGAAGGGTCATCATTGACAACACGAGCTTCAGTTCTGCTGTCCACCTGATATCAATTAGCACACCTTTGCGGAAAACAATCCGATTATTGACAGCTGCCCTTCTAGAACTCTAGACGTTGCTGTCAACCGACTTTTAATCCACTTTAACAAGTCATCTAAAAGTTGCACACAGTTCATGCAAGCACAAGTTCACAATCATCAAATGCCGAGCACTGTAATACAGAATAACATCGTTATCCTCACTGAGAATCTGTCTATTAAGACCACAAAATACCAGTACCTCTTTTTAAAGTCTATATTTAATTAATGTTTATTTCCTGCAAAATGGCCTGCATCAAAACAACATCCGGAGGCATCCGGCGGGACTGGACCAGGCTATTTTTAAATAGCGCGGCGCTGCTCCTTGCACACACACCAGGGACCTTAGAAAGAGACAAGGCCTGCAGGATTTTTTTTTTATATTTTGGCTCTCATGGTGATGTAATGGAAATAAACATTTAACACATGTGAGGCTCCAGCTGACCAGTCCCCGCCAGGCACGGGGATGAGCAAAAATGCGGTTTAATAGTTTGGGGAACAGAAATGAAGACCAGCTGAGGGAACGAAGTGGGAAGCATTCTAAGAGAAAAACATTTAGAAATCTGAAAAGAGGCCTCAACGTATTCTGTACTCGTCAACTTGGCAACATTGACCAAATCAATTACACTAGCCCCACACAGACAGCACCAGTCTGCCAATAAAAGGCACATTTGTGCCAATATTGACAATTAAGGTTTAACTTAAGTGAACAAAAGGTCTACTTTATGCACATAAATTCCCATTCCCTAGTCACAACCTTAAGAATAGCAGATGTTTTGGTCCATAAAGTGCACTGCAACTGCGGAAATTCTGCTAATGGCAGAATTAATGCTTATTAGCAGAATTTCGCTTTTCCAAATTTATAGTTACTCAAGAGTGGGTGGATACTTATGTGAGCAAAATTAATTGGAATGGGGCTTAACGCTCCTTCTTTCAGAGAGTCAATAAGGGTATTTTGTTAAAGCCAAGCTAGCAGCTGATTTTGTTCTAGGGTATCAGCCTTAGAACTGGGATCGGTCATGGAAATTGGGGCTCATGTAGGATGAAGGTTACAATCCCCTGAACTTCAGTTTGATATGCGCAAGGGTTAGTGGGGAACGAAGGCAATATACTGCCCCGCATCTGGCTGTTTGTAGCCATTTAGTTGCTTCTTAGCCCCACTACTCATTCTCAGCCTCATCTATATTTTAAAGCACAGATTTAATAACCGTGAGAGCTGCTTAATCTACACTTAATCCAGATAAATGTATGAAGAGTCCAGCTCAGTCATATCGATGAAATGCAGAAATGCTGTCTACAAACCGAAACCTAAGTCATCCATCCTTGCTGGGGAATCTAGCTATAACCGACAATGCCGCTTCATCTTCAATTACTGACCCCCCATGAAAGGCAGGATAGCATTGTGGTGTGAATTGTTTCTCAGACACTCACCCCTCCATTTAAGAAGAAGGAAATTACAGAATGGAAACCAATCTGTTTATACAGAGGAACAAGCAGAAAAGCACAGTGCTTAGGGGCAGGCAATCGGATTGCCATTTGGACCACAGGCATATGGTGTTTTACCGGTTTTCATCAATTTTTCAATCTGAGGCATTACAGCATCTATACACAAGCTGTTATATTGAGGTAAAGATGGCGTATGCGCACTTTCACTAAATAATAAGGGCCTGATTTCGATAAATGCGGACGGGTTACTCAGTCTCAACGGGGACCGCTATCCATCCACTGAAATCTAAATCCCATTATATCCTCTGGGATTTAGATTTCAGCGGACGGGATATCGGTCCCTGTTGTGACAGAGTAACCCGTCCCCAATATCTAAATCAGGCCCTAAGTCTAATGCTCATTTACATCATTACTTGTACAAGATGCAGATGATGTCTACTCGCACCAGTGTTCATGATGCCCCAGTTTAGCTTAATTTTACACCTTACTCACACTAAGCACTGTTCTTATATGCCTGTGTCTTTGTTCATGCCACCACAACAGTTACCAAGCATTGGCAAAGTCTGTATGTCATGGCAAGGCCTGTGCTATTGGCATTTATTATTATTTATTTGGACAAACATGACCCTTATGGGTATCACAATGTGGATACCTTTTAGCCATGTTGTCTAGCCGCACATCTGCTGTTCAGCTTGGCTGAAAGTCACTGAAAGCCCAGAATCACAGGATGTGGAGTCAACGAGGAGTCTCTTCGCCCCCATGTTGAGTTTATTGTCCTGCTCCTCCTAACACAAAAAAGTGCTGTGACGCGGCCAGTGCCGGCTGCATCAGAGTACTTTTTTCAGTGACTTTCACCCATGCTAAACAACACATGTACTTCTAGACATCATAGCCAAAAGACATTCACAATGAAAAGGCCAATAGCTTGCGCATTGCTGAGATCTATTGGCTTTGCCAATGCTTGTTCGGTGTTGACAGGATCTTGCTAAACAAATGTGGAAGTGATAGTGAGGAACAGTTGAGGAGCTTTGAAGTGAAGCAAGGATGTGATGTAATGGCTAGAGCTGCCAACAGGGAAACTGGGGAACTAGGTTTTGTGTAGTGTAACTGGTGAGCACTTAAAGCGCTCCAATACCATCGGCTGGGGTTAGCACTATGGCAAGATGGAGGACGGAACAAGCACTCCAATATAATTGGACCATGCAAAAAAAAATCAAAAGCAGCGGCAACGATGGAGGTAGTGAGGGTGACTGGTCAAGCAAGGAAGAGGGGATGTGCAAGTAAAAACGGGGGAGGAAGCTACAATTAAGGGGGAAAAAGTACCTTCATTGAAGCAGGATCAGCAACAAAAATTAATGTGTTGTTGTGCAATCTGTCTGATGAGCACTTAACCTCTTCCATGCTTGTGTCACGGTGGATGTGTGTGCGTGCGTCACGGTGGATGTGTGTGCAGGACGTTCTCCGGCCGTCAGAATCCCCGCCCACTCATTGAAACGCCCGCACAGCGCGGGAATTCCCCGCACACGATAGGGGATCAAGCTCTCAAATACCATACCAATACCATCAGCTCGCGTTCGTGATATAGCAGGACGGAGGATGGAGCGAATGCTCCAATACCATCGGATCTTTAAAAAAAAAAGTGTTGTTCATGTTTTAACATCTTTTTAGACATGCGTTTGTTTATATACACACACATGCATTTTTGTGGTGTGCGTATGTGTACAAAGGAGAGAGACTATGGCAAGACAGAGGACAAAACGAGAGCTTCAATATCATCAGATTGTACAAAGAAAAAAAAAGCAGCAGCAACAAGGGAGGCAGTGGGGGGATAGGTCAAGCAGGAGGGGATGGGGAGATGGGCAAGCAACTAAGGAAGAGGGCAGGAGGAAGCAACATTGAAGGGGTTAAAAGAAACCTTACTTGAAGGAGGATCAGCAACAAAAATGAATATGTCATTGTGGAATGTAACTGGTGAGTACTTAAAGTGCTCCAATACCTTGGGCTTGTGTTCGTGCTATGACAAGGCAGAGGGTAGAGAGTGCACCAATACCATCAAATGGTCCACAACAAATTAATAAACAAGTATTGTTCGCGCTTTAACAACTTTTAAAGAAATGCATTTGTTTATGTACACACGCATGCATTTTAGAAGTATGTGTTCAAGGGAGACAGCCTGAAAAAACAAGTACTCCTATGGAGAGGTTGAAAATAAAGGGAAAAAATTGCTGTGCCAAAACTGGGAGCAGCGTAAGGAGACATGTACTTGGTCCATGCACTATGGGAGGGCCAAACAAAGAAGAGGGTATGAGGGATGCATACCATGATGAATGCCATCAAAGAAAATTAGAGTGACAGTGAAGTTTATCAATGGTAGGAGATAAGCGGCCAGTAAGCCCACAGATAGAACACACGTCTGTTTAAGACAGCACATTCGCTATCTAGCTAAAACCTAAAAACAATAGATTTTGAACAGGTGAAACCTACTAGCTTTGCCAATGCTTGTTGTGTTTAGAAACGGGGAGACTAAGTGATTCACCCTTAATCACAAAATGTGGAACTGAGGCCGAGGCGAGGGAGATGATATGGCGTCCTTTCGGGAGAAGATATGGGGTAAGAGCAAGTGCTGCAGATTATGGAGCTGTGAAACCGGGATTGAGTTTCAGCTACAAAAATGAATGTGTCCTTTTGTAAAGTAACTGGTGCTAATATAAAGCGCTCCAATGCCTTCGGGTGGTGTTGGAGCTATATAAAATTGCACTTAATAAGTAACTAGTGCTAATGTAAAGCACTCCAATACCTTTGGGTGGGGCTGGCGCTATATAAAACTGCTCAAAAATATGATGAAAACAGATTTGGTGGAGAAGGGGGATCTGTGCAACTGAGTTCAGCGGGGAAAACAGCGATGGGCAGGAGGTAGGTGGGCAACCAACAGAAAATGTGGGCAGCCACGGGGAGATTAAGTGATTTTGCCCGTAATCACAAAATGTACAACTGAGGCCGAGGCTACAGAGACTATGTGGCGTCCTCTTGGGAGAGGATGTGGCGTGAGGGCCAGAGCTGCCGACTAGGGAGTTCGGAAACCGGGTTTGAGTTTCAGTATTGAGTTAACATCCTTGATTCTGGGCAATTCAGGTCATCTCCCCGTGCTTACAAAAATGAACGTGTCCTTGTATAAAGTTACTGGTGCTACTGTCAAGCATGTCAACACTTTCGGGTGGTGTTTGGAGCTATATAAAACTGCACCCAAAAAAGTAACTGAGCTTATGTAAAGCACTCCATTACCTGTGGGTGATGTTGGCACTACATAAAAGCGCCAAAAAAATGTGTAAAGCAGAGTTGTGGTAGCAGGTGACCTGGGAAAGAGGGGATATGTGCAACGGGAATCCAGCAGGGGCAAGCAGCGATGGGCAAGAGGTGGATGGGAAACCAACAGCAAATGTGGGCTGCCTGTGGAAGATTAAGAGATAGAATAAGTTTACGGTGTCGTCCTGCAAAGTAATTGGCATTGATGTAAAGTGCTCCAATACCTTCAGGTGGTGTTGGCGCTGCATAAAACTGCACAAAAAAATTAACTGCTGCTAGTGCAATGCACTCCAATAACTTTGGGTGGTGTTGGCGCTATATAAAAATGCACAAAAATATGTGGATATAGATTTGGTGGAGGAGGGGATCTGTGCCACTGAGTTCATCGGGGCAAGCAGCGATGGGGGGTAGGTGGACGGGCTGCCACAGGAAGATTGAGTGATTTGGCCATAATCACAAAATGTGGAATTGAGGCACAGGCTAAGGAGACGATATGGTGTCCTCCGGGGAGAGGATGTGGCATAAGGGCCACAGCTTCCGATTATACAGCTGGGAAACCAAGTTTGAGTTTCTGCATAGGGTTAACATCCTTGATTCTGGGTAATCACTTAATCTTCCCATGCCTACCATAAAGAATGTGTCCTTGGGTAAAGTAACTGGTGCTAATGTAAAGCGTTCAACTACCTTCAGGTGGTGTTGGCGCTATCAAAAAACACCGAAAGATCCACAGTGCTAAGCTGGTTTACAGTAGTGAACACGAGGAAATATATTTCATCTGCAATCACAATAAAAGGGCTAATTTTGCCATGGACATTGATTACATCAAAACTCAGCCTGGCTCCTTTGAAGAGAATTCAAGTTAACCAGCAATGGCGCATTGAAACACTTCACTGGCGAATGCGGATAAAGTAAGAAAGTGTCCTGACAGCAGAAATTTGAAGAAATGGAATCCCACTCTATGAAATGAGAAGCAACAAGGTGAGACACGAACAGTTCAATGATTTCGGGCAAAGAAATATGGGCTACGCAATTAAAACAGAAGACAAAGTACTTTAAAAGTTCTGACATGCCCTGTGGTAAAGCATACCTGATTCACTTGAGGTCTTATTTTCCAGCTATTAACACCATTGCCGAACAACCACATCTGGTGTAAACATGCTCACACAGCCAGTACCCATATATGCGGAAACTAAAGAGAGACTACACATGCGTCAAGTAATTGCAGCCATGCTCCAATCAGCACGTCAGCTCTACACTAACAGGACATTAAAAGGCAGAACACCACCACTCACTAGAATGAAACAGACTACAATGGGGGTTTAAAGCAGTGACGGAGTCTGGAGAGGTCGTAATTTGAGGAAGGGGCATGCACGAGAAGGTGAAAGGGAGCAAGCAGCAACGGAAGGGAGGAGGTGGTGGAACCTAAAAGCAGCAACAAAGGGAAAAGCAGAGATGGGGACGTGGTGGTCTGTGGACAGGGCATGAGGGTGGGTGGGAGAAGACAGAGGTGGCAAAAGCATGAGTACTGTGTAGAGTGCTGAAAAAGAAAGACACAAGTAGGTCCTACAATGGTCATACAGAGGGGAGCAGTGGATTTTGACAAGCACTTGGTCCATGCTGTGGGCGGAGGGCTAAACACAAGAAGAGGTATGACCATGCACGCCATGGACAAATGGTGACAAAGAATATGAGACAGGTGATGGAGTGAGCAAATGGGAGCTTGTGGGCGGGCTGGAGCCCACAGATTAAACACGTCTCTTCGAGAAAGCACATGTGCTGTCTACCCGAGCCCTACAAATCAAAGGATTACATTCAGTCATAAATAAGACTGTGAGGTGATGTCTTGGGTTCCACGATACTGGGTAGAATGTGATGATGTGCCATGGAACCCTGAGACTGGGGTTGTTTTAGGTGTGTTAGTTGAACTCTCAGAGCTTCTGTACAGGACATATTTCTTTGTGACAATAAAGTTGCATGTTCATGTTAACCTTTCTGTGGAAGAAATTATTTCAAATTGGCAATAAATGCTTGTACCCACTATGTGAGAGGTGTTTGTGATCAATTGCAGCATGCTACAACTTATGTATCTAATTTTAAGTTTTGGATCTTTGGCTGCTCTGTGCGATTGAAAATGCAGCAGGGCCAGAGCAGTGGTGTTTTGCGGATATTAAGGAATAGAATATAAAATTAAGAGGAACCCTCAATTGAGCAGTGGCGTGAATGCAGTTCACTATCTGGATCACCCAAGTGGTTCTCTTCAAATGAGTGCGAGTGGGATCGTGTGCTTAATCCGCTTATCTCCTCTGGTCTTCTAAGCACGAGAAATGTTTGTGTCTCTGTTGCATTTTTTAGAATCCACGCAACCCTCTAGCCAGGAGCTCTCTAAGGCATGACTGTTCTCGGAGTGAAGTGTGCTGGGAATGAGTGTTGACATTGTCGTCTTTACGTCACTATGGGGGAAGTGTGTTTCATAACTGAGCACGCGAAATACATGTTTCTATTGTGACCCCGCTCATGCAAAGGGTCGGGAAAAGAGACCACATTCATAACACTGACAAAGGGGAAAAAAGATATAAGAATCATCGGTATCAGGAATTACCATTATGGATGTGAATTTATTGTGTTTCATATTAATTGTGGATATCAACGATTTAATCAGTTGCCATCAACATATTGTACTAATTAATTTTACTGTTACATGATTTGTGAGATTTTCTTCACAAGGAAATAGAGTAAATCTGCACTTTCAATCAGTGATTTGCAAGCTGGCAAGGAGACAACTTTAGCAACTTACAATTTCAGTTCCTTTTACATTGTTACATTAGGCTAAGCACCATGCAAAACGTAATGCTTCCAGCATCGTAGTATCATCTGAGCTAAACCCTGGAGATAAACAATTAAAGTGGAGACTATGGTTAAGATCCTTCAAGGCTTATTTGGCGACAAAAGATACTTAAGGATACAGATTTTTAAAAAATGGTATTGTAACTTAGAGGTGGAAGATCGAAATGTCTGATGACCTTCCATAGTGCAAAACTCCAGAAGGTGAAGATCCTGAGTTTTACATTGTTAATGCTGAACTTGATAAATATTTTTGCTGGGTCAAAAAAAGTAAGCAGTCTTTTGGTTTTGGGAAGGAGTACCAATAGTGGGAGGTCTTTTCACATTGCTTTTTGTCTTCCCTACCACAGGCCAGCTTTCTTATTTCCTAGAATGACCCGGGCGACATCAGTGCCTTCTTCAGCAGGTGCTATCTTGTGCGGACTCAGCATTGCTGCTCCTCCTCCTAGTTTCGGGAGATGGTGAAGTCGAGACAGAAGAATGGTAGGCTATCGGAAGCAGGAAGCTTGTAACTTATCATTTGATTACCACTGAAGTCTATCGGAAAGATCTCTAAACAAGTCCTTGATTGGGCTAGACAACAAGGACAAGGAATGTGAGGAACACTTTTGCCTCCTTTTGAGCTTAATCATCATAGGAGTGTTGAAAAGAGATCAGATGTTCTCCTCGAAATGGTGCTATGGTATGAATTCCAATACCAGATTGATTGTTACATAATCAAAATTCTGTGCATCTTCTTGACTGAAGGAAAAAGAGGCAAAGTCCCGAGAGTTCAGACAGCTGTCCAGGGATCGACTGTTCATTTCCTTCAGGAAATTCTTTACTTTGCTGCCATGCCCTCTTTGTTTTGGTGTGTAAGATGGGTCATGCAAGATGGTTGAATGGTGAAGAGAAACTTTAAGAAACTGGACGAATTGTGTTAGTCGCTGGTGATTTAAAATAACAACACAATCGACACCTGTAATTGCAGTACGGAATATGCATGAACCAAGCTATTGAGATAAAAAGTTTGGATTCAATTACAGATCCAGAAGCAAGCATCATCCAGAGTTTTAAGTCAGTAGTGAATTGTGGATTATTTACTTGTTCATGTAGGACCTGAATAAAAGGAGAGAGATCACTATGTAGTTACCAGTTTGACCGCCAGAAGATTCAAGATGTATAACTTTTCTCCTCATAAGCAAAACAAAGTAAGATATCCTGCAGCAAGGGGCAATGGGAGATATTCAGAAATCAATGATCTGATTAATATCAGAGTAATTTGTAGTTTCAGCTGCAACTTACTACCCAAGGGCCTGGGATGTGCAAGGTGTCCAGTGATTCCTTTTTGGCTGGTGTCAGTTTAAATTTAAAAAAAATTAAAGTGTAGTGCTCCCCTTCATTTTCTAAATAGATCTGCGAGTTTCATTTACAACAGCAATAAAAAATATACATGTATGGATGTTACAATTAGATGACCTGAACATGTTGGCGTACAAGATTCAAGTATTGTGATCTGTTATGTCTGCACCTTCACCCTGGATCTTCCTACTCTTCCTGTCATTTGCAAGAAATAGGAACTTTGAATTTACGTTTCTTTGCTGACCATAACTGTTATATATGCCATGCTTTCATATTCATATTTTCGTTTATTTTGCCCTTTGCTTATTGCAGTGTAGCCCTTTCCTACAGTACTCGTCACATCTCTCTAATGCTTCTGAAGACACAATCTCCTCCCATACCTGTCCTCACGGATTTCCCGTCTAGCGTCCAACTGGGATGGTCGTGTGCAAATGCAAAGATGATGGTAGAGACTGGTAGTAAAAATAGTCAACACTAGTTCTGAGCATCTAAAATCTAAAAATATGAATATGGGTCGTGGAGCATGGTGGCGGTCTCAATGGCCACTCATCTACAAATCTCCCTGAGCCCATACTGCTGGAGGCTACCCATAGCACTCACAGCCTCAGGCTCAATGCTGTGGAGAGTGCAACAAGTGAGGTTTTAAGAGGTGTCACCCATTTGAAGTGTGAACCTGGGCCGGGCCGGGCCGGGCCGGGCCTGGTGATGCGTTGTCAGTCAGAGAAATGCAGGAATCAAGAAAAGGAGTCAGACTGTAGCCAGATTAGGTGCCTGTGGCTGGAGTGTCAGCATGGAGAATGGGCGCCATTTTTCCAGATAGGTAATGAGAGACCACTGCAGAACTGTGGTGGTGGCACCCCCTCCATCAATTGTAAGAGGGTGTTGCTGAGCCAGGGGTGATGCTAGGAAGAATAGCCATGTTGGTGCTAGGGCCTGTTGGAAGGAGTTTGCAAGGAAGATGCAGTGAACATCAGCGGGCTCTGAACTAGTACAACCACAGTAAGTGATAAGATGCTACGATTACCCAAATGGCAAGCAAACAACTAATTTTTTTCAGCTACAGTAGTGCAAAAAGAAGAACCCTGTGATGAAAGTGGCAGACAGGAGTGACCTAGTGAAAGCAAAAGATAAAGGTTGGTATCACTGGATGCAGCATTACATACATCAGGCAACGTGGAAAATGTCTCTGCTGTCGCTTCATTTCCTTTGGAGAGGGTGGAGAATAAGGTGGGATTCATGGAGTCACTGGCGAAATCATCGTAAACTAAAGCGAAACCACTCTGAAAAAAGACTTGAGCTGTGGGCCTATGTGAAGAATCCAGAAAACAAGGTGCATGTGATGAGAAGCTTGACAGGTGAGAAATAATCAAGGAGAGCATTGCATGTTAAAGTCTTGCGTTCACACCCTGTGCCTCCAGAGACTTGGTCACGGAAATAATACAATCATTTTTTACTGAACCCCTACACCTATGAACCACACATGTGCCTACTTAGTAAGTTCAAAAAAAAGAAAAGGCCCATGTGTTGACGTGATGGTATGGAAGGGCCCAACTCCGACGAAGGATGCACTTATAAAGCAAAATCTCTGGGCGGGAAACCTATATGTTTTACTTTTCCATATTTCAACACCAGCGCTCAATCAAAAGAAATCACATGCAGGTTCTGTGCAAATTTCTCGATCCAGCTATCAATCACTCTCTGCTCTCTTGAAATTTCAAGGGTTTCTTGGCGACAAGGCTTCATGCAGTGAGACATCATTCATTTATGGATACCTTGCACAGGGATCCAGTTGCACTTACATAGTGTTTGTAGTATGGTAATAAGTACCTTTTCGGAGTTGTATATCAAAGGCTCTGTAGAGCATGTTGCGTCATTGTTACCAATAACAAGATTTAAAACACACCAGTGTAAACGTACTCACCTCTCCCAATTTCCCCGACATACCAACTTCCCATCAATTATTCTATTTATTTTCCAAATACCCGAGGAACTAAACAAACCTAGCAAAATGGATGCCGGTCGACTGGGTTTGGAGAACATGTTGCCTTTTACAGTTTAACTATCAAGATCTGAATTGCCTAACAATTTGTCTTTTGGAGTCCAAAATTAAAACATGCGACCTGGAATCGGTGTCCACATTGTCCTCTTTCAAGCTCTCGTCATATTTAATTATTTGACTGAATTTACCGTGTATTCTTACACCACAACAAGCTCTTTGGTCAACTGACTGCCGCGCAATTATTTCCATGATTCGTCCATGCACTGAAGTTCGATTCCAAATAAAAATAAATACCAGGCTTACAATATAAAACAAAACTATATTTTGTATTAGGAGAAAAGGAAGAATTGTCTTCCAGCACATGCAGCGTTTACAACACAGTTCAATCTGCAACCGTAAGAAAATCAGAAAAGAAGGCAATAAATATATTCAGTGAAAGCGAAGCCAGCGTCAATTATGGTTTTCAGCATTAAGAGCTGCCCCGCTGCCTCGATATTAAAACTCTGAGCCAGCAAAGGATGAATTTCCATGCTTTCTCTGAACAGTGCAAAAAAATGATTGCTTTTTAACGTGCATGCAGTCATTCAAACAGTAATGGGTAAAAAAAGCAGGTACTCACTTAGGAAGCAGCCTGAAATCCCCAGAGTAGTCTTCATATTTATAATTCACCACATGCCAGTCCGAGTTGTAGGTTTTGATGCACTATATCCAAGGAAACAAATTCCATAAAACAAGCGAAATCAATAGAGCTACCTTTTCGAAATACACTATGTTAAATGTTTGCAGAAGAATTATATTGCTTGAAATAAGCAAACCAATCACGGAGGACAGAAGGTGTACTGTAGGGTTAAGCATCTTAAATGTAGCAAAGGAAGGTTCAAGCATTAACCTTATATATAGTAATAACAAGCAAACCTTCTAGGCCTTTTAAAAATACAAACAATTTAATCTGCAGTGTTTACATGAACTTTAAATACACGAATGCTTTAATGTCTATAGATCTGGTACCAGAACCACAACAACATTTTCACAACTAGAAATTCTTTTGAATGTAACCACAAATGACAGATCCTTGTTCACAGAATCATGACTGGTACGGCTGCACAGGACACTTATAAAAGCAAGACTAGCACTGGGGAAGCCAACAGGTCTCGCCTTTGGGACCTAATGGCATGGACAATGGTTTCTAGTTATGCTGTACAGCCTCCCCGGTGCTGTGCCAGTGGCGTAACGAAAGTTCAAGGGGCCCCCCTGTAATGTACACAGAGGGGCCCCGCTCCGGAATTAATCGAGAACGCTGAGGCGTGAGTACTGTGCTGAGGGGGCCCCCTGCAGCTCAGGGCCCCCCCGCACCGCAGGGGATGCGGGACCTGTGTTACGCCCCTGTGCTGTGCAGCATGGCTAAGGAAAAGAAACCAATGATGCGACCACTCACACGCTGACATAATTTTTTCGGCATGCGCACTTCACGAGTGTGGCTACCAAGTGACAAAGGCGATTGTCTTCTTTATATTTACTGATCCGAGTTGGATTCATAAATAAAAAGAAAACAAAGAGAAAAAGCATTTTTTTTAAGCCGGGGAGCAGGGCGGAGCATAAAAACATGAGTGCTGTTGTGCAGAAGCAACATGGGGGCGTGGTTGAGGAAAGCAACACAGACCTGGGGGTGGGGGGAAGCAACACGAAGGTATGGGTGGGGGTAGATAAAATTAAACCAATGACAGAGAGCAATGTATAGCATGGAAGCTGGGGGAGAGAAGCAAATGGGCTAGAGAGAGCAATGTGGAGCTGCGAGGAGAAGCAAAAAAGGGCATTTGCATCATGGAGGTGGCAGGGGAGAAGCAGAAGGGTGGGAGAGAGCAACACAGAGCAGGAGGGGTGGGGAGAGAAGCACACATGGTGTGCTTAAGAGAAAAGAAAATAGTAGTTCCCTAAAAGCAAGCAGTAGTAAGAGACCAGTAAATTGGCAGTGCTCCAGGGGAGGGCCAGACATAAGATGGAGCAGGCAAGCTATTGAATAAGAAGCAGGTAAATGAGAGGGATAGTGAAGCCAACCAATGTTAAGTAATGGGTGGGCTGCAAGCACCTCTATGATCTTGGTAAACCCGCAATAGGTCCTTTACAACCAGAGAGCTGTCTACCTAAAACACAGAAGTTGTAAGGGCGGGTAAGAAGGACAGAAACATTATTATTCCCACAGGAGTCCCATGAGATTGCCCTTGAAGTTGCCCATTGCAAATATATTTCACACTCACAAAGTCACAACTTTCAGGATTCTCACAAACATTTCCTCAACAATTCCCAGCATAACTGAACACATAAATAGATCTAAAAAGGACAACAAAAGAGCTAAACTATTTCATTGTTCTTTTTCACTAACTCTACGAATGAAGAGTATACATACTGAAAACAAATCCCAGATGTAAGGTTAAGCCTGCCAGGGGTATGCAGATGAAACCATGGAAGTCACAGTTTTCCATTGGCAAAACCTTGAGGCTTTCACGGTCTACCACAACAGCTTCGCTGTTAATGGGTCAGTTTCACAAATATTTTGCTATGGCTTAATCTTCTAGTAAGTCCTGCTTCTAACCCCTTCGCCTGGAAATTATTGAACACACTTATTTGGCAAACAGCTCAAAACCTTCAACAAGGCAATCTGCATTATGTGGTCCTTTGTCCTAATGTCACACCTCAGGCTTTGCACACATCCATATTTTTTAAATTCCAGGTCTTTAATTGTCTTTGTAAGGATGAAAGTCTCTGACCCTCTGTGCAGCCGTGCGATCACGGTCATTCTTCCATTTGTCCCGGTCACTGCCTGGCTTTTTAACTTTTGCAACAGTTTGTGTGAGAACTCTAATGCTGAGGAGCCTCACAAACGGACCATTTGGTGCCCAAAATGGTCACTCACTGGTGTGCCATGATGGGGAGTTTTGCCATTTTACGGTGCAGTAGATGCGTTAGTAGGTGCTACTTAATGGTCTCCCACTGTAAATTATGCCCAGTGGCCTTGGGCAGGTAGGAAGCCTTTCATTGTTATTTTTGAGTGCTTGAAATGCTAGCAACCAGTCTGCGTGTAGGTTTTGCAATAAAGAACATCACAACCTGGGGTGTACAAGAGCTAGTTTGCGATCATCAGCAGCATACCTGTTGTTGGCGATACCAAAAGATCATTGCAAACAACTCTTAATTTGTGGAAATGGAGGTTGCCCGATGGAGGCAGGATGCTACCAGACAACTAGTGCAGTCTTGTACCACACTAGGACTTCCACTCATGCTTTTTGTTTCTGAGACCAGTCTAGGAGAAATATGCAAATTATTCAACAGGCCAGGGTTTTGGAAAGAGTCTGGTTAGCTGTGCATAGTCAGTGATGATCACAATGTAGTCTGGAAAGAAGGGAAAGAGTATCCTTCACAGAAAGACTTTTGATGAGGTAACCTGTGGCTCAACCTACTAGGCTGGATTTTTAACTTCAAGGATTTGTAGACTTTGATTGGCAGTGAGTCGATGCACAACGGGCAGGACTTGGAAACATAAGATGGGGTTCCCCATTATCTTACTGAACATATTTTCTACACAACCCTGAAACAACTCAGCTGGTGTTGGTGCTTTCAGAAAGTGGAGCGGAGTGCGGGCCATTTCCTCTTGGCTAGGAAAGTTAATTTGCCCTGTTGCTGAATTTGCCTGGGTAGAATTCCTCAGATAGCTCAAGGTGGAAAGATACACCAACACAGCACCCTGAGGGCATCTGTACTTCTCGCCATAGAACGGAGTATGGCTCCCTCAAGAAGTACATCTACAAGTGTAGTTGAGGTCAATTGTGACTGCCTGACGAGCATACTCCCTTACTCCACCACCTTTTATTCTTTTTTTTGTTCTTCAATTAAATTGCTCTTAGTACAGATGTCCATAACTTGGCTGGCCCGCATGTTAACTGGATGAAAATGGCCTGTGTAACCCAGTGTGAGCCTCTGATGTTTGTTGACTTGCACACTATTGCCTTAGTGTAAATATGTGGTCTGCTCCATCAAACGTTGGCCTTCCCTGAGTGAGAATAAACTGACTGAGCCTAAATGGCTGCTGAGTCACGAGATATTCCCATATAAGGAACAGAATCCACTTATTAACCAAAAAACAGGCTTATCCTTCTAGACTCAGTGAATCACTTTCACTACCTCTTAGGTATTTCCTATTTTACCTGCAGATTACTGTTGTTCTGCATTTCAATATCCACAATGTGTATCTTTGCAGAAACTTGGTTTCACTGTTCATACATACGAAGACTATGGATAGTAAAGACCTACGAACCAGACACAAAGCATTCACCATTGAAACTAGGAGCGTGATCCTCTACTTAATGTAGTTCTTACCATCAGGATAGTGATTGAGAACTATAGGTCAGCAAACATTGCATGAACCATGCCAACATTCCATTAACTGCATTGCTATTATGTTGTGTTTTCTTGGTTTCAAGAGTCTTTGGGTGTTGTTGATCATTTAATGATTGTGAACGGTCCAGTGTTCATTGCCCAGGCATTAGATGTTTAACTATTTTGAGTTGTATGTCCACTCTATGGGGCACTGTGGTTTGTATGCCTTGCCACTGACAGCATTTCACTTACACTGTAAATATAGTTCTATACATTTTTGAGACATGTCAAAGTTCTGTTTTTTTTGTAAAAACACCTGCACATTCTCAGCTTTATTGCAACAGAAATGGTTGTATTGCAATGTGCCTGGACTCAACCCTGCAACATATATTCTGAGGATGGTCTTGATGGCTAGGCCGAGAGAGTCAACAGGGCTTGGGAGTCCTACTTACCATTGCAGTTAAAGAACCAAGATTCCTGATTAGTGGGTGACACAAGTATCCTCATGTTTGGATGGTTCTGTGACAGAAAGGATCGGGAAAAAATGTCTGCCACTTTTGTATTCCATTTTCCTACGTTGTGCTTTTTCACAATGCGCGGATTTAAAAACGGGAACCTCTCTGCTGTATTTAATCCACCTGTATTGGGGCAGCCATATGACTTTGAGAACTGGAAAAAGTGTTTACGGTGAATTCTCACTAATAATGTGCAAAGGGATAACAGAAAATGTCCATTCTGATGGCTGAACTTCTCCTTTAAGAACTACATAATCTTAAAGTGTCTCAGCATCACAGTACTGCACTATTTGGAAATCTAAGACCGGGTCAATGGAAAGGATAATCTCAGTTACCCTTATTTTCTTTGATGCACTCCAATAAACGTTCGTACATATTCTAGAGCTCCATGGGCTTTACCCGCGCAGAATGAATGACTGCAAGCAACTGTACTGGATCTTAGTCCATACGTTTCTGGCTACTCGTCGTGTCCTTCCATGCCCTAATGTTTCACCAGGCATGTTATGAGCCAGATGTCTTTTAAGTGGCCCACTGGTTTAATTGTGAACTAAAAAAATACTTCTGTCAGATACCACGGACAGGGACTTAGGCACCTGATCTAGTTCAGTCTCTTGAGAGTGATGGCTAGTTCATTGAGCGCAATCTCATATTAACCAGGATCCTCTTCAGTAGTGTCAAAAACAGTGACATGCAGGCAACAATCATTGTGATTTTCATATTGCTTTCCAAGTTGGACATACACCGGGAGGGGTCAAGAGTACCTAAAAATCTTCCAGCACTGATGTTACCAGTGGACCAGCAAAAATGTTGAAGAGCATGAGTACAGCTTAATATACATTTCCTTGCAGCCCTACAGGGTCAGAAAGCATCATTGCTTTGCTGAAATAGAAGTGAG
This sequence comes from Lissotriton helveticus, assembly GCF_964261635.1. Classification (NCBI taxonomy): domain Eukaryota; kingdom Metazoa; phylum Chordata; class Amphibia; order Caudata; family Salamandridae; genus Lissotriton; species Lissotriton helveticus. Next base: position 723,756,070 of record NC_136069.1, read on the forward strand.
CAAGTTCCTACCTGAGATAGTTGAAGAAACCTTTGCCAGTGAAGTGGACAAGCCATCTGTAGCTTGCTGCTGGCAAGGATCAGCTTCTGGTGTTAGTCTAAACATGGAAGTGTGGCATGACCTTCTGGGACTCTGGTGTACAAATGCAATAGATTGGACATTTGGTTCAGAGGCCTCCAAAGGAAGTGTGTTCTGAAGGAGAAGAGGAAAGAGTGGGAGCTGAAAGGATGTGGTGTCAGATAGGAGGAGACGTGGAGGAACAGCAGAGCGAAAAAAAAGACCAGCCAATGGGAGACTGGGAGGTAGAGCCGAGCAGACGCAGTGGAGGAGCAGGGGAGTGGAACAAGGAGAAGATCAGTGGGGAAGGAGAGGCAAAGTGCAGGTGAGGAAGACACAACCCTTGCTAGATCGCTTGTCATGAGAGAGGGGTAGAGTCCCTGGACACAATGGCTCCAACCTGCGGCAATGGCCTCAGGCAATTATTCACGTCCTTGGAAGTGGATTTAATGAGAAAGCAGTGAAGGGAAAACACTACTAAATCAAGCATTGGCATCGCCAACAGGTCTCACCCTTGGGGCACTTTTAGTGTTTGGCCAGAGATATTGGCCCCAACATCCTGGCCAAAACAGTGAACAAAAGAAATATCAAGGAACATAAAAACGAAATACAACACAGATAACTTGCACTTTTGCGTGTTATAAAACAGAAACAGCATATGGGTAAAGCTAGGACAGCAACGAGCGCCTTTTAATTCACTTTGTACTGAATTCACCCTTGAGACCCGCAAAGCCTTCTGTTCCCTGCTGGGACACGGGACACACTCTATTGGAGGGTAGAATCTTGTCGGCGTGAGGCTCACAGACCCTCACTGCACGATAGAGTTTACAGCCCGGGCAAGGTGGAGCCGTGCCAAGAATGGAGCACAAAATAAGAGCGGAGTCGAAAAAGAAGATTCAAAACATGTTATTGAACGGGAAATGCCTCGAAAATGTGAATGTTTAGAACGAATTAAAAATGATGTGGGAGCAGGAGCGTAGCTTCTATTGGTGCAGCAGGTGCAGTGGCACCGGTGCCTAGAGCCTCTGGGCGGGCATGGCACACTGGCTCAACTACTGGGTGGCGGTGTCCCCTTTTATATTAGGTGGGCACGGACTCTTCGTTTTTTCACAGGTGGAGGATATTGTTTCCAAACATTTCCACTTTTCACCAGACATCTGTTGGTGGTTAATTTTTTTTAATATATATAGTGTGCTTCTTTATTTCACGTTCTAGAACAAGCTTATGGCTCCGTGGCGCTATGAGCAACGGTTATTACTACAGCCTAAATCACTCAGCCGAGCCCTAATGAGGATGAGAGGTTGAGCCAAGCTCACCATGGCTACGTCTGTGACCTGATAATGGGCAGCAGGTTCGTCAACCCACCCCGCTGCCTCATTGCTCTAGTCTGTTAATACGGTGTTCTGAAAATCCCACAGGCCACTGCAGCATCGCTTTTATTCAGTTTGTCTACTCTAATAAGGGGCATCCTTGGAGGAAAATTGGCCGGACAACTTACAAAAGGTTTCAGCTGGATCCCGCTGCTACCTTTTTAAAATCTCGACAGACACCACTATGTTCCACAAACAAATTCCAAGGCATAAATGGGACTCCTCTATGGTAGTCGAGCACTTGCACCAAGCAACTGGGTCCAATGGAATCCATATGTAACTGCTTCACTAGAATTTATTTTTGCAGTTTTCATGTGGCGCAAACTCGACCCGAAGGTATTGGAGCGTTTTACATGAGCACCAGTTACATTACACAAAGACACACATACATAGGAATGGGGCGATTAAGTGATTCGCCCAGGATCACAGGATGTTGAGCCGACGCCGAGACTGGAACCTGGTTCCCCAGGTCCAAAGTGGAAGCTCTGGTCGTTATGCCACATCCTCTCATTTCCACCCGCAAAGGGCGCCTGAGAGATCACGCTTTGGAATATCCCCATTTCCTGTGGTGGTCTGATTCTAGGGTGCTTGGAGGACAACGCCGAGTACAACTAGAGCAGAAGGCACCATTGCGGGCAGCCATGACGTGCCTCTTTCACTACCCATGATTGCCCCCTCGTCTGCCGGAAGCATCTTGAGGTGGCCCTCAGGTTAGTGGTTTATGAATGAATTAATTCCAAGACCATACAGTCTGATGTTGCAGCGTGTTAAACCGCAGAGTTATCGCTCTCTTTTAGCTGGTCGGGCGCAAGTTGGTCTCGGAATGCACTGTTCCAATTTTGAGTTTTTTTCCATGATTTAAGGGACCTTGCAACACTGCTAGTCTTAAAATATCTGCGTTTTGTGTTGTTAAAATACAAAAAGGTCCTGAAATTAATTGTCGGAGACCACCTTTGTGCTTGTCAAACATGCGATAAGAGTCCCCTCCCTCCTTTCCACGCAATCCCGTCAATGGCTGCCATGTGGGTGTTCTTGTCTATATATAGCTGTGCGCGCTCCAGAAAATGCATTAACCCACTGAGCCGTCAAGTTTCTTCTGTTGGTATGTAAGAAGTGGTTTGGCAGATTTTGCTCATTTCCACATAAAAGGTATCGCACCCTGCACCCAGCGACTGCCCTGTTACTTACATTTATTTAGTGTTCCAAAGGTGCAGTGACACCACATGTAGGCGCTTTACATAAACTACATACACCATCGAATAAACGTGTGAATCTCTATAGTCACCGCGTTAGCGTATTGGGCCAAAAAGCTGTTTTATTTATCCGACACAAAGTGTCTTGAAAGGTGATGCTGCATACAATCTCTTCAGGTTTACTCAATTTCAAAAGGAGGAGAGAGTGAGAGGGGACGAGTGAAGGGGCAGGTGAGGAGCCAGTGAAGGGAGATAGATTGCAGCAATAAGACCCAGCTGCTCAAGAGGAGTGGTGGGGGCGGGCACAGGAATGCAGAAGCCTCCCAGCACACCACTGCTTGCTCCTGAGACCCCTAGGCCATCATGGGAGTCAACGTTTAGAGAAAAGGCAGGACATGCACCCTTCTTTTGGCCATTTGCGTGCTTTCATTATATAAGCCACACGCAAAGGCCAATGGAATGTGTGGAAAATCTCAACCCACATGCACGAGTTTTAGCAAAGTCTAGAGTGATTCCAGAGGCCCTGTCCTAGAACAGCGCATGCGCGCTGCGCTAGGTTCGACCAAAACAGGGCGAAGAGACTGGACAGGAAAAAAAAACATACAACAAGGAGCACAGAAGAAAGGAAATTCACAGGACAACAAGGAATTTCACTAAAAAATACTAAATAGCTAGAGGATTTAGATAATAAGCAATATTCCTCACTGAACCCCTATTATTTCTTGGATAAAGTTAATAAATCATTTTGGTCACCTGTACCTCCCAAAACTGATTCTTGCTTGTCTTTGTATTTCAACCAAAGGTGAAGACTCCTTGGCGGACCCAGTATTTCCAAATGCCAGATGTCCACCAGTCAAACGGCAAGAGTGTTGTTGTTTGGGTTTCACCTAATATTACCATTACCATCGAAGAGAAGACTTAACAAATGTGTGTGATACTACTTACGAAATCACAATTATTCCCGTAGTATCTTCTGTGAACCAAGGACCAACAATTCCATAACACGATTGTAATTATGTTGCACCCCCGAGCTTGGGAGACCGATATGAGGAAATTCCCAGGCTGATGCACTCTGGTGGTTAGACTGACACAGCTAACTAGACCTCAAATCACTGCATGCCACTGATAGTATATTAATTTTTGGCTCATACACAGTGCACCGTAACTAGAAGTAACATTACTAATCCTTTGTTTTTAAAAATGCACATTTGCAAGAAAGCTGTTCCTGTTTGACAATTTTACTTACAATATTTGGAACTGTAGTAAAGGGACCCAATGTGTTTAAGTGTGTATGGTCGAAACTCCTTGGTGCATTTTCCATGAGGCAATATGTTCCTCATTTTATCCTCTGTGGCTGACCCAGTAAACGTTCTTGTGCAGGAGATGCATGTTACAAATCTCCTGACAAGTGCTCTACATGATCTGTTATGTTGCTCACTAACAGTGTTACAATCGGTTGGGGGATAGTGTGGCACATCAGAGAGCCACTGCTTTTAACATGTTGTGTAAAACTAACTAAGCAGCAGTCCGGGTGCTGCCATAAAAACTAAATGTGCTATTAGCTAGAAGTGAGGTAGGGATGGATTTAGCAAGAGGAGCGAATAAAGCAGAGACGCTGCATTTGTTAAGAACCATGACAAAACAGTACTGAGAACAATGTTTGAAAGACCCTTGAGATCGTAGGAGATACAGCTTCATTATCATGCCTTGGAAAATGGATAGACCTCACATGGTACTAACAAAAACTCTTTGCTTCTTATGCTATGCCCACAGATTGCCTTAAAAGAATCGATGGGCCTGTGCTTAGGGGAGCTCCTCTTTTTTGGTATCTAACAAGGGAATCCCTTGGCAACAATTTTCTCACTTTTGTGATCACTAATAAATGTATACTGCAGTCTCCCTAAAAGGCAATGTACGCAGTTATTTTTCTTCCACAAACTTAGGTGCCTGCTGCGTCTAGGAGAAGGCAATGGGTCTCTGTCAACAGTGACAGCAGCGAATTATACATTAAATAAGTGTTTGTTTTTTACCTGCACTCAAGTGGGAAACTGCCTACCAGCAACCCTTTGTACATCGTAGAGGTTATGTCATTAATGGGCCCTCAGACATCAGCCTATTACGGTTAATCAAAATGTTAGTGCCCTGGAACCCGTTACGGGGTTTCCTTCTGGATATATTTAGCACTAAGGCTGTAGAGTGCGCCATTGATTTTAGCGGCAGTGGGTTCTGCAGTTTGCTCTTCTCTGTGCCGATACGGGCCTGCTCTGCACTCCTGACCTCCATTCCTGTAGAATTTCTAGTAGAGTTAAGTACATGTGTCTGGAATTAAATTCACTTGAATGCAGCAAAATGAGCCTTTCTGGACCACTGGACCTGGAGCAAACCAGTTCCAGCAAGCAGCAACACAAACAATGACACTGGCCAGAGCTGCAAGCACAAAGATCTGCTACCTTCCAATCCTCCACAAACTGTGTCCGCTTCTGCTCAGAGACGAGCCCCAAAAATTGCAAACGACTGGCCAGAGGTAGTGTGCATTTGAATACTCTCTCCGAAAGTGATAACTCGCATGGCTAGCTAGATACCCTAGAGTTGTGGCAGAACTGAAAGGAAAATAAACGGTGATATGTCTGGAATCTGCTTTAAGTTTGGAGCATTTGAATATTAGTGTTTTTTCATTATTCACCCTTTAATTCAAGGTGCTCTGCACACCTCTGTAGAGGGGGACTGGGACACAGGCAGAACATACTAACGAGGGTACCCACAAGATGGAGGAAAAACTCTGGGCCACAACGTGATGTAAGAAAGCAGAGAAAAGAAGCTCAGTGTGGAGATAATCTGCCGCGAGTGAGTTCGGTTACTAAGAGCCCCAATGTGATGGGTTTGAGAGCCAAGTCTACAAATACGAGAACCTAGTGACCAGTCTGGCTGAAACTCCCTGTAAGAGGCCATGTGGCACTGTGCTCATCACTACACGCATAAGCCACTGTGGGCAACCGCAACAATATGTGAGAGCCATGCGCATTCTTGCTCATCACTGCACCCATGAGCCAAAGTGACTGACCTCAACTCACTGCAAGGGGCCCACGTTCTTCTAAGAATATAGTTACACCTGAGAGTCGCTGTAACAGACCAGAATTCCTTATGGAGCAACTGCAAACCTCCATTACACCATTTCCTAGTGTCTGTGTCATCAGCAATCACAAGGTTTGTGGGCCTTTGCTTGCCGCCAGGGCCCTTCTGTCCTACAAATGTCTTGCTTGCTTCAGTGGAGCGCTGCTGCTTTCCAAACTGCACATGCAAACCGGAAGAGAGGCCACTGGGAAACCCAGCCCCTTTCCAAGTCCCCCAAAATATATCTGTGCTGTAGTACCGAGATTCTGAAAGCTAGCTGACAGTGACTGCTCTTGCGAGCACCTTACACTGCGCTCTGGGTGTAGAAATTGTATTTATCTCTGAGAGCGACTTCTGACCCTGCTCGCAGGCAGGTCGCTCCCCAAGCTGCTGCACAGCTCTGCCTGCATTGTTTTTGCCAAATCTTGTATTTTTCCCCTGTGCCTAACTTTCTTTCTTGCCCAGACTTGTTTTTATTCCTCTGTGCCTGTACTTGCTTTCTTGCCCAGACATATTTTTATTCCTCGGTGCCTGTACTTGTTTTCTTGCCAAGACTTGTTTTTATTCCTCTGTGCCTGTACTTGCTTTCTTTCCCAGACTTGTTTTTATTCCTCTGTGCCTGCACTTGCTTTCTTGCCCAGACTTGTTTTTATTCCTCTGTGCCTGCACTTGTTCTCTTGCCTAAACTTGTTTTACCTTCCTGAGCCCAGTTCTCCCGCGGCCCCGCCCTTTCTTCCCGCCACTGCGTCCCCCCCCCTGCAGACTAATTTGCATATAGCCAGGTTCTGAGCTGGGATGGTGCAATGAGCTAAAAAACAGGTGATGGATCAAAACCATGATCTCTTGACTTGGTAAGAGTATTCTGCATCATTCAGAAACTCTGTCCATCACCACCCCCCTTTTCCAAAATCGATTTTATCCACACTATGTGTGGGAGGGTATACTCAGACGTGAGTCCCTTGCTCATTGCACCATCAGGATTCAAGCAAGTCGGGCCGACGAAGGCTGTGATGCCAGAAACCGGTCCCCGGAAGCTTGTTTCCTTCCCAGTATAAGAATTGGCTTGGTAGTTTGGTTTGCCCTGTTCCCATCATGCACTGGGACAGGAACAGACTAATTTGCATATAGCCAGGTTCTGAGCTGGGATGGTGCAATGAGCTAAAAAACAGGTGATGAATTAAAACCATGATCTCTTGACTTTGTAAGAGTATTCTGCATCATTCAGAAACTCTGTCCATCACCACCCCCCTTTTCCAAAATCCCCCCCCTGCAATCCCATTCGCCGCCCTGCTCCCGCCTCCCCGCTACTCCTCCCTCTCACATCCCCTTATATGGAGGCCGCGCAGTCGGCGCTGCTAGTGCAAGCCCGCCTGCGCCCATCCACGCCTGTACCACGCCCACGGTCAGGACCACTTGACCCTGCGAACGCCACGACGCCCGACACCACTACGATGCCTGAACACTCCACCTAGTCAACACTGGACGATCACACACCTGCTTCCTCGCCGCCCCAAAGCGCACCTACAGAGCTTTCACCTGCCGGAACTGCGGCTTCACAAGCATTCGTCCCACCATGCTGCCGACCAGGAAAGAACCCAACCACCTCAGATGCATCCTTCTCATCACCCGCTCCGCCCACAAACACGCCGTTGAACTCTGGGATCTACTCGACTCAACCTCCCCAGACGTCGCCTTCCTGACGGAGACCTGGCTGAACCCCGCCTCGGCACCCGACATAGCCATCCCGGAAGGCTCCAAGATCACCCGCAGGGACCGCACCAACGGAGCAGGATTTGCCATCGTCAACAGGAACACTCTCAGAGTATCGACCAACACCGACGACACCCTCAGCACTGCCGAACACCTGCACTTCCAGATCCAGACCGACCCAAACACCACCCTCAGAGGAACCCTCATCTACAGACCCCGACCACAGTTCAGCGACTCCATCGCTGACTTCGTCAGCACACACTCCCTCACCTCCACGGACGACATCCTCCTCCGGGGACCTGAACTTCCACCTCGAGAACAACAACACTACTAACACCACCACCCTGATCGACAACCTAGCCAACCTCGGACTCTGACAACTCGTCACAACACCCACCCACTCAGCCGGTCACATGCTTGACCCCATCTTCTCCACAAGCCCCCACGTCTCCTTCAACCACACCACCGAACTCCACTGGACCGACCATTGCTGCATCCACTTCACCTTCAAGAAACCCACCAAACACCACCGCACCCAACAGATGCCTCGCCGCTGCTGGAGCAAAGTCACCGAAGACCAGCTAACCACCACCCTCGCCCCCAGAGCCCACCCGCCGACCCCACCGACCCCCGCAACCTCAGACAGTGGATCAACGACTGCGCTAAAACCCTCGCCCCGATCAAGAACCCTTCCAACAGTCACACCAACAAGAAAGACAGCTGGTTCACTGAAGACCTCCGGGCCTCCAAGCAAACCTGAAAAAAGCTGGAGAAGATCTGGCTCCATGAACGAACACCGGACAGCAAGGCAGCCCACAAGAACGCCACCTGCAGACACCATCACCTCATCAGATCCACCAAAAGGGCCTCCTTCAAAGACCACCTAGACAACAACGCGCACAACAGCAAAGAGCTCTTCAACATCGCGAAGGAACTCTCCTACCCCAGCTCCAACACCAACGACGTCCCACCCTCGCAATACCTGTGCGACTCGCTGGCCACCTTCTTCCACCGCAAGATCAAAGACATCCACGACAGCTTCAACGCCACGACCGCCCAGACAACCACTGAGACCTCCGCCCCCACGACCACCATCCGCAACAACCGCCTGCTCTCCTGGACCAACATCAACGACGACGACACAATCAAGATCATGAACACCGTCCATTCCGGATCTCCGCCAGACCCATGCCCGCACCACATCTTCACCAAAACCAGCACAGCCATCGCACCCCATCTCCGGAAAGTCATCAGCACCTCCTTCGAGACGGCAACCTTCCCAGAGAGCTGGAAGCACGCCGAGATCAACGGCTTACTCAAGAAACCCAAGGCTGACCCCAAGGACCTCAAGACGTTCCAGCCCATCTCCCTGCTCCCGTTCCTGGCAAAGGTCATCGAGAAGACCATCAACGAACAACTGACCCGCTACCTTGAGGAGAACAACATCGTGGACCCTTCCCAGTCCGGGTTCCGCAGCAACCACAGCTCCGAGACTGCCCTCATCGCTGCCACCGATGACATAAAGTCCCTGCTGGACAACGGAGAAACGGCGGCCCTCCTCCTCCTGGACCTGTCAGCCGCCTTCGACACGGTCTGCCACCACACACTATGAACACGCCTCCACAATGCAGGGATCCAAGAGAAGGCCCTGGACTGGACCATCTCCTTCCTCTCCGGCAGAACACAGAGCATCCGCCTTCCCCCCCTTCCGCTCCGAAGACACCAGATCATCTGCAGAGTACCCCAGGGCTCATACCTCAGCCCAACTCTGATTAACATCTACATGGCACCGCTCGGCCACGTCGCCAGTTGGCACGCCCTCAACATCATCTCCTACACCGATGACACCCAGCTGATCCTCTCCCTCACCAAGGACCCCCACACTGCCAAAACCAACCTTCACGAAGGAATGAAGGCTGATGCTGAATGGATGAGGAACAGCCGACTGAAGATGAACTCTGACAAGACGGAGGTCCTCATCCTCGGATCCACCCCTTCGACCTGGGACGACTCCTTGTGGCCGACCGCACCGGGAACAGCCCCAACACCCACCGACCACGCACGCAACCTAGGGGTCATCCTCGACTCCACCCTCTCCATGACTAAACAGGTCAACGCCGTCTCCTCCTTCTGCTTCAACACCCTCCGCATGCTCCGCAGGATCTACAAGTGGATCCCCACTGAAACGAGAAGAACAGTCACCCAAGCCCTCGTCAGCAGCAGGTTGGACTACAGAAACACCCTATACGCAGGAGCCTCGGCCAAACTCCTGAGACGGCTCCAACGCATCTAGAACGCCTCTGCACGACTGATCCTCGACATCCCTCACTGCAGCTACATCACACCCCACCTGAGAGACCTACACTGGCTTCCAGTCAACAAGAGGGTAACCTTCAAGCTCCTCACCCACGCACACAAGGCACTCCACAACACCGGACCAACGTACCTCAACAGACGACTCAGCTTCTACACCCCCACCAGCCAGCTCCACTCCACCGACCTCGCCCTCGCCACAGTCCCCAGGTTCCGAAGAGCAACCTCCGGCGGCAGATCGTTCTTTCACCTCCCCGCCAAGATGTGGAACACCCTCCCCATCCACCTATGGCAGACCCAAGACCTGCTGACCTTCAGAAAACTCCTCAAGACATGGCTTTTCGTCCCCACCCCAGCGCCTTTAGACCCTAACGGGTAAGTAGTGCGCTTTACAAATGATATGAGTGATTGATTGACATCTCAAGAGGCATGGATTTAGTTACAAATTAACTGCAGGGCTTATTTAGCAGATTGGGTTTTATGCCATGAGACTTAAACATGTTACCAATCATGTTTCCTTAACTGTTAAAAATATATATATATATTACCTACTGGCGGTCGCCAGTAGGTAGTTATAGTTAGGATCTACTTTCCATAGGAAATCCGCAACATTCTATTGGGAATAACTTTGGCGCCGGTGGACGAATCTTCGCGAATTTCTCAAAGCAGATGGCCCGCTCCACTCCTTCCCTGAAAATTTCGGGGGGATTCGTGAAGTGGGGGCTGAGATAAAAGGGGGGTTCCAAAACGTGTTTTCCCCATGTTCATTTCCATAGGACGGTTGGACTCACTTTTAGCCCGAACGGCTGAATGGATTTCCACCAAACTTGGCAAAATTGTAGGGACTGGTAGCCCGATGTGCCTTTGCTATGCCTCAAGATATGTGCTCCAGTGGATTTTGAGTAATTTAGGTTCAAAAAAATATATATATCTATAAGCGCGCCCCGGGGAGCGCACCCGGCGCGTAACGTGAGTTCGCGAGCGGAAAGCTGATTGGCTCTCGGGTGTTTGTCAACATTCTAAACAGTCCGGAGTGGCCGCCATCTTGTGTGTCGGTAGGATCGAGACACAAGAGGTGGCAAAAACAAAGGGGGAAATGACTAAAAGGGGGCAGGGTAGACCCCCCCCTGACCCCAAAGGTTTGATGTGGGGGCCATAAAAGTGCTTCGCGGGTCCCAAAAAATTTTAATTTTTTTTCGATTTTTGCGGGGGGGAGCACCTGGTACGCGCACCGGGGAGCGTACCAGGGAGCGTACCATGGAGAAAAAAGAATGACAGTTTCAAAAAAATGTAGCATTTTTTTTATAAATTAGAGGTAGTTCTAAAAAGAACTTTTTTTTAAATTCTTTTTGTTGTTATATATTTTTTTATTGTTTTTTTGAACATTTTTTACTTTTTTTGGCTTTTCTGAACAGTTTTATATTTTTTTTGTATTTTTTATGGGGAGAAACAAAAAACAGGGAATTGTAAATGGCTCAACTGGAGCAAAAAAAAACAGGAAAAAATTAATGTTTCTTCGGGCACTTGTGGTGATCCCAAGCACGGGTGATAAGTGTAATGCTTTGCTCACCATAGCATATTGTCACTCCACAAAATATGCAAACCATTTTAAAATTGGAAAACTTTGATTGAATGTTTGGGATCATCTCCCTTGCCTCTGGACCCGATGGGGTGGGTTCTTTACTTTGGGAGGTGCTGGCAGAAGATTGGGCAGGGTTTCTGGCCAGTTCCCTGACCTCTGCCCTAGCATAGTTATTAGGGTGCCGGCGTTGCATGTGCCGAATCATGGTGTTGTTGCCAAAAGAGTATTTTTTGTTAGGGTTCCCCCTTGAAAGTTCAAAACCACAGATTAAACAAGTCACCTTTGGTGCATTAACTTTCTTCTTGTCCTTTGGGATGGAAAAAAACTGCCAGATAAAGTGCTCCTTTGGCTTATATGGGGTAGTATCTTCTGGTAGGAACCTTCCCTCCTCCTCCTCCTCCTCCTCTTCTTGTTCTCCACCACTGTGGTGTTGTGGTGGTCCTTGTGGTGGTGGTGCAGATGCTCCTGCAGCTGCTGCTACTGTAGCCATTTTTCAGACAAATAGGTACAGAGAGGTCTTTCAACAGGTCTTCCTCACTCAAAGTACAAAGTGAGAATGAGGAAAATAGGTGGGGGCTTTCATCATTTGGAAAACAAAACTGTCCTGAACCAATGAAAAGTGTTAATTTCAGGTCACATGAATCGGGCCTTCATCATTTGGAAACCAAAACTTATCTGAACCAATGATAAGTGTTATTTTCAGGTCACATGACCCGGCGCGCTTACGCTACGCGCCCCGGGGCGCGCCCGGGGGCACGTAGCGTAAGCGCGTCAGGACATTGCACGATCGTATACGTTCGGGCGCTTCCGGGTGCGTTTACGCCGTGCGTCATAAGACGCATCACGCGGCTACGCGAAACGTCACGAAGATGTTTTCGATCGCGGAAATAGCGCTAACGAGACGCTCACCGGTACACGCACCAGGGCGCGCCGTAACACTGCGCTCACCGGTGAGCGCATCGGTACGCGCCCCGGGACAAAAAAAAAAAAACATTAAAAAAAGTATTACATAATTATACAATATAAAAATCATTATAAAAAAATATTAAATTTCATACCTATAGAGATTTGCTATTAAAAAACATCTGAAATTCACTGAAAAAACCATAGATTTCACACCAGTTAAAAAACCTATTAAATTCACTGAAAAAACCATAGGTTTCACACCATTTATAGTTAGCTGGAAATTTTACTCGCATAAAACCATTGAAATTCCCACGTTATAGTTAGTTGGACTCACTATAACTTGCGCGTGCAATGCACTGCTGATGAAGTCACATGGTCAGTGACATCACTCATGACATCACTGATGACACCATCCAGTGAATGTGTGTCTTTCCGAAAAATAAATACGTGTTATATATGTATATGTAAAAGTTGATGGAAGAATAAATGTTTAAATACGTGTTTACATGGATTTAAAAAAAAAAATTGATTGGTTAACTGGCTTATTAAGTGTATCTTAGTGAATACATATATTAGTGAGTAATGTTTAAATATTTAAATATATGTATTAGTGTTTCACTTTGTGTATAAGTGGCTGCATGGGTTGGTGAGTAGCTACATGTGTATGTATATGGGTTATTAGATGTTTTTCTTAGTATCAGTATGATACTATGTTTTTTCAGTGTATATATATATATTTTATAAAAAGATGTATAACACTTCAGCACCATCTTTATTTATCTGCACTAGCTTCCACTACCCCCTAAAAACTGAAGCCTAAACAGTACCTCCCTCCCTGACCTTCTGTGACCTTACAACATTGCACGGTTCCTGTGTTTGCAAAAGAAATCTGCATTACTTGTCACGAGCGTCGCCTAACTTCTCAGGAGTCACGCAACCTGGAGAAGTGGCCTGGCACTGGCAGACTGAATCTTTAACCTGAGCAGAAACGTTTACATAACTTAGCTAAAGCTCAGGATGTTGATGGATGGAATGACGTCCAACTAGCACTACTAAAACCACAACAGCAAGGGTGTGCGTGGGTAAGTGTGTGTAAACAAAATAAAATACCAGCAGTGCTGACCTCAATGGCAGTGGAGCGTCCAAACCTAAAACGACTCAAAGTTTTGACACTCGGCTGCACATGTTACACTTTTAACCCGGCTATACAGTGTTTCTACAAATGTGCCAGCCTTGCATGTCTCCAGCTGCTACAACGTGGCTACGTCATGCCTTGGACTAAGCTTCTGGAAGTATCACCTTACTCTGGGCCTTTGTGAGTGGAAGCACGCGCCGTAGCCTGAGGCAATGCGCACGTGAATGCTTTACCAGGAGGCAAAGCTGCGCAGTCTTTTAATGGTACAAATATTAATAAGTCCAGTGCGCTGCTTTTTACATGGGCTCAGCACGTGCAGGTGGGCTATTCTCCCGTGAAGCCTTGTGATTGGCTTGGGCAGGGATACACTGCATCAGATGGCAGCCCATACACCTCATGACGCATTATTATACTTCAGGCCGCTTCCCGGAAGGTATTTGATCTACCATTGTGTATGTACTGCAAGCAATATGATAAACGCTTGGTTTTCAAAAGGCAAATATATATACATATATACATACATATATATTTCAGGTTTGTTGTTTTTTTGCTGCCGAATAAACCTTTGCAGTACAGCAACTCCTGGCGTGTCGTTGTACGTTTTCTTCTTATTGAAGAATCTTTTGGACTTAGATATTGGGTTTCCGGGACCCTAACAACGACCCCTTCGCGAGCGGGCACTGGTTATAATACCGGAATCTGGTGCGTGTTAATATATATATATATATATATATATATATATATATATATATATATATATACACACACACACATATATATTATATAAACATACATATATATATATATATATATATATATATATATATATATATATATATATATTATACATAGAGATGGAAGTGTTCTATAATATTTAGTTCCTATAGCGCCATGTGTATACTCGTCTGTAAGCGGCTCTTAAATGGATTCCTTAACTATAGGTATCCTGATTTCCCTTGCGTGAATTTTTGGTTTAGTAATTTATTTAATTATCCAGAGGCGCAGAGCAGTAGTAACCTGAGCAGGATTAATTTAAAAAAAATTCTACAGGTGGTTTACAAATTCTACCGTAACCGTTAAAACTGTATCTTGCAAAGACTTCGCGCAGCTCACTCACCTCCTTAACAAACAGGCTCTCCGCTTCTTTCTCGGCATTGTCGGGGACCGTGGGGCATATATAGCGACCCTGCCGTTTCAACGTGGCCGTCTGTGGAAGAAGCACGTGTTTAGTCATACACAAGTAACATATTTAAAAATGAGAAAAGTTGAGAACATAACAGAGCTCTGACAAACAATCCAGCAATTATTACCGCGCGGTTACAGTTAACACATGCTAAAATGAAAATGTGCTTTAACATTGCGTTATAATGCTTTACGAAAACACTAGCAGACTTAGTTGTAAAGGAGAAAATTAAAGTTTTCAGAACTCTTTCAGGTGGGTGGTAAATCCTGCAGCTGGTTTCCACGTTGCTGTTTGTTCTTTGCTGTGCGCATGGGGTCAGGAGAGGGGCAGCGCAGGCCAACGAAACACACTGGACACAATCTTTAGAAAAAACGGCAGCATAACGTAGTTTATGATAATATTAGCGAAGTAATTACACCGCGCTCCTTCCTCATTTGCAGCAGGCTGCACGTTCTAGCAATCGAATTACACCTTTGATTCACTGTACTGCGCACATCTCAAGTTACCAACTCTCTGAGAACCAAATTAGATTGTTTTCTCCAGGAAGCACACTCAGAGTCACGCAATGGAGCAGAATGGGTGGGACACCGGGACTCACGCGCCTCTTATGAAACCTGGCAGCTAGGTTTCATGCACATGTTTTGGTTTGCAATCATAACATTTAAAATATGTATTGCTCTCCTTTTTCATAATCAGAACCTGCTTGAACACATACAAATACAATAGTTTGAAGCAGGTCCTGATTTTCAAAATTAACAACAAAATATATATATTATACAATGTACATTAAATGCAAGTGAGAAGTTAAGGGCAGAAGAATTAATGCAGCATCTTCAAATGTATTTGTAATAGTTACTGTCATGCAAAGATAAGAAAGTAGTACAAAATGGGTAACGCTAGGAAAGGGACATAGAGAAATGAATCTTAAATAAAATGGTTAAAACATTTAAAGACATGCCAGCAAACCTATTCTGTGTGCTGGCTCTTTCATTTCTCTATCGTGGCTAACCAGAAGGAGCAGACTGGAAACGACCCCTTCGTGTCACCACCACTGAACCTGAAGAATATGTTACTTAACATCAGTAATGGTATTTCTGCTCGATATGAATGATGAGTCCTCATGTTGTAAATAACCCCAAGTGGCACATTGCATCTAGAAACTCCTGTAATAGCTCCTGCAATCCAACAGGTGACAGTGTCTACCTGCATCCTCTTTGCCAAAGCATAACACAGTTTGATACAATGGACAATTCGTCATGACTTGGTACATTTTGGAACCATTTCATTATCTACGCTGGACTCTTAGAACCGATAAATATAGAAGCTAAGTCATGGATCCAACTGGTGCAGCCGCTCCTCCTGCTTAGAAAGGTGCAGCAGAGAGACGAACACAAGGAGTATGATGAATTACCCTATATGAAATGGGGATACCACTTGTGGAAGAAAGGATGCGCGAGTCCAAAGCACCAGTTTGAGAGTAAAAAAAAGAAATGGAAAAGGTGCAACACTTTTTTCCTGAATGACCATATCGAAAATTGCTCCAAAAAAGAGCAACCTGTGCTACAGAAAAAGATGGGGTTGGATTTGTTGATGGAAAAATCCAGGGCTGACTACACTATCATCTTTTGCATGTGAGCTGACACTAGCTATTTTGAATTCACTTTCAATGGAAAAATGTTGAAGGACAGAAAAACATGTATCTTTGAAATGGAAAGATCGGCTGTGATCACAGACATGACCCTGGTAATCCTGCAGGGCTGATGCAAGGCCGTGCATTGGAAGTGGTTTGAGCTGACTACAAATTGGTGATACTTCCTGTGTCAATGCAGCATCAGAATTTAAAGTACAGATTCTGCAGGTCCAAGGATACCATCCAGTTCTCTGAGTGCAAGGCTAGTAGAACGTATGCAAGAGTTGTCATTTCGGAGGGAGCAAGAGATCTGCCTCTTTTTGGTCATCCTCGTAATGAGGAACATGTTCAAGGTTCTGCAGAGCATCAGAGCCTGAAGCAAAAAGAGTCACCATCCTCTGAAAATACTGTTGCGGACACAGAGGAACATGGAGAAAGAGGTTTGTGAGTGGAGTTGAATCTAGTACTGGTGCATCTCAGTGATGTGGAATTGTTTTTAAAATGTACTTGTCCAAGGGACAAAACACGACAGAAATCTATATTCACTGCACAGAAACCTAGTTACCCTGTTTACTGCCTTAAACAACTAAATGGGACTCCAAGGAATGTACCTCTTACATGTGAAGCAGTCTATGGAACTTATGACTTTATACAGGGAAGCTTTCACAAGGAAAAACGTTCCACATTTCAAATATACATATCGAGAAAGGCACAGGCAAATGAGTATTACATGTTTACATAATATACATTTTTGTATATGGTACTGGCAAAGAACATAACATGCATTAACAAACATTCTAGACTCAAGCTGCAATATACAAAACATCTGTGGTCTAGCCATAAGTCAGAGGGACATAAATGGTACCCTTGAATATGTCTCAAGCAGAGCTGTGAATTCTTTGGCACAATGATTAATGAGTTTTCTAATTCTTCAGGGAAAGACAAAGCCAGAACTATTTCTTGTTAGGAGACAGCTCTGCAGATTTCAATCTAACTTATGTGAAAGCACCATCTCACAAAGTGTGCAAAGTTCTCATTTGGGTGACTGTAACATCAGAGCACACAATGGTAATATGAAGACCCTGAAACTGGTTGACCGATGCTGCACTCGGATTATTACTACAAACTACAATTTCAAAAGAGTTCTGAAAAGACTTTCAGAACTTTCTCATATTCATGTCTTATTGTGTACTTCCCCACAATCACACGAATACTATTAAGAACTTGCTGGTAGTGCACCGTCAAACCAGTCCCAATACGCACTACTTCAAAAGAGGCCTGTGGGCTCAACTAATTGAAGTCTTAACAGCAGTCCCAAAGCATAAAATGCAGTAATTGAGAGAAGCTTACAGCCATTCAGAGCATGTTGAGAAATTACAAAGCATGAATCCTTGCAGTGCCAGAGAATCCTCCCCTAGATTTTCAAGGGAGGAATCTGAAGCATTTTGGAAGAGATTTCCCCGTGATAGTGTTCTTGCGATGAGTCTGTAGGATCTTCAACTGGCCCATGGCCCAATCTGTGTAACAGATGCACAAAAGACTGTTAGACCTCCTCACGGAAGACTGCTGACGGATCCTGGGAAGGCTTGAGTAGCTTCGAGGGGCAACTGTACTTCATGTGCTCTCTATGCCATTGGAGTCAAGCTATCCTGGCTGATGAGGGTTGAAAGCCCGAAACTGGTCCTAGGATGCTTGTTTCCAATCCAGGGAGGACATGACCTGGCAGTTCGGGCTGGACTGTTCCCATTGGGTGCAGGGTCAAGACTGATTTGCATATGACTGGGTCCAAACTGGAATGGCATGTAGAGCAAAAAAAACTATGGATTTAGGCCCAAATCTCTGTACTGGGAACTATGACATTGTTCTGCATTCTGTCCAATTATTTTTTTTGCATTTCTCAGCAAGGAAAGCCCGGCACAAGAACACAGTGTGTACCAATGGGCACAGCTGAAAAGGCTTCAATCTTGTGAGCAGCTACTATCGTGCATAAAAAGTCAATGCCCTCTTATGAATCTGGTGTATTGTGGCAGGCTTTTGATGTGCTGTGGTACAAACTGCAAAGATCTCCCCCTGTTAAAATGAGTTTGTATGCTTATGATGCACTGTTGAATGACTCCTGCTTTATCAGTATGGACAAAGGCTTGGGAGACATTTCAGAACTTTCAAGACGTTTGTGGTTCGAGCTGTGAAGATTCTCCAAGAATAGCTACTACAGTGGGAGAATTTAGACTTCTACAGCAAATTCCACAGGCGGGAGAACTGCAAAGATATTCTGCAGGGACACCTTAATGTTGATTTTGGGAGGCTGCTTGCTGGGGTGGACAGCAATTACAACAACAGTCATTCTACAGTGAAGACAGTGTGCCCAACAAAATGCAGGTCACTATTTACAAGGGCCAGAATGTACGGATTGTTTACCTTTTACTTCCATGTGAGAAAGACCCAAAACCCCCATGTCCGATAGAAGTCAAAGTTATATTAGTCCACCAGAACAACTCTTTTTGTCTAATCAACTTGTAAAGCAATTAAAGCAATCACACAGAGAATATATCTGCAATGTGATCTGGCCCAAACAGAGTCCTTATTAGTAAGGGTCAGCTTCTTAAAAAGGGACCCCGTGGGGGGAGGAGCCAAGATGGCGATCGGAACAGTCGCATAAACGCTAGGCTCCGAGGGCCCTTCCTCCCCGCACGTCTATCCTGACGATAATCCTGAGCGAGGCTTGCCGATCTAAGTTGTTGAAGAGAAGCGATCACTTACCAACTGTTTCTGGGGCTCCACCGTGCAGTAGATCCGAAGAACTGTCCCCGTCTACTTGCCGGCCTTTGTGGCGCTGACGCCGGGGCCTCGAGTGCAGAGGTTGCCCGGCAGTGTTTGTACTGTGGACGGCCCTGGTCGGGATGAGAAGCCGGTCAGAGGGAGCCTGAGAGCCGCGAGCCGAGAGAGTTGGTGTCAACCCACTCCCAATTGTGGGTTGCCCCGTGAACCCGAGATATCGCCGAGCCGGAGAGAGGCCGTGTCGCCCGTTCCCCTTGGGTGTGACGCCCGGCCATGTTAATAGTCCCGACCGGGAACCGGCGATTTGCTCCCGGCGAGCTGCGGGGAGCGCACCCGGCCTTTTGTTGACTCTCCTTTCTGCACCAAGCGCCGACTGTAGAAGTCCAGCCGAGGGACCTGTTGACTCCGGGAGGTCGGACTGGACTCGGAGGTGGAGGGGAAGTGATGGATAATGAGATGGCTGAAATGGCGGATGGCGCCTTGGAATCCGCCCTCTCGGGGAAGGAGGAACCGCTGTACTTGAGACCCCTGGAGTTCGGCTACATGGAGAAACGCTTACGCGTAGCCACGTACTTGCTGCCCTGATAACCCTGCGGACTGCTCTGCTCCGGAGGTCCCGGGACTTGGAAGGAAGGATCGCCGCCATTGCTGATCCGCCATTTTGTAACGGAGTGGTTTGCCCCCGAGTCGGTGCCGATGTGTCTCCTTCTGCTGCAGTGTCATGCTCTCCGGATGAGTCTACAGTCTTTACGGCGCGAATAGATCTGGTTCCTGAGCTTATTGTCGTCACACCTGTTCCGCAACTGGTTGTCTCGTCGGGGCCTTTTTCTGACCAGCTAGTGGAGAAGCTCCATCGCTCCATGGTACATGAGGCCCGGACTGTGCTGCGGTGCTTCCCACATCCTGTGCTTTCCTTTCCGTGCTTGGCGGACCTGTTTTTGGACTTTGAACTGTTGGTGGTCTGGGTATTGTTGCATTCCGGCCTCCGCCGTGCTTCGTCAGTTGTTTCTCGGTGGCTAGAACGCTGTTGGGCGGCGGCGCTACCTGGTCTGCCTGGAACGATTGTACCTTTTGTATCGCATTGTCTCCCGACTGCAAGGCTGTTTTACATTGCTACTATTGACAGAAGTGGCCAGGGGTGACCTCGCTTGGGACTTGGAGGGACTTCTTGCTGGTTAATGGTGATTCAAGGGCACGTTTTAGTGGGGCTGTAATTGACTGCGTTTTATGTGCTTGCTGGTATTTGTACTTTTTTATGGCTTCTTATACGATTTTAGTATGCGGGGGTGGGAGGGACTGGGTAACCGAATCGCCGGCCATTCTCCTCATATTTTTTCTTCTTTTTCTCTTTTCTTTTCTATATTTCGGGTCTCTTCTTTAGGACGACAGGCACGCTGCTGGGGGGTAGGCCGTAGCCTCTTGCAGGGGTGCAGGGTGGGGGGTTGGGGTATGGGTTTGTCTTCTGCTTCCTTTTTTTTGTTTCTATGGCCCTTTGCCCTTACCTTTTTCGATGTCGTTGTCTTCATGTCTCCCATAGTACACTCCCTTTTAGGGGTGGGGCTCGCATGCCGTACCGGTACGTTACTATTGCATCTATCCTGTCTTTGGTACTCTTCTCTATCCCATTCAATCTATGTTCATCATCGGAGTGAAAATGTGTTTTTAACTGACTGTGTTGGGAGCGGGAATGACAATGTGATGTCGATTTTTTATTTCATTTTTGGTTATTTAAAATGAACCTTTTCTAATCCTTGGTATCACGTATTATCTTGATTCTCCGCTGTATCCTGGATGCGGCCTTGTTTTTACTCACCGGATTGATGTGATACCTTTTCCTCAATTACTGCTCGATTTACATAGCGGCCGGCCACACTGGTTGTAGGCCCATGTTTGTAATTTTATGTCACTGGAAATAATGGTTCTTAAAAAAAAAAAAAAAAGGGACCCCGTGACTTACCTTCCTTGAATCAGGTATGCTGTGCTTGTAGCAGGAACCCAGGAAAAACCATGAATAAAGTGGCTGGTAGGAGAATTCTTCTAGCAAACAGAGCACTAACAGCCTGATGAAAAAGTCAAGAGCAAGATGCTCCGAGTCCAAAGCATTCCTCAGCTGGACAGCAGATAGTGATCTGGAGGATACAGGGGGATACTGAGGGCTCGGATGAAGGACAGGCACAGGAGAGCCTAACCGTGCACGGGGGACTGTCAATGTGTTCTATCTGAAGCTGTGAAAACATGCACTAACCTCCTAAAGGGAGAGGGAGCACACTGCCTGGCACACCAGCACACCATTAGCCCAGATGCATTGTGGGAAATGCAGTGAATAGTAACAGTCCCTTTCAGCATTGCCAGCACCCTCTAATGTCACTTGCTATTCTCTACTGAAGGACAACAATCCTGAAACATGGATAGACATACACAGCACTAGCTGCACCAGAAATGCGTGAATACTAAAGACTTTCAACTGAAGTGAGTGTTGTCATGCACTGGATTTACCACGATGCATCTGGGTTAATTGTGTGCTGGTAGGCCAAACAGTGTGTTCCCTCCTCCTTTTGTAATGTCCTCTAAACTCCTCTTATCCCGGAAGGACATCTCATGAGCCAGGAGAGAGGGTACTGGGAGGAAGGAGTGGTAAGTTATGCTAGAGGTGAAGAAAGCACAGGCTACGTAAAGAAAGACTGGCAGGGATGAGGGCTAAGACGATAACTTGGGAGAAAAGTTGAGATTTTTGGGCATTTACAAGAAAATAAATAAGACTGGGAAGTAGCTGCGAGGGAAGAAAAAGTAACCTCCAAAAGCACTGTTCTGCTCATTTTAGTATATGGTGATTGCACCAGTTCCACAAAATCCCACAACTGGCAACATCCTCAGTATGGGTTGAACGCATTTCAAATTGCAGTGGTGTCTCCTTTAGGAAATGAGCTAAAAACAAGCATTTGCAATACAATCGGTCTCGCATTTCTAAAGTTAAAGCTATTGGTGATATAAATTACACTTATTTACGTTGTGTTATTTGCAGTGTAGTGTTATTTGATAGAAAGTAAGTGCACGCTATAAAGTATGGAAGTGTATGTGTAAGCAGGAAGCGTCGAGGGAGTGAAATCATATGTAAGACGGGAAGTGGCATGGCGACTTAGTGGGGGAAGGGAATGTACAAAGAGAAAAATGAAAACAAAATGGAATAAATTAAAGAGTTAGAGCTATTGGCATTGTAAATGACAATGTCTTTGACCAATGTGTTTAGGTTTGGATTGGAGTGGGTGTATGTGGTGCAGAGTGGAATTATGTGGGTTGGATTTGAATTGTTAGCTGTGGAACTAAGTGGGGTGGAATTGTGCTGTGTGCATTGTATTAGTGTAGTGGAATTATGTGGTATGAAGACATCTATATGCGTTTTACTGTAAAGAAACACTGCGTTTAGATATATATATATATATATATATATATATATATATATATAGATTACTGTGCACTTGCTCTCTTCCACAATGAACTGTTTCTGTAAGAAATATATTACTGCACATTGCTGCTGAGGATTTATCCAGTGACATGCAGGATGTTGACGACTACCGTTAAAACTTATTCCACTGCTGATGATGTATGATGATGTCTGCCATATCATATGAAAATGAAATAATTATTTGCGATACCCGTGCTGCCTTGAAAAACTAGCCTTGAGAAAGCCCTGATTTGACTCGCCACGTAGGGGGAAACACATGTCGGCTGTTCTGTTTCTGTGACTCTAAGAAATCTGTATAATAAACATCTGACAAATGAGTGAAAATGGAGGCAACTCAGTGGAAATCCATCAATAAAAGGAATCCTGTTCACTCAATCTAACTCGTTTTTGCTGCATCTTATGGAATCAAGTACAATCCACCCATTGATGGGAGCTAATTGAAACATTTGAAAAGGAGGAATACATGCTCACAAATATTTTTCCCTATTGTTCTTTAGAGGCTGGGGTGGTCCAGAGCCTTGAGCAAACCTTTCCTCCACGAAGTATTTTGGATATATGTCCAATCTCAGGAATTCTGGATCTTACTTTTTTCTTTTGATATCATTTCTGTACAGTGATCTGATGCCCATGAGGTCTGGTGCCTGCTGTGGAAACCCATAAAAATACTTAAAGAAAGAAAAATGTAATCGTGCATCGCCGTCATTCTCTGTAACTTAAGCCCACCCTTGACTGGTGTGGGTGAATCCTGCAGGAATGACACTGAGGAAGAGCTGCCGTGCAGGGGGCGGGGGCTTCTGAAATGCTACCCCCAACAAGCAGGCCAATAGTTAACCTGAATGTCAACAAGCCGGCGCTAAGAGCCATCACTCAGTAGAGGAGCAGGCACAACAAGCCCCGTAAGAGGCAGCAGCAGAGTCCAGCAGAGAGACTCTTCTCAGAGCCTGATGCACCTCACCATTGAAAGGGATGTTTTGAAGCAATAAATTAAAACTAGCCTTCGGGGGGTGGTCACATTACATCGATACAGCAAGGCGCCGAGTCAGGATACATTGTTTCAGAAAAAGGGCTGGGGTGTGCGAAATAGAACACCACAAGAAGTGCGTCAGAAAAGGAAATGCACTATTAAGACTAGGAGTTTGAAATGCATGCAGTGCGCTGCGCGTGCTTGAAATGCTCTCACACGCCCACCAAAAATGTAAGGGTGTAGACAGACACGACTCTTAGAGAAAATTAACACTGGCCCCACTTACTAAATAAGATAATGCCACTATTCAGCGATTTACCCATTTATTTTGGGCGGCGCTGGTAGAACTAGTTTTATTGCCAGTTTAGATGTGTGCACACATCCCCCTTGGCCTGGCTGTGCAGCTGACAGTTCGCGAGCTGTGACAGTAGAATTTTCATGTGCACCTATCCGACGCCGGCAGCGTGATGACAAAAGTTTGTGGCCATCTCAGATGAATTCTCGGCACTCGGAAAATAAATAACTTGAAATTCTCCATTGGCGATATTAAGGAGTCGACTATATAGCGCTTTGTGTTTACGTGCATGCTGCATTAAACAGTCCGCTTTAAAGCCCTCCACAGGCTTAAACTGCAGGTAGCCCAAGAACACATACAAGACACAACTACACTCAATTTCTGATTAAGTAAAGTAAGAAACAGCAAACGCAGAGAGAGAAATACATTTGCGAATCCTGCCCGTCTGGAAATCGCCAAGGTTTTGAAAAAACAAGAGCTTACTGACTGAATGGTTAAAGCAGGGTTTGAGGGACGAAGTGGGGGGGGGGGGGGTTATTGTGGCAAGCAACAACGGGTGGGGGGTGGTAGTGTGGGGAGGGCACCGTAAGTGGAGATTAGGTGAAGCAAGACATGAGCAGGAAATCATTAAAACATGCTGAGGCAAACAAAAAGAAACAAGCTGCGAGGGGTTGCGGGAGAGCGTGTCGTAACAGCAGGCAGGATAAAGTCATTCAAGAAAATAGTGCTCAGACTGTAAATAAAACATACGGAGTAACAACACATGTAAGTGGGAAAGTCCTCATAGGAGATTACAAAAAGAGAAAAGGCAGTACTTAGGAGGGACTTCTAAGCCTATTCGCAAATCAAAAGCAACCATTTAGAGAGGACAGTCACTAGAGCCAATACAAAAGATGGGCAGAAAATGGGCGGAGCTTTAAGTCCATACTCGAATACAGCATGTCTCGAAGAGACAGCGCAAGCGCTGACTAGGCGTGACCTAACAAGTACAAAGCCACAGAGACAGGACCTGAGCTGGTGAACTGAAAACAGGGAGGATACATGAAGTGTCTGTTTCTCCCAGTACTTCACATGAGCCCAGCAAGTCCTCACATTAACATGGGGGACACCAGCACTGAAACGTATAACACAATGAAGACATTCACAGGAAAGTTAGGGAAGGAAGGTGGTTTTGGTGGGATAGTGAGATGAGTGAGGGGTTGTACGGAGATCCTGTGATGGCTAATGGTTTGTACCAAGCTTAGTGAAGAGAGAGAAGTTTGATAGGGAACACAAATAGCAGAGGTGAGAGTTCAACTGAGTGAAGGAGAAAGGACAGGGTCAGAAGGAGCTAGATATGTTTCAGAAGTTAACTACTGAGCAAGAGAGGGGTGTTCGATACAGTTTGAGGTGATGAGTATGTGAAGCAGGCAGGGGCAAGTTTTGGTTCATTTGTGGTTTCTGACCCCCAGGACTGGTGGGTATAGTTGATGGAGCAAGGACCTGTAGAAAAGAGACATGCTCTGAAGCAATCCTCTCCTTCAACTTCTAATATTGTATTAACCACATATTGTGTAAATTAATACGTACAACATTGAACATAAAAGTCAGGGAAGCTTGCCTACATGTTTTACTAATAAGTAACTCGAGCTCAATTCTAAAACGGCTGCTAATGGGAAATCTTTATTGCGCATGCGTCAACTGTACCTACGCAGTATGATGAGCTGTCGCAGACATTATTAAAATGGCTGCTTGAAACCTCACATGCTTAGCATCTGCTTTGCTGCAACTAACACAAGCTATTTTACTAATGCTAATGCGGGGAAATCATTAATAAATGAATGGGATTAGAGTAGAGATAGGTGGTATACTGTGAAACCATGTTATTTTGAGATTAATATTTGTCTTTCTGACTTTCCTATTAGTATGCATTTGGGCCTCTCGTACGAATCTAGTCTCTATAACCCACCTGCCCTCCGCACATGCGTGGTGTGATTGAGAAGAAGAAGTAATGTGACTTTTGAACACAGTCCAAGGACGCAAAAGATACATACCCTGGGAACCAGCCCCAAAATCCTCTGAATGAATGGGATACATGAAAATTATACTTTTGTGTCAAATAAGATATGAATACGGGTGGGAAAAAAGATTTGTGAATAAAAATTAAGGGGTGGGATCTTTGAACAATATAAGCAATGGTGTGATGATCATTTCCCCCTTGCCTGTCCGATCAGAGTTAGTAGTATCACGATATTGAAACATTAATGAGAGGTACATGAATATCGTAGGGCATAATTGAGGTAGTCTTAGTTAGATAGACGGAGATTTGCTGAATGCGGCAGAGATCGTGATGCTGTCGGCGTGACGAGAGATGCTGATGAAGAATCAAATGTAGAACCATTTATCTTAAATTAATTTACTTAGAAGGTGATCGCAGAAGAATCTCGAGGAGGAAGAGAGTGTCAGAGAGGGCTGCTACACAAGCGTCAGTGGAAGAGAGGTCATCTATCTTGTCCTGATTCCTGTCCTGAAGCCTTTGTCGCCTGATCTTTCCCGGGGGACCCTTCCTAGCTTCTTGGCCAGGCGGTTGGTTTTCACACCAACCTATGCAACTATATTTCTGTGTAAGTACCAATGTTCTTTTCTCTCTATCTTCTCCTTTCTGAGCATAAGTCATTGCAAGACATAAAGTATTAGTTTGATGATTGATTAATTGAATCTTCCTTCCTATGAGTGACAGAGACTGTACTGTACTTTGTAAGTGGTTCATATGAAATTAATTAGATAAAGATTTAAAATATTTCCAGAGTCTGTGGTCATTTCATAAATGTAAAAAGATTATTTTAGGTCATTTCACCATCAACTAGTTCAACTAATGGTCCATTGACCAGAGGAAAGAACTTTTTGATCAGTGAAAGATTAGTCGAGAATAAGAGGTGACTAATCTTGAAATGGTAGAAAATCATAAACTTTAACTCCAGCGGCTATTGCCAGGTTGTGTGAGTGTTTATGGGCCCAGGTGAGTATATGGAATTGGAGTACCTGTTGCTGGTGAGCCGCTGGATCAAAAGGACTCAATATAAACGCCCTCATGTTGTTCTCTGACTACTATCCTGCTCAGTGTCTCTATTGACAGCATTGCCATGTTGGCTCCTCCTAACCTTAGTTGCTTTTAACAGGCCTTTCTGCCTGTATTCGGGTGCTTTGCACTCACTATGCATCCATCGGAATAGAACCTTCAGTGCTGTCTGCCTGGGGGTTAAAACCAGCGCTCAGTGGCCCGTTAAGGTCGACATGATTCAAAGGTGCAGCTGCAGCATATTAAAGGCACTGGGAAGAGACGCAAATAAAAGCCAAAGGACAGACTCAGAAGCAGGGAGGGGTTTACATCTTGAAAGCCAAACGCATCTAAGTTTTCCTGATGTGAGGAAACACCCAGTCCTCGTTAATCTATCCACTCCAAGCCGAGGGGGAGGACAACATCTGACCCATCACACTCCCTTCTCAACTGTGGCCAGTTCTCCAAGAAGCCCTTTCTTTGCCCTACATTAACACTCAGTCTGGCCTTTTACTAATCTCCACTTGGGGTATATTTAAGGTGAACTTTCCAGATGTCCTCCGGTATTAGCACACACAGTGCACCTCGCCTGTGAAGATGCAGCCTTCTTAGATTAGCAGTGCTTAAACGGACAGAAACCTCTAACCGCCGCCAATTTAACTATACTGTTTGGTTTTTGAGCAAATGTTCTATTTTCCTGGGATTCTTTTAATTATTTGTCAAAACGATTTGCTTTTAAAGTGCTCCCACTATACGCTCTGTAAAACAAATGGATATTTACTTCACAAGTGTTTTTGATGATTAACATCACAACACCACTAGGCCTAAACCATTAAATGGTGTTCACAGAAAGACCTAAAGTCACTCCGCTTAGGTCCCTGTGAGGTAGCAGATGTTGACAGCAGCTGTCTCTTGCCATTCTACTCTCGAAGTGATGATCATCCTGTCCTAGTGCTCTGAAGCCTCGACAAAGGCATGCTTGGTGCTGCCCTAAGACACCTACAAAGTCCCTCAATGTGTAGAATACAGCGCGTTTATGGTAAATATCCCACCAGGAAGCTGCCTAAAGGGTGAATCTGCACAAGCATGATCTGCCTTATCCCTTATGTTTTTTTGGCCACCTTTTTCACGGATGCTGATGAAGTGAGAGAAGCTGCAGAATGAATGACCTTCACCAAGCAGCTGACTTTCTGCTGACAAAGATCTCTGCATAGAGGAGAAAGGCAAGCAGGAAGGCAAAGCGGGCAAAGGGAGCATGCAGTTTGTTTCCGGCATCTGGCCAGAAGGGAGAGGCCTAGGGCAGGCGGATGGCTGTGTCAACTACAGCGCCATCTTAGAGGGGGGCAGTCCCTTAGTGTTTCTCTCCTGCCGGGTGAAATACATTTTTCAATGGCCTTTGGTTATCCAGGTACATCATGGCCACTGCACCATCTCTCCCCCCTAAGCCCATAGTGATGCCATGTCCGGGCTAAGGGTGGGTATTTATGATGGCTCACAGTCCTGCTAACCATCTTTTTCGGCAGCAGCAGACAGAATAACACCCACCCATCATCCACCGCATACTGCAAGGAGTAAGAATAATCTGCCTTTCTTTTCAGCGTTGCACACCCAAATCAAGAAGCTTAAAATTCCCTCCAGAAATGAGAGATGCGAACGAGGATTTGATGTCCTCAGACCATTAGGTGCCATAAGAAGAAAGCAACAGCAACCCCTTTATCCCATACAGGACAGTTTGTGTCCTGTCAACGGTGGGTTGGCCTTAGTTCGCTATGTGGTGGTGTAGGCGCAGCAACTCGAAAATAGCATGGGGCCGCAGTCGCAAAAATGGCAAGCACTGGAGGGCAAAATACTACATATTACAATGATTCCTAGTGGCTCCTGCCTGGGTTCAGGATGGGTGCCAGCTTTTAGTCTAAAACAGTGCTGAACACTGGATCGCCCGTAAGTTAAACCTACCTGTGTTTTTCTAAAAGTCAATGCATTGCCAACTGTTTTTTTTCCAACAAATAGCATGTGGTCTGTTTTGTGATGAGTAATTTGTGTACTTAGGGACTGAGGCACATGGAAATGTGACTGGCCTGACAGTCAGACTTTCGAAGATTTTGCGAGGCCTGGTTGGAGCAAATGCCAATAAAGTAGCCCGTTGAAATGCACGAGAGACCCAAGAAGCTGGAGTGTGGGGCAGCTAAAAGGTTAGGGCAGGGAAGCGAGGGGGAGTAAAGAGATTCTCTATTCCCCTCCTTCTTGCCCTCCAGCTTCTTACCTGGCAATGTTTTTAGTGTTTTAAAGGCTGCTGTGCTGTCCTGCTCCGTGATGCCTGTCTTGGATGTGCTGGGCAGCAAGGTCAAGCTGGAACCCATCCCCAGGCTGGCATCACCCACTGGAAGCAACATTCTATCTGGGGGTGGGCTCAGAGTTGTGCCAGCCAAACACATTAGTGACTACAATCATGCATTTTCTGTGAATTATAGGCCATCCCATATTTCACGCAGTGATGACATCTATGTCTGACTTGCTGATTGGCTGTGGGCACCAAGGTGCAGCAGTTCGATCGTTAGTTTACCAAAAATGTATGTTTAGATGTCCCTTGAACAAAACAGTAATTAAAAGTCTTTGTATACATACCCTGCTGAACAGCGAAGAACAAAAGTACCACACTACCAATGAATCTCCTCTACACTGTCCAAACAGTTACCCACCTCTAAAAGTTGGCTGTTCTTAAAACCAGAATATAATCACTTGTTGTTAATAGAGAAACGATGATATGGGTAATTTGACTCTCACAACAATCTTATTTGAGTTCATCAGAGAATCCTTGTGAATTGATATAGAAGGACAATGAGAGGTGTGGCGCCGCGGCCAGGGCGACTGACGCTGGAATCTGGGAATCAGTGTTCGATCCCCGGCTCCGGCGGCAGGGTAGCCCAGCACCATGTGACTCTGGGCAATAGCTCGCTTAATCTTCCCGATGGCCCCCAGCGCCTAGAGACCCTTACGGGTGATTGTGCGCTTTACAAATGTGGATTATTATTATTATTATCTTTGGTCAGGAGCAGTTTTACAACGGAGGAATGGATTTGTTACAGATATGTGAACTGGGTATATGAACTAAGTATACTGTGAGCCCTGATGAAGCTCCTGTGAGAGTGAAACATGTTGGCTGAATGAAGAATTTATTTATTTATTTATTTATTTTTACAATTTATAAAGCGCGACTTATACCCGTGGGTGTCTTGGCGCTGAAGAAGAATAATTTATATACAATATGAAGCTTGAAGACTCTCTTTAATGAACTCTATATCTTAAATAAACTTCTTTTAGATTTGAACCATTTCAATTGATACTTTTATATTTTTTGCTGTGCTTCAAATGAGACTATTGTGAGATTCAAATTACCCATTTCATTGCCTCTCTGTTAATGACAAATGGAAAGTTTTTGCTCTGGAAAGATATCTAGATGTCTTGGGCATCAGGCGATACAAATTTGAGTGAAGTGGCATTTGCAAAGGAGTAGAGATGCAGCCCTGCACCAAAGGCATAATTGACAGAGGTTGTCAAGGTTCGATTGGTGCCAGCAGGAGGACTATACTTGGGGTCTAAAGGATCACAAGAAGGATTTGGACGAGCTGAAAAAGCTGCAGCATAGCCTCTTTCAAGGCTGAAATATGCTAAGGGGTTTGGTCTGGAGAGCTTGCAGCGCTTCAGCACCTGGGTCAGATTTAGATTAGAGTTGAGGTCGAAGCTGCAGCCTGTCCTTTTGCACACTGATTATAAGACCTCTCCCTGGAATGGGAGTTTCTAAAAGCCAAAGACCTTCACTTGGACTTCTTGGACTTTTTCTTTGACTTTTCTCTAGACCCTGATTTGGTCTGACCTGAAGAAGGTGGACAGGACAGTGAATGGCCTTGTCACCTGCAACAGGGCGGACTCCAATTTTTGTGCTCAGCGAAAAAGAGTTTGGCTTCTCATTTGATGATGAGCTTTGGGCGCATCAGGAAGCATTTGTTCCAGGACTTGGAGTCATGTTTGATGATGAGGCACAAAAGGCAAACATTGTGAAAGGCTGTGACTGACATCTGTTAACAACACACGGCATGGTTTGAACACTGTTGTCTTAAAGGGTGACATCTCTGTACACTGTCATAAATGTATGAAACAAACTGCAGTAGAAAGAGCCAAACTTGGTAGCAGCAGAGCTTCGAATTCGTACCAAAGGGTGCAGAGAAGGAGAACTTGTCAGCAGACAGGCTCCGCACCTATTTACAACTCTGTGTTGTCATGTACAAAGACGAGACAAAGTCGCTATGAAGGCTGATGGCACTACCCGTTAGGGAGAAGCAGCTTTGCAAGAGTTTCTAAATAAAGTCTGGTGCATGGGCTTAGGGAGATTAATCTGCTGTACACTCTATTCATCAAAAACATTAAAGTATGTGCAACGCTTGTAAATTCTGCTGTCCCTCTTCCCATAAGTAAGGAAATTAAAAAAGGTATGGCTAATTAGGCTGCAATCAATAGTTCTTTATTCCTACCTTGGAATTAATTAGATAATCTAATTTAAAGATACTAAAGTATTGCTTTGTTCCAGGTTATTCCTAAAATCTATTGAGAAGAGACTGAAGCCGTACCAGGTTGACAATGCAGCAGCTAACACAGCCCAAAGCTTCTACAGAGGACCCATATGGAGCAGGTGGCTAAAGTGTAGGATTCTGATTCACAATTCAATGATTATAATCCCACCTCATTTGTCTTTTATTTATCGAACCCGTGAGAATACAAATGGGTTCAAAACCTACTTTTGCCTCGGTTGTCTCTATTTTAGTCCAACATTGTGGAAACAATGTAAAAACACTACTTTCTCCTTGGCCTCTGTGGTATTTCCACGTAGGTGCCCCAATGACATTTGTAAATTAAAATATCTTCATCTTTCTCTCAGAAGCGGTGTACCGCATGAACAGTAATCAATAGCAGAACTCATTATTGTATACGACCCATAGAACCAAAACAATGGCAGTGGGAGCACCAGCTTCAAATCTCATACTAAACAGGAGTTGGGACATGCGTACTGCGGCCGTGTTATGGTTGTATGTTTATTTCCCACAGCAGTGGTGACACTGGAGGTCGGAGACACCAATTGCTTTACACCAAAAACAAGCAAAACACAATCCCAATTTAGCCAGAGGTGAGGGGATGGAAACAGATGTCTGAGTCACATTAGATTTCCCAAGTCAAAAATTAAATCCAATGCTATCAGCCTGAGACAGCTGTTGAATAATCTATATTGGTCTCACAGAAGCATTTTCATTAACTTCAGACGATAGTGGCTAGATTCTATCTATACGTAAGGAAGTCAGACCATAAATAACCAGCTGTGAAAGACTGCCACAAGCTCCCACTGGAAGGAAGGGTTACATTTACAGTGCTCTGCAGTTAGTACAAGCCATCAGGTGGAAAATGCTAGCATTCTTCTGAAAAGTTTCCTTCCCTTTCTTCTTTTAGTCAGAACCTCATGTCTAACAAAACAGACAGAAGAAACCGTAGAATCGCTTGAACCCCGCCCAGATCACAGAATCGGCCTCAATAATGCTGAGCGACGAAGGGAGTCTTTCTGGATCAAACATACTCGGAACCCGCCCTTTGGGACCATTTATCAGTCGCCTAGTGTCACTCAGCATTGCAAATTTGCTTTTTAGTAACGTGATGCCTACGGTACAAATCAACACATATGCATAGTTATATAAATACGGTGTGGAAAACAATTAAGAACAAGGCCCACTGAAACTAAAGAGTCTGACCAGTGTAATAGGATATTGCATGATGTTCCCAGCTCCATAACCTTTCTATAAAACATGTAAACATGTTTATTAACTGTTAATTGTAAAAAAATTAAAAAACTGAAAGTTAGACTTCACATGTCAGCATAATCTAACACATATAAGAGTAGAAGGATATAGAAAAAAATCATACTTGTGAATTAACTTATAAAGCCTGCACTCTTTCGTCATGATTTGACTACATGCTAACCTTAACATGCATGGTTACCTTTCAACCGACCCAGTATGTGCTATATAATGCGTCTCAAACAATGAGGCACTTACTTTTAGATATGCTCCTCAGCACTCTGCAACAATTTCAGTAGAATTAATTCCTTTCCTTTCTATTACACAACGAAATAATATGGATTTGCCAAATCAGAATGTAGAACCCATTATTAATCAAGGTTACAGAATTATTATGAACTCGTGTCGTGCATATGATCTTCAAGCAACTGGATATCTTGACTACCTTTATAAAAATACATCCCCCAACTGACTGAAATTACTAGGTTCTAGTCTTTATTAAAACACAGTTTTTCATCACCGAGGGTTAGCTCTCATTCGACAAACTTGCAACCTAGTTACACTTTAAAGATGTAAAGCAGAAAAGCCACAGCCCCCCCCCCCCCTTTGAAACAATAATTTAAAAGACAACAGGGGAAGGGACAGCAGGATAGTTCTATTTAAGTACAGTGCTGAAAAGCAAGCGGAGCCCACATTTTAAGCAAGAAGGATGCGGTTGTAAACTCTGCACTCTTACAGGGCCAAATCTGTGCCAGCCAAAATAATTTATCAAGGTTGGCACAGTTCGGCCCACTTAATATGTACTTGAAACCACTTACACATGCTGTGCGCACATCAAATGTTTCCTTTACATGATCCATTACATCATGGAGCACTGTTTGTTCACGATGACGAGCATTAATTAATGTTGTCAGCACCCGCGCTGCTATTGGCAAAGCTTCCGAACTGAATATGAAGCTGGTCTGAACTGTAAAGTCATGTCAGCTGGGCTAAATGAACTCGCGCCCGGTGTGGTGTCCAAACGACCACACACCCCGTGCAGAGGGTGCATCCGGAAATGACGTCACCTCGCCAAAGTCGGACCAGCCACAGCTGGAGCCTCGCCCTTACAGTCCATAAACACCGCATTTCCACTAAAACATCGGATACATTTGTATAACAAAATGGATCATCAAGACGGGTAGAAGGCGGAAGCAGTCAAGGGGTAGCTGCGCCATGCGTAGCAACAATAGTACTACACTCCTACATCAAATGCATATACATAAACGGGAGGCAGTGGCACAGAGTAAAAAAACGTGTCAGTCGTGTGCCGAATTCTACAATTATCTTCGCTAGATCCGTTCACACAAACATAATTCACAAACTTTCATAATGACCGCAGTATAAACTTTTGAAAATTCCATAATGTCCAATTAGCTCATTTCTCAGTTTTCAAAAAGCGTCTTCTAGTACTTTTTGCTATTTTCCAGAAAGGGGTTGGTATGCACACTTTACAGATTTCATTAAGCGGCACTTAGCAGAATGCATGATGTATCGGCTCCGTCTAGCTGGGTCTTGGTTCGCTAGCCGATGTCATGGACAACACCCTAGGTGTTAAGTCAATGGGTGGTAATGAAGGTAAACAGGAAGTTACACCTTGAAAGTGTTATGTTTTCAACCTGTCTTAGCGGTACCCTCTTGACATTATCACTGCATATTATCAATCTTCTTTACAGAGAAAGCCAAAAAGGAGATGCATTTTCATATTGTCGCCGACCTACCGGATCTTGCTGACTCCATCAGAGAGTTCAGCTGGATGCTTGTGGTTCCCCTTGAGGTACAACAATCCACCACTTCCATACTCCTTGAACATATGTCTTTCTGCTACAACACATCACTTGAGCAGAAATGTCATATGGGAAGGCTTTGCATGTTCTCTTCCAGAAGAAAAACGTGGTGTGCAGCAGTAGAAAAATAAAGCAGATGCTTGGAACCACTAGCAAATAGTGTTCTATGATGCCATGAGCAGCATGTTTATCGCGACGTACACGCTAGATACAACGGTGTTAAGGGATTCTTACACCTAAATGTCTCAAAGTGTCATAGGTAACATACTTAAAAATTCCCATCGATTTGTTTACTATACAACGGCTTTTTTGGCAAAGGAAGCAATTTAATTCAGTGCCAAGAGAATACTGAAAGCTGATCCATTTAAAACAAGCACTGGCGTTGCCAATAGGTCTCGCATTAAGAAAGTTTAACCTATTGGTATTGTAAATGACATAAACTTTCCTAATGCGAGGCCTATTGGCAACGCCAGTGCTTGTTTTTCCTGCGATGTTACTTGTATTCAGGAGGCAGCTCTCTAAATAGGACTCCTCGGCTCCGTGTCAGTAGCGAGTTTTTTTTCATGCGATATTTGTCTATAGTAGGCAATTGATTATTCATCTATTTTGTGTACATGAGTGTTTAATACTTATCAGTGACTCTAAATTCTTCAGATAAAGCCACTGTTTTACTTTTTAAGTTGCTGTGCACTGCTCGGTTTTATATTGTTGGTCCTCTAAAGCGCGAGACATGCGTGCAGCCCGGCCTGTTAAGCAAGATGCACCCTTTGAAGTCACGGCCTGCGGCCGTGAATAAGTGAGGGCGGGGGAGCGGACGATGTTTGTCTATAGTAGGCAATTGATTATTCATCTATTTTGTGTACATGAGTGTTTAATACTTATCAGTGACTCTAAATTCTTCAGATAAAGCCACTGTTTTACTTTTTACGTTGCTGTGCACTGCTCGGTTTTATATTGTTGGTCCTCTAAAGCGCGAGACATGCGTGCAGCCCGGCCTGTTAAGCAAGATGCACCCTTATTCATCTATTTTGTGTACATGAGTGTTTAATACTTATCAGTGACTCTAAATTCTTCAGATAAAGCCACTGTTTTACTTTTTACGTTGCTGTGCACTGCTCGGTTTTATATTGTTGGTCCTCTAAAGCGCGAGACATGCCTGCAGCCCGGCCTGTTAAGCAAGATGCACCTTTTGAAGTCACGGCCTGCGGCCGTGAATAAGTGAGGGCGGGGCAGCGGAAGCCTGCAAGATGCACCCTTTGAAGTAACGGCCTGCGGCCGTGAATAAGTGAGGGCGGGGGGCGGGGCAGCGGAAGCCTTTGATGAGGCAAATGCTGCTGGCAAAGCTGGCTGGGGAGGGGGAAAGTTTATGGCCCAAAAGCGCGTGCCTGTGGCCACGTGAACTCGATGAAAACCGCACGAAAAAAGCGGTGGTTTCACGAGAATTTCGAGCACTTGAATTCTCGCTCCCTCAATGCGCTTGCGCGCATTTAAGGTCACGAGACCTAAAAAAGTCAGTTTAATATTTTAGGTGCAATTTCTTACATAGGAACAATGAATAAAGAGCCTTGATTATGCTTTGAAAAAAGCCCAAAATTGCCTTAGTGACAGCCTTTATCGTTGAGTAAAGGAGGGTTAGGCGATTTGCAATTTAAAGTAATTTCATAATGTTCTCAATTTAAGGCAAATCTAGATATAAAAAAGCAACCAATGATGAAAGGCATATTATGTAGATTACAGACTCTAACATTTATTTTCACCGTTGTTACTATGTAAGCTGGGTTTACTCTTTCAAGAACAGGAACATACACTCTCTCTCATTGAATCTTATAACCTATAGAATGGTTGTCTATCTTGGACGACTGTGATTGGGTGAGGGGAAAGACAGATGTTTTATGAATGGTATGGGTGTCACACTCATACAAAGGTGCAGTTAAAATGCATTAAATATTAAGGAAATATTTTATGGTGTGATTTGAGAATTCAGTGTCTTTACTTCCTTGAGAGTTTAAGGCCTCCCCAAGGCCACTTATGGACATTTACAAATGGATGCAAGATATTTACATGCCAAAGCCCGAGGGGCCGGATGTATCAAAATTAGGAATAGCGATTACATAATTGCAGTTTTCTGAGAATGGCAATTAAGAAATTGTTAATCCGAAATGGCTGTTACTAATGTATGAAACTCACAGTTTTATTTAGTGATTACTAGTAGGTCTTAAATCAACCTAGCTCATGAATATTAATGATGTTAATGTTAATATTAATGATAGGTCGCAATTTGCTACTCATTAGGAATGAACACCATCACAGGGATGGTGGCCTGCTGAAGTCAGAAGACCACCAAGTCTGTGATTGCTTTTAAATAAAGCAGTCTTTTTTTATGCAACCAGTTTACCTTAAAGGAAAACTGGGTGCGTTTAAAAAGAAGTTTTTTTTTGTTTTTTTAAATGTTATTTGTTTAAGAAGACACAGTTGTCCCATGGACCACTGTCTTCCCTTAACCAAACTTAATTAACGACACAAATTAAAAGGGGTTCTGAGTGGACCCCATCTCATTTGCGAATGCATTACCACTGCACTTCGGTAGTCAATAAATTATTAACATACTGCAACCGAAATTTGATTGCAAAAAATTAATACATACCATTACGATTTGGTATTTGGAAGGGACTCACCTTCCAAATACCGAATTGATATTTGGTTGTAAACCAATTTTACAATTTTGTAACGTACAACTGAATCGCAGTTTGTGTTTGATACATACCAAAATGCTTTTTTACTGCTGCAAACAGGCCGATTCTGCGAATTAGCCCGTTTGCGACCGGCAAAAATCTTGATATACGTGGGCCAAAATCATTTACGCAATCGCCATTTTAGGAAACATATTTTAAGCAAATGGACTGGTAAATTACCATTCATTTTTACCTCACAGAATCTTAATTGAATCACATCATATTTCTATCATGTTGTCAATGTCCGTTTGCTTGTGGAACGGTCATCACCCGCCTGTCTCACGTTGAAGGGCATTCTCTAAATTGGTTAGAAAATGAATGCCCCATACAGAAATTGTTCTTGATTGTATTCGGTTAGTATGCCAGTATACTGAAAGATAAAGTCAGACCTCAGAGACCTCACCGATTTAGTCGAAGATCAAGGATTAAACAACCAAATAATTGGAGGAAATAGCTTAAGTTAACCAAGTTCAATTCCCACAGCCATTGGTTGCATGCGGCGGCCCAGGCATGCAGGGTCAGATTCTGAAGGTCACACAAGAGGGTTTAGAAGAGCATCCTTCGTTTTGAGGGCAGAGCTGTTAGCTTAGTTTCCCTGAGGGTTTTAAAGACCGTTTGTGCACTAAGGCAGTCAAGCACATGTTGAAAGCCCAACGCTGCACTGCACTTAAAGCACAACACCTGCTCTAAAACAGTAAAGATCCAAGGACGTGCAGTTAGACAGGCCCTGCAGCTCAGGCACAACACCTCGTGTGCTAAAAGAAACAACCTGCTGCCCTTCACTAGGTGTAGACTGACTATACTCAGTTATCCGATAGAAACGGATGCTCAAACCATGTTGACCGGTATATTGCTTCCGAGTGGGAAACGAAGCATTTTGGTTTGAAAATCC
Source organism: Lissotriton helveticus (assembly GCF_964261635.1). NCBI lineage: Eukaryota > Metazoa > Chordata > Amphibia > Caudata > Salamandridae > Lissotriton > Lissotriton helveticus. The sequence continues at coordinate 723,794,084 of NC_136069.1, forward strand.
GCATTATAATTGCAACCACAGGCGCATTAGGCACTTGCCAATACACTGCCATACAAATTTATTTATTTATTTATGCGATTTGTGGAGCGCGAACAAATGCCCAAGGGCGTCTCGGCGCTATGGATGAGAACAGATTGAGAAAAGGAGAATTAGATTATTGGTTGAAAAGCCATGTTTTTATTTTTTTCCTGAAAATGGTCAAGGTGGGAGCCGCCCTAACGTGTGGATCGAGGGAGTTCCAAAGTTTTGCCGTCGAAACATGGAAACTACGATCACCCCATGCCACCGTTCTAGTACGTGGGACTGTCATGGTGAGATTGTTCATTGACCGGAGTGATCGGTTAGGGACATGAAATGTGAAATGATCGACAAGAAAACGTGGGCTTTGTTTGTGTGTGGCTTTGTAGGCGATACAGAGCGCCTTGAACTTTATTCTATTTCTGACAGTGAGTCAGTGATATTTTTTTATGGTGTCAGAAATAGGTTTAAATTTGGGGGTATTCGAAAGCAGTCTAGCCGCGGTGTTCTGTATAGACTGTAACCTCTTGATGACTTTATCTTGGGCATTGACCAGAAGTCCGTTACAGTAGTCCACTGAGGACATAACAAAAGAGGTGACCAGAGTTTTACCGGAATTGGGAGGGAGGAATGGGAGAATCTTTTTTATAGCTTTGAGTTTGAAAAATGATGAGGAAACAGTGGAATTGACATGGGCTGCAAAGGTAAGTTTATTGTCTAGAAGTATTCCTAGATTTTTAGCCTTAGTAGATGGAAGGGGGGGGTGGACCCAAGTTCGTGGGCCACCATGTATCGGACCACATAGGGGTAAGCTTGCCAAAGGTCATGACCTCGGTTTTATTGGAATTCAGCTTGAGGCAATTTACTGACATCCAATTACTGATAGCCAGCATGCCCTGATGAAAGTTGGCTGCAATTTTGTCTCCATTATCCTTGATGGTAAGAACCAACTGGGTGTCATCGGCATAGGATGTTAGGCTCATCCTCCAATCTTTAATAACCCTTGCCAAATCAGTGACATAGATATTAAATAGGGTTGGACTGAGGGATGAGCCTTGGGGGACACCGCAGGGTAGGGCCAATTTTTCAGACAAGAAGGTGTCTAGCTGAACTGTCTGGGTACGGCCAGCTAGAAAAGATCTCAATAGGTCTTTTGCTTTAGTCTGAATGCCTATGGCACTGACACGGTCGATCAAGATGTTATGATCGACTGTGTCAAAGGCCGCTGTGAGGTCAAGAAGAATGAGTACTGCCGCTCCTCCCTGGTCAAGTGCTTTCCTTATCTCATCGGCGGATTTGATGAGTGCGGTCTCAGTACTGTGCAATTTGCGAAAGCCGAATTGACTGTCGTCTAATAGAGAATGTTGTTCAATATATTGAGAGATTTGTGAGTTCATGAGTTTTTCGACAATTTTTGCTGGAAAAGGCAAACTGGCTATGGGTCGATAATTGTTCGTATTTTCCGCATCAAGATGGGGCTTTTTAAGTAAGGGTTTGAGGAGCGTGTCCTTCCAGATTGCAAGGTAAATTCCAGTGCTGAACATGATGTTAAAAATGTTAGCAAGTTGGGGTGCTATGATGTCAGAGATAGGAAGGAGAATTGAAGCTGGGCAAGGATCTTTGGCTGATCCTGATTTGATGGACTTCATGGCCTCAGCAACTTGAACAGAGTTAATGTCTAGGAATTGTGAAAAAATAGGATGTTTGATGGGAAGAACATTCGAGCAGGTGTCTATGGGGGTTTCTTGTGTAAGATTGGTGTAAATGTCATTTACCTTATCGAAAAAATAAGTGGCTAGGTTGTTACAGAATGCTTGGGAAGAATTGGGGGTGGATTGGGGAGGCAAGTGTGACAATTTGGCTTCCACTTGGTAGAGTTCTTTGTTGGAGTTCTTCGCTAGCTCTATTTGGGAGGAATAAAATGTACTTTTGGCATTTTGGATAAGGGATTTATACAGAGTCATTTCTCTCTTATAGATAGCCTTATCTTCAGCGGAGTAGGTCTTTCTCCAGTGTCTTTATTGCGACAAAGTTGTTTCTGTAGCCCAAGATCCTCAGAGTACCAAGGTGCCGAAGAGGTGGTGCGATTTTTAAAAATGGTTTTAGTGGGGACTAGTTTGTTTAGAGCCAATGTAAGCCAGGCAGTATATTCTCTGGCTGCGCTATTTGAGTCTTTGGGTGGGTTAGCTATGGAGGCAGATAGCAGATCGCAAAGTTGTTGGTGGTCAATATGTTTCCATGGTCGGAACGTTTTAGGTTGTCGGGAGTTCAATTGCTTGGGTGATGACGAATAGGATGGGATGGTAAAAATGACTGCAGGGTGATCTGTCCATCCCAATGGGATGATCTCCGTAATAAGTAAGTTGTTATCATTTGTGAATAACCCATCCAAAGTATGCCCTGCTTCATTTTTTTTGTTTAAATATCCTTTATTAGGCACACAGGAGAAGCAGAGCATGAATTCTACAACATATATAGCATTACATCTCTGGGATGTCTGTCACGTTTACGGGGCATATCACCCAATGCAGTGGTTCGACGCTTCATATTTCACAGTTATTTTTCTCCATCACAAATGTTCCAGGACATGTTACAAAGTATGCCCTGCTTCATGCGTGGGGTTTATGATCTGTTGAGTAAGCCCAAGAGATTCTAGGTCGGTGATAAGGGCTTTGGTGTCATTATTAGACAAAGACCCCTCGAGCGCTCCTAAACGCATACACCCTTAACTAACACATGGCAACACAAACCGGTGCATGGAAGAAGGTTTAGGGAGTTTGCTATCTGGACTGGGAAAGGTTCTCTCACTTTGGAAAAATACATACTTGCCTATAATGTCTGTTTATTGTCATAAATCCGTAGACGGGTCTGTTTTATTGCACAATACTGTATACAAAAACTTGCATCGATGAAACAGGAATGTAAATACAGATGTAATAGATGATGCAATACAGATAATGTGAAAACAAAAATAATAATTTAAAAAAACTGTAACCACAGACTGCTGTCGTTTTTAGACATTAGTAAACACACTGTAGGAACGGTCTAGTTTTATTTAATGTCATGTTTTCCAGGACTCGATGTAGCCAAAACCTTTGCCTCATTTTACTTGAGCCAACTGTATCCACGCGCCAAAGGATAGGAAGATATGCCCACTTTTTTATGGAGTACAGATAAGAAGAGATTGAACTAGTCTCTCTAGGAAGGAATGCAAATGGGGCTACATTTAGACTGTCAAGTCCATTAGGTATTCCCATAGCAAACTAAAGAATTGTGCCTATGTGCATTAAACCGCTTTCATTTGGTTATATCTTGTGTGCTGTATATTTTGGAAGTAGTAGATAGACGCTGCTGTAACAGGAAGTAGCATTATTTACATAATGCAAATTTCGTGCTGAGCTTCATTGTAGAAACTTTTCAAACTTTAATTAACAGTATCTGTTTATCAGCCTGAAAATCCATGTTTAAGTTCAGATCTCAAGGTCGTTTTACCGATACCAACACAGATCAATTAAGTATCTATAGCGTGAAAAACACACAACAAAAGGCATTTAACAGGGCAAGGTAACAATACCGCTTTACCTACAGATTAATAAACGTGTTTTGATCATTTTTTAGGCAAGCCAGAGGTTAATCGGTAGGATGTGTTTGGCCTTTTATTCAACCATGCCCTTTTAAACAGAAATTAAACAAAGAGCCCATTGATAAAGAAATGATTTGTGTTTTTCATATTCTGGTAGTTAAACGAGGTATTTAAAAGCACTAGCACTACTACAAAGGCAAGACATTTGAGTTATCCATGGTATACTTCCAAAGGATTTGCTTTTTAAATCTACATGTTTAAACCTTTGCTAGAGTCCGAGGCCTGCTCAACAGGCCCCATTCTACCTATGCATATTTTAATTGGCTCACCTCTCACTAAGCACAGGCCTTTACCAGGAGGATCAACATTTGACTGGTTATCTGGCTGTAGATATGAATTATTAATATGAATTATACTATAAAGTGACTGTTCATGTAGAGGGGATAACCCTGCTTTTTATGTGATTCGTGTTTAAACGAGAACATTTTCCCATTGCCTAATAGTGTCTTGATGCAGTTTTTGTCTACCAAGAATGTGCGGGACCTATAGGCCCAAGCAAAGACTCACCTAAAATATACATTTTCATAGCTAGATGCTTCAGTTTGATCAGAACAGATTTGGGGAAAAAAGTTAACTAATTTGAAAACAGAATTAAACAATTTATCTGGAAATATAGTTTTAGGAGGCTAAAATGTTATCATTCATGCAGTTATGCCTGCAATACATAAAAAGTCCAGCCAATTCCTGGAGATAAGTTCATTTACAGTATTCAGATCTCCTGGGAGTGACAAATGCCAGAAGCAAGAACGGACAGACAATGGACTTGAGAACTACAGAATCAGGGCAGCCAGAGGACAGTTCTTGAAATACCGAGAATCCAAAAGCAAGGGCAACAATGAATCTACTAAAAACTATGATTAGGAGGTAACGGGTTTCAAGCCTGTCAGGGCGGGCTCAGCCTTCCAGGCTTCTGAGGTCAATAATTTAAACATCATAAAGTAGGTAACAATAACTTCTGTTATTCACAGAACTACGATGTTTCTGAAATGCAATATGACGCGCTATATACAAAATACTCTTATTACACATGAAATAAATAAAGAGTCACAGTACAAAACTATGTAGACTTTGGCATGCAGCCATTTAAGTTAGGGTTAGATGGAGGGCCATAAGATGAAATCCATCCAGAGTACTGTCAGATTCACTTGGATGGAAGTTACAAGATCCATGTTCTGTCATCAAACGCCAGTGTATGGAAAAAATGCCTCCATGCAAACCACATCACCCATAGTTACTCGAGACAGAAAGAAGTTGAATGACCCATCCCTCAACCCACCCAGCAACGGTGATGGTGAAACTTGCAACTACAGATATCAGTATGCTGATCAGAATATAAAGCAGCAGGAGGACAAGCAATAAACAATCAGTGTGCTCATCAAAACTTTAGGCACAAACAGCAAGCAAACTCTGCACTGTACACAAAAATGTTTAACATAAGAATTGTCTTCGCACCAGAGAGGGTGATTGAGTTTAGAGGGTGCACAGAGGGGCGGCTCCTCCACTAGGGCCGAGGAGTGTCGCCCCACTGCTTTCTCGCAGTGCGAGAAAGACAAACTTAAAATGGTAATTGTTGGAAATTGCCCTTTTTGCAGGGTTATCCCCAAACTTTTTGCTTCTTCCTCCCTTGTTTTTCCTGACCTGTGGTTGTTAGCAATAGGACTCTGGGCACGTTACCACTGCTGACCAGTGCGAAAGTGCATATGCTCTCCCTATTGTAAATTGATGTATGGATTAGAGTTTCCATGATTGGCGTGTTTGGTTTACTTGTCAGACCCTAGTACAGTGCAGTGAGTGTGCCCAGGGCTTGTAAATCCAAATAATGCTGGTGGGCTTGAAGCACTGGTTGTGCCACCCACAGAAGCAGCCTTGTAAAATGTGTCTAAGGCCTGCCATTGCAGAGCCTGTTCGTAGTCTGGTACTGCCATGTTGACTTGGTAAGTGCACCCACTTGCCAGTCCCTGCACCTTCCCTTTTCTTCATATCAGACACCCCTATGGTAGGCCCAAGGGCAGGGTGTATTGTAAGTATAAGTTAGGACATGCCCTGGTGTGTGTTGCATGTCCTAATAGTGAATTACAGCCATTTACGTTTTTCACTATTGCAAGGCTACCTGTTCTCCATAGGCCAGAATAGGCAGTTAGATTATTACATTTTATAATCCTAACTGACTCAGGGAACATGGTCGAAATTCGAGTTTAGTATGCATGAACTCGGAATGATAAAATACATCTTTTAGTGAAGTTGGTTTTAACATTCTGTGTTTGAATATACTACTTTTAGAAAGTAGGTATTTTCTTTCTTAACCACTTGGATGCTAAGGGGTGTGCTAGGAGGTCCATGTAATTTCCATTGAAATCAATGGAAACTCCATGACGAGCTGAGCTCGTCATGAGCGTCGAAGGGGTTAACTAGCCAAGCCTGCCTCTCCTAGCTTGTGTATTCCTTTTCTGGAGTTTGAGTGACAGGGCTGGGAGATTCCAGGGGACAGAATGAGTCTGCCCAGTGGTGAATAGAGAGATCTGCATCTAGATTGGAGGAAGGAGTTGCACCTGGGACCTGAATAGGACTGTGCCTGCCCCTGACAGTGCTGGCTCCCCCCCCCCCTCATGGTGCGTCTGATATCTCTGCCCTGCACCTAGAAAGGAGAGAAGGAATCATGTCAACAAAGTGCTCCAGGGCTGTGCTTTCCCTCCACAATGCTGGCTCCACCCCCTGTGGGGCGTCTGATATTTCTGCCCTGCACTGTGAAAGGAAAGAAGGAGTCATGTCAACAGAGTGCTCCAGAACTGGTTTGGACTGGGCAAAGGTCCCTCTGCCCTCAGAGGATTTTGGGGTATAAATATTGGGACCCTGATCCCAAGAAATTAGATCATCCTGGAATCAAGAGGGAACCTCTCCCGGGGGCGTGGCTTAGCCGGCGAACATGGCGGTCGTGTAGAGCCGGAGCTCCGACCAGCCGATCATCATCCTTGCTTAAATATCCTAGCCCTGGTCGATTAACGAGGCTCCCTACGCTTTGTCCTCACCCGAATCCCGGGACACTTGAAATCCGCAGCCGGGGCCTCCTGCGTTGTATCCTGTGGTGGTGAGGCGCCCCAGGGAAGAACCGCGAGGCGGGCTGGTCGATGCGGCCTGTGACGCCGGAGCCTTGTTTTTTGGAGTGTCCCGCCGGGCAGGAGGGGCCACGCAGAGAGAGTTGCTGAGGTGCCTGGGCCGAGTGCTGCTGGAGTGCCGGTACTGCTGAGGATCGACGGCTCCGGGCCCCTGGGGTGTCGATCCCCGCCGGACGACGCTGCGGGCGGGTGCGGCAGAGTGGGCTCGGCGGATCCCTGCAGTGAGGAGGACCGGGGAGCGCGGCCGCCATTTTCGCTGCGAGGAGAGCCGCCATTGACATGGAGAGAGCTGCGCTGCTCTGACGGGTGACTGTCTTGGGTCCGGCGAGGGATTGCTGCAGAGCCAGGTCAGTGTGGTGCCCGGGGAAAGGTGTGTGGGGTGATCGCAGTGCCACGTTGCCCTGTCGGGGGTCGGGTCGGGCCCCGGGCTCTCCTTCGCCCGTATTCCTGACCGACGGTCCGCCGCGAGACCCAGACCCACCTAGGAGGAAGGCGCTACCGGAGCCTGCAGGCCGCCGTGGAGGGTCTTGTGTATCGCTGATCGGAGCTCCTAGGGTGCTGGCTTGGGGACGAGGCTGTCCTTCACGACTCGCAGAGAGTGAACTATTCCCGTGAGTCGCCATTTTATCGCGAGGTACCCGGAGGCGGGTGGCACCGTTTGAGCGGCCACAACCAAAAGCGGCAGGCGACAGGCCCCGCGTCACGCCACCATGACACGGGGTGGAAGTGGGAGCCAGGGCAAACAGGGCCCCATCGACAAGTTTACTGAAGCCGCTGGCACGAAGGGGGCGCCCTCTCCAGTGCCGGACAATGCTGCTCTCTTAGCCGCGATCACGCAGTCCAGGGACGTCCTAGATGCCAAGATTGGGGCAGTGGTCTCCGATGTTATGCTCCTTCGGCAGGACCTGCGAAACGCCGTGGAACGCATAACGGGCGCAGAAACGCGCATTTCAGCCGTAGAAGACGACATGACTGCCATAAAGAAGAGGGTTGTTGCCCTTGAGAGGATGCAGAAAGGGTTGGTGGCGAGAGCGGAGGAGGCGGAGGGTCGTGCCAGGCGCAGTAACCTTCGCTTCCTGGGATTTCCTGAGGACTGTGAACAGGGTAATGCTGAACGTTTCCTAACACAATGGCTGGAGGGGTGGATGCCGGCCGACACTCTCTCACGCTGCTTTGTGGTAGAGAGGGCCCATCCGGCCTTGACCCAGAAACCTCCAGTGGGAGAACGCCCTCGCCCCATGATCGCCAAACTGCTGAACTATGCTGATAGGGACGCTATCCTGAAACAGGCGAGGTTGAAAGGCCAACTTATGTTTGAGAACTCTCATATCCTTATCTTTCCGGATTATACGAAGTTGGTGCAGCAGCAGAGACAATCCTTCGCCGCGGCAAAGGCCCGCCTTCAGGGCCTGAAACTACCCTATGCATTTCTATACCCGGCTCGATTGCGGGTTGTCTTCCAGTCCCGAACTTTCTTCTTTGACACCCCGGAAGCAGTCCTTCAGTGGACGGACGAGACTGTCAGAGTGCGGGTCAACACGGCAAGAGGCCGAGAATCTGACTCCTCGACCGGGGGCCCCTCGGGTAGGGGTCCTGAAGACCAGCGTAGGCGCCGAGGCAGATCCCGATCGACTCGCAGTTCACAATCGCGGTCCAAAACACGCAAGAACGAGGAGTCGCAGGAGGCTACCGACAATGTGCCCTGACTGTGGGGGGGAACGGAACAATTGCCCATCCATTTGACTGTTATCGTTGACCAGGGCGCTTTAGCTTGGCTGGGAGCCACGCTTGCTCTGGGTTGGGAGGGGGTCACAGCCTAGTTTGGCATGGGTTGTGCTAAGGGGATCCATTGGAGGGGGTGCCCCCAGGCTCCCAGTTGGGGCCGGGAGCACACCACGACCACGACAGGTGCTTCCATGTTTGGGAGGTGCGGGGTGGAGGGGGGATTGTTGGGATTAGGGGTTGTTCTGGTTCAAGGGAAGGGTCTGTGCCTATTGTGCTGCTTCCAATCCGTGATGAGTGCTATTGTTGTTGCCGGTGACGCACCAGGCCTAAGCTATGTGCCTTTACACAAATGTCATCTGATACTGGGGGTTCACGTCTAGGTCCCTGCGGGACAAGCATACTGAGCTGGAATGTACGAGGAATGTTGGACAAGGTGAAGAGAGGGGCTGTTTTTGCCTGGACTAAGAGAAGGGGAACTGACATACTACTACTTCAGGAAACCCACCTGTTGGGCACTAGGGCCTTATGCCTTCAGCGCAATGGCTTCACGCAGGCCTTCCATTCAGGCTTCACTAGGGGGTCGCGAGGGGTGGCCATTCTGATCCATCGTAGAGTCCCCTTTACTCATAGACGTACGTGGATGGATGCGCAGGGCAGGTATGTGTTTGTGCAGGGTGAGATTGGAGGTGTGGTGGTAATCATAGGTAGTGTATATGCGCCGCCCCCACTGCAATGGGCCTTAGTGGAGAAGCTGATGTCCCTATGGGTGGATATGCCTATAGATTTATCTATTGTGGGGGGGGGGGGACTGGAATGACGTCATGGACGTATCGAGTGATAGATGGCGGAGCGCTACAGGCGAGGCGACTGTGAGGGAGGGGCAGGTGTCTTGACTGAAGGCTATGGTCATGGGATTGGATTGGATTGACTCCTGGAGATACAAACGAGGGGCGAGCAGGGAATTCACTTATTTTTCCTCTGCGCGAGACTCGTTCTCGTGCCTGGACTACATCTTCCTTCCGCGGGCAATGGCAGATAGGATCATGTCAGCGGAGATCTTGCCCCGGGCGCTGTCGGACCACTCTCCGATCTCTGTCTTGATCGACACGGGGCGCTCCAGGCAGCCATGTAGGTGGCGCCTGTCGCCTTGGCAGTTAACGCAGCCCTCCTATCGCACCCACATTACATGCGAACTTACGCACTTCCTATCCACTAATGTGGGTTCGGTGGCATCCCCGGCAGTACTGTGGGAGGCCATGAAGCCCACTATGCGGGGCATTGATATTTCGTGGTGCTCAGCGGCTCGAATAGAGAAGCGTAGAGACCTGGTGCGGCGGGAGGCGGAACTGGTGGATCTTGAGCGCAGGAGTCGGGGGGCGGACGGTGAGCGAGAGAGACGCCAGCTAGTGTTGGCGCAACAGGAATATACCTCGATACTGCTGGACGAGGCCCGCCAGGCTTGGCTAGCCACGCGAAGCCGCGTATTCCAATGGGGTGACAAGTCCTGTAGGATGCTTCATCGCCTGTGCCAGGGCATTATGCACGCACAGCCACTACCCATGATTGTTGCCCCGGACCGGGAGTCGCTGTTGGAACCCAGTGCGATAGCAGGTAGCTTTGCCTCCTACTATGAGAATTTGCATGCGCCCCGGGAGTGCCTGGATGCCGACATGGTACAACGGTTCATAGATGATCTTCCGCCGAGGGCCGTTACGGATGAGGTTCGCGATATACTGGACCGGCCGCTGACGGACGACGAGCTGGCCACGGCCCTGGGTGAACTGAACCCGGGCAAGGCACCGGGTCCGAACGGGTTTCAGAGCGAATTCTTTCGGCACTATGCGACACAGTTGACACCACACTTTCGACCAGTTATCGAAGAGGCACGTGAGAGGGGTAAGCTGCCTCCGGACTGGAGACATGCGGAGGTGGTAGTCTTTTTGAAGCCAGGGCGGCCTCCGGAGAGACACGAGTCCTACCGACCTATTTCGCTGCTTAATACCGAGGCCAAGATACTGGCGAAGGCCCTCGCCAACAGACTCAAGCCCTATATCACGGACCTGGTCCACCCTGACCAGGCCGGCTTTATGCCCCAGCGAGCCACTCGGCATAACATTAGGCAAGCTCAAGTTGCGATTTCAGCCTGGCGGGGTCTAGAGGAACGAGCTGCGCTACTGCTGGCAGACATGGATAGGGTGTTCGACTCTTTGAGCTGGACGTATTTATTCGCCCTTTTGGGCCGTCTGAACTTGGGCCCCCGCTTCCTGGCATATATATGGCTCCTGTACACGGATCTAACAGCGGCGGTACGTGTGGGTGGAGGAATCTCCCATTCTTTTAGTATTCAGCGGGGAACTAGGCAGGGGTGCCCCCTCTCCCCGTACCTTTTTGCACTCGCAATGGAACCCCTCGCGGCATGGGTGCGGATCGATGCCCAATTGAGGGGTTTTCAGTGGTCGACTGGTGTGGCGGATAGGATAGCCCTATACGCCGATAATGTGCTATTTTTTCTCACCGACTTGGATCGATCGGGGCCTCGCATTCTGCGGATCCTCCAAATTTTTGGTGCAACATCTGGGCTTTACATGAACCCCGGGAAGTCCACCCTCTGGACTCTGGGGGGCCCGCAACCCATTGGTGAGTGGGCCGCCGGGATTCCAGTGGCTGTAGATGGAGTGCAGTATCTGGGGGTGTACCTCACGGAAGATGCATCCGTGGCCATGGAGGGTAATATTGCCCCTGTCTGGGAACGCACACGAGAAGATTTTAAAGCATGGGCCAGGATGCCGCTCTCCATTCAGGGCCGATCTGCCATTTTTAAGATGGTCGCGCTCCCGCGCCTGTTATATCAATTACAGAATCACCCGGCGTTGGTTCCACAATCTTGGTTCCGGCGCCTGAACGCGGCATTGAGTGGCTTTCTGTGGGAGGGGGGCGCGGTGCGGGTCGCGCTGCGGACCTGCTTTCGCTCCACTTATACCGGAGGCCTTGCTACGTCGGACATATTGTCCTACTACCAGGCATCCCACCTTCTGGTACTGAACGACTGGTGGTACGCGGACAGGGGAGATCCTGCTTATGCGGTAGAACGAGCCCTCATGGGCTCTGCTTCCTTACACATGCTGTTATACTCTGCATCTCTTCGGAGAGCCCTGCCGTCTGTCACGCAGGTGGTCTTTCAGATATGGCGACGGGTCCTGCACAGGGTAGGTTGGTGGAATGTCCTGACGCTGGAGACCCCCTTGTGGCGAAATGGTAGGTTACCTCAACTAGCGACCCTGGTGGGCTTCCGGGGTTGGGATGAGATAGGCATCTCCACACTGGGTGATGTCATATCGGGGGGGTGTGCTCAAGTCCTTTGCCATGTTGCGGGAGGAGTTTGAAATGCCACACACTCAATTCTATAGATACCTCCAATTCCGTCACGCTCTGGCCCCGTATCTCCAGGGAGTGGAAGACATACCAGAATTTAGTCCTATTGAGGCCAAAGTCTTTATGGGAGCACTGCCAGATAAAAAGGTATCTCGCATATACCAAACCCTTGTACGACACAGTGCCTCAGACCTTGCCCATCTCAGGACCCAGTGGGAGCAGGATGTTGGGGAGCTAGACGAGGAGGATTGGGTGGAGGGGTTGGAGGGACCCAGGGGAGCGGCCATCTCCATGCGTTTGCGACTGATACAATTCAGGTACCTTCATCGCACCTACTACACTAGACAGCGCTTGTGGAGGGCGGGATTGATAGCATCTCCCGATTGTATTAGATGCAGCACAGAGGTGGGGACGCTATTGCACACGGTATGGGACTGCAGGGTTCTCCAGAGGTTCTGGTACAGAGTGTTTCGATGTTTGAATGAGGTTCTGGCCTGGTAGTTACAGAAAGACCCTAAATTGGCTCTCCTACATGTGCTGGCTGGAGTGGGGGGTAATCGATATAAGCGCCACTTGCTGCTGTTGGGGCTGACCTTGGCCAAAAGGGACATTGCGAGATCTTGGAAGGCGCCCCGTGCCCCTTCTTTCATTGCTTGGCAGAACGGCCTGGACTTTTGCATGGGCCTGGAACAGCCTGTGTATGTAGCAAGGGGGTGCCCGCTCAAACACTACAAAATATGGAAGCGGTGGGCGGCCTATCGGGGCCTGGACCTGGACCCGCCTCCAGAGGAGGATGTATCACAACTACTCTGACAGCCGAATGGCCTATGGTGTGGCAGACGTTGCAATGCGCCTTGCACGACACGGACGGAGTGAGCAGCGGCACGGGTGGGAGGGAGGGGGGAGTTGAGGGTAGGTGGGGGAGGGCGGGGGGGGTTGTACAATACTGCATTTCTTTGTTTCTTAACTCGACTGCTTATTTGCATATGGAAACGTCTGCATGTCAAAACCCGTGATAACTTGTTCTAGTGATTGCCTCTGGATGTCAGAGGATTACTTGATGTGTTCCTATCATGCGACAAATAAAATCTGTTTTCAAAAAAAAAAAAGAGGGAGCCTCTTCCAAGGAGAAAGCTGGTAGACTGAAGAGAAAGGACTGTCCTGCTGTGTACTTGTGGGCTGACCTGCCGTTGCTTTGCTGCCAAGGAGTGGGGAAGGACTTTGCTGTGTGCTGTGTCTCCTTGCTGGAAGAGATCTCAAAGGTCCTGAGAAGAGCTGGATCCCTGTTAAGAAATCCAAGGAACAAAAAGACTTCACCCCCAGCTTCCCCCTGAACTCTGCTGTATGAGTTCTGCCCTTTCTAGAGTGCTTGACCCAATTGTGGGGCCTCTGGAAGTTGTGCATGCTGTTTAGGAAGCTGGACCAGGAGAAACGAAGACAATCTGCAAATGTTCACGCATCGCTCGCTTGCGCAGCGCATCCTCGACAATGCGAGGGAATTCCCGCAGCCGCGAAGATCGGGATCCTCGCAGCGCCTGTTGCCGCTGCAAGAACCGACGCTTCGTTCACTTACGGAACGCATCGCTCTGGTGCGGGAAGATTACTGTTGCTGCGAATATAGTCGCAGTCAGCCGTCGCTGAATGAGATCGCCACCCCGCTTACTTGCGGACCGCATCACGTCGCTGCGAACATCGCAGCAGAGCTATCTCATTGAGGGGCCGCGAGAGGAGAAGATCGATGCTTCGCTGCGCATCGCCGCCGCACCTGAGGTAGTCGCCATCCCGAAGATCGTCGCATCGTGCCTGTGCAAGACGCTTCCTACCGAACCTGCGCACCGGAATCCATACAAGGTATCACATCCCTCCCCATATAGACCAGATTCGTCGCAACACGCCCGCTGCGTCCTGTGGGGCTCTTGCATCGCCTCCCCAGGGTCTCAGGAGTGACGCATCGCTTGTTTTTCAACGCTGCATCTTCCATTTGGAACTTCTTTCGCATCTACAGGTACTTTGGTCTAAAGGTGACGCAACTGTGGATTATCTTGATGCAAACCCTAGAACTCTTTTAAAATCATTCTTGAACGGTGTATGTTGGATTTTTGTCGTTTTGGTCTTGAGTAGTTTAGATAAATATACTTTATTTTCCTAAACTAGTGTAAAGTCCATTTGTGGTGTTTTCACTGTGTTACTGTGAGTGCTGGTACAAATACTTTACACATTGCCTTTGATAAGCCTGCCTGCTCGTGCCAAGCTACGAAGGGGGTGAGCAGGGGTTATCTAAGGAGTGTATCCCCCTTACCCTGACTAGAAGCAAGGATCCCTATTTGGACAGTGGTACCTACCTCTGCCAACTAGAGACCCCCAGATCGAACAGTAATACATTTTGGATATTACCATTTTATGTTTCTTTCCGCATTGCGGGCGGGCGGGCGGAGCTCCCTGGGCAGGGCAGGAGTGGTTCGCCCACTCCTGATTATCATGCGTATTCTGCACTTCACCATGCAGACTGCATTGCAGCCTACATGGAGAACATGCAATCTCCTACAGCCCCTGGCTGGGTGGCGTCCCGACCAATCACAACGCTCCACTGGAACGTTGTGATTGGCTTAGGGAAGGGGAGGAAAGCAGGAGCAGACCGAGCAGTGAAGACGCGGGTCCCTGGCCGGCAGAGAGGTAGGTTTTAATTTTTTTAAATTATTATTGAACTCCATCCCTCCCCATGTGACCTATCCTCTGCGCAAGACCACTTGCCTGTCTCTCCCACCCAGCGCGACCCCTCACCTGTCCCACCACAGTGCGCGACCCCTCGCCTGTCCCCCTTCCACGTTTCCCCTTGCCCACTAGTGAGCCACGCCGCCCGCGACTGGTCGCACACCTGCCCTTGTGTCACTGGCAGGGCCTACTTAGGAGTGACATATGCTGATAGCATCTTTCTTTTGTTTTTGAGAGTTTGCTGGACTCACCAGCAGCCAAGCATTCAAGGATTCTGCCTGTTCTTCGGAGGCGCTGAAATCTCATGTGCAAGAAAAGTGACCTAGACAGAGATACTACTTTCAAGGACAGAGTATTACTATCTTGGAAGACAGAGATCATAGGTAGTGAGTATTCCTTAATGTGAAGTCAACACTTCCAGACTTTAAATTACATCATACTGTTGTTAGGTGAGGCATGAGTTAGCTTAGTGATTAGTTATGGTATTCTCTCCAATAGAATACTAGCTTTGCCCTTCCACTTGCCTAGCAACACTCACTCGTCTTGTTACAAGCTGAAGCTCAGAAGAAGATGGAGAAAATGTGAATTGCTCTTCTCACTTCAGCCCAAATCCAATCATACCTAGAGACACTATACATTGACCCAGCTAGCAAGCCCAGAAGAGTTCTTGGTCTGCATTGGGCCTGCATCCTGCTATTTGAAGCTCATATGTTACAAATATGGAGGAGCCAGACTGTTCTCTATGTGCTCCATGAGACAGATAAGTCTGCAACCTACATAAAAGCACCTTTACGTCTGGCCTTTGTAGAAGTTTTAAAGAACGTTTGGACCTGTGGTCCCACAGTAACTGGTCCTAAGTAGACTGAGTTGCATACATTTCGACTTGACAACTTAAAGTATGTATGTAGTAACTGTACTACTGTCCCAGTACCAGAATTTGTAACTTTGCTGCAGGGAACACTAGGTTCTGATGGAAGGATAACTGTAGGGCTGATGGTCCTCTTTGGCACCTCTTTGGATTATCTACAGCCTACCTGGAATGAAAAAGTGACTTCCAAGAGAAATGTCAACACAGCAAAACAACCAACTTGAGCTACAATAAGCACAACGGATCTTGAGTACCCGTGCTTGAGTTTGTTTCTATGGGAAAGGCCATTTGTCATGCACGAGCGCCAGGACATTATCAAGAAGAGACTGCACTCACTTGTTAGTCCCACCTGAACCTTTCAGGGAATTTACATTTTTTCTGACATAGTCCACTAGTCCCAGTGACTATGACTATTAGTAAACGTATTTTTGTCTTTTGTCTCTTACTTTCCATTTTCAATATTTTTGTGGCTTCTATTCATTACACATATACATATATGAACCTTGCTTTGTGAACTATAGTTTTTTTAAATTTAATAATTGCATTAATGTTTGATGTATTGTTACCTTCAGCTCCCTTGCATATCTCCGAAGGAGCTTTCTGCTCGGTCAAATTACTAAAAGGTGAGTGGGGGCCAGCTATTTTTTTATAATTTGCATTTATGGGGTGCCCCTGATCAGTGTGTGCGAAAATACTCATCCAGTCGTCTGGAAACCAGACCTATTGGCATTAGCAATGCTAGTTAGCTCACGTGATTTACTCTGTTGCTATTGGGCGTGTTTTAAGTTGTCAGTCCACGCACAATCAGTATTCATGGTGTTGTAGATTTTGGCTCAGGTGGCACTGTCGTGAGTGCAGGCTTATCTTGATAATTTCCTGGAGCTCGTGCATGAAAAATGGTCTTTTCCAGAGAAACAAACCAAGCACAGGTACCCAAGATCCGATTATTTATGCAACTGTACGGAATTCCGCCGAGTGAAACTCTGGTTTGATCTTAAATACTAGGTGCAATTTCACTTTTCAGCTCTTCCAAATATTAAAAAAGTTATTTCAAGGGACATGTTAAAATAAGGTAGGTTCACTTCCGAGAGCTCCAGCAGGACGGCGCCTAAAGACACAGCCAAAGGTGATGATGCAGTGGGAGTTGACCAGAAAGGCGGTAACTGGCTAAGAGAGAGAGGTCTTTTGCATGCCGCAGTCTGACGTGGGCAGATTTATTTTTAAAGGCTGCAGCATCAAGATCCTTTGTAATTTGTAGGGCTTGGCTTCCTCTTTCTAGTTCAGAAATTCCCTTCGATTTCGACCTTTCTAACAAAGGAAGCAAAGAACAATTTGAAACAAAAATAAACGACCGGATGTTTTAGGACGTAGATTCCAAATTGGTAAAATACAGTCTCGTTCGAATGCTTTAAAAAGCAGCAACCGTTATTCAAGGAGTCTTTTGGCAGTAAAACAGCTAAGGCAGCACTGACTTTGTAAGTCATTTATACTAGAATAGCAAGCACTGTCAAAGTCAATAGGTCTGGTGTTCAGCCTCAAGTAATTAAAAGCAAACCTGAAAACTAAGACAAGGTAGCAACTCAAATCGGAATAGAAGACAGTTCTAAAATCTACAACACCTTGAATACTGATTGTACAGAGACTGACAACTTAAAACACACCCAGTAGCAACAGAGTAAATCACATGAGCTAACAAGCATTAACAGTGCCAATAGGTCTGGCTTCAAAGGAATGTTGTATGGTAATGTTAAGCATTACAAGTAAATGGCATCTGTATTTGAATGCAAGTAAAAAACTGTAATCTAATATTGGTGTAGGTTAAAGGGTCCAGTGATTGTTGCACTGTCGAGCCAGACCTAAAAATCTCTGTAGCTTAATGGCTGCCCTCCTCCAATCTATGCTGCTACCAGAGAAAAACGCCCCACATTATCTTGTTATCTAAGACACTTTTACAGTGTTACAATGTCATGTGTGTACCCTTGAAAGTTCAATCTCAAACAGCTGGAAAAATAAACAAAATGATCACAGCTGGTGAAGGGCAATCAATTTTTTTATGGAAGCACACAACCTCTGCCCAATCAAAACATGTGCTCCTGACTCCCAACATGTAGGCCGAGCTTATGCCCCCCTCTATTGGTACTCATATAAGTGTGCTGTCAAGTCAGACTATAAATATAGGTTAAACCGGCCCGGGTACCCATACTCAAGCAAGGGTCCCGCTTGTCTGAACCTCAGCGGCGGTTTGGCACAGGCATTAGGGACACAAACATATAATGATGCTCCCCCACCAACACATTTAGAGTTATGAGCAAATAAAAAGGCATGATTCTTCAAATACAAAACTCTGGCTGGAGCATATATAATATCTTGTGCTTCAGGAAACTCTGGCTAGAAATGAATGCGTTTTGAAATATTAAACACATATGAAACCTGTAAAGAATGACATGGTAAAGGTGCAACGTTTTAGTCAAAGTCCTCACTAAACTGCACTGTTGCATTCTGAGCTTTCACTGCACTAGGTGAGAATTGACAGGAGTCACCAAAACAACTACCTTTGCGGACATATCAAAATGTTCAAGAATTACTTCCAGATTTCATAAGCTAAATTTTGATTTAAACTTTCATCCCATATGAAGGAGGAGGTGACAACAACTCAGTAAGTTTCTTTAACACATCCTTGGGATGAATTACTAGGACTTCAGCTGTGTCCTCTGTCCGAGAGACCACTGTGCAGCACCCACTGTTTAACAATAAATCCCCTCAACACGGTGGAGAACGGTCTCTATGGTTCACCACATGTAGGGAGATGAGCAGGTGATCAGCACAGGACTACAACCGTGTGAGAAATGTTCAACAAGTCCAAGAAAGACTAGACATATCAATTAAACCCACATTAATACAAAGGAGGAGTTGATGCATCCCCAAGGGTAATGAGGTGGTATCAAGTCCCTAGTGCCACTGTTCCAAGAGTCAGCCAATAGGACAGGAAACCACGCGTGCCTTCATGTACCCACACTCACTAGCCCTTGAAACTGTCAGAACGGCGTTGCCAGTTTATACCCTTCAGGAAATCCTGGTGACCGAGGTAGTCTTACATCCTTACTCCATACCCCTAATAGGCCCTCAAGCACATCCACACAGGATCTCACACCCGCCGCCGAGGGCTATCTCCCCCTTGAACCCTTACATTCCCTTTAATCCTGAGCTCTAGAGATCCGGGAATCAACGGGCTTTTAACCAAGAGTAGTCCATCCTTCCCCCCTTTCCAACTCTCGCTCCCATCTTGACTGTTTATGTATCATAATGAAATAACAAAGGTGATTAGGAAGGACCCATCTGTGCCAGTAACAACCTGAGCACAGTTTTACCAGCACACCGACAGGGAAGGGTCCAACTACAGGCATGAAGAGGCAGAACAGTCACAAGGTTGGGCTACACAGTGCCACCAGGACCTCCTGTCAGGCAACCCAGATCTCTACGCCAAAGTCAGTGGCTCAACACTTATCCCTCGGCTTGCTTGCAAGATTTGGCAAAAGCTCCAAGATCGGCCTTCCGAAGGAGGCTTCGGTACAGACCGCCCACAACTAAAAGAGAACAATGCGATGAACAGCGAGCACAAGGTAAATGAGAGCAACAGCACATGACCACTTATGAAGCCTAAAGCAACAGCAGCAAGAAATACAAAGTAAATTAAAATGGTCTACATCTCCCAGGAACAGCCTCCATTTTGGGCAAACCTATCGCCTGGAAAGTTCAAGCGTTAGGGAGCCACAAAACTGTAAAGTGTGCTACCTAAATACTGTGTAATACCATGGACGTCATTTAGGGTTTGCCATACCAATTGGGGCCCCTGGCACAGCCTTTGCGTCCCTAAGCGTCAGAAGTGGCAAAATCAATGGCAGGAACAGAAGCAGTACAGAGGGATTCACTCACCTCGTTTTTTTGTCATTTTTTTATTATACTAATAATTAATTATATTACATTATTAGCTATTAGTTTTATTACAAAAATGGAATACAAATAGCTGGTATATAACTTTCCCTGGCAGCTAAGGTAAGAAAAAAAAGTTTTAAAATGTATGTATGTTGTGTGTGGCTTGCAGTTTTGAGTGTGTTTATGTTAGAGTGTGTGTGCATGTGTAAATGTGTGTGCATGTGTAGGCTAAGTGTGCACGTGTGAGTACATGTGTGCATGTGTAGGCGAAATTTGTGCGTGCAAGCAAGCATACATGGTGAGTGAAAGTCAAGGTCAAGGGTCATGTGAAGTAACTTCTGCTATCCCTGGCATTTTGGTGAATTGATGTCCATGTGTAACACTAAATAACTTTGAAAGGGTTGAACCACTGAAATTTAACTTCCTGATAGCCAGATTTGAAAAAAGGTTCGGCTTAAGCCTTTGGCTTATGAACTGGTTCTCCGAGCTGTAATCAGATACAGGATCTATAGCATAGCTACCTTTATAATTTCTCATTTCACGGGCTTACCTTTTGACCTTTCATAAATTATGACGAATGCATGCATGGCCTCTTTGGAAGAGTAAAGTTCATGGCTGACAAACAACAGATGCAGGCTAGATAAAGAATCTGTTCACGTTCAATAGTAATTGACAAAGTACTTTACCAACCTAACCAAAATTACAAGCTTTTAATATTGGCCCAGGCCTAAGAATGCGGTCATTTAAACAAAAAGATGTATTTTTTATTTAGGATGTGCCACTTCAAACATGACTTCGACAGACTTCATTAATTTTAAGGAATGTCAACTGAATTGTACTGACGAGCAGAAACAGGGTGAAACAAGGCGGTGACGTGTGAGCATCTTTGACAGACGCCTATCTTTGTCTGATAAAGATATGATTTAAGTGGCACCGGCACCGCCAGGAGATGTTATAAGGCTATGCTTTCAAGCACAAAAAGTAGGTAGGTATCTCTTAGAGAATAAATGGGTTTTGTGTGAAAGAAACATTTTTTGTAAAAAAAAAAAAAACCTGACTGGCAAACATTATGCTTTTACTTCAATTCCCTGTAGGTATGTTGGGGGGATATTTTGGGTTGAACTGTTTCTTTGTTGCTCCCGAGTGAAAAAAAGATCCGCTCAATCCGGCACAATAACACATTAATGCAAAGCGCTTGTGATCTATCCCTTCTTCTTCGTCACTTCTTTGCACGTTTAGGCACTGCACCCCTGAGTCAAGGTAAGAGCACCACTCAGGGCCACCATGCACAATACCAACACACTTCTCAGACAGGACACAATGCAATTCAACACTCTTGTAAGTAAGCACTCTACAGACCCGCAATTACCCCCGTACCCAAGACAGGTATATTTCTTTGCATTATCACACATTTGCACTAGTTATTTATACATCAAAAGTATTTTTCTTTGCCAGACAAAACACGTTGATCATACGGCTCAGATAACTGCGGTCCCCAAAAATTCTCTTATGGCGAAATGCTAACCCTATTTTTTCTTGTGCTATTATTGTCATTACCACATACACTAAATAATGTATTGTTTTATAATTAAATGCCTTTTGATAAAAGACGCAACAGATGTTTTTGTAAAACAGTAACAAATCTAAATATTGAGAGTAGCCAAGATCAAAACTAGGCACCATGCAAGGTGTGAGGTAAAGAGGCCCATATAGAGAATAAGGTAATTCGCTTCAGAAAATGTTAACAGTTTCATGAGACCATGAAAACCTTGATAGCCACAAAAACATCTCAATGTTTTTATGTTTCATGTTTTCTCTCTTCCATAGCCAGGGAAAGCCTTGGTACCTGCACTTCATAATGGTCAACAAAGCAAAGTGTTGTTTTCACCTTTCGTACAGCGGCACTTGAGTGCTGTCAAGTTAAAACTATTGGAATGGTGTTCTACAAAATAAGGATTACATGGCTGAAGAGGTGAGAATCATAACATACTAGTATCTTGCTAAAGGATTGCTTCCATTACTCTACACGTAGGTTAAAATGTCAATTCAGTATAATGGTGGCATATTGATCCTCTTACTGCACATGAAGCTTCACCATCGAGTAATGGTAGTCTCTGCATTGTCTAACATAGGTTATGCAGGAGCTGTTTTCAATATTCTCCTTCTGTTTTTCTAAATAGCTTGCTGGTGGCCCCTGCCCTCTCCCTATTTCCCTCACCCTGCCCATGCACCAATGCCCAGAGGTCCAGGTTCTAGCTTCCACCCTCTGTGGCTCAGATATGAATCGATGAGACATGCCAGGCAGGGCTGCACGGTCAGGCTCGAGCAACAAACCTGCCGAGAACATGCAGCTGTCCTGATGTTAGTCCCAACGGGGTGTGTGTTTTTGGATGGAGGACGTTGGTGATGCAGCCAGCTGAAAAGTGTGTGGGAGGCAGAAGTGTGAGAGAAAAAGAGCATGTTTCCACATTATTCTTTGCTCACTGCAGATGACTCCCTCTCTTGTCGTCCCTCTACCGCAGGTCTGCCTCTGCCCCTCTTCTCTGTAAGTAACTTTTACCCGCATCAGCCTCCTACTATGTATGAAAATCATCCATTCACCCTGCTATTTCATGCCTCGTTTTGCAGCATGCCCTTGTTCCAAGAAGTAGCCCACTCCACTGTATACTTCCCCAACTACATTCCTCCTTCATTCGGTTGAACACCCCACCGTTTGACTCCTTGTTTGCTCTTCCAACCCTTAAGTTGCTTTGTGCCTCAACATCCCAAGCAAGTCAGTTGACCTCCCTCTTCTCTCTCTTTACATTTGCAGATACAGGTGCAAAGTGAATTTCTGCATGCAGCTACATCAGTTCTCTGCTGATGGAGACAAAGTACACTACGGATATCATGACTATTCAGATTGTTAGCATGTAGAAATGATTTACATCCTTCTGTGTGTGAGATTTGCATTCCTGCAGCCTGCATATGAATGGGGTTTGTACTGTTGCATCCTGTGCTCTGATAAGTATCTTTGTAAGCAAGGAGTACGCCTGACGCTGATGCCTTTTTAGGTCGAAGCACGACCTGCATTCAATGCGTAAGCATTGATTGCAGTGTGCTTCGACAACTATTGTGATCCGTATTTGGGAATGTGGACACGGCTCAGACGCGCGCTTTTGCAGTCTCAGTTTTGACCGCGGGAGCGCGCGTCTGAGCCGCGCTTGCGCAGACGAACTCCCAGCCCCTCGCTCGCATCAACGGCGCACAGACACAGCCAGCTCCCACCCCCCTGCACACACACAGACACGCACGCATACACACGCCGCCGCCGCCGCCCTCTACCCCCCCCCCTTCCCCACACACGGTTGTTGGGTGTCACGGGCAGCTGCCCTCTGCCAGGCTCACAATGAGCGAGAGGGAGGGACTTTGGCAATCCTTACCGGGGCTCTTCAGATGGCTGCGGCTGCGACTGCTGCTCTCCCGGATGCTCGTTGTTTCTTCTTGCCCCGCCCCCTTTGCGCTCCAGGCCTCACTTTCGTCCCGGGCCTCCTTGTTGGGCCCGTGAACTGGTGCTGTCTTCGCCTCCTGGTTTCACTTTGTGGCTCCTGCTACATGTTCCCTTGCTTGTTGATTCATGTATTGTTTGTTCAGCACATTTGCTGAATTGTTCCAGTCCTTAAACACAGCTTAAACATGACTGCGCTATATTTTGTAAATACTTTTTTGACACCGTTTTTGTTGCCTGGGCAGCAGACAGCAGGCATGGGGAAGCTTTCTAGCACACACCGGCCACGCTCTTATTTTTTATTTGTATTTTTTTACGGTCACAGTTTTACCGACATTGAGACTCGAACCCAATCCCCAGGCGAAGTTGGCAGCTCTGGCGGTTACGCCACAGCATCACTCTTGCTGTGAATAGGCAGGGCGGGGTGCGAGGGCGAGATTAGGGAGCGGGATTGAGAGATTACAGCCATCACGGAAGAGTGCCTGGAGCGGAGGCGCGTGGGTGAGCAAGACAGGTGCACAGAGGGGTGAGTTATTGTCCAGACGAACAGCATAGGGCCTCAGCTGCGTTCTCTCACATTTTTTACAGATCCACCAGGCCTCCAACCTGTTGCAATCATTCCACTCTTCTGGTTGGTCTTGCTTAACCATGCAATCTATCAAACTCCATCAATCTGCTTCCTCCAGTTTCCCAAAACGTCCTTAGATTCCCCTGGCTGACCTTAGGTTCTAGGGTGTTTCTTCAATGTTTAATCCATCAGATCATGTTTTGCCCTCCGTATTTTGTTTTCTCACTCCTGCCCTTCTTCCGTTCAGTTTATCTCTTTCTGCTCATCCCCTTTTCCTTTTTACCTACCTTTCACTCACCAGACTTCCTCAACTGAAACCTTCGCAGGTTGTTTTTTCTTAGGGAAATATTGATTCCATCCCACAGGCTAAATGCTTTCTGCGAGTTGTAGTAAGTAAGCTTAGTTCCCTTCTGACATATTTTTAAAAGGGGCATTTTGGCATTACATTTGTTTAAGGTGTTTCTAATAAAACATATGTTTTTAAGTTTGAAAAGCAGAAGCATCAATTGCTGATCAGAGATCGAGTATTTTTGGTATTTACACAAGTTTGAGCTATTGGTATTGTAAATGCCAATGCGTTTTATTTATGTTTCTTTTTTTAAAACATGGATAAAAGGCATTGTCACTTTCAATGCCAGAGTTTAAGCTATTGACATTGTAACTGACAATGCCATTTATTTATCTGTTTTCAAAACCAACGCATGGGTGAAGGGTTTGTCATTTACAATGCCAATGGCTCAAACTTTTGCAAATGCGAGACCTATTGCATTGCAAATGCTTGTATTTAGTAGTGACTGAGACTGAAAGGTATGTAGATGGGAGGAGTGAGACCAGGAGAGCATTTTCCACCGTCGTCTACATCACCATCTGACATCCAGAGGTCAGCTTCTCCCATATCTTCTCCTGCCACAGTTAACAAACATCCCCTCACCCTAGTCCTCATGTAGGTCACCTCATCGCTCACACATGGAGCCACATGTCTCACATTCCGCTTTTCCCTGCAGGTTCTTTCTCACCATTCACCCCATGGTTGCCACCTTGCAATTTTGCCACCTCGAAGTGCCTGACCACTCCCCTCCAGGAGGTCTCCCCCTATATGACTGTATACTTTTAAAATATATTTAAGTGAAAAACCAATGGACGGCAGGCAGGGTCAAGTTAAACAGCACACAGCTACATTTTTCTATCTCTATAGACTTTCCCAACTCCAAGACGTGGTCACTTTCACTTTGAAGATTGTGTTAAAATACACGTCATGTTTCTGAGAAGCAGTGCATAACAAAAGAAAATAACACATTATATCGGAAGAGTTCTCCATGAGAACCTCAGAACTCTGAACAAAAGTTTAAAGTTAAAGCCTCTTACCACGGTTTATAAGGATGGTAAGGTACACTACTTCTTGCATGGGTTCATTTAGAAACAGGAAAGCCCAGTAACTTTGTGACCTAAAAGGTGTCTATATGCCTCTTTGCTTTTCCATGGGCTGTTGCATACATCAGAGAAGATTGTCTATTAAACATGGAAAAACGAAATCAGACTCAGTGCTGTCACACCTCATACAACGCGGTGCTCTGCTCTTCCATCCATCATACTTGTTATTCTGACCTGCATGTTTTGGAATGACCAGATTAGGAAAAATACACCACTAGGTGCCTAAATAAAAACCTAAATATTGAGTACAGTACCTTTTA
Source organism: Lissotriton helveticus (assembly GCF_964261635.1). Taxonomy (NCBI): domain Eukaryota; kingdom Metazoa; phylum Chordata; class Amphibia; order Caudata; family Salamandridae; genus Lissotriton; species Lissotriton helveticus. The sequence goes on from NC_136069.1 coordinate 723,819,214, forward strand.
GCGTATTTAGACTCATAATTCACAAAACGATGGCAGCTCAGTTGTAAACCAGCCACCAAGGGCCTACCCATCACAGAACCGCAAGGACCTTCTCAAAAACAAGTACAACTGGCTCAGTATCTCTGGCTCAATCTCACAGCACTCTCTCCGGGTTCTAACTTGCAAGGCCTCTTTTCAGTTGCTTCCCATAAAATGGAGGCTCACACATTCAACATTCAGACAAATCAAACACCATTCTGCCCTGGACATGCAACCATGATATGAACCACATTCAGTAGTTAATCAGATTCAAAACAACTCTTCCATCAACAACTCTTCCAATCATAAATTTCACATACCAGGCTTACATAACCAAAATAAAAATCACAAAACCAAACACTACTACATATCTCATCAGCTAAACACATTAAATCAGGGGTCTCCAATGAGCAGCTCTGGATCTTTTGGTAGCACACCAGTACTCCAGAGTTAGCTAATTGAAGTGCAGACCAGCACAGTACCTAATTCAGAGGGTCTAACCATACTGAAAAGCCAACATACACATCTACATATCCTTTCGGTGGCCTTCAGTCAAACAAGAGGGAGAGCTACACACAAACATACACAGAGAGCCTGTGGTAACTTAAGAATGACCAAGTTTCTTCATTCTCGATTCCACAAATTCACAAGAAATTAGTCACTTTGAAAGCCCCACTCTATCGACCAATCAATATGTGTGAAAATGGTCCAGAAAAGAAGTGCCAACAATTGCCAGAATGCAGTCACTAATGAGCGGGACTGTAGAAGATAAGAGGAAGTGTGTGAGAACTGTGTAACAGCACACTGTAGGCAAAGAAAGCCCAGGCTGGATTTAAAGTGGAGACAGGTAGCAGCCTTGTTTGTTTAAGATGCTGGGAGTGACGTGTCCAGGTATGTGTATTAGTTTAAATAATTCAGGGTGCATGTATACGTAATTGTGCCTTATTACGTATGTGTTGTGTATTTGGCTAGCCTCATGTCCCTCCTTGAAAGACAGGATCTCTACCTGGAAGCAATTTCTGCTGTCACAGAACGCCAAATGTATCCAGGGTCCACAATCTAAGGGGTTCATCTCAGGCACAGTTATGACTATTCCTGACAGAATGTTGCCACTAGCATAATAATAAAAAATCTTGACATGTGCTGGGAATCCTAGGACTAATGATGCATAATGGCAGCACTCATTGCCATACTGTGAGTATTCCTGGCCTAACTGTGGTCATTATCACATGATCATGGCCCTTCCGGGAGTAATAATGTCCCAAGACTAACACCATTGTGGCCCGACATATTGTGGGCGTCTTCGGTGCAATTTATGCAATTTTGGCATCCCTCAGCAGGTGATACAGAATCCATTAACGTGATGCATATGTACTACTGAAATCATGACCGAACATTTGGGAATTATGCATGAAAAAATTTTTTGGGGGCCCACATTGACAATTTTTTTCCACCAAAGAAAAAGATACGATTTTTTTTAGGTGTTAACCTAAAATGGAAAGCGCATATTGGATAGCAAAACATGTATTTTGAGACACGGATATGCTGAATTTTGAAAACAGAATGATTGAAAAATCCACAGCATATTTAAACCTGCTCTTTGAATTACAGTTCATAATGAGTTGGGGAGATATAAAGCTGTTAGTAGTTCTTTAAGCCAGTGAGCACTAGCTGCTGTCGCTATTCCATTAGTCATCAGGAGGCTTTTCTTATGGATGTGGCTTTTACTGACATTGATGACATGGTTTGATTAACCCAGTCTTATGCATTGGGAGAGTTTCTGTTCTACTACAGTTTGGAGTTTTAGATATCACCCAGCCAAACAATGTATCCAAATAATTAACTAACACAAAACTCTGATAGTAAGAGAAGTATAGTTTTATTTGCATTCTTAACTCCACATTTATTTAGCTTGACTATATAGTCACGGTACATAGATATGGTGTTACAGAACGTAAATCAATACAGGTGTGATATACTATACTGGTCACTATTGTGATTGTGTATATGATATCTAGGCATGACAATATTTTTTCACATGATATTTTGACATACACCCGAGCGGTCACAACTACTAATTCTGTATGGTGTGGTTACTAGTGTGACCATACCTGATGTGTGGCACTACTGTAACAATGTTCAAGGACATTAGTAACTCAGGACTCCTTTTATTGCTCTTTACTAGCTCTCTGTATAGAAAAGGGTAGAGACCCGTGCATGAAATAGAGACCAGGGATTGATTTCACACATACATTTAAAGTGTGGTGCTGACCCCATTAAAAAGCAAGACAGCATGCACTAGTTAAAACTTTAAATTGATTAGTAATTAATATGTTTTTAATAGGTATATCATGCACCAAGGATGAAAAAGACGTTTCTTTTTATTCCTTCTTGATTAATAAAACGCATCAATCAATATATGTAAAATTTCATAGAAAATAGGTAGCGAGTTCCTATGTATGCATGCTGGGTTGGAAGTTTGAGAATTTAACTATTTGAAAATAACCTCCAGGTCGCAACTGTATACAACTGGTGCCTAAAGGACCCAGAAATATTGCTATGTTGTTATTCTTAGAACTAGTGTCCCAAAATTCTTGAGACCACTCTCAATCGCTAATTTAAAGTATTTTTGAAGCACTCACAAAAGTTTGAATTTGGCTGCCCCCAACCACCAAGAGTACCTAAAGAGTGTAATGGCAGATATACATTAAGCAGTTTATTCTCTGCATTTTAGCTCCCCCTTCTTAATATATATGGTTTCAGTCCTGTTGACATCCGGAGTCCATTATAAGCACAAGGCTCACTGCTATGCGCTGTTAACAGGCAGGGCGAATACAATAGAGGCAGAAACTTGCTTACCACAAGATTGTGTGATGAACTGTAACATTCCCAGATGAAATATTTAGGCGGGTGGAGAGAGGAATTTGTGCGGTTACTAATGATCCATTTAAGCACAACATTTCAAAACATGGTGGAACATGAGAGGCACACGTCTCATCTTAAATTTTAAAAAACAGATCAGCTTTCAGGGAAAATATTTGATCAAATATCAAAGAGTAAATAACTAAAAGACAAAAGAGCAGATTTTACTGAGGCAATCCACCAAGAACACCAAAGACTATTTATACAGTTAATAAAGCAACAACCACGTACAGAGTAGGGAAGCTGACTGCATGAGGAAAATGCCAGAAGTGATCAAAATACCCAGAAGGAAAATATGCAAGAGGCATAAGGAAGAGTTAAAGATTGAAATGTTGTTTCGACAATAGAAGCATTTGGCTCCTACAATTCCCCCGGGTCTGTTCTTTACAGAGCTTTCTACCCATGATTATTGGAGTACATCATCAAATGGCAAAGCATCAGAACAAGACTTCTAAGCATTAAAGGGTCTGACTATGCTTCCTAACGTGCACATGTATATCAATTTAAATTCATAACAAAAATGTATCATTTCTATTTCTTAAAGGATTCTGGGTATTTAATTATCACATTTATTGAAGAGTTAATTTGGAATAATGGCCCAATTGAAATCGTGATTGTTCTCGCATCGAATTAAAACTGGAAAAGCTATATGGTCAAATTTAAACATTATAAACAAGCGCTTGTGATAGCAAAATAGAAGTTCAGTTTAGTTACCTTTATCCCGAGAAACAGCAAACTATGTAGCATTGCAGTAAGAGTTGTCACAGTGGAAACTTTCAACTATAACTAATCCAGGGTGGGGAGGAGGGATGTTTGCTAGTCTAGTTGGCCAGTTATAAATGGTTTCTACAGAAAAGAGCTGCTGACATGGACCATTTTGGTAATCTGCTAAACCGCTATGACAATATTTCATTTGACTACAGGTGGACGTTGGAACCTGTTATTGGTGGCCAAAGCTGTCTTTTCTGTTTTAGGTGATACATTTATTCAGCCAAAAGAGTTCCCCTAATTTTTTCACCGAATAATCCAAGCTCCTTCGACTAATGGCACTTATTCTACAATAGGAACCTGTACCCAAATAACAGTCTAAGCGGAATTTTCACAAGACGCATACGTATTGAAAACTATTAGTATTTAGGAGGATCTAGAATAATTTATAAGATGCTTCCCAGGAGTCTACAACTATGGCAGAAATTCCAGCTAATATTCCAAAATGACCATGAAAGCATTTCCCAATAGTGAAACAGTCGGATTATCAACCTAAATGGAGTAAAGTTCTAGGTTCAATAGTGTTCAAAGGACTGTATGGTGTTAATACCCAGATGGCTGAATGCCAACACCTTCAGCTTTAATTAGGAGAAAACTGTAGTCATTGTCTTTAGCAATTTACATAACTCTAAAACTCTTGAACAAATGGCTGGTGACCAGGTCAACTTGGTCCACACACACAAAAGCACTCCATTCTACATTCAATCTTTGTACCATCTTCAACCACAATCTCTCGTTTATAGACACTCAAAACACACTTCTACCAGCTAATGGCACTTGGAATGATTTGTTCAGTTTCCTCTTTATCCTACCTAAAAAACAGTGGTTTAACTCATTAATGCAACTCCATATTTTTTCCTGTTCCTTAAAACATATCACAAGGACTTCAGATGATGCACAAGGTTTGAGATGAGTAGTCAGTCTTATATCTCTTCCCATCGGGCCACCCTCCATTGGCTTCTAGTAACAAAATACTCATTTAAGACTTATATATATATATATATATATATATATGTGACTCGGACTCAAGCTGGTGAACTTTCGCTGCTTGCAGCGGATCTGCGAACTCAGGGTACTGAGAAATCAGATGTCCGCCAATTCATCTCGGGAGGCTCCGGTGGCGTGAGGTATTCATACCTCCATCAGGAAGCTGTGCCAAAGTATGGCTGTCCCTGCCGGATATGCTCGCCTGATTTGTTTGGCAGCGGTGGCTCGAGGGGACCCAGGGATAGCCACGCAGAGTTTGGAAGCATTCCGAGGTTCCCGCGCCACCCATCAGCAAAAGCCCTGGCACTGTGTCAACACGACTCACAACCTCCATACCACCGACCGGGATGCATCGCATATTGCATGCTGGGAGTTGGAGTTCCGGTATTCACCGCGACAGGCAACAGGTGTGAACAATCAGCAAGGGGGAGGTACCATGCCGGACTACTAATACCGAGTTGCTGAGAAGGGACTATGTTTAGCGAATGACTCTCTGCGGTATGGGGCGCTGAAGAAGACTTAAGATCGAAATGCATTCGCCAGTACTGCAAATTGCTACCAAATAAACGTGGTGTTTACCTGGAATGCCCCTCTGGCCTCTGATTCCTTTACTTGTGGAGGAAAGTTACTGTATATATATATTGTGAGGGGGTGTGCGACATATTTAAGGCTGGGCTCAGCACCGGATTGTAGAGCGCCAGGGGTTTTGCCATTCAGGAGCCAACTTGGAACAATATATATATATATATATATATCCACTGGCGACCGGCAGTAGGTAATATATATATATATATATATATATATGTGTATATATATATATATATATATATATATATATATATATGTGTATATATATATGTGTATATATATATATATATATATATATATATATATATATATATATATATATATATATATATATATATATATATATATATATATATATATATATATATATATATATATATATATATATATATAGAATCCAATCCCACATTTCCATGAAAAACGGGTCCGACACATGCTCAGTGCTGACAGCTAGATTTATTTCCAAAATTCAAGCGCTCAGGGTGAAAGTGTTGAATGAACGCTAGGCAGACGCGTTTCAGCCCGACGGCTTTCTTCAGTGCCTGTTCCATCAAGCGATGTAAGTTCACCTGGGGGCCGGTTTAAAAAAGATTCACAGTTCACTCTGATTGGAGTAAATGTAAGCCCAGCCTCTGCAGTCACTGTTGCGCTGCCCCCAATCCAAGCCAGGTTTTCGTGCGCTCACAGAGAGTGAAAAATACAGTGACTTTCAACTCGATGCCAAGTGGCTTCCCAGTCTTACTGGCTGCGTTTTGCACAATGTCCCAGCAACCATTGAGGGAAAATAAGGGAAAAATCACGCTGCCAGCACCTTAACGTAGCTACATGCTACATCCTCTCTCCCCATATGGCATTCAGACTCAGGTGAGTGTTCGTTTCATACAGGGGGGCGCCGCGCTGTATTTTCATACACAGTCCAACTTGCTTGCAGGCCATGCGCGAAGCTCCAGAACGGGAGGGCGTGCGGAAGATGGTGCCTGCTGTACCAATCCAAACATAGAATCCAATCCCACCTTTCCATGAAAAACGGGTCCGACACATGCTCAGTGCTGACAGCTAGATTTATTTCCAAAATTCAAGCGCTCAGGGTGAAAGTGTTGAATGAAACGCTAGGCAGACGCGTTTCAGCCTGACGGCTTTCTTCAGTGCCTGTTCCATCAAGCGATGTAAGTTCACCTGGGGGCCGGTTTAAAAAAGATTCACAGTTCACTCTGATTGGAGTAAATGTAAGCCCAGCCTCTGCAGTCACTGTTGCGCTGCCCCCAAACCAAGCCATATATATATCTTAGAAGCAAGAGGAAGCCAAACTGCCGTCCCGGGTCCCCAGGCAGAACAGAAGACTCCACGATTCCAATATCAGGCAAAAGATTATTTATTAACCAGCGCTTAACAGAAGCGAAAACTGACGCGTTTCGGGCGGATGCCCTTGATCACAGTCAATTGTTAACCCCTCAAGCCTGAACTTTTGAATTGCTTGTGCATACCATGTGACACTCAGACACTGAAGACATACTGTAATTACGTATTTGATGGCATGAGTTCGGGATGAGGGGAAAAAAGACACATAATAATAACGTGACTTAGCGTCCCTAACACCAAAAAATATCTGAATAAATTCATGTTAATGTGTAACAAAATTCTGTCCGCATAAATGCTCAACGACACATATTTACAAATATTTAAAAGGGCGAAGAGATGATCACATCTGTACAAATACTTAATGAATAATTTGATTGAAAGATAGCAGCCTATATCGTATCCACATACTGAACTCTAAACAAAATTTAAATGATATTTAAATACGGAACACAATCATTATATACACACAAATATATGTCACTTATGTATATACATTGTATCACTATATGTTATTTCTCTGAACATACGTTCTAGAAACTAGATCATGTATTTGTTTGTTAGAGATACTATAATCAGTGTATACCAAATTGATACTCAATAAATACTATACATATATACAAAAAGCATCCTTTACCCTATTTACATATTTGTGGGGATATATATATATCAATAGACCACTCTTCACGCCGCTTGCCATGCGGCGTCCCAATTTTCAAGGAAAAAGAGAGACGGACTCCAAGAAATTTTCTTTTTACCGCAGCCGCAGGTAAAGTTTATTTTGCATAGTTATCAAATGTGCATATTCCGAATAGAAAATCCAAACGCGTTTCGGCGTTCTCAGACGCCTTGCTCGCTGGTGATCAGTGCATGTATCCCCGCCCCATATTTAAATTGAGGCTGACCCCGTGATTGGTGACCAGTGCATAATAGACATGGAAGATATACTCGTATCGTGACATTAAACTGCTATGTATCCGAGCTGGAAAACCTTCTTGAATACAATAACTTTGTTACCATTCTTGAGATACATTCGCAGTGCTCCGTAGTTGAAATTAATTAGTTTACAACCACATTAAATGTATTTAGCAGTATTTATACTTTCGAGTAGAAATTCTCCTCAGATGTCTGCTACTTATGAAAACAATAATTTACAGTTTACCTTAATCCAGTGGTGACATCTACGGTTCAATGAATACCATGATTCCAAGAATAATGCAGTTTGTAATGAAACTTGGTAACTTTCCACATGCTATAAAAAAGACATTTTTCCGGTCATATCACCCAAAATAATTGTGAAAGTGAATTAAAATTAAATGAACTGTGCAGGTGGTTTGATGAAGCCTCCCAGCCGAGAGCTTAGCTGCAAAAAACCACCTGCTAGGTGATAGGTTGGGATAGGGGTATCAGGGATAGAAGCGAACGACTAGTTCCTATTCATGGTGGGAAAACTTCTAGCTGTGCAAATACAAAGACAGTGTTGAGCACTAACTGATAGGATGGAGTATCTGAGAGAGAACACTATTCCTACTCAGGTATTGAGCTTCGTTTATCCTGGAATGTTCTTATTGGAGGTTTTATTTTATGATGTTGGCTGTCCAGTATATGGTGTATGGTCATGTGTTGATAAGATGGCCATTGTTATCAGTGGCTCATATTATCCTCTTAAGCTTCAGAATTCATGGTGGATCTCACCATTACATCACTAACTGAAATCTACCTGTGGTTCTCACAAGAGGGATATGTCTAAGACAATAACTATGCGGTTTACAATAAAATAATTGGACATTTCATTAAACCCTTTGAATCAAGACTATACATGTACACATGATTTATTAATATAACAGGACAAAATTGTCAGCCTCTTTTTTATACCCTCACTAAGAGATCTTACAAGAAGTGGAATAAGTCTTCGCAGATATTAAGTCCTTTGGGGCTCTTACTGTCTAACTCGATTATGTATCTGGTTTCGAGCTATACATATATATATACATATATATATATATATATACACACATATATATATACACATATATATATACACATATATATATATACATATATATATATACACACACATATATACATATATATATATATATATATATATATATATACATATTTCACACAAAAAGAAGATTGTCGCGGCACACCATGGTTATTCAAGATGTTTTATTTCAGATCGTGAATTCTTCCTACGCGTTTCGAACCAGAGTTCCTGTTCACGGCAGTGTTTCACTGTTGTCCCTTTTCCCTTTCCTTTATTTATATCCCTGCACCCAAGTCACTCTTATGGTGCCTTATGGGCCATGTAGTATATACATTATTTTTCAATAAACTTTATTTACTAACAGTATTTGTTTTGTACTCGCAAGCCAGCTCATGATAAAAGCCATTATGCAGGGTTTTGCAGTTATTAGCAACACACAGCGCTTTTTCTAAGGTTAAAAAAACTTTGCACTTGAATAGATTCATACCCATGAATCCTCTGATCAATGCCACATTTATTTAGCAATGATCATGTGTGCGTTTTAGACTCCGTGTCAGTGTATTGGGCACTAGCCCAATACACTGACACTGAGTCTAAAACGCACACAAACAAAGACAATTATCTATTTTCTTGCAAAGAGTGATTCGTGCTTTGTGCCTTTTCTGCATATTGCACATATAATTGTGTGGTGGGTAAACATACACCAACTTTTCTCTCTACCTTTTTCTCTCATTTTAACAAATAATGTTTTTCCCTGGATATTCTTTAGATAAAATAGATTTTCCTTCTAATCCTAGACTAAGGGCCAGATGTATGAACACATTTTCCCATAGAAACAGAATGGGTAAAACTGCTTGATACATCTGGCTCTTAATTTTTTTAACTGCTGCTGTGAAAAGCCAGGCTTTATCGACCTTTCTGAAAGCTAGATGTTGTGTTTTGATCGAACATGAAAGGAAAACTATTACAAAGGTCTGCAATCAGATGGAGAAATACCTGTCTTACAGGTTTGCCTGACAGGACGCTTGATCTTAGCCATAGGAAAATACTTTGACATCCTTCTCTGTTGGAAATCCGGTGCTTTGCTAGAGTGCTCTGCATGTGGCACACAAGACCTCCGGCCTAAGTGGCATGCAGAAAGTGTAAGACTCTTGGAGCTGATGAGATGTGGCATTTTCAATGAAAATTGAGTAGTTGACTTGCTGTGTTTAATATCTGCTGGCTCCTGTTAGCGATGCCAGAAGAATTAAATTAGGGAGTTCCTCCCGCAGCCCCACCCTCTTCAACGTCTACATGGCCCCCCTCGCAACCACCGTCAGAAACTACGGGCTCAACATCGTCTCCTAGACCGATGACACCCAGCTCATCCTCTCCCTCACCAAGGAACCCGACGTCACCAAGCACAACTTCCAAGAATGGATGAAAGCCACCACAACTTGAATGAAGAACAGCTGCCAGAACTCAACTCAGGGAAACCAGAAGTCCTCCTACTCGGCTACAAACCCCTCTGCATGGAATGACACCTGGTAGCCCCCAGCCCTTGGAAACCCACCTACCCCGACAGACCATGCACGTAACCTTGGCATCATACTGGACTCATCGCTCACTATGAATCGCCAGATCAATGCAATCTCCTCAGATGCATCAACACCCTCTGCATACTACATAAAACATTCAAGTGGATCCCCTTCGACGCCAGGAAAATGGTCACTCACGCCCTAATCACCAACAGACTGAACTACAGCAGAATCAACAAAAAACTCCTCCTCAGCTCCAGACCAACCAGAATGCCGTGGCCAGACTAATCCTCGATATCCCACGGCACAACCACATCACCGAGCACCGCCACGACCTCCACTTGCACCCCGCTGAAAAAAGATTAATGTTCAAGCTGCTCACGCACGCCCACAAGGTTTGCCACAACATCAGACCTCAATATCTCAATGACCACCTCTCCTTCCATGCCCCAGAGAGAAACCTCTACTCAGCCGACCTCTCCCTAGTCACTGTCCCACACTTCTACAGGACCAGAGTGGGTGGAAGGTCCTTCTCCTACTTCGCAGCCAAGATTTGGAACAATCTCCCCTTTCATCTCTGGCGAAGCCCTACACTGCACCAATTCTGGAAAGACCTCAAGACCTGGCTCTTCGAATGATCCCAACGGAGCTGCTCACACCCACCCCTCAGCACCTTGAGAACCTAACGGGTGAATAGTTTGCTTTACAAATCCCTGATTGATTGATTGATTTAGTCTAAACATGATAGACAAACCAACTGAGTGTCAGCATATTATGCTAGTAGGAATTTGGAAGAAACTAGTTTGTACCACTTTGGTGATGCGAGGTTCTAGTGAGAGGTCTTTGTTTAAGTTGTTACTTGTAATGGAGGGTCTTCACCAGGGTGGAGGTAGTAGTGTCGTCCAGCTAGATGTCTAAAAGCTCATCGGCTCAAAGAGTAAGATGATGGAGATAGTTGGTGATAAGTATGCTCCGAAAATGGCTGGCAGAAAGAACTCCTCGTGCTGCTCAGAAGGTCAGAGTTTTATATAGCGCTAACTAGACCCGAACCGAATCAGGTATCAGAGCGCTTTACATAGCACCAGTTACGGGACGGACACACATTCATTTTAGGCACGGGGAGATTAAGTGATTTGCCCAGAATCACAGGAAGTTTTAATGAGTTTTAACGGGGTAAACCCTAAACACTATCTGACCTGGGTCAGTTAATCAGGTACGTATGGAGTGGTCAGAGTCTATTGCTTTTCAAAGCATCAAATGTCACAAATAAACATTACATATCTCAAATTATAAACAGTCCATCGATACAGTTCATATTTTATTTCAGCACATAGTTAACTGGATACTTAGTATCAATCAATAAGTACCAGAGATTGTTGAATCAAACGGGCGTATGAAAAAGCATATCAATTAATTCATTGAATCAAGTAAATTTGTAAACAAAGATTTGAATCAATTCATTGGTAACTCCTCATATATATAGCTTGTAATTGTCAACCTTTAAGAGGCGAGATTATGAAAGCAAATTAGATTATGTCATTATCTCTTTTGACCTCTGGCCATTTACAACTGATTTAAAGGTCAAGGAGATATATGACAGTGACCATTGCCCACTAGAAACTAGTTTTCTTGGGCTATTACAGGACTGATGGTGGCCAAACGTGATATAGCGCAGAAATGGGGGGCAATAGAGGTCCCAACCCGAGCACAGTGGTGTAGGAATGTAGATTTGCTTATGGTAATTGAACGATCAGTATATAAGCAAAGGGCTAACCCTAAGAAATGGAACAAATTATGGCTTCCGTGGAACAGCTATCGTGGGGATCTATGTGAACCCTTATCGGAAGATGAGACGGATGATTCAGAGGAAGAGGAAGAAGTAGATTGAACTCGAAGTAGGGGGTAACACTCGGGTAGGGTAAGGACCAGGAGATCAGGGGAAGGGTGGTGGGCGGAGAATGCTATGGGCGGAAAGATGAAGACATTATAGCCAGACCTTACTCATATGAACCTAGTGCTGTACAATTCCACCGTATGAACTGCATAGTTAAGCTATCGAGTCACAAGTTGAGTTAAGTTTACAAAAATCATAAAAGTAAGACGTACACTGAAACTTTTGGTACAGGCTGATATGTTATTAGATAAATGGTGAACCGTATCTACTGAAGTTCAATTTATCCGAAGAAATGATGTGCCATACTATGCACAAATGTATATAACTATAGCAGCCGGCCTCCGGGTTGTAGGTGAATGCTGTGTTAAATGAACAGCCATCAATAAAGTCTTTTATAAAAAAGAAAAAAAATAAATAAACTAGTTTTCTCCAAAGTCTATTAAAGGGGCCGGGAGGTAATGAAGGAGGTAATAGGCCAGCACCTCCACTTACAACAGACAACATTATCCTCAGCAACAATCGTAGGGCTGTTAAATGGGCACATATAATAGAAAGAGAGGACCTACTGGCTAGCATCTACTGTACCTTTGTAAATGTTTTCGAATCATATTGTCCACTCAGATGTGATTCAAAGGAATTTATTAAACTGCATAAATCCCTTTTCAGTAACTTATTAGAACTCCTTACTAAAAAACCCAAAAAAGGGACGGGCACAGCAGCTGCTAAACCGGTGGGTAAACCTTGGTATAACAAGGAATGTCGCCTTGCCAAAACTGCACTGATCAATGCTGTCAAAAGAAAAGGCCCAATAGAAATTAGAGATAAAAGGAAGTCATACAATAAAATAATAACAAAAGCAAAATCCTCCTGGGATGAGGAATTATGGCTTAGTATGTTAGCCGCAGCCAAAAATAAGGATCAGAGACAATTCTGGGAACTAGTGGCCAAGGGGAATAAACGCGAAAAGGGTTCTAGAGAGGTTTTCCTGGATGAGGGCACGTGGGTCAAACATTTTACAATGCTGTACGCAGCCAAAACTTCTACTGAAGTTTTGATAGACGAACCTACGGTTGCATTACCAGAGAAGATCCACCCGTTGGTAGTCTTTGACCTACAGGAAACAGTGACAGCAATTGTTACGGTAAAGCAAGGGAAAGCGCCTGGGCTTGATAAAATCCCTGGTGACCTCTATCTGTATAATGTTGATGTTTGGGCACCCTATCTAAATCATTTATTTAACATTATTGCGGCTGGTGACCAAATTCCGAACACATGGAATGGCGCAGAAATTATCACTATTTTTAAAAAGGGGGATCGTGGCGATCCAGCCAACTACCGTCCCATCAGTCTTTTAGATATAACACAAAAGATATATGCCAGGCATATTTTAAACCGAATAAATACGTGGTTGGAGGATGAGTCAGTTTTATCCAAATATCAGGCGGGGTTTAGGGAAAAAACTGGAACCATTGATCAGGTATTAAGGCTATGCTGCTTGTACTGGAAATATGTCATCATTCGCAAGGGTCACTTGTATGTGACCTTTGTTGACCTGCGAGCAGCATTTGACCTGATTCCTCGAGATCTACTCTGGAAAACTTTGGACATGCAGGGGCTCCCTGGTGAACTGTTAAAACTTGTGATGGGTTTGCACCAGGAGAATTATGCTAAGGTCAGGTGGGGCCCAAACGGGGAACTTACAGACCCAATCCCCATAAAAAGAGGAGTACGCCAAGGATGCGTTCTGGCTCCCACACTTTTCTCCCTTTATGTTAATGACATTGCAGCCTATATGGAGAATTGCGATAAGGATTCGCCCCGTTTGGGGGGGGGAACGAGTAGCGTCCCTCCTATTCGCGGACGACACAATTCTCATTTCACAAACACCAAGGGGCCTCCAGACCTTATTAGATAGGTTTCAGCAATATTGCACCCTAAAGGGATTAGAAATTAATATAAAAAAAACAAAATATATGGCACTAAACCCGCATAAAAGTTTTAAAAAAAATAGATTGTTAAACGGCCAAAAATTAGATTATGAACATAGTTTTACCTACTTGGGGGTTCTGCTGGATTCGTCAATGGGATGGAGCCCACAGCTAGAGAAATCAAAACTGGTGTTTAAACAAAATTGTTTTCCAATACTACAAAGATATAACAAAAATGTGAACAAGGCAGTTACCCCAGCATTAGAGATTTTTAGGTACAAGGTCCAATCAGCTGCCCTGTATGGAGCAGAAATATGGGGTCCAGTATGTAGGAAGACTTTTGAAATACAGGAGAATAGGTTTATCAGGGGATTACTAAAAGTTCCTAATAACACTCCACTGATACCTCTATTCCTTGATTTAAATATTAAACATACCGACCATCATGTTATACTGAGACCATTATTGTTATGGGTTAGAATATGGACAACGCTAGAATTGACTGATTACAGAAATGGCTTGAAAGAAGTTCTGGACCTAGACAGTGGCAGAATTTTTTTTTGGTTTAAACATGTAAAATCTTGGCTAACTAAGTTAGGATTAACTCATTTTTGGAATGAGCCGGAATCTCTAACTTCATCCTCCAAGAAAATAGTTAAACTGTCTTTTTGGTCAAATGTGAGCCATGAGTCCGTATATATAAGAACGCATGGTCCTCTTACCGAAAAATTCCTAATGGCAAAAAATGAGGCCTTCTTTGAATCATTCCTCGATGAGATCCAGCCACCCTTGGCTAAAACATTGTACTTAAAATTTAGATATGGAACTCTGAGGACAAAGGCCACTGAGAAAAGCTGGGGGAAGACAAACAATGACCACTGTACCTTGTGCACTAGTAATCAAAGGGAGGACGTTTTACACATACTGTTTTTTTGTTCGAGTTATGGTAACGCAAGGAAAAAATGGATAGTTCCCTTGTGTTATAATATTGGCTCCATTTTCCATAAGGAAGCTGGCAGAATCTTAATTACAGATACCAGTCAAGTAATTGTGTTCGGAATCAGTAAATTCTTATTGGCTGTAAACTTTATTAGACAGAAAGCATCGCTTTCTTTAAAAAAAAAAAATGTTCATCCTACGGATCTGTTTAAACCACGAACTATGTCTAGTTAAATTGTGCGATCTTAACTATTTTTGTCTTGGCGGTTATAAACCCAATTTAATGTTTTTTTAAATATGAATTTTAGACTTTTAATTATTTATTTATTTCTGTGATGGATTCTAACCATAACAATGTGTCCTAATATGATGAAATGTAAATTTGATAATAGGGTGTCCGTTATGATGAAATGTAGTATTGATTATTGATGTCTGTGTGTTATCCTGTATTTTATTGTTGTCTTTTATGTTGCAACGCAACGAAATAAAGATTGAATACGAAAAACGGGCGTATGAAAAAGCATATCAATTAATTCATTGAATCAAGTAAATTTGTAAACAAAGATATGAATCAATTCATTGGTAACTCCTCATATATATATTATTATTATTATTATTATTATTATTATTATTATTAAAGGCTTTTATAACGCGCTCTATTACTAAAAAATAGTATCCTGGCGCGGTAAAGGCGGAGCAGACTGGGAAAGGACAAATTTTAAGAAACGAAGCAGAAAAAAAATTAAGCTTTAATATTAAAAAGGTGAGTTTTTAGTCCTTTCTTAAAAACATTAAGAGACGGTGCAGTTTTTAAGTGGAGGGGAAGGGCATTCCAGGATTTTGCTGCTTTTACCGAGATTGATTGGCCGCCAAGTCTGCAATATTTAAATTTGGGGACAGACATCTGGCACATGTTGGCCGATCGTAGAGGGCGGTTAGGAACATACAAACAGAACCTTTTTCTCAGATAGACAGGGCCAGTTTGATGGATGGCTCGGTAGGCCAGCACTAGAATTTTAAACAAAATCCTGTGGGCGACCGGAAGCCAGTGGAGAGCACAAAGCAGGGGACGGGCACTGGAGCGCCTAGGTGCATTAAACAGGAGCCTGGCGGCGGCGTTCTGAATGACCTGAAGGCGGTGAATCAGGTATGCCGGCAATCCACAGAACAGTCCGTTCGAGTAGTCTAGCCTGGAGAGAATTAAGGCACGGATGACTGTCTCTTTTGCTTCTTGTGGAAGGAGAGGGAAGAACCTACGTAGGGTTTTTAGGGTGGCAAAACAAACCCCCGTGAGTTTCTTTATATGGTCCTCGAACTTAAGGTTCTTACCAAACCAGACTCCCAAGTTTTTCACTGGGCCAGATGCGGCTTTTGGGGGGGGGGGGGGGGAGGTCAGCAGGCCAGAGACGCTCACTAAAATCCTCAGGAAAAGAGCCGTACAGCAGAACCTCGGATTTACTCTCGTTGCACTTTAATTGTGCGTGTGCCAGCCATTGAAAAACAGAGGACAAACAAAGTTGGGCATCCGACGTATCTAAATTATCTTTAGGCCAGGTGAACAAAAGCTGCGTATCGTCGGCGTACGCCATAATTTTTGCCCCTAGTTGTTCAGCGAGGTAAATCAGCGGAGTAAGATAAATATTAAAAAGCAAGGGGCTTAAAGTGGACCCCTGGGGAACACCTGTGGAAAGTTGCTTAGGGGTGGAGGCAAATGGGGGCAGCCAGATCTGTTGGGTACGATTATTCAAGTAAGAAGTCAGCCAGTCAAATGCTGGACCAGTGACACCGATATCTGCTAATCTGGCGAGTAGTAGGGAGTGAGGCACCGTATCGAAGGCAGCAGAGAGGTCCAATAAAATCAGAGCCGCTCTGCCACCTCCGTCAAGGCACTCCCGAATAGCTTCTGAGATTTCGACCAAGGCCGTCTCCGTACTATAGGAGGCCCGGAATCCGGATTGAGCTGGATGTAGGGCCTCAGTTGACTCAACGAATTTATCCAGCTGCTTAAAGACAGTCTTTTCGCAAATCTTTGCAAGAGCTGGGAGCAGAGATATAGGCCGGTAATTAGACGGCGTGGCCGGATCTAATCCATTTTTTTTTAGCAATGGAAGCAGTTTGGCTTGCTTCCAGCAAGCAGGGACAGTAGCTGTACGGAGCGAAAGGTTGATCAGCTGAGTAACCTCATTTCCCAATGTTTCCGCTAATCCCGCAAATACTCTAGCCGGGCAAGGGTCAGAGGGAGATCCTGATTTTAGAGCAGCCACAATAGAAGTGATGTCAGATTTTAGTTGGGGAGTAAACGTAACCAATTGCTCAGTACGTGGGGGCATTGAAGGACGCAGAGTGGTTAGAGATGGTGTGGGGCCATTACACACATTTTGTAGGTCCTCCTGAATTTTAGCGATTTTTTCAATAAAAAACTCAGATAGTTCTTCGCACCATTCCTTCGAAGCAGGCAACAAAGGTTGTGATGCACAGGGGGACACAAAACTTTTTACAATCGTAAAGATTTCCTTACTGTTGTTGTTTGCTTTATTAATGCGACCTGCAAAATAGCTGCGTTTGGCCGATCTGATGGCAGCATAATACTTTTTTTGTGCAACCCGCAGATCCTTTTTTGCCTCGGGAAGATAGGCTTGTCTCCACAGCCTCTCCAGCTTTTTACAGTCTGATTTAAGGTCTCGGAGAGCAGGGGAAAACCAGGGTTTGGAGGGGGTAGAACGGAGTCTGCAGACCCGGCTACTATTAATAGATGCAGCGGTTGCGCATTCCACCCATGAGTTAAATGCGTTGGCTGCGGCCTCGATATCAGAAGGTAGCGAAGGGCGAGAAGCAGCAAGACCCTCAGAGAGGGTGTTGAGATTAATCTTCTGTGTATGGGCAATTTGGGGGTGGATCACAGCAGCAGTTATCAGAGGCCAAGAGAATCTGATAAGCTTATGGTCCGACCAGGTTACTGGCTCAGGATGAGTCATAGTGATATCAAAATTAGAGCATACCAGATCAAGAATATGACCTCCTAAGTGGGTTGGGGCAGCTACCCATTGCCTTAGTTGGGCCATAGAGAGAGCTTCTGCAAGGCGAGCTGCCTCTGGTAGGTCTGGGCTATCAACATGAATATTAAAATCCCCTAGGAGAAGATACCGGGAATGGCATAAAATCCGAGGGACTATCAATTCTTCTAAGACCTGCACAAAGTTACCAACGTGGCCTGGAGGGCGATAGACCAGCGTGCCGCCTATGGAAGAGTGGGCGTTAAAGAATAAGGAACAATGGAGCATCTCGGCTTCAGGCAATTGTTGTTGGGAGTCATAAGAAAAGGTCCCCTGTTCTCTAAAGACAACTGCTATCCCCCCACCTCGACCTAGAAGGCGGTCAGATCTGACAATTTTAAAACCGCGTGGAACGGCCAATTCAACAGAGGGGGCGCAGGTATCCTTGAGCCAGGTTTCCGTTATGAAAAGGAGATCCAGCTGATTGTCACTCAGCAGCTCAAAAATGTCTGCTGCATGTTTGACCAGTGACCTAGCATTAATCAAACCGGCGTGGACCAGTGAAGAGGCCACAGGGCGGGGAGGCAAAGGGTTAGGCGTGGGCTGAAAACGGTATTTACACACCTGGCAGACCCGGGATGCACTGTTTGCCACCTCCCATGAGGCGTTGCACAGACAGGAGCAGGCTTTCAGCGTCATAAGGAGAGCACGAGAGTACCGAATGGGTGTGTTAACAGGGCGCCGAGGAGTGTTGGTAAGGGGGTTGGCCCTAGGCCCGTCCGAGGCACGGACGGGCACAGACGGGCCCTCCTTTGGCGCTCCTTCGGCGCGCCCGCTGCGCGTGTCCGCTGCTCGTCTTAAAGTGCATGTTTATTTATAGTCACAGCCCCTCCCTCCGCTGGACCGCTAACTCGGGTCCAGCCGGGTCCGAGCCTAACTCAAGATGGCGCCCGTCTAGCCCTCCACAACAATCGGCACCAGCCGCGGTGGAACGGGGCACAGGGGGTCCAAATGTCAAGCGCTACAGCAGGTAACAGTATTTAAAAGTTTAAAAAGGCACAGGGGTTATAACACACAGTTTTTAAAAATTAAATGCAGGTAATCATAAGAGACTCGGTAAATTGGTGGGAGCTAGAAGGGAGCAGAGGAGAGCCCTCGCAATCTGCTCGCCTTCACAGAGCGAAATATCGAGGTGCTGCCACCACCTCCAGCAAACGCTGGAATATAGCTTGTAATTGTCAATAATTGTCACATATTATTTACATGGTAGTATATCAACGCGCTCAAAGTGATCATGAAAAGGAGGTAGTTAGGTGGGATAGGTGTGATGGGATACAGGTGGGGACTGGGTAAAGGTGTTGTGACCATAAAACAATCACAGTGAAATTCAGTGCAGCCTTTACAGTCTGGTTTAGATCAGTAGTTCCATATTGCTCTTTAACATAGGATCTGTATTATTCAATTAATTTCTACTATGTTTAGAGGGATGATGTGGTCTGGTCTACGTTTCGACCCCCTGGTCTAAGGGTTAATGGAAACCTCATGCTGGGGTCTTCTTCAGGACACGAAAAGGACAGGAGCGTATCGAACCACATACAAGGGTCATTGGTACACTAGGACTGGGCTAGAAATGAAATACGTACTTTACGTATGGCCATCCAGTGGCCATTAGGATAGGACCATCATGGGTTCCTATGGTGAAGGATATGACCTGCAATTAATTAGAGGGATTGGTGTTACAATGGGGTACAAGGGGAGGTATCCCCTGTATAAATTTTGATGAAATTAACAAGGGGGGCACTTACTGGGACGTAGTAACTTTCCAGTCGCCGTTTCTGGTATTTTCAAACTTGTCGTATGTCCAACGATAGTCGTGGGAGTGCGCAGAAAGTCACACTTCCCCGGTGGTTATAAGAGATGAGGATAAATAAGTACATTTAAGGGTCTACTGGGATTCAGAGCCCTATCAGTCGCCGCGTTTTAACCTGAAGGAAGGGGTCATGCCTGGGTTATAATTGAAGCACGACACACAGCCCATGGTATCCTATATGCCATATTTGTGAGAGGGGCTTTGTTAGGGTGTCCTACATTTAAATCAAGTTGGCGCCACGTGGGTCACCTCCGGTAGTTATGAAAATCTTAAGTCTGTCGCCTTGTAAGCAAAGACTAGGCATAGCCGGTTACATAAAGCATTTCTTAGATTTATATTTAGTACCAATTTAGCCGTATATGTTAATCGCGGGAAAAAGGTTGGAAACTCGAAGCCGGGGTGTAGTCTATGTTGATGCTGAAAAGCTAGGTGGTAAATAGGTTGGGGCGCTGTTGCTTACCTAATCATCACCAAGGTGTTCGTGTGTACATCACACAGGATCGGCTGCCGAACAGTGACTGAGCCGCCTCGAGGTGCAGTCGCTAGATACTGTCAGGAGGCTCGTCATAGACCAGCCAATCGGAAGACAGTACTCGGTCTGATCTAAGGGAATGTGGCGAAAGATACTTTGTAGCTAGCCTGGGTCCGTACGACAACAATACGGGTGTAGACGCATTGAGACGCACCCTTTGCTTCTATGTAAGCCTATCCTGTGTGATGTACACACGAACACCTTGGTGATGATTAGGTAAGCAACAGCGCCCCGACCTATTTACCACCTAGCTTTTCAGCATCAACATAGACTACACCCCGGCTTCGAGTTTCCAACCTTTTTCCCGCGATTAACATATACGGCGAAATTGGTACTAAATATAAATCTAAGAAATGCTTTATGTAACCAGCTATGCCTAGTCTTTGCTTACAAGGCGACAGACTTAAGATTTTCATAACTACCGGAGGTGACCCACGTGGCGCCAACTTGATTTAAATGTAGGACACCCTAACAAAGCCCCTCTCACAAATATGGCATATAGGATACCATGGGCTGTGTGTCGTGCTTCAGTTATAACCCAGGCATGACCCTTTCCTTCAGGTTAAAACGCGGCGACAGATAGGGCTCTGAATCCCAGTAGGCCCTTAAATGTACTTATTTATCCTCATCTCTTAGAACCACCGGGGAAGTGTGACTTTCTGCGCACCCCCACGGCTATCGTTGGACATACGACAAGTTTGAAAATACCAGAAACGGCGACTGGTAAGTTACTACGTCCCAGTAAGTGCCCCCCTTGTTAATTTCATCAAAATGTATACAGGGGATGCCTCCCCTTGTACCCCATTGTAACACCAATCCCTCTAATTAATTGCAGGTCATATCCTTCACCATAGGAACCCATGATGGTCCTATCCTAACGGCCACTGGATGGACATACGTAAAGTACGTATTTCATTTCTAGCCCAGTCCTAGTGTACCAATGACCCTTGTATGTGGTTCGATACATTCATTTTACTTGTATATTTATAAGCGCTCCTGTCCTTTTCGTGTCCTGAAGAAGGCCCCAGCATGAGGTTTCCATTAACCCTTAGACCAGGGGTCGAAACGTAGACCAGACCACATCATCCCTCTAAACATAGGAGAAATTAATGGAATAATACAGATCCTATGTTAAAGAGCAATATGGAACTACTGATCTAAACCAGACTGTAAAGGCTGCACTGAATTTCACTGTGATTGTTTTATGGTCACAACACCTTTACCCAGTCCCCACCTGTATCCCATCACACCTATCCCACCTAACTACCTCCTTTTCATGATCACTATGAGCGCGTTGATATACTACCATGTAAATAATATGTGACAATTCTTGACAATTACAAGTTATATATATGAGGAGTTACCAATGAATTGATTCATATCTTTGTTTACAAATTTACTTGATTCAATGAATTAATTGATATGCTTTTTCATACGCCTGTTTGATTCAACAATCTCTGGTACTTATTGATTGATACTAAGTATCCAGTTAACTATGTGCTGAAATAAAATATGCACTGTATCAATGAACTGTTTATAATTTCACAGGAAGTTTTGCCGTTGTTACCGAGACTCGAACCCAGATCACCAGGTCCGAGGTCGAGCGCCCTAGCCGTTAGGCCAACTCCTCTCTTGATCAGTCTACATGGATTGTCGCAAACCAATAGAGAACAGAACCTTTAATGCCTTGGACTATAAATCTGGACAGCAGGTTTAAGTAGTTTATAATAGCGGAGACAACACAGCAGTTTGAAGATATGTATTCCAGTGGACTTCAGGCCTCACAATAATGATATTAATTGCCAATTCAGTTTGCTTCCTGGAATGAATGCCAGCTTAGGTGGGGTTAAGCAGTGCATTTTTCCTGACAGTTAGTAGAAATGTGGTTTGGTAGACGATGTTGGGGAAATGGTTGTCCAAAGTGTGAGTTTTTTTGGCAGTTTAGACTTATTCTGCAAGAGCAGTCTTGTGCTGAGAGAAGTTACACAAAGTATATAATAATATGTTTGTTCCTGGTTAGATGAGCTTGTTATTGACTATGTCTGGTAAATAGAGATTTGTAAAACCTATAATGATTTGAGATGGGTTATAGGTTTGAACTCTATAAGCGATGATTTCACTGTGTTATAGCGGACTGAAATGTTGGGCTAATAATACTGGCGTCAGACAAGGATGCGTGTGTTGGAAGGCACATGCAGATGTGTTGGTGGGTGTTCTGGAGTTTGTGGATGAAATGCCTTTGACTTGCTGCTTAGTTCTTCAAAGGCCCATTTGCTGTTCAGAACACTTGGATCACAGACTGCATTCACTACTTTGAAAAACTATTTTGGGGTGTGGCCTGAGGAACCTATCCGATCTGTGTGGTGTGTTCTTTCACATTTTGTAGTGATGTCCTTTGGAAGGCCAAGTAGTCAAGTATAGACTGTTTTTGGAAGCTGGTCTATTTGTTTATGTTGAGTGCCAGTTTGAGAAGGTAGTTTGCCCTCTTGTGTTTTAACATTGTGGTTCTGAACCTGTTTGAACCTTACATGTGCAGCAGAGTGCTTGAGGAGGTGCTAGTATGCTGAAGGCTTCGGGTCAGACTTGTAACTAGAATTCAAGGAGTTTGACAAGGAACCTTGCTCCTGGTTACACGTTTTGAATAGAGTTATCAAGGATATTAAGGCCTACTTTTTTCATTGTTGGCTGATCATCACTCTGAGCTGCATGGGGCTATGTGTGGTTAGTTAGTCAAGATTGTTAGAGGGATCCTGAAGCATGCACACCATGGTAGTAGCGGGGTTGGGCAGACTCAGGAGTCGGTCAGTGTTAAAGAGTGTGTTAAGTAGTTCAATGTCTTGTTGAATAATCTGGTTGGTTTGAGAATAATACATTGCGACAGATCCTCTGTGACCCAACTCAAGAAAGATCAAACCAAGTGGCTTTGGATGCCATGACAGCACTCAAACTAGTTACAGTGGGCTGTACAAAACTTCTAAAATACACTTTGCTCCTCAAGTTATTAAAACGTGTCCTAAAGATTTGTATGAACTTGAGTGTCTCCTCATTCACAAGGAAATCAACACCTACAGAGTAGTCAAGACAGCACATGTATATATTTTCATTTTTGATTATGAATTGTATGACAAATTCCTAAGATTTAAGGGTAGAAAAGTTTTTCTTAGCTCTTTAAAAAAGTATTTCGTAAAAATAGCATAACAAGGCAGCATGAATTGCACACAAGATTTCTCATTGGTTTAGGTGCCTGGACAGGAACCTCAGGGACCAGAACGAACAAGTCATAAGACAAGTCGCCCTAAAATGTATCCCTGGTGAGAGCCAGCTGCTTGAGGCTGTCCTCCTAAATGTATCTTATAAATATCAGAAGAGGGGTCTGAGACACTTTCCAGCTTTTCAACAGTCAGATTTGTGTCATTAGGGGACTTGTCTTGAATGAGAGTCTGAGGAATCTACAGGAGTACCAGCAAGGTTAGGGTCATGTATCATATGTGGCAAAGGCAACAACTGCAGTCCCTGCGCTTGAAATTTAGATGGCTGGCTGAAACTGGGCAGAACAATGTCAGGGAAAAGATCAGTATTTCAAAAGAAAGCAGAATACCAAACATGCAAAAGCAAGTACTGGGAAAAGGTACTTGCAAGGACAATTCTCTTTTCCATTCAGTTTGCAGAAACGGCAGAGCCAGTCGACAAAATACCATGAAAGATGCACTACATTAATGTTATGGCCAAGACCAGCTTATGCTGGAAACCTTGATAGTTAGGATACCGCCATTCGCAGGTTATCTGCTTATTATTCCCACATGAATCTAGTTTCTACTGGATATCTACATCTAAGCACAGTGGTGCAATTCATTCTATCATCAATTTTGGTAGACCGCTATGGATACCAAATCCAACATTGACATTTACATTACATTGAACACGATAATAAATACCACAGTGTAAACTCTTGGTGCAAGCATAAAGTGACCAAGAAGGAAGACAGGGAAGGGGCAGGGAATTTAAAAATCGGAAAGAGTCAAGCCTGAAGACCTTCTTCTAAGGCACACATCCTAAATAACCCACTATTATTTTTTTTTTTTACTTTAGCAACCTGAATGGCCGAGAACAGCTTATTGATTTGGTCTGGAGTACATTACAAAATTCTGTGTGCTAAAGCCATGTGGGGATATGGTGAGCATAACACAGCTGTTAAGGCGACCAGGAAATACCACAGACAGTGAAAACTCGTACCTCCCCAGGCAACAGAAAACATACATGGAAGTTCAAAAACCAGGTCGAGTTTCAAACCTTTTTTTTCTAAAATAAATGCTAGGGCCATGTAGAAAAAACTAAAATAAAGATGAGCTCTGGATAACCAGGAACAGTCAATTCACAGAGCACGTTTAAGAATAAGTGGGATTAAGAACCAGTTTGCCTGGTACGCAAACCAAATGCCAAGTAAACAAAATGTTGGGCACTTTTGCGCTGACTTCCATGACAGGCAGACAACTAGCAGAATGTTACAAACAAGTTCATCTTGTTGGGTGCAGTGTCTAGTAGAAAGGTTGAAGGCTCTGCCCTAGACTCTATGGAACTGGGTCAGAAATGCACAGGGTGTGGACAAGACCAGGCTCAGGCCCATCTAGCTCTGGATGAAGTGTGTGGCACCAGGCCACCTTCAGAAACCCTGGATATTACAGAAGTCTGTGCCCAGAGGGCTGTAGTAGTCGGAAGACTGCGCTAAGCAGACCTTCAGTGCATGGAGAGAGTGAAGAATGTGGATAAACGCCACTTCCTTCAGCCCAACTCTGCCTTGGAGCAGTGGACTGGGCAAAGGGTGGTGTCAAAAGTCATGCTCCATACCCAGAGCCTGCTGGAGTCCAATCCTTATGAAAAACAGGTGGTGGAACCAGGACTTCATAAAGTATACCATTACTAACCACAAACAATTTACTGAAGAAATGTAATGTAAAGAAAGTTATGCTGCAACACATGAGGTGAGATAAGGTCCCATTGCTAACCACGAGTGTTGATTTTATGTGCTTGATATACCCTGTTCGTTGTAACCATAGAGTCCCTTTTAACTGAAGTTTGATGTCCATGAATTTCTTGTTCTTACTTTATTACACTGATCTTATTACTCAGTATTAGAATTATTACCTTTGTTTCTGTGAATGCGTAGCAACAGGATCAAATCGCTTCTGCAATTATTAATGGATATCATTAAAATATAATTTGATGCTGTGAGTGCAGAGGAATTTTGTGCTCTAAACTCTAAGACACACCGACAGTCCTCCAGCATACTGAATCCCAGATGGGCAAATCATCCTACATGCCATGCACATTTCTTCTGAAATTATTAATGGGTTCCATTAAGACATCACCTCTGGCTGCTGGCAGTGACTGGCCAGGATCCAGCAGACCTTAAACAGACTCTGACATGAACTCCTGCTGCTTAGCTTTACGGGACTCAAGCACATTCCATGCAGTAGTCTTTCCTGGCCTTATACATCAAGGTTTGCCTTTTTTAACAGTGCTTTAATGTCTGGTGTTTTTGGGTAAGCCTTTGAATGGGCCTTTTAAAAGGGTATCCTTCAATCCTGACTGCCAAGTTTCTGTGATCTGGCTAGTTATCGTTCAAGATTGCTTTCTCTGGCCCTCTGTCTTTTCCATGGGATCCACAGTATCTTGGTATCTTCAAACATTGGGCTGCAACTGGATATGTAGAGACGAACCCTTAGGAAAACTGAGCTGGCAGGAATAAAACTGCTTGATGTTTCTCTGGCATCCCACCAAAAAAACACCAAAATGCCACTGTACGAGAAGTAATTTAAGGAAAGGTTGCAGGCAAATCCTGTAACAGCACACTATCCCCGAGCAACAAGAGACGAGGGGGGGTTCCAGTACTAAGCACTAGGGATGAACACACAGAAGCTTAGGTGATCATTTTGTTACAGGAAAAGTGAGATGTAAAGGCAGTAAAAAGAGATTGTGGGAATACTTCAATAAGGGCTAGAAATGGAATAGATTTACGAGCATGTCACAGGCGTCTACTCCATGCAAGTCATCTCTGTGGCTAATGCATTTGTTGCAGAGATCCTTGGGTAACACATAATTAAACAAGCCTTTGCAATGCAATAGGTCTCACATTTACTAGAGTTTGAGCTATTGGCATTGTAAATGACAAGAGCTTAAATTCTCGCAAATGCAAGACCTATTGCATTGAAAATATTTTTTGTTGTTTACAGGGTCCCCATGTCACGCTTTAACGTTAATAGAGGCCGCACCCACTTCTTTAGATGAGCCGCATCTGAACAAAGGGGTGCAACCGCCAATAAAGCGAAAGCGTGGAATGGGGCGCTTTTACAAGAAATGCTTTTTTTGTAAAAATATATTATCCTTGTAAAGTAGCTCAGTGGGTATGCACTCACTGCAAACAGCTACATGTAAACTGCAAGAATACATTTCAGTCCTAACAGGTTTTAGCACAAACCTTTGTTTAAAGTTGATAAAATGGCCAGAGGAAGTAGTAGTAACACCTATTAATTGCCAAAAACTACTGTTCTGGCTTTTTAATTGCCATTTTCTAGTGTAATAACACACAGAGCTATATATCCTTCTGTCTTGGTTCTTTCTATTTCATGACTTTGAAACCAACAAAAAGACCCATCTTTTCTCCCTGGGACTGGCGTCCCAACGACTTTTGACACCTTTTTAAGGAGCAAGGACACAATTCAGACATTACGACCTGCTGATTGCATTTCAAGTGAGGGATTTGGTGCAGGACTGTAGTGGGTTTAAGTGTCTCCAATCCTGGCTTTTCCCCTGCACTCTGCTACTCGGCTCCATACGTGAGCTGCCACCACTCCTTATGTCCCTTACACAGGCAGATGATGTGTGGGGTCAGCCCGGAACTCATTTCCGACATACGGCTAACTTCCAGAAATCTATATGGAGCCCGTTTATGCAAACACTGGCTTTAGGCAAGCAGCAATCCAAGACGAGCACCGGGAAAAGCTTGCAGATGTAGCCTTAGCATGCAAGTACAATAATTATTATTTGTAACCTTTTTTTTGTTTTTTTACTGCAAGCGCATACCACAAAAATAGAAAGGAAACAGATCACCAAATAAATGTACCCCCCATATCTTTGCCACAAAAATATAACATAATAAAAAATAAACATTGAATTGTCTGTTTTACTGGAACTTAAAAAAACAAGCCTTTTCGTTTTGACATGCACTTTCCAATACTTTTTATGAAGGCGACAAGAAGCAATCGTCACCAAATGAGGCTTCAAACTACAGGCAGTAACAAAGTCACAGTGTCAAATAAGCATACTTTAAAAGAACTTTGTCTGTGACTGAAGAGAAAGGTACTATTTTTAAGTCAATGTGAACAGTATGCATAAGCTTTGTACAGGTAAAGTGAAGCGATCAAAGGGGTAAAATCGGCTTACTCATTTGCCCCATGCTGTGGTTAAAGCAAGCAAAATATGAATCACACTTCAATAGATAAAGCCTCCTTACCAAAGCCCCTTTATATAGGCATAGTATGTAGGAGTATTATGGAAGACAATAGTATGGTGAGTCAACTAAAGCGGTCTTAAAGGCATGACCTAAAAAGCAGCTAATGTATGAGAAACATGATTAATGTGAATTGTTAAAAAATCAGTGTGAGCAGATTTTGAACACCTAAGGACACATAATTGATTAATCAACAGGGCTCAGAAAGACAGAAAACACCAACAATGAGGCATTAGGAGTGAGCAAAAGGAATCTTTACACATTGTATCATCTGTGTCAGCTAAACTGCTGTCAACTGGGAGGGGGGGGTGTAGTGTTGGAACATTGGTCCTTCCACCATCTGTACCCCAGGTTTCTAACTTATCGACATTTACTCTGGAAAACAACATGTTATGATTACATGTGTTATGTAATCATACCATCTGCATTCCTTCTCCATGGTTGCCAACCTTGACTCTCTTCAGTTGGAGTTGGGAAACGCTGAAGAGAGACCTGCAGGACAGAAGACTTATTTTTATAATCCTGGATGGCTTCAGACTCTTTATTTAATGTGAACCCTTGCTTCAGGGAGCAATGTAATTACACACAGAAACACATGAAAATCAGCTTCACTCCACGTTCAGTCCATGGCCCATGAAAACTGGTACACGTGCTAAATGTATATACATTTTCAGTGAACGATGGTAAAAACAGGGTTTGTCCTCTTAAATCCGGGATAAATGGTCACCCAACCTTAAACAAACATTGGTAAAGCCAAGAGGTCCCGTCTTTGAGACCAACTAGTGGAGAAGTGTGGCTCAATGGTTAGAGCGGCAGACCCTGATGCAGAGGTCTAGCCCGGGACCAGGGTTCAATTCCCCGCCTCTGCGGGTCTTGGGCTCAAAATTCCACGGACCTGATAATTCTCGCCTCGGTGCCTATTCCAATCATGGAGTCCCACTCTGCAACTCTGGGCAATAGCTTGCTTAACCGCATGC
Source organism: Lissotriton helveticus (assembly GCF_964261635.1). NCBI lineage: Eukaryota > Metazoa > Chordata > Amphibia > Caudata > Salamandridae > Lissotriton > Lissotriton helveticus. Next base: position 723,848,000 of record NC_136069.1, read on the forward strand.
GCACTAGTGGTTTTCCCGCTGTGTGCTGCGTTTTTGTCAAACTTGCGTTACATGACGAGCTCAGCATCAGCGTACGACAGGCGTACATCAGCGTCGAAGGGGTTAATCTCCACAACGGCCCCCACAATGCTAAGGATGCCTGGCCTCCACCTTGGGGGTGCCCAGGAGTGGACACCTCACAGGGAAAGCCAGGATGGGTTCCACAGCGGTATTCGTACAAGCGCCTTGAGACCCTTGCGGGTGAGTAGTGCACTATACAAGTATCAATTGACCATTTTTTTTATAACTAGTTCTGCCAAAACATTTTGTTGATGCTGTACACCATACAGCAGGAACAAATGGAGAAACAAAAGGCACAAGCACCTTGTTTGCATGCGTGATGATGTATGCTCCCATGTATAATAAACAATCACACATGTAACCACGCATGGGTACTTCAAGAAAGATTTGTGTCGCTTTTCTTTCTATTTACAGCTCCGAAATGTATCAGTACATAATTTTTCATATAAAAAAAGCATGAAAACATCTTTTTTAGTATTAAAATTGTTTAAGAAAATTGTTTTAAAAAATAGGACTGTGGACGCAGGGGCAGCAGGGGATGAGCGGGGGGAGCACCGGGGAGCAGGTGGGGTATGGGAAAAGTGACATATGAAAAAGAGCAACACAGGGGGAGGGGGGTTAAGCACTCAAGTGAGAGTACTACTGAACACCGAGGAGGGAAGCACACGGTTTCTAGAGAACAACATGGAGCGCAGAGGAGTAGCACATATGAGAGATAACTGGAAAACACATGCACTCTTGTGGCATGCTAAGGCAAAACAAAAAAAGTTTTACCCTAAAAGTGAGCAGTGGAAGTACATAACCAAAGAGGATATGCTCCAGGGGATGGTCAACTACCAAGTCAAGCCATCAATTAAGAGGCAAGCAAATGAGAGTGACAACAATGCAAACCATTGGTAAGCAGAAGGAGGGTTTTAAGCCTACAGTAAGTTCTTTGTAAGCTAACAATAGGTCTTTTCAACCAGAAATCTGTGCTGTATGGTAGGCTTTACGTAAACATGAGAAAAAGCATCACTAACTCCAGTTGCTCCACAATGGTTGCTGGTGACACAAGTATACATTTCACAAATCATTCCTTTTGGCATCTGTCAGTACTGCGTTCTGGTGCCAAGAGACTCAAAGGGGTGAACATTTGCTTTTTTATAAATACATAGCTCGATGGATGGATTTCAAAGTACGTTATTTTTATTATCAGAAAGCCAGTCAGTCAGTCAAATAAACTTTATTTCCGCAATTGCTGCCATAAAAGCACGATAATATAACATTTATAAATGCAACATCATAAAATAACTTACTAAAAATTGGAAGAAAATGGAAAAAAGAGCAGTTAGTAATACTATTAACATTTAAACCCCAGGTAACAAGAAGGTGACAATAAGGAGAGGATCACGCCCCCTCGTGTTATTAACCCATGTAGTGCATTAGGCATAGGCAGATATATCAATTAAGGGCAATTTTTAGCAGCATATTGGAAAATGTCATCATATAGCACAAGCCATTTAAAAATATAAAATAAACTGAAAAACAAAGTTAAAAAAGTAAGCATCAATTAATAGCATTTAAAATCAGGGAAATTGATCTTGGATAAAGCAACACCATTTCAAGTCTCAACCCTACCTTTTCACTAAACATCTGCATTTGCACCACATTGCAAATAGAAATTTTGTTATAGCAGCGACAAAAACCAGATGTGTATCATTCTTTAGTAACCTAAAGACCTCTCTATGGTTTCTTATTCCTGAGTTCCTGCAAAGTTGTAGAACCCATTTGGATCTAGCCACCTTATATGCAGGGCAAAGAAAGGTCACATGGGTCTCCGTCTCTTCTGTCTTATTGCACCCAGGACATAATAGTTTATTGGCACCCACCCAATTGTTAGTAAATGCATAAAGGGGGAGCGTCCCATGACGAAATTGAAGAAACAATTTCTTGGCTGCAAGAGGTTGAATAAGGTCTAAGGCCGGCTCCAAGTTATAGTGCAATTTAACATCTAAGAACCTGGAGGTTAGACTAGATGACTCAGTCGACCGGATGATACACATCAGTCGGTGTTCTTTCAAAGTAGAGGTTAGTGACTGTTTGGAAGTAACAAGACAAGACTCCTCTGGTGAAGACCACAAGTCATTTCTCCCTATTTTACAAAATGCATCCCGAATATAGGACAGCCAAGGGATTTTCCCCGCCCCCAAAATAGGCATAACTGATTTTGATTCCTCTCTATAGTTTATAAGCTCTGGGGTGCTCCATAGCCGTCGCCAGTAAAGGAGTGGGCGAAAGGCTATCAAATCTGCAATGGGGCGAATGCCCAGGTCCATCCCTAAGGGGATTAAAGGGGTGCTTTGAGGGAGACCCAAGAGTTGCCTTAAGAAATTGTTTTCAGTCACTGTTAGAGTTTTAATCTGACAGTGGCCCCAAAGTTCAGCTCAGTATAAGGAGGCTCCCCTTGCTTGAACTTTGTAAATTTCTGCAGGAGGGCCAATGATCTTTATGGCGCAGCTCCTATGAACTTTTAAGATCCCCCCCACTTGCCTGAATTAATTTAAAATTCGCCTTGGTAATCTGCTGCCCCCATTCCATTTTGTCATTTAGGGTAAGGCCCAAGTAATCAAAAACAGGCACCCTCTCTAACGGCCTGAGATCCATTTTAGGTTGTGGGCAATTTGTAGAATCTGCATGGAAGACCATATACTTTGTTTTCTTTATGTTGACCTCCAGATTCCTTTTCTTACAAAACAAGCTAAATTCCTCTAGGACACGATGCATCCCCATAGGTGTTTTAGATAGGAGCAGCATGTCATCCGCAAACATTAATGCTGGTATTTTGCGGTTAGCAAGTTTAGGAGAATCTATATCCTTAACTGCTAAAAGATCCTCGATTAGCCCGATTAGGAAGAGGGAGAAAAGAGTTGGTGTGAGCACGCAACCTTGTCTCACACCCTTCTCTACAGGGAACGGAGCTGAAAGTTCCCCTCTATTCCCGAATCTTATTTTGGCAAAGGTACCTTCATGGAGGCATTTAAACTGTTGGCAAAGGTTTACCAGAAAGCATATTAGCACTGTTCTTGTACTGTACATTCTTCTGGGAAGATACTGGTGAAAAGGGTATTTGTCAGAAGAACCGAGAAACGAGAGCATTCCTTAACACCTTCCGTCTTTGTACTTCCAAATGTTTAAATGTGTGATACCTCCATAAAGCACCTATTGCCATTTTTTAAGGTCGTCTTGTGATAACCAGTATAACTATCTCCCTCAGAAGTTCTTCCACCGATTGTAGGTGTTTGCACACATCCCTTAATCATTACAACACTACGGTATTGTTGAGACTACATCACCTGAAATGGCGATGGGCTGTGAAATAATAAATTGGGATACCCACTGTATGCTATTTTCTAACATTTCCAACTGCATTTAGCAATATTTTTTCTTTTGGTATTGTTCTACATTTATTCGTTGGTAAGTGTAAAACCGTATTCTCAGACATAGATGTAAGTAGGTTTTTATTGCTTTAAATAATGACATACAATAAAATAATTCCCTCAACTAAGCATATCTGCACGTTTGCAGCTATTTAGGATTTATTATCTCTTTTTCTGACTCTCTTCAGTCAATAAACACAGCTATGTGTTAGGTCACATGACAATAGCAGGTAGAGACACTCAAAAGAAGAGGCAAATTATGTATTTTTCAGTTCACGAAGATAACTACAGATACCCAATCAGATCGTTTTCCACCTGTAAAAATTATTTTAAAAAGGCAAACTGGGAGCCCTGTTAACAATGTATGCATACAGTCAACCTCCAATTATGTCATATCACAAGAAAGCAAGAAACAAAAGCAGGTGACAGCTTGAATTTGGTCTCTATGAAATTTTAGCTTAATAGAAAACAGCTTTGGAAGGTCTAACTGATCACCAATTGGACATCTTAAAGAAGTTAGCTTATCAGTACAGCACAGACCTTTCCCGAAGAGTTGGCAGGCTGCTGCAAAAGAAAATAGCGCTTGGAAGTGAGTCTCTGAAACAAAAGCATTCTCTGCAAGCAAATCTGGCAAGCAGAAATATTGTTTCACACAGTGAAAACAGAAAGGTATAATATATTCCAGCTGTTGACACATTTTTCCTGTTCCGCTGTTACTTAAGGGAGAGGTTACCGAGAGGAGGACTGTACATAAAAAGGAAGTCCTCGACATTTACACTCCCACTGCATCCCCACCCTTGTTCGAACTATAAACATGAATATAATATCACACAAAAAGTAAATAATCAAGAACATTTGCCAGATATATATCCCTTTGAGTAATAATAACAGTGCTTATGTCCTGCAGCTCTCATGGAATAAGAACTCCCTCCCTCCGAAGAGCACACCATGTCCCGTCTCCTCCTCATGTTACCGCTGAGCAATGCCTAAGAAATTTCACTTTACAGTCGCTACACTTCACAAATCTGAACATCTGTATTCCATTTTCACCCTTACATTAACAATTTTTTAGATTACAATAACAGTAAATTGACTTAATCTCAACACTCAATATGCACCACATAGCATAAATCACATAAAGTTCTTTCTTCCAAGACACTCTACTTCGATATAAAACCAAATCTCCTAGGCATAGTAGACACATCTTCAATCTATTAAAAACCTACACTCCTCTTTTTCAGATGAGTTGTTAGATTTTTTCATTATAAGACTCTTCTGTCTCAAGAAAATATGCTTTCAGAAGAACATTTGCAGTTTTCATCTCAACAGCGTTGATGCATTGAAATGATCTTTGAAATAGGATTGTTAAAAAGCAGTAAAGAATCCTGTATCCGAGTAATCGATTTACAAGTAATTAGTTGTTACCATTGGATCATCAATATATTCATTCAGTATAGATCTCAATGGGCTAACCAACCCTAAGATTAGAAATTAATATTTTTGAAGACTGATTGGCCTATCCCGGTCTATGCTCATAAATGTGGCATATCACTTAAAATAAGGTGTAAAGTGATGCCAATATTGCTGCTTTGGAAACTTTTAGTAGTGGAATGTGGCCTCTGGAATCTTCCTTCTTGTCTGGTGCAACTTGGGGTGACCAAGAAAACATGTTGCCAGAAAAGAACACAACTGAAACACCGCTGGCTTAAAATGTGCCTCTGCATACCGATTTGATCAAAAGGTATGCTATTCTTTCAGGAACTATCAATTCAGGTTTTACCTAGCTAGAGAAATGTTTGCTAGCGCATGTCGTGTAGGTACCATTCCGTGGCTGCAGAAAGACTGGGCAATAAATGCAATTTAAAATCTTAAAACCGTTATAGGCCAGGTTGTTTGATACGATCTTTAAAATAATGCTTTTCCATTGGTTATGCAGAAGCTTGCACGACTAATTCCAGTGAAAACATTCAACCCCCAAGTGATTTTTAGCCACTTTACCCGTGGCCACATTTTCTCAAATATCTAAGGGAACTGTTAAATAAGTCTTTTCAAAGCAATCACCGCTCTCACCCTTTAAACACAATGTTATCATGGTTTTACCAGCCTGAAGCTCCCCAACTGTGCTACAGCAGATTCAGTGATTTCCGTATAAGCAGCTGCACTAATTTTCACAACCACAGCAAAGTTTTGCCTGCGTGAACTCCTTTTGAACAGTGCGGATTCAGCTTCTTCTGCAATGGAGCAAGTGTGGATTTGGTTGGGCAAAGGTGAAGGTCCTTCACAACAAGGGGAATGTCCGACCATACTCTGGGGGGCGAGGGTGAGAGAATAAGAATAGAGGGCCGACATTCTCTTTGAATTTGGAGGGCAAGGGAGTTGAATGGGAAGAAGGTGGGCACAATGAAAATTCTCCCCAATTAACCGCATGCGTGCGGCGGCTTTTCCCGCTGTATGCGGCATTTTAAAAATTACCGCGTTACATGACTAGCTCAGCTCGTCATCAGCACCCGGCAGATAACGCTGATGACGAGCTGAGCTCGTCATCAGCATGGAAGGGGTTAAAGAGCAGTTTCCCTCAATATGGGAGGAGTGCGGTTATCATAAGAAGTGCCTTTAAATCCACCTTTCTCTCTCTGCTGGCAAAGGGTACTCTAAGGGAGTAAATCAATCTGTCTAGATAGCTTGGTTGCCTAGAGGGGGGAGGAGGGTGGATGGGGGGGGAATATGTGGGGGGGGGGGGAGGATATAGTAGCATGACCGGTGGTGTACCAAAGTATTCATTTCTCTCTCTTTTTTGATAGACCTGGGAGCAACGGTATACCTACAAAAAAGGGAATCCCAGGACTTGTACACTTGAAGAACTAAATGTAAAGTAAGGAGATACTACGCCTAAAAAAAATTCTAAAGTCACACTTCTGAATCTATGATGTCTTATTTGTGTGGCAAGTAGGCAGCTGGGATGTAGAAAAACAAGCAATTCACCATGTTGAGTTGTAGAGGACAGATTATACAAATGCCAATACACAATATGTAGACTATTGTTATTTGTAAACAAATGATTTTTGATTCAAAGGTCTCCAGAGCTTTTCTTAACAACAACCCCGTGCAGTTATTATTTTTAATAATTTCTTATTGAGATTTTCAATTTTAATAACACTGAATAACAAAAACATGCTTGGGCCATCACCATTATTTGAGTTCGTTGTACGTGCATGTTCAAAGATGTAGTCACATTAATAAAGCATGGAGCTATATCTCAGCTGAGTTTGTTTACTAAGCTTCTAGTAGTGATTATTACCATTCATAGATCTGGTTATGGGTTTCCCATTAAATTACGTTTCCCGCTCTCCCTCAGTAAAGTCAGTCAGTCAGTCAAGTGCAAGTTTATTACAGCATGGTCAATTAAACATGGTACAATAAATAATATCAAATCAGCAATGTATACTATTACACCCTGCCACCCTAAAATAAATATACTCCATTTCACCACTCTTGACCAGCAAATAAATATATTCCCACAGCACAAAAAACATCTAAAAACGATATTACAATTAGAAATGTTACTGCTTCCATTCAAGAATTTACAACGCAATTCTTCCAAATTTCAACCTGAAGCTATAAAGTTAGATAAAGTGAAGAGGATTATCATGGAAAAGGGGTTTCTGAGGGGAAGGCTATGTACCTTCATATCGGCATATGCACCTAACACAGGTCAACAGGCGTTCCTGTCCTCCTTGCTCAATATGCTGGGAGGATTTGCGAAGGGGGCGACAATATTTATGGGGGACTTCAATCTCACGTGGCATGAAAAATTTGATAGCACCCACCCTCACAGAGCGCCCACAGGCAGTTTTCCCAAATCAATAAAACACTCCATACACGCGATAGGCTTATTAGATGCAAGGCGGCAAGTACATTCTGATACCAAAGATAACTCCTTTTCTCATGTTCATCAAACATATTCGAGATTAGCTTATATCTTTATAAGCCAGGTGTTATTGGGGTCCCTTCAGGATGCAAAAATCTTGCCGATCTCTATCTCTGATCACAGCTTAGTAGCGATTAGTTTCAATTGGGAAAAGGGCACCTCCAAGATGCCAAGATGGTACTTTCCAGTTTCCCTGACCAGAGACAAACTAATACATGAGGAATTACGGGGGCGATCTCGGAATTATTTCGACTAAACCAACCTCAGGATACTTCTCACCTGACTAATTGGGACGCCTTTAAGGCAGTCATAAGGGGAAAATGTATGGAGCGTAACTCAGCCTTAAACAAACAGAGAGCTAAGGAGAGGAAAGCTCTAGAGGTGGAACTAGAGGCTGCTGAGAAGGAGCAAAAGCAGAACCTTTGCGCCTCTTGCAGCGCACACTGAGCGCCGTAAGGGGGAAGGTAAAAGTCATCTATGCCAATAGATCGGAGTTTAACCTTTTACGAATGTGCCATGTCACTTATGCACAGGGCAATAAGATAGGCTCTCATCTCGCACGACAATTAAGGAAAAAGGAGTACATAGAGGGAATACTGGATTCCGGGGAACCCTAATGAATGCGGACACAGACAAGGCAAAAAATTGGGGGAATTCTATTAAGAGCTGTACACTAAAGACTATCTAGATGAAGCGGCACAGTGTCGCTATTTACAGTCGCATAGGCTTCCACAAGTTCCCCAGGCTTGAAATGAAAATCTCAATGCCCCCATTACAGAGGAGGAGGTGGCAAAGGCAATTGCGGCACTTAAACCTAATAAATCTCCGGGCCCAGACGGCCTAGCTGCCAACTTTTACAAAACACCTTATAGCGTACAAAATTATTCAACGCAATGGCAGAAGGCGCAACTACCTCGCAATCAATGGAAGAAGCCATCATTTCGGTTTTCTACAGACCTGCGAACAATCCACAAAACTGCGCCTCATATAGGCCCATAGCGCTCCTAAACCTGGACGCCAACTTATATTCTTCGATTTTGGCGGAGAGGTTGGAGGACCTGTTGCCAGGGTTAGCCGAACCTGATTAATCTGGCTTTATTCAGGGCAGGCAGACTCACAACAACATCTGTAGAACCTTATATTTGATTGAGAAAGCTTCCAAGTTTAAGAAACCGTCAGTTGTGGTGGGTCTGGATGCGGAGAAGGCATTTGACAGGGTGGACTGGGCGTTTCTCTTCCTCACACTGGAATACTTTGGGTTCAACAAGCCATTCATAGATATGATCAGGGCTAACTACGTACTGCCCCGCTCCAGAGTCCTGGTCAATGGGATTAGTTCGGCTCTCATCCCCCTCGAGAGGTGGGCAAGACAGGGCTGCCCGCTCTCGCCTCTACTTTTGCTCTGAGTTTAGAACCTTGGCGCTCCGAGTCAATGCGGCGTCAGATATCCGGGGTATTTCCTTTGGAGACGAGGAGTATAAAATATCGATCTTCGCTGATGACGTGTTGCTATCCCTCACTTCCCCTGCCCAATCACTACAAGCATTACAAAGGGAATTGCAGTAATTTGAGGTGGCATCGGGTCCTAAAATAAACTTGTCAACGTCTTTTATACTGAACCTCACACTTTCGGAGGGCGAAAGTACCAGGCTTGGGGAGCTCACTTCGTTGCAATGGACTAAGCACTCATTGAACTACCTGGGCGTCCATTTAACTCCAAAACTGAAAGGCTTATTTAAAACTAACTATGCCTCCACTGCTGCTTCAAATCCAACAAGATCTCAAACGTTGGAAGCCTCTCTTCATATCATGGCTGGGGTAAATCCATGCTATTAAAATGACTGTACTTCCCAAACTGTTATACCTGTTCCAAGCCCTACCAATAGATTTAGAGAGGGGATTCTTGGCCAGATTACGCACTCTCACTATTCGTTTTATCTGACAAAACGTCAGATCTCGACTTCCCTTCCACACACTGCGTTGTATGAGAAGTGAGGGAGGAGTGGCACTCCCAGACTTTGAGCTATATTTTAAAGCTGCTCAGTTAAGAATTCTGACAGACTGGTCAGAAAAAGAATCCGAAAAACATTGGATACACATGGATAGGGCAGTAGTGGGTAGGACATCTGGGATGTGAAATGGAAGCCTATAAAGGACATACCACCGAACGCATATCTTAGCACCCCCGTTCGCACTACACTCAAGGTTTGGGATGAGGTTTACAGGGTTGGAGATTCGCCATACACACTGATACATTTGAACCCGGAATTCCCCCTGGCGCTCCACGAGGGCCCATTTGACGCATGGAAGGAAGGCGGGTGCCTGATGCTCTCCGATCTATTTCATAACTATGACATCCTAAAGTTTGATAGCTGTCGGAGGATTTCAATGTTCCACTAAGTGAACACTTACACTTCCTTCACCTTCAACATTGGGCACTATAACCACAGGTTCGGGAGGCTGTCACGCGAGATAAGACCCCGATAGAGAAATTCGTTCAGAAGTTGGGTTCAATGAGGGGAATAATTTCCTTTCTATACAACCTCCTTCACACTACTACACATGCACCGAGACCCTAATACATGCAGGCATGGGACCAGTGGGCAGTAGTGAGATCTCAGAAGCTGAGTCGAAGCAGCTGTGGAGGGACATGGCCAAAGATAACCACTCACTAGATCTAAGAGAAGCACACTATAAGCTTCTCTTCGATTCGTACTTATATTCGTCCAAACTTAAAAAGATGATCCCAGAGACGTCTGATTTATTGCTGGAGGGGATGTAGCCTCTTAGGAGATTTCGGTCATATATAAAAAGAAGAACTGACGTCAGCACGTGAGGGCGGCGTCTAAGTACTCCGGCGACGTCCTCCTGGCGCCAACGACGACAGACACGGAGCCGCAGACGACGCCTACTGACGCGCAGGGGTACTGCTACGCAAAATTATCCGGATCCAGTCAAACGCCTGGGGATATTCTAAGGTAAGGAATCTAATACTAACCTGTTTCTTTCAGATATGGTGGGATTGCCCTACAATACGTCCCGTTTCGGAGGAAATTCTATCGCATATGAATGAGATGCTGGGATATCCTATTCCAACAACCATGGAGGGTGCCCTGCTGGGCCTGAGAGTACCAGAACCACAGCACCAAACCAAAGCTGATAGAGCTACTATGGGGGCTTGCTTAGGAGCAGCCAAGATAGCGATTGCAGCAGCCTGGAAAAAGAAGGCAGCGCCAGTGGTTTCACAGTGGCATTCCCGCTTATGGAGGATCCTGACCACGGAAAGGATGGGGGATGGGTTTAGGGACGAATATAAAAACTTTGAATATTAACGTGACCCGCTGGTTGCCTACCTGACAAAGGGCCTTCCCTTGGTGGTCTGCCTCCCTACACTATGGAACATGCACCCGTTTCAGTTTTTGTTGAGATATGAGGGAACACCTGGCTGGACCTGCTATTCACCGGTAAAACGCAGAAAGACAATACACATATATTTGACCTACAGACCAACACTCGGAAACTCTAGCATTTACCCTCTACTTGTTTTACCCTCTACAAGTAGAGGGTAAATGCTAGAGAGGGAGGGCAGGGAGGGCTGGCAGGGGGTCATATTGTTTTGGATTGTTTAATAAATTAACTTGTAAACAGGATGAGTGGGCATGTATGAAAAGAGACGTGTTGATTCCCCCACTGTTAGAAACTGTAATTTCATTAGATGGTCATTCAAACAGGAAATTGGTACTCTTTTCTTGTCAATGTGAATGCTGCCATCATGTGTTTGGTTAAAATGCTCAATAAAAAGAACTTTGAGAATAAAACGAATTTACAACGCACTTGTTTGACTGGTTAACTACCCCTTTCCTTTTATAAACATAAATGATCCAATAGAATGTGTATTGGAATATTTCATGTTTATTCCACTTTTATGCACCACTACTCCCGCAACCCCTATTTCATTTAAATGCTTCACTATAAGAAATTAGGTAACAGGTTGAGGGTTGTGAAACCCTTCTAACTCAGCAACCACAATTCTTGTCATGAAAAGCCCAAGCCAACTCTAAATTAACCTTGATCAGCCCTCTGGTAGCTTGGCTCAGAGTAGTCAGGCTTAACTTAGAAACAATGTGTAAAATATTTGTGCAACACTTCCAACAGTAAACCAGTGAAAACACCACACAAAAAGGGTTCCACACCATTTTAGAAACATACAGTAATTCGCAATAATTAAGCCCAAAAAGACAAAACTCCAGTGAGTAGAACCGGAGATATACAATTTTGAAGATTAGTGAAAATAGAACCAAAAAGTAATCTTTCTTATGTATATGCCTTATTTCGACCTATTATTCCGACCTATTTCCAGCTTTGTGGAACAATTGACGTTACTGTTATAGAGGAAATGCCACGAGGAAGTACTGAGGTAACCAATCAACATTGGTTTTAATTGTTACTGCTAGAAGGATAACTGACCCGGCTGCTCTTGACAGCAGAAGTGCCATGTTAACTTCTTTTAACATGCTCACAGAAAACCTATTTAATAATTCTACATTATACTCATATTCCTCTGGAATGGGCTCGTGGTAACCTTTACTATAGGTTCCTTCCAAGCAGTTTACCCATGTCACTTTTGGGGTCATAATAGTTACTGTGTTTTCCTACTTCCCACATCAAACTGAACACATTCCCAAATTAATATTGAATTTCTAGAGAATACGGCAGATATCATTTGTTCCCGATTTGCATTACATAAAAAGCTTATTTTGCAAACTAGCCAGTACACAATAAGCATCAAAGCCTCGATGAATTCTTCTCCCTTATCCAGCAACACCCATCTAAAACATCTAGAACAAGTACAAGTACATCAGGTAGCTTGAGGAGTAACATTGATCTCGGTGAAAGGAGAAGAGGAGGAATCAGGAGCCCAAAGGGGACTTTAATATTCTTCTACCTAGAAATAGCTTCCACTAAGGAAAGTATTTATTTTTGCAAAAAAGACACCGCTTGCTTGCAACTAATCTATAGTTTGAAAGATACTGCATAAATCACCACTGTTGATTCCCAACTCATAAGCTTAGTGGTTGCAGAACCCGATCTGCGAGTCGGAGAACCGGCTGTTCTTACCCGTTAAGCCAGGGTTTGCATGGGGTGTCTCAACCAGGCTTGCACAGTGACACTGGCCACCAGCCAGGTATGTACCTCTAGGTAGGCAGGTCAGCTTCTACAATGCATGTATCTCTGCTTTAAACAGAATATTGCTGCTCACTGCAATCGGTTTTGTTGAAACAAATCAGCATACATTTTCCGTTTAGATTAGGTGCAAAGAATGGGCCAACAGGAACAATATCACACTTCTCAGACAGGATTTCCATCAAAACATCACTTTTGATGAAGCAATGTTTGGATATTTGCAACTTGAGCTATTTTTTAATTTAAAAAATAAAGCAAGTCCTTCAAAAAGGGCTACTGACTTTTAACCAATCAAAAAAAAGATGCATGCCTCTGCGCAAACATGTTCCTTGACAAAATGGTTTTGAGGCTCGCAAGAGCAACAAAAACATTAAACAAGCAATGACAATGCCAGTAGTTTTGGCGTTTGTGCAATAAATGCATTTTAACAAAACGTCACTAACATACTACACAGGTACCGCGAGACCAACAACAGTATGAGATATCCGACAACAAATAAACTGTACAAGGCAGATGATAGTAGCAGCAGTGGGCGGTAGCAGCATCTAAAAGAAGAGGCGAGTGTCTAGGTAATGAACTAAGGTGGATCCCTGATCCGGAATAGACATTAGAGATTTCAGCATTTTCCAAAAGGACTGCAAGCTTGAGGGTTGCTTTCATGGCTAGGTTTAAGAAACATGTGCTGTACTATTCACTGTTTAGACTAGCTTTTTTCTGAAAATTTCTTCTGAGGGGGTTGATCCCTCACAAACCCATTGGAGAGGGTCAGGTTCACTCACTGCACTCCCTCGCACAGTCCATTGAGCGGTCGACTTGAACATTTTTACTATATATGGTTTTGCTCACCAGTCCTGCCCTGTGGGCGCTGCAGGAGAGGACGCAGTCATGTGGAAGGTAAAAGCAGAGTGGTTGTTGCCAGCAGACCGCACCAAAGAAGCTGCCAGTGTAGAAAGAAGACAGGATTTCATCTCAGGAACTGCAGTTGTGAGTTAGGGGATGACGAGTAAAAAGCAAGAGGTGCTCACGGCTAACGTAAGGACACATTAGCAGTACAGTACAGTGTTAGAGAAGCAATAAATCAATACCAACAGGTAGCTATTTGGTGATTTTTAAGAGCAGTAGCATGAAGTCAGAAGTAGGGAATTTAGTAGGGCATTGAAGACCAGCAGAGCTCTATGGGTTGCCAGAGTATCAAATCACAGATAAAGCTGCTGGTTAGTATTAGAATTGATCCGGGTTAGCACCATTTTCGTACAGCTGGTATGGTAAGGGCGTAGCTCTGTGGGCCACTTCTAATGTTAACATGATGAGGTACAGCTCTGGGCTGTGCAGTCAAATGATCCAGCTGAAATCAGTACGATCAGTCGCAGTTTGTGTTATTTCACAGCCAGTGGCATGAAGGCCCCAAAATAGCCCATGTACAACCACACCCCTCCATCACTTACTCAAGTTCACAGTAAGTGGCAAGAGGACTTGACTGGTTCAGATCCACAAGAACACCATTCATCCCCCAAGCTTCACCAATTCGCTGCCCCAAATTTAGTTATTATTCAGAAGCACATTATGATCAACACAACCCAGACACTGCAGAAATTGTAATGGACTTAATAGTGACCATTACCTGGTGTAGCATGGACTTTTTAAACACTGACCCTTTGTTTGATAGGTCTAAACAGCCCCAGGCAATAACGCTCCTTTTGAACCACTGATACTACACCAAATTGTTTTACCAAGAGCCACCTAAAGTGCCAGACATGCCTTAGACAGCCTCTTTGCCATACCCAAGACAATAATCACTGGAAACCAAACATTCATAGAGTGGCCACCACACCATCACCTTCCACCTCATCCTCTTTCAAAGAGAAACGTTTTTTCCTAACCACAACACCAAATACATTTGAAGCACTAGAAGAAAAGATGCCCCAAGATATTAGATGCCATCCTCAAGGGAACTACGCACAAACACTGCCAACAGGATTTGAGATCAATTTATTTATTTATTTATAAAGATATAGCATGACTTACATCAGCCTTTGATGTAGGTAGATACCAAACCAGTGCGCCCTCTGGATGACAACAAAACACTGGCAGTTCACCGAAAACATCGGAACACTGAAATAAAAAAAGAGCTCTGGAACAAATCACCAGAGAGCAGAAAATACAATAATTCAGTTTCTGTACAATGAAATGCAAGGCAGCCATCAGAAAACGAATTTGAAAGTACTACTTGACACGCATCTCTGACTCTTATTTCCATTCCAGGGGCCTCAAAAGGTCAAAGGAATTAAGGAGCTCTAGGGCCACCATTGTGGGCTCTGCCCTCTCACAACCATTTTAAGACACAGTAGCATCAAACTTTACTGCAATGCTGGAGGCCTAGAACCAGGGTTCTCAAAAGTCTGTATTGGAGGGCCAGATCCATGCCAGATTTTTAAGATCAGTGCATTTATCAAAATGAGGATATGCTTAAAATCGGACATGGATCCGGCCCTCCGGGACTGACTTTGGAGAACCCAGCCCTAGACTAATATGTACATAGAAATGAATGGTCCTAAGCTATTTTAGGTGTCTCAACATGACCAGCCAAACATTAAGGCCCCCTTCTATACCTTGCCTGTCCGTTCCAGTCACCGTACTATGCACAAGCATGGAGCACTATTCTGCAGGACAGTCCCCAAAGTGGATTAATCCGGCAGTCCGCGCGCTGCCCCCAAGAATGCAGAGGGAGACTCAGATTGATTGTGCACCTCTTACCAGCGACTTCGCTTGCTTTCCAGACTTACATATTCCCCCTTCTCGCTGGGGCCCACCCTTCCTCCTTTTACACACTCGTCCTCAATGATGTAGCAAGGACACCACTCTCCCCGGTCAGCTATTTCATTGCTCTCTATTATTACACACACCTCAGCAGGTTGCTAAATTTCACTTCTTTTTCTTGTTGTACTTTATTGATATCGTTTTTTACTTTTCTCGCACCAATGGGTAAACCACGTATACTGATCCACCTATTTAAGTATATACCTTTGGACACTCCACTGCTCAACTAGGGTACCCCCTATGTTGGACCCTTAGCATTCACTACCTGAGACCACTGTGCAGACTATTCTGTTTGATGTATGCGGCACTGGGCGGAAAAGCAGAGAGTTATGAATGTATTGTACATTAACCCATGTGTACGGCCACTAATAAAATATGTTCAAAAAAATATCTGGTCTGCCCACTCCATGCCAACAATATCTGCTCTGTTAATCCCGGTGCGCCTTCAAAGATATACTAATTTTAACATCAGCCGCGCTACAGCCAAAACCACAGTCCACTTCCTTTTTCTAAGGTGCAAGTCCATCAGTGGCAGGTACCTGTTTTGGGACATTGAAAATGCTGAAAAACTTCCTCCCACTTCTACCAGTCTCTCACCGTAAAACAGTTGTCCAGGCCTTAATGATATCGAGAACAGATTATGCCAACTCTTTGTATCTGGGACTTTCAGAGTACCTACTGGGTCGTCTGCAGATCATTCGGAATATGGCAGCCAGGGCCATCTTCCTAACTAGGCCCAGAACACATACCTCTCATCTCTTGTCCTCACTTCACTGGCTGCCAGTGAAAAAAAGAATTCACTTCAAAGCCTTAGTCCTGGTCTTCAAGGCTTTCCATGGGATCGGGGCCCCATATCTAAGGGAAAGATTTCAGCCTTACATGCCTCAGCGCTCCTTAAGATCTTCTCCCCAGTGCTTGATCTCGACTCCGAAGGTCAGGTTCTCCCAGGTAGGGGGAAGATCTTTCCAAGTAGTAGCATCCCGACTCTGGAATAGCCCCCCCCCTGCTGCGACAGATCCCGGACATTCTGACTTTTAGGCGGAATCTGAAGACGTGGCTTTTCCAGCTTTAGGCTTTTCTTGTACTGTGGTTGGGGGCGTTTAACTGACATAACATAACAAGTAATTCTTTTACAAATGGTTTCACAACAGCCAAAATAAAACTGCTCCTAAAAAACTAGTTCTAAACCTCACCGACTTGGCAAACTAAAGAGTCATCATCAAAAGACATTTCAAGTGTAAGGTAAATAAAAGAGAAGCCTTCAAACAATTATCAAAACACTTCCAACATAACAACTAAGTTGCTTACATCTAACCACGTCTCTGCACCGCTGAAACCTTCACAGACTATTGGGGGTCCCAACCTGACAAGCTTGGACAATTAAAGTAAATGAACCTATAAAAGATGCAATAGTAGAGAAGAACATTATTCATGATGGCCCAAAAGTATTCCAAGCCAGGCGTGGCACTGATTGCCATCTGAGACAACCTCGAGTCAACACCTCACCAGGATGATGTTGCAGTGTTCCTTCTACTTGTCGTTTCCATTGCTTTTAGCATAGTCCACCATCACACCCTACTACATAGGTTAAAGGAACTTGCAAAACAAGAATACACAGTGAAATTGATTGCATCTTTCATCACAAGGAGGCTCCAAATCATTAACAAACTTTCCTTACAATCTTCACCTTTCACAGTAGTGACAGGAATCCCTAACAGAGTCAAAATTGTACCCCTATTTTTCAACAATCACCTCCAACCTCTACACGGATAATGGCAAGAATGTCAACATTTCATGCTACAACTATGCTGATATCACTCTTATCTCCCGGAAGTTGGAAAAAAAGTTCATACAGCAGTGAATAATTGAATGATGCACAACTACCTACAACTCAAAGTACCTAAAACAGAAATATTAACAGGTGGAATCTAGTCTGGCAGAGAGCCATAGGCTACGTGGACCATGGAACACCTCGTCCCACTGCCAACGAAGTCAAAAACCATATTCTAATCAAATGTACACAGCTCTCCATCAGATAGATCAAGCCGTTAAATCCTCTTTGCTCACCCTCAAGATCTTGAGGCGCATTTTCCCACATCTTGAGTTTGCCTCAGAGGATGCAGGTCACAACTCCAGTAATAAACCTGTGGCTAGACTAAATTTACATATAAATGAGGGCTCCATGCAGGCTTCAGTAGATCTAAAATATTACCACATACTCCTCTTTTACCTGCAATCATGACCCCACATAACTCTGGATCTTCAAGCCCTTCACTAATTACCAGCCAAAGACAAAACTATTTTAGTGCCCTATGTCAATGCAAGTGGCTTTTTACATCATACTCAAAATTCACCCAAGAAGGAACCAGAGTGAGTTCAAAGGCAGAACTATTAGCACATATCCCTCAGCCCTGAAAGTCTTGTATGGATGGTGCAGCATTTTCATCACACACCACCAACATTAGGAACATACATTCTCCCCACTTGATTAAGCAAGCTCAGACGTCAACTCAAATCCTGAACAAATAATATGGAGGAGAGTCCTGGGTCTTCCAGGCTGCTCTACGCACAACTGAACAGGTACCAGCAGAATGCCTGTGTATAAGCGATGTTGATTGATACCCTCCTGTGCCTGTCCCCAAAATTGAGACCTCCAAAGGCTCTGCATATACTGAGCCATAGCCTGTTACCAACATGTACCCAACAGGAGAAGGCTGATATACCGGGGATACATACAGAAATTTTGCCTTGGCATGTGGCAATTTTGAAAGGATTCAAGGACCCCTAAGACGGCCAATTTCAATTAAATATTTAGCTCCATGGAGTGGAGAAGCTTTACAGAGGAGGATGCATGGGGGCAAGACAATACTATGAGCATTAACAACAAAAATGCAAAGCCAATAGTCCTGGAGTTGGTCGCCAGCCTTTTAGCATTTCTTGTATTGTTTTGTGATGGTTTTGTAAAACTTTATAGTTCAAGAAGCTGCTGAGCCTTCAAAAAACCAAAAAATAAAATAAAAAAATTGCCTCAAGTCAAACATTTGTTTTGGTCTAAAAAAAGCAAACATTACCGTATAACTCTCTGGTACTGATGAGAACTACTTTGGGTGTGGATGCGCTCCTTATTAAAGGGCAGCATGCCATAAGGCATATTGAAGTCAAACAATGGCTGAAGTGGGCTTACACATTTCCCTTTGATGCATGCTGGAGTGGGTGGAAGAAAAATGTGATGGGTGCACATGATTTTAGAAAAATCAAAAGGTCTTGGCTAACACACACCTAAAAATAGTCGATTGGTCTGGCATTGGCTGCCAGCCTCTTGAATTTGTGAAAGAAGGCGAGAAGGAAAGAAAACAGGAACAAAGAAAAATCAAGAAAGAAGGCAAAAATGAAAAAAAAAAAATCAAGAAAGAAATTTAAAAGAAGGGAAGAAAGAATGAAATTAAGAAAGAAGGCAAGGAAGGAGGGGGAAGCAAGGGAGGAAGGTACAGAGGTTGGAAGGAAGGAAAGAACGAACAAAAGAAACAAAAAAAGAAGGAAATTAAGAATGATGCAAAGAATGAAGGCAAAAAAGAAAGAAAAAATAGGTAAAAAATCAAGACAAGAAGAAATGATGTCAAGGAAAGAAGTTAAGAAACCAAGAGAAAAGAGAGAAATAGAGACAGAACAAAGAGTAAGAAACTAAGTGAGAAAGAGAAAAGAAGAGGGAAAAAAGAAAGATAGTAGGGGCTTGCAAGATTGATAGACAGAACTGATTATCTTGTATCCAGACTTCATGTGAGCTGATGTGAAATAGCAGCAGCCTGATAAACAAGAACACTCGGAAAGGAATTTACAGCAGCATTAATTAGCAGGAGATGGGATCTGATAAAACTGGGACGTGTCCTGTGGTCATATCAAAAGCAATCAGCTATCACATCAGATTTTAAACACTAACACTATACTAAAATAAAATAAAAAATCTGGCACGGAAGGGAACTACCTTGTGTTCAAATGTGCACCTTGTTAAAGAGCAAAATGCAGTCACTCAAAGTGAAGTTTACCAGTGGCTTAAATATGCTGACCTACTGCCCTGTGCTGTATGCTGTAGCGAGAGGACGTAACATGTGAATGACACAACAACAGTTCAATGGGTGAAGAAAAGTGTCTGAAAGCCCTTTAAATAAGTGTACCATACGTAGAGTTTACTTAAAATCAAAAGGTCTTGGCTAACGAAAGACCTAAAAAGAATGGCATGAAAGAAATGAAACTATATAAAACTAACAAATACTCGAAGACAAGGCATTCATAAAAATAGTGAATAATCAGACACAATGCTCTTAGTTTGCAAAGAAACAAAGCGAGCTTGTGTGAATTGAATACATTTAGCAAAGATACAACGTAGCAGGTAGCACCAATTTGAAATGTGTAGTATTGGTAATGTGTTTATCACCTGATCAACAAGGACTTTTGGAGACAAAAGTGTAAAATGTAATGCTAAAGGATATCACAGAAACCGTTTATTGAGTCAATCTCATAAAGACCGCCTTGGCATGGGCAGTGAGGTTGTCCGACATCTGGCACACTTTTATGAAGACAGTGTTACCAGTAATACAAACAGGCTCAGCATGATGTTCTATTAAAAGCAGCTTGCTGTAAAACTAATTATAATAAAAGCACACACATTTTCATTCAGACAGATTCTTTTTAGTCTCACTGCTGCAAATAGAATACAGAGTCCTGCCCCTTGTCTCTTCAATCACACAACAGATAGAATACCCACGTGACCACCCAGAAATCAAGTGGTTCCACAAAGGTATTTGGGCTACTGCAACCTTCACTATGCTCTAAAAGAACCAATAGGATCAATGGAGAAAAGTTACAGTTCTGGGACACTACCACTCCTTTCTGCTCAATACTATGAGTAAAGGACTAGGCTTGTCCTAGAGGAAAACTTGATCCTGCCTGAAGCTGCGACCAGAAGTGGGAACACGTGTGGAACTACCGTGGCACTACTACGTCGATTGACGAGATATTTTACAGAGAAACTTGGAATACAAACTAAAATAAATAGTACCCAGGTGTTTATTAGGGCTCTAATTCGTCCCGATCCGGTTATTACCGGGAGTGGAGATTTATCTTATCTGTTCTGGCAGGTTTTCATTTTATATGCCGGGTCCTCAAATGAATGAAAGGATGTGTTAACCATCAAGTCATATCATTAGACTACATTGGAGATACCTCCTCAAAAATCTTGTTGCAGCGTCACCAGTGAGATGATTGGAATCCATCCAAGGTTTTATCAATTTGAGTGATCAATACTCAGACACAACATTACTGTGGTGGCTAGAAGGATTACCTTGTTGGGAAATAACATACCGAACAGAGAGAAGTCAAAGTATTTGTTGTCCTGATAAAGATGAGCAATCATTAGGCAAAGCAATCGAAACGCGTCTACACTAATAAACAACATAATTTGTGAAGCAACTCGACCTATAGATACTGATTTATATGGTACTCGGTCGCAGTAACAACAATTGTTACACGAATATGTCCATTTCAATGACAAATTGTATTGTCTAATATTTGTCTCTCTCCTTTTGTGATTGATTTACTTTGTGTGTTTTATGTGGTAATGTGGTTTAGATCTCTGCTGTGACAGTTTTTATTGTGCAAAGCAATTTTTATTTATGTAAAGTTTTATGAAATACATTGTTTTTTAACTTCAGTTGTCAGGATTGTGCAGAATAAAATTGTGCAATTCTAACAATATAGTTTTTTCGGACTCCTATTTTTCTGACCCATTTATGGTTTCTTTTCTATTCCTCTGATTCACAAATGGTGTGCTATTGGTGGGTTAAGAGTTGATTGTTTGGCAGGTAAGAAGATTCCTTGTGGCCAAATAGTGAAAATATTAGAATTCACTTTGAGTTTGTGTGTGTATCTTCCATATTGAGTGTGTGACAAATAAGGGAAAAGAAACAATTTTTACTTGTTGAAGCTGCGACTAAGCCCTTTTCTGAAAAGAAATGTCCAGTCTCAGAGTATAGTCTGAACAGAAGCCCTCCTCCTTGGCCAAGATATAGTTGTCTGAGGTGTCAGGAAAAAGTCAAGTATAAACCAAGTCAGGGGAATGTACCATGGCAACCAGTCGAGAAGAAAGAGAAATGTTCTGGTAAACAGAAGTGAAGGATAGACAAGGAAGGTCTAAACAAGTGTTTTCACTAAAGTCTTCTAAAGAAAGTCACTGGCCAATCCATCCTTGCAAACCGACCTTAAAGACAAAAATGGATGGTATATTGATTTAGTCAGCTAACTTGTTAAGCACCCATACTGTGGATATCAGCACATTACAGAGCTGCACGCATCCCGGGGAGATCAGTTGTGCTAGCAACTAAGGATAGGTAGATTCATATATCCAGGGAGCATAAGATTAGAAATTGAGTGTTTTCAGCAAAGCTTTAAACATGTTCTTGACATGTTTAAAATCTTCATCATGGGATGATATTACATTTAATTTGTAGAGAGCACAGAAAGGAAAAGGACGACGGATAGAAGGGGGGGTCGAAAAATGAAAGAGCAAGAAAAGTGTACATATGAAAAGGGAGAGTGGGATAATATTTGTGTGTGAATGCAAGTGTAGGGAATAATCCTGACATCAACACAGACTGATGCAGGGGAAGAAAAACTAGACAGCCCTTGTACCTCAACATAAGAATCTTAAACTTGACATACAGAAACCCAATACACATTCCTATCACAAAAGGAATGCAGGTTTCGGGTTGAGTTACTGACCAAACTAACAACCTAGTTTGAGCAAGCTGAAACCCAGAGCGAGGCTTCTTTTGTAAATACCAAGCCTAAATCACTGCAGATATGCAGCATAACTGATATTAAAGTTATGGTAAGCCATGTTACAAAAGGCACTAACTCGAGAAAGCAAATACTGGCAGCATGCATGACAGTAGCGCCTATCGGAAAGAAGAGAGGTATAACTCGGTTCTTCCCCTACTCCATGAACTGAAAAGTGGAAAATCTACACGTACAGGCCACCAGCAAAACATGTGCTATTCATTGACTCTAGGTTCAGATTAAGAAAAGAAAACGAATTGAGCAATATCATTGATTGTCGGTCACATTAAAAATAAAGTGCAGCTTGACCTCAAGCTACGGGTAAAATTCCATTGCTCTTCAGTACGAAGGATCACAGAGTAGTGGAGCAGGTGCCAATCCAGAGAACTTCCACGCTATCTACAATCTCAAAGGTTTCTTCCTACAAGAGATGCACAATTAGATATAGCCCTGGTGTCTGCTAGGAATCATCTGCCAAACAATGAACAAACATTTAATATCTATCAGTAAGAGATTTAAATACTCGCATCCTAAAGGCACTGATTCGAGCAGAAAAGAAGACACGGCACATATTCGTATCACATTTCTGTGGAAACCACGGATGGCTTCTTCTTGACTTCCGACCTGGGGTTTACACCATCCACCCCTCACTGGAGGCAAACAGGGTCACAGTACCTACTAGTGAGGATGCCTCGACCTAGCCCCACTTGCCATGTTTCCTCCTATATAAATTGAAGTGTATTAGGTAGGGTGGGAAGGTTTTCTTTTTCACCAATTATAATTTGCAAAGCATATTGGGAACACCTGGATGGTTTTCTGGCAGACCGACTCAAAAAAATTAACAGACAAAATCAAACTTTTAACCCGTTAGCTGTGGCGGCTATTCCGCCGCAGCGCTAAGGGGGAGGCGGGGCCACGCGGCGCTCCCGTACTCATGACGGAACCGCTCCGTCACGGCCCTCGGGTGAGCTGTGCTTGTGACGGAACGGTTCCGTCCCGCCCCGCCCTCTCTTTAGAACGCTCAGCGCAGGCGCGGATTTCGCGCCCGCAGGCGCGGCGAGCGGGCCGTGACGGAACCGTTCCGTCACCAGCGCAGCCCACCCGAGGCTCGTGATGGAACGGTTCCGTCACGAGCACGCAAATATTGTCGGAATGAGGGTCCATCTCTATGACCAAAAAAACCAAAACATTCCTGTTCCGTTTTCCTTTTCTTTCAACACGTTGTGGCAAATGGAAAGTAAACATTTACTTGCACTGAACTCTCTTAGCACTCCACAGACAGTGGAGCTAAAAAAAGCACCATTTGTAGCATCTGAGAGGACTCTGGAATTATAGGGGTTTAACTATAATTTGGGAAATGGGGCACATCCACCAAAAAAGGAGTTATGTCCCTTCTGCCCTATTTAGAGTTTATACAGTTGCAAATACTCAAAATTAGGTGGACGAGACATCTGCCACTTTTTGAAGTATATCCTGCATCTGCCAAATTCTAAATAACCTCCATAGTCATTCCTCAAGCTCTTTGATAGACGTCCAGTATGTCCCACTGTGGAATCCATGTGTGGTCAGCAGCACCTTGGCAGCCAAGGGACCACAGTCAATGCTGTGCGAGCACAGTTCTATCTGCTGAATCCCTGTGTCCAGCACAAGCAGCATTGACTGAGTCACAACCAAAGATATATGAAGGAGGGTGAGATACAAAGGGGAAGGTGCGGAGGGTGAGTTACCAAGGGGGTGCAGGATCTAGCAGAGTACTCAACTCCCACTTCCGCCACCGCTCCCAGGATTAATATTGATGCGGACTGCAGCAAAAGGAGACCAAAAAATGCTTTTAATATTAAAGTCCATGCTAAAGTTACATGGTTGGTCCATTTCACAGGGCCAGTTAAGGTGGCACCTGGTTTCTATTGCTTTGTCCGCAGATCTGGATTACATGACGAGCCTCATGTCAATCAGACAACCAGGAAATATTGTATGAAGACGAAGAGTGTTTCTTTTCAGTTTTTGCATCCTTATTCTGTAACTGACATAAGAGGCTCTGTTCACCCCTAAGCATCAATAAATATAATTCTGTTAAGGAGGTAGTGGCCAAAAAGGATCTGTACAAAAAACTTCAACCACACTAGGGGAGACTCTGCAGCCAATATCCATCCCTGAAACCAGAACTTTGAGGGTTTCATAAACGATGACAACTCCCCAAATCCCACACAAAAAGGGCAGGATTACAAGACTTACACTAAATAATGAAGCTGGGAAAGTAGGCTGCAATAAGAATAGAAACCATCATAATTTGCCTTTTGAGGAGTCTATAATCACACTTTTATTGGAAAAGCTTTGGATGCAAATTGAGCCAACTGATGATAGATATTTAAATCAAGAGAACCTGATGATGTTAGTAAGATAGTGAACTACCCTGGCTGGTGGAAACCTTTGGTAGTACTAAACAAATAGACTTCCAAGGAATCTAGCACTGGACCAACCACCTGTACTGAACCTGCACATTTCTGTACAGAGATCACAAGGGCTTTGACAATGAAGCAGCCAATAAAAGCGGGAGTGGGGACCTCTCTAGACAGCAGACAGAAGTGCATAAGGACAGTCATCAGTGGGAGAAGCTGAGCCCTTATTCTTTTACTGAAGCCGGAAGACCCGGAACTGTGTTTCAGGTGAATTACAAGAGTTTGAGAAGCACAGCGCCTCACCAAGAAGAGACAGGGATGTCCAAGTTCTCTGATTGGCTGGTATTCTTACACCACAGTGCGATACTGCTGAGAGGACAGAGATGGAACTAACAGCATGGCAGGAATTTAACCTCAAAGTTCAGGCTCTTGGGCAGCCTCCTCCACTTGACATTCCAATGATACCCAGTGGAGAATGGCGAACAGATGTACAGAGATGAATTCTCCAAAGGAGCACAATGAGAAGCTTTTGAAATAAATTTGAGAAGTAAGCACTTGCATCCTAATTCCTTCTTCTGGGTCAAGTTAACAAAATATTGTGTGTAAACACATTAACTGTCCATTAAAATGACCATGAATCATGGAAGCTTAGGTAAGAGGGCACGCTAAAGAAAGGCTTTACAAAAAGAGGTGCCAAGTTTTAGAAGCTTCCCTCAGGACAAAGAGCAGCCAGGAGAAGTGTGCCAGTTTTCAGCGTTTTGAGAAATCACCTCCAAAAAAGCAGAGGATAAAAGTAAACAGTTGTAAACTAACACACTTAATGAGGCTGCAAAGTCACATAACCTGATGTCATGTGTGTGGTGAAAAGAGGAATCAAATTCTGGGTATGTGCTTGAGAAGGGGATTCCAGAGAGTTTGTGTGGTGCAGAGATCTGAGAGTACACTGAAGGCCTTGCTTAACACCATGAATATCACTCGCATAAGGAAAAGCAGACTACGTTCGGGGTCTTATTGGATACAATTTTTAGCTCACTATAGAACTTAGATGAATTGTTGGATGGAGGTTCAGTTTGGGACTTACGAGGTATCCTAAGTATTATATTAAGAGATAAACATAGGCATATCCCTCTCCCTCCCTATTCTAGCGGAGGCTGGGGGAGGGATTTGGAAGAAATAACAAAGTGGCCTCTAAGAATGCTAAACATTTAAAAGAGGTGTTACTTATGGAGCTGGGCGGGAAACATGACAACAAAAGTTCTGTACGCCTGCATTTCCCTTAATTGTTTTTTTAAAACATCATTTATATTTCAGTCACGATACAAATAAAGGATTTGTTAACCAGAAAATAAGGTTTCAGCTTTTTCCACATGGAAGGAGAAAAGAAGAACAACCACAACATTTATGCTGAAATGCTTAATGCACAGCCTACAGCCTATAAGGGAATCGGGCGTCGGCCATCATTCTAAGCAGGTAAAGGTGACCATAGACTAAAGCCACAACAAGCCACACCTGAAACTTCAACCATGTTGTCACAAGGTCACTGTGAGCTTCTACATGGAGTTTCTCACCACCATCTGAACACCAACATTCAAGTAGCATCAGCAATCACAGGAGCTGTTAACAAGCAGACAAAGGGCGACCCCACTGATACATACTGCTGCTACGCACTGACAGAGTATGCTAGATTTCAGTTTAATCTAATGTGAACTTGTATCCTGAGAAATATGGCCTTGATACAGAATTGACATTTACATATCTGCAATATGTTTGTGGGTCTATTTTTAAAAGGTATAAGTCAAACAAAGAGCAAACATGAGGACTTAATGTAAACAGTCGAGGTGTAACACTGGAATGGCCAGTGTGGAGTAAGGTAAGATCTGGTACACACTCGAAATACAGCTGGAAATAAGATCATTATATACTTCATATATATCACAGTACAACAAAGTATACGTTTTGAGAGTACAATTCTGGCTTCAAAGGTAATGCTTACCTGAAAGTCATCATAGGGGAAAAGAAGCATTTCCCGCAGTGCATCATTTAAAATCTGGGTCTTCTTTTGAACAATTATATTTTCATAATCTATTGGTTCAATCAGTTTTGGTTTTGCCTAAAAAGGGAAGCAAGAAGAATAATCATCATTAAAGAGCAGATGGCGCTTTACAAGTCAACACATTTCACAGTCCTGTTGCTATTACCAGTGAGGGGTTGATAAGTCGCTTTAGCTACTGCACTTTTTGGCCATGCAGAGTACAACACAATAAACACTCAGTACACAACAAATTTGAAACATCAGCGCAAAACCACAAAAATGTGCATTATGTCTTCTAAATTATAACATTCTGTGTTTGATTAAAAGAGGGATCTCATGCCAATCGGAGTTATGCGCCACAGGTAATCTGAGTCAGCACAACACCCACACAAGTAGCATAAAGATGGGACAAGTAGTGAGAAAAAGCAAAGAAAGAGAGGGAGTTGGAAAGGAGAGTCTACCATCAAGATGTGGAACTGCCCATACAAAGGTCTATTCCAGACCACAATACAATCAACACTTACAAGGGTTCGAAATGCCAATAAAAGTATCTCCTAAAATGACCCTTCTAGCAATAACTGGCAGTTCTAACATTAATTGCCATAGTGTGTCTGAGAGCCAAAAGAAACATAGCTCGTCAGTAGTGGTGCACGGTCCTTCACCGAGCGGCTCCAAGAGATGATAGATGTGCTTGCAAGAAAAAGGTAGTGCAGTTCGCAAGGGGGTGCTCAAATAAGCACAATAATATCTGGGGGTACACGATGGGAACATTTTGGCTAAAGAAAGCTTCACTTGATTTAAACATTTACTGTAGATGCATATTCATAATATATAAAGGGGAAAGCTTGTAAAATCCCCTCTATAGGTTTTGAACGTGAATCTTCATTTGTGCTGCCTGTTTGTTACAGTAATGAATAAAAACCCCACAAAAAGAATGAATACAAAATAAATAAGTGGTACGTTGATAAACAAGTATTGGCAAATCCAATAGGACTAGCTTTGAAAGATATTAGCCAACCTTTAAGCGTTGCCAATATGTCTTACTGTCGTTTAGCATTGAGAAAATCGGAAAAAAAATTAAATTGACAATGTTCATTGTGTACCAAGATGGATGGCCAGCCTTACAAGTCCCCATGTGTCAATGCATTCACACATGAAAAGGGGGGGCCCTCGGCCCCCCCGCACGCATGGCGGCGCGGCGACCGTCGCCCCCCCGGTTCCCCTTTGTTGTCATTCGGCGGTGGGGGCGTGCCCTGGGGGGCGCGACCCACCGCCGACTGGCCGGCGGCCTCCCTGACCCGGATCCAAGGTAGAAGGTCCGGGTCAGGGGGGGCGGGCTATAGGAGGGGCCGCCTGGCCCCTCGGGAATAAAGAGGTGGGGAGCGCCCAGGAGACCCCCTTGTCCCTGGACGCTCCCTCGCTGAACGGTGTGCCCCGCGCTCGGGGCTTCTTTGTTTGTTTAAACTTCTTGTGTGTTTTTACAGGAACTCGCTGGAATCCCGGCTTGCGGATCAAGGTGGAGCATTGCCGGAACTTTGTCCTCGTAGCCGTCGGTTAACAATGCTGGCCTGTGGCGGTAAGGTCATTATCGGTGAGCACATATTTGAGGTCTGAGGGGGCGGGCATCATCCTATGGAGGTTCCCGCCCAGGGGGAGGGGCCTGCGGGCCACTCCCAGAACTCCAGGGGCAAGGTAATGGATGCTGCAAAGCAAAGGAGCGCGGGTAGGAGTAGTTCACGCTTTCCTTAGGCTGGTAGCCACCCCGCGCGCGTGAACTCATGACGCCACCGGCCCAGAGTAAGGGCCCTCCTTTAGTGGGTAAATGGAGTTCAGGGCGTAGACCGGGCAATTCCCGGGGTAACACTGCGCATGCGCACGTCTCTAGGGGAGGCGCAGCTTGTAGGACCTGACACCGGTAGTGACCCTGCCATATGGCCAGAAATGTACAAAAATCAAGAGGAGGATGTTTAGTCTCGGTTAGGAAACAACATGTATTAGAGTTTTGTTAAGGTCAGGCTCTCAAACTTGTTGATAATAATTGTATATCTAAATGTCCTGCTGATTTTTGTATAAATTGTTGATTATGCAATTAAAAACCTTTTTAATTTCATACTTTAATAAATACGGCCGGGCGACTAGCGCCCGCCTTCCAAAAAGTAAAGACGTCTCGTGTCCACGTTCCTGGGTGTTGGGTGCCGGATTGGGGGGGAGGCGGCAGCTAGTCGCTGACCATGTATGTCATGACGCTGCAGCGGCCATTTTATAATTTACTGATCCAAAAATCAAGGAAGCTTATCTTGGAGTGGTAAATTGAAAAATACAAATTGGAGCATGCATAAGCACATTATCAGGAAAGGATCGACCAGGTAGCAATTTGCAACTACAGGCAACTGTGTATTTAAAAAAAATATATATATATATAGGTAGGTGCAGAGAGCAGTGGGGGAGCAGGGGGCGGGGAAGCAATTTAACGCCACCTAGCAGTTTCGAGTAACAGCGTCATGAGAGGGGTGTGGCAGAAACATAGAAGGAAGAGTGAACAAAAACAAGAAAAGGCCCAGCAGAACAGGAGAAGCAACATGGAGAGAGTGGGGATGTGAGGGTAGCATACAAGAGCGAGAGCAAAAAAAATACATGCACTCCCATGGTGTGCTCAAAGCAAAAGAAAAGGTAGTTCCATTTTATCAAACAGTGAAAAGAGAGAAGTCTTCCAATAGAAAGGTTGGAAAAGAAGCAATGCTCCAGGGGGAGGAACAATCACAGGAAGAAGCCATCAAATAAGAAGCAAGAAAATGAGATTGACAAAGTAAACCAATGATAAAAATTAGGCTGACCCAAAGCCCACCAAAAGTATTGGTATAGTATACCGTAGTTCTCTTGACAGCACACCGCTAAATCTGCTGCTAGGCAAGACCTAAAAATAACTTTGTTTAGTGTTTGCTGAACATACTTGTGCTCTATATATTAAGACCTTCATTATTTGGATGCAGAGTATGGTGCTTGCACAGAACCGGACAATGGTGTGCAGACACACATGATTTCCAAGGAAGATCACAAAGCAACCTTACATATAAAGATCACTGAAGTCAATATTTTATTTTTAAATATAGCTATGTTATCTTGCAAATACAATAAAATGAAGCATTTGATCCAAAAGCTTGAAAACCAATTTGGTAAATAATGCAAAGTGCATAGATCACTGATAGTAACATCACCCACAGCTTTTAAGGTATTCTTCCTTTCAGGATGAACAAGGGGAGCAGAAGTTGGATCAAGGTGCAGGAGAAGCAAGGTTTATTTAAATGGGGGCAAGACAAAAGGTTTGGTTGAAAGTAGAGCAGGACAGGGATTGGCTGAATGAGGTGAAGCAGCAGATTTTACATTTTTTAGGCACCACGAAACAATAAGGCAAAGCAACATATTTTCCAGCAAAACGAGGACAACCAAATGCTTACAGCTTGAAAATATTTACTGAATAACTGAAACCTTATTCCTTTCATCAGCAAACAAGGGGAATTTCTTCAACCAATCTAGGAATTATCTATCATCCCCAAAATGTCCCGCCTTCTTCCTTCAGGAAAGTGCTGACACCATAAAGTTAGCAAAATTATTAAAATAAAAAATTCTTGCTGTAGTGTCCACATGTAATTTGAGGCCCCAGGAAATTGTCAAATCATAATATTACTGTGTACTTTTCAGATTAAAATGTTCGTTTTTTTCAGTGAGACATCAATCTGAAGCAGTACTGTTTTCCCCAATCAACCCAATGGCATGACTAATGTAGCTCCTGATTTAATCTTCTCCTTTAATAACAGATCGGTTTCCTGCCTTGAAGACTCATACGCTGAAACCTCCGAAGGCTACCCTGAATGATTTTGCGTACTTAGTTCTCACCAGCAAAATACTTAACTCTGCTGGAGATGGAGGCCCCACCCAACAAGTAGTATTCTCTGTGATCATGGTAGTCTACAAACCATATGTCCAGGCCAAGAAACAAATCATATGTGGCAGCTGCTGAAGTTATATTTATAGGGACAAATATTTTTTAGCCGCACCTCAGGTGGGAAGGATTCCCACTGACCCTCTCTATTAAGCTGAATAGTTAATAATGGCTGGATTATTCCTCATTCCCTACGCGAGTGACAGCATGCTTCCGAGTGCGTGGAGCACGGGTGAGGTATTCTCGAGGGGCTTGGAGATCCCAGGTGGTGGGTTCTTCAAGATCCATTTAGAACCATCAAGGTGGGTTGCTATGATCAAAAATTAAAAGTACAGCTAATGCTAATTTCTTTGTGCGCCCCCACATTCCTTCCTAGGACAGAGGAGCATTACCCCCCCCCTGCTGCCAGTGCAACAGAGGTGAAAAATAAAATAAAATGGCAATAAAATGAATTACCATTTTATTTTCCACTGCTCCTAGCCCGAGCAGTATTTCAGGGTGGGTCCATTGCTACTTACTGACAGCAGGGAGGAGTGGTGGCCACTCCAGTTTAAAGTGTGCATGTTACTTTGGCCAGCTGTCTTGCGACAGCCAGCCTGACGTACGCACTTTAAACCTCTCTACCTAGCCTGTCTTATACAGCTGGGTGGAGTGCAGGCCGAGGCCCCCAGTGCCTGTATGGAGAGTCGAGGCAGCCCGCCTCAGCTATCCTGATGCTGCTCTCATGCTGCTCACCATTATCAGCAGCATGAGAGCAACATCTGGATTTGCAGAGATGAGTTGGCTGAGGCTCCAGGAGGACTCGCGCTAACTGCATTCAAGACAACACAGAGGACAAGAAAGAGTGGACAAGTAGATTTATTATTACATTTTTATTTTTTTGACCCACTGACAGGAACTGTGAGAAATTCGCATAGCCTTCAGCCTCAACATCAGAGCTCTTGGTCACGGCCCGCTATAAGATCTGTTAATGGGCCATGAGAGAGCTTTGGGTTTGAGCCTAAAGGCATTGTGATCTATTACAGGGACCAATGGGTTTTGGCTTTCGACTTGACGCCTCTCCATTGTTGAGGGTTACTACCCGCCACTGCAGGTTATAACAACAACTGGTTTCATTCACAAAACTCTCACTGGAAAAGATAAGCTATACTAACCCATTGGTTCAAATCAGATGGACCATGTCCAGTCTAGGCCTGGAAGGTAGAATTACCTTTAAAAAAATGTGCCACGGACAAGGTGCATCTGAGATGTGCAGAAAATCCATAATGTACCTGACGAATGAAGGTCATTTTACGAAATAAAAAAAAATGGTAATATTTTTGGGGGTCTGCTGTTAATGTGAAACCAGAACAGTGAGAATACTGAAGAATGTTAGTATATAGGAAATCAACTTTTGCTCTATCAATTTTCACTTGAACCAAATGGGATGCTCAAAAAATTCACGTGGGGGAGCAATTCTGAAATGCTGTCTGTGTCCCCCGACTTTACTTCTAGAGAAAAACTTCAGCCAGTTAAAGACGCACAGCACTGGGGAGGAAGACTTAATGTCTTTGCATCCCAACTTGTGACCAAACTCGAATGCCTAGGGAAAAGTTTGCATTCTTAAGGACTGCAAGAGAGAAGAAGTTAAACTAGTCTGAGCACTAAAAGCCTAGCTTTCCAGCAACTAACAATTATGGCCCAGCCCGCTTGTGATGATTTTGTCAAGAGTTGAATGCTGTAGCAATCCATGCCACTACCCAGACTGACCTAAGACAACCACAGCAGAGATCAGGCACTCTCACCAACACCTTCTACAAATAGAAAATAGAGAGGGACATATGATAACAACTCACAAACACTTTTTGCAGCGTGATTTGCCTGGGTACTCCTGCACTGCTTATCAGGGTGCTGCTTGTATGAGCACCATAATGTGGGATTTTGTCACAGCCCCTATATGGTGCCCAAGAAGGCTCTTATCAATGCTGAGGTTAGATGCCTGCACCAGTTTATTTTTATTTTACCTATAGTTTGAAAGCAATGAACCTCAGTATGTTCTACCTTGGAATACTAAAGATGCAGGATGTCAAACCATATCAACAAACCATTGACGAGAAACTTTGACCGTCTGTATCTGCAACACTAAGAGAAACTAAAAGACTCAGCAGCCATGCTTTCCTCCAAAAATAAAGTAAGACTCATAATGCTTGCCTTTCAGAACTAGACTTTGTCCTGTAAACTACGGAACAGCCACACAAGCCATCCATTTGTAGACCGTCTCAATGCATCTGTTCCCTTGAAAATGCCAGACCGACCACATTTGTACTACTGAAGGTAACTTAGAGTGAGGCTAAAAAGAAACAACACTTTGGCTACAAAGAGATATAACTTTACTACACTACTGAACAATTAAATGTAATAAAGTCATATTGTTTGCGGTCATAACACGTTGGTGTGCCATATACGTTTACTTCCCCGGAATTTTCTATCCACTATGCAAAGGTAAGCCTTAACTGCTTGTCATCACTGCCCTCTGAGACGCAAACCTTAAACAGGAGGTTTTTGGTACTCCGTGAGTTCATAGTAGTTTATAGTTCAGAGGCTTAAGGGACAAAAGGCAATACTTGTTACAATGAGTGTCCAGGTACAAACAAGTTCCTTAACCCCTGGGGAAATAAAGTGGCATGTCCCGTGCCTTCAACAAGACTATTTTTTTAAACTTCACATACATGATGATAGTGGTTTCATTCTACTGATTAAAGCCGTATTGTGCTTTCCTATTTAAATCTGAGATTTTTACATCTTTTTTTCCACTTTTACCAAATGCTGTTCAGCCATTTTTCGTTACACTCTACTCAAGATGCTTTCAGAATGTATGCTCTGTTAACGAACTCATCAATCATGTCTTCTTTTTAAGCTTATGTTTCTGTCAATGACCTGCCCTTTCTACTTTGTGTGTGGGTGCTCGTACTACTACACCTGTTCTCACTGTGATTTTGCTTTTCTCCCATTACTAGGTTCTTGGCAATTGTCGGCCACCTATGATGGACGCTGCAGTTGTTACTCGTGTGCCACGGCCCCCTGGTCTACTGCACTTCGACTGAGAACAACGCCCCTCCCCCCCACAGGAACACTCAACTCTCCTAAAGTAGATGGGTCAAGGTTTACTCCAGACAGTAGTAGACGGTTTGTAACTAAGATACAGCACAAATAATCACAAACTCAATATACAGACAGAGCTAAATCTTCTACCAAGAGAATGTCTTGGTTTGCATTTAGGAAACTCTAGGAAGGAATGCACAGGGGGGGGGGGGGGGGAGTAAGCTAAAGGAAACTAAAATAAGCACAAAACCAAAGGTTCTACCACTTTCTTGGGCCGAGATATTTCTAGAAAGTTAAATGACCCACCTGGATCTGGTTCACATACAGAGACTGCGAGGCAATCAAAGAGAAAGTAAATGTTTTAATATGACTGAAAGAGAACCATTAACCTCATAACAATTTAAAAGAAACAGATCTTCAGGAAGGATAAGCAAACACATTTAACAGAGAACCCGGACTGCGCTGCACACATGCCCGGTTTTAACAAAGGAGCCAATCTATAATGAATATCAACAACAAAGCGCAATCATAAAACGACATACTGGTGGGAACAAAGCCTCAGTCGTTGCACTACTTTTGATAACCTATCAATGACAAAAAACAACAACAAAACAGACTACCGGACATGGGAGCAGCCAGCCGACAAAGGAACAGAGCAACGCACACAATCAAAGTAAAGCAAGAAGGGCAATCTAGCGACTATTGGGTTTGTATTGATTAGCAAGCAGCAGCACACGGAACCAGCAAAAACAGGTGAACATAGAAAATTACAACACAGCCCACAATTTAATGGACTTTGATCACCTAGTGATATATTCATTATCAGGATAACAATACATGCCTGAGAATCTGAAAAAAAAGAATTCTATGTGTAGAGTGAACCCACCAAACTATTGTGGGGGAAATCAGGCCTCGTTCTGTGTGATGCAGGGGCAGGGCACCAAATGGTTAGGGCCAGCCTTTGCCCCCATCGGCTCTCATGGGAGCTCCCATACAGAACAGGAGAACCAGGGTTTGTTCATTTTTTAGGTCGAGTCTGCCAGATAGCGAACGCTGCCTGGTTGCAAAAGACCTATTGTCGGCTATTGTGGTCTAACCAGAAACTTACAGTCGGAAAACAGCCTTAAAAGCGCAGGGTGAGCCATGCTTGTCTTAACTTCAACCATGCATATGTGTGGTTAAGGCAATGTGCGGCCTAGGTGCTGGAATGGGCAGGCAGGAACAATTAGGAGAGGAGGCGGGCTGTTTTTTTTTTGGGGGGGGGTGGGTTTTAGTTGTTAGGGTAGGGGTACTCTTTAGGGCTGGGGTTGTTTATAGGGCAGGGGGCTGGGTTGTAGGGCTCAGGGTGGGGGGGGGGGGGTTCGGGGTAGTTTTCAGGGGTAGGGGTCAGTTTTTAGGGCCCAGGGTGGGGGGGCTGGGGTCGGGGTAGGTTTTAGGGTGTGGGGTCCGTTTTTAGGGCTCGGGTGGGGGGAAGGTATAGTTTTCAGGGCTCGGTGCAGTTTTAGTACATATATAAGGGGGTCCCCGTAGATGAGGAGGGTGTATTGTAAATTACATACACTGATATTATTTAAGAAAACCAATAAAGTAAAAATATATATAACAATTATACGATTGGCATTGTGATTTATTAACCAATACTACGTGATTGCAAGTGGCAGTACAAAATCACATAAATTTATAATTGCAAGCCCCAAGGGGGGAGAAAAGGGGGAAGGGGGGGAAAGTAGTGCTCAAGGAAGTGTTAGAACAGAGAAGTAACACAGTGTCAAGAGGTAACAATTGTATTACGAAATTGAGGACAATTATCACAAACATTTACAATACAAAAGCCCAAATACAAGGCGGAGTTTAGGACATATTCAATAAATAAAATTCAACGGTCACATCTGAACAATAGATGAATCGGGGGAGTGCCGGAATTTCAACATAAAGAAAACAGTCGACGTTTCGACCCCTATCTGTAGGCCAATTAAAGTCCTTTCACGGGGTCTTCATCAGGACGTCACACAGGGAAAGGGAGGTGTGTGGGGCAATTCTGTATAGAAAGATATAAAGTAATTAAACTGTAGTGCATTGTAGGGACGAAAATTATCATCCTATCTAACATTTAGACAAAGGATTATTTAAATTAATAACACAGTTACCATGGGGTACGGCCCAGCCGGGCTCTGTACATGGAAAGGAAAGCCACGCTGGACGTCGTGGTCAATCTAGTAGGGTGGACAACTCAACTGGAGAGGAGACAAACAATCCATAAGATTCAAATGAATCAAAAAGTGGTAAAAACCAATATAACCACACTTACATCCTATGGGGATGGGGGCAATTAGTGTAAAAATCGTTGCCAACATTCAAAGGACACGTTTGGATATTTAATAAAGGAGGTAGTCAGGAAAATATTAATTAAATAGAAGAAAACCCCTAGCACATGGGGAAATGAACTATACCTCTAGATCGTTGAGAATAGAACCTTCCAAGGATCCAAGTGTCTAGCACAGTGTGAAAGAAGCAAAAGTATCTGCTTCTGAGATTAATTTCCTGTGGTAAATCAAAGGGAAGGGTATTGTTTACCAAATATGCGGGACTAGTGAGACTCCCAAATTGCGGTACTGGCTGAAAGTTGACATATACTTACAGCTCAGAGAGCGAAACCACGCCGTCTACATGGGTCAAAACTCCGTAGTGTAGAGACCGCGGGGTAACAACCAGTTCCAAACTGGTGCGACTTTTGAAGAGAGCGAAACCACGCCGTCTACATGGGTCAAAACTCCGTAGTGTAGAGACCGCGGGGTAACAACCAGTTCCAAACTGGTGCGACTTTTGAAGAGAGCGAAACCACGCCGTCTACATGGGTCAAAACTCCGTAGTGTAGAGACCGCGGGGTAACCAGTTCACAATTAACGCTCGAAGCGGGATTAAAATGTATATTTAGTCCTGCGGTAAAACAAGAGGGTGGGGGGAGTGGGGATTTGTTTACCTCCAGTGCGGGACTAAAAATTGAAACAAAGCGGACTAAAGTATTACTTACAGGGGAGAGCGGGCAGCATCGTCTGCAACGCTCGAAGCGAGGATGGGAATTCGTTTCGCCTGTCTGTTTAGTAGTCCTACGGTAAATAAAAGTGATTGTTTACCCGAATTGCGGGACTAGAGTATTTTAAACGTCAGGGCTGACTTCAGGGTTACTTACAGGAAAAGGAACAGGCAGCGTCGTCTGCACTGGTCTTACCGCGAACTCCGCAGTGTCTGCAACGCGGAGTTCGGGGCAGAGCTAACTACACCGCCAGAATAGTTACATGGAAGAGTTACTCGCAGTTAGTACACCAGGCATCCAGGTCGGATATAATATAAAAATTATTGTAAATTGCAGGAGAATATGCTTACGTGGAAGCACGCTGTGGTGAAATTCAACAATTATTTTAAACCTCTTCATATTGCGATAGCATGAAAAATCACATAAGGGAACCGATTACTGGTACAACTCTCACGCAGGAAGCTGAAAACCAGTCTGCAAGGCAGTACGAGACAATGGTCCCTAAGACTTATATGGACAACGGATCATGCATTGGTGAGATGTAACAATTCCGTGCGACTCTTATCACAGAAGGTCGTAAACGGAAAAAATAATAAATGTACTTTTCATCAAAATTATTACAGCAAACTCGTGCACTTCTCCCACATGAGAGTGTAACGAGTAACATTTAAAGATGAAAAATTTAACCAAGTGCTGCCAATTGTGCTATACTACTGTCCTGCTCATTCAAGCCATTCTTAATGGAGTCCAAAAGGGACATCCATTTGGATTCACGTGTGTTCAATATTGTGGGAAGATTACCACCTCTTCTACCCAGGGATACTTTTTCAATGACAAACTAACGTAGGTCTGTTACAGCGTGTCCTGCTGTCAACCAATGGTCTACCAATGGCGCCCCTGCCACTTTACATCTTAATCTGCTGGAGTGGGATGAGATCCTGGATTTAATTTTCTGTTGGGTTTGCCCTACGTATAACTGGCTACATGGGCACCGGTGCAGTTTTAGGCCTCAGGCGGGGGATGCTGCTTCAAGGTACTTTACAGGTGTTGGGGACAGTTTTTTGGGCTTAAGGCGGAGGCTGGGGTAGATTTTAGGGTATGGGTCAATTTTAAGGGCTTGCGCTGCGGAAAAGGGAGAGTTTTCAGGGCTGGGGGCAGGGGTGTGATCTTTACCACACATGTCCGTTTACCAATCATGTCTTTACCACAAAGTTGCGTGGTAAAGGCATGCATGGTAAAGAAGCAGTCGTTGTAGAGACCATGTGATTCAGACATGCGTCGTCGTTTCATGCATTGTACCATCATACAACCCTTACAGTTCCATCCTTCGTTTTTTTTGCACTCCTCTGCTTGCTTCTAATTCAATGGTTTTCCTCGTCATTGCTTGTCCATCTTATGGTTGCCCCTCCCACAAATCATATCCTCTTTACCTACTCTCTGATTGGTTGGCTTCTATTCTTCCACTGTTCACTTTTAGGGAACTACTTTTTTTAAGCACAATATCAAAGTGCATGCGTTTTCTTGCTCTCTCCCCTGCGTGCGTCTTAACCCCGCTCTCCAAGTTGCTGGTGCCATCTCCTCTCATGTGCTTCTCTCCAGCCAACCTCCCTCCCCGAGCTGTGTAGCTGCCTTACTTGTGTGCCCCTACCCTGTCTCTCTCCCTCATTTGCTGCTTTTTCCTTCCCCTAACCCCGTTGCTTTCCCCACATCCTCTCCTCCATGCCACCTACATCCACTTTTTTTTTTAAAAAACAAAGGTTTTGGGGAGATTGGGAGGGGACCAGGCAGCAAATTGCTGCCTGCCTCTTCTTAAAGAAGTAGCGAGAAAGCATTTTATTTTTTTATTTACTGATCAATCTTGGGTGTATCAATAAAAAAATGGTGTCTGCTACATTTTGTAGGCGCGCACATGTACACTCACAAAATAAAATACCAGTTTTTGCTGCATCATCTCACTTTTTTTTTTTAGAGCCATGCTGCACCGCATACTGCAAAAGCAACTGGAAAAAGTCACAGGACATAAATTATCTGGAAAGGACTTAGCCTTCCTCCCAAAAAAAATTGAAAATGTGCATACAATTAGGATATATATTAGTAGCAGTTTGCTTTACATTCTACATGCTAACAGGTCAATCTTAACTGGCAGGTTTACATAAAAATTAAACGCAAGGCCAACAAAAGATATTTTGCATACTAAAACTGGGTAAGAGAAAATGGGGCATAACATTTCAAGCAACACTGTATTGATTCACATGAGATTCATGTTTGGTTAGATTGTTGCATGTGATAGAATAGTGCCTACTTGAGGTATCAGTGTGTAACCGGCAGTACAATGGTTTCATTCTCAGCAGAGACGTCTCAGGATTTCATCATTCGGAGAGTGATAAAATGGGCATCACTTGGTTGACTAACCGGAACACTTGTTGCATATAGTGCTACACACAAGTAGAATGTGCCACACCAAGTGCCAAAAAAAAACAACAAGTTTTTACACATTAATTTAGAGATAGCAAAAAACGAAGGTTTTTATATAAGTTACTGTTACAACTATTGTAGGATACAACACTAAAAAGTACTGAAACACATTAATATAGGGATTTTTTTATTACAAAGAAAATACATCACAGCCCAATACAAATATGTTAATTATTCCTGAGTTATGCAAGAAGTCATATTATTTAAGATTGGTAATCAATCAATTAAATAAGTATTTTGTACAGCACTATTGTTTTTTTTCAAAAGCAACTTAACTAATAAATGTGGTACCACTGAGTAATACTACGTTTTGCAGTCTGCAACAATCGCCCCCTTAACACCTGTTGAAATCTTTGTATTAAACGAGTGACTAAGCAGAGTCATGTAGAGTGCAGTATGGTGCGGTCCAACAGGAGTATGTACGCTTCCCATGTTCATCAAGTACAGGCCACTGCAAAGTTGTTTTTGCTGAAAGCATAAGGATTCTTTTATGGTCATTTTACTTGATTATGTTAAGTTGAATCCTACAAATGTGACATTGGGATCTACTGTGCTAAAATAGATTTGTTTTTTAGAGAGTACCTTAATTGGTCTAAACTTTTATTCTTTTGAACAACTGTACTTCGGTGCAAGCGGACGGACCGTGATGATTAACGTGCACATTTGTTGGATTAAATCTACAATAATGTCCAACTGTTTATTCATTAGACAATTCTACTTTTGAGTAGGAGTTTAATGCGTCCTATAGAGTAACTGAGGTGACTTTGTAGCAGCTTCTTTAAACTATGCCCAGTTCATTTTTTCAGATTGTAAGAGAACTTGCATTGGTAATGGTGTTGCGGAGTACTACCCACTTAATGTTTTTCCGATACTCTATTAATGAAAGTGAAAGCTGTCTGGGAGAAAATTCTATAAGGGCAGGAGTATCCCTTCTCATGCAAAACAAGAAAGGGAAAAGGTGTCTGGGATCTCAAA
This sequence comes from Lissotriton helveticus, assembly GCF_964261635.1. Classification (NCBI taxonomy): domain Eukaryota; kingdom Metazoa; phylum Chordata; class Amphibia; order Caudata; family Salamandridae; genus Lissotriton; species Lissotriton helveticus. Next base: position 723,888,172 of record NC_136069.1, read on the forward strand.
TAAGTATTGGGTTCGGCTGGAGGGGTGAAGGCACACCGGTAAGATGGGATGGGACAGTTCACTTTGTGCTCACAGGGCTGCAACCTATAAGGGCTTATTCTTGTACCCTAGCTTGTGAATGAATGAATGAATGCATACTTTATTTGTGCGGTTAATCATAACCATTACAAAACGCATATTTTAAAAAGAACGGAAGAAAAAACACCTTTAGAAATATAAAACAATAATTATCTGTTATTTGTTATTTGTTATTTGTCCAAGCCTCCACAACCTGGGCCCAGCTTTCTAAAGAACTCCAGAGGGTGCTCCTGACTCGGCGTGTGGAGAGTTGCCCTTCAATAGTGTGTGAGTGTGGTAAACAAATTTCCCAAAGCTCACCATGTGCGTTACAATGTCCAAAGTATAGAGTTGTTGGACTGCCTCTTTTGCTGTACGGGTGCCCAGGTGAAGGAGGATTGGTCTAAGATAAGTTCTACGAGCTGGCTGAAGGGCTGGACAGCAAAATAGAATATGGGCCAAGGATTCTCGTTTGTACTTGCAGAAGCGGCACTCTCTAATACTCGGCCTTGAGTTCGCGCTTAGATATAGTTCTTTTAAAGGAAGAGGGCGTAATCTGGCAGCTAAAATCCTGTGTAGGGCTTGCCTCCCCAAGGCCTGGCTAAGGTGGAGTTTCTGACTGGCCCGTGTGTGTGGGAGACTTTGGGTCTCATGAAAGCCTCTTGCTGCCAGGGATTCCATTGTCCAAAGTGCAAGAGTATAGCCGCAATTGCTTTTTTATTGTTGCCTTGATGGTAGCATGGTTGGTTAAACTGGGGTCCCAATTCTCTGTGGCAAGCTGCAAAAGATCTTTGGCCGAGGCAAGACAGGAAGACCATGGGTTGCTGGTTTGTAGGAAAATTGATTTTAAAACAGCCTTCATAGAGTTTATGGGGGCCGTCGTTGTTAAGAAAAAGTATTTCGAGAGAGTCGCCAGCTCCTCTAGGTTTTGTTGGTTGAGATCAAATTCCAAACGACTTAAGGTGTTCCTGGTGCAAGCTGGTAGACGGAATATCTTTTTGTAGGCGGTGCAGTGTATTTTTTCCAGGTCTTGCGCAAATTTCCCTGGGAATGCCAGTTGCGCGCAATTGAGGGACGGTAAAACTTTGGCACTCAGGACTCTTTTTATGGCCGTTGTTGTTGGGCTATCTAGAGTCACGTATAATTTGCAAAGTGCATAGCGGGCCATTTTCCCCTTCTGCTGCAGTTTGTGGAGGTGCACCCGTGGGCGACCCGATCCACTGATCCAAACCCCCAGGTAGTTGTAAGATTGGACGCAGTTCAGAGTCAGCATGCCCAACCGCCACTTTGCCACCTTTTTTTCGGATAGTGGCCAAAAATTACTATTTTGGACTCAGTTGAATTAGTGACCAGCTTGTTCTGAGCGTTGTATACAGAAAGGGCCTTAAACGTTTTTTGAAGACCTATTTTAGTATGGTCGAGGAGAACCAGATCATTGGCATACTGCAGCAGCTGTATCTTTGTGAGGCCGATCCTGGGCGTGGCTAATGAGGCTCAATACAATGCCCGGCCCATATCCGCAGTATACAGATTAACGAGCATCGGGGCCTGGACACATCCCTGCTTTAGCCCCCGGTCCGTGGTCATTTTCTCTGTAGGGGACTGACTAGTGAGTTTGACCCTTATCCAAGTACGCGAGTATAGTAATAGGGGTGGACTGATGTTCCAGCGAGCCAGTTTCTGTCAAAGGATGGATCGGTCTACACCATCGAAGACTGCAGAGTAGTCAATGAAGCAGGCAAAAAGCAGCGGGGTGCAATGGGACACCGCTTGATGGGCTAGATATGACAGGGTAACAATGTTATCCACAGTTGAGCCCCCTGGTCTAAACCCGGTCTAATAAAAGGGCAGAAGACCTTGCGCCTTGACCCAGTTTGTGCAGCATGCAGGTTTGGTGAGTGTCAAGACTAGGCTATGGCTCGTCCCACTGGTACTTGTCCATCTTTGGAACCACGAGTAGACTTTGGGGTATGACCCCTGATAAGATTTTGGACTCTTTTGAAACTTCAGGAGTTGGGAAATTCTGGACTCTTTAAAGACTGTGCAGTTTCTGCTCTGGTTGCCAAGCTCGATTCCACCTTCACTTATTTCTTTGTTTACACGGTGCATTTGTATATCAGTATGCAGTGGGCCGGCCTTTACAACAAGTGCTAGTCTACTGCTCATGTCACTAACTCCTATTCATGACCATTTGCCATTATTTTACCCATTTGATAGCATCTCTTCCTAGCTCATGTTGCCATATGGATTACTGGTCTTCTCCAATTACCCTCTCAATCACCTTTTTGTGGTGTCCACAGACATGGCACCTTGCTTGCAGCCCCTCTGGCTAAACTGGTGCTGTGTAGCTGCCTTGATGTTTTTGTCGTAACCATAACAATGTGCATGCCTTTCTCTCACACCTTCTCCTTCAACATACTACTAGGTGCTGCCCCCAAAGACAAGATACGAGCACCTCTCTGGTAAATCGGGTACGACTCCAGAATGTGTCCCAAATAGAATCACAACAAATACAGGACTTCCAGCCATTTACTGCCCCAATATAGCGTGCTATCCAAAAGAAAATTATCAACACTGTTCACTTCCTATAAACTATGAAATCGTTGATCAAGTTTCACCTAACTTTTTTTGCATACCCATATATACATCAAGTGATGGTTTGCAACATTTGATTAACTTTATTCAAAGATTTGTACAGCTTAACCAAAAATTGATTATTAATTCAATATGTTAAGTGTAGCTTAACCTTTGATATGTTTGTATGTTTGCGTGTGTGGTTTAATGAGATGGTATGTGAGGTAGTTAAGGAGGTTAGAGCTTCGAATTTATGTTTAATTTACATCTTTGTAGAGTGCAAAGCTGGCCACATTTCTTTTTAAATGTAGCAAAAAACGGACTCTGTGATGCAATCGCAAAATGGAGCACTTACCCTTTCTAGAAAGCAGAGCACCTTCCCCTTTCCCAAAGCTGGAAGTCTTAGAACAGGACTTTTTTTTCTTCTTTTTTTTTTTTTTACAAGTGATGGTTATTGTGCAGAGATGAAATGGGATGTAATCAAAGAGGAGAGCGGACACAGTGTCCAACAACATAAAACGAATGACATCTAAATAGAGCCTTTTTACACATATTAGCTGCATTGTGCCGAACGCCCAAATCAGACGTGAATACAGCAGCACAAGATTTTACAAGGTTCAAGGGCTTCAAAAAAACGTTCTGAATGCTTCTCTCCTGCCGACATACAGCCGTGCGAGTCTGTTGCAAATGTAAATTGGCCATCTACTGTACATGAGAATGTCTGTGAACAACCTAGAGGAAAGGCAATGGATTTCTCTATTGAGCAGCAGTGAATTGGGTCAACCCTCTTTCCTAACCAACCATCATAATACAGTTGTGCACTCATACTGAGGAAGTTTGTTATATTTCTTCACCCCTTCCACATACTTTGGAACTTTCTTATCCACGCACCTTCTACACTACCATTCAACCCATCACGGAAAACTGATAACTAAGGGGGTGCTAGGACAAGGAAGTACCCTGTAAGGTGTACAGTCGTGAGTAGCTGACAGCATGTATCTGGTATCCTGTTTTTTTTAATTTTTGCCCTGGTGTCACACTAATTTAGCATGTGCAGAGATGCCTAAGCCTGTCCTTTGACGTGAGTGAGGTCCTGGGCCTATCCTGAAACCCTGGAGGGCGCCCTCATATTGACAGAGAGGGGACTACTGCCCCGGTCATGGGTTTAACACAGAGCGGTGGTGGTAGCGTGCTGTGTTTTTTCAATCCATCCTTGTGCCCAGACCGTTTCATCTTGGTCACTGGAGCGGAGGCCTGCTGGTCCTCTCGTGTAAAGTTCTGCTTCTATGTGCTTACCTGACTCTTAAGACTAACATCCCAAATGTGTGTTGTCATGTTTGTAGTCTTGTGGGTGAGGGAAACGGAGCAATGGAGGCCTGTGGGATCCACTTTGGCTTCCACATTTCTGAAGCTGGGGGGAGAAAACCTTCTCATTGAAGGGTGGGAAGAAGAGACAAAATTCCTTTAGAAAGATAATTAGGCTTTTTGATGGTTAGTGTTCCGGAAGCACTGCCATTTAGTCGATGGTAAGGGTGAAAGGTGAGACTACAGACCTTATTGTGCATGGTAAAGGTGACCCCAGGTGAGGCTCGGCCTTTGGTCTTTTCCCAATCACTCCTTCAGTTTGGCTGAGGACAACAAGGTGAAGAAAGCAATTCCATATATGTTGCATGTGCTCTTTGTAAATGTGCTATACTATGACATCCCCGTTGTAAATGCTGTATGCTTGGATTCACAATTCACTGATTCATAGATTGCATAGAATCACTGGATATGCCCGAAAACTGCTTCCATGTATAAAGAAGTTGTATTTTATTGCAACCCCGGAGTGTTTTTCGGTATTACTTAGGCAAAGCTTTAAAATGTGAGCTCACCATGAAGATCAGGTCTCTTTAAAAGAGAATATAGAAGGTCCCTCAGGAACCCTCGAACACCAATCTGGATATTAAGAGTCCAACAGAATAAGAAACACAGTGGAATGCCAAAATCCCCAAAACCATTTACATGATTATAAACCCACTAAATGCATGAACGGAGGGGGGAGGCGATTGGTTTAGAAGAGAGACACTACAGTCCATCTTCTAACTGGAAAGCATCTCATCTTCAGTCGCGCAATTGTTTTTCCTTTGAACCCATTAAAGAAAATCATTATACACCACTGTCACAAGATGAGCATGTGAATGAAAAGGTTGATGTCTCTTGGCAGGGAAAAGTCCTGAACAACGCGGGTAGAGCCATGCGTGCCGTTAAAAGACAAGAGAAACCATGCTTGCTTTAACCAATCATATGCCTTAAACACGCATAAGCGTGACTGAGGCAATGTGCACTCTAGATGCGGAGATAGGCGGGCCCAGGAACAGGAAGGATCGGTAGAAGACGGGGTGAGGTAAGTGGGACTGGGGCTGGATTTTGGGGGTGTGGAGGTCGTTTTTAAGGGTTGGGGTAGGTTTTAGGGCTCAGGGTTAGGGCTGGGGGGTCGGGTTGCTTTTAGGGCTCAAGATGGGGTCGGTTTAGGTTTTAGGCGTAGGGTAGGGTAGGGTAGTTTTTAAGTCCCGGGGGTTCTGGATAATTTTTTTAGTGCTCAGAGTAGGGTCAGGGTACTTTTTAGAGTTCGGGCGGTCAGGGTACTTTTTAGGGCGCAGGGGGGATGTTGGGTCGGTTTGTGGGGGTTGGAGAAGTTTTAAGGGCTCAGGATTAGGTTTTTAGGGCAAATGGAGGGTCGGGGTAGTTGTTATTGCTAAGGGCAGGTAACATAGGGTGTGATCTTTACCACACATCCCTATGTTAGTCATGTCTTTACCACAAAACTGCGTAGTAAAGGCCTGCATGGTAAAGGAATACGTTGTTCAGACGCATTCGGGGGATAGGCAGCATAGTAGAGGTACACATGGTTTAGCCATGAATGCCTCTGTCACACAACCCTCTGGGCATACACTTCTCAAATCCTGAGTTTTCCTAATACAAATAACTCTAACTGGGCGTGTTAAGTCTAATGGGTTCAGAAGCAAAAACAAGCCGACAACTGCCAGGATTTACTGATCTGTTCAATCAAAAACAACCCAACAACTGTCAGGATTTACTCATCTGTTTTTATCAAAGCACAGTTTTAGAAGTGTTTGTTTCCTCGGGTTGTCCCTCTTTGGGGACCTGAAAAGCCCTCTAACAAGCTGGATAATACATTGTTAAACAAAATACGGACACAGTAGGGACCTGGTATGGTAGCACTGAATGTGCCTCTCTTGGCATCTACCGACCACCTGCATTTCACGGGCTGCATAAACATTTACTTGTTTGCCGAAAATTGGGAATTAGTAATGCAGTTTATGGTGCAAAGCTAAGAAAAAGATCCTTAACAGAGTTGAATTCAGTTCACACATTTACACTCGTTCCACAATAGGATGAGTTTTGTCACAACATGTGTTTTTTCTACCCAAAAAAACCCTGCAAACGACACGCTTTGGGGAAGAAATATGGTGGGATCCACGCAAACCATACCACTTTAGATACACTGTAGGCTATTCCAGGCCCTCAAAGTTATAAAAATTGTGCCATCATGTTGCAGACTGTTACAAGCGCCGGTGTTGACAATTAAGTGCCGGTGCCAAGCACCGGAACCCACGGCTCAAATTAAGCATTAGGTAGAAACTTCCTGCAAAAATAGAAAAAACTGGCCATTACTGCAAAAAAAAAAAGTGACAAAAATATTTACATTTTAGCCCGTTTCTGAAAGCTGGGAAGCGGGTAATCTTGTTACAGCAAATAATTTGCTGAAGCCATTTAAAAGAGAAAAAGTGACACTTTTTTACATGGCACTTCTTTCCTATTTGCAGGGAAAATATGCCTTTGTGGTATTTTGTATGAGGGCAATGCAGGGTAAATCACAAACCCTTAGCACTGTAATAATCCCGAAGATGTGGGGTAAAAAGTTGCAAATGTGGGCTGGATATAACTTTTGGAAACTTGGAACTTTTTGATCCTGGAACTTTTTGAGCCCACTCTCAATTTCTCTTAAAAGCGCCGGGACACTCCTCGGAGTAGCTGAGCGCTATATAAAACCAACCTAACATAACGTAACATCTCAGAAATGCAGGGAAAATGCACGATTTTAGACTAAGTTTGAGGTTTGCAGGAGGGCTTCTAGGTAAGATAGACTGGAGAAAGCTGTACAAGTCATGCCACCCTGCACTCCCCCCAGTGTGTCTAGTTTTCGGAAATGCTTTGGTAGGTTTTCACAGATGCGAGCTGAGCCAGGCCCCAAACTCCACAGCTATCCAAAATGATAAAAAGGATCGGTTTTGAGTTGAAAAATTTGATCAGATTGTTCTTGGTGTGGTGGTTTGGAGTAGAAAGGGGTGAGGCGGTTAACAAAGGGCACAGCGATTTGGGAAGTTGTCAAAATGTTGATGTCATATGATCAGCTGCTTGAAGCAAGTCAGTGGATTGGCTACAATGTGCTGGGTAAACTGCAAGGAGTTATGTTTCAGGGTTAGATGTCAGGGAAACAAGAAAAAACTCAGTATAAAGGTGCTAATTGAAGTGATCTTTATTAATGATTGTAGCGAGAATCCAGTCTGCTAACAGCAGGAGCTTGCTGCAGAAGGGAATGCCAACTACTGAGTACTGAGCCATGGGCTGCATGGCAGAAAGGTTTTGCTTGCATGTGGTGTTTTCCCTACGCCAAATAACAAACTGGGCTTTAGTGAGGTTCAGATTGCTACTGACTATCCAATCATGAATAAAATTAGGAAAGGTTTGTAAGAGTTTTTGTTCAAGAGTGTGTTGCCGTCTATATACGAAACGACAGAGGTGCTCCAAATAGTACCATGCCAAGAGGGATGAGGCTGAAAGTTCACTGATTTTGTTTTATAAAGTTGACTGATGTGTATACATCTGCAGGTCACTGACGTGTTCATATATCAGGCCAGTACTTTACTCGATCGCCACACTTGGTCGTCCAACCCATCACAAATACTTTTTTAGCAGGTTCACTTTCTTTTCAATTATTTGTATTAGAAAAGTTCACCAGCATTATTCTGCCAGAGCCAGTAGGCACATTGATTCCAATCACACAGTCTCTCAAAGCTCTTGCAGACACGCAATACATATGACCTCTATTCATTTTGGTTACTACAGCTGCCGAAAATTGGTTTCCAGGAAAAATAGATAAAAGACATGGAACAAGGTCAAATTAAGGGGCAGAAGGTACACTGTTTAAAAATAAAACGGTTAAACAATAGAAACGGAACTATCGTAATTTAGAAAGGAATTTACAAACATGCCAAAAACAACATCTGAAAAAGTCTTCATCACACCCCTTTTTTCCTACAAGTTCAACAGAGGAAGGAAATAAAAGCAATCCCAGTAGAGTGTAGAGGCCCCCCGTAAGAAGAACCCAAAAGAACTCTCTAAGGCCAGCTATTTCCACAGTTTTTTGATTGCTGCGTGCAAGGAAAAGCCAAACAGAACAATCCAAAGGCAACTGCGTGTTATAGCCTCCTTTAAACACCAACAAAGGAAAGTGACATTTCCACACTACAGCAACAGGCAGACATATTTTGTGTGTGATGACACGCAAATGCAGGAAAGCAAGAATACAGATCTCTTGGCCTTGCCAAAACATGGAAAAAAGTGGCAAAACGTGATTAGATTCTGTACAGATTGCTTGTAGAAAGTAAAGATCTGAATGTGACAAAGAATGGGTTGATTGAGTGAGCTTTTCAAGTGTAAAATGGTCAATCATGCATTCCAAAGGAGGCACTTACTAAAAGGCAGAACGATGCATCAAACAGCCAAGAGCATAACACGAGAGAAAATACTCCTCTGGGTAGAGCCAAAGCCTCCTCCATGTGAATTTGTAAGAATTGTTAACAATAGGTATCCAAAAACAAACAATATTTGTAAATCCGGCCTTGTATAGGTCAGGATAAATCTAAGGGGGAGATTATACAAGCCATAACATATTTCCAACTATTGTACGAGGTGATAAAATAGAAAGTCAGACAAGTGTGCTCATCACAAAACAGCTCTACACAATGCAACATCACGCTGCATGACACCTTTAATTCACTGGACCACAAGCTCAATTTACTTTAAACACATCTAAAAGACCATTTCCAACCAAGGCTGACAATTTGGTTGAGGACATGTTTACTATTTAGTTTACTATTTCAAAACACAGCTAAATTGCAACTCTGGTAAATAGAGTGCAAAAAACCATAAGGGGCTAGAATTTCTCCCCATTTCCTGCACCACACCATAGCCCTAACCCAACCCACATATCCTAAACCATCAGCCAAAATGAGGACACCAAGGATATCCCGTTAACATGTCAATACCTTACCCCACCAGGGTCTGCCATTATTTTAATGTGAAGGTAACCATGGATGACCGTGTCCTTCAGCACCAACCATGTATAACTGTGTCCTTAAGTTACAAGGTTACAAATTTACTGCTACAGAAAACTTCTCAAATGAATGAAATACACATTACTTTATTTTCATTCTATTCGCATTTACAGTTCAACTTAAGACAATAACCCTCAAACAGCATGTGCCCTTGTGGAGTGAGAGAAGGGAAAGCATGGACGACTCCCAAAGGTTGACATTTCAGCGGGGTAATCAGATCTGTAATTAGATGCCAAGTGAATCTGGATTGTTGCCAAAAAAGTGTTTAATACGGACGTACCTCCTGGCTTGTTATCGTTCGTTACTCGGAGTGTTGCTTACATTGTTTTTGGTTTAGAAATGTATGACACTGCTTAGAAATGTTACCTCAACATTACCAGGACACAGTGATAATCCTACAGCAGTCAAACACTGGAATCGGTTATTAGCATCACATTACATCTATGCAACTATAGTGCATCTATGCTATATTGAACCATCCAAAGACTATTAAGCTAATCTGACACTAAAAAGTGCAGCACTAAACTAATTCCAAGATACAAATCTTACGATAAATTGCAGCAGTCATAGAACTAAGCTTTCTGGGGTTCGGTTTAAGCTACCAAGTGCAAATTTAAAGTTCCCAGATTAAACCAGAAACCACCATTATTTGCACCATCAAGCTATTCCAAGAAGGTCCCTAAACACCCTCTCTGTGAAGGGAGCCCAAATCAGTGTCAAGGTCCGGGGGTGGGAGGTGAGGAGAGGACTGGTGTGAGCAGATCTTGAGTTCAGTTGCTGCCAACTCCAGCACGGAGGGCCGCCCAAGGGATCTCCAAGCAGAGACCACCTCCCATCTGCATCTGTGACACCTCTCTGTACCAGCCTCTGGAGCCAGAAACTCTTTGGACAATGGTTATGCAGTGTTGGTAAATATTATTTGTGTTTGAACAGCTCAGAATCTGCCATTTGCCTTGCCACTTGATTAGAGCTGTTAGAACTATGTGTTGCCACAAAACAGGGCCCGGTAAATTTTCCTGGAATATCCATGTTTGAGGAAGCTTGACAGCAAGGGCAGAATGGAACAACATGACAAGTAGTCTTTTGTCCAAGCTTTAAGTCATGCTATGCAATCTGTACTGGTGTGTTATGATAGGTCAGGAGCAGGTATGTCAGTCTGACTGAATGTGTGCTGTTCAAATGTCAAAATAGTTTGGGTAAGACGTGCTAGATTTGCTTGTCCTCCTAGTGTGTGCATTCATAAAGGTCTCCTGTGTGTCGCTGTCTGCTCATGTCACATGGAGAATGAATGCATAGTGACAATGGTATTCATCAACAGGGAGCCGTGTTTGCGGAAGGGTGCTGATCCAGCAGCCATGGTGTAGAGATTTAACCTCAGATTCTTAGCAAAGAGTCTTGTTGATCTCTGGGGGGTGCGTCTCGCTTTTTGATACAATGTTTACTTGTCAGATGGCCCTGCAGCACTGTATGGCTGACTTCTTGCCTTCATCCCTCAAACACCTGAAAGGATGACTAATTCCCTGCTTCTTCCCACCTTCCTTCCACATAGGGCAGAGAGGCAGCATTTCCTGAGAGAGAGAGAAAGAGAGGGCAATAAAGAGAGAGAGTGAGATATCAAGGTCAGATCCTACAACACTGGTAGAAGCACTCTGTGAGCAGCTTCTACCACAAAGGTAAGAGCATGAAAGGTGGGAGGAAACCATCACGCTGCCAGGCACACGGCTATCCTGCTACATAAGTGTGTGTGTGGGGGTCCTCTTGTCACAGTATGGTGAGGAAAGGTTAGTATGCATTACATCCAGGCTTCCAGAGCACCTGTGCTACAGCTGGGGTTGGAGGATCTATATGGACTGTGGCATGTTGGGGGGCCTATACAAAGTTACCCACACACATCAGCCATAAGAGCAGTGCAATGTCCCTTAAAACAGATGCAGGTCGGTACTTTAGTGGGTGCAGAAAGTCGTGAGCGCTGAGTGGTGCATAGGGGTACTGAGAAAGCGCCAGTGCCTCTAGCTTGACTCCACAAGGGCTATCTGGTCAGGAATCACTTTGTCATGGAGGTGTTTCTTTGTAGTTCATTTCTCAGTCAGCCGCCATTGAACGATCATGGCCTCAGGGAACCCTAATAACGAAGTTACAGGACGGAGAATAGAACTTGCACCACTATCAGTAGCAAAGACTCGGTTCCCAAATGTTAAACACCTGAACTGGAGTTGATTAGCTTGAAAAGCAGTTGCTGCCATCGTGTTTCCCTCTCAGTACTCTGGACATTCAATAACACAACTAAGCACAGGGTTTAAAGGAGATGTGCAATAGGTTTTGTTTCAGTGCCCTTCCCCAGTTTAACACATCCTTTTATCCTGTCAACCTAGGGAAAATGGTGTGACCAGCTGTCTGCTTCTACCAAGCTGGTGCAGCATTTCAAGTGAAAGACTCAATACATGACTAATGATTTTGCAACACTTCACATCCCTCAGGCTGATCCATTGCCACAGTGTTCAACACCTCTTGCATACAGATCTATTTTTAGGTCGAGCCTGGGCAGCACAAGCACTGCTCTGCGAGGCATGCTGTATGCAGGTAGGGACTTGAAGCCCCGCCCACTGTCCGCCCATTTTTTTCATTGGCTTGCGTCATTGCCCATTGTAAACTATGGCTGTTCATTGGTCAATAGGCGTAGTAGTTCCTCCGCAGTACTGCCTTGTCTCATTTTGCAGCCTCCCATGACGGCACCCCCTGTTATGTGTGTTGTTGCTCAGCAGGCTTTAATTACAGCCTCCAAGCAGTATTTTCTCAAATAGCCTGCTGTTGCAATTAGGACACGCTCTCGCCTAATGTTTTTATTAAACATTTGTGGCAGGGGCGCCAAACGCATTTCAATGTAATAGGTCTCGCATTTGTGAGAGTTTAAGCTATTGGTATTGTAAATGACAATGCCTTCATTTATCTGTCTTAAAAACAACACATAAATAAAAAGGCAACCGTTCGAACTCTCGTAAATGCAAGACCTTTGCATTGCAAAGGCTTGTTCTACTAGCAGCTGAAACAGCAGAAGCTGGCATCTGCTTAACTTGTATGAAATACTCCATTTCTTTTGGCCAGTATGCATCTCTTTATAATTTATTTGGATGAAACTGCTAAGGGACCATTATGGTGAATGTGTTTTGGAAGCACTGTCCCACCAAATTTTTATTGCACCAAAATGTCCAAATGCTGATAACCACTGTCTGCAGAAATTATGAAAACACTAGAAAGCACCACATGTAATTCCCACAAAAAATAGACACTGAAAACAGTAAGACCTAAACGTAGCCATTGCTAAAATGATGTACAGCACCTTGGTGTCAACACAGTATGTCCTGTATATTGCACATTCATCCATCAAACATTCATGCATGTCAGTCTCTGAGGGCACTGTGCCACCTCCCGGTTTCCTTCCCGCAGTTGTGCAAGCACTCCAACCAGTCGGGGTACACGAAAAGTCCAGGAAATACTATGAATGAACAGTGAGCATGAGCAGTAAAGCTAACTTAATCCACGGGACCCCCAGGAGGATGGGGTTGAAGACCCATTCCCAAGAGGTCGCCACAAACATGGCCTGGTGTTCATGCGCAGCAGGCAGAAGTAGATCTCAGAGATTCGAGATGGATGACATGGAAGGCGGCTGCCACTAACCTACCACCACCCTACACTGACTCAGTCCCAAGTTAAAATTGTGAAAAGAGTATGCCTACATGATTTAATTAATGACATTACATAGCCATGGGGGTGGTTCTAGGACGTCTTTGGGGAAAATAAATCTAACATGCAAGTGGTGGAATCAGTCAATTGGAATTGTCTGGGGAGGCAAGAAGAAATCAGCTTTCTGGACCAAAATTAACATTTGGGCGTTACTTTTGGGTTATCCATCAGTACGAGACGCAAAGAGTTCTGGCAACTCAAGTAAATTCCATGAAAAATGACTGCACGAATATTCATTGTAAACGAAGTAATGGTTTCCAAACGAACAAGTATCTAGCAGCAGTCATCTTAAGGCAACACACAGGGTCCAATCTGATTATTCTTAAGGCAAGATATAGCACTTTATGTATTAGCTGCAGGCTGAAAGACAGTGCTTAGCGTGGAGAGCAGTCTTCGCACAACGGTCCCTTTCCACCTAGAAGAGCTAATCATAATGCCAGCAAGAAGCAGGCTTTGATATTGAAAATGATGAGCCGCAACAGGGAGGGTCCAGAGGGAGGATCATTTCAGTCTCTCGAAAACCTGATAACCCTAAATTATATATTAAAGTGTCTTTGTTTTCATCGTGTGTTCAGTGCAACATGCAACCCACGTCAAACCCAAACACAGACAGCACTGCATATTCCTTCATTCATTCTCGCTTGATTCCCCACAGCTAGAAGCCACAGATCCTCCCAGCCAATCAGACACCGTGTAACAAGCAGGTCTTTCTGTAAACTGAAAAGGGGGGGCCCTCGGCCCCCCCGCACGCATGGCGGCGCGGCGACCGTCGCCCCCCCTTTCCCCATTGTTGTCACTCGGCGGTGGGGGCGTGCCCTGGGGGGGCGTGACCCACCGCCGATTGGCCGGCGGCCTCCCTGACCCGGATCCAAGGTAGAAGGTCCGGGTCAGGGGGGGCGGGCTAAAGGAGGGGCCGCCTGGCCCCTCGGGAATAAAGAGGTGGGGAGCGCCCAGGAGACCCCCTTGTCCCTGGACGCTCCCTCGCTGAACGGTGTGCCCCGCGCTCGGGGCTTCTTTGTTTTGGTGATTTTTTTCCTTTCTTTTTCAGGTGGGAAGCGGATCCGGAGATTATCACCAAGGACGCGAGGCGACGCGAGGCGACAGCGTGCTGTTTTGTATTTTTCTTCCAGAAACAAGCGCCAGCCGCGTCGCGTGATCATCGGCCCAGCCGCGTGGAACCAGCCGCCAAGGAGAGCAGCGTGTGAGGGACGCGAGTCGGAAAACAGAGGCGGCGGTAGCAGAGGCGTTTGCGTGAGGACTCCCAGGCAGGATATTGGTCTGTTAAAGCGGAGCGCTCGGTGACCGCATAAGGTATTGTGGCGCAGGGAGCAGGGACAAGCAGCGGGCCGGCTGCAAGAAGTCGAGGGGTTCTCCGTAGCGCGAAAAGAGCGCGAAAAAGTGTTTGGAGGAAGGGTGATAATTAACATAAGCGCGGGACAATAAGGCACTGTTTTTATCGTCCGCATCGACTACAAACGGTATATACGCGTGTGATAGAAGCCCAGCGAGAGCGGGCGGTAATTTAGCAAGGTTATACTCGCGTAGGGCCACAGGGCACGTTAACTGTGAAGGGAAGTGAAGAAGGGTCGACCAGGGCAGCACCTGGATGGGAGACCCTTGCGTGTAAAGTATACACAGTCTAGTAATAACGAGTGGGTTATTTCTTACGTCGTTTTTTGTACTGTTTGTCTGTTCAGCATTAGTTTGAGGGATAAAGTGGAGTGCCCTGTGATACCAACTCTTTAAGGCACTGAGGGGCACCTGTGATTGGTATTGGGAACTGTGATAAGAGTGTGTAACTGAGAATAAGGTATTTGATTCTTCATTGCTGTTTTGGTTTAATGAGTGATAACGAATTGCTGTTTTTTATAATTGTTATTAGGACATCCCAAAAGAGGTTGACAAGGGGGGGTTCAGGCCTCCAGTGCATTTGAACTGAGTCATTGTGAAATTTGCCCCTGCTTTGCCACAAGGTGTTAATGCTATTTTCCATTCCAGGCTTTTAGCGACATTATTGGTCCAATCCATTCTTCAGAGAGGACGTAAGGAGTGTAAACGCGCAGCCTGGTTGGGGAACGTGATCACAGACGGTTATCGCCGGCGAGTGCACGGGACTGGTCGGTAAGAGGGGTACGGGGGGCTAGCATTCATTGCTCCAGGTGGCCGCCGGGTGGGTCTACATTAGGTTTACTCACCCCCTTACATAAGCGGACAAGCCGCTAGTGTTGCGGTCGCCGTTGCATGGTGCTGAAAGCCCCCTGGTGACCCTCCATCAAAAAGGTACACAGAGTTGGCCTGTTGTGATATTAGGAGAGTAGGCTGCGGTTTTTGGGGGGGTATCATGCCAGGTCCGCGGGGTGGAAAAAGGGGATCCAACATGGAGGCTATGATGCGGGCCATGATGCGTGACATGAGTGACATTAAGCAGCAGCTAGGGAAAGTAGATGAGCTTGAAGCACGGTTCAATGAGAGGCATGGGGATGCCCCGGGCCCATCGGGTAGGCCTATCCGCAAGAGGGTGGCACCAGTGCCAAGGGGGGATTTTGTCACCCCACCTGGGAAGTCTAAGTCCAAGAGACCCAGGGATGCTGCCCCCACCCCAGGGCCAGTAGAGCCGGTACCTGCCGTGCCGCCGGCGGTCGTCCCACCCCCGCATATACCTATGCCTACACCCCTTGCCCCCGTGGTGCCGGTGCCTGTAGGTCAACCAGTAGACGCTGGGCCTGCTCCCCCACCGGTGCCCACAATCCCGGGTACAGGCTTGCCACACCCGGCACCCGCCCTGCCAGCTGCGCCAGTACCACAGGGCATAACCCCAGTGGTACCTGTTGTCCCGGGGGGTAATTTAGATTCAATGCCCCCTGAATTGTTATCCCAGATAACGGCCTTGATGCCATGGCTCCAAAAAGGGGGAGCTTTCCCGAATTCTGCAGACCATGCAGCAGAGGCGGCGAGGTTTGTGGAAAAAATCAGATCGGCAGCGGTCGCCGACAGTGTTGCATTGCCAATATCTTCTCCCCTTGCAGGTCCAAGTGTTCCCCAGCTGGACGGAGCTAAAGGGCAGCCGCCCCCGGTGCCCGCACTTGGTAAGGAAGTGGCATTGCCGCTCTTGGGGGACGGTGTTCTACCTTCCAGGAGCGAGAATTTGGCTCAGCATGTGTCATTAGCTGTGAAAGAGATGATTTGGGCTGACAAATACGTTTATATTTATTCTTTGTTGTTAGATAATAGGGAAATGGAGCAGGCGAAAACACTAAAAGAGTGGATGCTCCCAAGCGAATGGAGGGTGCAGTGTGCTAGATTTAGGGTTGAGGAAACTCTCAACAACTGGATGAAAGCATGGGCTGTATTCACTGCTATTAAAGCTGAGCGTCCTCCAGATTTACAGGCACCATTGGCATGCTACTCGAGCAGGATTGTGGGGTGGAGTGAACAGTATTCTGGGGAGGCATGGAAAGGGTATGATGTCAATTTCAGGAAGGCATTGGAATTTAATAGAACATTGGCATGGGACACAGTAGATTCCATGGCATGGCACAAACAGTTCTCAGATACTGCACCTCCCCCCCAGTTCGGTTCGGTCAAGGTGTTCTCTAGACCTCAACAGCCCTTACGGCCCCCCCAAACGAGTGAGGTACCTGGGAAGTTTAGGGCCAGTGGGCCAGAGAAAAAAGGGGTGTGCTGGGATTTTAATAGGCGCACCTGCACGAGGGCCGCGTGTAAGTTTAGACATGCATGTTCCTCCTGTGGTCACCCCTCTCATCCAGAAACTACCTGTAGGTCCAAGCAGGGAAACACGGGACAGAGGGGTAGGGGAAAGCCACTGTAAGACAAACCAGTTAGGCCCCCCCACTCCAGTGGATGTTGTGGCAATGATTCCATGGTTGAACAGATACCCGGACCACACATCGGCCACCCTACTCCAAGAAGGTTTTTCTAAAGGCTTTAGGATCCCAGCAGCGGGATACACGGGCAGCGCGCACTGTAAAAATCAGTTGTCGGTAAGACACAATCCAGCTGTGGTGGCCGCGAAAATTGACAAGGAGCTATCTTTAGGCAGGATAGCTGGCCCTTTCACTGAAGTGCCGGTACCTGATTTTGTCTGTTCCCCGTTAGGAGTTGTCCCCAAAAAGGAAAGAGGGCAATTTAGACTAATCCACAACTTATCAGCACCTAGGGGGGCGTCACTGAATGATGCCATTGACGAGGGTATCTGTAGCGTGAAGTACGCCTCTTTTGATCAGGCAGTTAACTTATTACAGGCCACGGGCCCCGGGGCGCTGATGGCGAAATCAGACATAGAATCAGCCTTTCGCCTTCTCCCGGTACACCCAGCGGATCAACATCTCTTGGGCTTCACCTTTGGGGATATGTTCTACATGGATAAATGCATGCCCATGGGTTGCTCTATATCTTGTGCTTACTTTGAGATGTTTAGCTCTTTTCTTGAATGGGCCATGAGACAGGTGACGGGCCATCAGCAGGTCATGCATTATTTGGATGATTTCCTCTTCCTGGGTACAGCGGGATCTCAGGAGTGTGCACTAGCATTGCAGGAATTTTGCGTGCTCATGCGGGCTTTTGGTGTCCCGCTTGCGCCCGGGAAGACTGTGGGCCCGACTACCTGCTTAGAATTCCTCGGCATTGAGATTGATTCAGTGGAAGGATGTTTTAGATTGCCTAGGGATAAGGTGGACAAATTCAAAACGGCACTACGCTTATGCTTACGGAAGGATAAGGTCACCCTCCAGCAATTACAGGAGGTGGTAGGGCAATTGAACTTCGCATTGAGGATCATCCCCATGGCTCGCCCTTTCTCTCGCTCCATTGCCCAGGCAATGAAGGGGCTGAGGGAGAAGCACCACCGCACTCGGCTATCGGTTGAAATTCGCCAGGATATGCTCATATGGATGGCATTCCTGGAGGATTTTAACGGCAGGGTGGTCTGGCCCAGCCCGCTGACAACATCAGCAGAGTTGGGCCTGTGGACGGATGCGGCCGGGAGTGTGGGCTTTGGCGCCATCCTAGGGAACAGGTGGGTCGCTCAACAGTGGCCGGAGGTATGGAGAACATGGGGTCTGAACACCAATATCGGCTTCCTGGAACTCTTCCCAATATGGGTGGCACTGATGGTCTGGCCCGAACACCTATGTAATCAATCAGTGGTGTTTTGGTCAGACAACATGACGGTGGTGGAATGTATCAACCAGCAGGGGGCACGGTGTCCTTTCATACTTCGTCTGATCAAAGAAATTGTTTTGCAGTGCCTTAAATTGA
The DNA here is from genome assembly GCF_964261635.1 of Lissotriton helveticus. NCBI lineage: Eukaryota > Metazoa > Chordata > Amphibia > Caudata > Salamandridae > Lissotriton > Lissotriton helveticus. Next base: position 723,906,225 of record NC_136069.1, read on the forward strand.
ATGTCATTTTTAAGGCCAAACATGTCCCAGGTGTTCTGAACAATGCAGCTGACTCCCTCTCTCGCTTCAAAATGCAGGTTTTCAGGGAGCATCTTCCTACAGCAGACCCCTCGCCAGCGCACTTCCCAGCAGTACTTTGGCAGATTGGTGCCCCAGATTACAGGACCTCGTGGTCGCTAGCCTAGCCCCCAGGACCAAGACGGCTTACGAAGGGGCGTTTTTGTCTTATTGTTCTTTTTTGCGGCAACAATGGGAAGTGCTTTGGGCACAGGAGGATGGCTTTGCAGCCTATTTAGAATGGATGCATAAGGAGGGGCGCTCGGTGGCAGCGGCAAACAGACATAGGGCAGCGGTGTCATTCTTCGCTCAAGCTAGGGGCTTCCGGGATCCCACTAATACCTTTATGATACGTAAGGCTTTGAGGGGATGGCGCCGTATTCAGGGCCATCATAAGGATAAGAGAAAGCCCATAGGATTAGCCCGGCTGACAGCTTTACTGGGCACGCTGGACACTGTTTGTAGCTCGGAGTGGGAGGTGCTTCTTTTTAAGGCAGCATTCTCTTTGGCATTCTATGGGGCGCTGAGAATTAGCGAACTTGTGGCAGGTTCTAAGTCAGACCTACTGGGCGGCTTGCAAAGGGCTAGTGTGACGATAAGGGAGGACACCATGTGGGTGACTATTCAGAAGTCAAAGACCGACCAGGAGTCTAGGGGCCACACCATAGTTCTCCAACGGGCCCCCGCCAACCCTTGCTGCCCAGTGAGGCACGTGGAATTATTGCACGGACTGCTGGTGGGCTCAGCGGGCAGGGCACTGCTCTGTCACGCCGATGGGAGCCCCTTGACCAGATATCAATTCAGGAAGGTATTGGAGATGGGGGTCAGGAAAGCAGGTCTTGACCCTAAAGAGTTTGGCTCTCATTCCTTTAGGATTGGGGCAGCAACTGAGGCGGTGGCGGGGGGCCTCCCAGCGGAGAGAGTGAAGACAATTGGGAGATGGTCCTCAGAATGCTACAAACGTTATGTACGAATTGACATGCTGTGATTACATGGCGCTCACGCTTGGTTTGTTTCCGCTCTCTTACAGTTTCTCAGACCTGTTACGCAGGGGAGGACTTGGTCGTCGGGCACCAGCAACATACATCAGCACGGAGCGGCAGCCAGGAAACAATGAAGAACAGTGTTTGGATTGTGGGTCACTCCTATGTAAAACGAGCAGAATGTGTCTTTACGTCAGGTGACAGGGGGAAAAGGGCGGCACAACTAAGGTTGGACATCACGTTCTTTGGCAGAGGGGGGTTGTGTCTGCACGAGTTTAGGGGATTCTTCCAGGGGCTTTTAGCGCGCCGGCAATCTCCACCGTCAGTGGTGATACTTCACCTTGGGGAGAATGATTTGGCAACACTGGGTAGGCGCATTCTGATCGAGGAGATTATCTCAACGGCGGGTTGGATGGCCAAGATCTGCCCGGGTTGCACACTAGTATGGTCACAACTCATACCCCGATTACAGTGGCGGGGGGGACATTCGGTCAGGGCGTTGAATCACTCGGTAAAGAGGATCAACACACGGTTGGATAGGTTGTTTCGAGCCCCCTTGTTACAGTCAATACCTCATGGGTGCATCTGGGGCGACAAGTATTACTTGAGAGACGGAGTTCATTTAACTGAGGAGGGGAATGTCTTGTGGTCTGACAATATCTGGGCCTGGCTAGAGGGATTTGCAAGTAGGAGTGTTCCTTAGGTAGGGGCTAGAGGGGGGAGGCCAGATCGTCGGTTGACAATGCTGGCCTGTGGCGGTAAGGTCATTATCGGTGAGCACATATTTGAGGTCTGAGGGGGCGGGCATCATCCTATGGAGGTTCCCGCCCAGGGGGAGGGGCCTGCGGGCCACTCCTAGAACTCCAGGGGCAAGGTAATTCATGCTGCAAAGGAGCGCGGGTAGGAGTAGTTCACGCTTTCCTTAGGCTGGTAGCCACCCCGCGCGCGTATACTCATGACGTCACCGGCTGGCGCAGAGTAAGGGCCCTCCTTCAGTGGTTAAATGGAGTTCAGGGCGTAGACCGGGCAATTCCCGGGGTAACACTGCGCATGCGCACGTCTCAGGGGGAGGCGCAGCTTGTAGGACCTGACACCGGTAGTGACCCTGCCATATGGCCAGAAATGTACAAAAATCAAGATGAGGATGTTTAGTCTCGGTTAGGAAACAACATGTATTAGAGTTTTGTTAAGGTCAGGCTCTCAAACTTGTTGATAATAATTGTGTATCTGAATGTCCTGCTGATTTTTGTATAAATTGTTGATGATGCAATTAAAAACCTTTTTTAATTTCATACTTTAATAAATACGGCCGGGCGACTAGCGCCCGCCTTCCAAAAAGTAAAAATGTCTCGTGTCCACGTTCCTGGGTGTTGGGTGCCGGATTGGGGGGGAGGCGGCAGCTAGTCGCTGACCATGTGAAAAGGGGGGGCCCTCGGCCCCCCCGCACGCATGGCGGCGCGGCGACCGTCGCCCCCCCTTTCCCCATTGTTGTCACTCGGCGGTGGGGGCGTGCCCTGGGGGGGCGTGACCCACCGCCGATTGGCCGGCGGCCTCCCTGACCCGGATCCAAGGTAGAAGGTCCGGGTCAGGGGGGGCGGGCTAAAGGAGGGGCCACATGGCCCCTCGGGAATAAAGAGGTGGGGAGCGCCCAGGAGACCCCCTTGTCCCTGGACGCTCCCTCGCTGAACGGTGTGCCCCGCGCTCGGGGCTTCTTTGTTTTCCCACCCACCATCCCTTGGAACAAAGTCTTGTAGCAATTCTTATGTCTGGTTGAATGGTAAGTTTTGAAGGTACTGTTCACATGTCTCACAGGGTAGTAGAAATGGAACTGTTGGTATATTTTGTTGATGCTTTTGTTTAGGAATTTTTTTCCCCTTTTTTAGCAAACATGTGTGAAATGAATTGTATTTGATGCCAAGTGTCTTTAGGCCTTTTTTCCCTTTGTAGCTATAAGTTGATACTGTTATTTATTAGCCAGTGTAGCTGTCCTTTAGAATTTTTTCCCATAGGTCGTCGTATTTATTAGGTATGGGGCATGCGGTAAGGTCATTATCGGTGAGCACATATTTGAGGTCTGAGGGGGCGGGCATCATCCTATGGAGGTTCCCGCCCAGGGGGAGGGGCCTGCGGGCCACTCCTAGAACTCCAGGGGCAAGGTAATTCATGCTGCAAAGGAGCGCGGGTAGGAGTAGTTCATGCTTTCCTTAGGCTGGTAGCCACCCCGCGCGCGTATACTCATGACGTCACCGGCTGGCGCAGAGTAAGGGCCCTCCTTCAGTGGTTAAATGGAGTTCAGGGCGTAGACCGGGCAATTCCCGGGGTAACACTGCGCATGCGCACGTCTCAGGGGGAGGCGCAGCTTGTAGGACCCGACACCGGTAGTGACCCTGCCATATGGCCAGAAATGTACAAAAATCGGGGGGAGGAGCCAAGATGGCGATCGGAACGGTCGCATAACCGCCTCGCTCCGTGATCTCTTCCTCCCCGCCACCTATCCTGTATTTCATCCTGTTCGGGGTGTTCCGAATTTGGTCACTGAGGAAGAGCCGTCACTTACCATCCTTTTCCGGGGCTCTGGCGTGCAGTGGTTCCGGCGTTCTGCCCTGGTCGCTTTGTTGGCCTTCCCGGCCCTGACGCCGGGGCCTCGAGTGCTGTGTCTGCCCGGAGATGTTCGGAGTGCCGGCGGTCCGGAACCGGTGGAGAGACCCGATGGTGGGAGCCTGAGAGCCGCGGGCCGGGACCCCCGGGGCAGACCCGCCCCCGCTGGTGGGCCACCCCGCATGTCCGTTCGCCTACCGGCCCGAAGAAGAGAAGCCGCGCTGTCCGGCACCCCTCAAGTGTGAAACCCACTCCTGTTGTTAGTCCCGCCCGGGATTCGGTGCTGGGCTCCCCCCGAGTGCTGTGGGGAGCACGCCCGTTCTTCTGGTGACTCTCCTTTCTCCGCCGAGCGCCATCCGCCGCGGTTTGGCGGTGAGCCCTGGGGCCGCCGGTGCTCCTGATGGACTTGGAAGAACCTGCGGCGATGGCGGAGGGTGCTGCACATAAGATGGCGGATGGCCCCTCGGGGTGTCTTTCTCCTGGAGACAGGGAGGTTGCCGCATTTGCTTTCTCCGGCCCTCGTTTGGTTTGGGCGGCTCCTACTCGGAGTGCTATCTGGTTTGCCCTGTCTGCTCTGCGGATCGACCTGTCCTTGAAATGTCGAGCCTTGGAGTTGCGGATAGCTGCCATGGTGGCTCCGCCATTTTGTGACGAAGTGTCGTCTCCCCGAATTGTACTGCCTGAAACTTCGCCGGCGGCTGTGCTGGGATCTCCGGCTGGGTGCTCGATTCTATGGGATCTAGCGGACCCGGTGCCGATGCTGCAGTGCTTTCTACATCCTGTTTTCTTTGCTTCGTGCTGGACGGCCCAGATACTGTGCTTGACCACGTGGATCTTTGAGGAACTTTTGCATTCTGACTGTTGCCGAGTTCTCCTGGTTGCTTCTAGTTTGCCGGGACGATGTTTTGCGGAGATCCCACCGGCTTTTCCTGACTGGTATGGACCCACTGTGTTCTGCTGTTTTTTGGCTGTGGCGGGGTTGGGAAGCTCGACTCTTCATAAAAGTGGACAGGGGTGATCGTGCCCGGATGCCTGTGGGACCCTTTTTACATGGCATCTCCGGGCCTCGTTATTCTGGATGGTTCCTGTTTACATCCTGGTGTAGGCTTTTCTTGATTCTCCTTTTCGACCTCGATTAGTGCATTATTGTTGCGGGGGGGTAGTGTTTTATGTCTCGGTCGCTGGCTCCTCTCCTCTCTCTTTCTTCCTTTTCCTCTCCTTCCTTTTCTTATTCCCCTCTCTTTCTTCGTTATAATTCCCTTTCTCTTTTTCTATATTTCGGGTGACTCTGGGCGACAGGCACGCTGTTTAGTGGGGTAGGCCGTAGCCATTACAGTGTTGTAGGGTGGGGGGGGTGTTTGTTATTTTAGTTTGTTTTATTCTATGGTCCCTTTTTTGCCTTTTTCCAGGGGGTGGGCTATGTCCCTTGGTGTTTACTCCTCTGTTTTGCTAGCGTCTGCACTTTCTCCTTTTTCGGGGTGGGTGGGCTGTACGTGTGGCGTCCACTTTATTTGTTTGCTGGTATTCTTCCTCTATTCTGCACCTGATATGGGCGTGTGAGGTCTTTGGGCTTCGCCCTACTGTGGTCGTCTGCTTGCGTGGGGGGCTATTTCCCTCCCGCCCCCCCCTTCTTTTCTGTATATGTTGCATGACGCGCTGGTAGATATGGTTACTGCCTCCTTTATATAATGTAAAATGAAACCTCTTTTATCCTGGCGCTGGCGATGTGACGACTTTATTTGCATCCATCCTGTATTCACCCTATCGTATACATTGCTTTGTTATTTTGATTCTCCTGACTTTGCGGCCGGCCCCTGTGGTTGTAGGCCAGCGCTTGTACTTATACGTGTCTTTCAATAAAGGTTTTTAAAAAAAAAAAAACTAAAAAAAAAAAGAAATGTACAAAAATCAAGATGAGGATGTTTAGTCTCGGTTAGGAAACAACATGTATTAGAGTTTTGTTAAGGTCAGGCTCTCAAACTTGTTGATAATAATTGTGTATCTGAATGTCCTGCTGATTTTTGTATAAATTGTTGATGATGCAATTAAAAACCTTTTTTAATTTCATACTTTAATAAATACGGCCGGGCGACTAGCGCCCGCCTTCCAAAAAGTAAAAATGTCTCGTGTCCACGTTCCTGGGTGTTGGGTGCCGGATTGGGGGGGAGGCGGCAGCTAGTCGCTGACCATGTGCGTTATCACATTTGTAATCTGTGGATCTAGTGGAAGGCCTCTTTAGCAACAATTGGAAACTGGAGCACAGGGAATGGACTGCCTTATGCAGATAACTCCTATAAAGGCCCAGCTCTGGCCTACAACAACCCCACTCCTCAAAATGGACACCTCCCTGTCCAAGGGCTGGTTAGCAGAACGTGCGCAGTGACAGGACCAGGGTCAGAGGATGTGCACTCATCTGAGATGGCTTTTTAGTCAAACTGCCTCTATCACCTGCACATTGGGGACCACCTGAGGTCAGTGAGAGCGATTGTTTTTTTGCCGCTCTGAAGAGAACCTCGAACCATAATAAGCCTAGAATTTGCCGGCTTTTAATCAGAGCGAGGGAGTCAGTTTGTGCGTTACTCCTGGCAGCCGATGGCGAGCAACACAAAGAGTATCCAAGCAGAGCATGATGATGTTGGTTAAGTGGAACACACTGTACTGTAAAATTATGATTTTCAAAAGAAACATGAACATAATCAGATTTGTTTTCAGATAAAACCGTGAGGGCATCGTTACAGAAGCTTGTAGTCAAGATTAAAATGTGGACCCAGAGCGTGAAGAAGTCATGCCACTTCAACCCACAAAACGTCCCCCAGAGCTGAAGTCACGTTGCCACCCATAAAACAACTGCTGTCTTCAGTCCGTGATCAGTGCTTCTCATTCATCCCTTGCTTTAGTGCAAAGGAAGCATGCATGCTACACGAAGCAGCATATTGCTTTTGGCAAAGGAACAAAATTGCCGAATTACATTTGCTGGCACAATCAATCTGGGAGCGTTCAGTCACTTCAGTCTCATGCACAGCATCGAAGTTTTAGACGGAAAAGGGGCAGTCACTTGTTCCTGACTAAAATGCTGCCCTTCCTTTCCCCTTAACTTTGAGATCCCACTCCCTTATCTCAAATAAGGAACCCCACCAGACCGCACTGCAGTATGTTCTCATAAGCCGCATGTTTTTTGCGAGAACGGCTTCCTCAATAAAAGTGGTGCAATAAAAAATAGTCCCTCCAGCCACATATTCCAAAGTGAAGGTGGTCTCGTCCCGCACGCCACTTGTCTGTGTCTCACCCACCCTACCCTTCTGCCCACCTTCTGTGGCGGTCCCTTCTTTCTCAGAGTCTTCTTCTTATGCTGCGCCCTTTCCCATATTTCTCCTCTGTTCACCCAGACTATTTCCCTCATATTCCACTCCTACCCAGCCTGGCAATGGTTACCTTCAAATAGGCGTGGCTAAAGAAAATGGGGTAAGAACAACAGAACTGTAACAAGTAATCAGCAAACTGATAAGTTAAGTTAAACTAACAAGAATTATAGGAAAAGAGGACCATTCTGGTAATGTGTGCAGATTACACCAGCTCTTGACAAACATAACCAAAGCCAGCCACAAAGCTGTTCAAGATGTTCTACTGTCCTGAAGGTATATGGAGACCGTTAAATTCACTCGGAGGTCCCCTTAGAGATTAACAGACCTACTAGTTTTAAATGCTTTTTTTAGCTCATCGCTGCCGTGTATTACCTCAGGGGTACAAAAGGGGGTGGTGATGGACGGAGCATCTGAACCAATCAAACACTCACACCCAGTCAACAGATCTGGGTTTAATCCATCACCGCTCTTTAGCCCACTCTGCCACCCAAGTTCAGACATTGGGTGTCCCTGTGCCTCATGGGAACAGTCCAGCCCGAACTGCCAAGCCATGCCTTCCCTGGACCGGATTCAAGCTTCCTAGAGCGGTTTCTGGCATTACAGCCGTCTTCAGCCAGGCTTGCTTGAATCCAGTGGCAAAGTGAGCAAGGGACTCACGTCTACGTATCACCTCAGGAGCACCACCTCTGCCTTGGGATGTTGCACATAAGTGATCAACGCTGCGTCAATGTAAAGGCACAGCAAAAATACAAGTTTGAACGGCATCATCAAAAGGGAGGGTATGGAATGATTCACTGGCCGTTGCACAAGCGCATTCCCTTCCCAGCAGGCCATTTCCTAGAAAAGAAAAGACAGGAGGGGCTACAACAGCTCTTGCAAACTCCCTTGGGTCACCAGAACAGAGCTCAAAGGTGTGGTTAAGACTGAAAAGGAAATGGACGCTGCGCCTTCGTGACTGAGCAACATCAAGACGCTGTTTCATTTGGAAGTCACCTTTTGGAGGATGTGGTCGACTTCACTGAAAAAATAAAAACATTCAAAATATTTCAGAGTTGTGGTCACTGATAACAGTGCTCAAGGTCATACCATGGCAATGGCCACACTCTGCCCACGTTTCCACCGTAAGTAAATTAACCCGCTTTTTTGTCAGCCTGTTTCCTTCATCCATATGTCAGCAGCCAGAGCATTCGTTTAAAGTGCTGTTTAACAGTGAAAGCTTGAAAAGAGTTTAGATTTTTCTGATTTAGGCTGTTTAAACTGCACAGGAAAATCCAGTTCCCCCCTCTTTACATTTACATGCATGGCAAAATAAAGAGAGACCGGATCATATACACACTTCAGAAAAAGAACGTGCACCAAGTCAATGAAAACTTTGGACTTCTTTTTCCAAACAAAAAAAGATTTCTAAATTAACGCCCCAAAACAGGCTTTGGATTTTTTTTAACGTAATGGCTGATTTCAGCCATCTTAACTACAGGGGTCAACATAAAACATATTTCTGCTTGAAGGAAGAGACAGTCTTATTTCATGGCGAGAGACAGTTGGCATTGGTAAAGGAGGATTGAAGTTGATATGTACAGTGACAGCTTCTCTACCTGCTTCTACCATAAACAAATTCAAAGGAAAAACTGCATCCTTACATTGGATCTGGGGTCTCAGTCAGCTGCCTTATGGAAGTGGTAGCTCCGAGTTGCATTTATTACCAAATCACAGCTAGCTGCGAGCTGTATTTATTACCCAATCACAGCTAGCTCGGAGCTATCTGCGAGCTGCATTTATTACCCAATCACAGCTAGCTGTATTTATTACCCAATCACAGTTAAGTAAAAGCATAATGTGATCCAAACCAGAGTGAAGGACAGGGTCTCAACTCTCCTCTCCCCATCACCAGTAAGTTCAGTCGCTGGGTAACAGCAATGCTGCAAGTTCTCAGGCTCTACTGAAGCCTATATAGTGATCACCTAGCGAGAAGGCAATGGAGTACGGTATAAAATAAATTGTGTACATAAAGCAGGAGGAGAGAGGCGATGAGATGGAAAGAGGGTGGATATCACTTCCTAATTCGGACCCTCAGGGTGCAAAGGTTTTTCTTTTTACTGGCAAACAAGGTGATCAAAAACGCAAAGCTACTTTCTGAAAGAAAGTAATAACAAGCATTTACAATGCAATGGTTTCGCCTTTGGAAAAGTTAGAGCTATTAGCATTGTAAATGACAAAATTTGCATTTATGTGTTGGTTTTGAAAACAGATAAATAAATGGCATTGTCATTTACATTGCCATTAGCTTAATCTCTCGCAAATGTGAGACCTATTGTACCCTACGGACGAGCTCAGCAGACAGCAATTACTACCACACACACACACACACACACACACACACACACACACACACACACACACACACACACACACACACACACACACACACACACACACACACACACACACACACACACACACACACACACACACACACACACACACACACACACACACACACACACACACACACACACACACACACACACACACACACACAGCCACACACACACACCCAAAGCCAGCCACACACACCCAAAGCCAGCCACACACACCCAGAGCCAGCCACACACACCCACCCAGAGCCACACACACACACACACATACACACACATACACACACACACACACACATACACACACACACCCAGAGCCACACACAGACACACACCCAGAGCCACACACACACACACACACCCAGAGCCACACACACACACACACACCCAGAGCCACACACACACACACCCAGAGCGCCACACACACACACCCAGAGCCACACACACACACACCCAGAGCCACACACACACACACACCCAGAGCCACACACACACACACACACACTCAGAGCCACACACACACACACACTCAGAGCCACACACACACTCAGAGCCACACACACACTCAGAGCCACACACACACACACACACACACACACACCCAGAGCCACACACACCCAGAGCCACACACACACCCACCCAGAGCCACACACACCCACCCAGAGCCACACACACCCACCCAGAGCCACACACACACTAACATTTAAATGTAAGTCTACACTCTGGAGGAAATTTACACTCATAGATGAATGTATAACCAAATGTAGTACATTTACTTCCAAGTTTAAAAGTACATTTACACATATAGACTTACTCACTCATAAGTTTACCTTTGTGGTAATCTCCTAGAGTCAGAAACTCTGGTTGAAATGCATGGCTCCTGTAATATTTAATATGGATATGTCTAACCTGCCTCGAATATGCGCTCTGCCTGACCTCAGAACTTCTACAGAGAAAAGGTGGTCTCGAAAGTAAAGTAGACAAAAAGTGGGGAGTGAGAGTGACAAAGGTCTAAGGAGGGATTAGATAAAAAAAGAAATCAGAGTAGGGAGAAAGGGACAGCCAAAGAGGAAATGAGACAATGATGGAGGCGCGGAGACTGAAGCCGAGAACGTACACGATGCCGTGATTATAGGGAACGTGAACTATAACCCTAAAATAATTCATCATTATGAGTCCAATGACATCATGCTTGCCCGGTACATACCTCGAAGACTTTGAAGGCTCTGGAGAGGCCCCCCTTCTTGCCCACCCTCGGGGTGATGTGTAGGCTCAGGTGTGTGCTCCCCTCTGCTTCTCCATCGCACGCAGGTGCCCCCCAGCTCCGCGGCAGAGGAGCTTGTAGACGCCTTTTCTCTGCGCGCATCCTCGATGAGGCTTTGCCTCCGGGTCCCTGGGTGCAGTACATCCTGGGGTCCTCGTGTTTCCTGCTTCACCTGCACATCATCGTTGATGGTCTGACTCTGGACCCCCGGGGACTGAGGGACACCGGCCTCTGCCTTCATCTCCAGGGTGTATGAGGACAAGATGACGGCTGGCTTACCAATAGGATATTAGGTGGAATACCTGCCCCTCACTAGGCTGGTGGAACATCAAATGGTGCGACTTAAAGAGGCTGAGACAGCAGAGCGCACCGGGTTCCAATCAGGGTGGCTCCAGGTACACAGGGCCAAGGTCACAACCACTGTGTCTGTTCTTCTTAGAGGCGCAGAAGGGGATCTGCAAACTCTTTTGGGTGGAATAGGCGGGAGGGGGTGGGGGGGGAGGATGGGGGTGGACACTCACCGAACACGACGGATAGGATTTTTCGACAAATGCTTGATGGGGATTCAGTGTGGATGGGAAGGTGATGGTTATGATGGTTCAGAAAACTATTCTAGTGAAGAAAAGTGTAGTGCCCTGCTCGGAGGGTGTTATCGGGGCGAAGGTCACTGAATTATAATAATAACGTCGGCGGAGTGGCAACACAAACTTCCTGCCGGAGAATGCGCCATCAAACTCTTTGGACGGGGCTCATCAATGTTTTTCTAAATGTTCTAAATGGGAGGTGAGTAACCAAACTAGATTGAGAGGGTAGTAGAAAAGATTCCTCTGGGGGTCCGACTCAACTCTCCGAACGGGCAGGGAAAAGGCAAACTTATGTGAGGGACGAGATACTTCCGAAAAAGACAACAATCGCTCTTCTCCTCAGCGGGCAGGAGGGTATACCCCCAACTACCGACCTGACGGGGACGGCGCCACTGCGGGGGCTTCAGTGAGCTTTTCTGAGGTGGAGTCAGTGATGCATGCTGGGGGTGGATGCAGACTTGTATCACGGAGTTCTCCTCGGGGATGGGAGACGGGGCTATTCTCGGAGGCCGCGGGGTAGGACCGATCCAGTCCGGTGGATATCGACGGACTCTGCTCAGTCGGTGATGATCTAACGCTAGAAACCCCACAAGGACCCCTGGAGCCGAAGGAAAGACCGGGCGAGGACCGGAGCAGAGATGCAGACATGAGGGGTTTTAAGGAGCCGCCCACCCACGGAAAAGATGGAAATGCTTGACGTGCATCCACGCAGGGCACGAGCCCAGTGCATATTCATGTCCACGGACGTCAGTCCTTCCTAGGGGAGTACATTGTTTTTGGAAGCGTGCATCATTCGTTTGTCATAAAGAAAATGTCCGATTGTGTTTAAGGTAGAAGCACCTGCAGTCCCTCCCACGCATGTCCACTCACTTCTACTCGCCTTGAACTTTCTTCCGGTGCTGGTCGCGCTTATTCCTCCCCCCACCCCCTCGTGCGCCTGTCTGTCTGTCTACGCCCACACCGAATAGATAGCGCAAGTTGGATTCAGTCAGGCTTGGCTATTTCAGTGACTGGACGACGATTTTTTGTATGTGGAGTTAGATCAAAACAAATGTTTAAAAAACAACCCTCGTTTCATTTCTAGCCCGTCGAAGTAGAACATAGCACTGACAAAAACAATAGCATACTTATTTGAAAATCAAAAACAAATTTTAAACGAGATTTCTGAGACATACTTTGTTTAAAACGACGCAATTGAACAATTCTGAGGCACATACAAACACCACACAGTGGTCTTTCAATCCCGTTCTTGGCAGCGAACCGGATATGGAGATACCATTGAAAAGTCTAATTCTAGTAGAAAATAGCTAGATACTATGTTCTGTTTATAGCAAATGTGCAGTCGTTCGAGTGCAAACAAATAATATTCTAGTCTTAATGGACACACTTTAAGATTAGCGAGGCGATTTGCCATGTTTCGCCGCCGCCGGCATTATTTGAAGGCGAAGCATCATTTACAATGGAATAAGGATGCAACAACGTGCATTCATGTGTATTAATGAGGACCCGACCCACCCTCTTCAAAAACGAAATTAAATACAGATATTGGCAATATATGATATTATGTTATTTTCTTTAATCGGATTCACCATTAAGAAAATAAATGAAATGAAAATACCATGGACGGGGCGCCGGAGGGGGGAGCTGAACACGGGAGGTGCTGGAGGACACCGAGGCTCATGGTGTTCGGGCACAGAGGGGGAGACTACACCTCCAGCATCATGGAGACATCCTCGGGGCTGCCGAAGCCAAACAAGAGAAAAGGGTCCGAGCTGCGGAGCTTCCCAAGTAAGCTACTGCCCGGCCGCCATCTTCAGAGGAATGGAAAAAAAAAAACCTTGGAGAAAAGAAAAAAAACACCCGCCCACCGCCGCAATGACGTTCTATAAGGGGCGGAGAGGGAAAAAAAAATCGCCGGAACGCCCACGAATCGCCTCGCACAATGACAGACGCCTCTCTCTTCCAATGGCTAGCCTCCATTTATGGAGCTAGCCAATGGAACAGAGAGGCGGGACAACACACACATACTGAAAAACATAAGATTTCGCCTGCGCGAAACGCTGCTGCGCAGCTGTTCGCCAGGCGAAACCTAAAAAAGTAAAGGAGTGCACATCATCTGCGTTGGAATGGCAGAGTGGCCTCCTTTTTAAATTTCTTGACTTAAACCAACTTCTTCAAATTAACAATCTCCTCTCAGCTAAATCAGAAATTAACAGCTTCTCTCATGTTTTGCATGGAATTCCTGGGAGAGTTACACAGGAGTGGGTGAGCCGATGTAGGAGATAAACACTGAGGCCTTCTAGGCAAAGTGCCCTGCTAGCCGAAACTGAGATACAAGAAAGGATGCAGCCGAAGAGAAGTACCAAAGGAGCCCAGTCCAGAACACAGAAGCCACAAGCAAGCACGAGACAACAATTGGCACTATCCAGAAACGCCTGTCTACAAATTATCTTCTCTTGTGATGGATCCAGTTCTTAAAGCACTGCGTCAAATTGAAGATTTATTCCCAGGAATCGAGAACTAAAAATTCAGAATCTGTAAACTGAAATATTAAACCTACAATCTGGGTAGGCAAGTAAAGTTCATTGGCAATGGGTGCAAATAAGTGTCACAAGTTCCAAAACAGAAATCAAAATAGGGACAAATGCAAACTGGATAACAACCATAGTAGTTGTGACAAAAATACATGGTAATGTATGGCGAATGCAACAAGTGGATATACTGGGTCTGCCACTGGGATTTCGAGGGGTGCATCATTGTGGTCACCAGATCCATGAGCACTATGGTTTCTACGTGGACGTAGAAACATTTTAAACTACTCACTGGTTCCCAGTAAAGCCTATCCTAAGTTTTAGACCAAGCTCACAAACAAAGTGTAGGACCAAAGTTCTTGCTGAGGCTTAATTATTAAAGTGTCTGCTAGAATATCTTCGCCCGAAATTCAATCAGCTCACAATTTTGACTTGTACAACAATGACACATCAGCAAACAAATAACAATTTTGCATCACTCTTGCAAACCGTTTTTCGGAACTGAAGGGATATCTGATACCCTGAGCACAATTTTCAAGCGATTCTTCAATGATGTTTTTGAATGTACATTGAATTCTATCAACTTGATGAGAAAGAAACTAAAAAAGAAGACAACCAATACCACACAGTGAAGAATATTGTAGAGAAACAATTGTGTAAGCACAACTGAGGATAATTTGACTACAACAGGCATCATGTCCTGTGAAGGCAAAAGGAGACTGAAACAGAAACTCCAACCAGGTGCTACTAAGATAGCTGCTTGAAGGGCATGATTGGAGCAATTTAATTCATCTCTTCTCCTGGCAACTTAAGAGACTCATCTTCCTTTTATGAACATGAGTGATTTGAATATTTATCATGCTGGGAATATGCCTGCACAAGCCATGTGAATTTCCTACACAATTTCATCAGCTTACCAGAATACTCTCATCTTTAGAATGTGAGTCACTTAAGAGCAGCAAGGTTATAGATCAGTGCAAATGCTAATTATTAAGGTGTACATTTTCTAAGTCAAGCTTTGTTGAAAGACTTTTAAATGATTTAGACTATATTAAGTAAACTACCAGAAAAAGCTACCCCTCTGGGAGCACTGCTTCAATGCCCAACAATTAAGGTAAATGAGTGTTTAATATGTAAACATACTTCATTCAAACAGATACCTGTGGCACAATGTTATGGTAGTGTTTAACCACAGATTGTCTTAAGTACACAAGAGGAAGCGCTACTGCAATATTTACATGTGGGTGTTGCCACAACATAGTTCTCTTCGGTTTAGTTAGGACAGGACTGGATAGTGTAACATGGGACAATGTTAATTTACAGGCAATTTTACTTACATCAGTCGATTATTGCAAGGTAAGAGTACTAATTCGAAGATGCTAGCACGAAAAAAGGGTGCACCTAAAGGGTGCGGGCCACAAACATCAGGGGAGTGGGGGGGGGGGGGTGGGGGGGGGGGGGGGCTGGGGTGAAAATAGTCCCATGACTCAAAATGGAGGAAAATGTGTGGGGGAGGGATGTTCCAGGGCAAAACAATCGAAAGACTAAAGGACTCAAAAGGAACAGGTGGGAGATGCAAAAAGGAGTAACGATTTGGCAATAGGAGCAGAGGCAGTTATCACGTTCTCTATTCAGACCCCCCTTTCCAGTTTCAAACACCTACCACTGTAGTCAGATAGCTTGAACCTTCCTTTAAGTTGTGTTAATATTCGTATCACAAATCCACATTCATCTCCTTTCTTCTGTACGAATTTCACCAAAAAAAGCCTATTTCCCCAATTTTACTGCCACAATGTGCAGAAAAAACATTGACGAATGTTACTGGTGAACTAGTTAGGTACAATGTTTCAGTTATTAACAAGACTGCATATGGATGGGCCGAATGACGTCCTGAAACAAAGCTGCTGTACTAGCAAATGTTAAGAAACTCACCCGTCCCAAACATTACTTTTAATGCTTTCTGACTAATTATCTACTGTATAGTTCCACAACAGTCTAGTCTATATTCACAACAGAGAGAGAACCTACATCACCAAAACAAATATATATCACACACGTTAATAAATTATACATTGGACCGAGGCCCATTACCTGACTCTTGACAACATCACATTGCCACTTGTTATTACAATGAAAAAGGAGTTTATCATCTTAAACCCCAAAATGACCATTTACCAAGCAGAAAGCATATTTCCATTTCAAAACAAAGTAAAAGAAACAAGTTTAAGCCTCCACTAAACACAAAAGATCATATCAAAATAATTATACCCAGGATCTTCTCAAAATCTTATAGCATGGCAACTTCAATTGTGACAGTCAACAACTGTCAAAAGCCAACAGCTTTACCAATACTGACCCGTGCCTCAAGACATGGCACTAACTGCCAGTTCTACCTCAATCACCCTTGGCAGCTTGGCAAAAACAGTAAAACCTTCCTCAGCCAAAAAACATTTGGTTTATATACCAAACAACATAAATAAAAAAATACGAGTTCAGCAATAGTAACTGAGATGTCATCTCCGTTTTAGATGAAATGACAAACATTTAATAAAAAGGCATAATGGTGAAGAAAATCATACACAGGGATCAATAGGGAAGACAAAAACAAAAACTACCCCACTGGAAAAGTTGTTCAATATAATCCCACAGTCAACACACAAGAGATGCTAAAGAATGTCAAGGTGCACTCTTAGTAGTTGAATAAACGTCATCAGCCCTCCATGATTTGGCTCTTCACGTTCCAGTCAGTTTTCTTCTGTTTAAGGATTCTGCCCTCAACTTTGCTTAAAGGTTAACACGTCCAGTCCCAACTGGTCCTCTTGAATCTTTCGAGGCAAAGAGCAGCTTTATCTGTTCTTAGGCACCTCTGCACTCTCCATCTAAAGGAAGTAAGTTACATAGCAGCAACCAGGCTTTATGGCAGGACCTGCATACCTTTCACCTTCTGGATTAGCAGGAGGGTGGCACAAATTGACCTGGAGACAAGTGCAGGAGCATAAGTCCAAGGCATCCAATTCTCTCCAGCACACTCTGCAAAACTTATCAGAAAGTCCGGTACATTTAAGGTTGAGCCAGATAATACAAACTCAAAATAAAAATGGTTGACCCCTTAAACACAACACATGTGGCTGAGACCTCTAACAGGCTACCTCCACTTCAGAGGTAAAATGAAAACACATCCAAAGCACAAAATGGAGGTAACAGGGTACAGGATGACTTTCCTCACAACCTCAAATTGTATCCGACAAGCTCCCTGTTCAGTCTTCCCTTTGCTGGTAGCTCATTCTTGGCCAGAGCTCAAATTTAAAAAAAAAGTATTGTTGCCACTTCAGTGTCGGTTTTGAATCCTACTTTGAGAACTGATCTCAATTTTTTAATGATTAGTAAACTGTATCAACATATTTTCAAGCATAGTCAATGTCTTTCATTTTCTTTTGTTGTCAGTCACCTTTTTCTATCTAGAAATTAATACTTGTGCACCCTTTTAGTAATTAAATGTCACATACAACACTGAATAGAGGTATGTCAGATAGAAAGGTGTATGTTCTACATAACTATAATTTAACATCATAATAAAAGAAGATTAAACAGATAGGATGAAATACTGCAACTTGTACTGAGGCTACAAATCGGCAAATTTAAATTAAAACTATATTTCAACGTTAGCATTCCAAGGAGCAGAAAAAATCAAATTAATCTGAAAAAAATCAGATTAACATTAAAGGAAAAGTGATAGTCCTGACTGTGGAACCTAGTTTTGTCTGCTTAAATTCAGTGAACAGCATAAAATCACAGCCATAAACACCATGAACTTGAATTAAAAAATCATATTTTTTTGGGTGGCTATACCTGAGAGGTGTAGACGCTCACAATATTCAGGTATTACTACCAAATGTAGAACTATGCTAATAGTTTTTTTTATTTTAAAGTAATTTAGTGCATTTTATAGAAAAATGCAAAAACCAAAGTTGCCATGATACATCAATGCAGATGCAGTACATATGTTAAAAAGAACAGGTAAAGTGAATTATTATCTTGTACAAAAATGCTTAACGCAATATAGGGGAAAGAAGGTGAGAACAAAGCATAAAACAAAGCATAAGGTAAAACAAAACCTTATAATCATATAAAACAGAAGGTAAAACAAAACCTGAGAATCTTATAAAACATAAGGAAAGAAAGCAAGTAAAGATTTTACAATAGTCGGCATAACAATCCAGAAACTGAAAGTGGCAGCATACCCATTTTCAGAAACACAACAGCCTGGCGACGGGCAAGATAGAGTTTTGTGTAACATAATAATTATGAGACCACTACATGGTGTGTTGAGGGATTCATGGTGGTTTGGTATTGGCGAATACTGCTCTAGTGTCTTCCACGCAGAGTTTTGTAGACTAAAGTTATCAGCCCCCCGTAAGTGAGAGATCCAGTTCAACCATGATTTTAAAGAGGTGGCTGTGAACAGTTAGAGAGAACGGATTTACAGGCCGCAGATAGTAATTGGTCTACCAGGAGGCTATCATTATGCATCTTGCGTTGTGAGTCAAGGAAGCCATGAATAAGAGAAAGTCCCATTCCAGGTGGATCCCACAGAGGGAATGTATAAAATCAAAAATACAGTCCCAGAAGTGAGAAACAGAGCTACAGTAAAAAAGCAAGTGAGGGAGATCACCAATAGCTTTATTACAGTTCTAACAAATTCAATCCACTGTAAGAGACCTCTTGTGAAAGCAAGAGGGAGTCCAGATGTCTTATGTAGGAACCAATATTGTTTAGGATAAAGAGGGAGTGGTTTTGTTAGGGATTATTGATTCCAAATCAAGCTCCACTTGTCTGGAGAGATAGACCCACGAGTATCCCATTTCTAACGTGGCCTCACTCTGGTGTAAACCTGAAACCAAAATTCAGGGCATACCCATATTTTGGCACTCATGGGAAGCTAAGGGCATCCTTTTTGTGAAACAGTTAGGTATCCAACAGTCCCCTGTTTCCTTCAGAGAACTACAGAAATGAAATCATCTTTCAGATATAGACTGTTATGTCTTTCTGTATGCTCAAAACCAGTCTATCAAAAACTAAATGTCCCAATGTGGACCCCTCGCTCCTCTCTATCATTTCGTTCTTCAATAAAACCGGCCAACAATCTTTCAAATGTTATTATCTTTTAAAACCTAAAATCATCCTCATTTTATCAGCTTTATGTAAGTGAGGGGTTTACACAGCCCGTAAGGAATTATTCAGTAGAAAGTGGGTTCAAATTCACGTTTTGATCCATAAAGGCAGAACTATTTAACATATTAAATAAAGAAACAAATTAATGAATGTGTCAAAATGAAAGAAGTTAATTTACTTAATGCAGTAAAGAGCTGTAAACAAGTCAATAATCATTAAATTACAATGCTCCACACGTCAGCACCACTGAGGCAAATAAACTGGAGTGCATGAGAAAGATCCTGTGAATCAGCAAGGCTGACATGTGAGAGCAGCACCAGATAAACGTTCTCCAACACGGAAGGGAAACAAACACAAGCGCCCCAGAAGCCTCGACAAAAGAACATGCCGTTTCAGAGTATGCTGTGCTACCGAGAAAGGCTACATCACCACTTAAAGAGCCACGCCCAACCACAACCCTTTCGCAATCCACGAAAAGGATTAGGAACACTACTTCAAAATCCCACAAACAAACAAAAAATATATATGTCGACTGTAGAGTGATATGTTGCAGACATACGGAAAAGGACATGCAACAATGCATACCATAGCCTGGGCAAAATTAAACAGGCAAAGCCAATCGCTCTGACAATGGACGGTAGTTTAGTAAATGCTTGTTTTGTCATGGTTTGGCAAAATTTTATTGTTGAGAAACTTGCCACGGCCTTGTCAATCTAAAAAACAGTGGCTAAAACCAAAAATATTTTATGTCTCAAAAAGCACACATTCCGATAGTAATTTCTAGCACTGAGGGAACTACTTTGTGTGTGGATGCGATGTTTGTGAAAGTGCATAGTGCTAACACTCACAGTGAAGTTAACCAACGGCTGAGGTGAGCTTACTTCCATTATAGCAGCACGGTGGGGCAATGGGTAAGAAAAACAAGCTATTGGCGTTGTCAATGGTATTGGTCTTGTAGGAGGAGTGTGTTTTGTTCCAGTATTACCAGTGTGGAACTCTGGAAATGCAAAACGTAAAGCATGAAAAGCTGAACCAATAATCAAAGAAACAAAACAATAATACGATGTTGTGCAATAGTTGAAACTATGAAACTGCAGCATGTGAGGTGATCAACCTGCATATCAACACTTCACAGAATGAAGGAGAAGGCAAATATGGAATGTGAGAACCAATAAACTGTTACCAACTGTACGTTTATGGCTTTCATTGAGACATAATGGAGCGACATATTACTTTACTGCGACTGTCCTCTTCTAAGGAGGGAGGGTCACAAGAGAACATCTCTCGTCACCCACTGGGATAACCACTAATTGTTTAAGTATTGCCTCCTGTTAGACTGAGGACACCCAGAGACACCAGGCACTGCACAATCCTGTACCTGAATTTGGCAGGTGTACTACATTTGTGAAAGATCTGCATTCAAACATTACTGTAAGAGTAGTGCACTATCTAGAATTTTCTTCTGCGTCTCATAGTAGTGGTACATTGACCATTGAAGACCGCATGACAGGATAATGGCATCAACCAGCTCACTGTGCCCCATCTTTGCTTTTTAGCATTGACTCTCACCCCTCTAGCAGTGCTTTCTGAGTTCTCATTGGTTCCGACTAGCAAAAAGGAGAACACCATATACGGTCTTTTGACCACTGTTATCCTACGGGAAACATCCTTTACAACAAAATTTTTACAACGCACTACCATTACGACACAACATTTACAACGCAAACCATTACAACGCATAGCGCTGGGGGGCGCTCTAGGATAGGGAATGGGTTTAATGTACTATCCAACACCTTCCCTACTATCCACGGGGACTGGAGTTGGAATAGTAGATTAAACAATTCACTATCCAGCGCCTAAAAGCACTATGCGTTGTAATGGTATGCGTTGTAAAACTTGCGATGTAAAGGTAGGCGTTGAAAAAGTATGCGTTGTAACGTCATACATCCTTATACTACATGTGAGCAGGGATTTGGAGAACCAATTTGTCCATTATTTTATGATTACCGACGATCTCGCACTTTCGTTATCGTGGGAAAACGTTCATCAACACTTTAAAAACAAGAGGCCTGCTCGCAAAATAGTGAAATTCGAGAACAGCTGGGTGGGAACCGGAGCAACAGGAAAGGAAAACAGCACAGGGACTGTGTGTTCTACGGTCTCTAGAAGTGGGTGGATTTCTCAATCTTTTCTATCCATGTTGTACAGCAGCATATTGTACAGCAGCACTGCTGCGGTGAATGGTTGAAAGTAAAAACAACAACAAAATCGAAAAAATGCTAGGACATGTGATGTGGCCAGCGTTGACGGAGTCACAGCACTTTCTTTGAGGACAGTGGGTAAAGCAGGATGAAGTGATAGAGAGTTGCACTGATCAGGAACAATGAGGAATGAAGATGCGTGAGGAAAATGGGCACAGAAGGAAAAGGAGACCAAGAGCAGAGGAAATGGGGTGAAGCAGAAGGTGAAGGCTGGCAAACAGCATGGAAAAAGTAGGACACAGGTAGAGAGCGTAAGAGGGTAGATAGGTAAAAGTGTGGGAGGGAGAAAACGACTGGTGGCTGAGTGAATGTCAAAGTGGGGGCAGAGCAATGGCTAAAAAGGAGAGTTAGAAGGAAAAAGGAAGAGGCATAAGGAGGAGGGCATGGAGTAGGCAAAAGGAAACAAAGCAAAAGAAGGGAGGGCTGTAAGCCAATAATGTAGATACAGCATGTCTCGGTTTGAGCGCAGTCTACAGCAGAGACCTAAAAAATAAGAATAACACAGCAATAGACAAATGGATGAAGAGGGCTGTCTGAAAGCCCCTATAAGCATGAGGTAGATACAATTTTAGTAATATCAAGAAAAACTCTTGACTGACACCAGATCTAAAAACAAGCTAATCTCTACAAATGCAACAGCCATATTTGTGTGACTATATGTGCAGGCTTATTCAGGTCTTTGATACTAAATCCGTAATCTACCATGACTGTTAAAATTGTTTGCAAGAATAATCTGTGCTTACGACAGCAACAATCAACACACAAGAAGCATGTATTATCTAACCAGTGAGTCTGTGAAAATTCGTTTAGCATGCCACCTTATGCATTCAGCCAGTGATAGTGAACACTACAACAATATATATGGCCAAATATAGCAATCCATAATATCCTGCCCAATATAAACACTGTAAAAAAGAAAATAATAAAGATTATTGAAACCCAGGTTCAAACAAGGTGCATTCTTGCATTGATACACTTTCTATAAGGCACAATTCCCAGGTGCTCTGCTAAGCAGGTATGCTGGTTTCTCATATGCTAGGTCGTACTTGCTGGATAAAATACACACTCAACTGTAAAACACTCAAGGCACGAAGAGTGATGTAGCACAGGAGAGGTTCGGAGAAAAGGCACCAGAAGACAAAATAAAAACAAGTAAGGAATGTAACCAAATAGCAGGCAGCCTATGCGAATCCAGAATCAGCAAGGCTCCCCCACTGTGTGATTTAAGGGGACCACTGGGTCTCTATCAATTCACTGAAAAACTAATAAAGGAAAAGGGTGGAAGAGGAATGAACAAGGATTCTCCTGTAGGCCAACACAACAGAAAGAGAGCAGTGCTGTGCTGTTTCATAAGTGGGGATACTGTTAATTCATCAATTAATCTAAAACAGGCTCAAAGTGCAAAAGAAACAATAACTAGATACAGAGCTGCTGCAATAGGTTTGAACTGGAGGCTGTTCTAGACTCGTATGCAATCCTACAAAATTGTGGTCAGCAAGTAAGGCATTGTGAGATTACAGTCGTCGTGAGGAGCCATGCCTACACTCCTACAGCCAACATGTTAAACTAAAATAGAAAGTAAGTTTAATTTTAAACAAGCATTTTGCCCGGATAAAACCATTACAGAACGGCATAATGAGCAACATGAGCTAGTATAGATTCACATTGCAAAAGAAAAAATACCACAAATGGTGCAAATCATCCCAATAGATTCCATTCTGAATCAACCATCACTAACGAAAAATATAAACCAAACTGACACCTAACTACACCATTTACGAATGAGAAAATACAAAGAGCATGGTCTGGAAATCTTGTAGTAGCCTTTAGACATGAAGAAATATGGAGAAACTCAACTTTGCAGCAGCGCGAGAAAGGAAGAGAGAATCACATAATTAAATCCTTGATACCGGATAGAAAACTACTCTAGTAAGATTATTCACCCCAACATAACACCAACCTTCCTACCAGCAATTAATCCTACAATAATCCATTAAAACGTTACACATTTATTTATTTTACAATGGATTAAACTGCCCACAGTGGAAATACCTACAATTTAAGCTCGAGTCTAAGATGGAACATATAGGACAATCAATAATAAACGTGCGGAGGTAAATTATATTTCCCACAAAAAAAAAAAAGCTTTTCAGTTCTGATTTCATCTCTGCATTATCGCTGCAATGAAATAGGCGTTGTTGCTCAATAGATCATTCTCCACTTTACAGCCTGCAACATAAATGCCTGATGTGGCATTCATTCAATTCTTGATTCTGAATTGCGTAGCCGTAGCTGTTCCTTTTCGTTAAACGTAGGCCATGCAGACAAGAAAGCATTGGGCAAAATTCCAGGTCAGGTCACAAGCTAACAATTCATTTTAAAAACTTCTATGAATAAAGCAAGGCCATCATAAAAAGCATGCACGTGTAAAAATAATGATTTACACTTTAGTACATTTGTCATACTAGTTTCAAGCTTATGCTTAGCTAAATTATTTTCAGGTTTGTCAAGCATTTTGGGCATCAAAGAAAGGCTATGGGTTGTGTTAAGTGGAACTCCTGGATTTATGATTGGCTAAGCAATGGACTCTTGTGTGTCCATTGCTTCTGAAAAAAAGTTTAGCTTGTACACGGAGATAAAGTGGAATATTGTGCCATTTTGCTGCTTCTGATTTACAGCATCCTACCACTATTATGTCCCTTATGAACAGTATTTTAAGATGCATTATAATTTGCAAAGGAATAATGATGCAAGACAGACTTACCAGACAACATTCTTGCCTCAGAAAGGCAACTGTCTTGAAAAACTAAGCACACTGATGAACTTTACATCCTTCTTTTATGTCACTAAAATGTAATTTATATTTCGTACAGTTAGGATCAATTACTCCAGAGCCTTTAGTCCCCCAAACCCAATTAAATCCGGAAGCTGATGCACCTCCAGGACGGAAGAAGGCCAAAACCCATTGTTCATCATTCATATCCACTTGGTAAAACACTGACTAATCATCAATCAAGCATTTTGGCAACTGCTGAGACTGACCTCCCTTAGCTGGAGCATCCATCGCCAGGCCTCTCTACTGCAGAGGAATTTACACTTACACGGATTTCTTCATCTTTTGGATTCCAACTGGCGAATATGAAACTACATTTGGCATATGGATCACCCCAGAGTTTGGTTAGCATTTGTTGCTAATGTTGTGTCTTTAATGGCCAATTTCCTTGTTTTTGGTTCATTGAGAATGTTAGACAACACCACTTTGGTAACTATGAAAAGCTTCAGAAGTATGGAGTCATGATTATTTAGCATTTTTCCTATACCACCTTGTGCTAATGCTGTCATACGGATGTATGAACCTCGCTCTTCTATTTCTATATAAAATACAGGTTGCAATTAGGGATGATGAAAGTTTGCACTCTGAGTCAACAGCTCCAACAGTTTCTTGTATCAGCAACTGATGTCCACTGCAAGGGGGTAGTAAATGTCTAGTAATTTAGGCCATACAAACTAAATTCAAAGTTTCACTGTGTAGACCCCATGAAATCAAATTTGAAAGTAGTACTGAACATATGGTCAACTCTTCTGAGAAATTAGCAGAAATGTAAAATCCAACTTTATTTTGCATTGGGCAGGGCTTTTCCTAATTTTCTCTTCTGACCCCTATTCAGATGCAGCTCACTTAAGTTTGCACTACTATCTGCTTTCTACCCTCATGATCCTTTAACTCAACTTGCGAATGGTTTTAGAAGATTAAAGTCTCTGGTACGTTCCTTCTTGGGATCTACAGTGAGGAGCGGGTGTGGAAATCAACTTATGCACAACCAACCCTTTTAAATCAGCTCACCACTGACTAAGTATTTGCAACTGCAACTTCATATGCTTATTGTTTTTAATGTAGCAATCACACCTTCAAATTCAATTGGTGATCTGCATGACTCCACCAATGACCACTCTTGTTTCCACTTAACTTGACACAGGTTTCTCCCCAAAAGGCCAGTCATAAAACGCGTTAGCACCTGTCCTGAATTTATTCTCTTGTCTAGATGCCAACTCAAGCAAAAGCAATTACTTTGGTTGCTTGTATTCAATTGTCTTTGCTTACAAAGTTCTTTGGCCCCACTCTTATTTGAATTCCTACTATGGGTATAATTCGCCAAAATAAAGACAATGAGTCCAATTCAATTCATCCATGGGCTACCTGGAACATCTGGGTCTTTTTTTTCCTATCTTTTTTTTTTTAATGTAATGGTTGATCCTGATCCAGATGTTCAAGTACGAACAGTTAGGCTATTGGTGATATGCTGTATGCAACATTGTTGGCACAGGCCTTTACTACAAAATGCTAACTAAGCATTGGCAAAACCAATCAATACGGCCCAGCCAAACTGGTGAAAAGGTTTATTTTTATTATTGCAAGAATATGGTAACAAATAGAAAGGAAAAATGTAAATATGACTTCACCTTAACATGGCCACCTTATGCTTGCAAGAAAAGTTTTATATTTCGAAATTATTCACTGATGCAGCTGTTTTACATGAAAATGTATTAAACAACAAGACTTTCAGTTGCACTCTGGATTTTATTAATATTGTTTATGAAGGAGACAAGAACAAATCACCACCTAACCAGGCAGTCAATCTCAGGCAGCTGCAATGTTACAATGTCATGAAAATACCTTTAACGTTTAAAAGTAGTGCCGGCAAAATAAAGAGCTAGTATTTAAAGTTAGGATAAAATAAATACGAGAGAAGCTCACTTTGACCCAGATTTGCAAATGAAATAAAATAAATTAACTTTTTAGGCAGGTGCACAGGCTTTGTGCAGACACTCAAAGTGAATGAACCAGTAAGTAAAGTGGGCTGACCCACTGTCCCATGCCGTGGTGTACGCAAACAAAATATGACTGACATAACAACAGACTAATAGCTAAAGTCTGCTGACCAAAAAGTCCCTTTGTTCATTATATTATATATGATATCTTTTTTTGGTAGTGGGGCAGGGGGGATGGTAGTCTACAAAGACCACACCTAAAAAAGAGGTTCACAGTGGTGTGACTATATGGCCTTCCTCAGGGGTAGTAACTAGTGACAGTCTGTAAAATTCGATTATAATAGCACTGCAGCACAGGCACTACACTCAGGAAAGCCCCTCCAAACAGTTCACCGCATTTGACAACATATTGTAGTCAGTCTCCTAGCAGTGGCAATAGATAGTACAAGAACGAGTGAAGCTAATATTCAGAGTTCAGGGGTCTTGTTAGCCGGCGATGGGTCATCACAGACACGTCTAACTTCACGCCTTCCTGCACCAGCACTGCGGCACCCAATATAGACTCTTGTCCCCTTTCTGCAACACAGGGCACTTACTCTTTTTTAAGGCAAACTATAGCACATGGTAAGGATGAAATCCCTTGAAAGCAGCAAAACAAAAACAAGTAAAATGATCAAAGACCATTTTTCCATCCGCCCGTCAGTCTGCTCATTCGTTTATGGCCACAGCTCCCAAGAAACCCATCAGGTACGACACCTTCAAACAGCCATGGCTTTTTAATCGATAAAAATCCGCTTTCTGGAGTAGAGAATGACTTGGTCCATTTTAAGTGCGGCCTTACAAATCACAGAAAGTGCGAGCTTATGGTGTCACACCAGAGTTGGGGCTGCCTGGCATCTACAAAGATGAGTATGTGCAACGGTATATGTGCCCATGTGCTGTAGCTGTTCATGGGTGCTTTTTCCTGTTTTACCTATGTTTTTTTAATGTGTATATGTAAGCCTCTAACTATCTTGCTGTGTCTTCATCTGTCCCTGTATGTTGTGTACGTGCAGTATAAAACAACCCAAATCAGCTGCTCTGCCAGTACTGATATCATGACTTGGGCATGGTAGATGCTCCTGCACTGGTCTTGGGTTGCTCTGGTGATGCAGCACTCAGTGATTTTAAAGCACCGTGAGCCACGAAGCACATAAAGCAAATGTGCTAAAAAGTAAACAGCTTTGGTTTTGTAATTCAAAAAAAAAATCCTCAGACTGCCGGCCTATGTAAATACACACCCAACAAGTACAGAATGGGCAGGAGCAGAACACATTTCCTTACGCAAAGAACAGATGCTGCATGTGCAGCAGCTGTGCAAGCCTCACTTATACTAAAGAGAGAGGCACACCACTGGGGCAGCAGCATGGACTTCCTGGCATGCGTATATTGATATAGTATACTTGGCAGCTGCTTCCCTCACACACAGAAAAGAGTTACATTGTCTTGGCAGCTGTGGTTAAAGATTCCTTACCATTTTTTGCACAAGCACTTACATACACACAGATGGAGAGCACTGATAGCACTGCAACTTTCCCTCACTCGGGACAGGTAGAAGCAGTGGAGCCTTCCCTTAGGCACAGAGATACACCGCTGAGCCGCGGCACACCTCTCACACAGCACACGCGGGAAAACTGCAAGCTGAATGCACACACTGTGGGCTGACTGTGACTGCTGTGGCACTGCTGGAGAGATGGAACAAAGAGTGGGATTGGGGTTTAGAAAAGAAACATTGTGTAGGGGTAGGCGGTACAGGATATGGTAGGGGTAGGCGGTACAAGATATAACAGGGGTAGGCAATACAGGATATAGTAGGGGTAGGCGGTACAGGTTACCCGAATGCCGCAACTGTGCAAAGGAGGAATAAGATAGCGACTGGCACCAGGGGGGGTGCACTGCAACTGCTGGAGAGCGAGCACCATGAAGGGGTAACAAGTTGCACAAGAACAGAATCTGTTGTGGGGATCCAATCCCTCCTGCAGCACAGAATCCTTACTGGAAGCTTCCTTCAAGCAAACACTACATGTATAGCACTAACATTTAGTGCAAGCTTCCCTCACACGGAACAGGTAAAGGCTGACGTTCACATGTGTGGTGGGCAGATGGAGACACATCAATGTCTCGTAGCATCAAAAGTGCTGCTGCACCACTCCATCAACTTCTGCCAACCTCGCCAGCTTGACCAGCTTTGACTGTAGGAGGACCAGCGTGCCATGCTCACATCAACGTGTAATGTGGCCTTTTGCACAGTAGAAGAACTCTGGATGCAGAAGCTTCATGCCACTTCCTGCCACAAGCCTCACTCTTACAATATTCACGAATGCTGTAGCACCTGGAGATTAAACTAAAACTGAAGGCAACGGCCTAAAAATATAGAGTCACGAGTAAACATAGTGACACCACTGTGCATCACATAGTAAGGTTATCATTTTTATTTCCTTTTTCAGACTTGCAATAAAACGATATCATTAGAGGTGGGCACCCCCATCTCAGAAAGAAATCAAAAAGCAAAAGGGGGGAAGGGGGTGATCAATCCCGCTCTCCTCCCACCATTCCCTTTCACTCCCCTCCCAACACCCAGGTTCCTCATTTCTGTCCTCTTTCTGCACGCCCATGATACCTCTTATCTTTATTCTAAGGTCAGGTATCTGCTCCGTTGGATACTCCCCCCAACCGGTACACATTTACGGAGTCTCATATCTTTCCTCTTCTAAAAGGCTCAGCACACTCAGTCTCTTTGGCAAGGTGAATCGAACAGTCTCTACTGAGGTATGTAGGCGCTAGTCCCCAGATTTGTCAAAATGTGTGTTCCAAGTCCACGGCACGATATGCCTGTTTTTCATAACTCAACAGTTGCCACAGCCTCTACATTTACAACTCCTTTGCATTGTCAGGGCCATCTCATTTCCCCCAAGGCTTACACTGCATTGCATATCAAAGGAAGAGGTGTCAACTGAAGCCATGTTTCTCGGGAAACACCACAAATGAGCGAAAATTGAAGAACGCGGAGAACAAAAAAACACCACTCTGGTGAGCTTATTGACTCCACTCGGAGAGCATTGGCTGTCAAGAGGCTCATAATCTTCCACGGATGGGAAGTGGGTTTTGCTGCACCACACTTCCATAGCTTGGGATCCAGCTGCCAAAGTGTTCCAAGTGGCTTGGAGCATTGCTTCGCACATTCAGCTCAGTGTTCGAAGCGGGCAACAGGACCGTATTTTTGGCTCTGTTACACTCAGAATCCCAAGTAATGAAACGTTAACCCGGCATTGCCTCTCTTGGCTAAACAGAAAGCCAGAATGAAAATAAAAAGACGGAGGAGCCAAACCTAAATATGCAGGGAGACTTTAACTGACCACAGTACAGGATATGGGAAAAGTGGAATTCCCACTTGTGCACAATTTCATTAAGACTTTCCTTCCATGCAACAGCTGTTGCTTGCTGGATGTGTCTTAGAGCTGGGGGGAGAGGATGCGTGCGTGAATGCCTGTGGAAGATGGGAGGGAGGTCCAAAGTGATGCAGAGTACATCCACATTGCTGAGGGGCTACCAGCTGTGGAACAACATCTGAAAAAACGTAATCCACCCTGGCAAATTGCCATTTCATAGAAAGCCACAAACTGTAACCCAGCCCACTGAATGCGGCAAGATTCTCTGCCGACTTAGCAGTAATGCGTTTTCCTATGCAACTAGAGAAATCTCTATTAATGAGTTCAACCTCACAGCCAGCATGAATATTAAAAATAGGAAAACCACAGACAACAGATGTTTTTACAATAGTGTGAGTTTTCCCTGCTGTGACTTGGATTTCTCAAATGCCTTGGACGGAATCCGCACAATAATCCTAATGTCATGGCTTCGAAAGGTCTTGCAAGAGCATTTACAGAGTTCACAGGGAACTTCTCATGAGCGGGACAAATCATTTTTCTATGTGGGGGGATAGAATAAACTATTGAATGCTACAAATATGCACAAAGCGGATGTATTCACCTCTATGCCGTTTAGCCATGGTATAGAGTACACCCATCTTGCTAGAGGAGAAGAGTATTCTGCAGTGTGGACAACGTCAGGAGGGCAAACACAGTTATTCAAACACAGGGAGCCCCAGTTATGATGGCTGAACATCAAATCCACAGCCTCCTTTGAGGAGAGGTGAACGTGTACAGCATTCAGAAGTGAGACAGATGTCAACACGCAGCCTTTCCCTATCAGGAACTTTCCTGGTAGCTATGGTAAAAACACTGATCAATTTGGCTGTACGAGAAACAGGTTGTGCAGCTGGGCTGAGAAGAATACAAGTCCCTTGCTTATAGCCAGGGGCACTGGAATTATGCCGCCGGAAATTGCACTTTATGCAGCGCATTCTGTCCCAGTATTGTTTTGCTATTTGATCATTTTAGCACATCATTACTGTCGGGGAAAGTTTCACCTCAGCAGTTTCACAACTGATTACAGAAGGCTGACCAGTTAACCTTAGCAAATGGTCTCCCTCTGCGCAGCACCACGTGCAGTGCTTCATTTTATTTTTAAGGACCTTTTTATTCAATCAGGACAGAAACAATTTTTTGGTTGATATCTGCAATTTTCTGTGCAGTAAATCCATAATGAATCATGAAATGTTGCAGAATCGCATAATTCCAGCAGGCCTGCTTACAGTCCAGGAGGCCTAGCCGGCTATTAAGAGATAGGTTGGGGCGATAGTGGGTGTTGGATGATGGGAGAGGCCTTTTCCAAGCTTTTCTCTTCTAGGGCATGACCCACAAGGGTTCTCATCAATTTAGAGATGTCTGGTGTCTTCCTAGAGTTGCACTTCACTTGGAGTGAGTACCACTCTCTGAGAGTTTGGAACAGATGAGAGGTAAACCCTGGGGCACCAATATTTCAAGTGAGCTCGGGGGAAAATCCTTTTGTTCTGATTGGCATGGGGTGGACTGGAGAGTACCCCTTCACATAGCAAAGTGGTGTTTGCCAAGGAGAGAATGTACGCTGCCTAATTGCCCTTTCCAGGATGCCTGCCACCATGGAAGACTGACGCAACTTTTTCCCCTACATGGATAAAATGTAGTCAAAGGAGGAGGAATGCCCACTGTCTGACACAGTGCCATGGCTTATAGAATCCAGACAATCTTTTATTTTAGGAAAGATTAGTCACAGATTACCCATAGAACAAATGAGGAAGGATATCTTGGTTGTACAGGTTTAGATGCTACTCACCAAAGAGAAAAGAAAGTAAAAAATACTCAATCGTGCAAAGAAAGGTAGCTGCAGGGCGTATTATCACTCACAATGAAATCCATAGTTATGTACATTTTTAACATGAAAACACTTATGGGACAGACAATATCGTGTTACGTTGAAACTTCTAGCAGAAAGCACTAACTACAATGAAACAGGAAAGACAAAAGGAAAAACATTTTTCCACTGTGCAAGAAGCAGAAGGCTCTAACCCGAACAATGCCAACGTTCTGTCATCAAATAAGATGTTTGCATATTTTCAGCTAAAATGTTAAGAAATCTATATCGGATAGCCAAAATTAATCTAAAGACAAATATATCCAATACTAAACTGGTGCAAACAGATGTCTGCATTCTATAAATCAAAGACTGGTGTCTAATAGAAGCAATTTTCAAGCAGTTTTATCATTGGACCGACGATAACCTTAACCGCAAGCGTGCGGGCGGAATTCCGCTCGTACGCTGACTTTTGCGAAACCGCATGTTACGTGACGAGCTGGGCTCGTCATCAGCGTAGCAGGAGGCTACCTCATGACGAGCCCAGCTCGTCATCAGCGTGCAAGGGGTCAAACAAATTACAGCCTTCCATATGTTAAGATAAATCCTATAGTGATCAATAAAAATCAATTGTGGTTTTAGATTACTGTGAAAGTAAATATCCTGCAAAACTATGTACAGTTTAGAGCCCATTCGAGGATCTAAATACTCACAGGTTTTTCAAATTGGTCTACGTGCTGACAAATTTTCTTGGAAGTTACTCTCTGTGCATCTGTTTTGAAAACAGTTTGTATCGCAACAGAAGAAACTAAACACGTACATAGTTCGATGGGTTCAAAATATGTGTTTAGCTAATACCATTGTGACTTCCGGCACAGCAGACAGTACACGGTAACTTGACTGGACCTGTTTCTAGTGCTCCAGTGCAATGGATTAAATGGAGGAGAAATCCAATGATGCTGTTAATTAAAAGTATTCACTTTTTTTTAATGTATTTGTATGTAAACTGTGACGACAAGAAATGCTGTGATGCATTACATCGTAGGCAGCGGAATTTATGCTACTGATTTATTTGAGATTTTAAGCGGCGATCACCAGATCAAGTAACGTTGAACTATAAACGTTACATTAAGTACACACAAGGCAACATAGAATAAGCATAGCTAACAAAATGTTAAAGTACTAAAGGTGGGACGAGATGGAGATGCGTATATGGCGTAACATTCTGAGATAGACAAATTCCAAATATTACTGGGAAAACAAAGGAAGGGGTTCTAACACAAGGATCAGGCCCTAGTTGGTTTCCTCCAAACACAGATCTTCCGTCTACCAGGTAAATACAGAGGGGAAGAGTTCAGATGCAACGTCAGAATTATTTAGGAGGGAGGAGGATAAGAATATGAATTAAAAAATCTTAACTGTTTGTGTGTGTATGTTTATTAGATTTGAAGTTCAAATAAAATAACAACAGTGCCTAATTCTGAGAGGATTCGTGTTGTCTCTGTTCGCCACAAGTATTGCGGAAGTACGGAGATTTCCTGCGACTGTTACACATATATATATATATATATACACACACACACACACACACACACACACACGTCAGACGTATCATTAGGAGCTAGTGTCGGAGCACAGGAAATTAAGACAATATGAATGCAATATACTATACTATTTAATATATTTATATGGAGTCTGTACTCAAGAGACCAGGGTTAAGAGTAATCTAAGTTATCCAAGTTGTATGCGTTGAAGAGACAAATAATGCCTTTTAACTAGTGCAGCAGATTACCGTTTGAAGGCCCCAACAGTTTGTGGAAAAATGGTCACAGTTCAATCAGGCAGCCATCAGGCTTCATCGTACCAAACCAAAACCTAGCAGATAGGTCTGGAGAAATAGAATCCAGAGGTGGATTAGAAGAGACAAATGAACACAGGGCAATGGATTACATAGAGTAAAGGCCGTAACATGGCATAGAGGCCAGCCATCAAGTATTTTCCTGAAAACACCAAACTTTGGAACAGCTCAACCAATCAGCAACCCCTTGTGGCTTGATTTCCTAGCAGGACCATGGCTCACCCCAATATATAAGGAATTTAATGAAGACGTTTTTTCATTGATTTTTTCACAAGGCGAAAGGACACTCAGTTGGCAACATCCTCCAAACTCATGATTTACACAGATCAGTAATTGACATGATTGACACGTGGAGACGAAATGATCTATCCACAATCATGCACCAATTAGTGCAGTGCGAAAGCCAGGTGTCCTCTTCTGTAACATGGTCAGTGGATTAGACTGCTGTCGGCCCAAGCAACAGGTCTCCATATCCTTGCATCAGTAGACCCACAAAAGGGTCAGTTGAGGGTTCACCAGGTTAACCGTCCTCAATATCTCATAAGTGTTGGCATTGTGCAATTTTGGAATTTGGTGTCTTTGGCCACGTCTCAGGAAGTGAGGGAAGAGCGTCACATCCTTTGCTACAAGCTGGGAGGGATCATCAAGGTGACTTCCTCAAAGTACGAATCATCTGTTGGACCCCCACAGCAAACCAAGCCAGTTCCAACAGTTTAACTAGTAGTCCCAGTAACCCAGGAGATGCTGGGAAGTTTCACTTGAATATTACAACCACAAACCCGTTGCAGCTTACAAAGATAATAAATGACTCGTCTTTGGCCCAATCTAGCAGCTCTGCAACACTGTGATCACTGGTGTGAATACTTTTGAGACTCATTACTTCATCTCCAGGTGTTACTGCTTTAAGTCCCTGGTTTTATTATTGCTTCCTGGACTTTTATCGTGCTCATCTGCACGTTCTCCTTGTCAAGACTGGCTGTTGACAGCAATTTACGTTCTTATAAAGTGGCGGGGCAGGTTACTTATCCAGACAGAGGCTAAAAAAGCACATTTGTCTTTTCAGCTATTCCTCATGCCATAAATGATTGGGTCCCTACTGCAGGCGGAGGTGCTCTTCTGCCGTCTCACTTTCCCACCACTGGGAAGACTGCAGTGAGGGCTCCATCTTGTGCGATAGGGATGCACAGCTGATTCTTGAGGAGAAAGTTCAGTGCCAGGAATCCAGCAGGTGTGAAATCAGGTCTCAAGGTAGCACCTTAACCACTAAGCCACATCTAGCAGGCACACTTGACTAGCACCATTACGAGATATATTTTTGGACAGATGCGATGAACAACGCAAGACTAGGCAGAATACATCTGTTGTGGTATGGTCTATGCACAGACATCCTGCAAAGAGTGGTATGTGCTAGAACTAAATGATACGTGGTGATGGCCGATTTATCTACAAGGATTGCTTTTAAAATGTCTGGGCACATAAGAATCCAATGTGCAACTTAATTTCATAAGTGTTGGTTGCGAAGAGTCCAAAGGCTGTGCATTAAAACCCATGGACTATAAAAGATGGTTCATTTCTTTCCAAAAACAGTGAAGAGGGAAGCATTAAAAGCTGCTCGATAAAGGCTATGTGCATGCATCGCTTGTCAGCAAGTCAGAATCTTCAGAAATGGTAAGTGGCATAATGGCAAAAAACGTTGTTATTATACAGCACTGATCTATATACGACTGGTGAAGAGAACAGACTAGGATTCCACCCTCATCCTAATTTCTGTAATCTATGCGTACTATATATATATATATATATATATATTCACTGAAAAAACCATAGGTTTCAGGCCTTATATAGTTAGGAATTAGCATTTAAATAACCTTTAAAATTCACTCAAAAAACTATAAGTTTTAGGGGTGTTATAGTTAGCTGGACATTTCACTCATACAAAACCATTGAAATTGCTCCTATATAGTTAGTTGTACTAACTATATTTCGCGCACCCGCAATCCACTGCTGATGATGTCACATATTACATCATTCATGACATGGTCAGTGACATCACTGATGACATCTCAAATGACATCACTGATGACATCACTGATGACATCATCCAGTGAATGTGATTTGCTTCGTCATTTAAATATTTATTATGTATACAGCAATTTGCATTGAAGAATGAGTGGATATATAAAAATAAATATTTAGATGGAGGATTTAGTAGCAGTGTAATTGACTGTTTACTTGACCAATTTATAGTGTCTCACTAAATATAGTGGATAGTGACTAAACTGTTTGAATATCTGTATCATTTTGTCAGTTGTTGTGTAAACTGGTTCTCCAGTTGGTTACTAGCTGTGTGAAAGTCTGTATTAGTTATTGATTAGTTAACTGAGTATTTGTATGGGAGAGTGAATGTGTGTGTGGTTCGGTGGGGGGGGTGTAACTGCCCAAAGATGTGTGAATAGTTGATTCACTAGATATATGAAGTTAAAACTACATGTTCTAACAGTTGTTTGGGTGAGTGAATATCTTTAAGGGTGTGGTGATGAGCAAATATTTTTTTTTCAAGTTTCAAGTTTATTTTATTTGTTTTGGTACTCTACTGAGGACCACAAATATTATACGATAAAATTCA
This sequence comes from Lissotriton helveticus, assembly GCF_964261635.1. Taxonomy (NCBI): domain Eukaryota; kingdom Metazoa; phylum Chordata; class Amphibia; order Caudata; family Salamandridae; genus Lissotriton; species Lissotriton helveticus. The sequence continues at coordinate 723,941,937 of NC_136069.1, forward strand.
GTTACAAGTGCTTTTAAAATATTTCATATTAGTACAAAGCTAAAAAAGGTTTTATAAATTTAAAAAAGTTATAACAAACTAATTCGTTGGGGGGAAATTTACATACAGTGATCAAGTCCTTTACGGTAGTGATACGGCAATTAATGTATATAGGATACAGATGTTTTGTCCTAGCTGCCACTACTTTTTGATTAGGGCATGTGAATAAAAGATGTTCTACATCCTGCTCCCCTCCATAACAGAGGTTACATAATGAAGTTCCATTTGAGTGCCAACTTGATGTTAAAGATAGCACTGGTAAAATGCAGAGCCGTAACAGGGTAATTGATCTCTTTGCGCCATGCGAGAGATTAAAGGCTATGTATTGTTGTACTTGCTTAGGTGCAATTGTTTCCGCAAAGCTTTTATACAGAGTCAACTTGGCGCAGTGTGAAAAATCAAGATCATAACTGAGTCTGGAAGTAAAACATTTTAAAAAGAGTTTCAGTTGTGGTGGGGTCCATGTAAGCAACAAGTTTGCATTTATCTCAGCCAGTTTAAATGCAGTGGACATATTTCTGAAGAATACTTGTTTCGAAGCATCACAGTCGAAGGTCTCGGCTTTAAGTAGAGAACGGAGAGTTCCTTCCTTTGCGTGCAGCAGGTTATATGCCCACCTGATGACATTTGCAATGGCTCTTGAATAGGAACTCGTAATTGAGAATTAGAGGCGAAGGGCTTGCACCGGGGTGGATTGTGATACCTTCAGCATTTTCCCCAGTATCTTCCCTTCTTTTTGGTCCAGGAATGACCACTGTTTTATTGGGATATATTCCAAAGCAAATGATAAAACTGGAGGTATCTTTGTACTATAGATGAGAAATGTCGGTTACCTGAGGCCGCATATAGTCTTTGAAGGGCTCCGGCGTGCACCTCGGATTTCCTGGTCAGGTTATTAACCTGTGAATTTTTTTTATGGTCTTAGTGAAAATCCTGCCCAAGTAGGTGTATTCCTCAGTCTCTTCTATTTTTCCACCGCCGAGTCTCCAGCAAAATTTGGTGCTTCTTTTTCTTCCTGAGAAGGAAACTATTTTTGTCTTAGTGAGATTCGGGATTAAGAAGTTTTCCTGGGTATATTTGTTCAGAGTGTCTAGAAGTCTTTGCAGACCGAAGGGCGTAAGATCTAGCACTACGATGGCGTCTGCGTATAAGAGGGCGTGAACGTTTTGAGTTGCAGGTGCTGAGGCAAATCACTAAGATATAGTGAGAATAACAAGGGGGCTAGGAGACACCCCTGCTTGAGTCCATTTGCTGTTGGAATTATGTTGGTCAGGCCCTTTTCACACCCCATTTGCACTTGACACCACGTGCGCGAATGTAGTGTGATTATGATTTGTAATAATTGTTCTGGGATTTTTAGCTTCCTCAGTTTTTTCCAGCCATCCCAGTTCCACCTCAAGAATGGGAAAACTACCTGACAGATTTGTATAGAGCAAACACGAGTAATGAAGAGGCTGATAACACTGGGAATAAAAGCGAAGGAAACAACGCTCCGATTGGAACCGCCTCCCCGTTTTCAATAGAAATGTACATCCGAAAGGCAAGATCTACAGGAGCCTCCGGCCCAGACCAAATACCAATCAAGGTCCTACAGGCAGACCCCAAGGGTTGGAGTAAGATGCTCTCTCCCCTTTTTAACTTCATCTTCAAAACAGGATCAGTCCCAAAATCCTGGAAGGGGAGCATCATAATACCGATCTTTAAAAAAGGATCAAGACATCAGGCTAGTAACTATCGCCAAATGGCATTACTAGATGCCACGGGGAAAATCTTCACCGCCGAAGTATTGGACCAACTCAAAAATTGGGCATTTTCTCAGGACCTAATTCCCCTATATCAGGCCGGCTTCAGACCAAAGCACTCGGTTGTCGATAACATTGGGATATTACAAACAATCCTCGACAAATACGTTGTAGGAAAATCCCAGACGGTATACGCAGCATTCATTGATTTTTCAACTGCATTCGACCGAGTTGATAGACTATCTCTCTGGAAAAAACTGAGGAAGCTAAAAATCCCAGAACAATTATTACAAATCATAATCACACTACATTCGCGCACGTGATGAGCAAATATATTTCTCAATGGTACATGTCCAACAAACTAGAAAAATAAAAGGCAGTGTATGTGTCAGTTGTTGTAGATTAATAAGTAAACATAAGACTCAATGATTGTGTGAGTGACTGTATGGATAACTTTATACTTGTAATAATGATGTTATAGTATGACTTACTATCTAAATGAATAGATGAAGTTGTGTTTGTATAAGTGTGTAGCTAAGTAAATATGTAAATATGATCCATTGTTTGCATAAGTGAGTAGGATGACTTCATATGTGAATAGGATGTGTGCTGGTGTGTAATGTCGATTTAGGTGTATACGTATTTTTGTTAGTGTTCTATTGTTCATAGACAGCATGTATGAGTGAATCTACAGGTAAGTGATTAGATGTGTGTATACATCTATGAATCACTGAGTGGGTTTTTAGATACTTGTATTGCTGTAACAGTGGATTCAAATATGATACTCTGTATTTTACAAAGAGTGATGAAAGATTTTACTAGAGTATGAAAAGGTGTATGTGATTGTCAGTTGGATGATGTCATCAGTGATGTCACTGACCATGTCATGAATGATGCAATATGTGACATCATCAGCAGTGGATTGCGGGTGCGTGAAATATAGTTAGTACAACTAACTATATAGGAGCAATTTCAATGGTTTTGTATGAGTGAAATGTCCAGCTAACTATAACACCCCTAAAACTTATAGTTTTTTGAGTGAATTTTAAAGGTTTTTTAAATGCTAATTCCTAACTATATAAGGCCTGAAACCTATGGTTTTTTCAGTGAATTTTAAAGGTTTTTTTAAATGCTAATTCCTAACTATATAAGGCCTGAAACCTATGTTTTTTTCAGTGAATTTTAAAAGTTTTTTTTAAATGCTAATTCCTACCTATATAAGGCCTGAAACCTATGGTTTTTTCAGTGAATTTGCAAGGTTTTTTAGATGCTAATTCCTAACTATATAAGGCCTGAAACCTATGTTTTTTCAGTGAATTTCAAAGGTTTTTTAATGCTAATTCCTAACTATATAAGACCTGAAAGCCCACCAGGATTTTTCAGTATGCGCCAGGGGACTGTATTGCAGAGAGGTGTAATGAAGCCACGCCCCTTTTTACACCTCTCTGCAACGCAGCCCCCGTGCATGTTTGAAGAGGGGGAACTAATTCCCCTTGCATACTGGGGGCCCCTGGGGGACAACTAGCCCCCCTTGAACCTCCAGTATGCGCCAGGGGGCTGCATTGCAGAGGTGTAATGAGGCTATGCCCCTTATTACACCTCTCTGCAACGCAGCCCCCTGGGGCATTTGCAGAGGGGAAACTAATTCCCCTTGCATACTGGGGGTCCCTGGGGGCCAACTAGCCCCCCAGGAGCCTCCAGTATGCGCCAGGGGGCTGCATTGCAGAGAGGTGTAATGAGGCCACACCCTTTTTTACACCGCTCTGCAACGCAGCCCCGGTGCATGTTTGAAGAGGGGGAACTAATTCCCCTTGCATACTGGGGGTCCCTGCGGGCCAACTAGCCCACCTGGAACCTCCAGTATGCGCCAGGGGGCTGCATTGCACAGAGGTGTAATGAGGCTATGCCTCTTTTCACACCTCTCTGCAACGCAGGCCACTGGCGCGTTTCCAGAGGGGGGGACTAATTCCCCCTGCATACTGGGGGTCCCTGGGTCATATCTGCCCAAACGCCGAAATTCCGAACGATTGAAAATGACATTTCTTGAGAAACATTTGGATTTGGATTATCATGTCCTATACTTTGGAATTTTTGAAAGACTGACTTTGAGGATGCTATAAATTACTCAAGTCTGCCCGAATTGTGTGGGTAAAATTGATACCTAGTCACTTTGAATAAGAATGTACTTACGTCTCGTCTAACATTTGGAAGAAATATCTAGTTATATGACAACAGGATACCGATACCGACATAACCTGAAGGAAATAAGAACGCCCTGAAGAAGTTCTGTTATACAGAACGAAACGCGTCAGCTGGCTGTGGTACATAAACTTAAGGAAAATAAAAGCATTTGAATATACACCAAGATTCAGCGCTTCAATAAGGACTCCAAGTGATATGATTTGATTGGACTTATTGTGCAAGTGGTGCTGTGCCAAACTTTGGAATATTCTCCACTACTCTCTACTACTTACTCTCTACTACTCCACTACTCTCTAATACTCACTCTCTACTACTCTCTACTACTCACTCTTTACTACTCTCTACTACTCACTCTCTTACTATTCTCTACTACTCACTCTCTACTACTCTCTACTACTCACTCTACTACTCACTCTCTGCTACTCTCTCTACTGCTCTCTACTACTCTCTACTACTCACTCTCTACTCTCTATTACTCACTCTCTTCTCTCTACCTCTCTCTACTTCTCTCTCTACTAGTCTATACCTCTCTACTTCTACCTCTCTACCTCTATACCTCTCTACACGCACACATATACACATATATATGCATATATATGCATATGCATTTATGTATGTATATATATATATACATATATAAACATATATAATCTGCATACATATGCATGTTATTTACATGAAAGTTTTAAAAACACTAATAAAAGCAAAGCTAAAAAGCCACCTCATTACAAACAGAATGGCTTTAACTTAAAGGAGGGCGAGATCTATTGCATTTTCAATGCTTGTTTACTTTGGTTCCATCAAGAAGGCATTCAGATGTGTCACACATTTGCCATAAATTCTGAATGTTAGCACTCTAGTTGCTCATTAGATCACTGTAGTAAAGCTACTGCTCACCAGGGAAGTCTGCTGCTAATCATACTTTCTATGGCAAAATGAACCCCCTCACTTTGTTCCTTTTTAAATTAAATGTTTTCAGACTTACCACTTCATTCCAATCAAGATGGCTTCTGGTGTGCCATACTTTTGTCATAAGTAAGACTGTTAGCGCTCTAGTTGTTCTTTAGAACACTCTGGGACATTCTATCATTGGGCTATACTTGGGCTACATCTGGGTGATATTTGGGCTACATTTGGGCTCTTTTGTCTCTGGTGGCCATCTTGGGAGACTGCATGTCAGAATTTTTTAATGAAATAGAAGAGGATTTGGGAAGTCACTCAAAATGTGCCCTAATTTTTCTTTCTGCAGGACTAATCATACTTTCTATGGCAAAATATACCCCATCATGTTGTTCCTTTTTAAATTAAATGTTTTAAGAGTTACCACTGGCGCATACTGGAGGCTCCTGGTGGGCTAGTTGGCCCCCAGGGACCCCCAGTATGCAAGGGGAATTAGTTCCCCCTCTGCAAACGCGCCAGGGGGCTGCGTTGCAGAGAGGTGTAACAAGGGGCGTGGCTTCATTACACCTCTCTGCAATGTAGTCCCCTGGCCCATACTGGAGATTCCTAGTGGGCTTTCAGGCCTTATACAGTTAGGAATTAGCATTTAAAAAACCTTGCAAATTCACTGAAAAAAATCATAGGTTTCAGGCCTTATATAGTTAGGAATTAGCATTTAAAAAACCTTTGAAATTCACTAAAAAACCATAGGTTTCAGGCCTTATATAGTTAGGAATTAGCATTTAAAAAACCTTTAAAATTCACTCAAAAAACTATAAGTTTTAGGGGTTTTATAGTTAGCTGGACATTTCACTCATACAAAACCATTGAAATTGCTCATATATATATTCAGTTGTACTAACTATATTTCGCGCACTCGCAATCCACTGCTGACGATGTCACATATTACATCATTCATGACATGGTCAGTGACATCACTGATGACATCTCAAATGACATCACTGATTACATCATCCACGTGACAATCACATACACCTTTTCATACACTAGTAAAATCTTTCATCACTCTTTGTAAAATACAGAGTATCATATTTGAATCCATTGTTACAGCAATACAAGTATCTAAAAACCCACTCAGTGATTCATAGATGTATACACACATCTAATCACTTACCTGTAGATTCACTCATACATGCTGTCAATGAACAATAGAACACTAACAAAAATACTTATACTCCTAAATCGACATTACACACCAGCACACATCCTAGTCACATATGAAGTAATCCTACTCACTTATGCAAACAATGGAGCATACTTACATATTTGCTTAGCTACACACTTATACAAACACAACTTCATCTATTCATTTAGATAGTAAGTCATACTATAAAATCATTATTAAAAGTATAAAGTTATCCATACAGTCACTCAAACAATCATTGAGTCTTATGTATACTTATTAATATACAACAACTGACACCTACACTGCCTTTTATTTTTCTAGTTTGTTGGACATGTACCATTGAGAAATATATTTGCTCATCACCACACCCATAAAGATATTCACTCACCCAAACAACTGTTAGAACATGTAGTTTTAACTTCATATATCTAGTGAATCAACTATTCACACATCTTTGGGCAGCCACACCCCCCCCCCCCACCGAACCACACACACACATTCACTCTCCCATACAAATACTCAGTTAACTAAGCAATAACTAATACAGACTTTCACATAGCTAGTAACCAACTGGAGAACCAGTTTACACAACAACTGACAAAGTGATACAGATATTCAAACAGTTTAGTCACTATCCACTATATTTAGTGAGACACTATAAATTGGTCAAGCAAACAGTCAATTACACTGCTACTAAATCCTTCATCCAAATATTTATTTTTATATTGCCACTCATTCTTCAATGCAAATTGCTGTATATATAATGCATATTTAAATGACGAAGCAAATCACATTCACTGGATGATGTCATCAGTGATGTCATCAGTGATGTCACTGACCATGTCATGAATGATGTAATATGTGACATCATCAGCAGTGGATTGCGGGTGCGCGAAATATAGTTAGTACAACTAACTATATAGGAGCAATTTCAATGGTTTTGTATGAGTGAAATGTCCAGCTAACTATAACACCCCTAAAACTTATAGTTTTTTGAGTGAATTTTAAAGGTTTTTTAAATGCTAATTCCTAACTATATAAGGCCTGAAACCTACGGTTGTTTTCAGTGAATATATATACACACACACACACACACACACACACACACGTGGCTATGCCAGGACAGTATAAGCTACAAAAACACCAACTTAAAAAATGCATGGTGTAAAAGAAATCTTTCTGCCCTACACCAAACATTGGTTTTAAAAGGCACGATTTAGAGAAAGATATGGTATTCTAGATTATGACACGAGGTGATTAAGATATTTTATAATGCTGTGTAAACCTAGAGCAATGTGAGTGGAATAACTGGTCTGCGGAAAGTGTTGAGAAATCTGAAACACAACACAATGGGCAGATTATTCAATGGATGATTTCGCGGAACTTTGAACAGCACTCAAACCCACATTCACCTTCAGTTAAAACTGGAATCATAATCTAAACATTTACCTGTCTGATATTTTTTTCAGTATGAAATCTTCTTAAAATACATTCCATAAGCATGATACATTTCAAGCACTGTAGTAATCAATACTTCTCCCTCACCCTCCCTCTTTCGATCTCGTTAACAATGGTGTATTGATTTATTGGGAACCCCTGGGCTGTATGTTCCACTTCTTTGAAACTGAGTAACCATCTAGAAGGAGCCAGTCAAGTCAGACACGACAAAGATTAGACTGGAGGGTATGTGTCGCCCCCAGCGTTATCGGAACTGGAGGCGTATTTATAAACGTTCACCTTCGATCACTACTCCTACACTGGATGAGAGACACAATAGCCTGCTACTCATAGCTTCACTTCCTTTTTCAAATGCCTTCTCTAAAAGGTTTAAACACCACCTCTGGAGAGCAACAACTTCTACAACTGTGCTTAATCACTCAACAGAGGGAGGATCATCACACATCCTTTTGGAACTGGGTGACTTTTATCAAGGATCCACTAACTTGGGTTAAGCTTCTCGTCCTGTGTACGAAATATGTCAACAATATCAGGAAACAAAAACTAGGTTAATGCTTGAAAAGCTAGACCCGCCGAATTGTTTTTAAAAGTCTAATCTCAGGGTGGCTCCAACGCAGCCATGTAGGAGCAACAACGCATCATACTATTAGCAGTGCTTCGAGCTCTTTGTAATGCTTGGCACTTGCATGCGTTGCTTTACGCTCTTTTTGATGCTTGGTCACTTAGGCGGATTCTGTGGGACATGGAGAACATTTGTCCCTCCTCTTATGTTTCATCGCTACAGCGGCTCCAAGTTGCTCCACTGCTTTTCAAGCAAAACCCGTCCCAAATGTAACATAGGTCTGAGCAGGACCCGGCTTATAAATGCCCAGAGTAATACATTTCAGCTCGGGAAACATGTATGAGATATGAGGAGTAACCGTGTGCTACAACTTAAAAGAAAGTGTGTACCGTTTTACTATACCAGAAATTACATGTTTAAATAAGCTTTTCTTCACAACCAACTTAATGGAATTTTGTTGTACTTATTTCAACACTTGTATACTGCAGACATTTAAAAAATGCATCAGAAATCGGTGCCAAAAACATATTACCTGTTCCCCCGTATTCATTTTTAATCGGAAAAAAATGTGCAGGGCCCAATTACACTGACGTGCAAGTCGAGTATCAAGTTAGCAATTACTTATCTGCTGAAACAGCCCAGAATACAGAAATCCATGCTAATTATAAAGAACCTTATTAATGCATAAAGAAACATTCTTCTGCAGAAGCCATCATGGTCTGTGGGGACATGTGTTCTGCAAAGGCTGCACATTTCCTCTGGAGCAGCTGTTTGATGCCCTCTCTCGTGTGCCTCTATTTGCTCTCTGTTTTCAAACCACTGGATGGATTAGCTCCGAGTAATGCTCAGCACAGCAGCCGGCCGAAAATGATAACATTCCGACTCGACTGAAAATCGCTAGAACCCACGCCCACGCGGCCTGGAACTACTTAGTACAAATACGGAACATTTCTTTAAGCAATATCTTGCCTCGTTTTTTTGTCTAAAGAATTCTTTTGAATGGCACTCCTACTATATTTGGACGACAGCACGGAGCATCATTCAACGCCAACAACCCACTCCTTGGCAGGCTCTTAGGAGAAATGTCTACTCTATCGCTCATCTATGGATTTAAAACTTAACTGGGTAATTCATCAGGAGCCAGGGAAATAGCGGCCAAATGCAAGAAGTAATGGGGTAATTGGGAGCTTGGGCAGAGCACTTGTTTTTAGTGGTTTGATAGATTACCGCGGATCGCCCACAGGCCGGTGGTGTGGTGGTGTTGATAGTCAAGGCACTACTGAAAGAAACATTCCAAGACTAACCAAACCCACAGTCCTGCAGGGGAAAAGCTAGAAGAGCTTCCACCACGACACGATTAGCGTAAGTTAGAACAGAACAGGCTCGAATGAGAGAACAGTGTTATTATACTGTCAGAGGAATGACTAGTATGCTATGCATCACTTACGCCATTTATGGAAGGAATTAGCCATCCAAGAAACTTAGGTTCGAATGACTAAGATCTGGGGACAGATATTATAGAAACAGAAGTGGCTCAGGGTTACTGAGAATGTCAATAAGTGATAAAGCTAAGAATGACCATGAATATAGACCATAAATCAGTGACAGAAACCGGGCATGGTACTTTTTTGACAACATTTTTATTGGTTTTTGAAGGGAACAACAAGTCACATAATTAGACCAAGAAACCCACCATCCTGTGACAATTACAATTAACATCAAGCCCGTCATCATATTCAATTCAGTGTATACAGGAATAAAGAAAAGTGTGAATTGTTGTGTGCTCATTCTACTCTAGCGTCCACTCTTATTTCAAGCCATTTACCCCAAATTTTTACAAGTGTAACCGAACACCCCCTAGCCTCATAAACAGGTGTTTCTTGTTGCGAGCACCAATCAACCCCGCGCCTCCACAGTATCAGCGATGGTGCCCTGGGCGCCTTCCAATGTGCAGCATCATCTCTTTTAGCTACTACCACAGCAGTTCCCAACATAACCCTGTCCGCCCTAGAGCCCCCCACACCATCATCCACCCCCAAGAGGACCAGCAAAGGGGAGAGTTCCAGCGTCCGGTCCAAAACATCTGACCGTTCAGCCACCTCCGCCTCCCAATAAGGAGTGATGACAGGACAGAACCACACCATGTGAAAGAAATCCGCAGGTGCACGGGAACAGCAGTAGCAAGTAGGGTCGGTCACTAGGCCAGCACGAAACAGCCTGGTAGGAGTCAAATATGCACAGCGCAGAAAATAGGTTTGCATCAAACGAAACGTGTATGAAACCACAATCACTCTGCGGGCCACCAGCGCATCGCACCCATCATCATCCTGCAAAGGCCCTATCCATTGATTACTCCCAATGAGTCTTGAGGAAGCCTAACGATCCAGGAGCATTATAAGACCAAGGTACGGTAGATCTGGAAGATTCCACCCCCTTCCTAGGGCCCCATCATTATCTTGACCTCTATGGGGCTGAACTCTGGGATGGTCATGTCCGATGGGATGTGGGCTCTCAGGTCGTGTCGCAACTGTAGAAATGCATGAAACTGTGCAGAGAGTGTATAGGTCAGTTGAAGATCTTGGAAGGAGACCAAATGTGAGCCTGCCCAAATATCATCCAGAAGTGTGATGCCAATGGTGTTCCAGTAAGCAAACCCTGCAAGCAATACCACCTCTCCCAAACATGTGCCAGTCCATAGTGGAATATGTTGAGTGAGTTATTTTCACCACCCTGTAAGTTTCTGGGCCGCCCTCCAACTCGGGAATATCAGGTGGGTCACTTCCGGTATCGTGCTCGGTATGGTAATACTGTAGAGTAACGCCATTATGCAGGGAAACCCCAGCGTACTCGTTTCCTGCCTGTATGCCGGATCCGGCCAGCCCCGGTAAACCAATCATTAATGATCAAGAGATGTGTGGCCAAGTAATACAAGCATAAGTTAAGCATTCCAATACCTCCTTCACAGAGAGTGCGCTGACAAGTGGGGAAGGCCAAGCAGGCCCTGGAGTTGTGCCAAAGGAAGAAGATGGCAAGTGAGTCCATTTCTCTGAACCAATGACGAGGGATACCTTGGAGAAAATTCTGGAGACGGTATAGGAATCTAGGTAAAAACATTGTTTTATACAAGGTGCTCCTCTCCATGACATTCAGGGGCAGTGTCTGCCACTTCTTAAGATTGTCTGTGATCTTGCGAGTAAAAGGGGTAATGTTCAGAAACAATGTCAACTCGGGAATAAGAGCCACCTGTATGTGCCAATAAAAGCAGGCGTATATGTGCGCCAGCGGTACCACAACAGACTTGCACTGATGGGTTGGCAACTCTAAAAGCTTGATGAATGTGGCCAATACTGTTGCGGTACAACAGCATATACTGAAAATATCTATAGAACATATGAATACACTCCAGAAAATTACAGTCTCATATTTCAGGCTTGTACTCGTTTTGCTAGTAGTGTGTCCTTCCATGTTACAAACAAAAAATTGGTTTCAGACACTTGGAAACCAACAAAGGTGTGCACCCATGCAAACATACAACTCTCAACTCTGGGAGAGTCTTGCAGAGGCCGCCTCGCCCTCCCGAAGGGGGGGCGAGGCTCAGGGGCCGGCGCCATAACCCTCGCCGTGCCCCAAGGGGACAAACCGGTTCAGGGCGCTTTGCAAGCGCCCTGAAGCAAAAGAGCGGAGGCATCCTCCTCCCGCCAAAATCTGGTGACCAGCGGATGGCGCCAAATGGCGACCAATGGGCGGACACCGCGGCGTTCGAACCCCCCAATCAGGGGGGGGCATCACCTGAACCCCAGGTACACGGAAGGGGGCGCCAGGAAGCGACCAACGGGAGCAAGCCGCGATGTTCGAACCCACCAATCAGGGGGCATCACCTGAACCCCAGGTTGGCGGAATTGGGGATATAAGCCGCCACTCGCCCAGGTGGCTCCCATCTTCGGGGAGCAGGGCGAGTGGCGCACCGACGGAAGATCTGCTGAAAGACGAAGGCGAGGCTCTGCTCAGGAGGACCAGCTGACGACCATCGAGGGGCATCGGTGCGCCGGAAAGAATCACGGGAAGACCGCTTCAAGCCCGGTAGGCCTCCGCGGTATTCAGCCTCCCCAGCGCGCATTGTGCCGCTCGGAGGGAGGTGAGAACCACAACGTCGGACGAGAGGCCGGAGCAATCTGCGTGGGCAGGAAAGGCCTGGACGGGCACTGCACGCCTGAAGCCTGCTGTTCGGCAGCGCAAAGAGCGATCGAGGCAGCTCCTATTCGGAAAATCACCGTTCCGGCCGGGGGCAGGAACATCGAGAGCGCGGCAGGCCGGCAGAGCGGCGGAAAGCCCTCAGCCCAAAGCGGGGAGCCCAGCACGGGAAATGGCCGAGGGTCAGCCGGAAGAGGTCACCGAACTCCTGAAACGGATCCGCGAGGTATCGGCAATACACGGCGATGAGTGGCTGATGCCACACCGGGAGCGGTCCGGCGGCGCCGGCCCAGACCCGCAAAGAACCGACGAAGCGGCCCTTCCTGCGCCCAAGAAACGCAAGATCACGCCGCCAAAGAAGAATTCAAGGAAGAAGCCTCCACGGAAGGAACAACCGAGCGGGGGCTCAGCACCGAGGACGAGGGACCTTGACGACGCTAACAACAGCATGGCAAATGGTGAGCATATTGCGAGCATGTTGAAGGAATGCCTTAGGTCTTTGTCAGCACAGGAGGGGACAGTTCGGGGGGTAACAAGGCCAGAAGCGCAGCGCGCAGAGAAAACGGCAGGGCTGCCATGGCACCTACTCGACCCCGGCCAAGCGCGTCAGGAAAGAATACAGGGACAGGGGGTACAAACAGGGCTAGGAGAGCAGGGGTCACCGGTAGCAGCATGGGGATACAGTGCCAATACGGGCCTCACTCAACCAGAGGGTTCGGTCACGGACCCCTACACCAGGCCATCCCCCGGCCCGGCGTCGCTGACCACGAAGGCCACTGGGCTAGCCTGCCTTATCCCTCTGCCAGTCAAAGAGAGGATATGGCGAAAAGAATTCATAGATATTTTCTCCCTGCTGGAGATTCAGCTTGACGGCTTGGATCTGACCACCTGTGACAAGAGGGACGAGGATAGAAGGGAAAGGCGCGGTGCGAGAAAGGAAAGAAATTTTGACAACTGGCTAGATGCTTTCAGAATCATGGCCTGTATTATAGTAGAGAAATTCCCACACTGCGCTGCGGATTTGTGGCTTTACGAGGCTAATATCCATTGGGCACAAAGGCAATTCCCCGGGGACGCGTGGCTGGAGTATGACAAAGGTTTCAGACTCAAGATGCAGCGCCACCCCGAGATGGAATGGAATGAAGAAGATGTATCTGGTTTTATTCACAAGATGCTAGTGGCGAAGGAAGCGAGGGTATGGGCAGGGAAAGGCGACCAGTCCTTTCGGGGCCCGCACCACAAAGAGAAGGGAAGAACATTTCACAGATCAAAACATAGCACAGGGAAGCCCTCGTCCCCCAATGGGGGCGCGGCCATCTGCTGGAAGTACGAGGCCGGTGATTGCTCTTGGGGCGCCGCATGTAAATTTTCACACATATGCTCAAGCTGCGGAGGAGGGCACCCAGCTGCGGCCTGTCGGAGCAAACGCGAGTCCAAAAAAGATAAGAAGGATAGGAGCAAAAAACGGTAGCAGTGAGGAAACAGGCGGGGTTCTGAGTGACATTCGAGATTGCCAGCTGGCCAGAACCCCAATCATTACACAGCAGCTGCGCAGATTAGCTAATAAATACCCGAACAAGACCGACGCCACAGTCTTACTGAGGGGATTCGAGGAGGGCTTCGTAATACCTTTTAGGGGCCCGCTACCCCTAGAAGGGGCCAAAAACCTGAAGTCAGCACAACAACAACCCGAGGTGGTGAGAACAAAACTGGATAAGGAGAAGGCCCTAGGCAGGATTGAGGGCCCCCTCCCCGCACAGCTGCACAAGAGGATAGTGGTTTCCCCGCTGGGCGTGGTCCCCAAGAAGGAACCCGGACAATTCAGGCTCATACACCACCTCTCATTCCCCGAAGGGTCCTCCGTGAACGATGGGATCGCTCCCGAGGCTTGCTCGGTGGGATATGCGTCCGTGGATGACGCAATTGACCTAGTAAAGGCAGCAGGAAAGGGGGCATTGATGGCCAAAGCGGACATCGAATCCGCTTTTCGCCTCTTACCGGTACACCCATCCAGTTTCCATCTCCTGGGGTTCCAGTGGAACGGGGACGTGTTTATTGACAAGGCTATGCCCATGGGTTGTGCCATCTCGTGCGCATATTTTGAGCAATTTGCCACATTTCTGGAATGGGCAGTACACGGCCGACACCCGGCGGGCGGAAAACTGCACTACTTAGACGATTTTCTGTTTACTGGCCCCGCGGGTTCTAGCATATGCGGGGACACCCTGGCCGCTTTTGAGGAAGTAGCCAGGAGACTTGGGGTCCCCCTGGCGCCCGAAAAGACAACGGGCCCGTCGACAAAACTCACGTTCCTGGGCATTGAGCTAGACTCCATTGCAGGGACAGCGAGCCTCCCCCCAGAGAAAGTGGAGGATTTCAGGGGTGAGGTCAAAAGGTTGTGCGGCCGTAACAAGGCCACACTCCGCGAGCTACAAAGTCTAATTGGAAAACTCAATTTCGCGTCCAGGGTCATTCCCGCGGGAAAGGTTTTTGCACGGCGCCTGACGCAGCTGACATCTGGCATCAGGCACAAACACCACCGCATCCGACTGGGAGCCGGGGTGAAGCAGGACCTACTCATATGGGGGGATTTCCTCACACATTTCAACGGCATCCTGATTTGGAGAGAGGGTTGGGTGACAGCTAGGCAACTAGCCTTGTTCACGGATGCCGCAGGGAGCTTGGGTTTCGGCGCGATCCTGGGAAACCGATGGTGCGCAGGCCAATGGCCAGAAGGATGGCACAGGCGTGGCACCACGGGGAATATCACATTCCTAGAGCTATTCCCAATAGTAGTGGCACTAACGATATGGAAACAGGAGCTAAGAAACATGAAGCTGACCCTCTGGTCGGATAACAAAGGGGTAGTGCAGGCCATCAACAGAGGCGCAGCTAGGTGCCCTGACACGTTGAGGCTAATGCGTCAGTTGATTAAATTGCAGCTGGAGGGGAACCTGGAGCTGAAAGCACGACACGTGCCAGGAGCGGAGAACACGGCGGCGGACGCCTTGTCTCGCTTCCAGATGAAGCAATTCAGAGAGCTCGTGCCAGGGGCGGACAGGGAGATGACCCCTTTTCCAGCATACCTGTGGGACCTGGGGGGATAGACTTGTCTAGACTGATACACCAGTCCCTCACCCCCGAGGCAACTAGAAGATACAAAAAATATGCCTCCACTGTACTGAGAATTGGGGGCATGCAATCATTCGGTGATAAGACACAGACACAGACAGCAGTGGAAAAATTCATCCAGTGGGCATTTGATAACAAAAAGAGCAGGTCATGGGCTCAAGCTCACCTGGCGGCCATGGCACATTTTGCAAAAATCTACACAGGGGAGGACCCCACAACATCCTGGTATGTCAAAACAGCATTAAAGGGGTGGAGAAGAGCAGAGGGGTGAGAGCAGACTCCAGGCGCCCCATTGATTTCAAGAAACTGGGACAGTTATTAGAGGCCCTGGTGAAGGTGACAAACAGCAGTTTTGAACTTAAACTTTTCAGGGCAGCGTTTACAACAGCATTCTTTGGCGCATTCCGCATCAGTGAACTAGTGGCACCTAGCAGGCAGGGTGCTGCGCACCGGTGCCTCCAAGCCACGGATGTAAAACCCCTGGGGGGCATGGTGGAAATGATACTAAGAAAATCGAAAACGGATAAGTCAGGTAAGGGGGCGATCATTCGACTACGGTGCATCCCAGAGTCCAGCGTGTGTGCGGTATGCTGCCTGGTTAAATACATGGTAGCACGACCGGCAGGCGAGGGACCATTTTTCAAGCACCAAAATGGCAGCAATTTGAGCAAGTTCCAGTTCACAGCCGTGATGCGCCAGGGCCTAGCGAGAGCCGGGCTACAGCCGGAGATCTTTGCCTCGCACTCTTTCAGAATCGGCGCAGCCACCTCGGCATCGCAGCATGGCATGCCAGAGGAGGGGATCAGAGCTGTGGGCAGGTGGCGCTCACAAGCTTACAAAACGTATGTGCGCCCACACCTGATGTAAAACTGAAACAGTTGATAATCGGTGCGCAGCAGGCCACCTTATGTACGTCCTCTTCTTTTTTCCAGGGAGCCGCCCGCGGCTGGTATGGGTGGTGGGTCACTCCTTCGTGGCCAGGATGGAACGCTGGTGGCAAAAAACAGGGCACAAGGCACAGAACAGACCCAGAGCAACTTGCATCCGCTGGATGGGGCAGCCAGGGATGAAGTGGAAAGAGCTACCCGCAGTACTGGACGATCTACTGGAGGACTCGGCATGGCACCCGGACGTGCTGCTCATACACCTCGGGGGGAATGACCTGGCCCAGATGGGGCGCAGGGCATTGGGGCTGGCCATCCAGTCGGATCTCACCAGGGCGGCCACGCGGTTCGGGGACACGACAATTGTATGGTCCGAGATGATCAGCAGGAAACATTGGAGAGGCGCTGAATCCAACAAGGCGGTGGACAACGCCAGGAGGAAGCTGAACACCGCGATGCACAAATTTTGCCAGATCAATGGCCTGGACTCCATCAGACACGGTCTGATACACCCGCGACGTCCAGAACTGTATGGACCGGACGGGGTCCATCTCTCCGCCGGTGGTATGAGGGTCTTCTGGGACAACCTATGGGGAGCACTGGCCCTCACAGGTTGCAGATAAAAAAAAAAAAAATAAAAAAAAACAATCCTTACCGGAGGAGGGGGAGCCGCAGGAAGACGTGCGCCCCCCTGCGGCGTGGCGGAAGTTGGTGCAAGGATTGGCTAAAAAGACACACCGACGGGCGGTGTGCAGGATGGGGGCCACTCACTTTGGGATGCCGCACGGCAGAGTGAGGTGGCCGCGCCAAGGAGGGGAGTAGCAAAAGGAGACGGCGCTCGCAGCCCAGACCCCGCTGGACGGCAGGGCACAAAAAGGTAGCGAGCTGGGGGCCTAACTCCACGGACAGAAGCTACCCTCCACGACACGCAGAGGGCGTGGGCGCTCAACCAAAAAGGGTGGTCCCGAAAATAACCAAGAAAGAGGACTACCAGGAACTAACGAAAGGAACTGAACTGGTTTTAGGGGTGCCATTTACGAACTGACAAATATCACAAGAGCAGCGGCCCAGCAGCGGGCCAGGATTTGTTATGTTATGACATGTATGATTTATGACCCATCTAGGGCAGTTCGCAAATGACAAATGTTAAACCAGTAGAATGTATAATATTAATAAATCTGCGGCCAACAACGACCACAACCATCCACGTATTGTTGGCTGAGAATCTTTGGGGGGGCCGGGAGGCGGGCAAAGGGGGATGGGCTTATGTTGTGCACGGTATGGGGCAGTGCGAGGGTTATTGCAGAGGCCGCCTCGCCCTCCCGAAGGGGGGGCGAGGCTCAGGGGCCGGCGCCATAACCCTCGCCGTGCCCCAAGGGGACAAACCGGTTCAGGGCGCTTTGCAAGCGCCCTGAAGCAAAAGAGCGGAGGCATCCTCCTCCCGCCAAAATCTGGTGACCAGCGGATGGCGCCAAATGGCGACCAATGGGCGGACACCGCGGCGTTCGAACCCCCCAATCAGGGGGGGGCATCACCTGAACCCCAGGTACACGGAAGGGGGCGCCAGGAAGCGACCAACGGGAGCAAGCCGCGATGTTCGAACCCACCAATCAGGGGGCATCACCTGAACCCCAGGTTGGCGGAATTGGGGATATAAGCCGCCACTCGCCCAGGTGGCTCCCATCTTCGGGGAGCAGGGCGAGTGGCGCACCGACGGAAGATCTGCTGAAACCCACCCACCCACACCTAAGGAACAGCAGCGTCGCAGGGCTGGTCAGTGGCAAGGGTGTTTGCGGAAGTTGGTGCAAGGATTGGCTAAAAAGACACACCGACGGGCGGTGTGCAGGATGGGGGCCACTCACTTTGGGATGCCGCACGGCAGAGTGAGGTGGCCGCGCCAAGGAGGGGAGTAGCAAAAGGAGACGGCGCTCGCAGCCCAGACCCCGCTGGACGGCAGGGCACAAAAAGGTAGCGAGCTGGGGGCCTAACTCCACGGACAGAAGCTACCCTCCACGACACGCAGAGGGCGTGGGCGCTCAACCAAAAAGGGTGGTCCCGAAAATAACCAAGAAAGAGGACTACCAGGAACTAACGAAAGGAACTGAACTGGTTTTAGGGGTGCCATTTACGAACTGACAAATATCACAAGAGCAGCGGCCCAGCAGCGGGCCAGGATTTGTTATGTTATGACATGTATGATTTATGACCCATCTAGGGCAGTTCGCAAATGACAAATGTTAAACCAGTAGAATGTATAATATTAATAAATCTGCGGCCAACAACGACCACAACCATCCACGTATTGTTGGCTGAGAATCTTTGGGGGGGCCGGGAGGCGGGCAAAGGGGGATGGGCTTATGTTGTGCACGGTATGGGGCAGTGCGAGGGTTATTCAAAACAGACGTTCCCTATGTGCAACTAGTGACAGCAATGGAATTAATCCACTGCCTTCCAGAGCATTGTTCTGCAATGTAGGGAGCAGACCTGTCAGATCCTTTTAAACCTACTATGCTCAAAGCATAGTCTAAAGCCACATGCAGCATTGCTGTGTATAGACCAATGTCTGACCGTTCTCTTGGGGCCATGAATATTCACAGTGGACTAACCACCCATAGTGAGGTTACTGCGTCTGAAGGTTGGGAACTGCCACCAATCGCCACACCCAACCCCCAGGCTAGATAAGATGGTTGGGACCTTTTCACATTGCACGTGGTGCAATAGTGTGACACAGTGCTCAGAACTGGTATAAGTGTACAATAACCATTCCCACCAGGTGAATAGGGGGATGCTCAGATTTGAGACTGGGGGCATTATTCCTTTTCTTTTTCTACAAAACGGTTCGTTTTGTGACTGAATTTATATTCAAAATACAGCTATGTCACACAGCACAGTATTAGGACTCACTTCCTCAGTTCAAATACCAGTGTAACCCATGCTGCGTGTGTAAATGTTTAGAAAATATTCCAGTGGACAGATCCTGGTAGTGGATTGTGCAATAAAATCCCTCAAATGAATAAAAGTCATACACAGGGAAATCGCTACGCTGCTTCACAAACAGCCAAACTCTCGTATATCGCAGCCCAAGTAAACAAAACAGTGCAGTTCTAAAAGCTAAAAAAACAAACCAATAATAGATAGTTCGGGGAAGTCACCCGCCCCTAAGAAGAAAAGCGCCTAAGATCTCCAGCTCAATTGGATAAAGTGAGGTAAGCAAGAGAGAGATAGAAGGAAATCATAGCAGAAGCAGGCATAGGCGTAGAGGGGTATCACAAGAGGTGCTTCCGTGAACTACAGTGACTAACAAGCATTTGCCTATAGATATCTAGTAAACTTGCGACTTTTGCTTTTGATAAGGCCATGGCCATCTTTCCGATATGAACTGCTACAACAATTCTTCGTGTTATTTCAAAAGTCAGTATAAGGAGTTTTGTATACACTTTACAAAAAAGACAATGTCAGTCCAACAATACGATTTGTAAATTTCTTGCAAGACCTAACTCGCATCTGGTGGAAATATCAGTTGGCCAGCAACAAATGTTTTTTCCTAGATCCAGCTGCTGCATTGTAGGGGGGCGGAGGCTGAAACTATTTATATGCACTGACCTGCATTTGCTTTTTGGAAGTGGATATTGGGGTAGAATTTTATCTGTGGCTTCAGTAAGTGCTTTATTTTACCCATTAGAGTACCTCTTATTCTTTTTTCATCAAGACATATGCTTTAGTCCAATGCCCAAAGAATCTAATAAACTGAAATGTCAAGTTAAATTGAAGTTCATAAGAGTAAATTGTGAAACCAATTAAGGTTGTGGAGCGGGGACTGGAACGGCAGAGTACAGTGACAGAGGAAAGGGAATAGAAAAGGGCAAACCCAAAGACTTCAGGTGTGAGATGAAGCAAACACTGCAAGGGGTAGAGAATTAAGAAGAGGTTAGCTGCGATATAAGGGATTAGATAAGTAAGAAGAGATGCATGGTTATAATACACATACTGGACACTATTGGGACTGCAATAAACAAGCCACCCACATGTAACAGAACCTGGGCCAACGATTATCAAAATAACGTAGGAAAAACATTTTAGATTCATTTTTTAGAGCAATAAATAACTGTACATTGTCAGAGGCTGGGCAAGACTGTGACATAGGGCAGGTAGGGGTTGTTCTTCAATAGTGCTGTGCTCTTGCCTTCAAGTAACCAAGACACGCTGTAGCAAAAGAGGTCACTGCTACCCAACTCAACATCACTCGCATTATCCTCGCCAGCTGAGTGTAAGGCAGAGACAGGTTTGCCTTAAGTAAAACTTGTCATCTAAAGATGTATCTTAGCAACAAGCCGCTATACATTGTATGCCAGAACCAGCGGAGAAAGACATTTCTGGAGCTGTAGAGATCAATGTGAAAAGTCGTTCCCTCATGCAAGGGTGTGCCAGTGTTTGTTATATTTGTTCTTTGTCCCTTCATATTTCACAAAAGGGAGTTCAGAAGGGGTTCTGAATTAAACTGCATGCAGGTAGTATCCTACACTTTCAATACATTTATCTGGCAAGGACAACTGCAATACCAAGTATTCATTAAACAAGCATTGAAAATGCAATAGGTCTCGCAATAGAAAAGTTTAAGATTTTGGTGTGGTAAATGTAAATATTTTTTAATTTTTGTTTATGTTTTACAAATTATAAAAGTATTAATTTTGTTATTTGAAATGCCAATAGCTATACATTTAGCAAATGTTACATCTATGGCATTAGTAAAGGTACATGTTTAGTTTTCCCCTGTCTTACATGTATTGATCTGACAAATCACAATCTTTTAAAAATGTTATAAATAATACGTTTGCAATGCAATAGGGCTCGCATTAGTAAAGTTAGGGGTATTAGTATTGTAAATGACAAATTTTTTATTTATGTTTTTGTTTTGAAAATAACGAAATTAATAACTTTGTCATTTACAATGCCAATAGTGTTAACTTTTGCAAACGTGACACCTATAGCATTTGTAATGCAATATGTGTTGTATTTACATGACTTAGATGTATTAATATTAAAAATAACAATGGGTTGTATTTTTTCCAATATTTAATACTTAAATAAAAGTTATTGTCATTTCTAATTGCAATAGCTTAAACTTTTGCAAATAACTTTTTGGAAGATTATGTTTAGTGTATTTTATTGTGATGAAAATACAAGAACAGAAGTGAAATATTAACATTTTTTTGTGACATTTGTAATAAAGTTTGAAACATTGAGAGAACATATTTGAATCAGTTGTTGTTGAATGGTTGCACAGATTGATGCTGTGGTGGCTCTGAATGATGTTGTGGCGGCGACGAGTGATGCTGTGGCGTTCAGTGATGCTGTGGTAGCGCATAGTGGGTGAGGGATGGAGTGTGGGCGAGGGATGCAGTGTGGGGCGGGGGAGGGAAGGAGTGTGGGGCAGGGGAGGGATGGAGTGTGGGGCGGGGGAGGGATGGAGTGTGGGGCGGGGGAGGGATGGAGTGTGGGGCGGAGGAGGGATGGGGTGTGGGGCGGGGGAGGGATGGAGTGTGGGGCGGGGGAGGGATGGAGTGTGGGGCGGGGAGGGATGGATGGAGTCGGGGGATGGATGGATGGAGTGGGGGGATGGATGGATGGAGTGGGGGTATGGATGGATGGAGTGGGGGGATGGATGGATGGATGGATGGAGTGGGGGGATGGATGGATGGATGGAGTGAGATGGATGGATGGAGTGGGGGGGATGGATGGATGGAGTGGGATGGATGGATGGATGGAGTGGGGTGGATGGATGGATGGGGTGGGATGGATGGATGGATGGATGGAGTGGGGGGATGGATGGATGGAGTGAGATGGATGGATGGAGTGGGGGGATGGATGGATGGAGTGGGGGGATGGATGGATGGATGGATTGGGGGGATGGATGGATGGAGTGGGGTGGATAGATGGATGGATAGAGTGGGATGGATGGATGGGTGGAGTGGGATGGATGGATGGAGTGGGATGGATGGATGGATGGATGGAGTGGGATGGATGATGGATGGTTGGAGTGGGGGGATGGATGGATGGATGGAGTGGGGGGGTGGATGGATGGATGGAGTGGGGGGGGTGGATGGATGGATGGAGTGGGGGATGGATGGATGGAGTGGGATGGATAGATGGAGTGGGGGGATGGATGGATGGAGTGGGGGGATGGATGGATGGATGGATGGATAGAGTGGGGGGATGGATGGATAGAGTGGATTGGGGGGATGGATGGATGGAGTGGGGGGATGGATGGATGGATGGATGGATAGAGTGGGGGGATGGATGGATAGAGTGGGGGGATGGATGGATAGAGTGGGGGGATGGATGGATGGATGGATGGATAGAGTGGGGGGTGGATGGATGGAGTGGGATGGATGGGTGGAGTGGGATGGATGGAGTGGGGGGGTGGATGAAATGGGGGGGATGGATGGATGGAGTGGGGGGGATGGATGGATGGATGGATGGAGTGGGGGAGCCGAAGGCAAGAAAAAAACGAGTGCAATCAGGGGAGCAGAAGGCAAGAAAATGAGTGCCTTCAGAGGAGCAGAAGGCACGAAAAACGAGTACAATCAGAGGAGAAGAAGGCACAAAAAATAGAAGAAATGGAGAAGCATGGGGAGTGGGCAGGAAAGAGATGGGGGTGAGAGGATAAAGAGTTGGATAGAAGGACCAGGAGAAAAGGATGGAAGGTGGTGAAAGGAGGGTGGATGAGATAAGGGCGAGGATGTAGGTGGAAGAGACAGACTCAAAAGAGATGGGAGTGGAAAGAGACTATAGAGGAAAAGGAGGCTGGAGAGGAGAGGAGCAAGAAAGAGATCAGGGGGGAGGGGGCAGGGAGGCCAGAGGAGCTGTGAAGCATCCAGACTGTCCTGAAGAAAATAAGGTGCGAGGTCGAGGTGAGGCCAGAAAGAGATGAGAAGGGCGGATGGAGAGGGGAGAGAGGAGGTGAACATATGGCGGTGGGAACGGAAACATGCTAGAAATGACGAGCAGGGAGAGAATAAAACAGATGTGGGGAAGAGAAGGGGTTTACGCAGGAAGAGGGGAAGTAGGACGCTGCAAGGCGAGGAAAGAACATCGTAAGATGAGAAAGAGGGGTGGGGAGAACAGAAGGAGATGAGGACGGATAAGCATAGGGAGAGAAAATAAAGAAAATGAGGCAAGAGTGGAGAAGATAACGAGATACAGAAGAGACGATGGCGGAGGGGACGAAAACAATGAGATAAGGATGAGAGGATGGGAAGGAGGCTGGAGAAGTGAAGGGCATGGAGGGCGGGAGAAGGGTGAGGGAGCGAGCATAGGAAGGAGGAGGGAAAAAGATTCTGAGGGAATAGTGGAGGGGAGAAGAGAAAGGAGAAGCAGAGGGAAGAGAGACAAGAATGAAATGTGGATGCGTAAGAAGGGTAGGAAAGAAAGAGTGACGGGTGAGGACTCTAGGGTGGAATATTGTAAGAAATGGGAGGCAAAGAGAAGTGATGTGAAGAAAATGGATGAGAGAACATTATAAAAGAGAGTGCTGCTCTAGAGGGTACACGAGGAGAGTGAGGACAGGGCATGCAAAGAATGCACCTGAAGATGCTTACAGATGGTGAGAGGGAGCAAAGGGAGGGCTGGGGAAATAATGATGTGGAAGAAGTGAGGCGTAGCCAGAGATTGGGGGCGGGGGGGGGGGGGGGGGTAGAGGAGTAGGTGCAATGGAATGGTGAGGGGAAGTGGCATAGCGGAAGGAGTGAAGGAGCACGAGAGACTGCGCAGAGAGGTCAAGAGAGTGACGTGTGTGGTGGTGTGCATCAGGAGGCACTGGGACAAAGGCAGTCAGAGAACAAGTGAAAAGAGACAGGCCACGTGGAGTAAGAGACAGCAAAGTGGAGAGGGTGGTCACAGGATTAGAAGCAGCCCAGGTAGAAATGTGGGGAAAGAAGTGAGCCGCGGAAGGACTGCATGGTGCACGCGGGAAGGAGGGGAGGAACAAGGGAGGGGAAGGACACCTTCGGGTAATGTTTGCGCTATATAAAAGCGCATTAAATAAATAAGTAAATGAAGTCCGCTTTAGGAATTGTAAAATTCCTGGAGTCCAGTTTGTTTTGCTCTCTGCCGTCAAGTATTTTCAGTAGAGCAAGGAGTACGATTACAAACATGAACATTACGAACCTCCTGGAAAGTAAAGATACTTGCTTTGGCTGCAATAAATGTGCTGGTTTGTAGAGAGGATTCCTGTAAACAACAAGCTCTTGGCATTGCTGTGATTAGGGGGGGGCGGAGAAATGCGGCTCGGGAGCAAATGGGGGGAGGGGGCAGGGAGGCCAGAGGAGCTGTGAAGCATCCAGACTGTCCTGAAGAAAATAAGGTGCGAGGTGAGGCCAGAAAGAGATGAGAAGGGCGGATGGAGAGGGGGGAGAGGAGGTGAACATATGGCGGTGGGGACGGAAACATGCTAGAAATGACGAGCAGGGAGAGAATACAAGCCTTTCACCGTAACACGGCTGGCAGGGGAGGGGGCGGAGAGGGGAGAGGTGCGACACGGCAGTAGGAGGAGGAGGGGGGAGGAGAGTAGGGGAGGCACGGCCTAGCGGCAGGCAGGCAGGGGAGGAGAGGAGGAGGGGGGAGGAGAGTAGGGGAGGCACGGCCTAGCGGCCGTGCAATCAAGTAGTGAGGGGGCGGAGCTGGGGGAGGCTGTGAGAGAGAGTAGGCAAGGCAGGCGGCTGGGGGCATGTGCACGCGCTTTTAAGCTCAATGCACATGCGCATTGAGCTTAAAAGTCACGGGCACTGCAAGGAATCGCCACGATTCCTTGCAAGTTAGATAAAGTCTGGATGAGCCCCTATAGTCTCGCTTGCTCGATGCGCATGCGCATCGACAGGCGAGACCTAAAAATGTCAGTATACATCCTTGTTGTATGGGCACTTCATGCAGACATAGTTACACATAAGCTGGGCGAAGGAAACCAATGTTTGCTCCTAAACCACTCCCTCAGAAACCACACAACCTTTCAGCCCTCTGTTTACTGTGGCAAGCCCCGGGTGCCAGGCTTTCATCTGGACCGGTTCAAGTTCCCTTCAAGAAAGACGCAACAAAAGATAAACCCACGACAATACCTTTCCCATTTGAGCCCTGCACCTGTAATTCAACAATCAACATAACTTTCAAACGCAGGGAAAGTGCACTTTAAACTCAAGCAGGGCAAAGCGAGCCTACTATTTATGTCGTTTCAAAATCACACACAAAACCCAAAGCAGTTTGAGCAGAACACCCTCAGGTTTCAGTTCAAGGGCGGACTCCCCACCAGGTTAGATCTATTGCAACCCGAAGACCCGGGTCTTAATCCCGACCCAACACTTGAGCACACAGTGTGACCCTGAGCAACCCCTGCATGTTCCTGAATCTTAGCTGCCAACATTGGAAGCGTTCCGAAAAGTCAAGTGCAGGTTTGGGGGAGGTTCACAGACAGGGTATGAACGCAGGTGCACGTTGGACCCCTTACTTCAGTTGGTGCGCCTTGTACCGCTCTAGGCACACATGTGCCTCTTGGACACAACTCGAGATAAACGTAAAAATGACAAAATAGCAGCCCTTGCCCCGGCGCGAGGGGTCTCTTACCCGCTCCTGCACGGGGGGCTCCGGCTCCACCTCGGGGGGCGCCGCATCCTTGTACTGCAGCGGAGACTCGATGACCAGCTCCTTCTTCACGCTCCTGCTCATGGTCCGCGCCTGCATCCCGGCGGGAGAGGGGGCCCTGGGGCTGCAGCGACGGCGGCGACGGCGCGCTCCTCCCCGCGCGCCCGGCTGTGTGTGAGGCGAGGCGGGAGCCCTTCCCAGGCTCACCGGGCTGCGGGCTGGGAATGCATGACAGGCGAGGCGCGAGGGCCAGCCTCTGCTGCGGGGGGAGGATCCGCCAGGCCAGGAAGCCACCCAAACAAGGCTCCGCGCGCCGCGCCAGCAGCGCGCGCTCACCCTGCACGCACCCACCAGGGGCAGCGCGTGGGAACGCACCCCAGCACTTACCTATCGTCCTCACGCACTGCTCGCACACTGCTCACGAGACTGGCGAGAATCGAAGACTGCGTGCCACCACAATACCAACTTTACAAACTCTGCAAGACATCAGCGCAGGCGGCTGGCCCACTCAACTGTTGTTGCTTGTGTTGGCCGTAACGTCTTTCTCAAAACAGTGTTGGAAGCAGATTCCTTTCCACACTGAAACACAGGCAGAGCTGGGAAATAGGGACCAAAATATTTGGACAGGTGTTTATCTTTTTATTTTTTCAGTGCTCCACTTCAGAGGCAACGCCGCCGCATCCAGTTTACTCGTCCACCAGTTCTTGTACATACTGCAAGGAATGAAGGCAACAATAACATAATACTAATGTTCTATGTAGCACTTAATCTAGGGGTATGCAAATTGGCAACCATTAGCGCTTTGTAACAGAAAGAGCAAACCTGAGAGTTCATGGGAAGCGCAGAGCCAGAGAAGAGTCAAGGGTCTGGTTTGGCTTTAAGAGCCAAAACATGGCCACTCCAGCAAAAAATGTTGATTTTAATGAATCCTGAAAAAGAGTGGCGATCCAATGCATTGTGGCATTATCAGGTGCGGTACATTATCATAGGCCATGTAATGCCTACAACAGGGTACATCCTCTCTACCACTTCTGTGAGGGACGCCTACGTCGGCATGCACACTTAAATGTGATCTAGTGATATGTTTCACAAGCGTGAGACCCAGAGACAAACGTTTTAATTGTGGCTTTCACAGTTAACACAACTATATGATCCAGAGCAAATAATGTTATTCCTAAATTGGGCAAATCTTGTATCTACCCAACTAAGGAGCAGTTAACTATAGGATTAGCACTAACATTATTATACAGAAAGAGGATATAGACCTCTGCATACACACCCCTGCGAACCCTTTGGACAAAGACCAATCAATTGCAAACATATACTGAAGCACTCGCACAGGCACACATACAGAACTGCCACACCCATAGATGCCTTTACAGACTCCTACCTTCCCTACTCATACACAACACACACTCACTGTATCTGCCTTGCTTTCTTTCTCTTAATGCTGTCACTCTCAATGTGTCTCTTCTTTGCACTTTTGACACCAAGAGACATGTACAATCTTCACCCAAGGCACAGAGTTTCACTCGTTTCTTGATTGAAAACTTTGTTTCCCACAGAAAGAATAGGGTGTGGTACAGTGGCAGAGGGTCCGAATTCCATGACCTGACCAACCTGCAGCGCTTGCGTAAATCTCCCAGAGCCTTCTACAATAAAGAAAGCGTAACATCAAATTTAAATACGGAGGTAAGTGAGCACTTCTTGAACTTGCCTGAGCCCACTGCAAAACTACACACCATGACCAACATCTGTGCAAAACACCACTGCCCGGCTTGTACTCTATCTCTGCATCAGGAACTCTGCAGTCTGCTCCCACCTATTTCAAGGAGCTCCATTGGCGACCTGTCTAGCGTTGTACTATCTTCTAATCTCTGCCTTAACCATAGAGCCCTTCTCAATTTTGGTCCTATTTACCTCAGGTGTAAATTTTCACTATACCACCCGAATGCACTCTTCGATCCTCCGCCTCTCTTAGACTTAAATTCCACGGGTTCAGCGTAACTGTAGGGTAGATGCTCTTTTACTCCCTTTTGGGAGTTAAATCTTGGAATTCACAGCAAATATCTATCAGGAATATTTCCTGCCCTTCCCACGTCAAGAAAAAGCTCAAGACTCTACTCTTACTGGTGCTGCTCTGGTCTTTCAGCTGTGTCTAATCGTCTAGTGTCAGGAAGCCCTTGGGGGTATTTCTTGTACTATATAAACATTGTTAACATAAAACATAACATTATTGGAAGGATTACCCAACATCACTACTACGCACTGTAGCCCTATGTACTATTTACAAAAATAATTACAAATAAGTCTATGGAGGAAATTATTTCAGTGAAAGCACAATTTTATGTACTCTCGGAATGCCCTTTTCATAAAAAAGAAAAAAAGGGACGCATTTGTAATAGTAGTAACTGTTTTATTGTCAAATGGTTTGAAAAAACCTCTTTCATAAGGTCTTTGCGAGCACGTTCATGCTCTACAGCTGGGTTTAACAATTAGTCCATTTGAACAGCCGCCTCTCCCCACAAAAATCTGCGATAACAACTCTTGCATGTGTTGTACAGGCAGGGATGTAGCGAGAAGAGGGTGGGGGGGGGGGGTCTTGGAGAATGAATTGAGAGCACAGGTGCTAAGGAAAAGCCACACAAAAACTCGGCACGTTCTTGGATTGAGAGTATTAGTGAACCTAAGACCAAGCCAGAGGCAGATATCTGACTCGAGCCTCCAGCTGCTCACCCACCTCTACTCTGCAACTTAGAATATATACATATTTGTAAAATTTTCAGCAGCTTAGAGTTGTCCTAAACTTGTCAAGTGAAAAAAAACACATAAATGACTAAAAAGCATGAAAAAAGACCCTGCTTGACAGGTGCTCTCTTATTGCTGCTCACAAAGACAAGCTTATTAGCTCCTGACAGGCAGCTTATTTCACACTGCTGGAAGTCCCAGACAGGACTTCGAGTAGCGGGAACATTTTGAAATAGGCAGCTTGTGGGTAGTCACAATTGTCTTTCCCTGTTGTTAGTCATTGCTTCCAGGCCCAAGTGGTGGCGGGGAAAATAATTCCATGCAGCTGGATGTAATGGGATTTATATCTAACTTACTACCCCTGACAAGGTATTGAAGCTCTTTATTTATTTATTTATTTATTAAAGTTTTGTTTTGCGCTAGCTGGACCCGCGGGTATCAGAGCGCTTCACAACAAGTACAAGGCATCAGAAAGACAGTGGGGACGGAAAACAGGGCAGGGAGCACATGGGCTTAGTAAATTCTGTACAATAGCAGCAAGAGCGCAAAACAGGGCGGAGAGTCATAAGCGAGTCCACCGGCTCTGGGATCGCCGAGATAACGGTCCTTCAAAGTCAAATGTGGAGTTCTTAATACGATCCAGAACGCTCAAGGAAGAGGGCTTTGAGTAACATCTTGAATTTCGGGAAGGAGGCGGTCATTCTGATATGTGGGGGGATGGCGTTCCAAATCTTGGGAGCATTACCCGCAAAGGATTTGCTGGATGTTTTGTGTTTCTGGGATTTCAGAGGAATGAGTAGGATCGTGTTGGAGCTTCTGAGGTTCCTAAACTGACCGGCCCTTTTGAGTTTGTTGGCCAGATATTCTGGTTT
This sequence comes from Lissotriton helveticus, assembly GCF_964261635.1. NCBI lineage: Eukaryota > Metazoa > Chordata > Amphibia > Caudata > Salamandridae > Lissotriton > Lissotriton helveticus. Next base: position 723,971,483 of record NC_136069.1, read on the forward strand.
GCCTGTTGCAGGGCTTTGTGTGTGAGGCAGGCTGTACGGAAGCTGAATCGTTGGTCAGTAGGGAGCCATTTCAGATCCTTAAGAGCCGGGGAGATGTGATCGTATTTCCTAGTTCCCGTGACCATTCTTGCTGCGGCGTTTAGGGTAGAGGTCAGAGGTCCCCGGTGCGATTTGGCTGTTCCAGTCAGAGTAGCAATGCCATAGTCAATTCTGGAGAGTACCAGAGCCTGAGTGGCCTGTTTCGGGTCTTTCTTGGGGAGGAAGGGTTTCAGTTTGTAGAGAAGTTTCAGGTTCAGGAAAGCACTTTTGGCAGTTTTTGAGATGTGTTCTTTCATGTCCAGTTTGGGGTCAAGGGTGATCCCTAGGGATTTGATGGAGTTTGAAGGAACAAGAGGAACATTCAGGGCGTTTAGGGCTTTGAGCCATTCTAGAATTTGGGGTTTTTACAGCGAGTAGCATCCTACTTCGGAACCCGAGGTTAATGGTTCATCTAATGGTTATTGTTGGTTATTGCTTTTAGTCATGTGTCCGCAAGAAAACATGGCATGCATTTACTCCAGTTACTTTGTGATACATTAACATAATGTAGATGAGATCTTTAGAAGGATCAATGTTGTTTCAGGTGAATGGTTGGTGAGATAAGAGAGGCTGGAGGAGCGTAGGTAATGTTAGATTATAGGGAGAGGGATTTAAACAGGAGAGGTTGTGATCTGTGAAATGAGGTATTGGCCAATTTCAGCATTTCAATCAGAAGGATTGAGGCAGACAGGCATGGGACTGAGAGGAGATTATACGCAGTCATAGAAGGTATACTAAGGGTTGAAAGTAAGAAGAGGGTCACTACCAAGAAAGAAAGTATGTCAGGGTCAATATTTTATGCAGGGTTTTAGGAGTATAGTGGGAGAAGGCTTTCTGGGATAGTAAGCAGTTGGAGAATGTAAGCTGAAGAAAGATACAACATTGTACCTCGGGCTCCATATCTAGGGCAAACAGCTTAAACATAGGATTTTGAGTTTACACACCATTTAAAAATTAAATGCCCTAGCCTCTTTGTTACAGAGCCTAGGACAGCCCTTTTAAACATGCCACACAGGCCTTTAGGCTACAGAGGATAAAGCAGGAGTAAAAATAAACTTCACAGTTAAGGTGAAGTCAGCAAAACTTCACCTAATTTCGAAAAGGGAAAATGCCTTTTTAGGGTGGGAAACGTTTTTTATGTGAACACCCCTAATAAACTCTGTAGTAATCACGTGCTGACCTAGAGCAGGTGTTACTAGTAAGCATTACTACTATTCACCTCAACTGTGCTAACTTTATCAACCTCAACAGGATGAAAGAATGAGTCAACCCTGCAGGGACCGGAATCAACATGTAAGCTATAAACCGATTTCTGTTGTACGTGCTGTAACCCACTTAGCTATCTTACAAGCTTGCTGGAACACTATTTACGAATCCCTTTTGAAAATCTACCAGATGAAAACCAAATGACGCATGTTTCCATGGAAATGCTTAATAAACAAAAACGCCCAATCTCTACCCATGGCTGTGCTCAGAGCTCCGACAGTCCCTGCGCGCTGCACGTAATCAGGACCCGACTTGTGGATAACAGGAATGTGCAGGCTGTCGCCCTTTCACGGTAGGAACTGTTCTTACCAGCAGATCCTATAAGGTATCCAGCACTAGTCCTCACTGATCCTAGCGGCCAGAAGACGAGCGCACAGAACCGAACCAACCCAACCCACCCCGTATGTACAAGCCTCAACCTCCACTAAAGATGGAGCTGGTTTTGGTCCCATTTCAAAAGGATAATTCTTTGAAATGACCTCTGCACAAGCGGTTTCACTGGAATCTTTTACCTCGTTCTAGCTATACGCTCGTAATCTATAGATAAGTGAAAAAAGACTCGCAAGCTCCTGGAGTTTTAGAACATGAGATCATTAGGCAGGGTCACTGACCCCTCCCTAGCGTTAAAGTGTGTTTGCAAAGTGAATCTCTGCTGATAAGGCAGCCCAGGGTGAAAACAGTGAAGCAAATGTACAATCTCATGCCAAAAATAGATGCGTGTCTAAAGGAGGTAGCCCACCGTGTCGGTCTGCAGTAACTATAGTCATCATATACGAGATGAAGTACCCCCTAACACTGTAAGGAGATTGCGAGTCCGTGACCATATCGAGGAACAGAGCCCAATGCTAAGTTCCTTTATAAAGTCCTGAAACCCCGAGGTGACTTGCAACATCCTTTTAAAGTGGAACAGAAGATAATTTATTCCGTGTAGTACATGATCACACCATGATCATCCCCATAAAAAGGCTAAATCCATGGCCTCCTACTCCCTCAGCATAAAAAGGACAGTTACAAATATGTTGAATACATGTTGAAAAAAAATTGTATTCAGCTATTAATTTGTACCTAAACAAATCATAGGCTGTATAATACAAGTCACTGTCAAAAAAAGAGTTATAGTTCGGACTGTATGGCAATATGTGGAAAGAATCTTGCTTTCTGTAATGAACTATAGCCCTGCAAAACAAACATATAGTCATGAATGGCCCCTTTATGCCAATGACTTAATTTCAGATAAACATTTTAGAAGAGCTGAAAGCTAGTTATTGTTTTCATTTCTTAAGCAGCACTTGTGTTCTGCTCAGTGACCTGCCTGTCACACTGTCTGCTGGTTCTGGTTACGTCATTTCCTTATAACAGGTGACTAGACTCAACTCCACTGGACCAAGGGATTCAGAGATGGGCTTCTGCACAGGGACTGCGGACTACAATGTATTATAAGTAGCGACTAATCAAGGTTTCGGCCCTTCAGTGGCAGGCATGCTAGAGCTGAGCAGATCATTAATAAGCTGTCAGTAGGACAAGCACGCTGATTAGCATAATTATCTGTACCGTTCACTGATTGCATCCCAGAATGCAGGTGTCAAAGCACTCACCAGTCACTGCCATTTGTCCCCTATACATCTGCAAACATTCCCCCAGGAGAACCACCGCAATTACTTCTGCCCATCAGTATTAGCCCGGAATTGAAATTTTGTTGAATTTCAATCGCGGTGACAGCAGCAGTCCTGCACACAAGATGGCCGCTCTTCAGCCAGCATTGGATTTTCACTACAGAACAGTGCACATGCACCAAGTGCTTTGCATTGTTGGTGGCAGATTAACACCTTAACAGTTTTCTATAGAAAGCAGCTTGACTGTCAAAACAAGATATGTGAATCTCCATCACAAACCCTATCCCCGGCCCCTACGACCCATGGGTGAGGTGTAGCTTTGACGCGTTGGTCTGTGTTGGCTGGTGGAGCACACCATCTCATCTGTAGAAGGGGGGTGAACAGAAGTGGTCGGGAAAGACTACAGTTCGCAGGAGGTGAGGCGGATGTTAATTCGTAGTAGTCAAGGTCACTACTGATCTTCGATGATACTGCACCAATATTCAAGGCCAGGGACCCCCAATCCCTAGGAATTAGGACCACTTTAAGATCACTTTAGGCTTCTTTTGTACCAATCCCGTGACACCCATGCTTTCCTTCTCCAGCTCGTAGTTGAGTTTGGGCCTTAATTTCCAATAAGGTGGGCTAGGATGGGTTTCTTGGATAACATTTAACAGGAGTGTGATTGCCTGAAATAAATGTGCTTTTTTGGGAACACAACCATTCAGAGGACTTGTCCAAGAGGCGCACCGGTTACGTGTCTTAAGCTCAGACATATGACTGGCCTCACAACGTTTATGAGCTCGGTCACATTGCTGTTGCCTGTACGGTGGTGGTTATTCCAACACACTAAGAATGGAGGAAGCACAGCGGGCAGTAACGTGTGGTAATGTGCAAAAATTAAGTTAACATTTACTTTAGCCGTTTTTGGTTCTTAACACCTACATGGTTCTTATTTTGAACTAGATAAATATGAAATATTTTTAGGGGGTTTGATTGTAATCATTTGCAAATATTCATGTACAGTGTGGAATAAAAGGCAACATGTAAATGACAAATTAAAAACAACTTTTCAGGGGGTGCAAATATTTTGACGAATGATAGATGATTTTCGACAGGCATGTTTTTTTCTAGCAAACACTGTAGGAGTCAAAATATCATCCTCCTATACTAAAACAGTCGTCAATAATTCCTCTTTGACAATCTCCTTGCCATCCACGCAAAAATCCAACCCGATGCCTACACGCCTGAAAAAAACCAGACGTTGATGAAGTATCCAACTACTAAACTGTGGGATGGTCAACAGTTTCAACGGTTGCAGACAGGTCTAGGTGTATGAAAACAGAAGAGAGATGACAGTTGTGGGCAGAGGTCATGAAGTTGAATGGAAGTTGAATGGAATGGAATGAAGTTGAATGGAAGTGGACCAATCATGGTCCGAGACTGGTATGGGGGCCAGCAGGTCAAGAAGTGAACAGCGAAGGAACTGGTTTGCTGATTAAAACCTAAAGTTCAAGATAGTTTAAAGCTAATGGAGACAGAGAGGCAGGCCAATAGATAGGTTTGGGATGAGAAGTCTGTGATTGGCTTAACGGGGGTGGGGTGCACGACTGCTGCAGATCTGAAGCAATGAGGCTAGATGGTGCCAGTGCTTGAGGAGTGACTGGAGAGAGGTGCCAGGCAGGATAGAACATGAGAAGAGCAGGACAGCAGGTTGATATTTTGGGGGCTCAATTCTGCCAGCCAATTTTGTGCACACTATCGGACATTCAGATAGTATGCAGGGGTGGCAGAAGTAAGATTTGGAATCAACTCAGCAGGGTTTGTGTCACAGATGGTATGGAGTGAGATGTAGAGAGGAGGTGCATGGGAGGAATAGAGTAAAAAGGAGGCGTATCAGACTTAAGAGTGACAACGTTTACTTTTATACCAGAAATCGCCGGAGAAGTAGGAGGTAGAGGCAAAGTTAGCGCAGTGCGAGGAAGTCTTTGAGGTGGGATTGGATTGTACAAAGGCTGAATGTGAGGGTAGTCAGTGCATGCTTATATGGTAGTCAGTGCATGCTTATATTCCCCAAGATGTGCTGTTGCGTGTAATGAAAACGAACGCATTTTAGTTTCCAATGCTTTAATGTTGCAGGTTGTCCAGGGCTCTGGGCGAGAGCTGTGGCGAGAGCTGTGGCAGTGAAGAGTTGGTGGGACAACGTGTAGCAAAAGGTGTTCTCAAACGTGTCACACTCTATTTGAAAGGAGGTGGAACTCGGAAACAGTGTGAGGTTATTTCATAAAAGAATGAGGTTATGGCACATGGGGAATGTTTCTGTTTCGTGACAGGAGCCTGTCGTGGTAGCACTGAGGTCCGTGGCATGTGAATGATGGAATGATCAGAGGGAAATGGGCAAACAGCAGATGGAGGTTGATAATGTTTTAGTAATCAGGACTGGATTTAATGGGTTACTGCATGACTGTGGGGAGCAGTCTGTGTTTTGTAATGAGGAGTCGAAGCGAAATTGGGCAATTAAGATGTTCTGTCAGTGAGCATAGCATCATGTTTGGGGTCACCTTAGATGAGAATCAGAGGGGGATATTGTTTTTGAGACCTCACTGAGACTGACAAAGTTGCTGGACGGGGATAGATGACGATAATACCAACACTGAATGATTCAAGAATCGTAGTCAAAGGATGAGGGAGGGGGGATAATGCAAATGAGGCTGTGCAAGAGAGTGATTGAGTTATGAGGCTAACACCTCCGGATTTGTTTTTTTTTTCCACATGGCAGTAGTATGAGTAGCTGCTGGTGTCACAGTGCCTCTTGGCTTGATGCATGTCTTGGTGATGGCTTTAAAGTGCAGTGTAGAGAGGTAAGAATACAAGTGGTCAGTCATGTAGGAGGTCTGGTTGCAGGTTGTTCTTTCCACAGTCAGACCAAATAGTTGTGGTCTTCGTATTGTGAGTGTATTTTGTGCATTTCAAGAACACCCTTTTAAGCATACGTCTCTTGACACTCTACACATCCATCAGGGAACTGAAAATTACATCTGGTACCATTTCATTAAATGGCTTTTAACCACACTTTTGTTTTTGGTGATCACCAGAGGAAGTGGATTTGTGATCAAACACTTTGCAAAAAAAGGTTTTTGAATTTGAGACTGGACTGGACTGACATACGTATTGAATAGAAAACGTAAGTCTCCTTAACCGGAATACATTTTCGTCCCAGAGAAGAGTGATTGGCCATCAACAGATCCAATCTCTCTATGATGCCACCCATACTTTACAGGATGACTTATATGTAGACAGTAAGAAGATGCACCTGGCTCTCTTGCCTTTAGCTTCCCAATTTGAAAAAGACAGAGCTGCAACCAAGCACACATTCTGCTGAAAACAATATCAGCAGAAATCTAAGGGTACCAGCGGCATGTAAGTGGCATGCTCTATATCACGGTAGCGTGGCAGATGAAAATCAAAAGGACAAAGTGGGACTTCTCATGGAACCAAGAAATCAACTGAGTTAATGAACAGTAAAAAAAAAAAAAGGTTCAAGTCTGGTACAATGAAGTGTTTCACTCAAAAGAGACCCACAGCTTTAGGTTTAATGGAGAGATTTGTCCATGGACCTCCATGTGCCAGAGAAGCAAAGGATGATCTGCTTTGTAAAAGGTGGCCGGCACTTTCGAAAGAAATTCGTCAATCTTCTGCTGATCAGCCCACTTTAACTAATGGGCTGTTTCAGTAGGGTGACATAGCCAAAACCAGAATGAAAAGGCCCCGCGTGGTAGGTGCTAGATACGTTTGAAGGTACCTTACAGCAATGGCCTCTGCAAATATGGCAACAAGATGTTGGCTGGAAATTCGTCAAACAGAAGAAAATAACACTTTTTCGGCGCAAATGTAAAAACAATGCCATCTTGAGATCAAATATAACAAAATCCCCTGACAGTGAGTCTTTAATACTGTCTGACTAAAACAAGTGAAAAACAGATGGACGATTGCTCTTTGGCAGACCACAGAGAACGAGAGGTATATGTATAGGGAAATCTGTGAACATACAACAGGCAGACATAAGATTCAGGGAAAACAAAGATGAGATATCTTTCATGACTGTTTGTGCAGAATCCACAGGGCTGCGAGAAAATCTGCATCTTGGCCTAAGCCCCCAATTATCAATTATAAAGACAACAATTCTTGCTTTTTAAAAAGAAATAACTTTCCACAAAGAAATAAATTGATCAAATCATCATAACATTCTGAAAGTTCAGCTGCAGAAAGATAAGAAATGCAAAAAACACATTAGTTAACTTCGCGTTTGAATTTAAAAATGCTGGTTTTACTTCTTAGATGACATTCTAGGCGTTATACTTTTTAGATTTCAATTTGATTTCCTTGTTTAACTTCACGGTCATTTCTTTATGTCTATTGTTTTTATTTTAGTTCGGTCTAACACCAGGGGAGACTTAAGTTTGGACATATGACGCCTGTCAACCCTCAAGCGCCATTATTCTCAAGCTAGCCCACCAAGCAGTGACTCTTGACACCTTCCACCGCTGTATGCTCGCAACTGCGGACTGGCTGAATCAGAATTCGCTGCAGTTTAACAGCTCTAAGACTGAAGTCTTACACTGCACCACTGATCGCATCCCTAGACCTCTTCCACCGGACTTCTGGCCACCTTCCTTCCAAAGTACGATTGGGCCTACCACCTCGGTCCGTAATTTGGGAGTGATGTTTGGGTCCAATCTTCAACTGGATGCAGCGGTTAATAAAACAGTAAGCACTTGCATGGGACTGCTTCGCATGTTGAGAAAGGTTCTCCCGATGCTTCCTAAGGACAGTAGGCCTGAAGTGGTGAGGAGCATTATTGTAAGCCGTTTGGATTATTGCAATGCCCTATTTCTTGGAGCACCAGCCACCTTGATAGGAAAATTACAACGGGTGCAAAATCTTGCAGCCAAATTGGCACTTGCTCGCCGCCGCTATGACTCCTCATCCCAGGCATTAAGGGACCTTCATTGGTTACCGATCCTTCAACGGATCGATTTTAAATCTGTATGTATTGTCTTTAAGGCCCTCCACGGACACGGTCCAGTACCACTTCAGAATATGTTTCATTGGTACACTCCGTCTAGATCCCTTCGCTCGGCTTCCGCTCATCTTGTTGTGGTGCCTAAAGTCTTGAGAGCTCGGCTGGGTGGCCGTTCTTTCAGCTTTACGGCAGCCAGATTATGGAACACTCTTCCGTTTGAATTGAGAAGTACACAAGACCTTGCCTCTTTCAAGAAAATCTTAAAAACACATCTTTTTCCTAGGACTGTATCTTCTTAATTCCTAATTTCCAGTAGAATGTTTTATCAGGATTTTCATCAGTCAAAGCGCCAGGATACCCGTGGGGTGACAGATACGCGCTATAAAAGATTATAAATACATACATACATACATACATACATACATACATACATACATACATACACATTAGACTAATGCGCTACAAATCGGTGGAGCACTTCTATAATTGTTGAACATCGGACATAGGACAGTCTACAGGTGAAATGAGCATATTTAATGCAGCTGAGACTTCTTGTTAAGTTTTCCTAGGAATCACCAATGCTGCAAAGGAAGAGTTGTTCCATATTTAAAAATAACATTCCGGCTTTTTTTGTGCTGTGGTGTGTTTGGAATCCAGTCTATCTTTATTGTGCACACCATGCCACCTCAGTTTGGACCCAACAATATGCAAATCAGTCTTAACCCTGCTCCAATGGGAACAGCCCAACCCAAACTTACAGGCCAGATCCTCCCTGAACCAGAACACAAGTAACCCAGGACTACCTTCGCTCTAGTTAGCGCTCATCTGCCAGCTATAGCTTGGTTCCAGTGACACAGTCACAAAACCGGCATGCTGTGCAAAATAAAAATGGTGGCTGAGATTAATTCAAGCATTCAATCAATCAGTTTTTTGTACACTAAAGCATAGAGAATGGGGCACTGGGTCAGTCCACTTCATCAACTAGCTAAATTTACTGTGAGTTAGAGGTATTCTATCCTTTCTCAAAGAACACATCCGCACACAAAGTAGTTCTCTTAGGTGCCAGGGACTACTATAGCAATGTGTGCTTTTTGAGACAAAAAAATATATTTGCTTTTTCAATTTTTGTTAATATTGCCAAGGGCAGCAGCAGGGCACAAGTTCTAAGAAAAGAAGTGGGGGGACGCTGGCACCGGAAGTGACGTCACGACAGGAAATGACGACACGAAAGGTGCTGAGCTATTTGTCCCAGAGAGGCCAAAGAGATAAGTCCAGCTGTTTGGCAGGGGGGACGGCGTCCCCCCGGGAAAATAAGTGGGGGGACGCCGTCCACCCGCGTGGTACCTCGACTCGAGCCCTGGGCTGCAGCTGCCACACCAATGTGTTATAAAAAGCTTGGCAAAATAAAACAAGCACTGGCATAGCTAACAGGCGGGCTGCCAACACCAGATCGACTTGCTTTGTCAGTGATTGTCCTGGATTAGGGAGTTAGGAAGAGTGTGATCTCTTAGTGGTGTGGTCTTTGTGCGGATTATCACGCTGTATTTGTGTTTTTTACTATGCACCAAGAAGAGGAACAGGCGAGAAGAGAACCCCACGGCCTTTATTTAGTTCAATGGCTCGTTGAACATTACTTACTTTCTAAAACTGTTTGCCATTTCTCATAAGAAATTGGCTTGCTCTCATCTTTTTACCGAAAAGCGAAACTTTTATCGGAGTGTTGTCATATTAAGCTTTTTCCATGCACATCCCTCCTTTAACCACACGTGCACGTCTCGCCTTCCAGGATAACGGTGTCATTAAACACATGCCCGGATGCTGTGTGCTTTCATTCCCATCTGTGCTTGTACAAGTCTCTCTGCAAGCAACCAGTCACCTGCTTCCCAAAGACTTGGGAGGGTAACAGATGCCAAAGGGAATTAAACATGAGAACGCCTCCAGTCAAAAATACACTTTTTTACCGTTTATTACCTTCAAAGTTTTGTACAACTCTAATTTTGTGTTTAAAAACAATAGCAACGACTTGACCATAGCCAATCTCGCTAACGATCAAAGCATTTCCACTACAGCGTGTTAGTCTAAACATTTCCAACCCTTAATTTGATTTCGTATTTCCACAGAGGAGCAGAAACATATTTTTAGTTTTATAATAGTTGTCATGCCAAACTAGCGCGAGAAAGTTCGATAACAAGACCAACATTAAAACACTGTTTTGCCAAAACTGCGCAGCAAAATGCATTTAATGATTCTAAAAACTCCCCCACCTCGGTTACTCCCATCACTAGGAAGAGACAACACAGACCGGCTCGGCCCTTTCCCGTGGGAAAAAAGGTACATCCAAGAAAGTGCATCTCGAACGCCAAAAGCATCACACACTGCAAGTGATGATATAATATTGGAGCTGTGAGACCAGCCACATGAAAATAATGCATTTATTTCAGCTAAATAAATATAAAGAGAACATTTAACAGAATCCGGAAGTTTTATATTTCGATGTTAGAGGAATGCTTTCCCTCAGAGGTCTTGTTGGAGACTGCCTGTGATACATCTGATGTGAAGTATGCCATAATATTAACCCTGTTTCAAGAATGTGTATGTACCAAAACTAAACCAAGGTTCAACTAGGTGCAGGCATTTCTAGTTTGAAAGCCAGTCCACCTTCAGATGACTTTGCCTTTCTTTAATACAATATGAGTGCAGCTGCTTCTCCAGGTAGGCTCCAGTCCACTGTCACAGGTTCCCATCTACTGCAGCCTGCAGCCAGAACCACTTTCCAGAAGGCAGCGAGCACCCACTCCTGGCTTCCTTGACGATGGTGATGCGGTGTATCACTAACAGCCTGTTGGTAGGCTTTGGGGTAGGTATTTATACAGGGGGTGGCGACGGGGCTTTGGAGTGGTCAGTTTGTGGCCGGAGTGTGCCTGTATATGTAGCAAACTGTGTTGTCCATACAAGGCGGCGTCTGGTACTTTAATGTGGTTACACCATGCCAAGAAAACCACCTCACCCTCTAGGTGTTTCCCCCTGATACCCATTATGGGCAAAGTATCTTCCGGAAGTTAGAGGGACAGCTGGGGCTACACCCTTAGAGTAGCCACTTCCAGGACTGGGTGTAGGAGGGTTGTGATATTTAAACCAACAGCCACTTTGTTTATCTTCTTTTGGTGTTAAATAAAAAAAAAACTACCATAGCGCGAACCTGTATCTAATTTATTGTACAAAGAATGCAAAGTAAACATAGAAGGCTATTGTGATGCATTTCTTATTTTTTTTCCAGAACATTTTAGGAGTGAGAGGGCGATCAAAACAACTTTGGGCTCTTTCTTGATGTTGCTTTCTGCACCAGAGGGAATGCAAGCCAATACCGTGGGGAGAAGGGGGTCTTACAGTCCTTAATGAAGATTGTGTATATGGGCACAGTTAAGATAGTACGGCTTTCCTTTCACAAAAGCACTGAATATGATGAACACACCATAGTTACAGAATGTCTTAATGGAGACTGATTAGTAAAATTGTATCCCAAAACCCGGTTTTATTCTGCAGTATGTATTTTCAGAGACATGACATACATTATATATCATATTTGACTACTGTTACTACACAGCTGAAAGATGTTTTGAGACCTATATTTTGTTGGAATTATATAATTTCAATAAGTTTTGGATTTCATCCAAAGTTAAGCCTATTGTGTTCCTCAGAAAAAGCGTGGCAATGGCATAAATAATCAAAACTTCAAGCGACACCGTGTATTTTAATTATTGCCCTTTCCTCAACAAGCATTAGTCCCAAGAAAGGCAGAAGAAAATTCATATTCAATGCGCAATCAGCTGCTCATTGACACCTGAACATTAGAAAGAGGAGCTGCAAAATTCTGTATCTAATTATTAGATTCTCGATTCATGGAGCTTTGCTTTAGACTAGCATCCTTTATCTCAGTGAAGGGCATTAGTGAAAGGTCCTTTGCAACAGTTACCATTGCTAAACGGTTTTGGAATGCTTTGAAATTCTTGAGCATCTTTTTGGGGAACTCTGATATTAATGTAGTTTTGCTTTACCCTTTAAATGGCCTGGATAGGTGCACGCTATTCTCACCTTGGAATTTAAATGTGTGAGCTAAACGTGCTTCCATATTCGGTCATTGCTCATTTGTTATTTGGCACATGGGAGTAAATCCCTAGGAGCTAAAGTATTACAAGAAAAACAAAAAAAAGCAGAATTGCTTAAAAAAAGCACACAGGAAGTTTTTTTATATCTGAAATAGCCTCATGCTTTACTTCCTGTTACTTACCTTAATAATTCATCAATAAATTAATTGGAAACCAAACCACAGTTAATGCGAGGCATTCATAAAAATACAAAGACTAGAAATAGAATTCCAAGGCTAGATTTTCCAGGTTTTAATCGGGCTAAAACAATATATTAGCAACCGAATTAAGCCATTAAATTAACCTACACTCTCAAAAATGAGATGTACAAACCGCAAACAAAAAGATATGACTGAAGAAATCATTGTAATGTGTGGTGCAATTCCCAGAAGGAAAAATTGGGGAATATAAGCCAAAAACAGATGGTTGCAGGGTGTGTATACCCTAATCCCACCCAACATACATATAGAGTTCCTATTTTTTTTGTTAATATACTATTAATATATGCTGGATGGTATACTGTAAATATGTTTAATGAATTCCTTTGATAGCCAGCCTTGTTTCCGGTCTTACAAGACAAGTCGAAAGAAAAGCAACATTTATAAAGGGCAATGTCTGCCATTTTCATATCTTCACGGCGTTAATCGCTGTCACACGTCAATTAGCAGAAGCATCCGCGACTTTCGCGTTGCCCCACAGTGTGAACGCTGAAATGTGGGTAAGTGTCCAATCTTGTGACTTTCCACCAAAACATTTGTGATTATTTATTTATTTGTGTCCCTCTCTCTTCGCTCATGGCGTACTGACCTGGTTTCTGTCTCCAGATCTCCTGTCCTGGTGTGGCCAAAGCTAAGACATACTGACCCTTACCGGAAAAAAAAATCTAGATGGCCCGCCAACTGCACTGCAAAGATAAATCAAATGTGCAGAAATTTGCTACATTTCTGTTATTCTTGCTGCAGACACATGGCGTGATTTTCGCTGTTCCCACTAGTAGATATAACATTTAACAAGCATGAGGACACTGTTTATGTGGACAAAAGAAATAACACACTGTGCTAGATCACTATTTTTATAAGGAGAAACACTGTGTGCAATTCGTGCACAGGACACTGAAATTGCTTCGGACGCTGCCGATGATCACACAAAGAAACTGTGATAATTTGTTTACTAACCTATAAACACACGATCACTAAAACAAACCTTCAACAACCATGACAACCAGTGAATTTCAAAAACAATATTCTTCATTACTTTTGTGCATTCAAAGAGACTTCTACTTTTCAGAGAGGTTTCTGTATTTCATTTGTATTCAATGTTTCATGCAAGTAAGCGACTAAGCAGAGAAGGAGATATCTGCGGAATGTATCAAGCACTAGTCTTTCATAGTTGTTACCAAGAAAAAAAACTCAGCTCTGTGAGGAGCATCAAAAAGCTTGTGATATGCATTTATTGTCCTATATACTGCGTTTGGTCACAAGAGACTCGACCATTTATTCCAGATTTTCACCACAATCTGCAGCCAACCTTTATTCTAGCATTTATGCCTTTAAAGATTGACACACGTCTATTCCCTGCTTCCTCCTCAGGCTGTAGGCATTGTTTGTGGCCCCCAATCCCAAGGGGCTAGAATATTGATTACGGGTATCAGGAATACTAAATGCAAGGAATAACTGGTGGCCACTCCAGCTTCTCAAACCTCAGATGAATTGCACTGGCGCCATGATCCTGTCCATTACATCACGCATGAATCACTCGCAGGACTATTCCCCAGTAGGTTTGCATCAAGTTCATTTTTATTCTCAGATAATTAAAACCTTACTATATTGTCAGTGCACAATTTTGATAAATCAGTTAGAAAGAAGGGACGCTACAGGATCCAACAATTTTAAAGCAAGTAGGTCTGTACCTTATGCAAGACCATGTTGAATGATGGAAGTCCCAGATCTTCTGCTAATAAAACAGACATGCTGGGCTGCATCTCCTGTTCAGTTTATGTAGGCGATCTCCACAGTAGTATGCCCTCTGCAGCGTACTTGAGTTTGTTAAGTCGGAAATCCAGAGCTGAAAGCCATATTTTGGGGGGAATAAACTCACACTAAGATTTGATAAATGTGACCAGTAAACAAACTATTCCATTTGGAGGTAACGCTCTTCAAAAAGATAGACTAGTATCTTCCTAAAAGTTATCATCGCAGGATTTCTCGATCCCTGTCAAAGCTTTGAGATTCTGTATTTTTAATCACTACTTCATCAATGAGACACAAAGCCTCTTGTGTCACCGAGAGCACCAATGCACTAAATAATAAACCGATTTATAACCTATAAAACAGCATCACTTTGGGGGGTTTAAAAAAACTAGGAAATAGTCTAAAGCTGAGCCACACTTACAAAGCCAGTGTGCTGCAGACTACAGAGACCTGACATTGTCGCAAGTGGGAGATGCACACCTAGATCTGGCTTTCTAACTCCCATTGATCGACCTGCTCGTGGTTATAAACCTGTAGATTTAGCACCAAGAACACAAATACAAAAATTTCAAAACACTTGTCATGTAAGCTATCAATAAAAGCCAGGAATGGGTGAACATACAAAACCAGACACGAGACAATGAGACTATCTATGAGATTAGAGGTTGCATAAACGCTCAAGTCTATAGAGACATTCTCAAAGGCATGCCTAATATCCCACAAAGATAGAATGGAGATTCTTAGGCAAAACAGTTAGGCAGAGCAGGGAATGCTCAGGGAGACAGTTGATTTAATTAACCAGTTTAGAAAGGAATATGCTACTTACCAGTATGCATCTGTTCTTGGCATGTAGGGCTGCTGATATTCACATCTTATGCATAGATCGCCGCCTAGTGTTGGGTCCGGATGATTGTTGTCCTGGAAGAGTCTTCGAAGTATCACAAGATAGGTGGCTCCTCCCCTGGACTACAGTGCGCATGAGCATCCTCTCCATCCTCAGATTGTTTTTCGCCATTGTGGCAGGGATGGAGTATGATACAGTAAGTGATGTCCATGCTAGAGATTAATTCTGAGTGCTACAGCTGAGACAGGCACCGGGGAGGAGGGAGGGCGATGTGAATATCAGCAGCCCTACATGCCAAGAACAGATGCATACTGGTAAGTAGCATATTCCGTTCGAGGCATGTGGGCTGCTGAATTCACATCTTATGCATAGAATGTATAGCAGTGTACTCCTAGCGGCGGTTGCCCGTGCCAGCTGCAGCAGTCTGAAAAAGAGTTCTGAGAACAGCCTGTCCTACAGCAGCTTGCTGTTTGGAGTGTACATCCACGCAGTAGTGTTTGGTGAATGTATGTATTGTGGTCCATGTGGCTGCTCTACATATATCCTCTAAAGGAATGTTACCTAGGAAAGCCATGGATGCCCCTAACTGCGTGTTGAATGCGCTCGTGGGGGAACTGTTAATGTGCGTTTAGCTTTTGATAACAGATTTGAATGCACTTAACAATCCATCTGGCTATACCTGATTTGGAAATGGGGTTGCCTTTGTGCTGTGGAGAGAAGGCAACAAACAGTTGTTTAGTTTTCCTGAAATCTTTTGTCCTGTCTATGTAATACAGGAGAGCTCTTTTAACATCTAGTGTGTGCAGTGCTCTGTCTGCCACTGAATCTGGATTTGGGAAGAATACTGGCAGTTCTATTGTTTGGTTAATGTGGAACTGGGATACCACCTTAGGCATAAATTTAGGGTTGGTACGCAGCACCACCCTATTAGAATGAATCTGTATGAAAGGCTCTTGAATAGTGAGGGCTTGCAGCTCACTAACTCGTCTTAGCGATGTGATCGCTACCAGAAAGGCCGCTTTCCATGTTAGAAATTGTATCCCACAAGAGTGAAGAGGTTCAAAAGGTGGTCCCATTAGTCTGGTGAGAACTATGTTTAGATTCCAGACAGGTGAAGGTGGATGTCTGGAAGGAATTACTCTTGAGTCCCTCCATAAAAGCTTTAATGGCAGGCACTTTGAAAAGGGAAAGTTGCTGTCTGTTTTGAAGATAAGCTGCCATTGCAGCTAAATGTATCCTGATGGAACTATATGCCAGATTGCATCTGTGTAGGTGCAACAAATAGCATATGATGTTTTGCGTTGATGCATCGAGCGGATTTATGTAATTATTGGAACAATAAATAACAAAACGCTTCCATTTTGCCGCATAGCACGCCCTGGTTGTAGGTCTTCTAGCCTCCTTGATAATGTTCATACAGTCAGGGGGCAGGTTCAGGTAGCCAAACTCTATGACCTCAGGAGCCATATTGCAAGGCTCAACTGTTGCGGATCTGGGTGCTGAATGTCTCCACGGCTTTGAGTGAGGAGACTGGGTGTGAGTCGCAGTCGCTGGTGAGGCACCACTGAAAGTTCTAGGAACGTGGTGTACCATGCCTGCCTTGCCCATGTTGGAGCAACTAGGATGAGTGTCATTGAGTGCTGCCGCAGTTTGCGCGCCACCAGCGGTATAAGCGGTGCTGGAGGAAAAGCGTACGCAAATCTGTTTGACCAGTTCATCCATATCGCATTGCCCTGAGACTGCGGGTGTGGGAACCTGGCGGCGAAGGTTTGGCATTTTGCGTTTTCTTTTGTGGCGAATAGGTCTATCTCTGGATGACCCCACTGCTGGAAATATGGTTGTAGCACCGAGGGATGTATCTCCCACTCGTGCATTTGATGGCTATGCCTGCTGAGCAGGTCTGCCATCTGGTTGTCCTTGCCTGGGAGGTGTTCCGCCATGAGGAACATGTTCCTTTGAATGGCCCACTTCCACATGCTCTGTGCTAGGTGTGACAATTGTGGAGAGTGTGCCCCCCCCTGTTTCTGGATGTAATACATTGCAGTCATGTTGTCCATCTGGATCAGCACGACTTTGTTGCACAAATGCAATTTGAACGCCTTCATCGCCATGAAGATTGCCATCAGTTCCAGTAGGTTGATGTGCATCTTTTGCTGCTGCGTTGTCCATAGTCCCTGCACTGTATAATGGAGGACATGCGCTCCCCAGCCCTGGAGAGATGCGTCCGTGGTTAGCACTATCTGTGGTACAGGCTCTTGGAACGGTCGTCCCCTGCAAAGGTTTTGTGTGTTCCACCAATGCAGAGAGTTGTGTGCACGACCGGTCACCAACACTAGGTCCTTTAGATGTCCCTGAGCCTGATTCCACTGTTGTGCCAAGCACTCCTGAAGCGGACGCATGTGTAGCCTTGCGTGAGGGACTATAAAGATGCAGGAGGCCATCATGCCTATCAGCTGCATAAACACTTGCGCTGAGAGTGAGTGATGGGGTCTGAATTTTTGAATCAGCAATTGCATGCTGTTGATTCTTGCAGAATTTGGCTGTGCTGTTGCTACCAGGGTGTTTATTTCCGCGCCTAGGTACTGTTGTACATGTGCGGGTTGAAGATGAGACTTTGGGTAATTTAGTGAAAATCCCAGACTGTGCAGGAGGTGAATTGTGCGGGACATGTGGCTGGCACATTGCTGGGCTGACTTTGCTTGGATAAGCCAGTCGTCCAGATAAGGATAGACATGGATGTGCTGTCTCCGAAGGTGCGCAGCTACCATCGCTAAGCACTTGGTTAACACTCTGGGGGCCGTAGTGACCCCAAAAGGCAGGACCTTGAACTGGTAATGCTGGTTGTTGATGGTGAATCTGAGATATTTCCTGTGACCTGGGTGAATTGGAATGTGGAAATGTGCGTCCTTTAGGTCTAGGGTTGCTAGGAAATCCCCCTGACTGAGCAATGGTAGAACCTGCTGCAAAGTGAGCATGTGAAAATGTTCTGACAAGATGTATTGGTTCAAGGGTCTGAGGTCCAGAATGGGCCTCAGAGATCCGTCCTTTTTTGGAATTAAGAAGTACAGTGAGTACACCCCTGTACCCTGTTGTTCTAAAGGCACGAGTTCTATGGCCCCTTTTTGCAGCATGCAGATGACTTCTTGCTGCAATAAGTGCATGTGCTCTGCGGACATAGGACGTTGCCTTGGGGGTATGTTGGGTGGAGTGGAGGTTAGTTCTAGACAATAGCCTTATTGGATAAGTTGTCTTACCCACCTGTCCGTGGTAATGCCTTCCCAGACTGGCAGGAACTGCTGAAGTCTTCCCCCGACCGGTGTTATATGGTCTGGGGGCAGTGACAAGACGTCACTGTTTATTGGTGGCGGAGGATCTGGCATTATTATTTCCTCGTCCTCTGCCTTTGGTGCTGTTCCCACGGTATCCACCCCTATGGATTTTGTTATAGGTGGTTTGTGTTCCTCCTTTGTTGTATTGTGCTTGCTGTGATGCTTGGCCTCTAGAAGCTCCCCTGTTACCGGAGCGACGAAAGGAACCGCCCCTGAACTGCTGTGACTGCAGAGCTCCCATGGATTTTGCTGTCTGTGTCTTTTTTAATTTTCTCTAGGGTTGTGTCTACATCGGGACCAAAGAGAAAGTCAGGGTTAACTGGCTGATTGAGTAAAGTTGTTTGGATCTCTGGCTTGAATCCAGAGATACGGAGCCAGGCATGCCTTCTGAGCATCACACTTGTGTTGATGGCCCTAGCTGCTGTGTCTGCCGCATCTAGCGCATATTTAATGGATGCGTTTGTAATTAGCTTCCCTTCCTGTATTAGCCTTTCTGCTCCCTCCTTATAAGCGTCAGGCAGGTGTTGTAGTAGCTGCTCTAACATGTCGTAATGAGCCCTATCATATCTGGCTAATAGGGCTTGTGTATTTGAGATTCTCCAAATATTTGCCGCTTGAGCCGCCACACGTTTGCCAGAAGCTTCCAAGATTTTTGATTCTTTGTCCGGAGGAGGAGCATCACCACTTGTTTGAGAGTTCGCTCTTTTACGAGCATTAGCCACCACCAAGGAGTCCAATGGGAGCTGGCCTTTGATATACGTAGGGTCCACAGGCGCAGGCCTGTATTTCCGTTCAATTCTGTGGTTTATAACCTGTGCCCTTGTGGTTTCTTTAAAAATGTCACCAGCGTGTTTAAGGACACCCTTAAGCATAGGTAATGTTTTTACTGATCTTTCTGAAGTTGAGAAAGTATCAAACAAAAAGTCCTCCTCTACTGGGTCAGCGTGCATTTGTACATCATGGTTACTGGCTGTTCTTTCAAATAAAGCGTTAAACGCAGCCGTATCTTCAGTAGGCGAGGTTTTGACTGCATAGGACTGAGTGTCAGGTGTGGCGTGTGGCTCACCAGGGTCAACAGGGTTAGTCCAGGGTTGAGACTCCTCTTGATCTGTGTCAATAGGATAAGTAAATTCATCCTCATGGTATCCTTCCCCTATATCCTCTGAGGTATGTGTGGGAGAATAGGTATATTCCTGTCCATAGGATTCTATAGGTTCAAAAAGAGCAGGTGAGGTAGCAGAGTCCCTTTTCTTTTTGAGTGGTATTTTGTAAGACTCCATAGGATTTTCTGGAATGATTTTACGTTTACAAATAGTGAGTCTTCCAGTATCGGAGTTGATGAAGAGCTTCGACTGATTATCATAGGATGGGGCTTGGAACACCACATCCTCTTCTATGGGCTGTGTCCTTGAGGTCACCGACGATTTTGTGGTTGTGTCGGTGCTCTTGTGGATCTGGAAAGCCTTAGGGCGCGCAGTCGGGGGTAGTCCGTACTTTATCGGTGGCGTAGGCCTTGGCGACGGACTGACCAGCTTTGAAGTTGGCGCCGCGTTAGATGCGATCGACTTTGTTTTTTCAGGATGTTGTTCGTGGCCATGCGTCGACTCGAGCTGTTGGTGCGTAGCGGGCACGGTCTTCTGTTTCGATTTGCTATGCTCTTTCGGGTCGAGTTTGCTTTTCGACTCGAAGGCTTTGACCATTAGTTGTTTGGATGCCAGAAGCTTCGGATCGATAGTCTTCTGAGCCTGGAGTCCTTTGTTAGTGTCGCCATCTTTGGACTTGGACGTCGACGTCGGCAGCGTGACGTGCTTGACTTTTGATACAGGCTTTGTCGATCCGATCTTTGGTCCGACACCTCCTTTTGACCCCGAGGGGTCGATTACATTTTTTAATTTGATTGGATCTGAAGTTGTCGAACCGATGACTGTTTTTATCAGTTTCGGTTTCGATTTTGTTTCTGTCGGTTTCGGTTTCACCACTGATTGAGGTTGATCGACCGAGGGCTCTTTAGAAATATTCTTAGCCGGGCCTTGAAGCGGGGCTGTAGAATGTAGATGAAGATCTTGGCTAAGGCCTTCCGGCGATGCCTCGACCTGAGCTTCGGAAGCTACAGTGTCATTATCGGGCCCCGCGACTGCGGTTGGGCCTTGCTCATCGCTTGAGTCGTCATCGATGGCTCCGATGGCCTATGCGTCGTCTCCTACCTCGACGATGTCTTCATCATGGACGTAGTCTTCGTCTTCATCATAGTTTGAATGTTGTTCCGACGCGGGATCCGACAGTTGATCAGGATCCTCTTCTCCTACGCCCTCTTCGTCTTCAGCCTCGAAGATGTTGTCAGGGTCGGGCGCTATGGTCCGCGCCGACTGTCTCGCTGCGCGTCGAAGCCGTAGTGTTTTCTTCGACCTGAATCGAGAACAGGCCATGCAGCTGGCCTCGTCGTGGTTGGGTGATAGACATTTATTGCACACTGGGTGCACATCAATGTGAGGGTATTTAGAGTTGCAAACGGGGCACAGTTTGAACGGGCTCCGTTCCATCGTAGATTGTTGATGGGGCCTTTGGTGTCGAAAAAAGGGCAATTGGCCTTCGACATCCTGCTTGAAAAAGTACTTGTCACCGAACGAAAGACAATACCGACGCCCGTAAGGCCTTTTGGCCTCGAAAAAAGTATTTTATATCGATTCCGTACGTGAGTTAAGAAAATACATCCGAACCCAATGGCGGAAAAAAACAATCTGAGGATGGAGAGGATGCCCATGCGCACTGTAGTCCAGGGGAGGAGACACCTATCTCGTGATACTTCGAAGACTCTTCCAGGACAACAAGGTGCAATCATCCAGACCCAACACTAGGCGGCGATCTATGCATAAGATGTGAATTCAGCAGCCCACATGCCTCGAACATATGCATTTCCCGAATCATGCGAGCTTTGTCAGCCAAAGGCCATCGTGTATTGAATATGGAATCCAAAGAAACTTAGCACCATTTTAAGGGGAGATGATGGGTATCTTTAGGGCTGTAGCCTTCAAACTGTGAAGCAAATGGATGCCTAGTGAGGCTCGGACAAGCAGTACAATATTGGACATTTTACATAACGGCGGGGGGAAAAAATGAACAGTTTTGCCATTTGGGAGAATGGACAACCAGTTATTTTCACTCTGACGGTTAAACAGTAAAGGCTTAAGGACCACTGTTTTATGATGAATCCATTACTAGGAAGAAAGGAGACATAGGCCATTTCTTTAGATGTTTTATGTGCATAATTGGACTCGGCATCTCATGCACCGAAGTGAAACTCTTTAATGCATCTGGGAGATCTACATGACGCACTGCAATACACTTCGAAAAAAGCTTTTGGGTAGGAGACCTAATGGGGTCACAAAAACCTCTTTGGTTATGTACATATGTTTTGTATTCACTCCATTTTTTTGAGGGTATGACGTTTTCTTTGCCTCAATCAAGTTTGCGTATAATGTAACTTTAATGAAATGCATCCAAGCACAAAACTATAAAACGTGTTGTTCAAGGAATGAACATGATTTACAAAAAACCCTGTGCACTTGAAACAGCGTAAAAAAAAAAGAATTAAGAACTAAATTCATATTTGGACAAGCGGACATCTTGCAAAAAATACCACAAATCTAAATCTCATTTTAAAGTTTTGGCCTTAGCGTGTAACATGACGTGCTTCTTTCATGGGCCAGCCTTACAAACCTGCTTGAAACTGGGGGAGCTTGCGCAGTGTTTGCACGTATCCTGTTTTTCATTAAATTTACAGCTTGAAGCCCACTTATCTAAAGAGCACAGATTGTTTTCAGATTATGGTCATTACTGTTTTGCTTGAACTTTGGACACCGCCCAACATTTTGTTGAAACAAAAGCATCAACACAACCTGTCAGACTTTCCACTTGTTTAAAACACCAGCCCCTAGGGATTACTATTTGGACAATAGCCTGGACCTACACAGAGCAAACGTCCACCCTACAGAAATTAAGTATGTGCAGCTGATCTTTTTTTATTGTTAGAAAGGAACTGAGCTCGTTCAATTGGAATACGAACTAAGGCAATGTTCTGAGTCCTTGATTAAAAGCTGATGTGCCATAATTAACACACATAAAATCCTAAGTAACCCCATTAAGAAACTGGTTAAAAAAATAAGGCATGTAAAAAAGGTGCAAATAATTAAATTAAAGTGCACAACGTCAAACATCAGGCAATTAAGTTGATATTTAACTTCACTCCTGAGCACCAGAAGTGCAGCTATTAGTCGATTACACACACAAATAGTTTCTTTTAATTTTTAATAATGTTTCACTTTAACAAACGTCCTGGGCATAACCTTCCTCAGGAAGCATATCCGCATTGTTTGCGCAATCTGATTCCACAAGATTGGGACTGAGTGTTTTCCCCAATGACTGCTAGCCCCGCTGCTACTTGCATAGCAAAAGAATGGTGATTCTTCACAGGAGAAACCTACTACGTGTAAATATCCTAAATCCTCATCTTCAGCCTATATTGCGTGAACTGTTATTTTCACCATCTTTGAAAAGATTACATTTTCTAAAAAAATAAAAGAAAATAAACAGCACATAAACAACAATAGCTCAAGATCACTTGAAGTATGACAGCTAATTAAACAAAGGATTTTAATAACTCCTATCTTGAAAGACCCTAATAAACATTACACGGAAAGACATACATACCTTCTAAAACTGGATTTCCACTGCACTGGTCAAACAGATACCAATAAAAAAACAGATCAAGGGATGACCACATATCAAAAGAATGAAAATACAATTCAGCATACTACAATTCAAGAGGAGAAAATCAAGAAATTAAACGGAAAAAAGCACACTGAACACATAAAAGAGCCACAAAAAAAGAAACATTAATCCACGGGCACAGCTGAAAAAGACTGCCCTTCGAAAAAAAACTCCACAAGCAGAATTCTACAATCCAGAGTGAAAAAACACAAGAACACCACAGTCGCAAGACGTCTGTGGCAAAATCTCCATTGAATTGATCTCAAACATTAAACGGTAGAACATTATCTTAAAGAGAACACGGACAACACCACACCAACACATGACCCAACCATTATAGAAAGAGACACAATCAATTTTTGATCCACACATACTTTCATTACACTCTAGGAAAAAGATTTCATGAACATTATCATCACTAGAAGGCAATTAGGTTCACCTTTAGACCAATCACTTATAAAAAATCTTTACAGATCTCCTTCGCACAACCTCTGTAGGGGTGGTTACTAGATGCTTATTCAACAAGTCCCTACAACTACGTTTATTCTCAACTGAGTTGAAAACCGCTCACGTTAGACCACCCCACAAACAGAAAAACTTCAATCCATTCGATCAAGCCAGCCCCAGGCCAATATAACATGGACCATTCCTAGGAAAAATATTATAAAGAGCAGTCTTTATCGAATTTTCACATTTTATGCAAGATAATGACTTAATATCAGACCAACAGTCCAGCTTCAAACCAGTAAGAGGTATATAGTCAGCTATATTAACTTGGGATATTCTAAAACTCACAGTGGACAAGAAAGGAGTGGCCACCCAATTGCTTCTGAATTTTCCAGATGTATTTGACATTGTCTAGCACCACACACTACTACAAAGACTTCATTGTCTTGGAGTACGTGAAACTAATCTAAAATTGATTGCTTCTTATCTCAAAGACAAAGTGTAGTTTATGTATTATTTACCTACTACCTTTCACATAAGCTTCTCACACACATGGTGGTGGCCCTCATATCCCCTCTATTATTCAACATTTATCTAGCTCCCTTACCACACCCAAATGAATCATTTAAATTCACTTTATGCACCTATCTAGCAGACAACCAAATCATTTAAAAAATGGATGTAATCCCTCTGATACTCAAAACCTGATGGCTGTCTTTCACACCATAAACTTGTGAATGATAAATAACACTCTAAAGCTTGGCATCACAGAGACAGTGATCATGACCTGCGGACAATGGCAAAAATACCAGCCTACCGCCATATGACCAAAGGCACTCGAGGCCCCTCCAACAACATCAAGAGAAGTTAGAAACCGAGGATAACTATGGAGTAAGACCCAACCTTGATAACAGATGTTAACAACATCACAAAGAGTGCCTTCTACACAATGAAAATAATGCATCACATCTTCCTATACATTGGGTACCAACAGAAACTGCATGCCATTCTCATACTCGTAATCTCCAAGCTGGACTATGCCATCATCCTATTCCTTGGTACACCCAGTTCAACATATGAAAAATATAACATAAAGTGTATTTGTAAAGCGCAACCTCACCCACAGGAATCTTAGCGCTGAATAACAAATGTTTATTGTCATGCAACTCAATGGTACTCATTTTACCGACCTCAGATGGGTGAGTGGGCCCGAAGGATTTGAACCTGTGACCAAGAGGTCGAACACAGGCTCCCGCAGTGTAAAAAAGACTAAATAATAAAAAAAATAGAACTAGTACAAAATACTGCTGCACAACAACTTCTCCTTCTTTAAACAAAAAAAAGCATGACTCCAGTCTTGCAATCACTCCACTATCAATAGCTGGAAGGCCAATGTTCAAGGCATTTTTAATTGTCCACAGAGCCACTCATGGAAAACGACCACTATACCTGCAAGTTAAATGCAAGCAATACAAATAAAAACAGGACACTTTCCTCTAGGCTTCCACAACTTATCATTTCACCTTACCATAAGAAATCCAAAGGCGCTAATAAATGCTGAACATCCAAATGACACCACCACACTAAGGGCCAGATGTAGGTAATTCATATTTACCGACTCTTAAATACCGAATTTTACCGATTCGGTATTTAAGAGTCTGTAAATATGAAGGGGGGAGATGTAGGTATTACCAATTCTGTAAATACCGAATCGTTAAGATTCGGTATTTACCGAATCTGTAAATACCGAATCGTTATTGCCCATTGATTCCTATGGGCCTTGAAGCCCATAGGAATCAATGGGCAATACCGATTGTGTAATTACAGAATCGGTAAATACCGAATTTGGCAAGATTGTAGGGGGTGTCACTTTGACACCCTCTGGCACCCCAAAAATAGGCATGTGCGCCATGTGGCACACTGACATGCCCTAAGGGCATGTCTGTCTGTCACATGGCTAGGTGTGCATGCACACATGTGCATGCACACCAGAATTCGGTATTTTAACACCCAATTGGATTGGGTGGTAAAATACCGAATTTGTAGGGCCTTTGGGACTCAGAAGAGTCCCACCTACATCTAGAAGGTACCGAATCGGTAAAAATACCGATTGGGTATTTTACAGATTCTGTAAATTTACCGATTCGGTAAATATACAGAATCTGTAAAATCTGGCCCCCTACATCTCAAGATGCCAAATACCGGTCGGAATGACCGGTATTTGCCACCTACATCTGGCCCTTAGACACGTACTCATGAGTGTGACCATAATTTATGCACTTGTTTACACAGCTAAGTTGATAATGTTTTGTTTCATCTACTTTTACCTACTGACCCCTTCTAGCTCCTTCCCCGCCTCCCTAGTTGGGCCTTACTATCCTTACCAACATGGGCACTGCCAATTATATATGCAACGTCTCTAGTAACAATGCTTTGCATATCTAAAAACTAATACAAATATTTTTTTTTTAAATAATATAAATCCATAGGAGATATTGCTTTCTCACAATAAATAGCCAAGCTCTTGAACTTGGTAAGAGCCCTCACACAAACATAAAAAGCATCCAGGAGCATACACACTTCAAAATACAGTTGGAAACATGGCTATTCCAAGATAACCAAATCCCACATTGGTGGTGTAGCACCCAGAAAGGAGGTCGCACATTCAAGTTCAATGTTCAGCTTGTAACCCACAGGTATGGTACAACCCAACCAGTAAAACACTTTCTATATGCTGGTAAGCTAAGAAGAGCTGACCTATGGTTCCCCTGGGTATAATATAGTTATGTCAATTCCTATATAACATATCGGGATCACACTAATAATAACACCATAACACGTTGGAGTAAGCAGCCAACTGTAAATTGCCACTCTTACCTTAATACTCATCTGCTACAGGGCTTGCCCATACAAGTACTGTACCAGCCAATAAACCAGCCATCACCAAATGAAAAGGTATGTAATAAATGCTGAGATCTGTCACATACTGCTGGTCTTGGAGTACTTTAATCTAGTCCACAGCTGCAGGTCACAAATAACTATACACTATGCCACTTCTATACATCTTACTATGCCACTGAAGACATGACAGTGATGAAGCCCATCCCAGCAGATATCTCCACTTTTTTCCTGCCTCCAATTGTGCCAGCTCGGGACCAACACTATAAAAGAATCTCAGGTTTACCAACCCAGTGCAATAATCAGCTAAGCAGAATATGATAATAAGAAATACATTCAAAATACCTTAAAGGGACCGGCAGAGCTGCTCAAACCAGAAAACTTACTGAAAACCATAAATTGTACATCTAGCTTTCACAGCTCAACCACACTGCTAATGCGCTGCATCCCAGAACACAATCACCTCACCCCGGTGGTCATCATGCATGACATGGGCAGACTTTTCATATATATTCACAAACTAAAGAGAAGAACCTTCCAACGTCATATCCTACATGGTGCAGTTTGCTGCCCAAGTAGGCATGTGCTTCAGTGCCCCATAAAGGAGTAGTAAGCACTTCCTAAATGCTGCAGTTCAATACAATACAATAGCATAACCAGTTTAAGTCTCATAGTGCCCTGCATTCCACCAAACACTTCTGTTTCACTACAGTCAGAAATAGAATTTTACATGAATGCACACACACACACACACACACACACACATATATATGTATTTATTTATATATGTGCACTCACTCACACATATTCAATCACAATCTTTGGCATTATGCAATCACAAACATCAGTTCATCCTGTTAAATAGGTGAGAAATCTGGGGTTCAAATTGTCAAAGATCTTTTGCTCAATCCCCAGCTATAGGTAGGCACCCCAATCTACGTTTTCAGTTGAAAATTCACAAATTCTTCCCAGTTTTACTCTCACAGGCAGGATATCAGTAATCACAGGGTCGCTGGTTTTACAGGTTAGCCTGTGCAAAAGGTCTTCACCTGGATTGCCCCCAATACTCACTCCAATGCCCGCAGGGGACTAAATATGAAGGCTTGTCTTGTCATAGGTCGCTCCAAAGTTGGATCTCCTGAGCTCTGTAACGGTTCACCATGCTGGATATGATCACTTTCAGTGCTTTAAACAAAGTTCACAAAATTGTCTATATTGGATATTACAGGTTCTCGGGGAATAAGCTCCCAAGACACATTTCTAGGTTTCTGCTTTTGAAGAAAGAACCCCTTGTGCTGAAAATTCCAGGATGATTGAAGCAACATGAAGGAGCATGGCATTTTCATAGTAGCCTCTTATGTCTCCCACAGGCTTTTCCGTCTGCACTATTCCTGATAATCTGAGGTTCAGTAAAAGACTAAAAACCTTGATTTCTATTTTGCAGTTTTACGTGTCTGATTATTTTTATGGTGTGTCCTTCCTCTCCTGGGGCCATAAAATCATTCAGGATGCAATTTAATAACCCGAATCAGTAAAATTAGCCAAGTTCAATGATTTATCTGGTGAAGCAAACATTTACTGCAGGCCTAGTCTAGTCAAATTGTTCACATTTCTCTACAGACTTTCAAAAGCAATATATCTCTTCCCTTAGATTTTTTTTAAGGTCAGACCTAAAGATAGCCTCAGCTTTCTTGTCAGACTCATGTTTCCATAAAACAAAATCAGAATAAAATATTTGCTGCTGCCAATATACAGCCTGAGGTATCCATAGGCTGTCTTGAACTGTGAGCCGATGGCATTCTGCCTCATCACGTGCAAAACTGCTTTAAAATGAAAGCACTTCAGTAGTAGTCTCAGTGTGCCTCGGCTACTGTACCACACATTTTAAAAATGTTCTGGGCAAATTATTTTGCGCTTTGCACAGTTACCAAAGCCACGCCCACTGGTTTTGCGAATTAATTCTGCTTTCCTACGGGGTTGTCTATCCCCTCTTTCCAAACTCCATCCACTCCACAGCAAAGTCTTTAGAGAAGAGGTCGAATCATTGGGTAGTGTGTAGCTAAGATGTCGTTTTCATTTTAAATAATTTGACAACCAGTGTTCTTTCACTTTTCTTCTTTTGTCTTAGCACTGCAGTAAAATTTAAAGAATACGCAAATTCAACCAATTTCATATATCGAAAGCATAAAGTAAGGTTGATGTAAACACTGTACAGCTCCCAAAACAAGTAGCTGCTCAAGGAAGGGAATCATGCGCCGATAGCGGCCATACTTGACCGCTTCGGAGCCGTGTCGGGACTAGCCGTTAACCCGGCAAAATCAACAGGGTTTTACTTCAGGGCACTAGCGCACCCCCAACATATTCATTTTGGCGGACACCTGATTCCAATTGCGCAGTCCACATTTAAATACCTGGGTATTAATGTCTACAGATTGCCTGAGGACCAGATAGAGGGCAACATACGTAGAGCCATTAATGGTCTGCGCGGTAGTGTGGGATTCTGGACGTCATTACCCTTAACAGTCATGGGTAGAATTGCCGTCTCTAGGATGGTGATGCTTTCTCGTATACTTTACTATTTCGTCAACCTACCAGTCCTTATCCCTCGTCAAGATTTTAATACGCTGAATACGCTCCTAACCACGCTGGTCTGGGGAACCGGACGGAGAAGAATTAGTCTACGGAAACTACAACTGAGTACCAGGCGGGGAGGCCTAGGGGTACCGGACTTTCGGGGGTACTACTACGCGAGCCAGCTTCAGTGGCTGGTGAGATGGCTTGCAGGTAGGGATCTCCACGAGATTGACCTCACGTCTGATAGGCTGGCACGGGGCGAACTGTACTCTCTGCTTCTGCCTGGAGCCAGGATCCCTCGGGAATGCCACCCTCTCTTGCACACGGCCCTACTGTGCTGGCGAAAAGCACTGGCGTACACGTCAGAGGCCTTGCCGTACGCTGATAACATACCTCTACTAGGCGTGCCGACGCCGCAAGGGCGACCGACACGAGGCAGATTGCAGCCCTGGACTGATGCAGGGGTAGCCTCAGTGAGTGATCTTTTTGGGGACGACGCACTGTTAGATCACAACTCCTTTTTGCAAATCACGGGGGCACCCCCGAGGCTCTACATCCTACATGCCACAGTGTCACATTACGTGCAAACTCATTGGGCCCCACAGCGAGTTAAACCTGCACAGCACGAACTGGTACACCTTCTTTATTATATGGGTAATGGGGGGCGCTGGTACACTGGCTCTACACTGGGATTAGGGAACATGCTACAATATCTCTCGACTCACTCCGGGACTCCTGGACATTAGACTCCGGCGAGGTACTGAAAGAGGGAGCTTGGAAGGTTGTCCTAGAACACCCTAGGAAGGTATCTCGGAACGTTAAGTTTAAGTTCATACAAGCCATGGTGTTACACAGGGCATATCTTACCCCCCAGACTACATAAAATGTTTCCGGACTCCCCCCACTGCTGTCCTCGGTGCAGAGCCGACGAGGCCAGCCTTATCCATATGCTGTGGGCGTGCCCTCGTCTGCGGTGCTACTGGGGGGGGGATATGTCAGGCCCTTAGTACAATCACGGCCCTCCCGGTCCCGGAGGAAGTACTTCCTTGCCTGATTGGTCACCGGAAACGCCCTAAATCCCACAAGGCCCAGGTGAAGTTTCTAGACTTATCCTTGCTGTTGGCAATCAGGGTCCAGACTATGAGGTGGAAGTCTGCCAGACCTCCAAACCTAGAGGTATGGCGTTCTGACTTACTCAGATGGGGTAGGGCAGAGGGAATGGTTTTGCGTAGGGAGGAAGAGAGAGGACAACGGAAATACCCGATTGCGTTGGAGTGGGAACAGATGCTACTGGAGGTGGAGGAAATAGAGGGAGAGCAGGAGCCACTTCATGCTGGCGGACCCTAGGTGAGACAGAGCGGAGAGCGAGGTGGGATGGAGGTGTAGCAACCTAGCCTAGATAGCGTGCAGGTCGGTCAGCTGAGCATAACTACACTAGCTGAGATGTTAATGAATAAGGCCTGGACAGTATACCGGATGCTTGAATGGACCAGGAGACGTACGAAAAGGGGTGGAGGGAGAGGGGTGGGCGGGGAAAGGTCAGACCGAGATGTTCATGGACTATTGTTACATATATCAGCCGAATGCACAATAATGTAAGCGACTATGTGGGAGGTGATTGGAATGTATTGTTTTACGGTCAGGAAAGTGCATGACTTATCTGATATGTTAGTAACAAACCTTTACAGCTACTTTGATGGCCTGGAGTTACAAGTTGAGGGAGTTAAAAGAAAAGACTGTACACTGCTAGAATACGTGATTGTATGTTCTGTTGATTTGCAGTCGCTAATAAAGAGTTTTTAAAAAAAAACAACAAAAAAAACAAGTAGCTGCTCAAGTTAAGATTTTAGGCATATTTCTAATGGATTATAAAAAGTCCCAACAGTAAATAAAAAAGCTGGCCTGAAACACCATGCATTCTCTTCCACAGTGAGACCACAAGTACACGATCCTTTTCAACAGTCAGCAAAGATATTTTACTTAAACTATTACCGTAACTGGCTTCATTAAAACACACATCGCCTACTCAAATGTATCAAGCTCAGCGCCAAACTCTAGTCAAGTCTAATATCTGGATGGACTAGTCTAGCGTTTACTACACCGAACGCTGGCCAATTCAGTTCGAGAGATGAATCAATTGGGAAATTCTGCATGCATGAAATGTCTTCACAAGGCTGAGCAACAGGACTCTCATTTGGAACCAGTCCACCCATCTTCTTCATGACACACGACATCTAAGATTAATGCTTGTCATGTCACTGGAGTGTGATTGGTGCTCCTACCCAAGCATTCCTTGACAATATCTGCATTTTCACAGTAACAGCTAAAAATGGAATTCAAAGGTATTCTACCACAAACACAATAAGCAAAGAAAGGTGCAAGGTACAGAATTTAGGACTATAGCACCCCCTACATCATGGAAACACAAACATCACTCTTTTCAACAAATTGGACACTGGATTTTTTTCAATGTGGAACATTTTGCCCACTCTGCCTAATCCAGTTATTAGTATAGCATTGATCAATGTCACAAAATCGACAAAACTATTCAGGGCATTTCAAGAGAGGCAAATAGAGACAGTGATACTTATAGAGAGAAAAGTGTACCTTCTATGAGTAGTTTCTACACATATCAGAAGGCCTGCTTGTACTCCATAGTACTGCCCTGCTGCTTGAAGCCTGCAAGGTTTCTCAGAGGACTGACCTCCTACTTGAAAACGGACTTGTTCTTCAGAGGACTGCCCTGCTGCTTGAGGCCTGCCTTGTTCTACAGAAGACTGTCCTGCTGCTTGAGGCCTGTCCTGCTGCTTGAGGCCTGTCCTGCTGCTTGAAGGAGAGAGGACCATCTCTGTGAACACAGGATTACCAGAGTGACTCCAATGGTCAGTTGGCTGGCCTCCTGTTCGGAGCTACAGGGACACAACAAGCTCCAGAGGCGTCCCATCAACTGCACAGCTGACCTGCTGCAACTGGCCCTGGAACTGGACCTGCGGGAGCCCTGCTTGCCTCTGCTAGAGTGAGTTCCTGATTCCAAAGAGGCACCTCGCCACGTTCTGGACACTCAGCTGGCATCAGCTGACCTCCTCTTGAGAAATCTTGAAGTTCGGAACCCTGTGTGCTAGACTTTAAGAAGGTAACTTTTGCAGCTGAACTAACCGGATACCGGTGTCTGGCCTGCACTCCATTGTGGTCTGCTTGAACTTGAGACGTTGTCCCAGTCTAGTGTGACCAGATACCCACAAATAGCGCTTTCTACACCTTAGCAGTATTTTTACTAGAACATTGCACTTCTCCATGTCTACTGATTGGATTTTTGTTATTTTATTTATTTATTTATTCGGTGTTTTATATAGCGCTGACCTGACCCTAAAAGGGTATTAGAGCACTTCACATTTACATAGCCTTAAACTTAGGACAGCATGTTGACCTGAACTGAAGTAAAAATAACAAGCGTACAATAAATTGTGAGAGACAATTGTGCTACGAGATCAAATGTAAATATACATTGATTTGAGAGAGAAACATTTGTGCTTTCATACTCATATATTCAATTTCGAACAACTACTAGAGGTCAATTATATTACAGGGTGTGTGACAAGAAAGTAACCTAAGAGTGTCTAGTCTACTGTTATTATGGGAGGAATTTGCTCATGAAAAAGGACTTGGCTTCTTTTTAGAAGGCAGAAATGGACGATATTCTTCTAATGTTCGGGGGGGAGAGCATTCGAAATTCTTGGTGCTGCATTTAGTCGCATTTTATTACATTTCCCTTTATTTTTCTAAATTGGTGTGCAATATCTCTTGTGCTGTTTTTTCACTTTATTACTGTTTGTGTTTTGTCACAAAAAAGGAAACAATTGTGTCCTAATGGTTAAGATCTTAGACTCTCACTCTGAACGTTAAGGGTTCAAACCCAGGTTTTTCAATGGGCATGTGTATGGTCAATAAGAAAGAGGTTCAGTGATTTAGGATTTATTTTTAAAAAGTTTACAACACAATTCTGTGATTGCCTGTTGGGTGACACTAGTTAGGGGTGACAGTTGCTTCCCTCGCTATTATTGTTCTGTGTTCATTGCACTTTCCCAATTACTACAACGTGGCTAGTAATTCTCCTAATAATAAATACATGTTTACTGGGTTGGGGAGGTTCTTCTTCAGGTTGCTGTCAAAACAAGTGAAGAGAAAGGCAGATAGGTGGGATGCTAACATTGTAGCAGTTATAAGGCCACTTTCCACTGAAGAATTCTTGGCTTTATTGTGATCCACTCATGCACCCCCTTCTCAGTCATAACGGAGCCCTCAGTCCTAGAGGCCTGACTTCCCAGAATAGCCCCGGAGGAGGATCACCCAAGACTTGTTGGGGGTTCCATCTAAATCAGCGTTTCCCCCTTTTTCTAAGCACACAAAGAAAGGGACACCTCCGTGGGGGGCTGGATGGTGGTGGTGGAAGGGGCAGCGCAGAATTTGGGAGGGAGAGGGTTGAAAAGGGCTCCCAAACCCATTTCCCTTTGGGAAGCCCAAACGTAACTTAGGCAGTTCTCCTTGGCAGAGGTGATCTCAGTAGTAGGAGATGAGGCCGACTTAGGACAGACTCAAGAAAATACACAGCGCCCAGATTCAGTGAATGAACTGGCTTGGCACGTATTTTGCCTTGATTATCTAAACCTGGGGGATGACGGAGTGAAAGCAAACAAGAAGAATAACCGAGCAAAGGCAAAGAGACTTGTGGGATCGGACTCTGACAAGCAACCAAATCTCATAGTTACTAATGCAGAAGCGCAAACCAGTCTGCCTGCAAGGCAGCAGCAGGATGCACCCTCAGTGCAGGCCCAAAGCACTCCCCCTATTGCATCAGTGACAGCTGCCCCTTACCTTCAACCGTCCCGGGAACTGAGCTTTCAATGAAAGGCAAAGGTGGGGATACAGCCTTTCTCAATCAATTGCATGAACAAGTACTGGCCTCTCTGGATCAGTAAGGTTTACACTTAACTGAGGAGATGAAGAATAAGAACAGGGCCCTGTGTAGAGCTTTTTAAATTCACCATTGTGAAACCAGTGTCTGAGGATCCTAAAGATTCCAAACAGTGCTTCCCACTGGCAGAAAAGCCAAAAGTAGAGGAGTCACTGATCAATTGAGTCAAGGGCTATACCATTTACCAGTCGGTGCCCCTTTGGACTGCAACAGGGGATGGGGGTAGATTGTGTGGTGGGGGGTGGGTGCTCGTAATAGAAGCTTGCAGTGCTTTTAACAAAAAGGCATGCACAAACCTCTGAATAATTGCAAATTGACACATAATTGTTCCTTCTGCACGACTTCAATACACCTAGAGTTTAAATGTTTCAAAGAATCCAAAAACAAAGGAAGACAGAAGTAGTCCAGGGGTATTTCCAAATGATAAGGCCCCTCTCCTGTATCTCTACTGACATAGACCCCTTGGCTAAACCCCTGCCTAAGATCTGATACCATCCGCATATTTCACTGGGGCTTCCGCTATGGTTTTAAAATACCAGCCACATGGGTGGAGGGTCCTGGGTTCTGCAAGAATCAGCAATC
The DNA here is from genome assembly GCF_964261635.1 of Lissotriton helveticus. Classification (NCBI taxonomy): domain Eukaryota; kingdom Metazoa; phylum Chordata; class Amphibia; order Caudata; family Salamandridae; genus Lissotriton; species Lissotriton helveticus. Next base: position 724,005,970 of record NC_136069.1, read on the forward strand.
CTTGAGCATCAAGAAGGGCATGCTACAGAGTAAGACTTAAAAGGAAATGGGTGCGGGGGGACTTGCTTGTCCTTTTGAAAACTCACTTTTTGAACCAATTTGTCTGATCACCATAAGGACGGGTTCCCCAAAAAAGACTCCTATACAACCTATCAGCAGGGGCAGGGCAGCCAGTGATTATCGATCCAGCAATTTACTCAGGTATGCACCCCTGGATAGAGCAATAGCCAAGTTGAGGCAAATGGGGCGGTGCACTCTCCTGGCTAAGGCAGATGTTGAATTAGATTTTCACCTCCTCCTTGTTCACCCTGATAATTTCACCTGTTGGGTTTTCAAATTTCAGGGTAGCTTCTTTGATGATACATTTATGCCAAATGGGTGTTCAAAGTCTTCCACCTTCTTTAAACGTTCTTGAATAGATCTTTTTCCAGGTTCCAGGTACCCACGTCATCATTCATTACCTTGAAGATTTCTCATGTCTGGTTCCCGAAGGTTCCGGTAGATGTGCCATCTCACTTTTGCCTTTCATCAACCGTATGGATACTTTGGTGTACCATTGGCTGATTAGAAAACAGCAGGCCTTGTAACAGCCCTAGTTTTTCTAGGGATTGAAATCTACTCAATAAATGGAGAGTGTAGGTTGCTTCAAGAAAAAGAAAGTGCTTTTAGGGCTTTGCTGAGAACCTGTTTGGAGGCACGGATGGTCACTTTACAACAGCTACAAGTTTTGGTGAGGCGCATCACATTGCACTGCAGGTCATTCGACCAGCTGTCCCTTTTTAAGATCCATCTCAGAGGCTCTGTCTGGGTTAGGGAAAATCATCACTGAACATGTGCATCAGCAGAGTTCGCAGGACAGGAGAACCTGGCTGCCATTCTTAGGGGATTGTGACAGTTCCATGTTATGGCCAGGCCTTGTACAGTCTAGTCCAGATCTGGATCTGTTCACAGTTGTATCACACAGTGTTGGTTTTGGTGCCCTTTTCGGCTACAAGAATTGTGACCAGCCATAGCCACAAAAGCAGTTTGATTCAGGTTTAGTGAAAAACGTTACTTTCTTCAAATGTGTCCCCATTTTAGTGGGACTGAAAATCTGGACAGGCCAGTTCATGAGCCAATCAGTTACCTTCTTGTCAGACAGCATGTTAGTGGCCGAATCCACTGACTTCTAACTAACACGCACAATTAAGATGGTATTGAGATTTGTTACGGAGCTGGTTTTCTGTGCATGTAACATTCAATACATTAATATATTCAATGCTAAATATGTGACCAGTGTACTGAATAACACAGCCCAAACCTTGTCTTGTTTAACGTTGCAGGATTGCTGACAATTCGATCCAGGAGCAGAGGCGGAGCCCACTCCTTTTCTGGAGCTACTATGCAATATTGGTGCTCATCTCTTCCAGACTTAATCGCTACTAGGCTTCCACCAAAAAGAAGGAAGACACATGAAAGGGCTTTTCAGTATGATCTTTCGTTCATAAGACAGCACACAACAGCAGCTTTGCTCATTGACTAGCTGGGTGGGTTTCCTGCAGCATATGCAGATGGAGGGAAAAAATCAGCAGCTTGCGTAAGGCACCACATCTCAGCAGCGGCCTTTTTTGTAAACTTGCAAATGCACCTGCCCATTCACATTCTTTCTTATTAGGAAAGCTTTAGAAGGCTAGAAAGGTTGGAAGGGGCAGTGCCAGATAAGAGAAGGCACATAGACCCTGGCAAGCGTGGGACAATTCTGGTGGTTCTCCCCACTGTGTTCATTTCTAAATATGATACTGCCTTGTTCTTAGCAGCATTCCAACTCACATTTTATGGGGCATTAAGAATCTCTGAACTTGTGGGAGATCCACTGGGAATGTGTTGGTAGTCTATGTTTGGAAGGCCTGTGCTGACTTGCTCATGAAGTGGCAGGCAGGAGGCCGCATTCACCAGCACTCATCACTTTTCACATTGATGGCAAAGATTTGACACTCATAAGGCACACAATTGAAATTACAAGGTTCGAAAAAAAGGTTCCCCAGGGTAATAATTGCATGGTCTCGCATCATTTCCTGGTGGGTGTGAAGAGTTGGTCCTTCTTCTTGAGGCCTATGCAAATTGATCAGGTGTCTTAATAGACATCTGAGGAGATTGCTAAACACAATGTTTTTTAAGTAAATTCCCCACAGTTGCTTTCAAGGCGATGCCTATTTCCATACAGATAGCGTTCATTTGTCCACACAGGACAACAAAATGTTCATTGAAACCTTATGCATTTTACCGTGTGCCATTTGTCACTCACCTTGGACTACCAACTTCTTTGGGGGGCCAGGGTAGTCTGTTGACTGTTCAGACCTGTAGTGAGGGTAGAGTTATGATTGTCCACAATGCAGGTAGACACCTTAATATCATGGCAGTAAACGTCAGGTGAACTAAGGATTTATTTGGCTTTATATCTTTCCCGAACCAGGGCAGTACTACTGTGGTGTTCTGAGAGGGGCCGCAGTCTGATGCTATTGAGATTTGCCCTACCCCTCCAGGGTACTGTATACCATTGTCATGGGAATGTGGAGAGTTGGTGCTTGCGCCAGGGGACCATTGTATGGCCTAGTTGTTCTGGCCAATCTCCCTAAGGGTGCCAGGGGAGATCCCTCTTTTTGAGTTGACTCTGGCATGTTTGGTTTCTGATCTCAGTTTACACGCTGGGCGAGGCTCCCTCGAGGAGGGGGGGGGGGGGTAGCTGGTCAGTTTGGCTTGGAGATATCATCTGGAGGACTAGGAGCTTTACTCAGATCCAAGTCAATGAACGTATGCTGTAAGGGCCAGCAAAACAGTCAACCAGGGCTCAAAAGGGTCAGTTAGGAGAATCTATATCAAGCTTATTGTCAACACTGGAAGAAGCTACATTATGTAAATAAGAAGATCATCATCATCTTATATGGGAATAAAAAACCCCTAAGAATTGTTTATTCTCTAATGTCACACTCAATCTAAGGTTGTTTCCTTTATGAGTTATCACTGGGATTGTATTTGCAAGATTTGTTGGATAACCTGTATACTTGCCCTTTGGGCCTTCTTACCCCCAAGAATGAGAAGGTTCCCCGCCTGTGAAACTATGCCTTCGTAATAAGCAATTCTAAGCCTAATCAATGCCACAAGAAAATGCACCCCTTAATCATCTCCCTTTCTGTGCTCTGCTTTAGCTGAGATGTTTCACACTCTCATAAAACCATTCCTTCTTCCCTACGAAAAGTAATTGCATACCTAAAGTTATAAAGTCATGTAAGGATGCCTTATCGATGTCCATCAATGCCAGTCGCCCCACAGTTTTTTTTACAGCAGTATAAGAAAAAAATAAAATGATAATAACTCAGTCATTATTATTTTATGTTTTCCTTTTGATGCACGGCAGCTTTGTGAGGTGGGGCTGGGCTGACAGAGCAGCAGAGGAGTGGTTTGCCCCTATTCCCAAGAGCGCCAATGGCTGTTCGGCAGGCCCTCTCAGGCCGACCATAACAGTCATGTGCACTTTCCCTCCTCTTCACCCACGCTGCATTACAGGTGGAGAACATACCCAGGCCCCCATGCCCCGTCTGAGCGCCGAAGCATGGCGCTGAGAAAAATCACAACGGTGCATGGCAGCTTTGTGATTGGCTCAGGGGAGCCTGGGTACTTCCAGGCTGCTTCCTGTTCCTGCCGGCGGGAGGAGGAGAAACGCAACCAGGAGGAGCGTAAGGAGGACACGGCAAGCAGATAAGTTAAATGAATTTTTTTTATTTAACCTTACTATGCCCTCCCCATCCGCCTCCCTTGCCGCCACCCCTACACCCCAGCCCCTCCACCCTCGATCGGTAATGGCCACTGCTGATCAATGCATGCGATACCGAACACTGAATTACACTTTGAATTGTTGCAAAACAATGTGTTCTGACATATGTCTTAATGGTACAAGGCATCATTCAGGGCAGTTTCTTTTTCTTAAATCTGTGTTTCAACGTAATTCTACAGGATTAGCACCATGTGTCATTCTCGGACCTGCTCAACCCATATGAAAACCAACCTTCAAGGTAAGAAAATATCCTCAATAAAGCAAGAGCCACACCACTCTCGGGCCTTACCGTTTCTGAAAGTTGTCCTATATCACAAGCGGTCTATCAAAACCCGAAAATAACAGCCTGTCTAAAAGTGTGTAAAAACAAGAAACCTATTCTGGTGTGTACAAAGCTCCTCACAGGTGTTGCACCATCGACCCTCGATAAAAATGCTCATGCTACGTGTACTAGAGCCTAACCAACTAGTGGAACTAAAGTTCTGATGTTTCTAGGTTTGCCAGTTTCTCTCAGCGTGGAGAATCTTTCTTGGCACCAGTCTTGACAGCTTGAGACAGCCTGCCACCTGGCAACCATCTACTTGACTCTCACTTAAAATTATTGAAAGCAATCAGAAAGGTTTTAAGGCGCAGGAGTGGTTAACGGGAATGGTGGGTACTGGCATTATTAATAATTCATGCCAAGGTACTTTAGGAAGAAACTTTACCCTAATACCTTAACAAAACCCGCAGTTAGTAGACGAGGAAGGAGCCCAAGGTGTGACGCATTATTTCCTCCAAGTCACACGCTTTCACCTGAATGCGCAGTTCACATGCCTGGTTAAAGTAAGGATGAAAGCTATAGGGCCCTGCTGTACTCCATTCTCTTGGTCTTCCTTCCAATGGGGTGAGGCATACATTAACAGGACTCAGACTGCACAGGAGCCAGTCCAGCGTTACTCAGCAAGCAGATGAGCAGTTACAACTCTAGATAAGGACACGGCCGCACTGACCGTAGCGGGCATCGGGCATTTCCCAGGGAGGCTGGAAGGGTGGGGGCTGGTTTTGTGACGGTGGGGGCCAGTTTTGCTGCAGTGCTGCTATATCAGTCTCCAGGAACAAAAGCCTTAATCAAGCATTTCCAGCCTCTAGTGGTCAGGCAGTGCGTCCCTAGGGGCTGGTCTGAAAAAGTTGCAAGGGCTGCTTTGGGTTCCCAGTCCGGTCCTGGGTAAGGAAGAAAAAATATCATGGGATACCAGCAAGCACTAAACACAGGTCATGCTTCTCATACCGTTGACATAGAAAGTTAGAGAGACCATGTCGAGGTAATTTCAAAAAGGACAGATTAACAGTCTGCACCTCTTACTAGCAACTATGGGTCTGCAAACTCGCACCAGCCCAGAACCAGCAGAATGGGCTAGTTATTCATTCAGCCAAAGCTACTTCCAGATCACGTGAGGCCCCCAAGGAAGAGCAGAGTTGGGCACCTGTTCAGTTACTGAAGCAATCATAGCCAGAACGGTAAACAACCGTTACAACGCAACTTTTACAACGGACTACTTTTACAACGCAACTTTTACAACGCAGGATCCATTACAACGAAGTACCATTACAACGCATTTTTTTACAACGCAAATACCTTTACAACGCATACCATTACAACGTAAGTATAGGTAAGTATATAATTATAGTAAAAATGTTATAGGATTGGGTTTTTGGGTAAAGGGGTATTTTTAGGGTTCAGGGGTAGGTTTGGGTTTTTGGGTAGGGGTATTTTTAGGGTTCAGGGGTAGGTTTGGGTTTTTGGGTAAAAGGGTATTTTTAGGGTTCAGGGGTAGGTTTGGGTTTTTGGGTAAAAGGGTATTTTTAGGGTTCAGGGGTAGGTTTGGGTTTTTGGGTAAAGGGGTATTTTTAGGGTTCAGGGCTAGGTTTGGGTTTTTGGGTAAAGGGGTATTTTTAGGGTTCAGGGGTAGGTTTGGGATTTTGGGTAAAAGGGTATTTTTAGGGTTCAGGGGTAGGTTTGGGTTTTTGGGTAAAGGGGTATTTTTAGGGTTCAGGGCTAGGTTTGGGTTTTTAAAAAAATTACATTAAATTAAATTAAAATTAAATAAAATTAAATTCTATTAAATTTAATAACTTACATTTTTAAAAATATTATATACTTACCTATACTTATGTTGTAATGGTATGCGTTGTAAAGGTATTTGCGTTGTAAAAAATGCGTTGTAATGGTACTTCGTTGTAATGGATCCTGCGTTGTAAAAATTGCGTTGTAAAGGTATGCGTGCTAAAAGTATGCGTGGTAACGTCATACATCCAGAACTAGTACACTCGGAAAAATACTAAGTAGAAGGAAGATATTATATTCGTCGAACTTTACTATTTCTTTTTTTTATTGTAAAATTATCACTTCTATTGATGTCGAAGGTATCATCCGCATTCAGACCATATTTTTCAGCAAAAGCTCAGCCACCAATTGAGGGCTAAGGCCATGCATTGGCTTTCTCAAGGCTGCACATAGATTGAAGACAAAAAGTGAAACAAAAAGGAAGACAGCCTGTGAAATACAACACATTCAGATGTTTTACCGTAGGAGCGCCCACCCTTGAATAAACAGCAAACTGTGCACTTATTGTACCACTCTTAACATTCACAATACACAAACTGTCAGTCTTTAGCGTGTGCACTAAAGTTATAGATGCAATATACGTCTTTAGATTAATTACACGCCTAATGTCAGAAAAGCCAAAGGTGTCTTTAATGTCACAGTTACTCAATATATAAACTGGGATATAACAAAACCACCAAATACTAATTCACCGACTCACTAAACCTCTACACGAAGGAATTGGTAAACTCTGTGATAAATTACTAGGTCTACATAATGTACTCCTCATGTAATCTAGTGTATGGTGGTTGCACCAGAGGACCATAAAGAAATTGCAATTGGGAACATTATTGAAACATCCACAAAAAAGATTCAGAATATACACTGGACGAGCGTTTTTTGAACAAACATGAACCTAATAAACAATTTTCCTTTCAGGGCATTGAGAGAGTGGTGAAGAAAGCTAGAGGTGGCAACCATGAATGACAGCAAGAACGCCTGACAAGAACCCTTGACACAGTTCGTCGGGGTCAAAATACAGAGGGAAGAATGTTGGAAAGAAGTTTGGAGATAGCCAATAGTGTATTATTAAATGGTTCGCTTCAATCCCAACATTATATGTCGGTGTTCGATTTGTATTACCGCCAGCTAAATTATCAAAATGGAAGTCCGGACGGGGGACCAACTGCAGCCGTTGCAACCCAGTTGCTGCAGATACGATCCATGTTTTTTTTCTTTGTCCAAAACTTTCTAAATTTATATCAGAAATTGAGAGATTTTTTAAGGATAGTTTGGGTATTGGGGTAAAACTAACTGCAAAACTGGTTATATTTGGAGTAGAAGAGAGCCCAGTGTATAAATGGTCGATAGCAGATGAAGCTTTTGTTTTTTTAAGCATGTCTGTATATAGATTTTGTATTACGTCGCAATGGATAGACCCGGAACCACCTAATTTTGTAAAATGGCAAGCTAAACTGTTATCCATATATCATCTTGAATCTTCTCTGTATAAACTAAAGGGTATAGACGGAAAATGTTTGGGTGTAAAATATGGTCACCAATCAAGAAATGGCTGGGGCAGTAATGATTGTGTTGCCTATATTATTGTATGTAGTACGGTGTATTCTGCTGTTGATGTTTTTGTCTTGTTCTATAATTCATGAAGCTATAGTGTTGTATCTATTTTGGTACCTAGTTTTCTTTCCTGTCTGCTGGTATACAAAAATCAATAAATAAATTAATTTTTAAAAAAAGAACGCCTGACAAGAACCCTTGACACAGTTCGTCGGGGTCACAATACAGAAGCAAATATGCTTTGCCAGAATATGTAAGGGTTACAAAACAGGAGGATGGTCAAAAATGATACTCCATCAACAGAACAAAATTCATCATAAATGCATGAATGTTGGTAAAAGTATCAATCCAGTGTGTAACTATACAAGTCTACTGAAATATGATGCAACGTCCCACTAGACGTCCATTACTTCATGGAGGGCTACGACTAGTTCACAAAACTGGAACTATGCAAATTAAATTAAACTATATACTTCTTGGGTCAGACTCATTTGCTTATTTCTTTATTGTAATTCTCATGTATTAACTTATTGGTCCTTTATACATTTTATATATCTCAATAGAATTATTTAAAAACATAATAGGAGTACATACAATATATACAACCGTATACAATTTGATCCAGTATATAGTGCTGATTCCTTGATCAATTGTTTCCATTTTTTGTTGAAAATCAGTAACAAAAGCCTTTAGACTAAAAGACACAAGAAAACAAAACTCTATACACAGACAGCTTTCAAAATGAAGATATCTCATACCCCCATGCACTCAACACCACTCTCTCCTTGCCCACATACACATTAATTCACTCACTTGTTACATCATGCCCATCCCAACTCTTGATTTCAATCACTATCCAAGGATAATGGGAAAATTACTATTTGTTTCTAGCCGTTGTTGTACTGTAGGTTGGGATCTTGTACACTCCAGTCTACCTACATTCCGGTGGAAATTATATTTATAATCCATCTTCTTCAGGACCACCTGAGATAACAGCTTAGAGCTGGATCAGAAAGAGGGGTATATTATAGGTCCCGGCCTTTCCTACTAAGTATCTGGGAAGGTCTGGGGCCATAAATGGTTATTTTTCTGTTCTGATAAGTGTATCATTGCCTATTTCTTTTTTTTTTAATCCAATGAGTATGTCCACAATAATGCATTACTCCGATGGAAGTGACTTGGTTCTTTCTGCTTGTGTGCGAGTCCAAAGAACCCTGCGTCACTATCACGGACTCCTCATGACGTGGTGGTCTAACTTGCGTCTGCTGAATAACATGGAATGGTCCTACTCGTTGACCAACTATACAAGTCTACTACACATTTTTCCAGGTTATTGCTTTAAATACATACTACACTTGTAACTATGTCCAGCATATAAATTCAGTTCATAGGTGGTATGTTTCACTATTATATAGTGAAACATTGTCTTGATGTTACAATTTTTAGCCTAGCTCAATTTAACCTGGTACGGAACACACACACTACACTGTAGACAGTGTATATAAAATTTAACCAGCTATTAGCTGCATGCACTACACTTATGAGCTTTGAGTAAACCCTACAACTGTCAACTACGTTTCCCACTAGTCTTCTCCACGAGGAGATACCAGGATATCCAGGATGATTCCACCAATTAATTATTCCCTCTAGCTCAAAAACGGAATATGTTATTTCCAAGTAGCCATTTTGCTATTAGCATTTTATCTTATTTACTCCATATCTTTACATATATTGTCGTGCATAATCTAATCTTAAATGGTTATAATCATTGTTGAATCACTAACTCAATAAGAACGTTTAAAGGAATATTAAACTATACAACAGGATCCAAAATTCTCCGACAGTGTTTAACCGGAGCCTAAACATGCATCTTTACGTTAACTGATAATAAGGGCCTGCTTCTCGACTATCCCCATACAATAAGCCAACAATATCTGTGTACTACACTATAAAGCAAGACAGTGGCTAAGCATGAAGGACAAAAAACACAAAGAACGTTGCAAGATTTGGCAAATATGTTGTTTTAATTGTTGCCAGTAACCTGTGTTTGAGAGGCATTTAAAGGCATTGCTGACCATGCACTTGTGTCCACATCCCATCACCAGCGGTTATATATAATAGACAATAGCATACATTTTGTAATCCCTTTCCACACGTTGTTGTTCAATGTAATAGCCAAGACTACATAACTGATCACCCCGCTGCAAACATCATCCGTTACCAAATATATTCTACATAGGTCATAACACCGCTATCACTGGGATGTAAAAGACATCTTACTACAGCTGTAATTTTGAGTATGCACCAGGTCAATGGGTTTTGTGACAAAGTAATTATGCAACAAGTACATCCCATCACACCTCAACAGTCTGGTGTTAAACTGACCTATGACATTGCAGAGCATCACCAAACTCACAATCTTTGTGCAAAGATGCTCAGTAGCATAACAGTTTATACTCAAAGACCAAAGATCAACAAGGAATATTGAGGACAAAAAAAAAAACAATTTACATTCTACACACCAATGGCTGTAATTTGTATCTACAGTGTCGGACAAGCCTCGCTCTGAAGGCATCTACACCACTATCCATCGCTTCGAGACAGAAAAGGCTCCAAGAGGCTAGTGATGGGAAAAAAGAAGCTTCATTTTCAAAACATCTGTGGAAAACGAGGAAGGAAACCAAGAAGCAAATTAAGTGGACAACGACGCCGCTTAATTTCCTGTGCAACAAGAGGCATTGTTCTACCAGAGGCTGATCACCTGCGCCATCTCCATGTGTGTCCCCACACAGACAAAGGAGTCCGGAAGACGCCCCCCTCCTGTGCTGGTAGAGGACGCAGAAGCTAAACAGGAACATGTCTCAATCAATGTGACCATGCGCTCTACTGAGACTCAAGATGCATGGGCGACTTCTTCAAAGGTCACTTCTCTGCTTTTCACTGCAAGTCTGTCTTACTTATTGCTGAAGAATGAATCACAGAAATGAGTAAGAGTTTGAGAAAGGACGAATCCTGAGATCAGCAATGAATATTATTTTCAAAAACCTGAATCCATCGCCTCACCACACATTGCCTCCCCTCCACTTATGTTTCATTATTGTGGGCTGCATTAGAAGAAGGACTGGTAGTACATCTATAATCCGTGTGACCTGATACATTCACCCCCCCTTCTCTCTCCTTGGCACCGTATTTAAGTGATTCCTTTCTGAGGTAGCCTGCCTTCCTCCCCGCGCCTCCCTGTGCGCACTTTGTTACCTGCGCACTCCTTCACCTCACTGAACGTGGGTAGTTCCTAGTATGTAATTAAAGAATACGTTGCTTATTAAGCTGCTAAGATTTTATGCCGTATATTTATTTTTATATAAAGAGTTTATATAAACAAAAATAAAAAATGCACTGGAGACATACAATATAATGAGACTCGATACCCTGGACATCCGAGAGTATAAAGGTTTTGAAACTGCGCCCGATAGATGGAGGAGAAACAAAAAGGGAGTTTTGAGAGGGCCTACTGGACCCCATGCCAGACCCTTAGGGCAGCTACACAGCACCCTTCCGACCGGCGCATGCCATGAATGGGGTTTGACGCTAGCCTCTAGAACTTAATATGGAAAACGTCCGTACTGATTCGCCAGTGTTATTAAGCGGGGTAAGGAAAAGAGAGCAGAATCTCACCTTCTGCAAAGTATATGTAAGCAATTTCCACCAGATTTAGTTCACCTAACAAATGCGCGAGACACAAGGAAGCTCTTTCATTGGCAGAAGCAGGTTGAAGGAAGAAAGGGGTAGAATTAAAACTCATGCTTTCATCCCTGAGAGCACCAAGACCCTGTTGCACTGATTATGAATAAAAAGCAATAAACAAAAACTGGCTTGGTTAATTGCATGATGGTTTCTACAACTCCGAACTTTCTATGACGGCAAGAAACAGTGACTTGTAATATGGTATGTACTACTTGTGATGACAACACCAGTGCGTGTATCCTGGGTTTATAAACTGACTATGAAATAGAACATATAACTTCCTTAAAAATCGCTTAATAATGCTTTGTCTCCAATGGCCATTTTGGGACAAACCCAGTGAAGAGAAACCAAGGAGACTTGAAGATCCCCACCGGTTCCCTCATCCTTCACATCAAATGTGGCCAACTGTGTTCCACAATGAGAGTTACTTCTCCGAGTCAGGCGAAGTAAGGTGAAATTAACACTAATATTCCGATTTCAAAGCCCACTAGATACATCCCAAATTGGGAGCATCAGTGGTGAAGTCTGGAGAAGGGAAACTTAATTTCAAGGTACAGCATTGATGTGAGTGCATTCTTTCAGCTCTCCCACACATATATGGTCAATTCCTGTATCACATACTACAATGAACACGTATTAATTTTACAAAGAAAAGGGCAAATTATTATGTCTTGCGAGCAGAAGCAAAACCTCAGCCATTTGGATTTGGATTATTATAGTGATTCATTTGAGCTGGTGGGGACCACTGGCACTTATTTTTGGGGACCACCACTTATTTTCCTGCATCAGGCATTTACTGAGTGCAAAAGAGAGTAAGACACACAAACGGGAAAGACGGAAGAACAGAAAGATGGAAAAACCTTAACAAAGACAGAAAGACGGAACCTGAAAGAGTGATATAAAGGGCAGGAAGCTTATGGTAGGGAATTAATGAGGCATCAGGTGGAATCCAGGCTACCAGCCTTGGTATTCGACGAGCAGACACTTAAAAGCGCTGGTCCAAGGCTTCTGAGCAGAGCTTCTGGCACCAGCACTTTTTTTTACAAATTAAGCAGTGTAATTAATCCCCACAACAAGTGCTCTCAAATGTATCATCATTTTACACTGCAAATGGTCCATGTGGGCAACATCTACTTAATCAGGAAGCAATTTCTCACAATAAGCAATAATTTGCAAAAGCGGAGGATTGCCCTAATCTTACACCTGTGACCGGAGATCCTTTTCACGTGAAATGCCAAAGATTATTATTATGTGCCAGAATAGATCAGATATATGGAGTGTGACCAGGTAGGGTCAATAACAACAATGGGATTTTGGTAGTGGGTCATGAAAGTCTTGAAAATTTGACAAGTAATTCTAATGAGAGCAAACAAGCCACAACCTTTAACAAACTGATCAGGAAGGCATGACATAAAGAGTCTAACACTGTACCTGGTGGTGGCTCAGCTTTGCTGCGCGTTACCACCCCAAGAGCCTTTTTGTGGACATGGCCTATCTGAGCGGATGGGGGGAGGGAGTTAACTGTTGTGGTCTGTGTTTGAGTAGGCTGTCCTGCTGCATTGAGTACTTCTGTATCCCATCTGTCAGCAGCAGCAGCCCAAGGCACTCATTCCCCCAACAGCTTTGCCCTGTGGTGCAGGATTTTCTGATTGACATACATCATATTCTTGTCAGGCAGTTCACAGTTGGGATTTCTAGGTGGGCAGTGGAGTCCATGGGCAGCAATTTCATGCAGGAAGTTACACAAGGCACAGCTGACCTTCACCCTCAAGCATGGATGATGATGTCTTCCATGATGAGAGGAAGGATGTGGAGGAGGGAGCCCATAAACCATTTCCAGTGCAACCTGGCAGCAACACCATCAAAACATACCGAAATCCTCCCAAACCCAGATGATGCATGAGTTCAGGTTATGCACTTACCCATCTCCTGCCTATAGGTCGCTGCTAAAAGTAAGGGGTTTTGCGCTGCACCTCTCATCAGTATTTGCTTCTATGTTTTGGCCCTATATTCTTCTCAGAGCCTCTGGGTTCATTCTTCTGCTGTAATTGTTGTTTTGTCTATTTTCCTGGCCCTTCTCTTCCCTAGACTCAGTATATGTTAGCTCTGGTACCAGTCTGTAGGTGCACCATCTCCAATTATGCCAGCATCATATCACTCACTCTCATTAGTCTTGTTAAATAGTTTGTTATGCCCATTGGTTTTTCCCTCCTCTTTGTCGCCCATCTTTTTAGCTACCTGCTACTTTCACATGGTCTTTACTAGACCGGGGGTTGTGCCATGGTTATAGGCAATGTGCCAATGTAAAGTCACAGCCACTATTTCTGTAGGTGGCACCCATATCCATGCCAAGTCACACAGCAAATTGGGGGTACTTAGCATTACTTCTGATAGTAAAGAGGTTCACTGTGTTGAGTACACAAAAGTGCAATATCCATAGGGAAATGAGGCTTTTGAGCTTGTTTTGCCTATAGCATAAGCTTAGCTTATGCCTATGAATAATTTGTCTGCCTTTATATTATGCAATTCAGTAGGAAAAATGAAAATGTGGTCCAAGGTTATCTTCCGATTTCCTGATGCATGCTGGCAGAAAATGAGTTCCACCTAGTTTCTTTATGTAGAACATAGAATATTGTTTTCGGTCTCCTACAAGGGAGTATTTACCCCCAAATCACTGCTTACTCCTCTTTCTGCATGCAGAGCGGGCTCCTTGCCCTAGATAGAACCAAGAGTTTAGGCTCAGAAAGGAGCCATCATCTCACAGACTTTGATCCAGAGCCCCTAAACACAAAGATTATAGGAGCCTTTTAAAGAATCGAGAGTTTCTTTGTATATGGATTTGTGGCCAGATTTCACTTCGAAAAGAAGCTTATTTCAATCACACCGTCTCAACTTGGATTGACAGGCAAAGTCAGGTCCAGAGATCACGACCTACAATGCCTGGCTGACACCACACAGGCAAAAAGCTTCTCTTACGTTGAAAACTCGCTATTAAATTCCTAGACGGCATCCGCAGTTACTGAAGGAGCGAAATAAAGTTGTTATCTCTTCCCATCTTCTCTCTGCATGATAGAAGGACGTCACAACCAGCACAGGATGAGTGACTGCACTCCCCATAGGAAATGCTCCCGTCTGCAGGCCTCCAGTGATTCACACTAAAAGTCTCTGCCCTGCCATCTGCGTGGAATTCGTTTTTCATCAGTGAGAACAAAAGCAGTGCGCTGCTTGACTCTGAACCAAATCACAACACCGACCTGAAAACGATCTGACCGGGTGAGTTGCCAAATACTCGAGGCCCCACAATCTGGTGGAAAGGCAGGCCTCGGATACAAACTCGAGAAATGTAAAAAGATCTGGGTGGCAATCTGCACGCAGAACGAAGGGTGGGGCTGGAAATTAAACAGCCATGACTTCATGAGTGAACTCAAACCTTTCAAGTACGCCAGCCAGCAGAATGGTCAGTGCGTTAAACATCAGCCTCCGACATCTGCAGGTCACGAGCTCGAAACCGTCACACGCAACAAGTGCGCAATAGCAAAAACCTGCGTTTTTAAAAACTCACAGAAAAACAAAATGGATGTAATGCGAACTATATGAATACGAGTTATTAGAACTTCGTACACTTTGGTGGCTCGAAGGGCTTTTCTCAGAAGATAAACGCCGTTTTTATTATCTCTAGTGCAGGACCTTTCCTAGGTAGTGTACCACTTAAAAACAGTGAGGGGTGCCCGCAGAATGCACAGACGATTCAGAAAAGGGGGTGGTGATGAACAGAGTGTCTGAATTAAGCAGACCACTCTTACCCAGTCCAAAGATCAGGGCTTGATCCATCACCGTTATTTAGCTCACTGCCCCATCCCAGCTCAGAACCTGGCTATATGCAAATTAGTCTGTCCCTGGCCCAGTGCAACATGGGAACAGGGCAGACCAAACTACCAAGCCAATTCTTCACCAGAAAGGAGACAAGCTTCCGGGGACCGGTTTCTGGCATTTCAGCCGTCGTCGGCCCGGCTTGCTTGAATCCTGATGGAGCAGTGAGCAAGGGACTCATGTCTGAGTATACCTATAGTGGCCAACAACGATTCAGAAAAGGGGGTGGTGATGAACAGAGTGTCTGAATTAAGCAGACCACTCTTACCCAGTCCAAAGATCAGGGCTTGATCCATCACCGTTATTTAGCTCACTGCCCCATCCCAGCTCAGAACCTGGCTATACGCAAATTAGTCTGTCCCTGGCCCAGTGCATCATGGGAACAGGGCAGACCAAACTACCAAGCCAATTGTTCACCAGAATGCACAGAACATGTATTCCATAACACATAATGATGTACAAGGCAAGGTGTGCGTTAAAAACGTATTCTTAGGGGGCGTGGCTTGGACGCCGGAGAAATGGCGGCTTAATCCTGTCCTCCTCCAAGCGGCTGTGAGTAATTGCTATACAAGGACTGCGATCCGACTCTAATCCGGACCAAAACGGGTGCCTGGCCGTCGGAACACCAGTACTGAAGATGGGAGAAGTATGAGCCTGATCCAACGAGGGAAACGAGGATAAACGGACCGTTTTGCCCTGACCGGAGGAAAGTGCGTTGCATGCCGGAGCCCACCTCCGGACACATTCACGCGGTCTCCCGGAGCCCCGGTCATATCATGACACACTGACTGGGAGCGCCCACCCACACCGAAATACAGCTATGGACCGACAAGCTGCAGCAACGGAATCGTGAGTAGACGAATCTCACAGGAGTATGCTGCTGATAGTATGCTGCTGACAAACGTGCAGTTGGGGAAAAAGCAGCGCAGAGACTAATTACTTAAAATGGCGGCTCCCCAGCGCGTCTGATATCGCGCTCGAGTCACCCCGGGCTCTGATGCCGTGATGCCGTGATGCCTCTGTCTGTGCCCACGAGGATCTGAGTTCCACAGTCACACCGCCCACCATGCGTTTTTTTTTCTCAATATAACGCTGCAATCACTTGAATTTAGCGCTTTAAATTAAACACTTTAACTAATCTTAAGTCTGTCAGCGCCCACAATGCCTAGGTGGTGTCTGAAGGTGTTTGAAGGTCAGAGCTGAAACGAAGTAATTGGAAAGGCTGGGAATAGCTGAGAGATCGGCATAGATGCCAAAACTCTGTCAATGTGTAAACAACAGCGCGACTCAACCAGGGCACCAAGTCCGCTCACCAAGACAGCAACGGGAGCCTAAGACTCCAGAAAAAGGCGCGAAAACACCGGCACACAACAGCGCGGTATCTGAAAACGCAAAGCGCTCCAACAAAATGACGGCTGATCTTGGTGCTCAGCGACATAGTATAATGCCCTCATAATATCATAGTGTCTATTGGCATTCTTAAAAAAGACAGTACACGTGTGCATTTTGATGACTTTTACATGGTCTCCCCCCACACTACGGCACATTGACTGTCTGTGTGCAAAACGGGTCATAAAACCACAGAATTTCTAATTCCTCTATTTCTATGAAGGCAGCCTGAAATGGTGACATCGCAACTAGATCACCCTGCCGCGAAACGCATAAAATTCCCGCATGCAGGCAGTTGAGTGAAGTGAAGCCACGTGCGGCACTGGATAGAGAGCAAGAGTTTGCTGTTTCGAGTTGGAGACCCCGCAGTGTATTAGGTGCTTACCTGCTTGTCTACTGCTGTAATTACCCTCACGAGCTGATATTTACAAGGAGCAACTATAAAGATCATCTTCAAAAAGGGAGAGGTGTATATTCCGCTGGCCTGCGCAGTCCAAATATACATGGTCTCAACACTACATGCCTGAAACGCCAAGGCGCCTGTACAACCCATCGCCTACGCATCTACAGTATGGGAGAAAAGGAGAATGGTGCAGCTGCTAAACGCCTGAAATCTAACCCACCGACACCGGTCAAAGGGAACAAAGGGAACAAAAAAATGGAGGAAGCCGTGGAAACAATCTTGAGCAGGCTAGAAGAAGTCAGAGACTTGGCCAAATCCACCAAGGAGGAGGTTGTTGCTATCCGCCAAGACATTAAAGACATCAACTCGAGACTAGCCGAAACCGAGACCAGGATAAGCAAATTGGAAGACCTTGAAAATAAGACATGTGGAGCTATCAAGAACCTTTCCTTATGCTCTGACCATCTCGTGAGGAAGGTTGCGGAGTTGGAGGACAGAAACAGAAGAGGGAATCTAAGAATTTTTGGTATGCCGGAGAAATCGGAGGAGAAACATGATTCATGCATACCCTTCCTCGAAGAGTGGTTCACGCAGGCCACAAATCTAACTTTCACTCAGCCACTGGAGTTTGATAGAGCGCATAGGGTGCCAGGACGAATCTCAAAGGACCAAAAGGGCCCAAGAGCGATTGTGTGCAAACCACTAAGGTACCAACACACAGAACAGATACTCACCTTCGCTCGCAAACACAACCACGTACTATGGAAAGGCCAGAAAATCTTCATCTCACAGGACTTCAGTAAGGAAACAATGGAGATCAGAAAAGCCTTCCTTGCAATGAGACCCCAACTAAAGTCACTTGGTCACCTGTATGGCTTTATTGGTCCAACTAAGTTTAGAGTGACGATACAAGGTGTGTCCCATGTGTTCTCAGACCCGCGAAAACTACGACAACTCCTGTTTGACCGTGGAGATGGCAGTATGGAAGTCTCCCCCCCAGATCAACAGGGAGCCTCTGCGTCTGGCTTAGGATAAACTCTGGTTTTGAAATTTTGTACTACCAATCTCTTACTCCAGAACTCTTATAAAAGTGCCTATCTGAACTGGATCTGATATGCAGCTCTCTTGTCTTGGGCTTGATACCTGGTTGGTGAGCGCAAGTGGTCTTTGGACGGTAATGACACGGTAATGTACTCTGTACCCTTGGGCCCTATATCGGCTATTCATCTGACTCCAGATCTATATTGGAACGATCCCTTGAACGATCTGGTGAACCTTTAACTTGAAATATCTAGATTAGATAGATTAGATAGATTAGATATCTAGATTAGAACGATCCCTTGAACGATTTGATGAACCTTCAACTTGAAACACATATCATTATAAGCTGCCTCAGTATGGTTCTATCCTTGCTACCGCACCCACGATACCATACCTATGCTAACATGATACCACGCTACCATGATATTGCTCATGTCCCTTATGGGCCTTAAATAGGCACTATGCTGTGCTGTACTGTTGATTTGTTGTTGAATACGCTTACGATAATTCTTTTGCAGGTACTGATATATTTGGTCACGACACTGAACCCAAAGCAGTGACTTTCCTGTGTTTAATGTTCTGGCACCAGCGTTGTTTATTGTTTGTTGTTGCCTACACACTTGGGCTAATTTCCTCAGAATTAGGGTTGCAGCCCGTAGAATCGTAGTTAAGAGTAAGTTGCTTGGAGGCGGCCGGCTGGTCGTCATTCCTGAGTCGCCATGTTCTGTTGTATCTACTATTGGGGAGGGAGGGGTGGGAAGTGGGTGAGGGAGGGGGGCGGAGGGAGGTTGAAAGGGAGGAAGGGGGGGGTTGTTTTGATATTTCGTTTATGGTTTTGTTTAATTATGTCCACCTTGCATACTAGCTTGCATCCAATGTACCACATTATGTTCCGAAGCTTATACTCTGTACTTCTGTATCCTGCATACTGTGCTAGCCCCACATTATATGTGTCAAAAGATGCTGTTGACTCTTTAAGGGGTATGAGACCGCTTCCACGACCCAATCCTTATGCATACACATGTGTTATGAGACGATATTACTGGATGCATAGTTGATGGCTGCTGTTATAGATACTCCGATAGGAACGACAACTGTAACTAACCTTAAAATACTATCGTTGAACGTGAAAGGACTCAACCAGCCAGTTAAACGCCAAAAGATACTTGACTATCTACGAAGACAGCATGGAGATATAGCCTTATTGCAAGAAACAAAACTAGAAGCAAAGCAATTCCACACTCTACGCAATAAGTATTATACTGAAGTGATAGGCTCTGAGGCGATCTCAAAAAAGAATGGGGTGGTAATGCTAGTGGCTAAGAATGCAAATGTGGAAATAGTCTCTAGTGCAATTGATACAAAAGGCAGATGGGTCTCAGCGAGACTACTCAAGGATGACACTGAATTCTTTATCACGACTATCTATGCCCCAAATACACATGATCCGTCCTTCTGGGTAGGCCTAACGAAGCAGATAAACTCCATCCCCGACACAGCAGTCCATATTCTGGCGGGCGACTTCAATCTCCCACACGACCCAATACTAGATAGAGACTCTAAATGCGTCTTTCGCCCGGGGAAGGCCCATAAGGCATTCATGAAACTGTGCAATAGGTTTCATTTGGTGGACACGTGGCGTTTGATGCACCCTGATGGCAGAGACTACTCATTCTATTCCCCACCGCATGATTCGTTCTCAAGAATCGACTACATACTCATATCTAATAACGCGGTGGCAAGAGTTGAGGACGCGGACATTGCTCCCAGATTAGTCTCTGATCATTCCTGCGTTTCCCTTACATTGTCTAATATTAAACCGACCACCCGTCAATCTATGTGGCGATTCAATGACACCATTATCAATGACACAAAGCACAAAGAAACCCTTGACACTGCCATTAAAGACTTTTTATTATTAAACAAGAGGGGGGACACTTCAGACACCACTCGATGGGATGCATTGAAATCCACCATAAGGGGGGTTATTATAAAAATGTCGTCTGCAATTAATAAGAACCGCACTGCAGCCTTGTTAAAATTAGAGGAGGACATTTCAAAACTCCAGCACACATACTTGAGGAATAGAAACCCTGAGGTCCTAACTGAACTGTCCAATCAGAAATACACCTATAACAAACTTATTAGTGAAAAGGCGGGGATTTGGTTAGACAGGAGGAAGCGTTTCAAAATTTGTGACTCGAACAAAGCCGGGAAGGGATTAGCAGCTTATCTTAAATTTAAAATTCAAAAGAATACCATTGCATCCTTACTCGATGACAATGGGACTCCTAACTCTGATCCCACTAAGATTGCGAATATCTTCAAGGACTTTTACGAGAAACTTTATGCTAAGAACATGCACGTAGACAGCGAGAAAATGGAGAAATACCTCTCCAACTGCACGCTCCCAACACCAACGGCTGCAGAAAGAGACTCCTTGAATGAACCAATCTCTGAGTCGGAGGTTATTAGCGCGATCAAATCCCTCAAAAAGGGGAAAGCCCCTGGGCCTGACGGCTATACAGCACAATTTTATAAGACCTTTGGCCATATTCTTTCAACCCCTCTCCTAGAGGTCTTTCACGAAATTACCAATACAGGTAAAGTTAGGGGGCTATGGCAGAGGCTGTAATTGCGGTAATACCCAAGGAAGGCAAAGACCACAAACTCCCCAAAAATTACAGGCCTATCTCACTGATAAATTTAGATTGTAAGCTCCTAGCATCAATTCTAGCGAATCGCATTCAAAGAGTCCTGCCGTCTCTAATACATCCCTCGCAAGCCGGTTTTCTGAAGAACAGGCTCTCGAGCGATAATACGAGAATCCTGGCTCATGTCATTGAAAAGGCGAAACTCTTATCTACACCCACCATCGCCATTACACTAGACGCTGAAAAAGCGTTCGACAAAGTAGACTGGGGTTACTTAAATGCTGTACTACATAAATTCGACCTGGGTCCCATATTCACTAAATTAGTCATGTCCCTCTATGCCTGTCCCTCTGCTAGAGTACGAGCTGGCGGCGCTTTTTCCTCCCCATTTGGTCTAGAGCAGTGTACTAGACAGGGATGTCCATTATCCCCGTCCTTATTCCTCCTGGCTATTGAGCCTTTTCTGTACTACATAAGGGAAAACCCTGACATCGCTGGAATCCGGTTCACTGACTGTACAATTAAACTCACGGCTTATGCAGACGACGTGTTGGTCATGAGTGAACAAGCTGATAAGGCTATCCCTGCGCTAATGTCCACGATAGAAGACTTCTCAGCTGTTTCTGGATATTCCTTGAACAAGGATAAAACTGAGGTGAAGTCATTGAATAATCTATGTGATAAAACCATCCTGGGCGACTCCGGGCTTACCTGGCAGTCGAAGAGTTTTAAATATTTAGGCATGGAATTCGAAAAGGACTTGATATCCACCTTAAAAATTAATGAGGAGATACTCTACAAGAAAACACAAAAGCTGTTGGATGGGTGGTCCCCTAAATTCCTTTCGTGGTGGGGTAGGGCTGAAACACTAAAAATGATGATCAGTCCCTTGATGAATTATATGACATGTATGCTCCCCATGACCTTCACGGAGGACTTTTTACATAGAATTGAGAAACTGATCTCGGATTTCCTGTGGAAAGGGAAGAAACCGAGAATTGCCATGAAAAAATTGCAACTTCCAAAGCTTAAAGGGGGATTAGGATTGCCAAATTTCAGAAACTACCAGACCGCCTTTCTCTGTAAGCAGGGAGCCTCCTGGTTTATCGAGGACCCTGTCTACACGCCCTTATGGATCAATATTGAGAAATCCATCATAGGCAAAGCCCCGCTCTCTGCAGTCCTAACAATGGACCTCTCACATCTCACGAACTCTAAATACATCATGCTCAATACCAAGAGAGCCCTCCTGCGGTTAGATCGCGTTCATGCCACTGGTCAACGAATCCACAATTCCTCCTCTGCGTCCTTATGGCGTAACCCGTCCATTAAAATTAGTGGATCACCCATCGTATGGGACCACTGGTCCGATAAAGGTCTTAATGTGGTCTCTGATCTATACGAAAATAATATGCCATTGCCATTCTCGACTCTACAGGCTAGACACTCCCTGTTACCGATCGACTTTTATGCCTTCTTAAAGCTAAAATCAGCCTTATCCACTAAAACATTCAAACTAGTGAAGCCTTGGCTAAAAGCTATGCTACCCCACTTTCAATCCTCTGGACATTTTGTCTCTAAAATATATAAACTGCTCGCGCCAACGGCCAGCAAGTCAATGAGGCGCAATGAGTTAAAATGGGAATCAGAAACAAACAACACTGGCATAAGTATAGACTGGGTCAGGATACATGCATCAGCACTCACACACAAGGTATCACCGATACTATCACAGACCAAATATATGATTATTAACAGGGCATTTTGGACCCCACAGAGGCTATTTAAGGTTGGCCTGCGGGATACACCGAATTGCTGGAACTGCTCCTCTGGTATTGGTGACCTTCCGCACATGCTGTTTGATTGCCCCATGCTTCACGCCTTCTGGGCAAAAATCTTTGACTACATTGGACACACGCTCCACATACATCCTACGAGGGAATTCATCTACATTCTCCTAGGAGCATTAGATCCATCACTGAAGGGTGACCATGACCGCCAGCTCCTGGACCTCCTACTAACTCTAGCATGTAAGGTGATCCTGTGCAATTGGAAATCAACGGGTGAGGTCTCCTTCAATGCCCGGAGGGAATGGCTGTCCTGCATTAGGGGCACTGACAACCCCGCATTACACTCATCACCATGGCAGGTCACCAACAAAAAATTATGGTCTTCATTGGACCGAGCCTCCTTCACCTTTGACCCACCTTGAAGTTCCAAACGATGAGGTCTGTACTCAGTGAATTATGGGCTACATGTTGCGTGAACTGTAATGGCTATATCTTGTGCTCACGGGCTTGACAACCTTAGAATCATGAAGCAGGAATGATGAAACATAAATGGTGCTATATGACTTGATTTAGACGGAGGGCTCTACGGAACTATGTACAAATATGAGAATGCAAGGATGGTACTTTATTTTCCTTTACTGTATACATATTGTTTTGTGTAATAACCCATGTCTGGTTGCGGTATTTTTGTAATGTGGAAAAGTAAATTTTGCCATGTTCTGTGTCCCTACGCCTCATCCATCATATGTTATGTGTGCATGATCAATATGCATATGTTATTCCCCATTCTGATTGAAGACGCAATTACAGTTGTGTCCACCTCTAGTATGTTAGTTTCCAGTCTTCGTGAATACTACGAATATCAGGCCTATGTAAGTAATGTTGCCACGTTTCTCAGTGTGCACGTTATTCAATTATAAAGTCCCCGTTTCCAGGCCTCAAAGGGCCCGGACCACAGTTTTCAGCTCCTGTCTCCTGAAAGCCTCGCTGAGGAGCGATACAGCCCCCACCTGTATCCTCGACCCTTCACTTACTTCCTGCCTCGCAGTGCCCGGTGCACCCCGGCTCTGCCTCTGAGTCTGCCAAAAGTATGTTATAGTTCCTGCTATCAGTTCAGTCCTCCTCCTCTGCATTCCTAAGCTACTGAACTGCATCAATAGTTTCCGTCATTGTCTAGCCTTCTCGTCTCCATGTTAGAGAAATACTGTATTTAATGGTCATTTAATATTCTTCA
Source organism: Lissotriton helveticus (assembly GCF_964261635.1). Taxonomy (NCBI): domain Eukaryota; kingdom Metazoa; phylum Chordata; class Amphibia; order Caudata; family Salamandridae; genus Lissotriton; species Lissotriton helveticus. The sequence continues at coordinate 724,029,567 of NC_136069.1, forward strand.
CGCACTACATGTAGAATAATGCATGGTCCAGTCTTAGAATCAGGTTAGCTTTTCCCCTCATGACTTCTAGTTTATATCAACATGTTCCCTAAACATTAGATACCAGATAGGGTTTAAGTACATGTCGCTCCGACCCTCCAGACTCTAGTCTCTGCTCCTAGCACAGAGTTCGTAGCCCCCAGCTTCTCCTAGTAACACGTCATTGCTAGTTTCCGCGCACCATTAGGTTAGAGGTCCCGGCTCCTTAGGTAGCCCCCTCCAATGTGTCCGCCCATTCATGACATATTCTGTTACGTTTTGCATCACATGTCTAAGTAAACTCCCAGTTACACCTCTTATTTCTCTTATCTCTCGCGACTGCTACGCGTCACGCCTTCTGCTCCACCCACTGTTACGCCTACTGCAATGTAATGCTATGTGTTTGCGCTATGTATATAAGTCAATGTTATGTTATTAAATGTTAGCGCGCTCATCCCAGACCTAGCCCCAGCAGCTGCTGGGCCTCTTTTCCCCTGCTGGGCCTCTTTTCCCCTGCTGGGCCTCTTTTCCCCTGCTGGGCCCCAGTCATTCCTGCTGGGCCCTGTCATTCCGTTCCTATGCAGGTTGTCCTGATCCTGTCCTTATGCTGTAATAAACCTGCAGAAACTCCTACTACCTCGAATCTTGACTCTTATTTATTGAGCTATCTGTTATGCTATAAGTCTAGTCAAAAATAGGGTATTATTTATTTATTTACCACATAATGGCGCCCGAATAGGGACTTGCCCTTTCCCCACGCGTCGGTGAAGCCACGCCGACCCCCTGACCCTCTGCAGTCGTGACGGAACCATACTGGCCAGTGCAGATATTTCTGCTTCAAGTATCCCTCAGGCCCACGGAGGAGACGGAGGAGGCGGTCCAGCATCCGAACGAGACGGTGGAGGAACGCGGCGAGTCCCGACCAGAGCCCAAGCCGAGAGTCCAAGGTCCGAGGTATCCGGAGGTCCACCCGTAACTGAAGTCCGAAGTCCGAAGTTCGTCGTCGTAGTCCAGTCCCGTCCGAGGCCTTCCGTTCCGTGCTGCCCGGTGAGTACCATTGCTGGGGTAGTGTCTAGACAGGGTCAGTCTAAATTGACTCCTGGTCCGTGGGTTGGTGGTACCCAAGCCCACAAACGAAGTATTCACCTAGGTGGATACGGGTCTTGATGTGTTCCTTTATGGGACCGGTATGTTCCGTACTGTTATAGCAGTGCATCCAGTAATTCTAGTCTGTTCCGTTCTCGAGAATTCTGTTCTGTTTCTGTTTTCAGTATTTTCAGGTAGTATTCTGTTCGAACTGTTATTTATAATGTTGTTTAATGTATTTCCAATGTCGTGGTATGCCTGAATTGTTTTCCCAATTGTTATTGTTTTTCGTGTATTGTATTGTGTTCCGATTCAAGTTTAGAATGCCGCTCTTTTCCAAGTTACGTCAGTTAAAAACTAGAAAGGGTCTGCTGGAAGCAGCAGTTCCTGTTCCGCCTAGGGACAGTCCAGGTCACTTTATGTATCAGAAACATGGTATAAGCGCCATATTGTATCTAGATTTATGGGTAGAGTATACCAAACAGTTAGAAGAAAAGTATAGATGGCCCGTATCGGGTACATGGGATGCCGAATGTATCATGCGAGTAGAAGAAGTATTATGGAAAAAGAAAGCCAGACAGTCACAGAAAGATGCCATCGAGTTATGGCGTAAGGAAGCTCATAAAAGAACGGAAAAGGAAGTCAGAAAGTCAGAGTTAAGTAGAGAATCCCAAGAACGAGCCCAAGAAAGAGAATTAATCGAGATAGGTGAACAAGTCAAAGCCGAACAGTCAGATAGACAGAGGCATGCCCTTATTAAGGGTATGTATCCTCTCCTTGCCGAAGGCTTGCTAAAAGCGACCCCAGAGGCACCCAGTAATTTCCCGCCGCCATTAGTTCCGACCAAGCTGCGTCACAAACCGACCGCAGCTGATATTTTTATTTCGTCCTATTTGGACGACACAGTTCCAGAATATGCAAATCCAGTTCGCGCTCCACCTGTCCCTGTAAATCAGGCACTTCCCGTTCCTCCAGACACCGGAGTACCTGTTACGGTACCCCCGGGTCAGCCTGCTATACAAGTTCAGCCCACGTTACAATTACCGACCCCGCAAGCACGAAGAATGTCAGTCGACGATTCTAGTCTAGGGGCCGCAGGAGGAGGTCCTCCTCAAACCCCGCCGCCACACAAGCGTTTATCAGCACTCGAATTACATGCTCAAGCATCACAGCGTACTCCTAAAAGTAATAAGTCTGTTACAGAAATCAGACAAGCCCTTGCCGAATGTGTCTATGACGCAGTCCCAGGCGAGTATAATATGGTTTTATATTCCGTACGCGTAAGAAGGGTGACCGAGTATCTAGTCACCTTACCAAATATGAAAGAAGATCTAGATAGAATATATCGTTTCATCCGTACAGGGGATGATCCAGAAAGTATTGGCGAGATTATGTCTCAAAGGAAAGCCGAGATTCAGCTCATGATATTAAAGTTCCTGATCAATTGTCTAATAAGAGAACAAGATTACCCGTCTAAAGATCCCGCCGAAATGAGAATCCTAACAAGGTGGAGTGATAATATAGCCGAGGGTAAGCACAAGACCATTAGTGCTATGGAAAGTATGTACAAGAAAATTCGTAAAGAAATAATAAGGTTACACGAACAGCGTAAAGCAGCACAAGTAAGCGAGAAAGAAAGTATCTCTGATCCTGAAGAGGAAGACGAGAATCCCGCCAGAATAGCGTATGTAGGAAAATCCAGATTTCCAGATCGCCATTTACGTCCAGAACCTAAGTCTATTTTTCATCATCCAACACCAGAACAAGGTTCTCTAGAACAAGTATTTCAAGCTACCGATCACATTCTGAAATCACGAGTCGGTTACAGCGAATTAAGTACCATGCACGAACAAGAACTAGCCCGATCAGCAGTCCGATGGATTACTGATTCTACCACTTTTCCAGACGAAATAGTGGCACAAATGTTTCTGAAACTGCCCCCAGCCGAGCAACGACTGGTGGGTATGTATATGATCCAGCACCTCATTACTCTGTATGAGGGTCAACATTCTGATCCAGGCCCGTTACATGATATCCTGAACGAGTTACTCCAGTACAGATGGAGAGGTCTAGGTACCGATTTAATTAGTGTCATTCTAGAACAGCGTCACAAGTATAGAACGTTCCTGAACCCGCATTTTGTTCATGTCTCACCCCCAGAACGTAAACCATTCTATATAGACAGACAGAATCCGCTACGAGAAGTCCACCCAGTCCAAGGGGCGGGTGGCGTAATGCAACGAGTGTTTGTATACACTCCGATTTCAAAGATGGAACTTCTCGAAATGAAAAAATTAATTCCCTGTCATGACAAAGATCCAGCGGGGTTCCATAGAGAATTAAAAGACATGCTCCGTATGGGAGAATACACTTATCCAGATGTCATTAAAATGTTAAAGGTCCTGCTACCCGCAGGGGTGTATGAAAAGTTAAAGGAAAAAGAATGGGAGGTGGGAGAGAAAAAGATCGATTGGGCAGCTCTAGAAGCTGAAGACAAGGCACGAGTACCAGGTACCGGTCTTGGAGATAAATGTAAAGAATTACCAGAATTATTGATTCAAGTTTTACCCAGATTATTGACAACTAGGAAAGAAGACTGGGATGCAATCTCAGCCTGTAAACAGAAACAAGATGAAGACATTAGTGATTTTTATTCTAGATTTGAGAAATGTTTCAGCATTAATAGTGGTCTCAAGACAAGTAGTGAGTCATACCCTCATCTTTTCGTTACCAAATTAGTCGAGAATTCAAGTCCACAAATTAAAAACCGAGTTTTGAAAGTCGAAAGCACCTGGCAAGCAAATACTCCGTCCCAGATGCTCCAGATGCTCCAATATCACCAGAATAGAATCAGAGAAGAGCAAGAACACGAAAGAAAACGTATGAAAGACACGAAAATGAAAGTGCTAGTTGCACAGTCTATTCCTCAAGACAGTCAGAAGAGGGGTCCGAATCAAGCCAGTCATCCTGCAGCTCCCGTTAAAGGGACCTGCAATTATTGTAAACAGCCAGGTCATTTTATAAACGAGTGTGCAGTTCTGAAACACAACATAGCTACTGGTAAGACTAAAGAAAGACCACGTCCGCCGAGACAAGAACAAATTTCACAGATTCCTCAGTCACAGAATGCACAACAGACAGTTACAGTACCGCAGCCTATTGCTGCAACACAGCACGTTACTTCGCAGATGTACCAGTATGCACAGTCCGAGTATCCAGAGTACCAGTCATATTCATGAAACAGCCTAGAGAGGGAGGTAGGCTTGCCTCTCATCGAGATACCTGTAGACCAAGAAGGTCCCTATGTTCATAGTCAAGTATTAGGGAAAGACAGAAAGTTTTTGATCGATACAGGGGCAAGTAGGACCACAATTAGTCACGCCGAAGTTCCAGGGGCTCCGCTCTCAGGCTCAAGAAATGTTTCCCTTGGATTTTCAGGAAAACCCATAGTTAATGAGATTTCAAAGCCAGTTACTCTAGAAATAGGTCCATTGTCCCGTACTGCTGATCTGTTACTTACTAAGTCATGTCCAGAAAATTTATTAGGCATTAAGACACTGAAGGAATTAGGTGCGGTTATTTGCTGTTCCCCAGAGGGAATACGTCTGTTCCTACGTGACTTTAAGGGTCACTATGTATTACGAGATTTTGATTCAAGGTTGTCTAATGTTCCGCAGCATTTATGGGCGCAAGGTCCAACTGATGTAGGTTACATGCAAATCACACCCTATCGTGTGACTCTCAAGCCAGGTGTAGTGTTACCACGAATCAGGCAGTACAGATTGCCGTCTGAGGCTGTAGCAGCCTTATCCAAAATTATTGACGAGCTCATGGCTCAAGGAGTAGTTGTAGAAACTGACTCCAATGTATGTAATTCTCCGATCATTCCAGTCATGAAACGTACTGATCCAAATGCACCCCCAGTATATCGATTAGTGATTGATTTACGAGAGCTTAATAAATGTATTATTCCTCAGTACCCAGTTGTCCCAGACATTTCTTCCCTGTTAACAGCCATTGATCCCGAAGCCATGTTTTTCACTGTTATTGACCTCAAGAATGCATTTTTTAGTGTTCCAATTCATCCAGACAGCCAGTTTCTTTTCGGATTTTGTTTAAATGGAAGGAGCTATATGTTTACACGCGCTCCTCAAGGTTTCACAGAAAGCCCTAGTATTTACAGTCAAGCACTCAAGAGACAACTAGACAACATTCACATGCCAACTGACACTGCCCTGCTCCAGTATGTCGATGATCTACTGATCACAGCCCGTTCTGAACGTGACTGCGAGCGTGCATCACTTACAGTTCTGTATTTTCTAGCCGAGATGGGGCACAAGGTGTCACCTTCGAAGCTTCAATTCTGTGTCCAGCAAGTGGTATACTTAGGACACTTGCTGTCCAAGAGGGGTAGGCAGTTGACACCCGACCGTATCCAGCTAATAGCGAGTCTTCCCCAGCCCAGAACCCAGAAGGAGGTACGTGCCTTTATCGGCCTTACTTCTTATTGTAGACAATGGATTCCCCAGTATGCATTCCTAGCCAAGCCACTGATACAGTTAACGACACAGGAGGCAGCCGTATCGACTGTCCTCCCTTGGACATCTGACCATACACTTAGTTTCAACGAGTTAAAGAAAGCCCTATGCCAAGCTCCAGTTCTAGCTACACCGAACTACAGTAAGTCTTTTACACTTTTCGTTACAGAACGCGAAGGTACAGCATTATCTGTTCTCACACAAGATCAAGCAGGTCAATACAAGCCCTGTGCTTATTTTTCGAGCACATTAGATCCAGTCGCCCAGGCGTTGCCTGCGTGCCTCAAGTCAGTTGCAGCCACAGCACTAGCTATCAGACAAAGTGATTCCATAGTTTTAGGACATTCCCTGACAGTACAAGTTCCACATTCAGTAGAAGTTCTTTTAAACCGAACACAAACTCAACACTTGACAATTGCACGTTTAACAGGTTATGAATTGACACTGTTCCAGCCACACATAGAAATTAGACGCTGCAACGTCCTGAATCCTGCTACACTGTTACCATCAGTTAGTTCAAATCCAGACACACATGATTGTGTGGAAGTAGTTAACATTACGACAAAGCCAAGACAAGACCTGACAGATATTCCGTTACTAGATCCTGACCTGACACTTTATGTGGATGGTTCATGTATGAGAACTAGTACAGGAGAACTAGTCGCCGCGTATGCAGTGACTACTGACACTAAAGTTATTGAAACACATCGTATTGATACTCTGTCCGCTCAAGCAGCAGAGCTAGTTGCTCTGACACAAGCCTGTATACATGCCAAGAACCTGAAAGTTAATGTTTACACAGATTCACGTTACGCATTCGGAGTTGTACACGACTTCGGAGTGCTCTGGCAGGAGAGAGGTTTTATGACTTCTCATGGAACCAAGATTCAGCATGGTCTCCTTATTCAAGCCCTGTTAGATGCCATACATTTACCGACATCTATTGCTATCATGAAGTGCAAAGCACATACGAAAGTTACTGACATTATTTCCCAAGGTAATGATCTAGCAGACCGCACAGCCAAGCTTACAGCACAGACTCCAGACATTCCAGTTAATCAGACACATATTCCAGATCTGACCACATGCATGACAGTTAAGGACCCTACACAAGATGTCATAGATATCCAGTCACATGCTACTCCCGATGAAATCAAGAAATGGTCTGTACAAGGAGGGGTCCAGACAGATCAAGGATGGTTAACGAAGGGTAGAGCCACATGGTTTCTCCCCGATTCTATGGTTCAAGTCATTATCAATACCGCACATAGTCCAGCACATTTAGGAGAAAAAGCTATGTTAGACAGTATCCAGAACATTTGGTTCAACAAGCATTTACGAGCTGCAGCCAAGCAGAAAGTCCGTACCTGTATGATATGTTGTCAGTTTAATCCAGGTAAAAGTGTCCCGGTGGAACAAGGTGGTTTCCAGCCCCCTGACCACCCTTTTGAGGTCCTCCAGATGGATTATATTCAAATGGAGCGATGTCGAGGTTTCAAGTATGTCCTTGTAGTTGTATGCGCTTTGTCCAGGTGGACAGAAGCATATCCAGTCCCAGATTACACAGCCGCGATCACTGCCAAGCAGTTGGTTCGTGAATTTTTCCCTAGATACGGACTCCCTAGAGTCGTATATTCTGATAACGGTCAGCCATTCTCATCCGAACTCATGAAACATGTTTCCCTTTTGTTAGGGTACCAGTGGAAGTTCCATTGTGTACGCCATCCAGAAGCAGCTGGACTAGTCGAAAGACATAATCAGACTCTGAAAATCCGTATAGCAAAAGTCTGTAAAGACAAGGGTGTAGACTGGTTAGTAGCTTTGCCAGTCGCTCTGTTTTACATGCGTATGGTCGCACATTCCAGATCAGGTCTGTCCCCGTATGAGGTCGTTTTCGGCCGCCCCCCTAATATGTGGGGTACTCCTAGACCCCGAAGTATTACCGATGTTTCATGTAATATGCTGACAGATTACCTAGCTTCCTTGATGTCTGCCCTCAACTCATGTCGTTCACAGGTTGCCGCCACATTTCCAGACAATACCGAGGTGGCACCGCACGAGATCGTTCCAGGTTCCTTGGTGATGATCAGAAATTTTGACAGATCAAGTCCGCTGGAACCACGTTGGAAGGAGCCACGTCAGGTCCTCTTGACCACCCGGACTGCCGTCAAGTTGGAAGGCAGGAAGGGGTGGGTCCACCTTTCTCATGTAAAACTTTTCAAAGGATCAAAGCCAGTCCTCAAAGACATTGCCAAGAACATTTCCCAGGATTCGAAGGATTGCCAGAACATTGTTTTGAAGGACTGTCCCGCACCAGACTTTATTACAACCCCTCCCTTGTTAGAGAAAACTCCGCAACAGGAGTATAAGTTAAAGCTCAGGTCTAATAAGTCAGCCAGTTTGATTGTATAAGTCCTCCCTAGGTGAAACGGTTAGACTGTTTCTGACATGTATAAAATAGACCCCCATAGTGAGAGAGTCAGTCGAAGTTCACTTCAATGCATCGTTTTTCTAAGTTTCATATTATTCATCAGCATAATGATTTCCTGCACCAGCTATGCTTTCTATCTGTGTTTTTCAGTTCCTCATGTAAATATGTCTGCTCATACTACAGTAGAGCACACGTTCAGTGATCTGCCTCCTCACGAATATTCATACCGCCTCGCTATGCGTAATAACACATTCATCCGTATGTTACACTATTCACACCAGACCAGCAATGCCACTAATTGTTGGGTGTGTGGTCGACTCCCCCCTTTCCAGACACCGAAGGGAGTTCTGCCACTTTTTCCTTATCCATTCTCACACAATGGTTCGTGTGGAGCATGGTCCACGTTAACGTCATCCTCAACAGATATGTCTTTTCTTAATAGTACATGTTTCCCAGACAAGCAAGGTTTCCCCCACAGAACAGGTTTAGATTTAGAAAATGAAGTATATAATTTAGGAAATTATTCGTCGAATTTTATGGTTCTGAATGTTCAGTCTGATACTACTCCAGACTCACCCGCTATTTCAGTACTACCAGTCAAAGGCGAATTATGTGTCCGTAGTTATGGTTCTGTACATATAGGTCATAGTGAATGTACTACTGTTATCCAGTATGGTGACAGTGGGAAATCTATTTTTATAGCTTCACGTCATTCTTATTTTGTTTGTGGTCAAACTGCATATGTCCGTCTGCCCCTCGATTGGGAGGGAACCTGTTATATTGCTTTCCTACTGCCACCTGTTTTCCTAGCCCCACCTGACTATCATAGGAATTCTTTCTTAGTACACACTAGACACAAGAGAAATCTCCCGATTGTCGATTATACTGAAACTGCCGCAGAGCAATTCATTGATATAGATAAAGGTGTTTTCCCTTATTTAGGTACAGTTGTAAACAGTAAGCTAATCCGTAGGTTAACAAGAACCCTTGAAGCAGTAGTAGATGAGACTGCCTCCGCTCTAGGTAACTTAACTGAAGAGCAATCCTTTATGAGAATTGTCGTTTTACAGAATCGTCTCGTCCTTGACGTCATACTGGCCGATAGGGGCGGGGCCTGTAGAATTCTCGGATCTAGTTGTTGCATTTTCATTCCAAATAACGCGCCGTCTGTTTATTCAGCTATAACCAGACTCCATAAAATTGCCCATCTGTTACACCAAGATCCAGGCACCTGGACATGGTCCGGTTGGTTCTGGAATATAATGTCCGCCTGGGGATGGAAAGTCCTGTCCTTTCTAGGTATTGCAGTAGCGATCATATTTAGCTGCTGCCTCTGTATACAATGTGGCCCTGCGATTTGCAGCATGTGTGCTACCTCTTGTATTCCTAGTCCCAAGCCCCGTTCTAAATCCCGTTCCAAGACAATTCGAGACGAACAAATGGTACTGTATGAAATGATAGACGGTATCATGAATATTGATGTTTCCTGATGGAAACGTAGTGACAAGGAGGGAATGTGGAAAAGTAAATTTTGCCATGTTCTGTGTCCCTACGCCTCATCCATCATATGTTATGTGTGCATGATCAATATGCATATGTTATTCCCCATTCTGATTGAAGACGCAATTACAGTTGTGTCCACCTCTAGTATGTTAGTTTCCAGTCTTCGTGAATACTACGAATATCAGGCCTATGTAAGTAATGTTGCCACGTTTCTCAGTGTGCACGTTATTCAATTATAAAGTCCCCGTTTCCAGGCCTCAAAGGGCCCGGACCACAGTTTTCAGCTCCTGTCTCCTGAAAGCCTCGCTGAGGAGCGATACAGCCCCCACCTGTATCCTCGACCCTTCACTTACTTCCTGCCTCGCAGTGCCCGGTGCACCCCGGCTCTGCCTCTGAGTCTGCCAAAAGTATGTTATAGTTCCTGCTATCAGTTCAGTCCTCCTCCTCTGCATTCCTAAGCTACTGAACTGCATCAATAGTTTCCGTCATTGTCTAGCCTTCTCGTCTCCATGTTAGAGAAATACTGTATTTAATGGTCATTTAATATTCTTCACGCACTACATGTAGAATAATGCATGGTCCAGTCTTAGAATCAGGTTAGCTTTTCCCCTCATGACTTCTAGTTTATATCAACATGTTCCCTAAACATTAGATACCAGATAGGGTTTAAGTACATGTCGCTCCGACCCTCCAGACTCTAGTCTCTGCTCCTAGCACAGAGTTCGTAGCCCCCAGCTTCTCCTAGTAACACGTCATTGCTAGTTTCCGCGCACCATTAGGTTAGAGGTCCCGGCTCCTTAGGTAGCCCCCTCCAATGTGTCCGCCCATTCATGACATATTCTGTTACGTTTTGCATCACATGTCTAAGTAAACTCCCAGTTACACCTCTTATTTCTCTTATCTCTCGCGACTGCTACGCGTCACGCCTTCTGCTCCACCCACTGTTACGCCTACTGCAATGTAATGCTATGTGTTTGCGCTATGTATATAAGTCAATGTTATGTTATTAAATGTTAGCGCGCTCATCCCAGACCTAGCCCCAGCAGCTGCTGGGCCTCTTTTCCCCTGCTGGGCCTCTTTTCCCCTGTTGGGCCTCTTTTCCCCTGCTGGGCCCCAGTCATTCCTGCTGGGCCCTGTCATTCCGTTCCTATGCAGGTTGTCCTGATCCTGTCCTTATGCTGTAATAAACCTGCAGAAACTCCTACTACCTCGAATCTTGACTCTTATTTATTGAGCTATCTGTTATGCTATAAGTCTAGTCAAAAATAGGGTATTATTTATTTATTTACCACAGTAACATGACTGTAATTCTTCTGATGCTTTCTTGCCGCTATCATCTCTGTTATCATTTCTATTATTGTTTAATAAAATAAAAATATGATTTGAAATTAAAAAAAAAAACGTATTCTTAAGGCGCATAACCCCTGCCTCGATTTTATTGGGCGTTCCACTCGTACTCAGAGACCGTGGAATTTAAAGATGGCTGCTCCGTTTTGTGGAGGTAGTCAGCAATCGTGGTTTCCAGTCACAAGGTGTTATAGCCGAGTTTTGGAAATGTTTCCTTTGAATAGATCTATGAGACAACTTTATATTGAGGGTCGACACACTATTAAGTCTGTGCACAATGCCTTATGCATTGAATGAGACACACAAAGTGGGCTAGTGGAAGAAGACCGCAACCAAGCCAGGGAGGTGCAGCCAGACCGATGAGAGACCCGCAACAAACTCTTACCGGGTGGAAGAACCAAGGGCAGGTAGCAGCAGAGCCTGGAAAAACACAGGGTGCCGATTGCCCAGCTTGGTTTGAAGCGACCAATTTGCGGTGAAGGGAGCGCTGAACAGAGTTATAAGGGCATGGGGGCCCCCCAAAAAAAGCATGTGCCTTCGCCATTGGCCCACCCACCACACCAGTAACGCAGGTGTCGCAGCCACGGATGGCAAATGTGCGCAGGTGGTGGAGGACAGCACAAAGGAACAGAAGAAGAAGCGCAATAGCCAAAGGCCCCTGAGTTACGGCTGGGGCACAGGGAGCAGGCAGCCAAGGGCCACCTAAGACACTTGGCAGCAAGGTGTAGCCTAGAGGCCGCAGGAGGTGCTAGACATTTGCTGAGAAGAGGCATCAGCTCAGGGTTTGGTCACAGGGTGCTGCTATGGACTAAGTATGGGACTTGATCTACAGACAATTTGGGCAATAATGACGTTATGCTTTGTTAAACTTTAACTGTGTGTTTGATCATTCCTTTATGTGAATAAAGAGAAGCTGTGGCAGTTTTGCACCATCATCTCATCTGTTACCGTAAGGGAACGTGGCGTTCATATAACAGCTGGGCAGCATGCAGGCACTCGCCTGTCTGGGAGCTCATGAAACGCTTAGGCCATGATGAGAAAGTAAATTACTTCTGGGACAAGGCAGACTAATCAGTGCTGGTGTCATCTTGAGTTGATACGAAAGAGGCGGGTATCCGCTTACTACAAACCTGAAAATGGCTGAAGCAGTATTTATTTATTTTTTATTTATTTTGAAAGTTTTATACAGCGCGAACAAGATCTTTGCAGATATCAGAGCGCTTTACAAGTAAAAATACAAAGTAAAAATACAAAGTAATAAAGCGTATATACAAAGTAATATATGAGGTAGTTAGGTACAAGGTGCTAGTTACATAGGTAGGTCAAAGGACATGAGGTAGGTCACAGGTGTGGTAGTGTCGGTACACTGTGTATAAACAAACAATTGCGTCAATAGTATAAAGTGCAATAACAAGGAGCATATACTTGCTTAAGCGTGTTTAGAATATTTAGAGTTTAAAGGTGGGCAAAGTTGAGGTGGGTGTGTGCAGGATGTATAGTCCCACAGGTGCGACAGTAGAAGGGAAGTAAGGATCGTTGAGGTGGAGAGGGTAAAGTGTGCAAAGTCAACCAGGTGCGTCAACAATATAACAATATACATAATCAACCAGGTGCATCAAACATTATAACAAAATACAAAGAGTGAGCGTATACAATTAAGTAATTCGATAATACGGGTGGTACAATAGGCCAAGGTCGGGCAGGACTTACAGAGCAGATTCATGAGTGATACGGAATAATAGGTCATGTGTATTTTGCCATGAGGATCGCTTTAACTTCTTTCTTAAAGATTGTGTTGGAGGAGATGAGCCTTGTTTCAGGAGGGAGTGAGTTCCAGATCCTGGGTGCCATTCCTGAAAAGGAGCGTTTATAAGTTTTTTCCTTCCGAAATCTTCGAGGTTTCAGCAAAAGATTGTTTGTGCTTCTAGTAGTTTGGGAGCCACCCGAAATTGTCAGCTTTTGAGTGAGGTAGGCGGGTGAATTCAGGTGCACAGCCTTGTGTGTCATGCATGCGATTTTCAGTTGAATTCTGGCTTCAAAAGGTAGCCAGTTCAGTGATTTAAAGTCCGGGGAGATATGCGAGTGTTTTTTTGAGCCTGTGACGAGTCTCGCTGCGGCGTTAAGGGACGCTCTTAGGGGTGCCGTTGTAGTTAGGGGGAGCCCGCAGAGGCCGGTGCTACCGTATTCTATGTGCGGGATGACTATAGATTGTACTGCAGTTTGGAAGTCTTTGGCAGGAAGGAAGGGTTTAAGTTTTCTCAGGGTATTGATTTGGAAGTTCGCTCCTTTGGTAGCCTTGCTGATGTGCTGCTGCATGTTGAGATTGGTGTCAAGTGTTATGCCTAAAGATTTTGCTGAGTCTACTACGATGGGCTGTACATTTAGTGCCGTTAATTGCTTAAGCCATGTTTGAGCCGTGGATATTTTAGCGGGAGGTGAGATCAGGAGGAACTCGGTCTTCAGAGCATTGAGATTGAGGTGATTCTCAGCAAGCAAGGATTGGGTGTTTCTGATGGTGGTGTTCAGCAGCATGATGTCCTTGGGAGATTGAATTTTGAGATAAAGTTGGGTGTCGTCGGCATACATGTGAAAGTGCACATTAGATGCCTGTAGCAACGTAGTGAGAGGTTCCATAACTAGGTTGAACAGTGTTGGGGAGAGGGAGGATCCTTGAGGGACGCCTAGCGATACAGGTACCGGAGAGGACAGCAGGTTGTTGCTTTTGATTCTTTGTGTCCGGTTGTGTAGAAATGAGGTGAACCACTTTAGAACAGTCCCAGATATGCCCATTCTTGTGTTTAACAGTTCGAGTAAGTTCTCATGTTTAACTGTATCGAATGCTGAGGAGAGATCCAGAAGGATGAGGAGGCAGGTATCGTTTTGGTCTAGGATTTGGAGGGCATCGTCCACTATGTGAGTCATGGCAGTTTCGGTACTGTGCCGTGCTCGGAAGCCTGACTGATGAGCGTTTAGGAGATCAAACTTATCTATGTGTTTAGTCAGTTGTAGTTGTACGCATTTTTCCAACAGTTTAGCGAGAGTGGGAATGTTTGTAATAGGGCGGTAATTGTTTAGATCAGTGGGGTCTGCTGTTGGTTTTTTTAGTAGCGGTGTGACTTGCCCTACTTTGAGGGCGTTGGGGATGGATCCTTGTTGAAGAGAGCTATTGATAATCTTAGACCAGAGTGGGAGAAGCCAAGGGGAAAAGTCTTTTACAGCGTTAGCAGGAAGGGGGTCAGAGAGGTGATTGGAAGGTTTCAAGGCGCTGAGCAGTCTGCCAATTTCTTCTACGGAGTAAGTGTCAAAGGATGACCAAGTAGCATTGTTCTTTGGTTGAGGCACTGCTGTGTGTCGGGGGTTGGAGTACAGGATAGCGTCATTGAGGAGATCGCTTCTTATTCTCTCAGTTTTTTGGATAAAGAAGGCAGAGAAGTCTTCGCAGGAAGGAGTAACGTCCATGGAGCTGATTGTCTGGGGTTGCTCTTTGGATTGTGTTCTGACTAACTCAAACAGTTTTCTTGGACGGTTTTTAGCTTGGGCGAGCTGGAGGCTGAAGAAGTCTCTTTTTGAGCGTTTTATTTTCCTGAAGTAGGCGTTTCTCTGTTTCTTTAGACTTTTTAGGTGCACTGCAGAAGGGGCTGACCTCCAGGTGCGCTCTGCCATTCGCATCGCCCGTCTATCCTCATTGAGGCTTCCGTCATACCATGGGTTGGAAGTCTTCTTGGACGAGACTCTTTTCAGTTGCATGGGCGCCACCTCATCGATTATTGTGGACATAGTATTGAGATAGTAGTCAGTCAGAAGTTGAACGTCTGTATCGCCGGGAGGGGGAAGTAGACGATTGCAGCTGTTAGGTGGTAGGGAGTTTGGGTTGAGTTTCTTCAAGTCTCTTTTCCACACTTTGTGCTTAGGGGGTTGAACTGAGTTAAGTCTGGTTTTTTCCTTGATGAGGAAGGAGACAATATGGTGATCTGACCAGTCACAAGGTTGGATTGACTCCAGTTGAATAGCGCCCTCTTTGGAGATGATAAGGTCAAGGGTAGAACCTCTCTTATGGGTCGGGCTATTGCATATTTGGTTGAGATCAAGTGCGTTGAGAAAGCTTTTGAGGCTGTTTACCACTGTGTCACTGCTGTCATTCCAGTGGAGATTGTAGTCGCCAAGGAAAATTTGGGTGTGCTGCCGTCCTGAGTTGGCTGTAATTGTATCCATGAGTTGTTGGACGAAGGAGAGATTGTCCCCAGGTGGGTGGTATATAATGTGTAGTGAGCATACCGGTTTGCTTTCGCTGATGATATCAAGGCAGAGGTATTCACAGGAAGTAAGAGAGGAGACGGCCACTTTGGAGACTGAGAGGTTGCTTCTGTAGATGCAGGCAATTCCACCGCCTATCTTTTTGTCCCTGTCAAGTCTAATGATACAGTAGTTGGGAGGGACTAGGATATCCAGTATAGGTGTAGAGGAATCAGACAGCCATGTTTCAGTCAGAATGGCTAGGTCCAGTTCCAGGGACATGATGAGGTCGGCGACCTCCGTGGAATGTCTTTGGGCCGATCTGCAGTTGAGAAGTATGCATTTAAGGCTAGGGGTGCAAAGGGTGGAGGATGATTCCGTAACGAGGGGTACATTAGTGAGGTTGTTGGGGACAGCGCCTCTGTTGTTATCCTTTTGGTGCCTGAGGTGGTTAGATATAATCGTTGGGATGGACATGTTGTTGGTAGCTAGTGGCTTTTGGGGAGCCGGGTCGTAAGAGTGGAGAAGGGTGTGTACGTCATGGTCAGAGATCATGTTGGTAGTGCGTCTGGGGCGATTGGTGGTATTGCAAGAGGGGGTAGAAGTCCAATGTGGGGAAAGATGTGTGATGAGGCGAGTAGGAGGTGTGGAGGAAGTGTTGTTAGGTGTAGAAGAAGGAGTATTGCGCTTGGTAGTAATGGGATTGCAATTGTTATTGCGATTGTTGGTATTGCGAGAGGGGATAGAGGTCCGGTGTGTGGAGTGTTGTGTGCTAGGGCGAGTAGGAGGTGAGGGGGACGTGGTGTTAGGTGTGGTAAGGGTGTCTGATGGGGTGTGTGAAGAGCAACTCTTTAATGGAGTGTAATTCTTCTTTCAATTGGAGGAGGGTGGACATAATAATGTCCAAGGTGATGATGGGCGCGGTGTTGGAGGGGGGTACTGGCGCTGAACCGGCGAATACGTTGACAGGGGGCAGTCCGGGTGGAGAGGCGGAGCTGATGAGGGTGTTGGGGGCGTTAGCGAGAGGATAGGTGTTATTGGGAAGCGCATCCGTGCTAGGGGGGGAAGGGAATAAGGGGGCGATGTGAAGGCTGGCTGTTGTGGGGGAGGAGGTGGGATATTGAGGAGTGAGCGAGGGGGATGGGAGGTTGAAGGAGGGATGCAGGCTAGGCGTGGCGGGAGTGCTAAGTGTGGGGGGGGCGGAAGTCGGAGAGAGAGTCATGTTGTGTGGGGTGCCATTGGGGGAGGAGGGGTGCTCTGAGAAAAAATGTGCGGGGGAAGGTACGGGAGTGCAAAGTGTGGAGGGGGAGACAGGAGGATGAGCGGAGGTACGAAGGTTAGTAGGGGGGCTGGGAAAGCGAGTGGTGTGTGGAGGGACCAGGTCTATGTCTGTGTATGAGGGGCGGGGAGGGGTAGCTGAGACGGGCAGGTGATTGACTGTGGAGCAGGGTGTGAAGGTGAGGTGTGTGTCTTCTTGCTGCTGAACTGGGTTAGGAGAGTTAAGGGTGGGAGCTGTGACGTTAGGGGAGGTAGGACAGGGGGTGATATGCGTGTAAGTCCGAGGATTGGAAAGGTGCTCTTTGAGAGAGGGGAACATGTTGTCAAGTAGTTCCAGGTTCCGGTCTGTCGCTTGAATTAAGACAATCCCGTTGTTGTATATAGTGATGGTGGTTCTGCCTGGGAGGAGTTGGGACGATGTGATGGAGAGTGTTAGGCCATGTGCGGATTTCCTGGTGGTGGAGACGGTGAATAGGGTGAGGAACACTTTTTTCCATTGCGCTCTGCGTGTGGTGTGGAAAATGATGTCGGTGTTCAAGGGTCCATTGACCGATGAGAAGTAGGTGTCGGCAAAGGGTGTTTCTGGGTGGGACCTAAGGAAGTCGTGTTTAAAGCGTTTAGTAGCTTTTTTGGTGAGCACGGGAGGGTAGTTTATTTTATATGTGTGTTTGCCGCTGAGCTCCATGTTGGTATGGTGGCAGTATAGCGCAGGGGTGGGTGAACACTAGTGATATGCCGGAGCAAGATGCACATGCAAACACAACAGGTTACCTGGATCAGAGATGGCACTAGCGGGCAGAAAATACACTAGTGAGACGACAAGCATATGTGAGGTAGCAGTCGATGCATTACATGAAAGAGAGGTAAGTGAATACAGGTGAATACAGGTAATGCAGTGCGGGTTGCAGAATTGTGTAAAGTGGTAGTGCAGAGTACAATTGGAGGAATAGTTCTGAAAACTATAGACCTAAAATACATGCGGTAGCATAACAGGGGAGATTGTGCAGAGTAGTGCAGTGTCCAATTGGGGAATAGTTATGTTTACAGGTAAACCTATATATAATGAGTATAATACTTGTAAAGCAGAATGCAGATGCAGGCAGTCTGTTACATGACATAGATAGGTGTGCATCAGAGTACAATAGATCACAGATCCGTAGTTCAGAGTACAGTAGTGGTAGTAGTTGGGCTTAGCCTAAAAAGGTGAGTTCTTGATGCACCCCAGATAGTGAAATAACTTGATAGCCCAGCAACAATGACTAGTCCAAGATGGTGATCCGAGAGAGAGACTGTACCAAAATGGCCGCCACATAGGGGGAAAAGAGACATTAGTCCTCTTTTTATTTTCATGCTTTGTGAGCAGGGAGAGCAGTTTCGTTTTCACACTGTGAGGGAGACTCTCATCCCGAGGGAACCTCATGGGCACAGTAGGTGATTTATAGCCTTAGTTTTTTTGTTTTTCAGACCCCCGCCATTTTGTGCAATACAGTTTTAGGGATGAGAACCGGGAAAATGCACATAAATACCTTCTTTTGTTATTAGAGACTGTGTCCGCTGGGACCGCTGCACGCTAATGTGCCTCCCCAGTGTCTGCATCTGATTACCAAGCCGGCGTCCCCCGCTCCTCTCAGCCCTCCAGTCCGCTGGGGTTCCTTTACTGCGGAGCGGGCAGGAGAGGGGGGGGGGGTGATGTCGTGGCCTCGTCCCTGTGTGCGACCGGCGTCTTCTGGGTGGGGGGGGTCGCTGCTTCACCTCGTGTGTGGAGGCGGGGTCCGGTGTTCGTCCTGGTGCCAGCTATCCCGCGGTGCTCCGCTGCTGCGAGTGTTGACCGTTGTTCCCTTGTTCCCGAGTAGCGGCCAGCATCTGCCTTTGATCGGGAGGGGGGGAGGGGTCCGGTGCTCGATCCGCTTTGGTCCCGGTGCTGCTGGGGTGATCTGTTGATTACTGGTCCCAGAGCTTCCACTGCGCCGCGAAGGGGGTGTCTGGAGACCTTAGCCGGGGTGTCTGGAGTCCTCTGCTGCGGTGGTGCGAGTGCGGGACAATCCTCAGAGCCGACTCAGCAGGCTCCTCGGGGCTTCAGCTGCGCCGCGATGGGGTGTCTGGAGGCACGGGTCCCGTGGCAGGTTGCGGGGGCTTCGCAGTCGTCAATCCCCGATGAGGAGTGCCGGCTCAACAGGCTCCCAGTTCCTCAGGGTCTGGCCTCCTTCATCAGGTCAGACTGTCTCGGTGGGTGCGCGAGGGCTTGAATCCAGTGGCGGCTCGGCCGGCTCCCGCAGCTTCAGGCTCCAACCTCCGTGAGAGGACCCCTCGGGCAATCCAGTTACTTGCCAATCCAATTACTTTTGCTCCAGTTACTTTTCTGCTTCACGTTCCGGCGAGCTAACAGGGATAAAGCCCAGTATGGGATCCCCAGCACCAGGAGCTCTTCACGGGAGCTCCTGCCAGGCGGCCATCTTGGGGTGTAATGTCGTGGGGTGTGTCAGTAATGGCCGATGTCATAACTTCAAGGCATCCAACTCTGACAGGGGACGCCATTTATAATTAGGTTTTATTAGACGGAAAAGTTATGGTAAGAAACACCAACATGAAAGATTTTTTCTCAGGCCACACTTCAAATCAAAATATGCAGCATTAACACCATGAAGTAAAAGGGTGAACACGATGTTTGAAACCAATGTGTGTGATGTTATATAGTCTTCTCCCCCACTACCTAAAATTGGAGTTAGGTCTCCAGCTTTAACCAGCAGCAGTGCAGCAGATAAGTCTGCATGCATTAACAGTTTTGGTTACGCTAGCTCTTTGCAGCACCATTTGATGGTCCTGAGTTCCAATTCTTCAAACATTGAATACTTATTTGGCTTATCTCTCATGTGTTTTAAAATACGTTCATGAGGACATTTTGCCGCCCTTTCAGCATGCAGTGACTCATGAACTGCGGATACATTTTGTGGCCCGATAAGCTTTAATTATATGCCCATCGAGCACAGTCCCCTCGAGTCTTTCCAACCCTGACACTTTTATTCGGATTCTTTTTCTACAGCAAAGGACATCTGGCCATTGACTGTCTTGGTAAGCTCTTACATAACTGCATGTGGGTTCGGCTGCCCAATCTACCGTATATTCATCAATTAAATATTTTAGACCATGCTCCCTAATTATATTTTTACTGATTTTTGTGAACATGACCGTCCATAGGTGAGTAAACCTTGATTACCTTAACCCCGGTCATACCTTTGGGTATTAACTGGCACGACATTAGCTTTGGCCTCTTCTTTTACAGTCCACGTTGTTTAATAAATGCCTGTTGACACTAATCCTGATGAAAACCTGTGCTAAGTTATTTTACCAGGTTTGAAATGTCATCAACAAAAGTGCTTTGGACTGCATCAATTACCAATGTTAAAATTAGAGTGGAAATATTAACTATTGTAATATTCTGCTCTAACCCAACTAACACTAAGTAAATTTATGTCACCGATTTCCCTTCACAGGAAGACTGCGTCAGCACGTTAAAACATATTACCCATTATAATCGTTTTTATTGACGCTATCATGGCTTTATAAACCCACAATATCCAACTTTTTGCTTGCCGTATGGGTTTCTTTCAATTAATTACTTAGAACGTGCGAATGGTATAGAGTAATTTATGAGCATTATGTTCGTTCGGAGTAATTAACTTTTTTCTCAAGTACTGAACTTTAATTTCCAATGATTTTAACAAAACTGTTCTATATACTTTACATTTGAAATCGAGGCCCGCAATGGATTAGGTAATGGCATGTGTCAGGCTCAGTTTTTAATTGGAAAGTCATTTTAGGTGGTAAAAACACCTTAGAGCCAAGATGGAATTTTTTATATTCAGTGTGAGATTTCAGCATCTTTTCCTCGTCTGACACTTTTCTCTCTCATTTGCAGTGGGTCAAAGTCAGATGATGAAAAAAGAAGTCCTGAACACTAAAAATGAGTGTCAGTTCCACAACCTGCAACCACTGGCACATAGTTAGCACAGCACAATCTACCTTTGTAGCCACCACCATTCTGTGGACTTTAGTAACCAATGGGAGGGATTTCCTTCTTGAATCACCAGTACCTAGCAAGCAGGCGAGCTGCCATCCTGCATTGTGGATTAATCCAGGGGCGGCTCTAGGCGGCCCTGGGCAGGGAACGTAAGTAGGGGGCCCCGGAAGAGGGGGTCCGTGTGGGGCGAGCCCAGAGGCCAGTGAAGAGGGGGGGTTCGGGTGTTTGGAAGTGGAACAGAGCCAGAGGCCGCCAAAACCCTGCCAGGGGCCGCCACGCTAATATATATCAATCCTCAGAGGATTATTATATTAAGGATATATATTGGCGTGGTGGCCCCTGGGGTTTGGTGGCCCTGTGCAGGTGCACAGCTTGCACATGCCTAAGGCTGGCCCTGATTAATCTATGCAGCAGCGCTGGCTCCTTTCTCCATGCATTAGCCAGGCATCCATCTTCAGGGCTAAAAATACACCGCTAAAGACAAACTACTGCTTGGAGCAATAAAGCACTCACCAGGGACCAGAGACTTGCTCATCACTGCTGACCTCTACTCGTCTAAACAGCTATGTCATGAATTATTGGTATAAGACGGTTATAAACAGTGACCATGATTTCTGTTGTCCTCGTGAAAGATGCCTAGTCATAACTAAAGGATGGGTGTGTTATTTTCTACAGTTGGCAATTCAACTGCAAATGAACGTGCCATGCAAAAAAAATTTGGAGAAAGAAAATCTGTTTTGATTCACAATTTAATTGAAGTTGGAGATCGAGGAACAGCTAACGTCTTGGCAAGTTCACATTGGCTTTCGCTTCATTCAGAAGTTGATTTATTATAGCTGTGATGCTATGGAACTTAGAACCCGGAGGTGGTTCAATACTAAGGCTGCTCTGGGCATCTGCTTTAGCGCGCCACACCATGAGGCTTCTAGATTGCAACAATGCGGTAAAAAATGCCTTTTTCTAGTAGCGAGAGACAATGCCCCAAAACCGAAATACCATTAAGGCTGAGACTCACAAAGACGATGTATCTGATCTATTAGCACCAGATAAGCATACCTAGCAACACTTGGTGATCACGTTCATGATTACAATTAAAATGTTGACGGTCCACGGGGGCGCGGCAGTAGTGGTCTCCAGACCGCCCTATAAGGAGTCGGACTGCCAAAGACCCGCATCAGCCACCAGGGAACCGCAGTTACCTGGTGGTGTTGCAGTGGCGTAGAGGCATCCATATGGTTGGTGGGACCGCTTGGCAGGTCGGTCTGGACTGTTCTCATGAGGCACAGGGTCAAGACTGATTTGCATATGGCTGGGTCTAAACTGGGGGGCATGGTGAGCAAAAGAACAACGGATTTAACCCAGATCTCTTGACCGGGGTGAATGTAAGATATATTCAGCATTCCGTCCATCATTTGTTTTAGGGAAAGGAACATCAGCAAAGTTGTTGGGTGTTGGACAGCAAAGGTTTTTCTCCCCAAGGGCAATTTAACATTCTACACACTGACATATAGGAAGCAAATAGGCAAGCACAAATGCCATGACATTTTACCTTTATGCCTTTTGAACTACATTTGCTACATTTCCGAGTGAGTAAATGTTTACACATGCGAGTTCGGGAAGCTGAAGTAGAGGCAGCTTCCCAGGAGTACTCTTTAAATTATTTTTGAATGGACAGAAAGTAGAATATTTGCAGCAAATTTAAAGCCACAAGAGCAAATATTCGACTTTCGTGGACATTGGGCAATCAAAGGACAAAATATTGTGCAGGCATTCAGCTTCTTTGGTTAACCTGAATGAACCGACAGTATTCTACCACCTACTCTCTTTCCTATGCTTGTGAACAACCTTTTCTGCATCGGTGTTCAAAGCTGTTACAATTTGCATGCATCTGTCTGAAAATAATATTAAAAGCAGCCTTTTTGATAAGTTATATGCTTGTGAAAGTTAGGAATAAAACTGAAACATATGTATTTTTCACCTTAAAATTCCCACTGCTGATAAGGCAGCAAAAATACTAAAATATCTTCTTACGTCAACCCAAAATTGATGCCACTGGCTTACCTGGACATATAGCCAGATCATTGCAGGTGGCAGTCGGAGCAGGGCATTTGCTACCTACTACCTTTTCTCTGTTCGGAGTATATGACAGATGGTTACTTTTTATGCAAAATGATGAAACTAAAAATAATTGATATATGTGCCGACAGTGTAAATGTCGCTAGAGAATGCCAGTTTAAAAATTTAGTGCATGCGGAGTCACAACTGGCCTCAAAAAGTCATCTTTCCATGCCGGGCTGGCTACCCAAGAGACGTGGACTAGTTAAGAGCTATATTTATTCCCTTTTATAAACTAACCATACTTTGTGATTCTGTGACTACAAGGAAATTGGAAAAGAATATATTTCTATTAATATTTTCTGCATTGACGCTTGTTTGTGGCACCTCTGTAAATTCATTTCTATCAGAGATCGGAAAACAACTCCTTGAATATAGGTCTGCTATTTGCAGATTCTAACAAGGTCACAGTGGAGCAAATTAAGGAGAACGTGTTTTTTGTTTCTACTAAACCTACATGGTTATCAGACCTGGAGGAATGGGGGCCAAAGAACGAGCGGGAAGCCAAAGAAGGTTCTGCCTAGTCTACGAAAAGAGCTTCCATTATTCGATGTGTGAAATGGATGAAGGAAAATGCCACAAAATATTCATGTAACGTTGAAGAACATAGAGCCACAAATTTAAGAGTACCAGCCGTACAGTGAAAGTGCCTTACTCCACGGCAGTTCAAAAAGTGTTACAGCTACTACGTTCCATGCCTTGTAAGAACATCTGATATCCAGGTATTCTGAATAGGAATCCTGGAAATGAATATGCCCACTAGGGGCTGACAAAGCATTCCCCCACTTCCCCCAGAACTCCTAACCACATGGCTCCTCACTACAGGTCAAATCCTGGTTCTTGGTCATTTTAACCTCTGAATGGAACTTCCAGGCGCCAGCCCAACCTTAGAATTAAGATGAAACTTCTTTTTTCGAGATAAGATCTTTCTTCAGGGTAAGATCCTTCTCAAAGATTCTATCCTCATAGGAGGCCCCCAAAACAGAAGGAAAAGGCAGCTGAATGCAAGTATTTAACAAGCGGCCCTGCTGTAACAATCAGAAAGGATACAAGAGAGTATATTACACCCAGGGTGTGTTTTGAGAAAATGAAGTTCATTGTAGGGGTACCTGCACTAATAAAAACGAATAAATACAAAGCGAAAAATCACAGAAACTGTGCTTCACATCGGCTCATGTCCACCCAACATTAATCGAGAATATAAAAAAACACTAACGAAACACAAACTGACTTCATATTATTCCTACATTTGCTGGACACTACATTCTGTGGCTCTGTCTTCGAAAGGGTTATTAATTGTTCAAAAAACATCTGTGTCATCATCATAAAACTTTATTTGGTCTAAAAAGAACTTAATAAAGACAACAAATCATACAATATTATACAATAGTCTACGCACAATTAATACATCTCAGCATGGATTCATTCATTAAATCTCCCATACCTCAAAATTAGGGCCCGTATGACTTCATACTATTCCTAACTTTGACATCACACTTAATGCTGTTGTTTTGTCTGCAAAAGGGTAGATAAATGTTACACTAACATCTGTATATAAAGCGTGTCCCAAGAAGAGAGGAATATAAACACCCGAAGATAGGGCTATTAATCAAATGGGTACAGTGACACACATACTGATTGAAAAGTTTGCTCCTTGGAACGCCTTTATCTACAGTAAAGAAAAAAAATCACAATGCATGGTTCTCCCGGGATCTAAAATTTATTTGGACTAAAATGAGGAAAACAGAGATTCTGGTAAATGACTCCCACTGGTACTAAGTTCTTGGAGCTAAAGGAAATACGAAAACAATTAAGACAGTTTGAGATTCTCAAAATCAACTATTCATAGTTCTCCCACAGAATGCAATAACTAAAGTGAATTGCACATATATATAGGGAATAAATAGCCTTTAGCTGCCAATACCAATTTCTCCATATAAAATGTCTAAAAGCCACAAAAGCACAACTTAATATTATCTCTTTTTCTAAGGAGCAAGACACGTCCTTGTTTTTTTCCAATGGATCAATAAAATGTAAAATTGAGAGAGGGGCATAGCTCTACTGACACAACTATTAAACAACTAGGGCTTTAACTTTGAGAAAAGCTGGCTCATATTCTTGTGTATCACTTTAGGTAAGACTTGAAATACCAGAGTGAGACGTACTGCAGTTCAGTATTCAAGAACACAACCAAACTCCGGCTCCACCTTCTACTTGGCCATCTTTTCAATTTGCCTTTTAGTCTCTTGGTCCAACACAGCCGATGTCTCCAAAATAAAGGCAAATATGTGGATACAAATATCAAAGTTAAAGTGCCAATGTACTATGGTAAAAACATCTCCCTTCTTCCCTCTTCTACGAGTGATAAATAAGTTTTTAGTGGGAGAAAAGTAATATGACTAACTTACTTATACCATAAAAAACACATTTTATGGATACACAAGGCTGGTACTAAAATCTCTTGCCGATATGGTGGATCCCTATCCCTCTCCCTAGACCCAACCTCTTGACTCAGACACCCCATCAGTCAGGAAGTCAAATGGGTGGTGGCAGAAAGAGACCTTCGTTCCAGAACAATTGCCACTGACCTGTGTAGAGTATCCCACAGGCAAAAAACATGTTGACACGCAAAATATGAATGGTCATAAACGACCCTCTTGCTTTTGGTTTACCAATGGCAGACACTAATGAAAGAAAGTAAGAAGTCAACACTGTCTACTTCTAGCAATTTTAACTCATTACCTTCCTTCTAAGGACAAAAGTAACCACTAGACAACATCAAACAGTCGCTGCAGAGTCAGAATACTGGCTTTTCTAGAAAACGGTCAAACAAGTCAAGTCAAGTCAAAGGATTTATTGCATAATTAATTAAAATTATTACAATTACACATAATAAAATAAAAAAATATATAAAAATACCATTTAATTCATTTTTCTAACGTTGTTTTTCCTCGCTAATTACGAAGTAAAGATAACATTTTTTAATTTATTTTTCTTCCTGGGGTCCTCCCCCTGTCTACAGTTCTCCAGTTAATATGGGGGTACAAACGACTATTACGAACCCTGGCTTTTTGAGGCCGAGTAACCCACCCATTGACCTTCCCCCTGTTCGACATAACTCAGCTGTTTTTTTGACCTCAGCCATAAATTTTGTTCCTCTGCACACCATAATGATGGAACTCGCTCCCAACCAACATATTACGGCTTGTCTGCAGGAGCGAACATTTAGTTTAATGAAGATGTGTTTCAGAAATCTTTGTCTCTGTTCTAGCAGTGCCGGACAGACGCACAGAAAGTGGGCCAATGATTCAGATTTATACCCACATAGTCGGCAATGTTCAGTCTGGTGGGTTACTTTCCAGGAAGGTAATAAGTCCTTTGAAATGTGCATGCCCATCCTGTAGTCCATAAAAGCGCTTTTTAAATTTTTGTTAAAATGGGAGGATAAGTAAGGTAGTGGTTTTCCTGCTGTGAAGGAGTTTATAATAGACCAGCCATGTCGCCGTTTTTTCAATATACCTTTATCTTCTTGAAAAGATTTCTTTTTTGCTGATATATTGGCCAGCCTACTGAAACCTGCTTTGTCCAGCCCGGTTTCCCATGCTGCTTCCAACTCCAACTCCTTTACGCAGAATTTCAGGTACTTTCCCCAAGTACACGGTATTCCGGCCTCCCCTCGTTTTTTTATTTCTTCCCAGTTTAACCAGTCCATTGAATCTGAATCTGCAGCTCTAAGTTTGTAACACAGTTTTACGAAGCCGCTCATGCTCCTATATTTCTGGTTTTGCAGACCAAATTCAAGTCTTACTTGCGAAGCTGAGGCGCTTTTAGGGAGATTAAAAACCGCCTTAAAGATTTTAGTTTGTAGGTCGTTGAGTACGTCTACTTCCTTGCCACACCAGGTGACCAGACCATAGGACAGGGTTGGCAAGACTTGGGCTGACATAACTTCCAGCAGATGCTTGTAGTTTGGACAATCCATTTTTGCTTTTAGTAAGCGATAAGCAAAAATTAGGTTTTGAGCTTTTGCACGTAATGCTGTTTTGTGCTCAGATTGTTTTGCTCCCTGAGATATTATGATTCCTAAGTATTTGTAAGACCCTTGTTCTTCTACTTTTTCCCCGTTTGCCGTCCATGTGTATCTTAGTTTTTTAGGGTCTACTAGGCGGACCACTTTAGTTTTTTCTTTGTTTAGGTCCAGCCCTTCCTTATTCAGGTATGTCACTAGTTTGTTAAGAGCTCTTTGTAATCCTATGGGCGTTTTACTTAGCAACACTATATCATCTGCATATTGCAAACAAGGAATACGTTGTTTTGACAGCGAAGGTGGATGAACTTCGTCCGTCTCCAACGCGTTTGCGAGGTCGGAAAGAAAGAGGTTAAAGAGTGTGGGCGCTAAAACACAGCCCTGTTTTAGGCGTTGGTGCGTTGGTATGCTCCTGGTTGTATGGGCTCCATTGTCCAGTTTCACTCTTACCCAAGTGCTTTGATATAGTGCTTTTATTGCCTTTAATAGATTGATCGGCACATCCCAGGTCTTTAATTTTTCCCATAGTCGCTGTCTATTGATCCGGTCGAATGCTGATTTAATGTCAACAAAACATGCATACAGCCGAGCTCCCTTCTCTGCCGCCTTGTCCATTGGCAATGACAGGCTGGTCAGGTTTGTAATTGTTCCCATTTTCTGTCTGAAGCCTGTTTGCATCCGGGGGATTATATTTGTTTCTGTGATCCAGTCTTGGAGGTTTAATAGGATGCAGGAGGCGTAGAGCTTTGCCTCCACGTCTATTAGCGATATTAACCTGTAATTTGTTGGTTTACGATGATCACCGTGCTTGAAAATTGGGTGGATGACACTGCCCTTCCAAGATGGCGGGATCTGATCTTCTTTATAGATATGGTTAAAAAGCGGTGCTAGGCTGTCAGCCCAAAAGGCCGGATCATATTTGAAAAAGGCGTTTGGCAGCCCATTTGGGCCAGCCGCGCCTTCAGCTTTTAATCCTGATATTATTTTACATAAATCGCCTCTATTTATTAGATCCGGATGCGTAAGCTCTTCTTTTAACATCTCTTCCGTCTCTGGGCCTTTGATATCTGATTTGTTTAATCTGCTCAGAGCTTCCTCGTTTGTGTTTGTTGTCCTTAACTCGTTCATCGGGCATGCGACTGATGTACCATACAAGGTTTGTATATGCCCGATCCAGGCACTGGCTCCCACACCTGCTTCCTGTTGGAGTTTTGATCCTTTGGTTAACTCATTTATAATGCCCCAAAAGTCCCGACTGTTAGACTGTTTCCCTGCACTTAGAAGATTAAGCCACAACCTTTCCTTGTATGCGGACTTTGCTGCATTCAATGATTTTCTATAGGAGTTTCTGGCTGCGATCAAGTTTACTTTATTTATCTTACGCCCCAGTTTTTTTTCTCGGGCTAACGCTCAGACCTCTTTCGCGACCCTTCTTTTTTTTGTTCTTAATTCCATATTGAACCAGGGATCCTTCTTGAGGGTACGCTTACTCTGTTTCACAGACGTTGTTGGAAACTTATGAAGTAAATCAGATGTCAGTTGCTCCCAGTTTCTTACCAGATCTTCTTTTTTTTAGGGTCCCCAGGTTGACTAATCGTATTTTTGCAGCAGACTGGATATTTTCCATCCCTTCGCCTCGCCATTTTAGTTTCTTTAGATTATATTTTGAGGCGTGATGTAGTAGGCTGGGCGTGTTCGGTGCCAAAGTGGGCCCTGTATTCAAGGTAGTTAGTTGGGGGAAATGGTCACTTTCTGGCCTTTGAGTAATTTGGAATGTCTCAATGCCTGGGATGAGCTCTTCACTTACGAAGGTGAAATCGATTATAGAGGTAGTCCTTCCACTTGGGTATGTAATACTTGACGGCCTATCCCCCCTTGTGTTTCCGTTCAAGATCGTCAGACCGAGTTCTCTTAACTTGGTTACTAATCTTGGGCCGCCACTAGTCAAAGGCGTGTTTCCCTTTGCCCCCTTCTTCCGCGTTAGATTGCAGTTGAAGTCCCCTGCGATGAACAGCTGGCATCCGAAGTGTATTCTTTGCAACAATTTTATCAGAGAGACTAGACTAGCGTGCTTTTCTTCATGTTGCTTCCTGTCTGGATGGATGTAGACGTTAATGATTAGCATATTCCACTTTTCATTCCCAACTATCGATGAGTCAGAAATTTTGGTCACTTGAACCCAATTTAACCCCACATCCAGTATTTCCGCTTCCCAGTTGTATTTTTGGGAAATATAGGTTGACAGACCCCCCCGCGGGTGTCCGAATTTAGAGGTTCTTTCTGCCCAAATGTGGTAGTCCTTGAATCCGGATATTACGGTCGGAGTTTGTTTCCACGATTCTTGTATCAGGATTACGTCTTGTTGCTGAAAAAAGGAAAGTGTGTCATGGTCTCTCTCCATTTCTTGGAACCCATGAACGTTCCATGAGCAAATTACGAGGCGCGTTGGCTCGCTGGCACTATGTTTGTCCTTCCTCATGCCAGTTGTCGGGAAAATATTTTGCTCCGGGTTAGGTTGCCTTTTTTGCCCAGGGCCATGGGGACCCAGGACCAATCCATTCGTTCCCGGCTGCGCAGTCTTGTTGTTTGCTCCATTCCGTTTTGGTAAACCTTATCCCTTATACCTGAAGGTTGTGGTGAGGAGGCACGTGCGCCTAGTAGACAAGAGTAGGGGGCTCCTCTTTTCCCATTGCCCATTTTTACTTTGGAATTGTTGGTTTGTAAAGGATAGGGGTATCCTGAGCGTATGTGTTGGGTGATCGATACACCCCATGACTCAAATAGATGTTTTGTGGAAAAATTCTTATCTACGTTAGCTTTTGTGGCCCATATTGTCACAGTGTCTTCGGTGTCTGGCTGGTAATGATTTTTTTGGAATTCGACCGCCAGTATATCCTGCGATGTTATCTCGCTTAATGCTGGTATAGCATGAACCGTTTTAGCAGGTTTCCTCGATTTAGGATGTCCTGTGGACCCTTTGTTGGGTATTCTGGGGCAAATATAATTTTATGTTGGAGGGAGTCAAAGTGATAAGGGGGTTCTTTAGACCCTTGTACAAAGCCTACTTTGATCTTGTGTGGGCTTGCCAAATCACAAAGATTGGATTTTGTGAAGTGGGTTTCCTGTTCCCGATTCGTTTTCTCCAATTTTGTTAAAATTGTTGAGCTAAGATTTTGATGTGATTTATACTGCTCCTTTTGAGGGAACTTGGACTCCATATCGGCTAGCGCGCAACAGCGCTCGTTTTCCAAAACTGTGACACATATGCGTGATTTACATTGTTCGACTTTCGATCTGATACTTGTTCTTGCTTTCCGTTTATGATTGTAACCAATTTTGCCGGTATGTTCTGGTTACAAGAAATTTGTTTGGGCAAACTTTGCGTTGTAAAATTTTCTCCGGAATCACGTTTTAACTTTGTTTGCTCTGGTCCTCCATTCTCGCTTATATTACTGGGCTCATTAATTCCTTGCCACGATTTAGGGCCAAACCATCTCCTAAAAACAAAGTACTTAAATATGAATGCCTATTTTTGGGGGGTAGGGTGGAAATGCAGAGTTAAGATTTACTAAATCACATAAGGAACAGGTCTCTCTACATCACATAGGAGTTCCACAGAAGACATTACATTATGGGATGGTCAAAGGACAGTAATCATCAAAAATTTAATTATTAGATTACATGCTGTTTTCTCTCCTGCTTAGAAAAGGCCCTAAGGGAACTAAAAGCAGCCTTGAAATCGTTTCACTACTATTCACATAATACACTAAGTGTGCAATGGTGTCTGACCATCATGTCGGACGATCGCAAGTAGGTAACAGGAATGAAGTGCATTCCTCCAAGAAGTGGGGGGCAAACAACTGATTTTAAAGCCTCATTTTAGAAATAATCCTTGGCACAGAGCAAAACCCAATAAATATTCCAGTAGTTCAGGTAAGATGATCAGGAGGATTATTTCTTTGCTGCAGCACAAATATATGGTTATTCTTTGAAAAATGAAAGCCGGTCACTAAAACCGATGGGATGAGCAATCCCAAGATATAAAAAGGCCCCTATCTTGAGTCGAAGGGAGGGTTGAACCTTTGCCAAGTAGTGTCAGACAAACCCACCTCGATCTGGAATGAAAGGTAAAATGGGATGGGGCGGAAGGGATGCAGAGAAGCGATCTGCTACTACAAGGATGCAGCCATTTCGGTAACATGCTTCTCAGCCATGAAACCAAAATCAATTGTGAACTGTACGTTTTTGGTTTATTTTCTAATGCAACAAATGGAAATCTAAAAGGAACAGGGATTCACAGTGCCCAGTATGATTTCAAAAATTATATATTTGAAGCCAAGAAAACATTTTCAATTTTGAGACGATGGAGCTTTAGAATATCCAATATTTCATGACCACAAATATAAAGCAGAACTATAGCAAAGATATCAGCCTAATTAGAGACCGAAAGGCAGGCAATAGTGTGTTGTCGACATAAAAGAGGACTGGAATGATTTATCACGGCAACAAATGACATCAACGTATGCTTAAAACAAAGTACTGTATCTCAAAAAAATGAAGGCCAAAACATGTCGCATAAGAATTAGGTGATTTTTATATAAAATCACTGCAAGTTATAGTTAGTTGCATTGCTAACAGTTTCAGGCAATCATTTGAAATCAAAGTGTACACTGTAGTCCACATTGCTAGGGCAGCATAGATGTCAAATAAAATAAGAAACAACTGGCCACCATTTGCAACAGTCTAAATATCACCCTTTAAAAAAGGTTGGTTATTTTTGTGACAAACACCAGATTACACACAATACAGAAAGTAATGCCTTTCATATGTACCTAACGCTACCTAGCCGCGACCTTTATTAAACACTGATAAATTAAGCAAGGATTTTGTTGGCCTCTAATGTGAACACAACCGGATCCATCCAGGCATTAGTGCAGCTGGTGATCCTGGATGAACAGGAAAGAGTCCAGCCTTCTTCCCGAACTATCCAGGAGTGGCTAAGTGCTGGCTTGACTGTCCTCTTCTGATAGGCAAGAAACGACGAGGTTAACCCAACACACTGGAAGCTAGAGACAGGAGAACATGACTAACCCTCCTCGAGGGACTTGAAAAAGATTATGCATATGATTTGGAAATAGCAACATGAATATCGGGCAGTTTTGTAAGGAGGAGGCTCTTGTGTTGAAATCACCACCTTGCATCCATGAACAGTCAGTCCTTCTCTCTGTTCACCAGGAAGAATAAAGCCTGAAGCGCACAGCAAGGAAAGCAGACAGACCAGTGGGGTCGCCAAGAGTCAGGATAGACCACTCCTTAGAAACCTGGAGCACACTACCAATCATAAAGGCATGTTCCTGAACAGCTGAACCAAGACAGACAAAAAATAAGCATAAAGGCGAACAAAAAGGTAGTGCAATCGGAAAACACGGAGAAGAGCACTTAAGGGTTTATTTGAAGCATCTCTGCCTCATTCCTCTCCACTGTTTGACATCCAGTTTATACACCAAGATCAATGTCTCCTGGAGTTAAAGCACTCTCTATCGACATTTACAGGCGTCACATCAGGGGGAAATGAGCCAGCTATTATGTAGGCTCTGCACTATGATGCTGAATAGCTTATATCGAGCAATTTCTCCTTGTCAAGGTATTTTCAAGGTTACAGTAAATTTAACATTTCAGAGATTACGAAAAATCTAGGATTTAACATCATTTAAATATCCATCTGTAAAGCACTCAATAAGATGTGCAAGAAACATGTTAATGTTTGATTATGATATTGCAATTGACTATCTGCACTTCTACGGACACCCCCACGGCATGTCACACCTAGTGTACCGAAAACAAGACGCATTTACCAGCGCAGAGTGGATCAGAGCCGAGTCCTCCTTCGCCAGACCGTGCGCCGTGTACTCCAGGGCATTGCTGTCGCCCTGCTGCTTGCAGATGTGGGCACAGTTCCTCTCGAACACGGTCCGGATGCCTTTGAAGAGGACCACGCTGGTCGTGCAACCCATTCCAGATGTGTGCAGGGCGACATCAGCAGCAGCCCTCGCTCCTCTCGCGGCGCGCCTCCCCCAGCATCAGTCCAAACATCCTCCCTCGAACCATCTTCGCGAGGTGTAATTTGGAATGCATGGCCGCCCAAAACGAAAGCAAAATCAATCTCTTCCAGGTGCCCTGGGGAAAGCTCGTTCAAATAAAAAATAAAAAATCAGGTGCGAGAAAATAAGAGAGGGGACGGGGTCCGATGCTGTACCTTACAATTCCCCCCACGGCCTCAGGTCAGCATGCACCAGAAACTTACATGAGATGCTGGCGGGAAAGGCAGTGTGGGCTGAGCCTCCTATGCGATTCTCACGCCAGCGCCTGGAGGGACAGACGCTGCTGCCAGCCGCCACAGAGCATCTTCGGCAGCCGCAAGACGTTGCGCTCCCAGCATGCCTTGCACCATCTAAGGGCTGGCAAGAAATGCTCTTTCTTGGCCTAAATACGCGGCTTGATGCTTTGGCGTACGCTTCAGAGCCTTAAAGAGAGGGAAAGAGAGTAAACGCGGTGCTCTCAGTACCGCGGCTGCTATGGAAACGCATTAGATGCAAGCTCAGCCTGCACCGATAATGGCTTGCTGACAGCCAGACACAGGGGAGCGCGGGATTGACACTACAATCTACTCTCCCTCTTTCGGCGGCCTCTGCGGAGGGCACGGCTGGGAAGTTTTCATCGGCAGGAAAATGACTTTGTTTAATCCTTGGCGTGTGACAATGTCACGCGAAAGGGAACACGGTGGAATGATTTTCGAGTTCACGTTAGCACACACCTCCTACCAAACACGCGAAGGCGCATCTTGGGTGTGGTGTGTAAGATCTCACACCTTCTGAGGGTTTCTGGTGACGCACGGGCCATCAGCGGCGTGGCAATGCATCCACATTTATAGAAATATGAGTGGGAAGCGAGGAATCCTCACAGGCAGGCAGCAAACGAAGCCCACATTTTCTCCATGAAGGTGCAAAAAAAAAATGCAGTATGCACTTGCAAGGGAAGCCCAACCCCACGAGAGCATTCAGCACAAAGAGCAGCTAATCATGTGGAATACTCTTGCTGTATTTGCACTGCCCGGCAAAGTGGAAAATAATGGTCGTCCAAGGCCGCAACACTGGACAGATCATGGCATGTGGCCAATAGTTGTCTAGGGGAGGTCACCCGCATCCACGATTAGCAGATTCAGCTGACATTTGGAACGCCTTCTCCTCCACTAGGGTCTTAAGACGGTGATGTGTGAGCTCGCTGGTCTTAACTAGCCTTGGCCAGCCAGGCAATCCAGCAGCAGGCCCTTAAGGCCCCGATCCATTCCTTAAGGTCATTTTAGAGTTTGAGATTTTGACTTCCACCCAAACCTAATGGAAGTTAGTTTACTTAATTGCAAATGCACTCTGCTAAGTTCTGTTTGTGAAATTAATTTATGCCATATTATGAAGTATTGACACTGATTTTGCACATCTGCAGCGCTACACTCTAATGAAGACAAAGGTCAAGCAGGGACTTACAAGATGAAGATGACAGGTACTCTTACTGCCAAGACCGTCCATTGGATGACTCCCGGGACTGACGGAATGTACTGGTGTCGCCTCTGGTCAGTATCAAAGTACATCTTGGGCCATTGGTCAGAAGTTTACATGAATGGGCACTTGCTGTGACTTCTCTCGACTTGCATGTCTTTGCGTGGCATAGAGTGGATGGACACTTTGCACCTTGTTTCTATCTGGGACCCAGGTAGTAAAAAAGGTGGTCACTGGTGCTATAACACATGTAACTCACGAGGATTGCTTGTAGCATCCGTTCAATGTCTGCGGATTCCTTGTGGTCTCCAGTCATATGTTTTGTGGCATAATAGTCGGAAGGTTAATGAAGTTTCTTTACCGTGCAAGCCTTCCCCTCTTTCACATTCAAAAAACATTTGTACGGACTGATAAGACCGTTGAGGAAAGCGGTGAAAGCTTATCTTCGACAGTAACAGTACTGAGAAGTTTCACAGGCTAGCCTGTATACAAAAGACATTCAGCAACATCTAAGAGTATCATCTAAAAGCGATTCAATTCATAGCCTGTGTACAACATATCAACACAAATATTTATGCTGTTACATTGAGTTAGCAGGGAATACATGCGAGGAAAGCAATGGAATGTTGTGCAGCCAACCAATTAACTACTTTGAAAAAAAAGCAACACTACTCTCAGCCTTTACACTCCAGATTTCACCCAGGACACAGTATAGATATATCTATATGAAAAGCGCTGGATTGTATTCATTGCATCTCAATGGTGGGCATTCTGTCTACTCATTCCTTTGGACCTACTGGCAGCCTTTGATACAATGGATCACAGAGGCCCAATATACACATTGGAACATCACTCTGGCTGCAAAGGTTTTGTCCTTGGTCAGTTTACTTTCTTTCTTTCTAAACACCTTCAAGTAGGTAAGGAGGTTAGGGAATTACTCCTCCAGAGATGAAGTGTGGGGATCCCCAGGGTCCTATCCTCACATTTAATATCTTAAGCCTTCCACCTTATTGTCAGAGATACTGAAGTATGGTTAATGCGTTTTATATTCCGTCCCATGACATCCTTGACTCCTCGCAAAATGATTTCAGGAGTGACCACAGTACAAAGTCTGTTCTTATTGAGGCTGCAGACAGCATCCATCACTAGGTTGATCAGGGTAGGGCAGACATTTTGGAGATGCTCTATTTGTCTGAAGAATTCGACACCATCTCGCTGGTACATATGATCCAACATCTGTAGCATATAGGTTTTGGGGGTCTACACTAAAGATCCTCTGCTCTTTCCTTACCAACAGAGTGCGAATTGTCAGCAGTGGGGGATTTCAAGGTGGAAGCCTTAAACCTTTCTTTTCGGTTGCCACAAGGCTCGTCCCCGAGTCCGACTCTTTTTAATGTGTACGTTGCTCCGCTTGCTGAATTGATGCGCTCGTTTGGGCTCCAAGTGCTGTCGTACACAGAAGATAACCAGATCATTGTGTCTATTTGCAACAACCTGACTTCTGTAGCTGAGAAGTGCAATCATTGAATGTCTGGCATGAGTAGTTTGCTGAAAGACAATGCCCTAAAACTAAATGCTACACAGGAGGTATTGGTGTTTGGCAATCAAGAGTCTTCCTTGGTCCAACGTCTGGTAGCTGTAGGTTTGTGTCCCTTTTCCCACTCTGGTCAAATCAGTTAAAAACCTTGGTGTCTTATTCGACAATGCCTTGAGCTGTGATACTCAGGACAGTCACATTACTAGCACCAGTTTCCTAATCGTCAGGACCCTGAGAAAGATCTACCATAATATCCCAGTGGAACTGCGCCAATCAGTCATCATCACACTCGTCAACTCGCAATTGGATTATTGCAACTCACTGTATCTCAATATTAATGCTTCCTACCATAACAAACATCAAGTTGTCCCGAACGCAGCCTCCTTGACTTATCCTTAATATCCAGAGGCGCCTCTCAGCCATGGCTATGAGTTAGTCACACAAAGGTGTGGTTTGCATAGTTTGTTATCAAAGCAGTGTTAACGAACAGCACACTGTTCTTGTGATATCCTTTAATGCTGATTTTCCCTTTGTGAGATACTAAGGGTTTGAATGAAAGAACAATTCTGGTCTTATATGCTCATACTTTAAACATGTATGTGCAGTTCCTTTTGGTTAAAATCCACAGCCAGTGCAATGCATTTTTGTCTGTAAGTTTCTGCTTTGCAGCGAGGCTGCTGGATTGGTCACACAGCCAGTGTCAACTCCTCACTAGATAGGCAAGTCTATTTTTCCAGTAACGCCTCCTGTAGACTCCCGCCATGCTGCCTTTGCCTTTCACACTTAAGGTCTGATTACGATTTAGGGTGGACTGCAACCGACAGGCCGTCAGTGGCAGTCCGCCCAATATCCAGGTTATGGGTCTGACCACCGGATTACAATACTGGCGGTCGGAGCGATTTGGGCAAGGGAAAAAGATAGCCGCCTCCAACAGGCTTAAGGTGCCCATCTGGGCAGCAGTCAGAGCCTAATCCCTACAATAGTGGGGGTGCCTGCGGAGGCACAGCAGTAGGGATTCGGATATCAGTTGCACACAGCCTTTTCATGGCGGTCCCACGGCAATGAAAAGGCTGATGGAAAGGGACTTTGGGTGCCCCTAACATGGCCCCCATATCCTGTAGGCCTGAGCTATGTGGCTAGGGGAGCACATGTGGTGCCCCTGAAACATCCATGTACTGTGTGACCGGCACCACATAGTGCCTGGTACACGGTGCATGGATGATTTCAAAATGCTTTTTACTATTGCGGCTTGTGCAGCAGCCCTTTTCCTGGGCCTCTGCACAAGCGGCAATAGTAAAAAGCATAGTCACTTCAGGGCCACAGGAACCCCCCGCCCCCAACATAACCATCAACCCGCAAATAACACAAAGACAATTGTTAAGATTGGGAAAATTTGCTGCAGGTTTATTTTACATACAACATTATGTAATTCACGGTGGGTTATCTTACGGGCAATCCAAGGGCAGGCCGCATTCTCGCCACCTGCCCGCCTGCTGAGCCAATCAGCGCCGTGGCAAACCACCCAGCTGCTGACCATTACGGTAATACTACTCACGCCCCTTGCGGGGCGTATCTAAGCAACCCCCGGTTGCACAGGCCCACAACCGCCCGAAGGACTACTGGGGCGCCGACTCGGATTCCTAGACCTCCCATGAGGTTTCTAGGTTAGGCTCTGGCACCCCTATGTGCCCGCTGAAGTACAGTGTTGCACCTCTCTGGTCCCGGATTGCCCTGTAACTCCGCCTGCAACGAAAAAGGAAACACATTAAAACTCCCTCAAGAGCCCCCCCCCTTAGCTGACACTCTTGGGTAAGCGGTAGGGAGGGAAAGAGTGTCCAGAAGTGTTCACGCGACGTCCGGGGCGGCAAAGAGACCACCGAGGTGGGCCGAGGGGGAGATATACCCTCTTCCTGCCTGCCGCCCCCCGGACGTGCGTCACTGGCCCGCCCACCCCCACCAGGCGACTCGGCCCTGAAGGGGGGGTGGCTGACCCTTGCTGGCTAGGGGCGGGGCGGCCCTCCGCGACTAAGGGCCCGCCCTCCTGATGGCCACCGGGTGGCCTCGGGCAGGCGCATTTTACAACCGCATGCACAGCGGTTGTATCGTAATTGGGCTGTTGGTACCGCCAACTCCTTGCCAGACGGTCTCATGCCCAAAACGATTGTGATCGGATGCTCATCCGACCGCCATCTTAATGTGGCCCTGACTCTTATTAAAAATAAAAAATAAAGCTGCCTCTGATGCCTCACTGTACTTCCGCATCCAAACAAGGGTCAGTCTGAAGAACAAACACACATGAGATAATGGGAGGAATGCTTGCAAACAGTCTATGTACAGGCAGTAACTCGGGTAGCATTCTGTTCCATCGTTTTCACCCACTGGGCAACTCTAGACAAAGGCTCGTCTTATGCAAATCAGTACAGAACCGACTCCTCCTGGGAGCAGTGCTTTAACGTGTTCCTAAGTAACAGTCTCAAACAGGTGAGGTAGAATCAATTAATCTATCAATGCAAAAACAATTGTATACTAATAGTGCTTCCTGCACCGAGTTCACTAAACAAAGAGCTGCATACTGCATGGATTTCAGTGGGATGTATTTCTTATCAGATAGTGCACTGTTCAGAAAAAAATGAATAAAAAGGGCCATTCACTCCCCTGCTGACTTAGAATATAAGAGATATGTGACAAGAAACAAGAAGGGGGTATTTATGGAGCTATCAAGAGACCGAGAAAGCGCAAGACGTGTCAACTCTGCTGGAGGCTTTATCTATGCACACATTCATCTCAGTAATCATTTGTCTACAAGAGCAAAGGATCCACAATAAACAAGTCAGAGCAGGGGAATGTGGCAATAGAAGGATATTTATTGCTTGAAAGCACAGAATTATTTTCAAGGACAAAGAATATTAGTGCATTTTTTTTCTAGGGTGCCCCAGTACTTTTCTCTTTGAATTCTTTGAGGTGATAGAAAACTGTTGCAGTTTCTTTGTTTACCAAGGAAACTTGCCAAACATAAACGCGGTAGGTACAGGGATACCCCTGCTAATCACGCTATGAGTGACACCTTCGGCAGGTCCAGCCCTTTTAGTCAAAAGGACTTGTCTCTCCAAGTACATTGTGAAAGTGAGGAGCCAGGGATATATCGTACAATCTAGTCTGCACTGGTTTTCCAGAGAGGTATCCCTTGGCTCAGCCTTTGGGAGCTTGGCCCGGGAAGCGAGGACATACTTTACGGGAAGGGAAATGGCATTTTCAACGTGGGCTGAGCCACACGTGCAGTTTCCCCTCAAGCGGAACCATGCTTGCCTTAACCACACACATATGACTTAACCAAACATATGCCTTGTTAAGGCAGTGTGCGATCTAGATGCGCGGATGGATGGGCACAGGAAAAGGAAGGATCGGGAGAGGACATGGTCTGGTAAGTGGGGCTAGTGCCGGGTCTTAGAAAAGTGGAGGGATAGTTTTTAGTGGTGGGGTCGTTTTTAGGGCTTGAGGGGGGAGGGATGTTTTTAGGGCTCAGGGGTTGTCAGGGTGGTTTTTAGAGCTCGGGTTGTTTCTAGGGCTCAAGGGGGGCGGGATTATTGCCAGGGCTCAGGGGCAGAATTGATTTTAAGGCTGGGGGGTGGGGATTGGTTTTAAGGTTGGGGGGGTCGGGTTGTTTTTGGGTCTGTAGGGGGGTCGGTATTTTTTTAGGGCTCGGGGGGGGGGTAGGGTTGTTTTTAGGGTTCAGGGCAGAGGAGCTTGGGAGTATTCTTTACCACACATATCCCTTTACCAGTCATGCCCTTACCACGAAATTGTATGTTAAAGGCATACGTGGTAAAGGAATGCATGTATGCGTGGTAAAGGAATGCGTGGTAAAGGCATGCATGCTAAAGGAATGAGTTGCTAAGATGCATTTGTTGTTCGGGCAGTGTTGTAGAGGCACACGTGGTTTAGTCATGCGTGCCTCTGTCATACAAGCCTACGGCAAAGATGTGTGAGATGGGCCTGTGATAACTCACATAGAAGTACAGTTAACACATATTAACGTAAAAGACCCCACAAAGTTTAGTATACAGAAAAATACTTTTTTAATTAAGGTTAAAGAAAAAAAAAATCTTAAAATCGTTTCAGGACATTCTCGACCTTTAGAGCGGCCCCCAAGGGAACAAAGAATGCTGCTAGAAAAGTGTTGAGAAAGGAGGTTATGTAGAAAGCATAATTCAGTGTCAAGCCAGTGGGGGAATATAATTGTGAGGAGAAAGTAATTAAGAACAGTGAAATGAGACATGTAGATTGATAACAAAAACATCCAGTAAGGCTAGGTTTAAGGCAGAGGTCTTCAAACTGTTTTGTTTTGAAACCTGCTTAAGCAAATATTTTTGAAGTCGGGTCCCCCCTCCAAAAATGTATGGCAAGACTTGGGGGAGAAAGAGTTGCAGGATTATTATATACTTTTCGGTTTACTTTTTTTGTGGCTTCTGATCCACAATAAGATCTATAAAATAGAGTACATCAAACAGAAATTGACAACAAAAAAACTATCCTTCCCATAATTTGGGTGATGGGAGCCCCTGACACTGCCCCAATGCAACCGCCGCTTTAGGTGCCTATGCCTGAGAGTGAAATGGGGTCTAAACAACAGATGCTCTTCAAATGCTTCAAGTAAATGAAGACAGTCTGGAAACGCTAAGAATAAACAAAGTCGGGCTTCCAAGCCAAGTTAATTTACAAGTGCTTAATGAGGCAGTTGCGCCCTAAGGGAGCTCAACCATGGAATCACCCCCACCCCCTTTCCCCCAGGGGGCGTGTCTCACAGTTTGAAGATCTCCGATGTAAGCTCTCCCAATTCTGCATACTATATAGAACATAGGTGAAAGGTGGCAGAGTCTGGAGCTATGTACCCTCCTTCACCAGGACACAGTACGGCTTCCAAAAAAATGTGTAACTAGTGCTTAAACGTGTTGGAGGTTTTGGTCAGCATTTGCAGGTGCCGGCTTTTGCCACAGAGAAGCAGGCGCCTAGCCGGCATGCATAGGTGCTGGGCTCTCTCGACACACATACAGGGCCTTACACACAATATGAAAACTGCCAGGCTCCTTCCCGAACCTTTCACGCAAGCAGTTCTTGGCAGGCCAGAGCTTCAATCAGGCTGTAAACTCTCAAATTCTTTTGTCACTGAGTCCATATTGTGATGGATGTGTTGCGGTCCTAAGAGCCAGTTTCAGGGGCAGAGTTTCTACCTTCCTCTTCTTTCAGATTTCAATGTGGTTCCTAAAAACTGAGGCCCTGGTAAGTGAATATGAAGGGTGTAAACCTATACACTAAATATGAAGCTTTTCTCCAGTCATCCCACAATTTCCAAGCCAAACCGTCCCCGATTTGACAGGACTGCTCCTTTGAGAGTGTTCCTTGTAGCAGGATCCTCACAGAGATCTTTGGGGTAAACCAATTTCAAGTTGAGGGAGAAGCTTCCTGGCTCCCAGTTCCTGCCACTCTTCAAGCCCTCTCTTTGTTAGTCTAACCATGCACTGTAAACAGAAAAGGGGATATTATCCTTTCCTGGTCAGCGGCTGCCATCTACATTCTAGGCAGCTGACGAGAGAAAGTCTACCTGTGTCAAGAATACGAAAAAGGCAGCGATGTCCAAAGTAATAGCTAGTGCTTCCCACCGTGAGTATCACTCCCAGAGTTACAAGTCCTATTCTCTAAAGGTCCATGGTGGGTGAAGTCAAACACTATTCTTAAGCATTCAATGGTAGTATATACCTGGGATGCTCTCAGACAGAAATGTGATTTGGGTGAAAATTCAAAGGCTGAAAAAGAAGATGCTTTTTAATAAATCACAGATAGAGAGAAGTAATATGCAAGTATAAACAATTATTAGTCCATAATATCATATAGAAGGCATTCAAAACAATATTTCGTAGATCCCCAAAATGCCACATCCAATCTCCTAATGCAGATAATGTCTTTATTGTAATTGCATCATTTTTCATGGAAAGGATGACAGCCCAGCTAACGGATTTTGTTCAGTTGAGAAACTTCCTTAGTGCTTTTTTTAAAATGTGAGGGAAACAAATTACACTTGAGGTAAGAAATGCTGCTGGACAGGAAGGTGGTGTGGGTGGAGGCTGTTTGTTTGATCTAGTACAGATTAAGAACAATACAATATTTGGGAAGCAAGAATGACACTGGGCCCCCCTTGGAATGACTAATAAAGAAGGACACCAAGTACACAGTACAGAACACAGAGTACAATTAGCCAATACCAACGGTACAATTAGCCAATACTAAAAAGCCATATTTCAAGTCCATCTGAAACTGAAATCATTGGTGGAACCGTATACCTCCTCTTAGAGGAAATCCCAAGAGTGAATTGCTTTTCACATTTAACCCGTTCCATGCTGCCGTCGGCCGTTGGACATCGAGAGCGCTACCTCGCTGACGCAGCCCCACCCGCTCTTTAGAACGCCCGCACCGCAAGAACCGCCGTGGTTAAGGCGTTAAGAAAGCCCTGACGAAGTTCTTCCGAGAAAGGAATTTGTTGACTGGCCCGGCATCCTTTTTATGAAAAAGAGGAGGAAATTACAATAAAGACGTTTTTCACTTTTGAAGATGGATGTATTATTTTTGGTGATCCCCAAAATGCTGTTCTGAATGCCTCCTATATGGACTACTAATCATTTATACTTGCAGAGTGATTTTGTCCTTTGTGTTTCATTTGGATGTTAATATTTGAATTCTTAAGTAGCTGGACCCATAGGGGGTTACGCACCAAATTAGATATTGCCACTATTGTAGCTGGTGCAATGTGTACATCCTATAGCAACGTATTTGTGTATTTATAGGATAAATGTTACATTTCTCTAATAAATCTTATTTCAACCCCCATACTGGATAATACATCACCTATCACCATGTGATTTTCACAGGCAACCACCAGCACAACAAAAATGATTCAGAGAAATAAATGTAGATTATCCTTTCCAAAGAGAATGGCTGCAGTACTGCTGGCCGCCATGACTCAATGCTGTCCAATTATTTGACATTTTAGGTGAGGGAGAAAACTTGTCTTTCTTCTCCATACAACATCTACCGCTCTTGAGACCAAGCGGGTGTAAAGTCAACGTGCAATGTACAAGCTAATAAGTTATTGATACTTTGCCAATTGTTCAGTGACAGACGCTTAACTTGCTACACCAAGCAAGTCCCATATTACGGTGTTGCTCAAAAAAGGCATAAAGATAATTGTTTCTCAGTACATTATGCATAGACCTGGGACTTCAGAAAGACCAAAATGGAAAAAGTAAAATAAATAAACCAGCAAAAACCATGGAACTGTGTCAAATAGAAGCTAACAGAATGAAAAATCTATCCAGCATATCCAGGAGAACTCCTCAGTCTATGTTTGGGCGCAAAAATCAAACCTGGTTTAGCACTCGAGAATAAAAAGCCATGACTTGCTGACTGTGTCGCACATGACATGGGGCCACTTGACAGCTATTCAAGAATACCTGCCTAAAGATCTTTTAAAGCAAAGGAGATACAAAATAAAATGCAATGCTTCAGTGGATATCAACTAATACATTTAAACTTGGATAATTACCTCCTCCTTCAAATGGCTCTTGTAATTATCACCGTTTTTTCTGGGGAGATGCCAAACAACTTTATGATACGAGAGAATGCTCTGCAGTATAAAGCATCTCCTACCAGTCTCTAACTCCAAATAAGTAATTGAAGCCTTAGATGCATCAAGATAGGACTATGGCTTCTCCCTATTACTAGCCAATCCTACAATTCATCTGACTCCCTTTAAAGTGCCTAGATTGGTCAGTGATTCCAATTTAGGGACTAGCCGCCCCCCCCCCCCATAGAAGCAAGGAACATGTTCAGACTTACATACGTTATTCAACTTTATAAATAAATAAATAAAGCTATACGCTAAGGCACCACAAACACCACCACATGAAGCTTCAAATCTCTGGGGCAAGAGACAACAGAGAAGTACTGATACTCTTCTCAAAACACCAGCCGCCCAGAAATCAAAAGACCTGACAAAATCATTCTCCAGAAATACTCCCAGAATCCGAAACTCCATTTCCACTTACATCAATAAAATCCCTTCTCGTGAAACATTTAAAAAGGGAACTGAAAATACTATTACTTCCCTTACTTTAACATCACATATCGATGAAAAATGAGGTTCCCCACTACAAGTGCTCCACAAAAACACACACCCTGTAAATGTGCATGTAATGATTAGAACCAGACAAAAAATTGCCTTAAAGATTTGTACCTAGTAAAGTATTATGAAGTAGCTGGGTTTGAGGAGGAACTAGGACTAGCACAGATAAAGGACCACAAGGTCTTATGACAGCTTACCGGAACCACTTTAATGTGTTTTTAGTGGCCTACCACATCCAACTTCAGTTGTTTTTATAGCGAGCCTCTGATAGGTCAAATGCCCATATCCAAGAAGACTACCTTCCTTTAATCCATTGCCTAATATGGGTTCATGGTATTCTGTAGTACTTTGAAGTAACCACAAAACATATACGGAAAATAGAAGTCTACAGGTTATGCTTCCCTCAATAAATTGCCAGAAGGCAGAAGACCCCATTCCCATGCAAGCCAATGATGGAATTCCCAGACGAGATACTGAATCTTGGTGCCCTGCTTTACCAGAACTGGTCACTGCATCTTTAGCAAAGATACCGTGCAGTGCTTAGCAAATTTTCTTTCTTTTATACAGGACTTTTCTGCTGGGGAAGGAGAGACGAAATGTTTTCTTTACAGTTTTTTATCCTCTTCATTTAAGAGCTTCATGCACACAGCAGGGAAGTTTCTTATGCAAGAGCAGCTCTTTGCCCTGAGTTTCTATGCCCAACTAGAAGGATCCATAAAAACTCAGCCCATTTCTTATTCGGGAGGGTCCCAATAGGATTGTCACCACTTGCCGGAAATAATGTGGGTTTTATGCTCAGTTTGGATATGCACAAACTGCATGACTTACTGGCACAGCTTCATATAATCTCCACTTTTCCTCAGGTAGAAAATCTCTTTGCTGTAGCATTATTACTTGCCTTTTACCAGGCTTTCCAGCTCAGGGATGCAGTAGATATTCAGACGTGTGGGCTACAGCTGCACAATTCAAGTCTGGGAACTGACCAAGTGGCCAATAGGCT
Organism: Lissotriton helveticus; assembly: GCF_964261635.1. NCBI lineage: Eukaryota > Metazoa > Chordata > Amphibia > Caudata > Salamandridae > Lissotriton > Lissotriton helveticus. The sequence continues at coordinate 724,074,424 of NC_136069.1, forward strand.
GTGTCAGAGGAAATGGGAAGGAGAGTTGTGGTTTCCCGTTCTTAAAGCCTCAAGTACTCTGGATTGCCAAGAGCTGCAGTTGGAGAATACCTGGGGTTTTGACTAAGGGTGGTCTCTTGCTTGTGTTGTTAGTCCATGAGAGTACTCTGTCTCAATAGCATTTTTCTGTCATATTTTCTTCAGCTCTGTTCGCTTATGGGGAAACACGCAAATTTCTCCTCTCGATCTTTTAGGATCGTGAGGAAACTATGGCAGAAGAGGTGGGTCTTAGTGATTGGCAGTTTAAAAACGTAGGAAGATAATCTTCAGCCTTCTACAAGTGCTTTGCAAATTCTGACTGGTTGTGGTATATCTCAGATTACTTCTTTGTTTTACTGTAGTAACCCCTATCATTCAACTGTGTATAGGTTTTAGCCCATTCACTTATCTGGCATGTAATTTGCAGGATAAAGCAAGCCAAGAGACTGGAAAGATAAAACGCTAAGGAAAACCTCCTTCCTGAGTTTGGGCATTGCATGTCTACATTGGTCAGGACTGTGCACAAAGGAGAAAAGAGTGATACGGTAATCCTCCATCTTATGGGTAATCACTACTCTGGGCTACAAGCAACTTCTTGCAGTATTCTTGTAGCTGGACAAGATTCCAAAAAACGTACTTTGCATGGTGCCACAAAAATTCTAAGAAGGAACTGAGGTGTGGGTATTTGAGTTACTGTTAGGGTAATGATTAGGAGCCTTAGAGAAGAAATGTCAAACCTTTGTGTAGATACAAGATGGGTGTATCTTCTTAAATGCTAAATAGATTAGGGTTAGGATGTTTCATTAGGACAGGGTACATTTATCTGAGTTGGGCACCGACATCTTCATAGACACATCATGGGATTTCACTTCAGCTTGCTTGGTTGGAGTGGATCGGTGAATGACCTCGATGATCTGGTTGCCATGCAGAGGGAAGAAGTAAGCATATGAGAAATCACTACATAAAACGGGTTGAGAGTAATAAACTTACATTAGCACTGGGGTTGTAACTGTACGTTCATTCTGTGTCAATTTCAACTGGGGGTAGGGTCTAAGGATGACACTCATTGTAGCTGTGAAGGGCATAGGGCTTTGCCCACTGATCTCATTGTTACAAGTAGGACCCCTCAGTCTGATGGATTATAGGGGGTGAACAGGCATTGGCTTGAGATAGTTCCCCAATGAGGCAGGCGGTTTCACCTGTGTGTCAAGATGGAATGGGAATGTGGAGTGTGACCAGTGTTGTGAAACGAAAGAGTAACCCCTTTTTTGCATAAAAAGATCATCCTGTTAATAATAACGTTTTTGACCGATTTCGTGTAGGTGTGTGGTTTCTGTCATGTTTAATTTGATGGACAAAATTCATTAACATGTTTGTTGTATATACTTACTTGTTGTGCAGAGTAGGAATAGGATACTTTGGTTGTGTTTTGAATAAATACAGCTAGTGTCTAGACCATATGGACTGCATTGTCATTGACATAATTCAGTGTGGGGTTGGGGGGTTGCAACCAGGTTGGACCCCTCTCCACCCTGTGTAATGGTACTTGAGATGCGAGTAGAGTATTAGATTCCCCAAAGCCTGGGGATACCAGGAACCTCTCCCCCACCAAATGCAGTTTTGGGTGTCTGAAGTTACACTGTGCCAGAAGTAGGCGGTTCTGCTTCTGGCACTGGCGTACTTGCATAATGTATGGCAGAGGCGCAACTAGAACCACATTGGGGGGGGGGGTTAAGAATTTTTTTGGGTGGGGGCTGAATCTTTAAGCAATAGGCAGAGTGGAGCTGCAGGGGCTCTTAGAAGCGGTGAAACAACAGCAAGGCCTCATTAACATGCAAATGGTATTTTAAAGAACTGTGAAGTGCCTCGGTGCGGCTGTGTGTGCTCGGGAAGCCGTCTCATCCCGGGCTGCCACACACGACGGGGGGGGCTTAAGCCCTTTGAGGCTAATGGGTGATGTGTGGCAATGTTTTCAATTTTCTTTCTCACATGTGGCAACCAACCATCCTGTTTGTTCATGCTTGTCCTGCATTTAGGTGACCTGTTCAGTTGCCCATGCTCAGCTGGAGCGGGACGGAAAATGCCCCGCTGTTCACATTATTTGGCCAAGCTAAAATGGTTTAGTAAAGTCGGTGACCCGACATTGTAAAGCAGTACTGCTTGTTCAAACGGCTATTTACTACTATACCACCAAATTATATTTTGGTGAACAGATTATGAGTAACCACAGTCTACCATGTCTCCCATCTACGATCCAGTCAATTTTTTTCAAACTATACACTTACAGATTTTAAACTGGTTCTAAATACTTCCACTCTTATACACAAAATGAATAAGAGCAGAGTAATACGTTCAAAAGGTGCTTGCATAATCGCACACAAGTATGCCCAAATGGGGAGCATTAAATGTTATTTCTGGGGCGGTGTCTGCTCAGCCCCAGAGAAATTCCCACCGTGTTTTGGATCCTGTCAACGTCTTTTTGTACAGCAATCGTAACAAGTTACAGGCCCACTACCAGGCCCCCAGAAATGTTGTATAATGGGAAATAAGGTAGAAATAGCCTGTGGAACCCTTGTTTTTAAGGACCTGGGGAAGTAGGTTGCTACTGGGTGGTATCCATGACGGATACGAACGTTTACCATTTGAGTTTCAGGTTTTAAGACCATTTTATTCCATTTGATGACAGTTCCATATTTTTTGTAAACTTCTCTCCAAAGGTGCCAAGACTTAATTCAGGCAGTGGTAAACAGATAGCAAATAAAATACAGAATGCGTAGTAATAGCACTAAATATGCCCAGAAAATGCGCTCCTTGACTCAAAGTCACCCCCAGCCTCAAAATCACCTCTTCCTGTATCTCCAAGTGTGCAAAGCGTCTCCACGCGCACGTCAATGCATCCTGTAAAGTGATGACAGAAAGGTGGTCACCCAAGTGCATGATCAAATATAATGCTTGTTGAAACTTGGAGAATACATGCAGTCTTCAAAGCAAAACTACCACTAAGTTACTGCATATTGTTGACCGTGAATAACATAAGGAAAGAAAGGCAGCATTATATGTTTGCATGTATGGACATGGCATTTCTATACACAAACCTAGAAAAGAGGTGCTTTACGTGGCCATGCGGCACTGCCTGTGTGTATTTACTTACGTCGGGATGGAACAATTGGTTAATTTGAAATGGAGTTAAAATGCCTGACAGCGAAGCTACAGTGCTCACTAACGAGTGCCCTTAAAACGATGAGAACACAAGAGCGAAACGTGTGTAAGGACACAACTCAAACCCTGAGGTGTGCGCGCGGTTATGTTACAAGAACGACAACAGCATCCAAGTTGTAGATGGTAACTATAGAGCAGCGTCCAACCACACTTTTTTCCCTGTAACGTGAACCTTCTCTTTATACAAACACAATACCACCCTTCAGCATCTTGTATACAAATCTAAAAATAACATGTGCAAGCACTCATGCAAGGAGCCAGGAAATGCCTCGATAGGGCGTGGCGATAGATTTCTTAAACCCAAGCACTGAGGCTATGCACTTCGAAACAACGTGCTCTGCGTGCAGATGACCCCATCTAGTGGATAACCTCCAAGACACAGCCTTATCGTGCGCACATCTGCGTGCACGGGAAACGAGGCACAAGGCTGACACGACCACTCCGCGCGCGCAATACCACCCATGAGCAACTTTTCGGAGAGTCCCTACCACGAGCGAGGGGGACAAGATGGCGGAGGAACAGATTCAGGACTGATATTAACTCAATTAAATCTATGTCATGCTGAGGAGCACCAGCTCCCAGAAACTCGCTGCACTAAGCCATTTGCATTCAAACACAGTCATGTTACCATAATAATTTACCTGAAACTCTAAACTACTTATTCGTTAATTTGGGACCACTGCTCAAAAAGGCAGAGGAGCGGCCGGTCTGGAGAAATGTATGAGGGAATTATGTGCGATTATAATTCTATTTTGTGTAAATTTTAATCTAAGAGATCAATAGGATTTTTTTCCAAAATAAAACACATTAAAATACATTATTGTGTGTGTCTGACAAGAATGCCTCAGAAATACGAAATTGTTGAATAATCTATAAAGCAAAATAGTGAAGTTTGTGGCAGGAACACAAAAAGTTGAAACACAGCCATGACAAAAAATCATATTACTTTTTGCGCAGTAAAATATTCTACCAAGCTTCATTAATGCCTACAGCATTGTGACTGTGCGTGCAGATACAAAACAAGTATGAATCACCATATCACATAAACCTAACACAACAGCAACGGTGCACGTTTCCACTGTCCTCCAGCACTACTGATCTCCCAGATTGGACAACCTTAAAGCAAGGCTAAAATAAAACAGGGCGAGGAGAAGCAAAAGTAATGCTAATTGGCAGAGGGAGAAATAACAACCCCAGCAGCAAAACAGTACTACATTTGGAGCAACCATCCAGAAGTGTTCATCTGAAATATTAAGTCTACTTTTCAGTTCACTCTTTGTTTCAGTTTCTTTTCTATAAATAGCATTGACTATGTTCCTGAATGAAGCATTTTACTGGTAGGCAAAATATAAAAAAAACCTTGGTACAATGAAGTCCCAGAGTCAACCACCTCACCGCCTGCAGAGTATCGAGCCAAGCACAGCGACGGCAGTGGTTGAAATGGAATTACAGAAGTGTAGGCGCTCACTGAACAAGGGTACCTGCAAGCTATTCAGAAGGGCCGGTACCCTTGCGGAGAAGTGCTGGTGCCTTCCCTTTCAAATCAGAGAAGTGCAGGCACTCAGAACCTGTGAGTACTACTACCAACTCATTGAAAGCACTGATCTACAGTGGCACATCATTTGCAACCATCGGCGAATTGTGGTATAAGGGGATAGATCACAACCGTGGAACTCGCCTCTTTCTTTTTGTGTGTGGCGTGAGCTGGGAGAGCGTCTTGGGGCTGAGAAGCAGCAGATTAAGATATTGCAGACCAGTGGGTTACCCACATTCTCTGGACAAGAGCGTGAGGGTTCGGTGCCCAGTCAGTCTCACAGGATTTCAGCCCCTTCTGCAGTGAAAGTGTGATTTTATCCATAGTTAGTGTCCCACAGCTAGGATATCCAGCCTTTAAGCACTGGCATTGCCTGTTCTTCCCAGAGTTCCCGAATGACTTGACTGGCTGAAACCAGAGCTACTGTCAATTGTTTACACCGCAAGCACTTGTAGTACCCCTCACCTAGAAATCACAACCCCAGTAGGACCATAGGACCACTCCTGGCTCTCTTGGAATTTGTACACTGAATGTCTCTTCTATCTCTCGAAGAATTTCTTGTTGCTATCTACCCAGTTTGGGTTACAGTGTCAGAACAGGTGTGTAAGCGTAGCTGTGGCCCCGTACTTCCTCCAGTATGAAATGGTGCTCATATTATTCCCTATCACAATCTTGTCTGGGGTATCATACCAATATGTGAGTAGAATGCACTGTGTTTTCCACCTTTAGACAATCCAGACCAACGTGCGCACCTGATCATGAAGCTCCCACCGCTCACTGTCAGTGAGGTCATGTCCCTGCTCTTTTTCCACCCAACACCTTAGTCTGGACTTGTGTCAATTGGCGACGGCCCTTAAATTATGATGTCTAAAGCTGAAATTACATGACTGTCATGGTTCATACCCTTCATTCCATTTTCAACGTTGGTTTTTGACCAATGATTGACCTGGAGATAGCGGAATCTTTCCATCTCTGGGAGGTCATACTGACTGTTAAGGTCTCCAAATTGTTTTATCTGCCTGTTCCCAAACAGCGAGCCCACCTTTGCAAACTAATTCTCACACCAGCACTAGAATCTATGTTTCTCCATCACCAGTTGAAGCATATGTGTGAGAAGGGGGAAGGAAAGGAGGTGAATGCAAGGTGTGTGCTAATTTTTAGCCATTTCACCAATGTGGCTCAGGCGATGAGTAAAGAACACAGCCCCAGCTCCCTTGCGATCTTGTTCTGTTGAAGATGGTTCAAGCTTGACAAAAACGTTCAAAAGTATTTAAATTGTTGCAAATAGTCAGTTTAGTCTCACAGGAACTGCCCACTTGAAGCTCTCTTCTCTTCTTGTCCTTTTCATGTTCTTAATCTTCTTGGATTTCTACAGGTTTCACTGAACAACCCACCCTAGTTCAGACTCCGCAGCACCTGGTCTCCTGGGTTACTCTTCAGAGACATCTGGATGGACTCCTCAAAGCAAGTGCCATAGCTGGTGTATAATTTTATTCCTATAAGTTGTTTCCGGCCACAACAGAGTGCACTCCACAGGATTGTAGTATGGCTGGTTGTATAATGGTTGCTACTCCGATGACCCACAATGGGCCCACCACAATTTATACTACGGTTGTTTGCATAACACTAATTCCTATGGGTGCTACTTGACACTCCTGGGTGGACTCCCCACAGCATACACAACGGCGGGTGGTAACATAGCCATTCTTTTGGATTGCTACATACAGCTCTTAGGAGGACTCTTTAAAGTTAGTAATGAGGGCTGCTTATGTAGTGCCTGTTCCCATGAGTTGCTGCTTTGTCGCTTTTAGATAGACCCCTACACCAGATTGTTTACTGTGACTGGCTGTACATTGCCAATTCTGAGAAGAGCCCCTTCCTCAGAGTATATACTATGGCTGGGTCCATCATTTCCATCTTCATGGGTTGTTCTTCTGCACTACTGGGTTGATTCCCTCTCCAACCACAGCATAAACCACAGCTAGCTATGCAATGCCCACTCACACAGACTGTTCCTCTTCGATCTCTCTTTGGACTGTGTTATAGACAGTGGTCGATGGGGAGCGTCATACACAGAAGAGGCTTAAACTTTATGACAGACCACGCATAGATGATAGGTCTCAGTGTGCTTGCATGGGGGCATATATTCTCACACTTGGGTATGCAAAGCTTCACACCTACAGACACTGGTTGAGCTTTCTCCGCCATACACGCACCACACAAAGACGCCCTCCACACAAGTCACAAAACACGCACACACACACTCTCTCTCTCTCTCTCTCTACCCATCCACACATCCACACATCTGCTCTAATGCTTGAGCGTCCTATTGGTCACGCCTTTTAGCTTCAGTCTCTTGCCTAAGTATAGCGTACTAACAGGCAGGGTGAACTTTTTATTACGTTAGCGAAATCTTGTATAATCTCCGTTTTTCACATTACACGTATATTGCATATTTCCACCCCCCTTTCCCGATTATGCATTTTGCATAATTTTTATCACCAGAAGGTTGTTCTAATAAAAAAATGCCTTTCAGGAACTGTGAAACTGTCGAGTACCACAGTTGCTAGATGTTTTCTTCCCCAACCTCGCTGGTATCTTGTTTGACTTTTGTGTGCGAGGTATCCCCTCGTACAATTTAAACTCATATGGTTGACATAATGGCTCTCATAATTTTCACGATAAATGCGCGTATTTCGCAAGGATAAACGTTTCACAATTTTGCCCATGCATACATGCTACCCGTCTACAAACGTGCAGCGGCGCCTCATCAGGGGTATGAAGGCTAGATAAATGCTGCTATAATTCAATACTATTCTAACCAAGCCTCCACCATGAATCTTGAAAATGAAACATGGAGACGAGTCTTTTGCGAAGCATCTTCGTGTTCATTTCCATTCTGCAGAGCTGTTTTTAGGTCTCGGCTAGCGTAGGCTGCGATTGTTTTAGCTCGATATCAACTTTGTCATAGAAACCACTCCAAATTCTCTGAAAGACATTAAATTCACCTTAGGGTATCTATTCTCACTCTAATAATGTAAATACCAAACTATGATTCTGCTTCCTGTCAAAAAAATCTGCTTGCAGACGCCGATTTTCACATCACTTCCTACCTTCTGGCAGTTTTGTTCTGTGTTAAACTGTTATATATATATGAAGGACATTTCTAGATTACATGGCATTTTTCATGTTACTCTGATAGCTGAATGCTGCGCGAGACAACCGACAGACATAAAATGTTTAAATACAAAACAGATCATTATTGTTTTTTAGGAATGTGCTCATCTCGGATGTGCACGAGTATATAAAACACGCCCGTTTTACTATCAAGCACTTGAACTTTCTACGCTGCCTATTTATTAACTATCAAACTTTATGACAGACTTTTGTTTTGAGATTCCCTCCATTTGCAAATATTACTCTCAAGAGGAACATTCTCAAATGAGAAATGTTCCGGTAAGCTAATTAAGTGTAAGATGTTTAAGTTTGGTAAAACTACACAACACAAACAATCCTTAGGTTAAAAGTAGGAATAACAAGCATTTGCAATGCAATCGGTCTCGCCTTTGGGACCCTATCTGTATTTAGCTATTAGGCACATTAGCTTGGGTGCTGAAACATCTACGGTTCTTTAAAATGGAGGGAAAGTAAGCACCAAACTGCACAACACGCCAGGTATGGGAACACATGGAGAGAAATATTGCCTTTCAGTGGGAAATGGTATAGTTCAAAGCTCTGTTTTTAATATAAATTCAGGGCCTTCGTTTGTCATATCACTGAAAATACAAGATTTGAAAAAAATATTATTGTCTACGGTGCTCGTGTAAGACTTTCTATTGACTGGAATCTAGAGAATGCTAAAGTGGTTCTGGTATTTTACTGACCTCTTCTGGTCGTTTTCTATCAAGAAAGTTAAGTAGAGGCAGTTGCCAGAAAAAGAAAAAAAAGACTGTCAGCAGAAAGCAATTCTGGTATTTTACTGACCTCTACGGGTCGTTTTCTATCAAGACAGTTAAATAGAGGCAGTTGAACAGAAAAAAAAGTCTCTAAGCAGAAGCAGACAAGTCCTAGGGCTGATCTCCAGAGCCTACAAGTACATTCACATATAAGTATATACTAAAGTATAAACAAGGGGTCTCGAATGTTCGACCTAAAAATGAAAGCCCACGCCCTTAAAAACCATCAAGAGCACTGCTCACTATTCCCATGGAAAATACAATTGAAAACTTTTGCTTACAATTTCTCAAAGTTTATGGTCTTTAGAATGAAACCCCCCCAAAAGGAAAAAGCAGAATGCACAATATACACTTGAAAGCAATCTGCCTTGTAGCATACAGTTCAAATAAAATTTCAACAAATAGTTTCATGCAGCATGCGCCTCCCTGTCTTTAATGTACTACTGAATACAATTCAGTGAAAATAAGTGTGTAGTACAGACCATATCTGCGAAACTGGTAATGGACAAAAAGAAATACACTTGCAGACATTACTTTGGACAACTAGAAAGCCACAAACTCGAAGGCCATTGTAATTTCAGCTTTTGTTGCAGTGTACTCAAGTGTTATCAAAAGAATAAACTGATCAAAGCACATAATTGATGCAACTTTCAGCCCTTCCAGTCATGAAGGATCCTGCTAACTTTCACAACACCATCAGTTCACAGGGCTCCTACGCTTCAAACTCAAACCACAATTCTGCTTGTGAGGGTTTCCATGATTTCCATAGTTCTCCAAAGGCTTGCATGCATTGAAAGTTAAATAGCGCCATACGGTCACCAAGGAGATCCTTAAGGCGGAGCTTGTTATGTATTGGTGGCCGTGGAAGTGCCATTCATGTCCTAGAAAGCATAAACAAGTAATGCATTAGGATGTAACCCGTCAGCTGGCCCAGATTATTCGACAGGGAAATGCAATCACAACATCAGGCAGCATTAGTCTACCATGAGCCAGTAAAAGCCTACAGGGCACATGCTGTCTGACTGCTACACAAGAAGCAAGGCGCCAAGTTAGGGACCACGCCCACTGTAAGTGCACCTCATCTCATTAACCTTCCACACGCCACTGTGCACTGAGCAGCTTATAAAGAGCTGGTGACTCTTCTTTCCCCCCACACTAAAAAACTGGTCCTACTTGAACTTTTCAATGCGATAATTTGATTTATTGACTAGCTGAATAAGTATTGGCATAGCTTATTGGTCTCACCTTTGGAACTTATTAGCAATTCTGAACAGCATTGGCAAAAAGCAATGCTTTTTGCTGATGCTGTTGGGCATCACCCCAAAAAAAAGGCACAATAAAGCAGCCGCTCTTGATTGTTGCATCATTTTCTAGATGTGCGCGTGCATCATCACTTATGTGTGTGCCTACTAAATGGAGTGAGCACCATTTTTTAAAAATTTTGTGTTCATTGATCTAAAATGGTTGGTGTCACTCAGATAAGTCAATTTAAAAAGCGGTTTTGTGCAGAGCCAGCAGAAATGTATTGGCTTTTCAAAACATATATTGAAAAAAGAGCAGAAGAGGCATTAAGAAAACGGATGAGCAGATATTGGGCAGTGGGTTTGCGAAGAGTAACGATGAGTGGGAAGGGGGCACAAAAGCAACACATTGGACTTGTAGAGAAGAACAAGCGGGAGACAGCAACAGGGAAAGTGGCAAGAAGTAAACTAGAGAAAGAGCGAGCAGCCATGAGAGACCGTCAAAAACATATTGTGGGGATTGGTATTTTTTAGTGGAATGGAGAGAAATACAAGAGGGAGAGAGCTGGAAAACACATGCACTCTGATGGGGTGCTTACCCAACAAGCACTGGCGTTGCCAATAGGTCTCGCAGTAGGAAAGTTGGAGCTATTACAATTGCAAATAACAATGCCTTTTATTTTTGTTTTCATTTTAAATACATAAAGGGCTTTGTCATTTACAAAACCAATAGTTCCAACTTTCCTACTGCGAGACCTATTGGCGGTGGTGGATGCGGTGGATGTGGATGTGGTGGATGTGGTGGTGGATGTGGTGGTGATGGTGGATGTGGTGATGGTGGATGTGGTGGTGGTGATGGTGGATGTGGTGGTGGATGCGGTGGTGGTGGTGGATGCAGTGGTGGTGGTGGATGGGGTGGTGGTGGTGGATGGGGTGGTGGTGGTGGATGGGGTGGTGGTGGTGGATGGGGTGGTGGTGGTGGATGGGGTGGTGGTGGTGGATGGGGTGGTGGTGGTGGATGGGGTGGTGGATGTAGTGGTGGTGGGTGTGGTCACTCACACACACACATATAGATGTGGTGGTGGTGGATCTGGGGGATACGGTGGTGGTGGATGCGGTGGTGGATGTGGTGGTGGTGGTGGTTGATGTGGTGGTGGTTGATGTGGTGGTGGTTGATGTGGTGGTGGTGGATGTGGTGGTGGTGGTGGATGCGGTGGTGGTGGTGGTGGTGGATGCGGTGGTGGTGGAAGTGGTGGTGGATGTGTTGGATGTGGTGGTGGATGTGGTGGGTGTGGTGGTGGATGTGGTGGTGGTGGATGCGGTGGATGTGGATGTGGTGGATGTGGTAGTGGATGTGGCGGTGGATGTCATGGTGGATGTGGAGGTGATGGTGGATGTGGTGGTGGATGTGGTGGTGATGGTGGATGTGGTGGTGGATGCGGTGGTGGTGGTGGATGCAGTGGTGGTGGTGGATGTGGTGGTGGTGGTGGATGGGGTGGTGGTGGTGGATGGGGTGGTGGTGGTGGATGGGGTGGTGGTGGTGGATGGGGTGGTGGTGGTGGATGGGATGGTGGTGGTGGATGGGGTGGTGGTGGATGGGGGGGTGGTGGTGGTGGATGGGGGGTGGTGGTGGTGGATGGGGTGATGGATGTAGTGGTGGTGGGTGTGGTGGATGTGGTGGTGGTGGGTGTGGTGGGTGTGGTGGATGTGGGTGTGGTGGATGTGGTGGTGGATGTGGTGGTGGATGTGGCTGTGGCTGTGGATGTGGCTGTGGATGTGGCGGTGGATGTGGTGGTGGATGTGGTGGTGGATGTGGAGGTGAATTTGGAGGTGGTGGTGGATGTGGTGGTGTTGGTGGATGTGGCGGTGGATGTGGTGGTGGATGTGGTGGTGGTGGATGCGGTGGATGTGGTGATGGTGGATGTGGTGGTGATGGTGGATGTGGTGGTGGTGGTGGATGCAGTGGTGGTGGTGCAGGGGGTGCCTCTGGCCCAGGGCGGCTGATGAGGCAGGCGCTGGCCGAGTGCCTGGGGACCCTCATCCTCGGGGTGAGTGCAGGGGGCGCCTCTGGCCCAGGGCGGCTGATGAGGCAGACGCTGGCCGAGTGCCTAAGGACCCTCATCCTCGTAGCGAGGATGCAGGGGGCCCTTCTGGTCCAGGGTCGGGGCAGGAGCTGAGGCAGCAAAGGTGCCGAGCCCCCGCTGGATCTCCAACAATCAGCACGCACCAAGTCAGTTACTTAGTATAGCTCCTTAGGTTCAGCGCCTGTTGCAAAACGCTAATTGTAACAGCAGGTGGTTCATCTACGGCGAATCGACTCGACCCTGCCTCACTCGCTGCCTTTCAAAGAACTGAATAATCTTAATAGTATCTGCTCTTCAGTATACAGTGCTTCTTCCTGTTGTATTAGTTCTAGCGCATCGAAGTGGTGTTCAAACCGCGATCGGCGCTATGCTGAATGAGATGCGTTATGTGCCAGTGGCGTAACCGAAATGTAACACGCATCACTCTGCTAAACCTAAACAAGGATGGACTCTGAAGCGGCTCTGTTGTCTAACCGCAGTCTAACGCTGTTTAGAAGAACTGGAAATCTTCGGCAACTGCGTAGTCAGGATCTTCACATGACGCTCGCTAAACATGAAAGCAGAGTCACCAACTAGCCGAGCATATAGGCATTGCTGTGGGTGATTGGGGAGGGGGTGGAAACTGCAGGTCATTGGGAGAAGGCAGTGATTAGCATGGCCTCCTGTTAATCAAGTTTGCGGAGGAGGAATGGTGGGAGGGAACACGGCCGGGGGGTGTTGTTAATTTTGAAAGCGGGCGCCCGTGTTCTTAATCTGAAAGCGGCACCGCTGTTGTTAATCTGAAAGCGGGCACCGTGCTCAAGTGTAAAGCGTGGCGCTCGGGGGTGGGATAGGGAGGAGGGGCTGCAACCAACAGGCTCCATTGTTCACATGCTTTGATAGATTTCGGTGAACCAGGCATTACAAAAGAAATGCGCAGCCGCCATACTCTATCCTGAAGCATGCCTCAAGTTTTAACAAGAAGTCAGCGGCAGAGAAAGCGTTCGCTTTTACTTCCGCTTAATAAAACAAGCGTTAAGAGCGGCCGGCCGGGAAACTGAAAGTACGGCCGGCCAGCCATGATTCAATTAGGGGAGGAGAAGCCGCAGAGCGCACGCTGGGCGAAGCCCTTTGATGTGCTGTGCGGCCGTGAATGCGCGTGCTTGTTTGTTCACGTGAACTCTAAGAAAACCGCAGCGCAAGAAGCCCTTGGTTTGACGAGGATTTCGAGCACTTGAATTCTCGCTCCCTCAATGCGCTTGCGCGCATTGTAGGTCACGAGACCTAAAAAGAAAAAAGTAGTTCACTAAAACTGAGCAGTGGAAAGACACATGTCAACTAGCCAAGAGCACGGTAAAGAGGATATACTCCCAAGGGCGGAACAAAGAAAAGAATGACTAGAAAAGCCCTCAAATAAGAAGCAAGCAAATGAGACTGACAATGAAGGAAGCAAATGAGACTGGCAAAGCAAGCGAATGAGACTGCCAAAACAACCAACCTATGGTAAGCAATGGATGAACTGTAAGTGAGTGTAATTTGTTGGTAAGCCCACAATAGGATTTTCGCAACTAGATAGCTTGAGTTGTTTGGTAGAATCAACCTAAAAAGGTATGCAGCACACTGCTACCAAAAAAAAGCATCCTAGCGCTTTTTGGGTCTACACAGACCATATCATATGGTAAAGTTTGAAAGAGTAAATATGTTTTTAGCAATTTCCTAATGGCGAACAAATTCTCAGTCAAATCAAGGCATAAAGGCATAGCTGAAGTCAAGGTAAAATGATAAGCAGGCTCGCCAAATGAGGGTCAGTTGAGATTCCGCACCCGCTGAACAATCACCGAAGCACTTATCACCAGCAAGCAAGACTATGGAAATGCCGTTTATGTCACAATACCTGCCCAAATCACCAAGCTGCTTATGACCGTTCAGAATGTAGCAGCTAGACTCACACTCAACCTCCCTCCATACACCCACAGCTCTCCCACCCTAGAGACCTCCACTTTCTCCCCATTCACAAATATGATATTTTCAAATTACTCCCACACACATACAAAGTACAACACAATTTAGCTCCCACCTACCTGAAAACCTGCATTAGCTTATAAGTACACTTAACCTAACAAAACAGTGAAGCAGCCCAAATTTGGAGGAAGACACTCATTTTACTCTAATTTTTCTTACAATAAGTAAACATTATAAAACAAATTAGAATTGCATTTTGCTTCTTTTCACAGTATTGCCGTTTTGGAGTATTGTAACATAGTTTAGCAGCAAATTTTCTACTGGCTGAGATTGAACAGAGGCAGGCATATATACATAGGTCACTTCGTCGCCACTATGTAGTCTGGCCATTTGTTATTCTCTGCAGGAAGGATCCCTCATTGAGAGTTCCATGTCCCTGTATTACCAGGCCCTTAAACGCTCTGGACCTTTATGGAAAGGCACGGCTTCATGTATGCCTTTTCGAAACAACCACTCCACTCTCCGCTATTGATATCAATAATAGAAGACATTTTCAGTGCACTATAAATAACAGGCGGCAACCATGGTTAGTCTTACCAATGCAGTGCAAAAACATACAATTGGAAGGTGTAAATATTTGTTTATCAAAAGACATTCATTTTAAACTGCACAAGGTATGCCAGAGTTGGCCTTGGGCGGGTGCGTCAACATGTTTCTCATAGTGCAAGGGGGGTCTTTCCTCATTGATGTTAGTTAGCTCGATGAGTTGAGTGCTCACTGCCAGGAGCTGTATTTAACCCTTTCGGTGCTGGTGACGGAACCGCTCCGTCACCAGCGTCGGTTGAGCTGTGCTGGTGACGGAGCGGTTCCGTCATGGCCCGCTCAGCTCGATAGAACGCTCATGCGCGGCACGAATTCCGCGCCTGCGCAGAGCGTTCTATTGAGCGGGGCGGGCCGTGACGGAACCGCTCCGTCACGAGCACAGCTCAACCGACGCTCGTGACGGAGCGGCTCCATCACGAGCATGCGAGCGCCGCGCGGCCGCCCAAATTCTTTAGCACTGCGGCGGAATAGCCGCCGCAGTGACGGTGTTAACTGGTAGGAAACGAGGACAACAAGTAACAACAAACAGTAGAAAAAGCAGGAGCGGTTTATTTAGTTGAATCGTAAGGTCTTGGCATCTTTCGTGATATTTGGCTCCAATCGATTCCTTGATTGTACATGTATTTGTGTTATTTAATGTAATTATTTTGGTAATGGGGTCTCACACGTCGGTGAAAAGATGTACTGTAATGTTTAAAACGATGACTACTCCTAGATGTTACCAGGTAGGATGTATCAATTCGTACCCAAGATAACGGTTTTCAAATAATATTCCTTGAAGGTAATAAAGTCTTAATCTGTCCCAGCCACAGGTGAAGAGCGTTCTAAGCTATACCTGCCTGAACAGGAAGAGCTCAGACACCTGCTCTAGCTTTCCTGACTCCAGGTCCTACTGCTTAAAGAAGTAGGCGAACCCTGGTGCTCTGGCAGGTCGATAAGGCAGGGCTCCTGCATGGAGAAAGAAAGTAGGGCACATCATATTTACCATGCATTTATCTATAGCTTCACGTAAGTTACTGAAATACAAGGAAGATAAGGGGAGAAAGATGGCGGCAGAGCCTACGCTACTTGATGCACTCATTCAATTAATCATTTGTAAAGCGCACTACATACCTGCAAGGGTCTCAAGGCGCTGGGGGGGGGGGGCGCTATTGATCGAACAGCCAGGTCTTGAGTATCTTCCGGAAGGTCAGCAGGTCTTAGGTCTGTTGTAGTCTCAGTGGGAGGGTGTTCCATGTCTTGGCGGCGAGGTGGGAGAAGGATCTCCCAACAGTGGTTGTTCTACGGATGCGCGGGACAGTGGCGGGTGAGAGGTCGGCAGAGCATAGCTGGCAGTTGGGGATGTAGAAGGAGAGCAGTCTGTTGAGGTAGGATGTGCCGGTCTTGTGGAGTGCCTTGTGTGCGTGGGTGAGGAGCTTGAAGGATATCCTCTTGTTGACGGGGAGCCAGTGCAGGTTTCTCAGGTTGGGGGTGATGTGGCCGTGGCGTGGTACGGTGAGGATCAGTCGTGCTAAGGCGTTTTGGATGTATTGTAGTATTTTGATGAGCTTGGTTGGGGCTCCCGCATAGAGGGCGTTTCCGTAGTCGAGTCAGCTGCTGACGAGGGCCTGGGTGACTGTCTTTCTTGTATCTGTCGAGATCTTGCGGAGCATGCGGAGGGTGTTGAAGCAGGAGGAGGAGACGGCGTTGACTTGCTTGGTCATTGAGAGCGTTGAGTCGAGGATGATTCCCAGGCTGCGTGCGTGGTCGGTGGGTGTCAGGGCTGCCCCCAGTGCCGTCGGCCACCAGGAGTCGTCCCAGGCTGAAGGGATGGAGCAGAGGATGAGGACCTCCGTCTTGTCAGAGTACAGCTTCAAACGGCTGGTCTTCATCCAGTCAGCGACGGCCTTCATTTCTTCGTGGAGGTTGGCTTTGGCGGTGATGGGGTCCTTAATAAGGGAGAGGATCAGCTGAGTGTCGTCGGTGTAGGAGATTATGTTGAGGCCGTGCTGTCGGGCTACGTGAATGAATGAATTGAGCTTTTATATAGCGCAACTGTCACCCTACGGGTATCCTGGCGCTCAGACTTGGAACAATCATCCTACACGCAACCAAAGCAACCGTAGAGGCAGTGTTAAAGGTCAGTTCTAGGGAAGAGCCAAGTTTTCAGGCTCTTTCTGAATTCCGTCAGCGAGTTGGCCTGTCTAGTGTTCTGTGGCAGTCCATTCCATAGTTGGGCAGCTTCCACGCTAAAGGCCCTCCCCCCCATCCTGGAGCGCCTAAATCTAGTAGTCGTCAACAGGCCTGTACTAGAAGATCGTAGCTGCTTTTTTGGATTATACCACGTAAATTTCTCACGTAACGGAATAGGACCCAAATTGTGCGCAGCTCTAAATACAATGCAGAGTGATTTAAAATGCACCCTTTCCCTGATGGGCAACCAGTGAAGTTCTCTCAAGGCCAACGCTGTTGAGGACCTACGTTGTTTATTCAGCACCATCTTTGCCGCCATAGACTGGACTCTCTGCAACCCCTGAAAGATGTATTGCGGCGCTCCCAAATACAGGGAGTTTCAGTAGTCCAGCCTACTCGGCACTATATTCCTCACTAACAAGGCACGCATATCTTTAGGGAGTAGTGGAAGGATCTGGCGTAGCATACGCAACAGGGATAGACACACCCTCACAGTCTTATTAGCCTGTGATTCCATTTGAAGGTTGCTGTCCACCCAAACTCCCAAGTTTCGCACCGTTTTAGCTGGAGTGAGAGGTTCCTCTTCAGGTGTAAGCCTGAACTCCGGGAGTAGCTGCTGGAACAATCTGGCCGTGGGGCAGTAAACCACCCCTGTCTTCCCACCATTGAATTGTAGAGAATTGCTCCATCCAGCCGTCTGCTGCATACACTCCTGGAAGAGGTCCATCGACACTGCTTGTCTCCCTTCAAGGGAGAACACCAGTTGAGTGTCGTCGGCATAGTTGACCAAGTCAATGCCGAAGGATTTAATTATAGGAAACAGAGGCTGAAGGTAGATGTTAAACAGGACAGGGCTGATCGCAGAGCCCTGCGGTACCCCATATTGCACTAAAGACTTGCTAGAGGTGAAAGGTGCCAAATTAACCATCTGCTGTCTTCCTGATAGGTAAGATCTCAGCCATTTCAAAGCCTGACCTGACACCCCTATACTCTCCAGCCTTTCCAACAGTATTACATGGCTCACCGTATCGAATGCGGCCGACATATCGAGTAACACCAAAATGGTGTCACTCCCACTGTCGGCTCGCATCCGCAGATTGTCCAGTGCGGTCGCCAAGACGGTCTCTGTGCCATGACCTGGACGGAATCCAAATTGGTCCTTGTCCAACAAATGGTTGTCCTCCAGATAGCAAGAGGGCTTTTGCTGACTACTTTCTCCAGGATTTTGATTGGATAGGGCAGGAGAGAAATAGGTCTAAAATGTGCAGATGTATTGGGGTCCAATGATGGTTTTTTTTAACAGGGGCGTAACTACTGCTAACTTCCATGCCTCTGGAACAACTCCCACTTCCAGAGATTGACTGCAGATCTGTTGTAGCCAGGGGAACGTTCCATGGCCGACAGTTTTCCAGATTTTATGTGGAAGAGGATCAAGTGGGGAGCCAGAGGAAACACTGTTAGCCAAAATTTCAAAAGAATCAGCAGTGAAAGCAGGAAAGATGTCCAGAGAGGTATTTGTCCGGACCACTTCCATTAGTCCCCGAACAGAGTTATCCGAAACACTGCTGTTATTAGGGTCAAGGTCTCCAACAATTTTCCCAATTTTATCTTTAAAATGAGCAGCAATCTCCTCGCAAAGTTCTTGCGAGGCGGCTACCTTCTTGCTTGTGCCTAGCGGGCATGAGAGTTCCTTGACAATTTGAAACAAAACCTTTGTACTGTTGGGGGCTTGTAGAATAGAATTAGCATAGAAGTTAGATTTAGACAGGGCAATAGCCTTTTTATAATTGGCTAATACCAGCTTCAAAGCTATCTTATCTGATGCGGAGTAGGTCTTCCTCCATTTCCTCTCTGCTTTTTTACAGGTCAAGCGTAGTGATCTTAATTCCTCACTGTACCAGGGGGCTGAGATTTTCTTCCTAATTTTTATGCTCTTTAAAGGAATTATGGTGTCTAAACAGTCAGTTATATAGCTGCAGAAAGCTTCATAATTCTTCTCTACCGTAATGGAAGGGGAGAAAAGAGTTATTTTAGTAAAAGGCTGTAGATTATCCCTGTTCAGTTTAGTCCACTCTCTGCCCCTTCTGTATGTAACAGAACAGGTATTATCGCTCCTAAGGTTGGGGGATTTGATCCTAAAGTGGATCAGATGATGATCAGTCCAGGCTTGAGGCCATACCTCCGTCACCTCTGTTTCGGTTTCCTGAGCGAACAGAAGATCCAGCATATGCCCCCCTAAATGAGTGGGTTGCTGAACCAGTTGGTGTAGGTTAAGGTTACGACAGGAGCTTACCAGGTCTCGTAGATGGCTGCCCAGACTGCCATTATCCCATAGGTTAAAATCACCCATTATAACCATTCTAGAGTGGGTTAGACTCAGATTGGTGATTGTATCTAAGAGTGCAGGGAAGTGTGTGTCCTGTCCCGGGGGTCTATAGCAGATCATTCCAGAGAGCAGCCTACCTTTTGCCTCTTGCACAGAAAAACCGAGGATTTCTATTCCTTTAACTTCATCTATCTCTAGCGGCGCAAAATTCCAATCCTCTTTAAAAATAACCCCAACCCCTCCTCCCCTCCCAACTAGCCTGGGTTTATGAAAGACTTTATATCCCTCTGGACATGCAAACCCCATTTCTACAGAGGAATCAGGGCTAGTCCAAGTCTCCGTTAGAAAGAGGGCATCTAGATTCTTGTCTTCAATCAAGCAGCAAACTTCAAGATGATGCTTGACTAGGGATCTGCAGTTGATCATCCCACAGTTCAGATGGTTTTTGGCCTGACCTATTTCTGAGGGAAGCTGGATGTGCCCTCCACTTACTTTCTTACCTATTTCCAATAGCTGTTCTCTGGAATATTTTGTCCATCCCAAATCTGTGGAAAATCGAGCAGCATGGCTGGCGCTGGCCGTGTTCGTGGCGCGGACGGGCGCAGACGGGCTTGCCTCTGGCGCGCCATCGGCGCGCCCGCTGCACGCGTACGCTGCGCGCTTGCATAGCCCAATCCTAAATAGGCGGTCGCTAAGCAGCCAGCCAGTGGAGCGTGAGGGAAATGGCACTACTAGAATGCAGAATGCAGTTCAGTCCCACACCCAATATGGCGCCGGTAGTCACTCGGGAGCCTGGAGGGGTTCGAATCCCGCTAAAACAGCAGGTGAGTTTGTTAAATTTTATAGTGCAAGTGAGGGAAAGTAAAAAAGTCAGAGGACCACAGTGACTTGAATCTGATTTAAAAAACGGCTGTAATTCGCCCGTTTTCGCCGATAACTTGCCGCAGCGCGGGTCAGCGTGGTAACAATGATTCCAGTCTTGAATCTTGCGCCCCTGCTGAGCCCAATCCTAAATAGGCGGTCGCTAAGCAGCCAGCCAGTGGAGCGTGAGGGAAATGGCACTACTAGAATGCAGAATGCAGTTCAGCCCCACATCCAAAATATGGCGCCGGTAGTCACTCGGGAGCCTGGAGGGGTTCGAATCCCGCTAAAACAGCAGGTGAATTTGTTAAATTTTATAGTGCAAGTGAGGGGAAGTAAAAAAGTCACGTGTCTGAGCGGGGCCATGTAAATGTTGAACAGCGTCGGGCTGAGGGAGGATCCCTGGGTACGCCGCAGATGGTCTCGGAGGCTTTGGAACGGAATGGGGGAGGCGGACGCTCTGGGTCCTGCTGGAGAGGAAGGAGGTGGTCCAATCCAGAGCCTTGTCTCGGATCCCTGCGGCGTGGAGGCGTGCGCGTAGTGTACGGTGGCAGACTGTGTCCAAGGCGGCAGAGAGGTCTAGGAGGATGAGTGCTGCGGTCTCGCCGTTGTCCAGCAGGGTCCTGAAGTCGTCGGTGGCGGCGATGAGGGCAGTATCTGTGCTGTGGTTGCTGGTGAACCCTGCCTGGGAAGGGTCCAGAATTTTGTTTTCTTCAAGGTATCAGGTTAGCTTTCTGTTGACGGTTTTCTCAAGGACTTTGGCTGGGAAGGGGAGCAGAGATATGGGCCGGGAGTTCTTGAGGTCTCTTGGGTCTGCCTTAGGTTTTTTGAGTAGGGCGTTGATCTCGGCGTGTATCCAGATCTCTGGGTAGGTCGTGGTCTCGAGGGAGAGATTGATGATGTTGCGCAGGTGGGGTGCGATGGAGCTGCTTGCTCTGTTGAAGACGTGGTGCAGGAATGGGTCGGACGGAGAGCGGGGGAGGATTGTGCGCATGGTCTTGATGGTGTCATCGATGCTCATGATGGCCCAGGCTAGCAGGGGGTCATGGTCGATGGTGTGCAGAGGGTCTGTTGTGTTGCTGTCTGTTGGGGTTGTCTGGGTGTTGAAGCTGCTGTGGATGTCTGCTATCTTGCGGTGAAAGAAGGTGGCGAGGGAGTGGCACAGGGCTTGCGACGGCATGATGCCGTTGGTGTTGGAGCTGGGGTTGGAGAATTCCTACACGATGTTGAAGAGCTTCTTGCTATTGTGTGCGTTGTTGTCAAGGCAGTCTTTGAAGGAGGTCCTCTTGGCCGCCCTGATGAGGTGGTGGTGGTTGCGGAAGGCGTTCTTGTGTGCTGCGTGGCTGTTCGGAGTTTGGTCACTGTGCCATTTCTGCTCTAGTTTCCGGCAGCCTTGCTCTAGGGTTTTGGCGCAGTCCTCGATTCAGCATCTGAGGCTGTGGGCAGCGTCGTCAGTGTTGGAGGGTTCGGTGGGTGAGCTGAGAGCGAGGTTTGCGTTTAGTTGGTCTTCCGTGATTTTGCTCCAGCAGCAGTGGGGGATCTGTTGGGTGTGGTGGTGTGTGGTGGGTTTCTGGAAGGCGAACTGGATGCAACGGTGGTCGGTCCAGAGGAGTTTGGTGGTGTGCCTGACTGAGACGGGCAGGCTTGAGGAGAAGACTGGGTCGAGCGTGTGGCCAGCGGAGTGGGTGGGCGTAGTGACGAGTTGCTTCAGTCCGAGGTTGGCGAGGTTATCGATCAGGGTTGTGCAGTTGTTGTCGTTGTTGTTTTCAAGGTGAAAGTTCAGGTCTCCAAGGAGGATGTAGTGGGTGGAGGTCAGGGCATGCGTGCTGATCAAGTCGGCGATGGAGTTGCTGATCTGGGGGCAGGGTCTGGGGGGTCGGTAGAGGAGGGTGCCTCTGAGGGTGGAGTTAGGGTCTGTGTGGATCTGGAAATGCATGTGTTCAGCTGTGCTGAGCACGTCGTCGGTGCTAGTCGAGACCCTGATGCTGTTCTTGTGGACGAAGGCGATTCCTTTTCAGACTCCGTTAGTGTGGTCTTTGTGGGTGATCTTGTAGCCGTCTGGGATGGCTATGGTGATGTCGGGTGCGGAGGAGTTGTTAAACCACGTCTCTGTCAGGAAGGCGACGTCCGGGATGTTGTGTCAAGCAGGTCCCAGAGCTCGAGGCATGCTTGCATGGGGAGCGGGTGTTCAGTAGTATGCATCGAAGGTGGTTGGGGTCTCTCTTGGCGGTTGGTTTGTCGGCTCTGAGGCTGGTGTAGCTGCAGTTCCGGCAGGTGAAGGGGCTGTGTATGCGTTTCGGGCGGCCTTAAAGCAGATGTGGCTCCGTCCGGAGTTGAGAGCGTGCAGATTGCTGGCGTCGTAATCAATCAATCATGCCATTTGTATAGCGCACTACTCACCCAGGAGGGTCTCAAGGCGCTTGGGGGGAGGGGTATGCTACTGCTCGAACAGCCAGGTCTTGAGTTGTTTCCTGAAGGCGAGATGGTCCTGGGTCAGCCGAAGGTGGATGGGGAGGGAGTTCCAAGTCTTGGCAGCCAGGTAAGAGAAGGATCTTCCTCCGGCAGTGGCTCTTCGGATGCGTGGTACGGCTGCGAGGGCGAGGCTGGTGGACCGTAGCTGGCGGGTGGGAGTGTAGAAAGTCAGGCGGTCGTTGAGGTACTTGGGGCCCAGGTCGTGGAGAGACTTGTGTGCGTGGGGCGGTTGTCGTGGCGGGTGCGGGGGCCAGGGGTTCTGGCGCTGGGCACTGATGCCGGTTTCCAACCGGGACGAAGCTGGACCTTCTGTTACCATGCGAAAGTTGGAGTTTGTATAGCAGCCTAACATGCATTTAAATTACTGCTTTTGGAACCTCAACAGTGCTTTATCTACGGACTGCCTACTTGCAGCTTTTAGATGCTATGCATCAGATTGGCTGCTGCACTGTGCGCTTGTCTCCCGCCAGCAGTGCCAGAAGGGTAGACTACTCCCAGAGCTTCAGAGCCTTTCTTTGTGCTTAGGCAGGGGACTGGATGTGAAGACGCTGTCTCCTGACGACGGGCCTGAACTGAGGGCGGATGGTTTTAAGAAAGTGGACAATCAAGGGCTGGGCCAAACTGCTGAGCCGAGCAGCTGCCGAGGGTATGCGGTCTGCGGGAGTGGTCCAGAAGAGGCTTGCTCATGGCTGGGCTGCAAACATGGTTTCTGTGGTGGAAATTCCAAATAGATCTTTACTGGCCCTGCCACTGATCATTCTCCTCCTTCGTTGTCTTCCTGTTACTTGACTTTTAGCCCCTGTGTGTCTCCGTAGCACTGAATAGTTGATTGAGATATCAACACAATTAACTCATGTAGGTCACCCAGCCGACACACCTTTCACACTAAACCTGTCAGGTTTCTCTTTTTTCTTGCATGGGCAAGAGAGACTGAACTGTGGAGGCAGACTGAGGTGGGGGAAAAGCAAGTGAATGGGGAATTAAAAGAAATTAGAGTGAGTGAGGCATAAAGCCAAGAACTTTCGAATGTCGCCTAAAGTGGCTAACCAAACTCCGAAAATGCCTCCAGTAACTCGCAAATGAAAGTCTCAAGGGACGACCAAGCAGCTAAAAAGGGAAATGTTTGTGAGTCTGGACACAAACTATTGAGCACTGCCATGATTTTTAAGCTACAATTATCACTGCTAACAAAAGCCAACAACTTCTATCCCCTCACCATCTCGATTAGGTCTGACGGTGGTTCCACTAGCAAACAATATCCGGTCAGAACCAAAGATCATCTTTACTAAATCCCTTGGCCCTCCAGCTTCTTAAATAGTTGCTTACAATTGTGAACCCCAAGAAAATTCATCTACAAATAGCAAGATGTTTTAAACGATCCGTAATTCAGTGCTTAATTTGAGCCTGTGGTTGCCAGTGGGGCCCACAGCACTTATTTTTGGGGAACAACTTTTATTTTCCAGCATCAGACATTTCATGAGGGTAAAAGAGGGAAAAACACACAAAGCATAAAGACGGAGGAATAGTAAAGAAGAAAATCTGCCACAAAGGAAGAAAGCAAGAACCTGCAAGAGTGAGGTGAAGGGACAATGAGTGTCTGGTAGTAGGTTGGATTTGGGACTACTAGCCTTGGTATCTGGTGCACAGACTTTAATTGTACTGGACACGGGCTTCTGAGAAGAGGCTTGGCACTGGCACTCCATCTTTTACAAATTAAGCACTGCCCGAGATGTTTCAAGAACTCCTGTCCATGAACCTTATGCATATCCCATCAATCCCAGAGAATCGGGTGCTTGGTAGTTTGCAAGATTCAACTAAAGGGGATTCACAAGAAGAGAGTAAGAGCCCTACTGCCAATAATCAATTAAACATAGGTGTCATCTCAACTGAGACAAAACAGAGTACAGTCTGTGAAAGAAATACTCTGATAAGATAATCAAGATAACTTGAACAATCAAGAATGTCGAGATGTATTATCAAAAAATAAGCAGTTTTCAGCAACGAAATTCCCTCAATATCCAGCGCATAAGAGATATGCCTACCAGGAAAATGTAGATACATCAACTCACTCTATGTAAACTCAACAAAAAGGAAAATGAGCACTTCGGAACAATTGGAAGTGTATTTTACCATAAAAATTACTTCTGTCAGAAATCAGGCCCTTACCCAAACCCAAAGACATTTTGCTTGTAAGACAACTAGCAGGCCAGGCCGGACAAGAGCTTCGTAGAAGCATTAGATAGAAGACACAGCATTAAACAAGCTGTTGACTCCGTCCTTGCTACAAACCAATTCGATCTAAAGAAGTATATGCAGCACAGGGATCAGGAAGAACTACTGGATGTGGATGTTAATAGTGCCCCTCAGTTAAAAATGACAAGCAGACTTCTAACATCTCCATAGCACCAAACACTACAATTAATACTTTCAATCAAAATGGTTCATTGTTCAAAGAAGGGGAGCTAACGGTGCTCTAAAACCATTATAAAACCTCAATAGGGAGAATACAATTATAATCAAAAGCTCTACCACATCGAAGGTAGCAAGGGAAATTATCAAATCAAAAAAACTGTTGCAAAACCCTCCAGGAGAATTCGCAGATGAAACCTTCTCTGAGGGTGGTTCTGAGGCAGAAATCTACAAGAAGCATCATTGTGAATCTTACTGACTACTCCACTGACTTGAGACTCTGCAGCACCGGGGCTAAAACCTCACCAGCAGCTTTTCAGAGATGGACCTTCGGAAAATCTCAAGAGCATGGACAATTCATCGACCATATAAGAGATGCTTAAACTAATCAAGACATTCATGCAGCGACATCAAAAGAAAACACGTAGTTATATTTGAAATTGTATTGCTGAATGTTTGAGAGACTGAGGACAGACTTTATGAAACTGAGCACATTGCATCACAGGTATGGGTAACCAAATGAGCAGGAACTCCAGGGACGGGCCACACGCTTAGAAGAAGGTAAACAGGATATGGGAGGGCGGTGAGTTAGCTTTCAGAGAGCACGAGGGTGGAGGAATAGAGAAATGGACACAAAATCAGCAAAAAAATATGTATTTGATAATATATATCTACTGTGTAATAACAAGCTTAATTCAATTAAATTAGATATTGACTTGAAATGAGAAAGGCAAATGGCACAGTGTGATGAAGTAACTCCAAGTATTGTCATCCAATAATCCTTAGTCTGAAGAAGATCCATCTTTCTAAAGAAAAATGAGCAAAGCTGCAGGGCTCTTTGATTGTCAAACATTACATTTTCTCTCGCTGCAAGGCTTCAGACTGGGGGAGAAGAATGGGGGTGAAAGGGTAGTAATAGCAGTTCTTAAGATTGATAGACCGTAAAATCCAAGGCATATGAGCAGTAACTTCAATCAAAGTAGGGCCTAAATCGGTAACCATCTGCTTCATCTATGAAGCAAACATTGACAATGCAAGATTTTTCTAAGAGATTGCAACAGAACTAGCAAATTGGGGATTTCTACTATTTGTGCATGGGTTTTACTGAATATTAGAAACTGTTATGGACACTTCAAACCCCGCTCATACGGGAAGGATGAAAAATTAGAAGGCAAATATTAGGGATACAATGACTATATAAAGGATGGTAGATAGGTGGGAGAGGCAGCACTTGCAGGAAAGGCAATACACATTCTTCTTTAGTCCTCAAAAACAATACTCTAGGATAGAAATGGTTCTAGCATCTTATGAAACTGCCACGCTCCTTAAACTTCAATATATCCTATAGTCAAAATCTAGGTCTAGATCATGCAACTGTCCAGCTTAGAGCTCATTGGCCAGACAGAACAATTTACCATTGAAATGGGCATTTCCTAGACTCCTATTACAGAGGAAAGAGTTCACTTTGTATTTAGAATCTTTAATTGAAGAGAGTATAGACCAAGAGACAACGGGTTAATACTTATTAGTATTGACTTCTTAAAAGAATACATTCGGGACTCGCAAAAGAATTTCAATCTAAATTGAATACGATTGAAAGAGAGGAAGAACATAATGTAAGATGCAAATGTAACACAAGGCCCTAGTAACACTTTAAATCTAGATCTTCAAATGAGAAACACAGTAATCATATGCACCAGAAACTATGTTTAATCAGGTGAAAAGACTTACAGAACACACTAAACGCTTTGGAGTAGATTTTGCTATAAAGCCAGAGTGAGATGATGTAGTCCCTTCAATGTAGGGGCGATGAGCTTGAACTTTCTTTGACTGCTGATTATTTAGGCCACTGCAGAAGAACAGCTCTGAATGATGTCAACAAGCACTTTGGGACACACCAGCGGGTAGAATGTTGCCTTCTTTAATGCATGCAGTAAGTTCACAGGAAGGAGGGGGGGGGCTGACTTTGCAAAATAATGCAAGCTGAACCCCTCCTGTTTGTGTTTTTTCCCCCTTGCTATTGAGCTTGATTAATAGATAAGGGTCAGTGACAAAGCTTTGGAACTTACCAGAGGATGACCAGTTGGGGGAAAACAATATCAATTCATATTGTTGAGACCAGAGGCGCAACTAGAGCCAAATTTCGGGGGGGGGGGGGGGGGGGTAAGAAAAAATTTCGGGGGGGGGCTGAACCTTTAATCAGTAGGCAGAGTGGAGCTGCAGGGGCTCTTAGAAGGGGTGAAACAACTGCAAGGCCTAATTAACATTCAAATGGTATTTTAAAGACCTGTGAAACGTTCGGGTGCTGCTCTGTGTGTGCCCGGGATCTGTCTCATCCCGGGCTGCCACACACGACGGGGGGGGGGGGGCTGAAGCCCGGTGAGTCCAATGGGTGTTGGGCGCCTGGTTGAGACACACCTGGATTATTGGCCAGACGGTTCCTCTGCTAATGCAGAGAACTTCAATCCTTAGTTTTTATTTTATTTTTGTAGTTTTGTATAATGCAGACAACTCGGGGGCTTTGAAGCGTTTTACGAATACAGAACAAAGTTGCAAGGATTTAACAGATATTTACTAAAGATTTATGGAATAACTGAACCCACAGATATCATCACTAAAACGTAAGATTACAGGAATAATCATACAAAAGAGACACAGATTCAGATTGCAATAGATCACTTTAAAGTACTGCAGGAATAATGAAAACCTAGAAAATAAACACCAACTGCACAGGATCACCTTAGAATCATAAACCAAGTAAAGAGACTGCAGTAGTTTATATTTTAAGGAAGCCTACGAAATATTTAAAATACTGGCGTTTCCGCTCCGGTAACCCTAAAAAAGGGCCACACTGGAGTAATTTGTAAGGAACATTCAGGAGGTGTTCGGAGGACTGAAGCCACCAGGAGTTTTTGTTCATTCGAGGAAAGGGCTTCAGGGCCGTCTCGAGGAATATATACATTCCAGGGATGCATCAGAAGGGGCCTGTGGTATGTCCGGGTTGTGTGCTGCTCCAAAGCCGTGTCCCAACTTGCCACAAAAAGACACTGGTGTCCTAGGTCTCATATGAAACAGTTCCTTCTTGCGAATGTATCTAATCTTCCCTTACATGACACCTGTCAGCAGATTCCCAGAGGACCCCACGTCGAAAACCGCGCTGCCTAACTACCACGAACGCCCCCCCCCCACTCCTAGCGCGTCATCACTGCCTGAATGACACAGCCCACTCTGATGAAGAGACCATGCATCCGGTGGTTGTCATTCCATCCGACAAATGCAACAATTTCAACGCTCAACCTCCTAAGAAATATGTTTGTGATCCAGCTAGCTAGATAAAGAGATGTCAAGTTTCAGCAGACCCGCACGTTTCTAAGAGAATATTAAAAGATAACAATCTGCTCCAGGAATCAATGTGTGAGCTTAAAATATCAATGCAAACAAGTACAGTTTCAAAAAATGATTCTCATACCAATAATACGATTTTGCGCAAACCTTTTGAATGTAAAATATTATTTTCAGTGCAATGAGCATAAGTAATCATTCCAACGGCCAGTGCTTCGTTTGTGCCAGTGGAGGGCACTGGAACTCGTTTTTGGAGTCGGACTTATTTTTCGTGCTCCTTCTGCAGCCCAGAGAAAAGGTCAGAAGGTGAGACAGAGGGAGAGGGGACAGGAAACCCTCGACAGAGGAACGCACGGCTGAAAAAGAATGTGCAGGCGTGCGATAAGGCGACGGGCAGTGGAGGGTGGTTAAAGAAAGAGAGGCACGGAGTGGAAACAAAACCAAGCAGCCTTGGCATTCAGCGTGGGGTGGGCTTCTAAGAAAACCGACAGCATTGACACTTGCTTCGCTGCCTGAAGCAGCATCCGAACTGGGAAACACCGCGTTAACAGTACACCGACACCTCTAAATTTGATTCTAAAATTATCACCGGGCCGTCGGATGGGAGAATTGAACATTAGACCTGGAAACAAAAAGCAAAAAGACGCCACGAGACTGACAGCTCGCGCCGTGTCGCAGTTCTTTATTTAGACGCTGAAAAGGTGCGGCGGAGGCTGCGCGCTATCCGAAAAATGCGCCGACGCTGGAGTGTAAACCTCGGCTATTCTTGCACGGCCCGTTTCCTTCCCCGGAAGCAAATCCGTGAGAGAGGCCGAGACTCACAAGGAAGGGGTAAAGGGCTTCCTGCTGCCTAGAAATCTGCCCATGGTTCGTCTAGGTGGGCATCCGACGTGCTTGCCTCGGAAGCACTCCACAGGACAGGAAGTTGCTCATCAGCTAATGCGTCACGAAGCGGCGAAGGAGCTGTGCGATAGCAGAAAGGAAGATGTAAGCCAACAATTGAGGTGTGTCTTCCTTCTACCGTCCCCTGTCAGCCGTGGTGACTCAGGCAGCAGCTTTAGGCAAAAGCCTCATGCCAGGAAATCGGCAGCGAGTTCACCAATGTACGGGGAAAACAAAACGACTGAGGAAGAGGTCTCCTTTAGCAGAATCCCCTTCCATTCGATTACTTATCAACAGCTATTTACAGTAGATCAACAAAATACAGACCATGAGGTAAGGAACATCAGAGCAAGCACTACCCGTTTCCCCTTGTTGTCAATCCCAAAAAAGGTCTCCCACCATGACCTCCCAGCAACATAACAGCACAATGAGTGAAACACTTTATTCGATTAATTACAATCATTACAATATTAAACATTCGACATGAATAAATACAGTAAGAATGGTATTCCGTTGAGTTTTTGAGTACAATAAAAATGGTTTTCCATTAATTTGGCATTTCTCTCTTAAATACATGAATCATGATCGTCATCCGGCTGAAATGTTAAATGGTCCTGGCTGTTCGACAACAGCTCAACAGTGTGTAGAATGAACGGTCATATTTTTCCTACATACTAACATGTGTAGCCCTGCTACGGAGATCATCAATGCCTGTATGCTGAAGAGGTCATCTGAAAGGCTGTTTGTTTTGCTGTCCTGCCCGAAGTAGGGCTAATAGACCGGTCTGTTTTTAAGGCCGCGATGTGGTGCGGGAGGAATGTGCTTCTGCGAAGAGTAGAGCTTATGCAGGGCTGGTGCTAATACTTGAGTAGGGATAGGGGCTTATGTTGAGTACTGGAACAGCAATTGTGGGTAATTGCCTTGCTGTCACACTACCTTGGTGATTCCCTGGTGCCTAGCTCAGTGGTTTAGCCAGTGGTGGATAAGTTGCGGGAAGGGGGCGTCACCACTGCCCTTGGGAGGAGCAGATGTGTTTTAGCTGACGGTTTTGTATTGGCAGAACAGGTGCCTCCCTTAAAGCCCTGTCAACTTCCTGGAAATACTTTACTGTTCGAGAGATTGCTCGCGGGTCTCTGGAGTTTGGGCAGGCTGGTATGGCTGTATCCAGAAAGGCCGAAACCAACAAGGGTGGAGGCTTAACGTGACCTTGCAGAGGCTGATGGGGTGATTACATCCCCCTTTGGGTGGCCACACAACCTACTATTATTATTATTATTATTATTATTAAATGAAATTTGTAAAGCGCACTGACACCATGGGTTTCCTGGCGCTATAGGACAGAGGTGATACACTGACTGGGGATTATGCACGGTTAGCAGAGTGGGGGGAAGAGGAAGGTTTTGAGCAGCTTCCTAAAGTGGAGGAGGGAGCTGCTGGATTTGATGATCAGGGGGAGAGAGTTCCAGAACTTCGGGGCCAAGAGGGCAAACCTTCGTCCACCGAATTTGTTGGTTCTGGTTTTGGGTACAACCAGCGCCTGAAGATGGGCAGAGTGTAGATTGCGAATTGGGCGGTAGGGAGTGATAAGGGAGGTCAGGAAGGCGGGGCTGGTGCAGTGGAGAGCTTTGAATGCGAGGCAGCCCAGTTTGAAGGCCACCATCTGTTCTATAGGTAGCCAGTGCAGTTTATGCATCAGAGGTTTGGCCGATTGCCATTTTGGAGATTTAAAGATGATGCGAGCTGCCTGGTTCTGGACTATCTGAAGGCGGTGGAGAAGTGTTTTTGGGAGTCCGTGATAGATGCAATTGGAAAAGTCCAAGCGGGAGAGCACAAGACAAATGATTACTTGGATCAAGGCAGGAGGAGGAAGCAAGTGGCTGATCTTCCGGATCTTTCTGAGTTGGAAGGAGCAGGATGAGATCACGGAGCTAACGTGGGGTTGGAGGGAGAGTTTGGCGTCAATGATCACGCCGAGGCTCTTTACAGAGCTACAGTTGGCTTCTCTTTCTGTCTTTAGCCATGGGGCCGCATGTGTGTGTGAAGGGAGGATTCCAAGGCAGTGTTTCAGGAAGTTGCTTTTAATCCTACAGCTGAAAGCCTCACCCAGGTATTGCTGCAGCTTTAATGAGGTGTAACTGTTTAGCACCAAGCGTTAGCATGCTTCTCAAGTGTTGCCTGATCTTCTAGGGATGATAACCGTTTTGATGCCTTATTGATGGCTTTTTTTTAAACTTCCAGAATGAGCGAAGTGGTCCACAGTTGTGCCAGTCCTAGTGAGGCAATTGATCTTTTAAGATAGTTTCTGGCCACTGAGTGTGATTTGTTAGTTAATTCTAGCCAAACATAGTAGTTTATGGTGTTCTCGTTGGCAGACTAGAACCTGTAGCATATGTTGATGAAAGCTGTATTCCTGTCAACTACCTGTTTGAAGAGTACCAATTCTAGACTGATTTGAGCAAGTGAAGTGTGTCTGGGGAGCTCCAAAATGTCCTTGTAAATTCTTACAATGGTGTAGTCCAAGTTTTTGAGCCCCTACCCCGTAGGGCTTCGCTTCTTTATGCCAGGGTGGTCACCACCTTTGCCCTTGCTGTTTGTAAGATGGAGCTGTAAAGCAGCCCGTTCAGCTTTCTGGATAAAGCCCTTAGCCCTGCTGCCATTGGAGGCCCTATTCTTTTTATCACCTTGATCTGGAGCTTGAAGCTCCCCTTGTCAGATATGAAACTGAGGCATTTATATTTGCTGACTTCATTCATCTTGGCAGATCCTAGAAACCAGTAGAGTTTGCCTGTCGTTTTTCTTGAACAGTTCATGATTTTGGTTTTGCTTGATGTTAATAGTCAAGCAGTTTGTAGTCAAGTATGTTTGAGTGGTATTCAGGAGTTGTTGCAGCCAGACCTTTGTCCAGCTGATTAGCATCAGGTCGTCGGCGTAGAGGAGGTTTGAAAGAAGGATGGAGCCAAGCTCCAGGCGTGGGAGTTAATGGAGGTCAGGACTGGAGGAAGGGCGAACAGAAATATATTGAAGAGGATGGGGGTCAAAACACACCCTTGTTTGAGTGCACAGGATGTTTGGATAGCCCTTGAAAAATTGGCTCCACTGCTCACCTCAAATCTGAGCTAGGTGTTACGATTGCTCTCAAGAGCTCTGGTGGTACTGATCACTCTTCTAGTTTGCTCCAGAGCCTGGTTTGATTGACACATTCGAAGACGTCTGTATAATCGATAAAGCAGGGGTAAAGGGGCAGCTTGGCGGCTATAGAGGAATCAAACAGTAGTGACAGCACCATGATGTTAGACATGGTCCCACGTTTTTTTTGTTGCAAACCCCAACTGATTGTTCAGGATAAAGAGTTTTTGTTGGCCCAATCGAGAAGCTACTCCAGCAGGATGCCTACATAATACTTTGCCTCGTTGTCAATAAGGGCTATCAGCCTATAGTTCTCACCTTTTGATTTATCGCCTCTCTTGAAGATGGCCGTTATGATGAACCCTTTCCAGGATGCTGGTATTTTGCTGCTAGAACATGGTTAAAAAAGGGGACCATGTACCCTGCCCCTTTTGCCGGGCTGATCTTATAGATATCATGAGGAATCCCATTCGGGCCGGGGGCTCCTGTGGTTCTGCCTTTGATCATCTGCCATTGGACTGCAGCTTCATCATTGTTTTGCACATCTGCTGTGTGAATGGAGGTGGCGGTTGACATGCCGGGCCCGTAGTCGACCAGAGAGTTTCTTTTGCAGGAGCAAAAGTACATAGTGGGGTGGAATGTCGCCTTGGTAGCATCCAGAGAGGGGCCTGAGGTCTGGATGTTCAATGTTGCCAAGCAAATTAAGGAAATGTGAGACCCTCCTCCCTGGCTTGATTGTTGCTAGTGTTGGGATGTCCCATTGACACTCCTGTGCCTCAATGATTTTGTTCTTTGGTGAGTGGTCTAGCAAGTACGTGATGAAGTCACCAGTTACAATGATCATGGTATTCAGGTGGGCTTTTTTAGAGTCTCTGCGTGGTCTTTGTGACTAGGTGGCACATAAATGTTTATTAGAGTCAGTGTGGTGACTGTGCACCCCAACCCCAGCTTCCATTGATAAGTGCAGAATTTGGAAGTTGGTCGAGTCAGTTTCCTGCATCTTGCTGCTGGCTTTGATTGTAGTTGACAGGTAAGTTGAAAGCCCCCCACCTCCCTTGCTGCAGCTGAATTTTGCCTCCTTGGTTTACAGAACTGAATCGTGCGAGAAGCCCAGAATTGTGACTGGTTCCTGAGCCCATGTCTTCTGAAGGGTGATCACCGTGAAGGATTGGAATACGTTTTGAGGATCCTGGTCAGCAAGCTGATTGCCAGGCCATGTACGTTCCAGGAGCAGAGTCGGATAGTGGGTGTTTCAGGGTCTATGGTGTCCGCTTGTCCTACCTTTATTCGTATTGCAGTCTGAGGTATGTTTAGTGACCTTGCGATCTATCCACAGTCATATGTTGGGATCCTTCCCCTATGATGGGTCTCAGAGTGGAGGTGGGGGCTGAATCTATGGAGTTTTCCATGTTCAATGGAGTTGGGCCTTGAGCGTTTATTAGGAATGAGTAGGGCTGCGTGGTGGCCACAGTTTCCCTTTCTCCGCACCTTGAGCCTTCTTCAATGAGTGCGGGTACCCAGGTTCTTGACATGTTTCCACAATTGTGCCTCAAGCCAGAAAATGTTTGCTTTCGCACTTCACCTTGTTGGCCATGTCCAATGAGCCACAGGTGGCCTTTGTCGAATCTCCCTGGGAACAGTCCAACCCAAACTGCCAAACCATGCCTTCCCTGGACCCGAAACAAGCTTCCTAGGACCGGTTTCTGTCATTACAGCCGTCTTCAGCCAGGCTTGCTTGAATCCAGTGGCAAAGTGAGCAAGGGACTCCCGTCTGAGCATACCCTGCCAACTTATGGCGAACAAAGCGGTTCAAAAGGGGGTGGTGATGGACGGAGCATCTGAACCAATTAAACACTCACACCCAGTCAACAGATCTGGGTATAATCATCACCGTTCTTTAGCCCACTCTGCCACCCCAGTTCAGACATGGCCACATGCAAATCAGTCTGACCCTGTGCCTCATGGGAACAGTCAAGCCCTAACTGCCAAGCCATGCCATCCCTGGACCGGAAACAAGCTTCCTAGGACCGGTTTCTGGCATTACAGCCGTCTTCAGCCAGGCTTGCTTGAATCCAGTGGCAAAGTGAGCAAGGGACTCGCGTCTGAGCATACCCTGCCAACTAACCAGCGGCATGGCCTCTTGACCTTCTATGTCAGGCCCGCTGTGTGTGAGGATGGTTTATCCTGAATTGTGCAATCCATAACACCACAATAGTCCGCTTACACTATATCCACCTGCTTTTCCTCGCTGCTGCACTATTGTGCGCGCCAGTGTTAACACATGCCTCACTGAACCTCCACTGCACCATCTACTGGTCGCCTCACATCACAAACCCAAGACCTAGATACTCACAATTCAGAGAGGCCGCAATGGATGAATGTGACCAAGGAATGCATTTAGGGGTCAGATTTACTGTCCAAAAAGCAAACATAACCAAGTCATCAGATATGGTCAAATTCTTTTGTGTGCCCCATGAAGACACAGTATACGGCCTCCACACGGACGACAGAAACACTACCAGCTTCCTTTTAATACTGAGAACAGCTACAGTATGATTATAACGAATACAACCCAGGCAGCAGCAGTGCAAGTTTTCCTCACCCACAATCAAAAGTTACAGCATATAAAGCAGCGATGCAAGCTTCTTCGCTCACAGCAGAGGTACAACAGACAGCAGCCTGCAAACTTACATCACAGACAGAAAAGAGGAAATATACCTTGCACATAGAGAACAGCGAAAACACATACGAAGCAATCCAATCTTGTTTCACATATAGGGAACATGTACTACAGAAACAGCTTGCAACTACTTGCAAATATTCACTAAAATATTCAAGAGGATGTTTAATTTTTACAAATCTGGAAACACTTTGAGGACTGTCACAGATCATGTTAATGTAGGAAGGGTTTTTTACCGGCACAGGAAAAATAACAGAATAGTGTTTTGGATGCGAATGGTAAAAGGAATGCCCAGCAACCCACCTTCAGTACACAGACAGTTTACAATACACGTATTCAGTAGTAGAAAGCAGGTAATACATCCTAATGGCAGATAATAGAATTCAAAAAGGTACCGGCAAAGCCAATAGTCTGGCCATGACATATGTGACAGTTCTTTTTTTTAAATTACAAGCATACATCAGAATAAGCGAAACAAATTAACATCCCACCACCTACACGTGGCATCAGAAGTAAAAAAAAAAAAAAAATACCAGTCATGTTGCTCAATACTGGGCAGATTTTCGTAGAAAACATAGAGAAAACCTTTTTCGTTTCAATGCACATCATGGTAAAATATCCTTACCGGTACAAAGAAAAGGCATTAATTAGTGTATCCTGAAGATATGGCTTATATACACAGAATGACTAAAAAATAAAATAAGGAATGGCAAGAAAAAAAGCACCAGTAAAGTATTGAGTGCTTGTGGCGTACAGTATTTTCTCACCAGCCCTCGCATTGAACCTCACTTCTATTTAGGCAGATAGGCTACACGTGATTAGGAAAATGTCATAAAGCTGGGAAGAATCAACCTGTGAATGACAGTTGAACAGGCCAATGCATAAAGAGGACTTATCCAAAGTACATCTGTGTATGTAGTTTTTATATTGTGTTTTTTTTAACTACACAAGTCAACTTTTAAAGCTCTCTCTAGACCAGACCTAAAAATGGAGAGTGAGATCTACCCATTATAGTAACCACTATATGCACAATGAAGGATACATGTTTACTATGGGTCTCAGTTCCCTTTTCTGGAAAAAATCCGGTGCCCTTGAAGTGGCAGAAGACATGGACACTAATGGCGACTTCCACAACAGTTTGGCTTCAGTAACATGACAGCTACAACACGGCCTTTACTATGGCCACAGAGGTAGTTGCGTTTTCCTTTTGCTGCTTAACATAAAGCACTTAAAAGCATGCTGAAAGCTCCCTTGTCTTTTCCCACAAAATTAGCGTAGCTCTGAACTACAGAGACAACGCTAACAGGTCAGTGATGCACTCACACTGGCCCAAAAAACATCTAATACAGTGGCAAGGAAAACAAAGACACAAGAATAGAGGGATTGGACACAGGGACAAAAAAAGAATCTGACTCTACAACTGGGAAGGTAAGGACATTGAGAAACTCTCTCTTTTGGGACAGGAAAAACATGTATGCAGGGGCAGTTAAGTTCATAGGCCAGACTGAGCATAAAGCAGCTGTACAAAAGGAGAAAACAACATTGATACAGGAAAGGCACAAACACAGAAACAGAGAACAGATTAACACTTTTACATCTAGACGTATCAAGCAAGACAGAGAACCTACCACCTTTTTAACATATATATTATATAGAACATTTCTCAAGGCCATACAAGTGCAATAGTCATTGTAGAAGGTACAGAAGTACATAATACATTTCAGTATTGTGTACAAGTAATATGGTTTATTCATGCAGCTTGATACAACTCATACACAGAGGATGCTTGTACATAACAGCCCTCGCCACACTAGCACAGGAAAAGCCATAACCGTAAGATAATAGCATTAAGAGCGCTGCTTAGGGTAACTGCATTTGAACAATGCTAATGAAACAGGGCATCTTGAACTAGGAGGGTGGGAGGTATGTGCAGTTTACACAGCCATGAAAAGAATTTGCAGGGCCCAGGACCGCTGTCAGGATGGTTGATGTGTTATGCGGGTGTTGCTATAGCAAATAATAGTAGACCAGTGTTGCTCTACATGTTCTATTAGCAGAGGAAGTAGGTAAAATAAAAGGAAAAACAGGGAACGTCATATGGGATGCGAAACACGACTTTTCTGGAAGGTTACACGTGCAGGGACATTGAAGAAAGCAGCACTCTCACCCACCATGATAGTCACTACAGGGTGGAATTAACACGACACAACAATAATGAGTGCGATGGAAGTCTATTAAGAGCATTTACGGAGGAAGGGTGTCATCCATAGTGAGGGAACAAAAATTCTCAATAGGTTCATCCCAACAAAGCAAGAGTGGGTATTTCTGAGGCCTTTAGCCTCCTCCGGGCGGAGGACAGTGCCTTGAGCATCCGACCAGGACGTGACCACTCAGAGTGATGTGACCACAGACAGTGGTGCTGTAGCCTTCCAGAGGCAGGTAATGGATCTGAAAGATAGCGTGAGAGCCAAGTCACAGAAGCGGGGCATAGCCTTATGTCTTTTGGGACGTATGAAAAGTCCCTGGGAAGTTATATGCCATCTACATAGGTTGTTGTGGCCTGACTGTTTCTGCAAGTGATCTGTAGCTTCAGCCCAAAAGTGTGAAAACGCAAGGTAGGCCCTAAGCATGCGCTATATGTATATCAGCACCAAGCACCTGACAACAAAGGTGGCAGGATTTTGCACCTGGGAAGTACTTGTTGATCTTCTGAGGGGTTAGGTAGACCCCATGTAATATGTAGAGCTGTATGAACTCTGGGTGAGTTTTTCTAGACACAGGAGAGGGACAAGCAATGGCTCGCTCCATGTCTGTGTCATTGAACTCCCTACCAAGATCAGTCTCCCATCTGTTCCATAGTTGGACCATGTGTCTTTAGCACTTCAACAGCCACTTAATGAGGGGACGCCCAGTGCCGATAGTGTAAAGTGATTGCGGTAGTTCATAAGTAGATCGCTCCGCAGCCACTACATGCCAGCTGTGGCGTGGAGTGTGCAGTAGTACATTATAAGTCAGAAAGTAGCCCTGAGCATGATGTTCTACGAAATCATCAAAGAGAAACAGATTACCATCACAAAAGAGATTACCTATTGTCTCTATGCCTAGATCATGCCATTGCTCGAGGTTGTTGAGCACAGGTGTGGTACCAAAAGAAAACAAGCCAAGGAGAATGATGTCTGCGGCATAGGGGAGGACATGCCTTGTGACATGTAAGGATCTCCTGTAACATAAGTGTGGGACATGTATAAGAATTGGGGAGTGGCATACACTGCGGCCCACAGGGCGAAAGCACCGGAGTAGATCAGCAATAGCCCACTGTACCAGCACAGTTATAATGTGGAAGAGGTGGAAGAGGTGTGGCGCCGCGGCCAGGGCGACTGACTCCGGAAGCTGAGGATCACGGTTCGATCCCTGGCACCGGCGGCAGATTAGCCCAGCACCATGTGACTCTGGGCAATAGCTTGCTTAATCTTCCCGACGGCCCCCAGCGCCTAGAGACCCTAACGGGTGATTGTGCTCTTTACAAATGTGGATTATTATTATTATTATTATTAATGTCATCTAGGCATATGCCCTCAAACTATCGACAGAGCCACTAGAGGTCAGAGGCAAGGTAATAAGTGCTCGAGGGCCACCCTGGCCAGGAGGATGCAGAAGTTTCACCCGTGCAACCCTTCATTAGTCTTGCACCATATTAGTTCATTTAATAGAGCTTCAAGGGAACGGAGGACTGTTGTGTTTCAATATAAGGGCAGGTTGGCAAAATAAAGGATGCAAAGATGCATGAGCATATTCAAGAGGGCAATCCAGCCAATTACTTATAGATGGAAGATTCGCCAGAATGCCACTTGCTCTCTGAGCCTAACAACAAAACTGGGTCCTGGCTCTCACTCAGCAAGGCTGAGCCATTAAGATTATGGAACAAAACAGTTGCCAATGCTGGGACTAACTCCTCATTAATTTGTGAAATGATCTCATGAACAAAAACATGAAATACAGCTTTAAAGATTGCTATTTATTTATACGCAAAACTTTTTTTTAAACCTTCATTTGTTTTTTCGAACAGCGTTATCAATTGTGCATTTCAATGAAAAAGTGGAAATAAACACTACAATGAGAACAAATATTTACAATTACAGTACTTTTATGCCATAAATCGATACATTTGGCCAATCTCACATTCATATCACATTCACACCACATCCATCCTACAAATCCAAAACAAAAAGAAGTTCCTTGCCACTTTTAAATTATATGTTATCACATTTGAAGCAACACAATCCTTTTCAAGTTTCAGTAAATGAGAGAAAAGTTGTTTTCTTATTTCTAAAGTTGGCTTCTAGATGGCAAGGGAACAGGTCGGTCGACGCGTTTCGAACCACTATTGTTTACGGGTTCTCCTCAGGACCAAAAACTCTCTACAACCAAAACAACAAGTTTTAAACTCCCTATATTAAAAGACCTTAGGCCTATGGTCTAGCACAACTCCCTCCATACGACGCTTCCCTACCTTCAGTAATCCACATCAATTAGGGATCCTTGTATGTCACACTCATACGTCACATATAACAAATCACTGGAAAGGGAAAGAAACAGAACATTCAAGAATAAACATAACACATTCTTTCGCACTCAACAGCTTCTCGTGTGCTTTGAGACGCTTACCGTGTGATGTGCGATAAATCGTGGCAATGGTGTCACTCGTAATATGCTGTATCCAGGCAGACTCAATAGATGTCATCCACTTCTAAAAGCAAAAATTGTCACTCGTTCAATGTCCAACTCGTAAACAATTGGCTTGCTAACTTGCTCACTACAAAGGAGCTTACCCCGTGTTGAAGTAATCGGGTGTGTGAGTTAATCCGCAGCCTCCGCTGTTTCACCCGCGGGTATTCGATAATACTACAAGACAGCCCCAAAAACGGCGGGCATTAGTATTCAGACCTGCTTAAAAGAGTTCATCGTTTGCTGTCGTATGTTGAGCAATTGGTCTCACCTGTTGATGGGAAATATCTTCTTCAAAGTCACGGCGTGTGCATCCCTCACATTCGAGTGTCGGCGTTCGAATGGCGTTGTTGTGTTGAACGGGACTATTACTTCCTACTTAGTCACGTGCTTTACGCCCGGAATTATGGGTCTTGTAGTCTTCTTTAGGAATGGATGTGGATCTACAAGTGCATGAGTCCGCGGGGGGCTCCATATTAGAATATATTCTCCAGAAACACGCTATCTACGGGTGCTTCTGATTGTGACCGATACATCCATAGGCATGATTTAAGTGAACCGGCCAGCGTCCACACCAAAACACCCTGCCAAGGCAAAAGTTACAGATGCAAGGTGGAGGGACAGCTGTAATTTTTAACAAAAGTCTTACAGAGGTTTAAACATTTCCGAGAACTCATTTAAACCATCCGTGGCAGTATTAAATTTCATAATGAGGAGAGCCTCTCTTTGGCTCAGGCGTGCCTCAAGGTCTCCTCCGCGAGGATCTTTTTCGATTTTGGATAGAACAGTCCATCTCAACTCATTTTCTTTGTGGTTTTTAGTGATCCAGTGGTTCACAAGTGGTGCATTCACAACCTGTCTTCGTACACGAGATTTGTGTTGTGTAATGCGTTGTCTGATCTCCTGAGTCGTTTTGCCGATATATAAACTCGGGCATGGGCACATAACTCCGTAGACTACATTTCTAGTTTTACAATTAGTAAACACATCGTGTTTCCAATGTATTTCATTGAATGTAAAAATAGAGTTTTCCATGGTTTGGTCGCAACAAGTGCACGTTCCGCATTTGTGGTGGCCAGTTACTGGGGCTTAAAAAAAAGTTTTGCGTATAAATAAATAGCAATCTTTAAAGCTGTATTTCATGTTTTTGTTCATGAGATCATTTCACAAATTATTGAGGAGTTAGTCCCAGCATTGGCAACTGTTTTGTTCCATAAACTTGCTCTCTGAGGGCTGCAATTGCCCATTTTAAATTCCTGTCATGTAGATCGCGTTCAAAATGGTACATGCATATACCTAAGTATTTAAAAGCGTGTTGCTGTCAACAGAGTGGCACCACTCATATGAAGTTGGACTGCAGGAGCTTGAAGATCGAGAGGGGAAGAGGGAATATTCTGCCAACTGACCTGTAAAGCGGATGCTGCATAGAAACGTGAAGCACAAACGCAATATCTCAGCAGTCTGCAGCAGCATCCCTGACATACAGCAACATCATATGTGTACAGTGTGACTACACGTACTCTGTCTCCCAAGGGGATGCCCAATCAACCACCCCGTGACGTAACCGGATGATAATAGGCTCCATTGCCAAGGCAAATAAAGAGTGGTGACACCTCTGCCTGGTTCCGCTGCAAATTGAAACTGGTTCCTTAATGTGGTATCCAACATTAACCCGCCTCCTGGACCGCACATATAGCAATTGTATGAATTTCAGTAGGAGTATACCAAATCCCACCCATTGGAGCAGCTATATGCGGTAGCACTATTCAAGGGAATCAAATGCTTTCTCCAGGTCCATAAGGAGGCACACATATCTGGGGTAAAGTGAAGAGGCAAACTCCATGACACCAGTCTGAGTATAGTCCAAGATATGCTGCGACCCACAGAGAACCCACCACCTTTGTGCCACAATGTATACTGGAAATGGATACTCCGACACCTTTATTGAACCACAAGGCCAATTGATCACCTTCACGCTGGGTTTGGTGGATTGTCACAAGACACCTGTTATGATGCTTTGAAGGTCGGTTTGGGATTTAATTCCCACGGACCCCACTCCGTAAAAAACTAACCATGTGGAAAACAACAGAGAACGTTTTCACATCAAGAACTAGCCGACAATGACTGGCATAAGTGACTGAAATCACATTCATGTAAGTTGAGCTGAAGAACACACAGCCCAACAAACCCTCCCTTGGAAATCCCTCCACTTCAATACCTAAAACAAACAAACAGACAGACACACACACACACACCCCTAACCAACCCCCTCCCACCTCAGATTCCCATCAATGAGGGCTTGAGGTGGGAAAAAATTCACCTTGGAAATTGCACTCTGCACACCATGGCCTATAAAATCACACAGGAGCCAAGGAATTGATGAACAATAAGCTACAGGGCACATAAAATCGTAGAGCATATGCGCACATACAGTGATTAGCGGGTGGGAGAAGGCAGACGAAGGTGAAATCAATGGCATAATGCAGAGAAGACCACAGTAAGATGTGAATAAAGTCTATGGAATGCAACAAGATGTATCATAACTCAAAACAATGTGGAGTAATCCACTTAGACTTCCACATGGAGAAAAAAGCACGCACTGGAAAACAGCCCAAAAAAAACCCATCCATTTAAAGAAGCCATCCAAAAAGGAATGTCTCACAAACCTACATCAAACTGAAAATGTAGCCTAGTAACTTAGTACTACAGAGCTTTAGGTGAGATAATGCTTTTGTTTAGCAGAAATCGGGGTGATTTTAAGTTGAAAAACACAAACGTTTTACTTCGCTCCCAAGGACACAGAACAGGTTCCAAATGGAAATAATTTGTTGCAGAT
Organism: Lissotriton helveticus; assembly: GCF_964261635.1. Taxonomy (NCBI): domain Eukaryota; kingdom Metazoa; phylum Chordata; class Amphibia; order Caudata; family Salamandridae; genus Lissotriton; species Lissotriton helveticus. The sequence goes on from NC_136069.1 coordinate 724,116,851, forward strand.
ATGACGTTTTGAAAAAGCTATTTGGGGCGATTAGAGGATTTGGAACCATGTCAAGCTATTGTTTTGTGGGTCCCTCTAAATAATTTTTTCATTTGTGCTGGAACGGTTTGAGAATCTGTTCTTCCCGATCCCATCTGGATTGGAGTCATTTATAGTGTTGCCACCACACGGAACTCGTGGCCAGGGTGAGATCACTAGAATTCTCTTGGAAAATATGAATTCAATTTGTTATTGCTTTTTTTGTCATGGAAATATTTCTGGGTGGAGAATGATTTTAGACTTTGGGGTGACCAGACACTAAGGCCCGAACTCGTCGGCCCTTGTCTCCTGTGCTATGTGCATGTCACCAGTCTCTTTACTCAATGGGGTTACACCCAGGGACCCCTGCAGCGCACAGGGCCCACCAACCCTTCAGGAGGCCACTAATCAACATAAAGCATATGAAAATGTGTGAGATATTGGAGCCTCGGGGGCCGTTATCACATTCTAGGCCGGCCCATCATTTGGGGGGGGACGGATAACCAAGAGATGGTGGTGGTGGTAAGATATTGCGGTGTTGTTAAGATATTGCCATTATGTTCAGAAACAGAGCAAATCTGTACTATAAATGTGTGATGCAAATACTGGATTGGCTACCAGTTGCGTTACTACAAACCAATAAAAGAGGTTAAAAAAAATGAGAACTAGAACTAATTTTATTCCAATGTTGTTTGAACAAAGGCCTCTCGGAGCCCTAGGGGATTTCAATCCCTTCAGGCTCGGAGACACCTTTGTTTTATTTGTTACAACATTCTGCCCTCTGGTGGCAGAATGTTCTAATAGCCTTATAGCCCTTCATAGCTGGGCTATATGGCTATTAAAGTCCCCCACCCTTGTTGCTACAGCGGGCTATAAGGCTATATAAGTCACCCCCACAGCAGACCTACCATGTCCTACGGCAGGGTGCTACATATTAAAGAATAGGGCATGTATCTTTAAATGCCCTAAAAGAAAAAAAAAAAATGTTTTTTTACTGCAGAAACGTTAATAACCCCTTTGGCGAGTACAGAGTTACACGCTGACAACTCAGCTGGGCTAACTTCTGACTGGGACTACTGAAGTTGATACTTCAAGGTATCAAAATGACCGCTGCAATAAACCTGGTTTGATGCCAAAGTCAAATGTAATGTAACTTTTAAAAAATGCAACTTGTAGAAAATTGAATGTGCGTAATCAAGAGAGAGAGAGGACCAGATAGCTAGTCCTTATCCCCGGGGTTATATATGATTTTAATCAAAAAGAGACTAGCTCATAATTTAATAAATAAGTAAAGAGACTCAAGTATGTTTCGTCATGGGGTGAGAACACCTGGTGAGTGTGTTCAGAAAGCTCTCACCCACCAACCTAGTTGGTGGCATGCTTCATCATCGGGCCCAACCAGTGACACCTAGCGTGTCCCGGGTGTGCTTCGACGCCTGATTACAGCGGAGCAGGTATATTGCTGAGTGTGCAGTGAAGGGTGTTATGAAAGTGATGTTTAAAACGGCTAGGCGGGGGTCCCAGTACCTGAGGGTAAATTAGACTTTAATACCTGGGCCTCCGTCAGCGGTTAAAAATAAGGCTGTTGGATGTTAGAGGTGAGTTACGACCTCCCACATCCGGTGGGTCAACATGTTTCAGCCAGTGCCTTATGTATATGCTGGCTTTCTTCAAGACCTATGTTAAAAAGTGGGTGCAATTAAACTAGTGGGTGTGTGGTTCAGACTATGTGTCTACACGCCCTAAGGTGTTTATCTATGTGTGAGAGGGGGGATTCCCTTCTCAACACGCTAGTTTTAGCAAGTTTTGGCCTCAAGGTTGAGAGGTGGCAGGGGGTTGGCCAGCATTTCTGGGCAGCGCCTGCTCTGGACCTGTAGTGCCTGTAGTGCCTCCTTCGCTTACCGGTATGCGAGGAGGCACTACAGGTCCAGACGTCCAGCGACAGCGGGCCTCCTTCTTGGCGGTCAAACGGAAGTTACGGACACTGCAGCTGCCCTATGCCATGTTGTTCCCGGCCAGATTGAGAGTTACTGCTGAGGGGGACACGCAATTTTTCATCACACTGCAAGCGGCTTGGGACCGGATAGAAACCAGGAGAGAGACTGGTGGAGGCGCCTCACCTGCGACCTCGCCTCGACGACGCTCCACCGAAGTGTCGCAGACGTGACGACCTGGCTCCCCTGCTGGATGGCAACAAGAACGGAACAAGGCGGTGTTGGCGGTGGCGGCCATCAGCCAGGGAGACGTCAGCCCCTCCAGTAATACTTCGGATCACTCCAAGACTGAGTCCTGGCTCCAGCAGTGCCCATGGTTTATCGGAGGCGGACTTACCGATAGTCACTCCGCAAACTGCAGATGGAATATTTGGTTGATGGGACTGTATGGACATTGACGACCCTTCTGTAAGGTACTGGGGAGCGTGATGAGTCTTGACCACCGGTACTGGGGGCGGGAGGCAGTTGGTTACGGATACTTGATAATGCTATATATGGGGAGGGTCCTACTGACTGGATCTGAACTTTTGGGAGGGGGGGGCATTCCGGACCTTTTTGAATTGACGTTCCATTTAGCCTGACCTGACCTAATCGATCTGCGCTTTCTTTGCTTGGTTTGGATGGGGATACCATGTTGGATGTCTGTCCTGGGGAGAGGGAGTTGGGTAGGTTTGGACCGCTTTGTTTCTGGGATATGTTTTAAGGGGCCTGGGTGTGTTGGGGTGTTCTCTGGAGGGAACTGTCAAGTACAATGTTGTCTGCTATGGGACCCGCCTTAGGCTACAAATGTCTCACATGGAATGTTAGGGGGATGCACACCATGCATAGACGGCACAAGATTCACTCTCATTTAACCAGAAGGGGAATTCATATCGCCTTCCTACAGGAAACGCATCTATTGGCAAAAGAAGGGAAGGCTCTGCAACGGAGAGAGATGGAGGGGGCAAGTTTACCACACTGTCTACTCGGCCTATGCTAGGGGGGTGCTCATATGGATAAGGGTGGGGGTTCCCTTCCAATGCACAATGCAGCTAGTTGACCCAGAGGGTAGATATGTGGTGGTGCGGGGGAAACTGGTTGGCAGAGACTTAAGGGTGGGATGTTTGCATGCCCCGAATGTAGAGCAGCCTACCTTCTTCTCCTCGTTGTCCCGTAAGCTGGCTTCGGTCTTGGTGGGTCCATTGCTGCTTGGAAGGGACTTTAATTGTGTGTCCGACATTGCCTTAGACCTTTCACATCCCCCTTTACCAAATGCACCGGCGGGTAAACTGGCGCTTGCGCGTTCTGCTTGGCAGCGACAGTGGGGGTTGATTGACTCATGGAGAGCTCACCATCCATTAGATAGGGATTATTCTTTCTTTTCCGCCCTCCACGAATTACATGTTCGTATAGATGCCTTCTTGAGCTCCCCTGACATACATGGAGAGGTGAGTCAGAGTGAATATCTCACACGCACGGTCTCTGACCATAACCCGCTACTAGTCCAGCTGCGGTGGTCACAGCGTCGCCCGCGAATCCCCACCTGGAGACTGCTCCCAGAGGCGCTTGACGATCAGGTCTTCCGGTCCACGATAGCCTCGAGTATAGAGAACTATTTTCAATTCAATGAGGGGTCCGCGGGGTCAGCCACCATTGAATGGGATGCCTTCAAAACTGTAGTGAGAGGGAGGTGCATTGCAACGGTATCGGGAGTCCGGAAGACTCTACTGCATGATATCCACCGGGAGGATGAGAAATTGCGCTCCCTAGAGAAAGAACGGCCGGAACGACCGGATAAGCAAGAGGCCCTATTGGAGACGAGGGACGCTACGGCGACCATGGTAGAACGTCTCCGCTGTTTTGACTATAAGTCCTATCTTACGCGGGCGCACTCGGAACGGGACAAGACGGGAGCCCTACTTGCCTGGTTGGCCAATCCGGCTCGCCGAGGCTCGGCTATCCTGGAACTCAGAGATCACTTGGGTGTAGCCCGGTTTGATCAACAGGGATTTAATGAGCTATTTTATGATTATTATACGGAGCTCTACCGCAGTAGGGTACTACCATCGGAGATCGACTTGCGGGGATTTTTGGAAGGGATATACCTGCCGGAACTGGACGAGGAAGATGCGAAATTACTGGGCGGTCAGATAGAGTTGAGAATAGCCATTAAAAGTATGGCACGAAACAAAACTCCAGGCTCGGATGGTTTCCCGACGGAATTTTATCACACCTACATTGACCTCCTGGCGCCCCGGCTGGCGTGGCTTTATAATGAGGCGAAAAGGTTAGGTAGATTGCCGGAGACTACCGGGGAGGCGATCATTGTTCCACTGTTGAAACCGGGCAAGCAGCCCTGGGACAGGTCGGCGTATCGCCCGTTGTCCATGCTCAACCTGGACTATAAAATTTTGTGTAAAATACTGGCGACGCGTTTGCTTCCCCACATGTCTGCACTAATTCATGTGGATCAGTCCGGCTTCATTCCGACCCGCAATACCGCGCTTAACATACGACGGCTCCTGCATGTTTTGGAAGCTGACACCTATGACGTAGATGAGGCTGCGGTGTTTGCCGTGGACATTGAGAAAGCTTTTGATAGCCTGGAGTGGCCCTACCTTTTCCATGTTATGCGCGCGATGGGCTTAGGTCCAGACTTTGTGAATTGGACAGCTCTACTGTACCGGAACGCTACGGCGAGGGTTCGAACGGGTGGGGGGAGTAATATCTGAAGCTTGCGCCGTGGGTAGGGGCACTCGTCAGGGTTGCCCCCTCTCCCCATTATTGTTTGCCATAGCGGTGGGGCCTTTGGCGGCGAGGGCTCGGTTGGGTCAGGCATAAGACATTTACGGGCAAGTGCATCATATTGCGCTGTATGCCGGTGACCTTTTGATGTTTTTGGTGGATACTGCTGACTCCTTGCGGGGGGCGAAATCTCTATTGAAATCACTGAGTGCGGTGGCTGGGCTCAAAGTTAATTGGGCAAAGTCGTACCTGTTCCCGACTCGCGTGCGCAGGGCATGTCCGCACTCTTCTGAAGGGGTGACCTGGGAGGGGAGATGTCTCCACTACCTGGGCACGGCGATCTACCATGACAGAAGGGACATTCTGGAAGGTAATGTAGGGAAGGCGATCAGGAACACTAGAGCGAACTTTGATTTCTGGGGTACGCTCCCGTTGTCTTTGGCGGGGAGAGTGGCACTCCTTAAGATGGTGACCCTGCCAAGATTGCTCTACTTTTTTCGAACTATCCCGATCTGGATTCCGGCTAGTTATTTCCGGCGCCTACGGACGATGGTTAATGGCTTTCTATGGGGATCGGGCAGACACAGGGTGGCGCACAGCACGCTTCTGAGACCCCGTGCGGAGGGAGGGCTGGCGGTACCAGATTATGAGTTGTATTACCTGGCGGCTCAGCTGCAGTGGCTTACACAGTGGGTAGCGAGAGCCACGAGAGAGGAAGGCGAGTCCGGTGAGCCGGCGGGGCCTGTTCAGGTTTTGTCTCGGATTGTACTGTGCCTCCCGATGGGGGATTTGCACCTCTCCCAGGAATTCTCCACAGCCAGGATATGTTGGCATAGATACCTGCATAGGGGGGGTATAAAGGTCCCGTATGCGCCAGAGATCACACTTAAAATGTGTAGGGCGCTCCCACATGGGGGCACATGGAGACGCTTGGGAACCTGGGAACAGCAGGGGTTGGCGACCATTGGTGACTTGTATGAGAATGGCGCGTTGTTGCCCTTTGACCTTCTTCGAGACCGATTTGAACTGCCTGGGGGAGACTTCCTAGTCCATGCGGCGTTATCAGCGGCAATCCGTAAGCATTGGGGGTTGGGTATGACTGAGCCGCCTGTGGCCATGGGATGTCAGTATGTGGTAGTGGCTGCGGGGACCATCAAGGCTATCACGTGCCTTTATAAACGTATGACTGAGGAGGCCTTGACCCACCTCCTAGCTCTGAAGGCGAAGTGGGAGGCGGACTTAGCAACAGAGATCCCTGATGCAGCGTGGGCTGGTATTGTGGAAAGGGCTTGGAAAGGGATGCGCAACGCAAGGTTTCAGCTGGTGCATTTTCATATCCTTCACAGGGCGTACTTGACGCCTGATAAATTACATAAATATTTCCCGACCCACTCAGCGGCCTGCCCGCGCTGTCCGGCGGAGTTGGCTGATTTCCAACACATGTTCTGGTCCAGTCCGGCACTGGGCTCCTTTTGGCAGGGGGTGGTGGAACTCTTACGGGAGGTTACTGAACGGGATTTACAGCCCTCAATGGCACACTGCGTACTACATTGGTTTCCACACACCTCAAAGAACAAAATTACTAGCAAATTTCTGGACCTGGGGCTGCTCCTAGCGAAGCGTACCATAACTTCCCAGTGGAAGGCGACTAGGGGTCCCGCAGTAGAGCGGTGGAAGGCGGAACTCAGTAAATGGGCCCGCTGCGAAGGGGAGGTCCGGTTGCAATTGGCACTTAGATCAGGCAATGAGCCAGCTTTGGAGAGGGCACGGGCCTGGGAAAGATTGGTCTTGGAACTCACACTCACGGAAGCTGACAACGAAGAATCCCCCGCACATAGCCCTGTTCCCCCGGTAGCATTGGTTGAGAATCTACACCCTGGTTTGCTACCCCTCTCACGTGACGACCGCTGATACTTTCTGCCTACGTCTGATGGCCTGCTTCTGGCTAGAACTACCGAGGATGGGTTCCAGCTTGCACAGGTTGTACTACGACATGCCTGGGGAGGGTGGGGGGTTAGGGGGGTAGGGCTGCGGGACATGGGCTTCGGGGGGTTGGATTCCTGGTTTGCACGGGTGGGGGAGGTTTGCAGGGAGGTGGGAGGGTGGGCAAGAGTTGTGGATTCGGATTTGGGGGTGAGTGGGGGATGATTGAAAGAGTCGTGGGCTGCGGCCTTTCTGGACTTATGACCCAGTCATCTGGACATTGGCGGCCGATCTTCGCGCCACTTGGGGCCAATGCAGACCCAACTGTACCTGTACTTGTTGTGTAATAGTGGTTTTAAGGGGATGATTTAATGATGCTCTTTTGTCATATTGCTGTCTTCTCTATGCATAAAGCAATAAAAATTGTGTTTAAAAAAAAATGGCAACTGGACTTCAGCTGGACCAAAAAGTACTTCAAGGGAAAAAGACCCATGTGGCCAAAGTTGCCTCACATGGACCGTGGACCAAGGGGTGGCCCCAAGAAGGCTTCCGTTGACTGCACAGCATCCTCAGCATTTTACAGCATCTTCAGCATTTAGTATCCTTTGCATGAGGACCACTCTATCGAAGTCTATGGCAGTTCGACCATAGCACCTGGAACAGGACTTGACTGCTTTGGTGCCAAGGTAACTGTCCTAGTACTCCTTATTAACCCCACTTACCTTCTCTTTGTCACATTTGGTCACACAAAGTGGGCCAGACACCCAAACACAACTCTTTGAAAGTTTTACAAAGTTTCCAAACTTTGCAGTTACCACCGTTTGTTTGCATTCCAGTGAAAGCGGAGATTTATGTTTCACTTAAAAATCGGTATCTGCGGAACTCTCGGGTGGATTTTGTTAGTTTTGATATCTAAAAATTCTTAAAAATGGGATCTATTTTTATAAATTGGTGTTCTATTTCTTTTTTGTTGTGTGACTTTCCTTTGGTAGTACTTAATGCTTTACACTGGTTCCTTTGTTTAAGCCCAACTAATCTAAGCCACTACTGCCCAGGTATGAGCTAAGGTTTTGCAAACAAGCCTGACTGGAGCCAAGTTAGTTTCAAGAGTGTATTCCATGGCAAAGTCTAACAACCATACCATATATTAACACCATCATTTCTCACAAACATTATACACTCAAGAGTTCAAGCAATTATAATTTTTCAGAAATACTACTTTTCCTGGCCACTTGACGGAAAAGCTTATCACTTTAACATCCATCTGAGTCGGTAGACATCCCTTGCAAAAAATCTCAATTGTAAAAATCTGAAAAAAAGTGTTAGGATGCTGCAAGAGAAAGATAACTACCCATCTGCTGTATATAAATTCAGCAATTCGACCCTCTGCCCACATATATAGCCAATGTTAGCGAATTCACCTCGTAGATTTGAGTTTCTCCAGAACAGAATAAAATGTGGTGTCTTTTTTAACTTGAGTTTTCTGCAAATCCGGGAATTGATATGACAGTCTTTGCAGGACTCAAAATCCAAGCTTCTTGAAGAACCTGTGGCTCTTAAACTTAGCTAAAACAAAAAGGGGCCAAATTCCACTGTCATTTGGTTGACTATACTATAATCTTATGACACAGGGGCAGTGAGAGATAGCAATATATCCAAATATTGTACCACAGAAGTTATATAATTCTCTACATTTGGAAGAGCCTGCCTACATTTATCGCAGGGCCTAGCGAGCATACTGCAAACAAATACGCCTACTTTTCCCAAACCCGCATTAGGACCCCAATAACATATTTGATTTATAAGAAAATTAAAGATTAATATAAATTGGAAAGGTTTGGAAAAGAAATCTAACCATTTTTATTACGTTTCTCTCTCCCACTAACGAACGGGGATTGTGCTCCACGTCTGAAATTCCTTTAGATCTTGCCTAGCAAGGACTTACAGTTCAATTTACAGAAATCTTGTGTTCAGTTATTTACCATGGCCCCTAAATACCTTACCAGATTAAATATATTTATCTTACCTCCAGAGACTGAAGAATATTTTCTATATAACCCTGAAGACCTTTCTTAAGTTTTCATATCAAATATCCAAGTAAAGGGCTCATTTTGAAGTTCATAGCTTCCATATATTTGTTAGTCTCCTTTAATTTCCATGGCAAGGGGCTAAATATAAACAGCAAAGAACAAGTAAGCACCACTGCCCGGTGTCTGTTTCCAGGCTGGGATATCCAAAGGAGTACTCTTAAAATTGGTGTGAGTACAGGTGGAAGAAATTCTCCACAGGTAAATTGTTTTCCCTACGAAGGAAAAATATCAGAAAGTGCAAATGCCCTTATGTATAACATTAATGCATTTGGAAATGTAAACTTGTCGCAGGTTTCTGCACACGAGTTCTCACGGATAAAAAGCTGCAACAGTCACAGCCTCGGTGGTGCACTTCTGAACTCCATGCTGAATACTAATTAAGTCAGAAATTTGCATCATACATAAGAGTAACGCTAAAGGATCAACTTTCCGAAATTCTTTACAATTCAAAACTGTATGAATATTATTCAGTAAAGTGGGGTTCTTTCTGGGCCAGGTTTTAAGATTTATTGAGTAGGCGACACCAAAAAAGCAAAGCATGGTGTAAACTTAAAAGTTACAGGGTTAAGTAGCATACATTTATAGGTTTTATTGACAATAAAAACAAACAATTTTCAAACAATTAAAACGCGGAAATTTAAATCTCATCCTTAAACCAGCTACCACGATAAAGTCAAAGCAAGACCATACGGTGCAGGGATTACAAAGAAAAGAATTATTAATCCCTTTGACCTCTGCCACAAGATTACACGCCCAGGCATGTCTATGGTACAATCTACAGCAGGTTAACAATGATTAGAACAGCACTTTACTTTCCACAAAGGATTACGTGGGTATTGCTCCAGAACAAATATAAATGAAGCCATTTAAATGCACGTACTGTCATTCTGCCAAGTTGCCAAGGTTTATATTAACCCTGAAGATGTTTCGCTTTAATCGCCATGGTTTCCAAAACAGTGTTGATAAAGATGATGCTAACAGTCTAGAAAGGTGCACTGTACAATTTCAACCACTGCAGGCTGCCTACGTAAATTAAAAATAGCACACTGAATACTTTGCCTTACTGAAGAAGGGAGCTAGCTGATATTAAAGGAGTGAAGTGTACTCTTCACAGCGGATTCATACCTCATCCGTACCGATTCAAACTTTTATCCTGCCACGGTCTATTAATGTAATTAATCTGCGTAACAGCAACAACTGGTGTATTAACCACAAGATAACATAGCAACACTGGAGCACCAAGCACAGTACACAAAAATAACTCATTAGTTTGTCGTTATTTTTGTAGTTTCAGTTCTCTGGCTTTTAGGTTTTGCCTGGCAAATTTGTTTCTGCGGCAAACATAGTCACACTGAGGCAAAACAAAGCAGGGAAGAATAAGATAGCTCTGTTTACTAGAAGAGAACAAGAGAACGTTTGTTTGGAAGTTGTCAATAGATTAGGCTGTGATAAGCAGCACACAGATGAAACCATCGCTAATGCGCCACACAATTTGTGATTTCTCGTTTGGTGAGCTCTACGTAGGACTTGAGGTTCTCCTTGAGTACGAGGGGTGCTTTTTGTGGACTGATTGTTTCTTTTATCAATGGGAGTGGAGTATACTAAAGACATTTATAAAGAAGTGCTGATCTTTATGTAACAGCTGGTTGGTGCTTCTGTGACCAGACAGAGAGCCCCCTGCACTGTTTTCGCCTCGGGTCACCTAAACCGTCTTCAGGAGGATTATCAGATAATCACAGAAAAAGTAGACAAGCTTGCACCAATGGGCGACGAGCTTACCTCAGGGACACCCTGTCCCCTTTCTGGAGGATCGATGTGATTGATGGACCGCACAGCAGAAACACACCCCAAAACATCCACTACCCACTGAACCAAAGGGATTCTAGTGTCTTGTATAATTTCCCTCTTCTCAAGTGTTTACTGTGGCCTAACTGGGCTCACTCAAATTAGCCTTGATTGCTTAACGATATGGTGTGGCCCTGAGCAAATAAGCCCATTGCCTTTGGGTTACCACAGTTTTACTAGAAAGCAAGCAAAATGACCATTTAGCATATGAGGCTGGTATGCAATCAAATCTCCAAACACCCAAACTTTTGAAAAACGACATAAAAATTGTGATAGGAACCCATCCTCTACAACATTCATTTCAAAACGAAATATATTAAGGGCAAATATATTTTAATGAAAGACATGGAATCACAACTGTAAAGTTAAATTGTTCAGTGCAACCGTTCCGAAAATTAGTTTTGAAAGAAAATAATCACTACAGAATCAGACTCAGTAATCTTACTACTTTCATATATTCTTTTACTGTGAAAGTTACAAAACGGTACGTTACATATTTAGACGGTTAATCTCCCAGAAGGAAGGCAAATTCATCCTGGAAGATAGACATATGGGGGCCACTGAAAACAGATTCAATTGTAACCTTCATAACGATAGATGTACCACAAGGAAGTCATGTGTTATTGGAGGCTAGTATGTGAAAGTAACAACCTAGTTATTGGAGGCTAGTACCATTCATAAGGTTAGAAAATAGACATATGTGCGTCTAACCCTGGGAAGGACTCAGAAAGTTGTTTTACACGTAAAAACGAATTTGAACTTGCCACCTCGCTGATGAAAAGAATAAGGGTCAGGAATAAAACTATTTGAGAAAAAGGTTAATGTTCTTTAGAAAGGGTAGGTGCAAGTTAGAGATGGGCAATGTTACTCGCCAGAGTCATTAAATGGTGGTGGCCAGCATATTGGTTTGAAATTGTAGAGGTGCTAAGGGGGGAGGGGGGTGGGGAGAGGGGCGAGGGGGCACACTTTAACAAATAAAAACTCACAAGAATTTGGTTGCTGGTAATATCAATTACTACATAACCCACAAAAAATAAGTAGACAGTGAGTCACACTGCGCGCAATGAAATTTAAACCCACATTTCTAATTTGTCATTCAATTCTCAGCAGTAGATGAGCAAAGATATTTGAAAACATTTACACAATTGTAAAAAAATACTGGACATGAAAAAGTACTAGCGCCTCAGGAAAAAAAAGCAAAGACAAAGAAAATATTATGTTGAACATTTATGATCTTTAAGGAACCAAAAAATAATGAAAATTACTTCAATTTGCCAGCAGGAAGGCAAGGGCTAACTAATATTAGTAAGGGGAATATCAAGTTGAGCATGTGATACCAATAGCGATAACCGAATTGAATGCATTAGTGTGTATAAAGAATAGAAGAGAAGAAAGCCTCGTGTTTAGAAAAAGTGGGTTAATACTCAATTATAGTTCATCAGTCCACAACAAACTGTATATATATATATATATATATATATACACATACAGTTTGTTGTGGACTGATGAACTATAATTGAGTATTCATCCACTGGGGTAGAATTGAACATAATTTATTGATTGAAATTTATGTGTAGTTTACACTTAAAAACGGAAGAGTGAAAGCCCCGTTTACAATGCGCATTATAGTATTTCTATTATGTCCACGATTAACTTTTCAATAACATGTTAACCCACTTGGGTAAAATGAAATGTAAATATCATTATCTTATTTTCTTTGTTTATCATGCTATGTATTTTATTTATCTCGCCCATGGAATAGTGATCGTGAAAATAATGAAACATGCCTGCATTAGATCGCGCTGTATAGTATTTTTACTAAAGTCTTAACGGTCACAGATATAACCCATAGTGGGTTGTAATTACCTCACGCAATATATAAAATAATTAAATGTATACATGTGCAACATCAAGCAATAGAATAAATATCTATATATAAATAAATTCATAAATATACAAATACATAAAGTTGTTTTGTTTTTTTAAACAATCGATGATGATATTATATTTTAGACCGAGTTTCCTAAATAAAAACCTGTGTTAAATAAATCCCAAGTGGGGAATCTACATTAAAGTGTTTATGTGCTAATGTAAACATTGACCTCGGTAAACATATACAATTATACTTTTTCTCCCATAGTGTGGCAAGGAGCAGTTATTACAGCTTAGTGCAAAATTCTAATAGTGAAGTGCAAAGTGCAAAAAGTGAAATAATCAAATGTACACATCTAAAAAAAGTTGTATAAGATTTCTAGTCAATATAAAGGGAGGATCCCCTCCCTTATAGTTGTAACCATTTGACTGATGTTGAGAACTGACAAAAAACCTTGGCAATTTCGAGATAACAGGACTGTTTAAGAGATATTGTGGACGCCAAGTTAACACAAGATAAAATTAATATTGACTGGATTCATCTATTCTTGTAAGCAAACTGATGTTTATAGATGTTAGTACAGATATTAATATTTTACAAACAAGTGTATAGATCCTCGCTGATATTCAGTCCCCCAGGGGTACGACTGTCTAATTCAAGGATGTAGCGAGTTTCCAGGACCCTCAAAAGTGCATCTCTATTGCCACCTCTTTTGAGAGGCAATATGCAATCGATAACATAGTAGGAGAGATATTTGGGGTCACTATTGTGAGAACTTTGAAAGTGGCGTGCCACAGGGTAAGACTGGTCCTTAGTGGTAATTGCTCTTATGTGCTGCAGTATCCTCTTGTGAGCCGGCAGGCGGGTGCTCCCAACATACCGGCGATCACAGGGACACTGCAGCACATAAACTGCAAACTCTGTTTTACAAGAAAGCTGTTTAGTAATTGGTACAGGTTTGACTTTGAATGGTGTAGAATATTGTGTTTTACTACAACCATTCTTACAGGCTTTACAACTAGAGCATTTTTTAAAAACCCTTTCCCAGTGCCATAAATGTCTCTGGGATGGGTTGCTCCAAGTAATTCTTTACAAACCTGTCGGACATAGATGTAGACTTTCTAAAGGAGAATTCCGGTCTTCTGCCCACCAGACCACCTATGACAGGATCCCCTGTCACCAAGTTCCAGTTATGTTACAATCTGTACTGTTTCTTTAACTGCATGTGCTATATAGATCCTTTCTAGCATTCTGTGTTCCTGACAGAGTTTTGTTAATGTAGCATTCTACCATATTATGTCAGTTGCTGCTTGAACATTGATGTGCCTGTAGCTGATGCTGTGCTGTTAATAAACTACTTATTTCTACAAGTTCCTGCTCTAATTCTTACAAATTTGGCGACAAGGATAAAGCCACTCCAGCCATCTACAGCACAGGAGCGGAGTTTTGGACATTCTGATGGATATCTCGGCAATTTTTGGATTTTAACTACCACTGGATCGTTAATTTTTTCTCCTGACCTATACTGTGGTCAGCTTCATTGACACTTTGATTCCGCTGAACGCCCGACTTTCAGAGCGTTTAAGGCACATTTTAGAAGTTTTGTACATTGTGGAAATTTTCAAGTTGGGCTCGAGCGACTTAAGGCTGTCAATAACGTCATTATGCCTCACCGGAATTCCAGCTGTTGATGCGCCTCGTGGAATCCTCTTGCATCACATTCATCCTGCCTCCCGAACGTTGCTACTAGCGTGTCATCTGGATCCTTACTACGCATTTCCTCATCCAAACGATCCACAGCGTCAACACGTATAAAGCGCACTTACGTCATCGCGTTTGACGCTAACGTGGCGTACCACCATTTTGTTGCAACGTATCCTAGCAACTTGTACACGGCTAGACGCTCTTTCGCAACGGAGGTATTTTCTTCAACTGAGACATTTGTTTAATTCTGACGGCAGCCATAAAGAAGCGGTAACATTGGGAAACTAAATTAATGTTTATAACTGCAATCGTTTTCAAGACACGCTATATATTTTGTTTTGGCCTGCCATTTCATCGCGTCGGACAGCTGCATTTCTGCTTCCACGCTTGGAATTACAAGTACATTTTACAGCGACCCTAAGACTTCACAGCTATTATCAATTTTCACTCTTCATTTACTTATCCAAAGGGTGCTGTTAATTATTGCTAATCACAGTTTTGACTGTATTTAAAGTGAAGAAATTTTCTGGTATTGTTGCATTATCATTATATGTATTCCAAGTTTACTTTACAAATAATTTTAAACTCAGTGTTATTTATTTTGTGATATTTACACAGTAACCAACACATTACTGCTTTGACATGCAGTTTGATCCACCAGCCAAGTTTTTACAGGTTAAGGGTGACCCTCCTATGCCTTGGTCTAGATGGAAGGAGGAGTTCTTTAACTATATGAGAGCTATTGATGGGGAACGGATGGGTTCCGAAAAAAAAAAAGTATTTTATTACATTGCCTTGGCTCAGAAGGCCAAGAAGTTTTTAGAACTTTACCACAAATTACAGTTACCTCAGGGAGTGGTGATTCCTTAAATGTATATACAGAGGCTCTCAGTAGGTTAGAAAAAAGATTTAAGCCTACAGCCAATATAGCATTAAATCGTTTTAAGTTCTATACCAGGGCACAAAAACAAGAAGAATCTTTTGACGATTTTCTCACAGCTTTAAGATCTCTAACATTGCATTGTAATTTCGGTGCAATGGCCGATGAAATGATCCGCGATCAGATTATTGTGCATGTTAGAAACAAAAAGATTCAAGATAAGTTATGGTGTATTGGTGATCCCAATTTAGAAGAAACTATTGCCATTGCCAAGTCAACTGAATTATCTGAAAAGTGGATGGGTATTGTGGATAAACAAAGTTCCAATCCCAGTAAAACCATTTCTGAAGAGGAAGTATGTGCTGTTAGAGCTAAATGGAATGAGAGAAATACTATATCCAATCAATCAAAAAGTAAAAATTCAGTAAACACTAGCAATAGGAGACCAGAGATTGTAAATAATACATGGTCATGTTTTAGATGCGGTAGCAGGTCTCATATTGCATCATTTCAAGGTTGCCCGGCCATAAACAAAACTTGTAATGTCTGCAGTAGAGTGGGACATTATGGTAGTGTCTGTAGGGAAAGACGTTACAATACACAATGGCGTAGTAATCCATCATCACGTCCGCCCTCCAGCAGCATAACACCTTCGAAAATTTCCTCTCTAAATGAGGTGGAGGAAGAAAAACTAGTTCTTGAGAAGGGTTATGTTGTATCCATTGTTCAAAGTAGTAATACTCTAATAACAAGAAGGAAATCCCCTAAGTGTATTTTTCATGTTTTCTTAATTGCCATTGAGCTTATGGTAGATTCTGGTTCCTCCTGGACCATCATTACTAAAGACTACTTTAATGAGAAGTTAAGCAATGTTTGTGATATGATTAATTTGCAAAAATCAGACATTTTAGCAGAAGGTTTCAGTGGATACATGATTGATATAGAAGGGTTCTTTAATGTTCAGTTAACATTCAGAGGCAGAGTGGCTCAAATCAAATTATACATAGCTGTAAAAGGTATAAATGTATTAGGTTGGCAAGATCAATGGGAACTTGGTATTAAACTAAATCCACAAGCAAAAGATCCCATTTCGATGTGTACCGATCAGGAAATGATTGGTTCTATTTATCCTAGTGCGGGGGAGTGCAGTAACATTTCGTTTTGGAGCAAAAAATTTGATAAGGTATTCAGTGATCAGTTGGGTAAGTTAAAAAATTTCGAGCATCAGATTAAATTGAAGGAAGGTGCTGTTCCAGTTAAACAAAAACTTAGAGGAGTTCCATTAAATGTTAGAGATGAGCTTAAGAAAATGTTGGATGATTTACTTAAAGATAATATAATGGAGCCTATTGAATCTGCAGAATGGGTTTCGCCTATTGTTTTAGTGCGGAAAACTGATCAATCTTTGAGAGTCTGTGTGGATTTAAGGGCGCTCAATTCTAATATTATTGTGGATTGCCACCCTTTGCCAAATATTAATGAGCTTGTTTCGTTGTTTGATGGTGCGCAAATCTTTTCAACTTTTGATCTTAGGTCTGCGTACCATCAAATTGAGTTAACTGAGGATTCTAGGAAATACACAGCTTTTATCACCCCTATGGGTTTATTTCAATACAGAAGGATGCCGTTCGGATTAGCATCCGCAGCCTCAGTTTTCCAACGTGTAATGTTTAATATTTTTAAAGACTGTGATGTATTTGTTAAATGTTTCCAAGATGACATTTTGGTGTTTTCTAAAGATGAAATTGAGCATGTTTCACATTTGGAAATAGTATGTAGTAGACTGGAGGATTTTGGTCTCACTCTTAAAGCACACAAGTGCAATGTATTCAAAAAATCAATTGAATATCTGGGACACACATTGTCAGGGGAGGGGCTGGTTCCCAAAAGATCCAATGTGGAAGCTATCCTCAATGCTCCCTCTCCAGCTAACAAAGAACAGCTACTGTCCTTTTCTGGCATGTGTGAATACTATAGTAAGTTCGTAGTAAATGTTGCCACAAAGATGGAGCCGTTAAGAAAATTACTAAGGCGAAATAGTGATTTTCTTTGGGGTTCTGAACAAGAAAAAGCTTTTGTGAGCATCAAAAATGAAATTGTTAACTCACCCACTCTAAAACCATTTAGGATGGGTAAGGAATGTATTATCACAACAGATGCGAGCTTGTATGGCTTAGGTTGTGTATTATCCCAGTCTGATGGGGTGCTTGAATGGAATGTCGCATTTTCCTCAAGGACTTTGAGTGAAACGGAACGAAGGTATGCAGTTATAGAGCGGGAGTTGTTGTCTTGTGTTTGGGCAATAGAACACTTCAGAATCTATATTTGGGGAAGCAAATTTGTTCTCAGAACAGATCATAAGCCTCTTGTAAATATTTTATCAGTTGGGGGTGGTTGGAATGCGACAGCCAGGATTGCACGGTTAACTTCCAGGTTGAAAGAGTATAATTTTACAGTTGAGTATATTCCTGGAAAAAAAAATGTCACGGCTGACTGTCTGTCACGTCTTCCGTTTGACAACAAAGAGAATAAAGTCAATGTTTTGAAGGACTTAGATTTTGTACTAAGTTTATCTGATGTTGCATCTTCTCAATATCAGGATATTTCTGAACAGTTTTGGTTAGAATGTCAAGATAAGGATGAGAAGTTTGTCTTACTTGAAAAATTTATGTTGGAAGGTTGGCCTAACAAAACCAAGGTCAGGGATGATTTGCTCCCATTTTTCAATGTTGCTGACGAGTTGCATTTTCAAGGGAAGTTTGTGTTTAAATCTGACAAGTGTATTCCACCTTCTGGTGTTCAGGAACTTATTTTAAAAGTGGCACACAAAGCGCATCCTGGTATCTCTAGCATGAAGCGTTTGATTAGACTGAATTTTGGGTGGCCAGGAATGGACCGTTTCATTGACCGAACTGTTAGGGATTGTCCTGATTGTTGTGCCAAAGACAAAATGTTAAAGCTGCATGTGCCTCCTCTTAAATCTGTTGAATGGCCTGTGATGCCATGGAGCAAAATAGCTTTTGATATCTCGGGTCCCTTCCACATTCTTCCTGAGACCTCACGTTTTGCATTAGTAATGATAGATTATCATTCTAAATGGCCAGAGGTAAGATTTGTTGCTAAGGTTACGTCTGAGGTGGTTATTTCATTTTTCCAAGAGATCTTTGCAAGGGAAGGTAGTCCTGCCGTTCTAGTATCAGATAATGGGGTACAGCTAGTTTCATCCGAGATGCAGTCCTTCTTGCGTTCCTGTAATATCAAACATATTCGCACTTCATTGTACGAGCCACATGAGAATGGACAAGTTGAACGTTTTAATAGAGTTTTAAAAGGTTTTGTGTTTGATGCTGTTAAGGAGAAAGGTAATTGGTTGAATGTGTTAAGAGAAAAGTTGTGGATGTATCGCATCACCCCTCATACCACCACAGAGGTAAGTCCTTTTAGGTTGCTCAAAGGCAGGGGTCCTGCGTCATCTGTTTGTCCTTGGTGGCTTAAGGAGAAGTGCAAAAGTGTGTGTGAAAATGCAGTTGATATTCAGGAGGTTGCTAATAAAGTAATTGACAAACAAGCCAAATCTGCTATATGGTACAACCGTAGATGGAGGACCAGAGAGCATGATCTATGCGTGGGAGATTGGGTCAGAGTTCAGAAACCTTTCTTTGTCAGCAAAGGTTTGAGTAAGTTTGGCAGACCCATCCAAATCAAAAGAATTTATAGTAACTCAGTCATCACCCAAGATGGTAAAGTTTGGAATATTAGGAAGGTTGCCAAATGTCCTTTGCAAAATGATCAAGGCGATGATTCCAATGTTGATTCCTGTTTTACTCCTGTTCCTGAATCTGTGGCGTCCAGGGTCAAAGATAATTCGCGTATCAGTAAAAGACCTAATTCTTTCCAGGATTTTGTGTAATACAATTCCCTCATTGTTTTGTTGTAAAGAAGGGGGATGTGTTACAATCTGTACTGTTTCTTTAACTGAATGTGCTATATAGATCCTTTCTAGCATTCTGTGTTCCTGACAGAGTTTTGTTAATGTAGCATTCTACCATATTATGTCAGTTGCTGCTTGAACATTGATGTGCCTGTAGCTGATGCTGTGCTGTTAATAAACTACTTATTTCTACAAGTTCCTGCTCTAATTCTTACAAGTTACGGCTGAAATTTTTCCGGATTTCCTTGTGCTGTTGGTTGAATGTAACAATAATTCTAGTGGAATCAGAAACCGTGTCTAACTGAGACGTAGAAGACACTACTTTTGGAGTTAAGGCTTGGGCTCTAGAAATGGTATTGGAGCGATCAATCGCCTTCAGCAATACACCCTCCGAATATCCCCGTGCCAGAAAACGTTGTTTGCTTGCCTCCTGGGCCTCGGAACACTCGATCTCATCACTGCAAATTCTTTTGATGCAAAGCATCTCCCCAAAGGGGATGCTCCGTATCAAATGTTGGGGGTGCTGGCTCGCCGCGTGCAGGACGGTGTTACCCGCAGTTGGCTTCCTGTATAGCCTAGTTGCTAGTGCTCCTGACTTAATGTATACTTCTATATCCAAGAAGAATATACATGATGTGCTCATTGTAGATGTAAACTCTAGGTTTAAATCGTTAGTATTTAGCCGTTCTACAAATCCACTGGCTTCCTGCATTGTGCCCTGCCATATAAAAAAGAGGTCATCTATATACCTCAAATACAAAGGGACATGATTTTTCATGGTAGCCTGATGTTGTATCATGAGGACCTGTTCCTCCCACCAGCCCATGTGTAAACACGCTAGGCTGGGAGAAAAACAGGCCCCCATGGCTACCCCTCTGATTTGTTGGTACGCCTGATTGTTAAACAAAAAATAATTTTGTTCTAAACAAATTTTGATCATAGCGATCAACATAGAGTTATGTGCAGAAAAATTGATTTCACGTCTGTTCAGATAGTAGTTAACAGCTCTAATACCATCATTGTGGCGTATGGATGTATACAATGATGCAACGTCCAACGTCATAAGTACAATCTGAATTCCACGAGTAATTGCTTATTTTTCTTACAAAGTCAGATGAGTCCTGTACATATGAGCTTAAGTTCTTTGCACTGTCTTGTAGGAAGTAATCAATGTATGTGGATATATTTTCTGTAGAGCTATTGATAGCTGAAATTATAGGTCTTCCAGGGGGAATTGTCCAACCGTTTATGTACTTTTGGAAGCAAATAAAACGAGGGTATAACGGGAAAATCTTTTTTAAGAAACCCAATCTCTTCCTTGGAGATTAAGTTTCCACTTTTCCATGCAACCAATTTCGTATTTTGATCCTGCCATGCTGCTCTTATCGCTACCAAATTCCTTTTCCTGTAACAAGACTGGTCATGGAGTTGTGATTCTGCATCCAGTACATACAACTCCCTGGGCCACAAAACTACATTCCCGCCTTTATCCGCTTGGCGGATTACAATGTTATTATTGGATTCCAGCTTTTTTATCAGAACATTGTAGCTTTGATTCAAGTTATTGACCACCTTATGTCTTTTGTTGGTTAGGATGTACAGTTTTTTCAAATCTTTTGTGACCAGATCTTGATAAACATCGATATTGTCATGTGTCATGGTTGGGAGGAATACAGATTTTGGTTTGAACGGGGTAACACACATTGCCTGGTCAATTCTAGATCTGACCAAAGGAACTGGAATTGATGGATGTGTCTCCTCCTGCAAAGCCCATATATCCTCAAAGCCGGACCGATCTCCAGCCTCAAGGTGAAGTGGGCTAATTGTATTCTCCCCAGGTTTTTTCTTCTTGGTGGGTTGCAATCTATGTGTATATACATACACATATACACACACACACACACACACACACACACACACACACACACACATCTCTCTGCCTGTCACTGCTGGCTTCTCTTTAAAAAAAAAAAATATTCTTTATTATTTTATACAAACGAATCCCCCCTCCATCCTTCTCAGACATTACCCACAAACAAAATCTTATTACATATTTCATATATATCACGAAAGCAAATCTTGGTTCCTCTGGTGCAAAATTGTTCATCACAATATACACCTTCAAATCATAATTAACTCCTACTTGAATTTCACCGTCATAACTATTGTGTATACAGTCATTTATCCAGTCCCATTATGACTTTGCATCCACTCTGTTGGCGTCTCATCACAAACGCATGCACACCATCATATGCCTATGTTTGCATTAGATATGCACACTGGCACATGCCTATCTTTACATTTATTACCGCATTAATCCTAGACGTATAGACTTATCCAATGCTTGTTGTGCTTCCTAAGAGCACAGGTCGTCTGCCCATCTCCCCTCATGCTGGCCTGGGAGTGGAAAGGAGGAATAGGTGTAACTCAACCAACAAAAACATATAACTTACAACATTCACAGTGACAAAGCCATTCAACGTCACAGCCCTTATAAGCAATTCGCCGTTTTATATAAGCTAACCTGCTACACACGACTGTACTATAATTAAGCACTCTACGCTGCCTCGTTCATTGTTCTCTTGAAGTAAGTTGACTTATGTGAGCAGCATGTCCACAGGTCTAGTTTGCAAGTGGATTCAATGAAAGCAGGAGGAGGAAACCAAACAGCATTCTCTCGTTGGGTCACCAAACTCGTGCTAACACTTTCTCTTTCCTTCGAGTGAATGGGTTATTAATCTGCTGGAAACACTTGGAGGAATTCTCAGGGGTGGCAAGAAAGGCATGCAGTAGGGAACACAATGCGCATGGCAATAAGGGACCATATGGTAAATGATGTTGGAAGATGTCTCTAAACTGAGGTTTTTGCATAAGGTACGTGTGTGCAATTTTGTCAGATTGTGCACAAATTACATTAAATTATGTGAAATACAAAAACTGCTTTTAGCTCTATAATTTAGCGAAAAATGTGTCCTTGTGTTGCACATCACGCTATAAAAACATAGTGGGGAAAAAACAGTGCCGTAAACAGCAGCGTTCGTGCTCTGGTCCTTAGTGTTGTTTCTGTATTACTGCGCTAACATGACGCATTGGAGGAATTTTTCATAAACAAGTGTAACATGAATCTTGCGAGATTACGCTGGCATGATGGAAATTTCGCCAGTGCCTACTCAAAACCCAAACTGACCTCTTCAAAGTGTCATTCTATTATTGCTTGTTGTTGGTGTTTGTTAGTGGCACGAGACTTGGTCTAGAAAACCCTGTTCTTCTCTTCACAGGATGGCCTCTTTAATTGGATGTAGAAAGGTTGCTCACAAGCCCCAACCCTGGCTCAACACATCCCCTCTGTGAAGATTCCGGCTGTGAAAGCCCAAATCCTGCTGAGGTTTTCGCCCTTGACACAGCTTACCTTCCCCTCCTGGAGGTCAAGTACCGGTCGTTTTTTTACTTCTTAAAACAAGGTTTTTATTAAGCGTTGCTTTTAAAAGAAGCAGTCTGCAGCTAATCATATTCGACTTCTCCAACATTAAAGTGCCATGAATTGCCTTCTAAAGGTCGTGCATCGAAGCCTCAGCAGCCATCCTGCTCTGTGGGCGAACGCAGATATCCACGGTCAAGAGGGTAATTACCAATTACATGCTAATAAGTAAATTATGCCGGACTTGGGGAAATTAAATCCTATGGAAAACGAGCCCGGGAGATATACTAGGAGGGCGAAAAGAGTAAATTAATTGCCTTACAATAGTGTGTGAATTAACGTTACAAACACAACACCCCAAAGCACTGCCTAGAGAAACTGGTTAATATTCAGCTATCTAGATACCTCGACGCCAATCATTTGCTGTATCCATCACAATCGGGTTCACGCTGGGGCAACAGCACTGAATCCTGAGGTCTCCGATGCTATTAGACTGGCTGTAGACAACGGGAAGAAAGCTGCCTTGCTGTTATTGGATCTTTCAGGGCGTTTGATACAGTGTCCCATCCCATCCCAATGCAACATTTCGTGACTTCGGGATAGGTGAGACGGTGTTGTCTTGGCTCTTTTCGTTCCAGCTGAGGCCAGTCTGTATGGATGCCGCCTTTTGCGTCACACCCCAAATACCTCAAATTTGGAGTTCCCCAGGATTCTGCCTTGAGTCCAACATTTTTAATGTATATAAGTCCCCCTTGGCAGCCCTGGTGGAATCCTTCGAAATGCAGGTTATATCTTATGCTGACTACACGCAGATTCTTCTGACTTGGGACGGAAGGAACTCTGCTGCCCAAGGTAGATTTAGTGTGTGTCTGTCAGCAGTATTCCAGTGGATGTTGTGCAGTAATCTGCAGTGCAACACAAGTAAAACATAAGTGCTGGTCTTTGGTTCCCTTGCCCCAATTTAGAATGTGGAGGGAGTGGGGGGGGGGGGGGGGTTATCTTAGCTCTACCCCCTCTCCCCCAACTCCGTTTACAGTTATGCGGAACCTTGGAGTGAAGTTTGATAATAATAGGTCTTTCAATCCACAGAGTGCTGTCATGACCTGCTTCGACCTCCCCTGATTCCTAGGGAAATTTTTCTTCTTGCTCCCAGACTCTTGCCAGAGGATGGTAGTCCATACCCTTATAACATCTCGGCTGGACTACGCTAATGCACTATGCTGGGGTCTCCCTCTGTACCAACTTAAGAGACTCAAGTTGTTGCAGAATGCTGCAGCTCGGCTCTTGCTTAATATCCTTCGTCAACCTGCAGTGTGATGGAGGAGGAGGAGGTGAAAATATGGCCAAACAAAGCATAATTATGGTTAGGATTAAGACATATAGATAGCTACATAGCACAGCCTAGTCTTTGGGGTGGTGGGGTGCTGTGTGCGGTATGTACACCCAAAAAAAGGGGTGGGGGGATTCACACAAGGCAAAGAAATATATATGGCAACATGTGCAAGGTAGAGATGCTGTCAAATGTGTAAAATGATGCCAAATGGGGAGTAATGGGAGTTGGTAACATGCTTAGTAGCCATGCACTTTTTTTTTATTAAAGGCAGAGACACTGCCTGCTGCTGTACAGATACACTCAGGGTGGGCAGAATTCATGGAGTTTCGCGAGTGGGGAAGTTTGGCACGTCACGCTGATTTTTAGAGCCGGAACTTGTTGTGTGCAGTGAAATCAGCACGAACAGCACCACGCGGCGCGCCAGAGTGTGCTGCTTCTTTCTGCCGCTCAAGTAGATTTTCTACTCTAGCTGCAGCTTTCTCAACACAAACAGTAGCGACCTGCCACATTGAGAAATCTTGCCGGGTGGTGTTCTAGCCCTCAGAAATCGCACTAGGGGACGCAAATTCTCACTCGCCAACTTAACATTGGTGGGCGGTTGGCAGAATTTTGTCAGAACTCCCCGCTCGCAGATTGGACAAAACTGCACAAACTCTGCTGGTGGGGCAGAATTTTTCGCACACCCCTAAAAAACACCCCATGAACAAGGAAAGAAGTCGAAGAGCACTAAAGGTCGTCAATCTGAGCATTAGTTGCACAATCTTTAAAAAGCCCAGATTCCACATATTCCACATCATGTCAAAGGAAGCCAAAATGTTAGGCAGGAGTATTCACCTCAAGCCCCTCTCATGCCTCCACAGGCTTCCAAAGAAAGGCAAGCAAAAGTCAGGCGACCTTAGTTGGGTCGTGACTCAGACCAAAGCCACAATAGTTACACATGCAATAGTGAGAGTTGAGAAGCTTTGCAAATTACAAGGAACTAGGAACGATTTGTCCCACCCCGTGTTAACCTTCTGTCCCTACCCCTTCATGCGAGCGAGCCCTATACATTTCTACTCTTGATCATGATGAGGCACGCACTAGACAGTGGCGTAACAAAACGTGATGGGGACTCCCTGCAAAAGTACATGGAGGGGACCCCACACACTTCAGATCCAGCACTGTGCAAGGGCTATTGTTACGCCACTGGCACCAGCCCTTCTATAATGTGTTCCCAGTTAAAATCTACTTCCATTTGGTAGTGAATGGCATTCCAGGGAAAAAGAGAGAAAGTGGTGAAAGGAAAATTATCCAGCTCTCAGGACAGCAGGATGGTACAGATTTGGTAGTGCTAATTTTGTTTAATCTAAGCTGAACTCTTTTCTGATCTGTGGGCTTTGCAATAAGCAGCTTTCAATATATTTCCACAATATAAATCTGATCTTCTTTGCCTGGTCCCATCCCACTTCCCTCCACCTAACTCCCCTTCCCCACATTATCTTTGCACCCACCTCACGCAAAAGGTATCTGATCCAAACATCTGAGTAGCCAACAGGTATCCTTTCCAGTTCTATTAAACTTCTAATCACACCTCTCTGAATGCTAGCTGCATCAAAGTGTGATACAAAGTGTGTTGATTGCGTTTGCTGAACACTGCAGCACACATCTGTCATTGGAAAGAGGAGTATTTTGCTCACGTTGAATACTATATTGTACTGAAGCATTTATACAGCATATCATAGCCCACTGTGAGGTGCTGAAGTATATTATCAAATAGGTAGCATGCTACACCATGGGGGAGGTATGGTCAACACGGTTTCTATTGTGAGCTTATGTAGGTATAAAGACAGTAGAGCTATTTCTCAAGTCACCGAGGTAGGGTGTAGACAGCTATCGCTTAAGTCACATGTCTTGCAGCAGCCACTGTACTGTAACATTTAGATGCTGCTTCAGTGCTGTAACCATGTACCATGATGTAAATATATCCTGTGCAGGAGAGCATTCCCCTGTCCTGGACAGACGGTGAACTGTAACGTGTCCTGTAAAGCTCTATAGTGTATGGAAAAGTATAGCACTGTGTACAGTGCAACAGTATACGATCCTATGGACCCATACACTCGGGAGGCTTACTGGTGCAGCTTGCTCTGTAAAGACGGCTCAAAATGGCATCCTTGTTCAACGCCTTAACAAGGTAATGTTTTTGAGCAAATACTCAAAAAGTGCTGAGGCTCTTATGCACTGACTGCTGAGAAAGGGAGAAGGAAAGCCAGGCTTGGGACACACAGATGATTGCTTGGTAAGCTTTAAATACCCTTTAATAGTGGGTAAGTGCATCGGCCAACTTTATGTAAACATGGTGGGGCTTTAGTGGTTATTTGAAGATATAGGGTGTGTGTGTTTCACTATAAGCAAGAGCAGGTTTACATTGATTTTCCTGTGCAGTTTTTAGGTCTCGTCTAACAGAGCTCATGTGGTGGTCCTTCATGGGGTATTGTAACCAGTAAAGGGCTCGAAGCCTGCCCATAACTTACCATATTAGGGCTTAATTGGTATTCTTTTCAGATGCCTCCTACTTGGTCACCATTTGCCTCTCTTCACTTCCTTTTATTTCTGTCTATTCGCTGCTCACTGCTATTCGCCCGCCCCCCCCCCCCCCCCCCCATTTCTTTTTCTAACCGGCAATCTTTTTTCCTACAGTTTTGTTTTTGTTGGAATTTAGTAATTCCTTTTACAGCAACAAGTAAATGCCACGAACTCTTGAAGCAGTTCGTGATTTTGTATTACAGTTCAACACTTCCTTTCACCAACACCTTTGGGTTGCTTTTAACTTAAGTCCAGTTCCTTATAAAGAGTGCCTGTTTGTTTGCTGCTTTGGTGCTTCCTTGTAAAGTAAAATGCCATGGACGTGCTTCTTTTTACAGTAAGAAAAAAATGCCACAGACTCCTAAAGCAGTCAGTGTGAGTGCATAATGTAAGTAGGCTGTGCTTGTTGGCTTTTTGAAGTGCCTCAATTTTGGCAGCGCTGCCGTTAATCCATTTCTCTTTAAAACCCATGTATTCCACCTCTTCTCTGTGCATGCAAAGTATGTGTCCATTTAAAGCGCTTCAGTTTTGCGCAGCATCCATTCCAATGTCTTCTTAAAACCTGTGGCTAAGTCCTCATTCTCATTTGTATTCCATCGAGAGCGCCCTATATTCATATGTACTGAAGTGCCAGAGATGTAGCCTACATGCTGCAGCTACACTCTACCCCACTCCACTCTAATATAGTTGGTCCCACTGCACCCCAACCTACGCCACTCCACTTGAACCAACGCAACACCACTCTAACCTACCCCACGCCACCCCATTCCACCCCAATATACCCACTCCAATTTATCTCACTCCACCCCAATTTATCGCACTTCACCCCAATCTACCCCACTCCAATCTACCTCACCCCACTTCAATCTATTTCAATCTATTCCAATCTAGCGCACTCCACTCCAATATAACCCACTCCACTCTAACCCACACCACTCCAATCTAACCCAATATACCCCTTACACTCCAATCTACCCCACTCCACTCCAATCAAACCCAAATCTACCCCACTCCACTCTAACCCAATCCACACCAATCCAACCCACTCTAACTCGCTCCACCCCACTCTAACTCGCTCCACCCCACTATAACTCGCTCCACCCCACTCTAGTCCGCTCAACTCCAATTTAACCAAATCTACTCCACTACATTACACTTCAATCCATCCCACTACATTCCACTCAAATCTACCCCGTTCCGGTTCACCCCGACCTACGCCATTCCACTTCCATTTACCCTACCCCAATCAACTCCACTTCAGTCTATCCCAATCCACTCCATCCCAATCTACCCCACCCTACTCCAATCTACCACAATCTATCCCAGTTAAATCTACCCCAATCCAGCCCAATCTGCCAAAATCTACTCCACCCCATTCCATCCCACTCCACCCCAATCTACCTCACTCCACTCCACCCACTCCAATCTACCCAGATCTAACCCAACCACTCCAATTTACCCCAATCAACCCCATTCCAATCTGCCCCACTCCTTTCCAATTTACCCTGCTCCATTCCAATCGACCCCCCTCCCCTCCAGTCTACCCTACTCCCCTCAAGTTTACCCCACCCCTCTCCAGTTTACTCCACCCCAATATACCCCACTGCACTCCACCCAATCTACACAACTACAATCTACCCCACTCCCACCTACCCCACTGTACTCCACCCCACTCCAATCTACCACACTGTACTCCACTCCAATCCAATCTACCCCACTCCAATCTACCTCTACCACCACTATCTGCACTCCACCACAATCTATCCCTATCTATCCAACGCCACCCAGTCTATCCACTCCAATATACCAATTCCAAGCCTCTAACTTTTAGCCATGCTGAACAGCAGCCACACTGGTGTACAATATGGCAAAAACACATTGCCAATATCTCTTCCATGGGCGATACCTATTGCCTTTGTCAATGCTTGATTGCCTGTCGCCTCTATCACCAGGGCATAAGCTACTGCAGAATACAAACACATGCTCCCCCTCTGCGCTAGACAATAATTTGTGGTTTACGAGAAGACCGCTTTAGGAAGTACAGAGATTTGCTAAGAAGCACATGTGGTCTGAACTGTTGTCAAGTTCACCCAAAAAGGCCATATTCTTAGCTCAAGCTTGCTGGTGGCAAAGCAGGCTGCTACTCCAGCCATGCTACTTCAAGAGGATCCATTTATAAAACTAAAACCACAGTGACCACACTGTCAGAATGTGGCCAACGGGCTGCTGCATTTACAAATGAAAGTCAAGGTCTGGATACAAAACTCCACTTCGACACAAAATTCATCTCTGTGTTTCCACTTGCTCTATTTGGGTGGCTTCAAGATTGGCCTGCTGTGTCAACCACGTATATAATAAAATGTATTTCTCTCAGATTCTAGTCGGTCAACAAGACATAGGGGCACAGAAAATAGAACAAAAAAATTGATGTCTGGTCTTCCCAGACACATTTAATGCCATTTACTTTATTTATTTTCTCTATTTCAAGAATTGCCGATGACACATTAGCATCACGAGCAGCAAATACGATTTGACCAAAGCTGGATAAAAGAAAAGGTGGCGAAGCCATAGGGACTTGGAAGGAATATTGAGCCAAAAAATGTTAACAAGAGGGCCAATGTCTGCAAGAAAGTAACAAATTCCTACAAAAGATCTAAAATAATGAGGTACAAGTATACAGGAAACAAATAGCATCAGTACTTAAAACCTATTTGCACATTTTTTAAGTACTCGTTTTTCATATTTCACATTGACATGTTATTATCACATAGTAGCAGCTGCGGGTTCCTTTGCCCAGACACGATAGTGTGTATGAGTAATGCAAGGTGGGGCATGCTTGGTGTGTAGAATTCAGTTCTTTACGTCTAATGAGTGACAGCTGGGCAACGACTTCTGCTAACTTCTACCACCCAAATATTGTTGGCTGCTTTACACTGCTTCACCTTCACTGCTCGTGTGCACTTTTTCCATAACTGAGGCATATTGTGAGCATCGTGATAGACATAAATGCTGGGATGTTCTGTAACAAGCTAAATTACTAAAAGGTGTAAATGGAGCTTGGCCAGTGTTGGAAGGACAGCACGAACTACAAATGTAATAACATCTAGTGTTCCCCAAGGAAACCTGGAGTGTAAACTTGTAACGAGAAGATCCAAAAATGGTCAATTCACTAGATTACTTGTGAAGGGTACCTCCATCGGTCACATATTTATAGTTCTGAATGGCTCCAACTATTATTTGGATTGCAACCAAGAAAATGATTATGTACACATCACAATGACTCCGGAAGAACAAGTGGTCACCATCACCTGCAGTTGGTTGTTTGAGTTAATGATCATAAGTACTGTATGGAAGCTCTACACGCGATGGATAGCTACTGACTAAAGAGAAACAGCACCTTCATGACCCACTCCTACTCCTTCCTTCCTCTAGCATCTTTGTCCCTCAGGCCCGTTCAGAGGGCAATGCGTGGTTGTGCCTGAGCAGACCCCGCAGAGACACACCTGCCTAGTGTCAAGTATGCTCAAGACCCTAGAATGCATCATGGGAGAAAGACAGGTCTGCAATCCCCAACAGGCCCTCCAAGTAGGGAAATCCTTGCCCAACCCAAACTAATGGATTTGTGAACTGTATAGATACATCTAAATCCATTGGCAGTGGGTGATGATGAAGCATGACACCGTATCAGGTGTGAGAGGGCACTTTGATCTGATCACTTAGATTCCCTGTGATCTGGATAGTCGGATCTTTGATTCCACCAAATAGGGTTAGTCTGGCCCCTTACCTGAGGAACTGTTCCCTCTGTGTGTATGTACATTGACTGTGGAGGAGTATGGGTGTGGGACCACATTAAAAAAATTTCATCGTCCCTTCCTTGATTATTTGTGGGTATTAGTTAGCAATGCAGTGAAATGTATGCCATGTTACACTGTCTAACCTGGAGGCAGTGACATAAATATTTTCCATACATAACAAGTGCAATCTCCTCAAATCCTTCTATAAATTTAAAGTGTGCACCTGTCAAATATACCATACCACCAATCAGTGTTAAATTTGAGCCGGTGGTGGCAAGTGGGTACCACCTGCACTTATTTTTCATCAATAAACTTTGATCCAGAGAAAAAGAAAAAAAAGTACACAATGGGAAAAGAAGGGGAAAGGCGGAAACACAGATCAAGGGACAAAAGCAGAGGTGAAAAAGATTAGATTAGATAGAGACACAAGAGTGTCTTATGGTGGATTAAAGAGACGGGCGATGGAATCAAGATAATACAGCTTTGGTATTCCGAAAAACAAAAACCGACGTCTGGTAGGTAGTGCTGGCACCAGGCTTCTGATCAAAATTTGTTGGCCCGGCACTTGTTCTTTTACAAATTTAGCGCTGGCACCAGTATTTGAAAATTAATAGGACCAATTTTGCAAAACCAACTAAAACTACCAGAAGTAGTACCAGGAGTACTCTTTATGGACTTTTACAGGTTTTGTGAACTGGAAATGTCCAAAGTCCAAATTAGTAAACATAGAAAGAGTGCACAGTCCTTCCTATTGATCCAAATTGTTCATGAATATTCCCACTTTATATATTTTGCTACCAATTCACAAAATTGTTTAAGTGTGCGTAAAACAGTACCACAGGAGTATTACTTTACATATTCCAAAATGTTTGTGATTAAACCCCTGTATCTTCAAACATTTATCACGCATTTAAAATGTTTGTATATTTTCAGTCGCCTCCAGCAGTTGAAAACTCAGCTGATTCCCAGCAGAGAAAATGCTTTGCACTTCAGTTTGCATTAAGACTGAAAAAGGGAAGCGCGCTGGAAAAGTGAAATGTGAAAGTCTCTTCGGTCTGAAAACAAGTTCTAGGCAAATAAGGCCCATCCTTTACTGTGGTCTACCACAGTGTGGTCTAACCACAAACATATTAAGAAAGATGAGTGACAGGACTACTGCAATACGGAGAAAGTGGTTAATGAACGGTTTTCTTTTCAAATAAAAGGTCTTACTTCTCCCACATCTCGGCAGCTCTTTTACTGTATTTTTTAAGCTTCATTGCAATTTAAAATTCACTCAATTAATTCGAAAGGTTTTCTCTCCTATATCTCGTACCATTAGTAACCCCCACACACGAGGCACCTGCTCAGCTTCCTTGCGCGTGCAGGCCACAAAAGTAAGGTCCTTACGCCACAACCAGGAACAACTTACTACACAGTTATGTTGTTTTTGTTCGTGCCAACCCTACACCTACCACAACAGAATCTTAGAGACACTCATTAACACTGGAGGCCTCATCATCACTGTTGTCGAAGACGGATTAGCAACGAATTTAGGGCTGGTCAAAATTTTGCACAAATTTCTGAAGAGGTGAAATTTGCTAGGTTTTTTTATTCTGACTGCGTAGCAAAAGTATTGTTACAACCTGGGCGCAGGGAAAAAGCTCAAACGCCAACATTGCTGCTTTCAGAAAGTTGGTGGGCAAAGTAATTCCAGTAATGATAATTAAGACCTATGTGCAGGGCCTGCCTACGGGTGGTCGATGCACCCTAGGAGGCAGGCACCGCACACAGGACCCCGAGCGGGGAACTGGTTTCATGCACTGTCAGGGGCCGCGTAATTACCATCAAGGTCAATAGATTGCCCGCCCCCTGACAGAGCAGGACAACACACCTATTCCTGCCTCATTTTACTCACTGCACAGAAGAAATGCCCGTGCTGCAAGGCATCCTATCTGTATTCCGACTTAATTATTTTAATCAAAGACAGGATGATAAACACCAGTGGGAACAGGTTGCAGTGTGCGTCGTTTCATAGCCAGGTACTGCAGTTTCATTTTTAAACAAAAGTTATACATACCCCTAATGCCCTAGCAATCCAAGATATCTGGGAATCATAAACCTCTACTTTGACACTACAATAAAAATGGCTGAGAAGGAAACCTTCACAGTCACAGCACTGGTCCATGTACAAAAGTTTATTTCAGTCGGGAAGTGATGGCCGGTTATCAAAGATTCATACTGAGCCAGGCAAAGCGGGTCCGAGGAGACTCAAGTGACATCAGTGAGGCACGGGTGCTGTAAGCCGCAGTGAGGGGGTCCGTGTTCAGGCAGTTCGGAGGCAGAGCAGCCAAACTGCGGAACGAATTTAAAGGGAAACGCGTAAATCCTTGATCAATGTGATGAACCTGCTGGGGCCGAGCGCTATAACTCTCACACATAAAGCTTAGCACAGGAAATCAATGTGTTCAACTGTGTCTATAAAGGAGTGGGCAGCAGAAGAGGATGTCCAAATAGATTTATGTAGCAACAACCCATCAAACAAGGTCTACAAAAAAGGAAAGAAAAAAAAAGTTTAACCAGGGAATACATTGGTTTTCTTCACATAAGGAAAGAGAAACAACTTCGGGCAAAAAAACCTCAAAATAAGTAATTGTGTTTTTTATTTCTGTTTTGTGGTCTTTAAAAATCCATTCTGAATGCCCCAACATGTTGTGAATGAATGAATGAAGGATAATTTATAATGCGCGAACTTAGCCCAAAGGGCATCAAGTTGTCAGCTTCCTTTCAATCTTCTGTCTCTCTTCTACAGCGTTAAATGATGGTTTCAGTGAGCAGTGTAGTTCAGAAGGACAAGCATTCGGCAGCCTGAGAGAGGACCTCCTTGAAATCAATCATTTTACAAGGAGTTTACTTTACTCTGACAAATTCCTCAGCATCATCCATCGAAAAGGAGAAATGGAGGTTCTGCATCAAAGGCACATCTGGAATATGGTAGTTGCGCTTTTGGTTTAACTCATAAAGGTAGATGTCCCACAACACGAAGTGCACGCTGTTTGAGAAAACCAAACAACGATGCCAAGATATGCAGGTATATCTATAAAATGAAGTCCAAAAGAAAGGCACAATGTAAATGTCCAGTATTTGTAAAGCGCAAACAATTACCCGAAGGTGTCAAGGCGCTGGGGGCCGCCGGGAAGATTAAGCGAGCCATTGCTCAGAGGCACATGGAGCTGGGCAGACCCCTGCCGCCAGAGCCGGGGATCGAACCGTGATCCCCAGCATCAGTCGCCCTGGCCACTGCGCCACACCTCTTCCACGGAACTTGTCTGAAAATTGATAAAAGGAAACACTAAACGTTCTGAAAATTACTGTGCTAATCAACACTATGCATTAGGTAAAAGGATGATATAGACCAGTTTTGGACACAACCCCAGACCAGACCATGGTTCACATGAAGATCAACAAAGGAAAATGGTACATGGGGGTGCCAGAATCATTCTTTTGGAAGGGATTAATGAAACCACGATGCTTCACTCACAGAAAATAGTCCTTACACAATTTGATAACAAAGGCTAAAACAGGAGCTTTACAAAAACTGCACCACAGCTCTTAATACAATTTGTGCTTCATGTGCACATGAGTTGAACCCCTCAATGAGCTACGGTCTCTGTTCTCTTGTGTTTAATGCCCTCCAACAAGTGAACGTCATCCAGACATCAATGTGTAACCTATAGCTTCAAGATTTCCAGACATCCAATTTCGTATACGGTCTATAATTACAAAGCAAAACACCAGACATAAGTAGATTAATGAAGCAGACAGTAGAAGAAAAAGTGTTCAACACCCTGGTTTTCCCTTAGAGAGGATATCCGTGTTATGATGAATGCTGATAATGATATCCTAATATGTGCACAAAACAGAGCTGCAACCTTACATTGAACGCCACGCATGGCACTACAGCAACTGCAAGATGGCTGACCTAGCGCTAGACTGCAGTAAATATGTGTTTCTCAAACTCCGCATCAAGTGACTTATTTAAGTGTTTGCGGCTGAAGGTGTATCCAAACTACCTAAAAAGCTATACACCATTAAAACTGCAGTAGCACAAGAAGTCTCTCTTAGATAAGAAGTTTCTCAGTCTTGGCAGTGGACACAAATTCATACCTAACCCAACAATGTTTACAGGCCCTTTCAGAGAACTACAAGGTAGCCATAGAGAATAGAGCTGGCCGCCACAAGACCTGGACGCCCTTCAGGTCATCAAAGTCGTACACCAGGCAGACAAACCCAAGGAATATTTTAACACGCACAGGAAAACTCATTGGGCAATAAATAAGGGGCTATAAAACAAGACAAAAATCAAGGGTAACAATTACTGGTAGCATAAACTAGAAGAGCCGTAATCCTACCTTGCGTGCCCATCTCCAACTGAATAATGAATTTTGCTATTACAGTTGTGTCTTCAGCCTCCACCAAGACAGTCGCTAACATTGAGGCAGTAGCTTAGTTCTCCGCAAAGCAAGAGCCGACAAACCTGTTGTTCAGTTTTTGCTTAAAAAAGAATCGTACGCGCAGCATCAGTAAAGGCACCAGCTATATGAACAAGGCCCAACAGATAGACAGATTTACATACATGGAAACAAAGACACACTATTGTGCTCCCTTGAGGTTTAAGGGCCAACACAAGATGAACCCTGTCACACCAGCCTTCACTCCGTACCATACAACCAGAGTTAATGTGTTCTGGTGCTGTACCAATCCACCAAACTCACCAGCCTCCATGGATCCTTGGAAACCACTGCTAACACAGAACCTTCACACTTGTTGTGAAGCTGTGACCATAAGCCACATAGTGTCACGGAATGTAAAAGAGGGATTATAGCCCCAGCTTGAATGACTTACTAAGTGCTTTTCAGACATCACTTTGGCTCAAACATAAAAATGCAATGAACAGCCCCAGTGTAGGGGAGTTCTATATTTAAACAAACGAAAAAGTACAGAGGTCACTTGATTGAACCATTCTAATAGTGCTGCTTATCCATACTCACCAGAAGAGCAGTGAGCAAATGTCGTTCTCTACGTTTTCTAATTAAAATGAACTAAATGTGGAAGGGCTGAACATACTACAATCATGCAGTAGTGTACGAGTGAAAAACAATACATTATTACTTTGCACCATAACCAGACGCTCGGTCACTCTTCCGTCTGAATGACTGAAAGGGAAAAGGTTCACTCCTGCAGCAATATAATACTCTTAATTTCACAATCCTGCTGACTCATCAAAAGGCAGGAAAGAATGCTCCTGTTTCCACGAACACCAAAAGCCTTGAGATTTCAGGTTGAACCTGTAAGCCTATTGCCCAGCGGCAAGCATATGAAATATGAAGAGCGCGCCTTGCAGATGCCAAGAACAGCATGAACACTCAGATCGAGCACAACACCTCCCAATTCATCTCCAGTCAGATAGCTGTACTGCCACATCAACCATAACACAGCCATAAAAACCAAAGTAGCCACAGTACACTCCCGAAAATTCGGACTTATTCCTGACGACAGGCAATGTACATCTCATGTGTGGCATTTACGATGCAATTGAAGCTTAATGAGTGGGCAGATTTAAGGCAACCAAAATGCAGACCATTTGATACTCCTGCATATGTAATAATTGTCGGAAAGAACCAAAGACAACGATCAATTTATCAAAAATACAAAAGGTTAACATGTATTACGTTTTTGAACCATGAAAGAAAATTGCTTTCACTGTGGCCGTCTTCCTGACGAAGGCACTTTGGCAGTGCTGAAACACGCGTAGAATTCCACCAGTCAATTGCATTTATGCCACTCTTCTGATATTGTTTTGCACATTTTGTGCTGATTAATTAATTCATTCATTCATTCATGATAATGTGTTATCATTATACCAATATTTTTAATCTGTTTTCAGTACGGTTGTGAGTTTGTATGATGGATATGAAAGTGAATGAATGAGTCAATTAAAATTTTCTTTCATGGTTCAAAAACGTTATAAATGTTAACCTTTTGTATTTTTGATAAATTGATCGTTGTCTTTGGTTCTGACAATTATTACATATGCAGGAGTATCAAATGGTCTGCATTTTGGTTGCCTTAAATCTGTACACTCGTTGACTTGTTCCCTACTTTAAGGAACCTTATTAGGAACTGTAGGGGGTCTCTTCTTTGCAATTGAAGATTAAAACATCAACGTGCTCCATTATAGGACCCTCGCCGGGATTTACATCACATTTTGCTTGCCGGCGTGCATGTATCATGTCACTCAAACCCTTCATACACTGCAATGCACGGCAAGGGATTCTACAGAAGAATTCATGTGTATCTCAAAGCAATTCACAGTGGATGCTCCATGCTACTTCAATCTAAACGAGTCGCTCATATGCCAGGTCATAGTCTTCCTTCAATTCAAGTCTCCCCATATTGAACCTCGTATTTGATAATAAACAGCTGGTGAAAGGGATTTATGACTGCTTCCTAAACTTTGGAGTGCTCTTACGTTCCATGTGAGATACTAGAGTCATCAGTTCCAATAGAAAAGGGTCTCTTTTTTAATATATACTCAGGGCCTTTAAGTGAGATGAAAAAACTGGGGGGGGGGGGGTTCTCTCAAACGGGTGTTGCCAATGTGATTAAGAGCATGGCTTAAAACATGCAAGCTAAAAATCTGTGCTTAGAATAGTGTGCCGCCCGTCTGGTATTTTGCTGTTTCTGTTATTACATCCAGATATATAACCCCTTCGACGCTCATGACGAGCTCAGCTCGTCATGAGGTACACCTCTCGTACACTCATGACAAGCTGAGCTCGTCATGTAACGCGGGTTTTAAAAAACTCAGCGCACCGCGGTAAATCCTACCGCGGCTAAGGTGTTAATACAACAAGTAACATCATACCTAAATCAAGTTAAGACTATTGGCTTTGTCAATGGTTGTTAGTTGCATAAGATAAATAAGCAGCAACTATGGCTTGTATATGATATTGAAAAAGCTTCCACTTAAAGCCCTGGTGACACCACAAGGGAGGGTTGCAGCTCCTGAGTTTCAAAA
Source organism: Lissotriton helveticus (assembly GCF_964261635.1). NCBI lineage: Eukaryota > Metazoa > Chordata > Amphibia > Caudata > Salamandridae > Lissotriton > Lissotriton helveticus. Next base: position 724,154,000 of record NC_136069.1, read on the forward strand.
AAAAGAAGGGAAATCCAGAGAGAAAATGACTCTCTTTAAAGGATTTCCCTTCCCCTACAACTCTCACCTGGCATGATATCATGCCATAACTTCTCCACTAGTGAGAAGTGAGCAGTGTGAGCACGCACACATGGATGTGCCTGCTGTTACTGCAGTCCGGAAAAAAACAGACTGCCTGTGCCAGGCCATAAAACAAAGCCTGATAGAGACCCATTTCGGGGCACCCTTTAAAAAACTGCCAGTGCACAGCACCGGTGAGACCCGGCCCACTTAAAGCCCTGAATATACTGCAATGAAGCATACAAATAAGTGATGGGCCTAACGCTTCAATTAATTTCAGCCACTGCTAAGTAATCTGGTCGTAACCCAGTCCATTGTTACTTTGCACACCATGCCATTAGTTTGGACCCAGCAATATGCAAATCAGTCTAGATCCTGCTCTGATGCGAGCAGTCCAGCCCGAAATACCAGGACAGGTCCTCCGTCAACCGGAACACAAGCAATCCAAGACCAGTTTCACCCCAGCTGAAGCTCTTCAATCAGGTGTAGCATGGCTCCAGTGGCACAGGGAGCACAGGATCCTCTTCTTGGCACATCTGTCGCAATTAGGGCGTAACACAGAAGTATCCAAAAAAGTGATGGGTGAAATGTTTGAATGAATAACAGCCACTGGTAGTTACTTGGGGCTGCATCTCTGTTTTTTTCATTTTAATATGTTGCACACTATCTCACCTCAGTTTGGACCAGCAATATGCAAATCAGTCAACCCTGCTCCAATAAGAGTAGTCCAGCCCGAACTGCCATGCCAGGTTCTACATGAAGCAGAACACAAGATCAGTTTTGCCATGGTTGGTGCTTTTCACTTCAGGTTCAGAGAACACCTGGCTTGTTAGTTTGGGCTGGACAGTTCCTACTGGCAAAGAAACAATTTACAGGGATGCGGCCCCAAGTAATAACCAGTGGCTAAGATTAATTCAAGATCTCACCCATCACATTTCTGTTTACTGCTCTGCGATGCCCTATGTGCGATGGGTATGCCCAGACAGTTCCTTTGCTCACTGCGCCCCTGGAACAAGCTACACTCAACTGAAGAGGCCAAATCAGGCCAAGACCGTTTGGATAGCTTGTTTTCCTGTTCAGAGAGGACCTGGCTTGGCAGTTCAGGCTGGACTGTCCTTACTGGAGAAGGGTCAAGACTGAATTAAATATGGCTGGGTCCAATCTGAGGCAATATGTGGGAAAAAGAACATTGGGTTAGAATTCACCCGAGCGATTGGCAGTGGTTAGACCTAATGCAAGCACTCACTTTACTACTGGAACTGAGCAGCACCCGACAGAAGAGGTCCAAGTAGGACAAAACCTGTTGTGGGTTGCGGATCAGAAAGGACCTGGCTTGGCAGTCTAGCTGGACTGTTCCTATTGAAGCAGGACAAAGATTCAGTTGCATATTGATTGGTCTAATCTGAGGGGGCCTTGTGGGCAAAAAAAAACAATTGTCTGGGATTCTTGGCCGGAGGAATTACCAGTGGTTAAGATTAAGTCAAGTACTCCACCCATCACTTGTTTACTTCTTTACATGTGGTGCTTAAAGATTCTAGAAAAGCAGATGAATGACAGTTGTAGTTTAGAAGTTCTGGTTTCTTTACAGAGGGCCTGTATGAGGGGGTGGTTGCTGGCACAAAATTTACTGGGACATCTTGGGAGGTTGCAGTTGTTTCTGCTCACTGGGAATAAATATTTTCCTTAAGACTATGCCGAAAGTAGTCACTACACCATGTTGAATACTAAGGACACATTAGAATTCCTCTGAAGACCAATAAAAGGGGAGCTTAATAAGGTCGCAACTCATTCTAGCAGAAGTGACATTATAAAAGTAAAAGGAAATTTGGAGTCTGTCCCACCGGCTCGGCACACTTTTGCACTTTACTAGAGCTCCACGCCATTACACAGGCTAAGTTAATTTCATTCATCGAAGTATAAAAAGCCATACATATATTGCCAAAGACAATAAGGCCAGTATTTGGAAGTTGTCTTCGAGGCATGCATTGTTTGTCTAGTGCAGCACGGGCTCTGCTAAATCACCAGCCCAGGGCTGTGGACTCTTCCATGTTCAACATACAATGACAGTTCAAACACAGCGTTAAATGGTACATGGTGATGTACACAAATACCAGTTGCATACAGTTTCAGGCTGGGAGTTTTTAACCACAAATAGAATATTTTGTGAGTGTTAAAAGTCAAGCAGTGACACCGCCGCTTTACTCTTGTGACCTACCCGAAGACAAAAGAGACCAAGCAAAGGAGAAGAGATGCATGCCTCCACTCAGAAGTCTGGGCTAAGGTCTTCATGCAGTGGAAGTCACAGAAGAACATTTTTAAATTTCAATCATGTTTATTGAATTTGTAAACAACAGGAACAAAAAACACGAACGAATAATCTCATTACAGAGGCAAGAGAGGCATTCTCTGGTAAACAGCAGCACAAGAAGCCAATAATAACCAATATCATTAACATTTCAAGACTATCACTACAGAACATCCTTTGGCCCCCACAAAAAATATACCAGGCAGGAAATAGAAGAAGGGAGGTGAAGAAAGATACATACCAATGACTGAAGTATGTGTTCCCATGTACTGCATTTTGTTTTTAGGGCGTTTTATATAGTGCAAACTTAATTCAAAGGTATCAGAGCGCTTTACATGAGCACCAGTTGTGTTACAGACTGACACATTAATTTTGTTAGGCACCAGGAGAATACGTGATTTGCCCAGAATCCCATGATGTTGAGTGTCTTTGCTGAGACTCAAACCCAGTTCCACAACATCAAGGTTGACCACTCTAGCCCCTTCCTACTTTGTTTGATAAGGCTCCCTTGAGCTGGTGAGCTGTGTGTGATGCACCTGCAATCACTGAGGGAAACAGGGACCTGCAAAGACTGAGCAGTATTTCCAGCACATTTACAATGAACCTGTTACTCTCTTCTGATGAAGGACAATTATCCTGAAACGTGTCTGGAAATACACAACACTGGTTGGACAAACCATGGGGAAAATGGAAGACACTTAACTGAAATAAGTGTTACCATGCACCGCATTTACCATAATGCAATAGACCCGACTTGGTGCTAGGATGTCGGACAGTGTGCTCTCTCTCTTGCCTTTATTAGATACCAATGGATGTCAAATTACCAGTGGTCAATGCCAAATAAAGAAATATCCAATTGTGGTCTAGATAAATTATTTCCTCATTCACATTGAATTTCTCCAAGCCATAGATGCACCACTATATCAGACCGATCAAAACAGAAGTGTATTTTGACTCAACATAAGACCGGTGGTGGCACCAAAGAGAGCTGGGAAGAGTTTTAACAGGGTTACACAGTTATTGCTGGCGTTCTGTCCGATTGCAAAGTGAAGACCGGCTACAGTGCTGGATGGTAAAGAGGATGTAAAGCTGTGGTGACAGAGAACCACATTGGTAAATTTCTGTCTCATTACACACAGCCACCTAGATCCAAGGGTCCAAATACCTTCTTAGGAAAAACAATGAAGGGAGAGAGGCAGAAGTATTATGCCCGAGTTCACTGGCCCCAAAGGATCAGTAAGGACCTGGCCCGAAGTAGAACAAGCTCTGAGGACTAAAGACACTATTTTGACCCAGAGCAAGTTTTTAATGGTAGCACTTTTGAAAAGTCTGCATGGCATGACAGCATATTGAGGATAATGTGTCCTTCAAGGAAGGCATGTTGGAGATCAAGGGTGATGTCCAGGAGGGGCAAAGACACGAGTAGTCTGATTGCCGGGTAACAATTTGATAAGGTGCTGCAGCAAAGTAAGCTGACATCTCAACTATGAATGCAATTTGAAGTATGTGTTATTCCCACCATAACACACATGGAAGAGAAAGTGGGGTGTTTGGAAAAAATCGTTATTAGGAAGGCACCTGTGTTTTCACAGATGACGAGTTCAGACATGAAGTGCAGTAACTTCTCCAGTTTGAGGTGCTGGAGAGGCCCCTGGTTAGCAATGTGGATATCATCAGGGTCTCCCATCTTCTGAGGTGGCCACAAAAGGTTGAAACAGATTGGGTAGAGTCACAGCAAAACTGCAGGGTCATACGCAGAAGAATTGTATAACTCGGTTAATGCCTTTAAAGAAACATATGAACATGAAGGGGAACAGAGTGTATATCTTCTCAGGCACGCAAAAGGACCCCTCTATGGCAGCTAATGGAATTGCTGGTGATTATAGAGGAGATGGTGGTGGTGGTGGTGGTGGTGGTGGTGGGTGTGGGCACCTCGCTGTGGTTGCTGGCTCAATGTGGGTGCAAGACAGCTGAGCTCAGCTCTTTTTACAACCAGAAGCTGCACATGATTTTGTGAATTTAAGAACATGGACTGGAAAAGCCAGACATCCGACTTTGGCTCAGAAGAAAACGTTTAAACGAAATATCAGAAAGTCTGGGATATTTGTATACCTTATGCAATACAATATATTTCCCACCAAAGTAAACCCATAGGACTGATAAGAGACAGTTATAACGTCCCGAAACGTTGAATACGTATGACATCCTGCGTAGTATATGTTTACTGTAGACAACGCTGATGGTTTCCTGGCTGCAGGCAGGGGAAAAAGCAGAAACTTACAAAAGGCACAGTCCTGGAAACAGTGCAAACTAAGTTTAAATGCTACAGATGTGGATATAGTAGCAATAAATATTCTACGAATGTGCCTTGACTCATGAATGGAAGGAACTACTGAGCCTCGGCCACCAAAAATGATTCATTGAACAGCCACATTAAGGAGTGGTATATGAATGAAAACATCTGATATTGGATTTCTCCAGCGCGTTCTCGCAAGAATGAATGCACTTAAGCTGGTGAAAAAAAACACTAGTTCATACACACCAAACTCGCTTGTTCACAAGCCCACAAGCAGAGAGAAGCATCAGATCTGTGTATAAAGCAGACATGGGCCCCAGCACTTCAGAATGCAGAGTAATTTTGGATTAACACTGTATGCAATGAGAAAAGTTAAGTTACAAAACTCATGAACTCAGCGACTTTTCAGAGCCACCATACAAAGCACCAGGCTCTCAGGCTTGCATGATACATTAGTTTGACCTGTTCCTTAGGTGGTAGGGGGGCATCCTGGAACTGACATCTCTGTAAGCCTCCTCTAGTGTGGAGAAAGAAAGGCTAAGGAAATGGGATATCATAGGCTTTTGGTAAATGGTGGCAGATGGTTTGACCATCGAATAAGTATCTAAACATTCAAAGATTGCACTGACACACGTTTGGGCATATATGGGAACATTATATGGTAACTCAAACGAAATTACTACCCTGATATTGGAGATTGGTGGCTGGGAAGCAACAGGGGAGAGGGCATCAGTACGCATTTATGGGATGAAAATATTTAAAACATCAGACTCCGTTGAGCAAGTGGCACAGTAGGGATCAGTACTATTGTATTTATAATTAGCCTCAAATCCAGGGTGCAGACATCGAAAAGCTTCCCGAACTGGCAGTACTGGGTAGAATTTCTCCAGGTTACCTTTTAATGATTTCAGGCAAGAGGATCTCAAGCCTCCTCCCGGCTGGCAAGCATATCATTCTCTCTCTTTCAGGGAAGCCTATCCAACCAACCTTTGAACTGTGGCTGCATAAACTTTGGTATCTGCTGGGCAACGAGAAACTAGCATTTCCGCTTACAGTCAAACCCCAAGTCTTTGCCAAGTTATGGAACCCTGTATTATTACATTTAAATAAAGACTATGGCAGCAGAGCTCAAAACTTGCGGGCATGGTGTTTGACAAATCTTTGACTTGGAACCTCTAAAAAACTAGATGTTAGCAAATTATATCCTTCACTAATTATCTCACTAGTGGTGCGGTATTAGGAGGTGGTGGTATTTTTTTCCCCCGGAGTTTTATATAGCGCAAACTTGACCCGAAAGTATCAGGTATCAGAGCGCTTTACATGAGCACCTGTTACGTTACACAAGGACACATTCATTTTTGTTAGGCACAGGGAGATTAAGTGATGTGCCCAGAATCACAGGATGTTGGGCGTCCTTGCTGAGACTCGAACCTGGTTTCCCCTGATTTGAGATCCACAGCTCTAGCCTGTTCAGCCACGTACTCTCTTGTTTTGATTATTCTTTGTACAATAAATAATTGCAGTAGTGGCCGGCATGGATCGGGGTGGCATGGCGGTGGGGGGGGGGGGGGTTGAAGAAATCGGTCAGAGTGCCGCAGTTCAGCGCTTAGCCAGCGACTGCGGGTCTGGGAATGTTCCCCATGCAGGCTGTTTGGCCTTCCGGGCTGACCAAACAGTCAATGCGCACTTAGGAGGGTGATATCACTCCTTTCCTGCTCTGCAGCCCCAGCCTGTCATGCAAAGCTGCTGCAGCAGGAGGACAAAATATAATGATAATAACATCATGTTATTATCATTTTTATTTTTTTAATGTTATCATTTTCTTTTCCTTTCTTTTACTGCTTGAAGGCATTGGGGCGACGCTCCTCCGCATTAGCAGAGGAGCCGCCACTGAATAATTCAATAAAAACTATTGAAAATTAAAATGAGCCTGCATCTGAGGGACAAGTTTGTTGTGCCCAACTTATAGGCATGTTTTCAAGACGGGACAAATAACCAAAGTTGTAAAGGCTCTATAAGGAGACAAATTTTACAAAGGGAAATCCACATGTCCTAGCATCCTATCGGATATGATTGCTCTTAGATGGATTATCTAAAATGTTTACTTGCGTTTTTGAAATCTTTGAAAGGTTGAGCAAGCGAAAATCATGTAATCCCTCTACAGCACACAGGTTTTGGGCCAAACCAGAGCACTAAACATCTGGACCATATTATGCACAGGGTAAAATACCTGGTCAGGTTGTCCGCGCCATCAATTTTAAATCACCATTCGATACCGTTGATAAAGGCATTTTGTGCAATAAATAACCTAAGTCTGGCGTTCCACAAGACCAGTTAACTTTGTTATCCATCTGCACACATAAACCTGGCTCTAAGGTTTTGTGTCGATGCACAGGAAAGGACAGAGTTATTTACCATCAACAGTAGGTCACAACAAGCATTTACAATGCAATGGTTTTGCCTTTGTTAAAGTTAGAGCTATTGGCATTGCTCTTGACACTCTGAAGCTCCACTCTGAAGCTCCACTCTGCACTCTGAAGCTCCACTCTGCACTCTGAAGCTCCACTCTGCACTCTGAAGCTCCACTCTGAAGCTCCACTCTGAAGCTCCACTCTGAAGCTCCACTCTGAAGCTCCACTCTGAAGCTCCACTCTGAAGCTCCACTCTGCACTCTGAAGCTCCACTCTGCACTCTGAAGCTCCACTCTGAAGCTCCACTCTGAAGCTCCACTCTGAAGCTCCACTCTGAAGCTCCACTCTGAAGCTCCACTCTGAAGCTCCACTCTGAAGCTCCACTCTGAAGCTCCACTCTGAAGCTCCACTCTGAAGCTCCACTCTGAAGCTCCACTCTGAAGCTCCACTCTGAAGCTCCACTCTGCACTCTGAAGCTCCACTCTGAAGCTCCACTCTGCACTCTGAAGCTCCACTCTGAAGCTCCACTCTGCACTCTGAAGCTCCACTCTGAATCTGCACTCTGAAGCTCCACTCTGCACTCTGAAGCTCCACTCTGAAGCTCCACTCTGAAGCTCCACTCTGCACTCTGAAGCTCCACTCTGAAGCTCCACTCTGAAGCTCCACTCTGAAGCTCCACTCTGAAGCTCCACTCTGAAGCTCCACTCTGAAGCTCCACTCTGAAGCTCCACTCTGAAGCTCCACTCTGCACTCTGAAGCTCCACTCTGCACTCTGAAGCTCCACTCTGAAGCTCCACTCTGCACTCTGAAGCTCCACTCTGCACTCTGAAGCTCCACTCTGAAGCTCCACTCTGCACTCTGAAGCTCCACTCTGAATCTGCACTCTGAAGCTCCACTCTGCACTCTGAAGCTCCACTCTGAAGCTCCACTCTGAAGCTCCACTCTGCACTCTGAAGCTCCACTCTGAAGCTCCACTCTGAAGCTCCACTCTGAAGCTCCACTCTGAAGCTCCACTCTGAAGCTCCACTCTGAAGCTCCACTCTGAAGCTCCACTCTGAAGCTCCACTCTGAAGCTCCACTCTGAAGCTCCACTCTGAAGCTCCACTCTGCACTCTGAAGCTCCACTCTGAAGCTCCACTCTGCACTCTGAAGCTCCACTCTGCACTCTGAAGCTCCACTCTGAAGCTCCACTCTGCACTCTGAAGCTCCACTCTGAATCTGCACTCTGAAGCTCCACTCTGCACTCTGAAGCTCCACTCTGAAGCTCCACTCTGAAGCTCCACTCTGCACTCTGAAGCTCCACTCTGAAGCTCCACTCTGCACTCTGAAGCTCCACTCTGAAGCTCCACTCTGAAGCTCCACTCTGCACTCTGAAGCTCCACTCTGAAGCTCCACTCTGCACTCTGAAGCTCCACTCTGAAGCTCCACTCTGCACTCTGAAGCTCCACTCTGAAGCTCCACTCTGCACTCTGAAGCTCCACTCTGAAGCTCCACTCTGCACTCTGAAGCTCCACTCTGCACTCTGAAGCTCCACTCTGAAGCTCCACTCTGCACTCTGAAGCTCCACTCTGCACTCTGAAGCTCCACTCTGAAGCTCCACTCTGCACTCTGAAGCTCCACTCTGAAGCTCCACTCTGCACTCTGAAGCTCCACTCTGAATCTGCACTCTGAAGCTCCACTCTGCACTCTGCAGCTCCACTCTGAAGCTCCACTCTGAAGCTCCACTCTGAAGCTCCACTCTGAAGCTCCACTCTGAAGCTCCACTCTGAAGCTCCACTCTGAAGCTCCACTCTGAAGCTCCACTCTGCACTCTGAAGCTCCACTCTGAAGCTCCACTCTGCACTCTGAAGCTCCACTCTGAAGCTCCACTCTGCACTCTGAAGCTCCACTCTGAAGCTCCACTCTGCACTCTGAAGCTCCACTCTGAAGCTCCACTCTGCACTCTGAAGCTCCACTCTGAAGCTCCACTCTGCACTCTGAAGCTCCACTCTGAAGCTCCACTCTGCACTCTGAAGCTCCACTCTGCACTCTGAAGCTCCACTCTGAATCTGCACTCTGAAGCTCCACTCTGAAGCTCCACTCTGAAGCTCCACTCTGAAGCTCCACTCTGAAGCTCCACTCTGAAGCTCCACTCTGAAGCTCCACTCTGAAGCTCCACTCTGAAGCTCCACTCTGAAGCTCCACTCTGAAGCTCCACTCTGCACTCTGAAGCTCCACTCTGAAGCTCCACTCTGAAGCTCCACTCTGAAGCTCCACTCTGAAGCTCCACTCTGAAGCTCCACTCTGAAGCTCCACTCTGAAGCTCCACTCTGAAGCTCCACTCTGAAGCTCCACTCTGAAGCTCCACTCTGAAGCTCCACTCTGAAGCTCCACTCTGAAGCTCCACTCTGCACTCTGAAGCTCCACTCTGAATCTGCACTCTGAAGCTCCACTCTGCACTCTGAAGCTCCACTCTGCACTCTGAAGCTCCACTCTGCACTCTGAAGCTCCACTCTGAAGCTCCACTCTGCACTCTGAAGCTCCACTCTGCACTCTGAAGCTCCACTCTGAAGCTCCACTCTGAAGCTCCACTCTGAAGCTCCACTCTGAAGCTCCACTCTGAAGCTCCACTCTGAAGCTCCACTCTGAAGCTCCACTCTGAAGCTCCACTCTGCACTCTGAAGCTCCACTCTGAAGCTCCACTCTGAAGCTCCACTCTGAAGCTCCACTCTGAAGCTCCACTCTGAAGCTCCACTCTGAAGCTCCACTCTGCACTCTGAAGCTCCACTCTGCACTCTGAAGCTCCACTCTGAAGCTCCACTCTGAAGCTCCACTCTGAAGCTCCACTCTGAAGCTCCACTCTGAAGCTCCACTCTGAAGCTCCACTCTGAAGCTCCACTCTGAAGCTCCACTCTGAAGCTCCACTCTGAAGCTCCACTCTGAAGCTCCACTCTGCACTCTGAAGCTCCACTCTGAAGCTCCACTCTGCACTCTGAAGCTCCACTCTGAAGCTCCACTCTGAAGCTCCACTCTGAAGCTCCACTCTGCACTCTGAAGCTCCACTCTGCACTCTGAAGCTCCACTCTGAAGCTCCACTCTGAAGCTCCACTCTGAAGCTCCACTCTGAAGCTCCACTCTGAAGCTCCACTCTGAAGCTCCACTCTGAAGCTCCACTCTGAAGCTCCACTCTGAAGCTCCACTCTGAAGCTCCACTCTGAAGCTCCACTCTGAAGCTCCACTCTGAAGCTCCACTCTGCACTCTGAAGCTCCACTCTGAAGCTCCACTCTGCACTCTGAAGCTCCACTCTGAAGCTCCACTCTGCACTCTGAAGCTCCACTCTGAAGCTCCACTCTGCACTCTGAAGCTCCACTCTGCACTCTGAAGCTCCACTCTGCACTCTGAAGCTCCACTCTGCACTCTGAAGCTCCACTCTGAAGCTCCACTCTGCACTCTGAAGCTCCACTCTGCACTCTGAAGCTCCACTCTGAAGCTCCACTCTGCACTCTGAAGCAACACTCTGCACTCTGAAGCTCCACTCTGAAGCTCCACTCTGAAGCTCCACTCTGAAGCTCCACTCTGAAGCTCCACTCTGAAGCTCCACTCTGAAGCTCCACTCTGAAGCTCCACTCTGAAGCTCCACTCTGAAGCTCCACTCTGAAGCTCCACTCTGAAGCTCCACTCTGAAGCTCCACTCTGAAGCTCCACTCTGAAGCTCCACTCTGAAGCTCCACTCTGCACTCTGAAGCTCCACTCTGAAGCTCCACTCTGCACTCTGAAGCTCCACTCTGCACTCTGAAGCTCCACTCTGCACTCTGAAGCTCCACTCTGAAGCTCCACTCTGAAGCTCCACTCTGAAGCTCCACTCTGAAGCTCCACTCTGAAGCTCCACTCTGAAGCTCCACTCTGCACTCTGAAGCTCCACTCTGAAGCTCCACTCTGCACTCTGAAGCTCCACTCTGCACTCTGAAGCTCCACTCTGCACTCTGAAGCTCCACTCTGCACTCTGAAGCTCCACTCTGCACTCTGAAGCTCCACTCTGCACTCTGAAGCTCCACTCTGCACTCTGAAGCTCCACTCTGCACTCTGAAGCTCCACTCTGAAGCTCCACTCTGCACTCTGAAGCTCCACTCTGCACTCTGAAGCTCCACTCTGAAGCTCCACTCTGCACTCTGAAGCTCCACTCTGAATCTGCACTCTGAAGCTCCACTCTGCACTCTGAAGCTCCACTCTGAATCTGCACTCTGAAGCTCCACTCTGAAGCTGCACTCTGAAGCTCCACTCTGAAGCTCCACTCTGAAGCTCCACTCTGAAGCTCCACTCTGAAGCTCCACTCTGAAGCTCCACTCTGAAGCTCCACTCTGAAGCTCCACTCTGAAGCTCCACTGAAGCTACACACCGCGCAGGGCAGCTCTGGATGCTGATGCGAGAGGCCAGCTGGGAGGCGCGCTGCTCGTCTTCCTGCTCGTGCTGACTCGGAGAGAAAACTTGTTTTCATTGGGAGAGCGGCCTTCAAAGACCCGGTCACTGCGCCTCTCCGAGTGTTTAGCTTGGGATAAAATGGGCGCAGTGTTGTGGTGATGACAGTAGAGCAAGGGAGGTCCCGGCAATGCCGGACCAGATTCGGGGGCGTTCCCGGCGTCGCGTGACGTCGGCAAAAGGGAAAGAATGTCAGGAACGCCCCCGTGTCTGGTCCGGCATTGACGGACAGGCCCCTCGTCCAATGGCAAGGCTCCGTTTACGGAGCCAGCCAATCAATGACGAGGGCCGACCCAAAGCACCCTACAGTTCTCAACAGGATTTCGCCTGCGCGAAAAGCTGCGCAGAGCGCAGCTTTCGCTAGGCAAAACCTAAAAAGCTGTGTCTTTGCTCCCTTCCAGTTTTCCCTGTTTTGAAGGGACCTTTCAGAGACTCTTCAAGAGGCTGAGGATAGTTCTCCAAAGGTGAATGGGAAGCTGATAAATGTATTGCTACATTTGTTATATGCTGATGATTTAGTTCTGGCATAGAATTTAACAAACATAAATTTAGGGAGCATAATCAAATGGTGTTTTAATAATGCATTCCTTACCCAGAATGGCTGCGGCTGATTTAATTTTTTATGTGAGGTGTCTCTTTAACTTCAATGCAAACAGCATATACCAATAACATTATTGTGATCACCACCAGTAACGTGTGAGGTATTGTACTAGAAGGAAACTACAAGCAATAGGACGGCAAGAAACTCAGACAGCCTTTTGGGATGCCCTCGACTCTACGTTTAGAAGCCCTGCACTTGAAATTGGGTTCATGACGGCTACAGATTTATCATGAAAAATAGAGTCTACAATTTTTAGCATTCCTTAACCAATATGACGGTAGTCCAAATTCTAGATATGGTATTATGGTAGCAGGTTATTAAATTGCTAAATATTGTGACATGCAGACCTTCTGTTGAGTTTGTTGCATTAGAACTGATTTTCTCAACACAAACATGATTATATCTTGGCTAATAAATATTTTGCAATATGTTACTATGCTAATTTCTGTACATTGGCAGCACCTCAAGCATGGTTTGTGCTACAAAAACTGTTCAATAAACAGCACACTTTCCAGAGCGCAGCAGTCATTCTAGCAGGACACAGGAGCCGTCAGACTCAGGGACATCCTAAGGAATTTGGGACCCTGGGCCAAATTTCTTTTGGGGCCCCTGTTCGGACCAGCTTTGAATTTAATGATTCAGTTGCAGCTCTTTCATGCCTGCTTTGGCCAGGTCACTGACCGTGTCCAGGCACACATGTCCAAATTCTAACGGTGATTACATCTACTATTCAGGGATAGTGCAGTGTGTTTAATAGTTTAACACAGCAGTGGATCACTAATATTATTGGAAATAATCTCTGTGACACCCTCCCATTTCTCATATGTGAGGTCTTGTTTTCATCTAAAACAAAGTATTTTTATTGATGTTGCATGAAACAAACACGTCTCTGCAAAATGTCTGTATTAGACTTTCACACATCACCCACATTAAAAATAAATGAAAGGAAAACAGCATTTAAAACAATCAGTTTAAGAATTATTAAAGGCCATCACGACAAGACTCTCTACAGAACAGAGCTGGCTCTATTATGTGGCCCCTGAAAGACTAGAGCTCTGGGCCAGAGCCCACTTTGCCTTGGTCTTTGGGCAGACTGGCTGTTTAAGAATGGAGGTGGTCACCATTGTACCCAAAGTGACGTCCATCATTACTCTAAAGCAGCTACGGTCCACGGTCCTTCAGCAGCCTAAAGCTGCTGCAGTCTTCCACAGGTAAGGTGCCTTCAGAACTGGTTTGTTAGTGGATGTGCTGTGTGTAGCACAGCAACGGGAAGGTAATGGGAGGGCAGGCAGACCACTATCCTCTTCCAGTCAGCCTCACAACAGAAGGTTTTTGCTGTGCTCAGCAGATCTGGTGTCCTTGGACAGGTAGTGTGAGAGCTTGCAACCCAGGGTCCACAGAAGCTTTTCTCAGTGTAGACGTTTGGTACAATACTGGATACATTCGGTCAACGCCACTTCACTTAAATCAATCGGGATCGAAACAGCTTCTTAGACCCGGCAATGCTGAAAGATGTGGTCTCTGTGGGGGAAACACATTATGAAAACTTTATAAAATCTTACTATAATCTTTGAACTTTGCTGGCCTGTGCTTTTATTCAACAGTTAATTGTACTGTGCGTGTAGTTATGTATGCGAGTGTGAGAGACAAAGAGAAAGCGCACGTGTGAGTGAAAATGACAATTTTGTCACTTGTATGTAATTCTTGGTGTAAGGGAGCACACCCCTTTTTAGGTTTTGCTTGGCAATGCGTACGAAGTACGCATGCGCTAGCAAAATCTTATGTTTTGCTCTGTGGGGTCGGGTATCCGCCCCTCCTCGCCCCCTCCTCCCATTGGCTAGCTCCATAAATGGAGGCTAGCCATTGGGAGCCGGATCTGTCCGTCAAGGCCGGACCAGATTCGGGGGCGTTCCCGCGATTTTTTCCCTCTCCACCCACTTCGGATCGTCATCGCGGCGGAGGGTGTGTGTTATTTTTTTTTTTGGAGTCGGCTTGTTTTTCGTCTTTTTCAAGTGTCTGTTGTTGGAGTTGGCTGCGAGATTCGAGTTCCCACGAGGCGATCAGGTAAGGAGCATTTTGTTTATAAAAGTGCGTGCGCCGTGATCCTCCCGCCCCCCCCTGTCCGTGTCTTTCCCACCCCCCCTGCCGCTTCCGTGTCTTTCGCGCCCCCCCTCCCGCTTCCGTGTCTTTCCCGCCCACCCCCCGGTTCCGTGTCTTTCCTTGCTCTTATGACCGGTCACTATTGGCTCAGATTCTATGTGCCTTGCACCCAGAAAACAGGATGGTGTCCCAGGACGTGCAGGACGCGTAATCTCCAATACCTATCCTGCAATCCTAAAGGTGTTGCCTGCAGTTTGAGGTGTGCCAGGAACATGTGGGGCCTGCGAGAGGCACAGTGTTGGCAGGCAAGGTGAGCGGCACCGTCTGGTCAGAGGGCCGCTCCCACAGGAGGCCCCTTTTCTTCCTGAGTCCCCCGAGCGGGACTCCATCGTAACGGCAGCAGACGAGCGGCCCTGTGGCAGCGGGCCGCCCGCTCCGCCAACGTGGGGCATTGTTTGTTTTAAGAGCCTAGTGACAGGCTCCGGGGGCATTTTCATTTACAGAGAGCCCAGAGGGGCTCAGCGGGCACCTTGGTGATATCGAGCCCCCAGAGGGGGGGCTCCAACGACGGCCGCATTTTTGTTAAGAGCCTGCTTTGACTTAAACAAAAGCAGTTTCAGCAGAGCGAAGCATTGTATTTGCCCAGATAATGTGCCCGGATTGACTGTGGTGCCTTTGTGATGGAAAAGTTTGCCAGCTGGAGAATGTCTTATTTTTTACTTACTTTGTAAAACGGGGGTTCCTTTCACTGTCCACCCCCCCCCCCCCCTCCTGCACATGTGGCATTCGCAGCATGTGGTGGATTTTTTGTTTAGCATAAAAGCGCAAATATTTTCAGTCCTGGGTTTGTCTCTGGCGATGCATCTCATCTAACTAATTCCACCTCGGGCTTCCCCAAACCCCTTTCCCCGAGCCATTAATTTAGCTCTACAGACGCATCAGTGGCAGATGAGATGCAGGCTGCCTGGTCCCAGTCTAGCCTGCTCAGGTCTGTCTGCGCCAGCAGTGCAGTCTGTTTTCCCCGTCCAGCACTGCGTTTGCTTTCAGTGCCCCAGACTAGTTCCTTGGGCAATACTGCACACCTTCAGTGCTTGATTGGTAAAAAAAAGTACAAGGGCTCTTCCGTTTTCCCCATGAGGCAGTAGCAAGCGCTGCAGAATGTCGGAATTTCCAAATATCAATGCTGCATAAACATGATTACACCTCATACCCAGATGGTCTGGGCGATTTTCCCGCCAGGGTGTTTTCCGCATAATTGAGATTTTTCTCACTTGCCCAGTAATCCATCATCTGCGGGGTAAATTATACAAAGTGCTTCTAGCGCATACGGATCGCAAATTACTATGCTCTGTCTCACGTGTTGCTGCTACAGCGCATGCGAAAAGTTACCTGGCCATCTTTCGGTCACTGATGTCTCTATTATGGTGTTGAACCCATACTAATGAGGAGTGAACGTTCCCAGATAGTGCAAACTTGCAAAAAAATTCAACCTATTGAAGTAATGCTGCCACAAATTATGCCACGTACTTCGCCTTTTCATGCCACATAATTTAGTTAAGCCTGCCACATAACTTGGTCCTAATCGTCACTTAATTCTAGGGGCCCCGCTCATAGCTTTGCTTTCCTCCACTTTTACATTTTTGTCTCTTTATCTCAATCTTTCATGACTGTCTTGATGCTTCAGTCCTGGTCTGAGATAAAAAAAAAAAAGCGGCAGCCATCAAAAACACAGGCGGTGGTATCCAGCTGCCCCATCGACTGCAATAACCGGGATAAATTGAGCTCTGCTACTAGTTTTGATGACCCAGGTTAGTAAAGTGCTCAGTAATTGTAATGATGGGCCGTTAAGAAAGCAAAAAAAAATGCCCCTCAGGTCTTTCAGTTGTTGGTAAGATTGTCCCAGAATAAGGCGCTGTGAAATTTGCTGTTACTGCACCTATTATCTCCTCAAATAGTTACAGTAATATGTGCTTTGTGGGGCTCGCAGTGTGGGGGGGCTCTGTGTGGGTGTGTGGGGGGGCTCGCAGTGTGGGGGGCTCTGTGTGGGTGTGTGGGGGGGCCTCTGTGTGGGTGTGTGGGGGTCCTCTGTGTGGATGTGTGTGGGGGGGCTCTGTGTTGGGGGGGGCTCTGTGTGGGTGTGTGGGGGGACTCTGTGTGGGTGTGTGGGGGGGCTCTGTGTGCATGTGGGGGGGCTCTCTATGGGTGTGTGTGTGGCATTTGCGAGAGATTAAGCTATTGCCATTGAAAATGACAATGCCATTTATTTATCTGTTTTCAAAACCAACACATAAATAAAAAAGTTGTCATTTACAATGCCAATAGCTCTAACTTTTGCAAAGGCAAAACCGTTGCATTGTAAATGCTTGTTATATTGGTGTACTCATTGGCATCAAGGGGTCAACGATTGCTCATTTTGAAGAAAATCGGGCCAGCTCCTGGGAAGCATCAGGCTATATTGGCTTGGCACACCGATGGCTTTTGAGTCAATTTGTTTGAAATTCGACTCCATTTGCTTCAACATTTTCTCAAGGGAGAATCCCTCCAAACTCTCTTAAGTCTGAGGGTGACTTAAGTCTGCACTGTTACTGCAAATACTGCTCGTGATCTTTGTGAATTTGTCACAACTGTGACTTTTCACGTGGCGCTGCGGCTGGCATTGGGGGCAGTAACTGGACATTGAGGACTGTAATTGGGCAGCATAGGACGGCCATCTGGCAAATGATAGCTGCCCCTGGGTATGTGATGGCTTCATCTCAGATATGACTGCAGCGCTTCTGGAATATGCCTAGTAACTAAAACAGACTTCTACCTCTTCTGCATTTTTTATTACCCTGGTTTGAATTTTACTGGTATTTTTACTTTTTAAAAACGTTGGTGATGTTGCTACCCATATTATCAGGATCTAAGGTCATGTGACAGCACTTCCTGTAACACTACCATGGGTGGTGTTATGTGATGTCATCACATGCCGAAGGGCATACGATGTCACTTCCAAAGTCCAGGCAATTTGGTGAATCGACGCCCATGCTAGGCGATTTCTCTGAGAAGCTGTCACGTGCGGGGAACCTCGATGGTAAGACTGCTGTTTCTGCACTGGTCAATCAGCTGCTTTTTTCCATCATCATGTGTGTGTCCTCTGAGCTCTATATGGCCTCGCAGCTGCGTGCTTTACTTTTGCATCGCCCATCCTGTACTTCCACAACTTTGACAATGCCGTGCCAATCTGCCCGGATTTAAAAATACGCTCCTGTACTATGGGCCACCCCGCTGGTTCTCAGTGTAACCCCCATCTCTGGAGGCACGCTCCAGTGCCACAGAGCGCCAGAATCCCATATTATGGCTTCGGATCGGAACACGCTGGGGCACGCCGTAGAAGCAACGTGTCTGAGCACGAGTCTTTTGTCAGGAAGCGCTTTCCTTTTCCGAGGGGCCCTGGTAACGGAGCTCTATTGAAGAAGCTCTTTCGAGGTCCCAGCTCTGAAAACGCTCACCCAAGCGATGCTAAGGGGGGCGCGGCGCGTGTGCGGGGCTTGTGCTGGACATTGTACTCCAGTCGCTGTGCTGTGTCGGTCTGAATTGAAACATCAGTTCGTGTAATTAGACCCTACAGAGGCGAGTCCCCAGGGGGAAAGCATCGGTTCGGAGCCTGAAAAGTCTGCAAACAATGGTCGACACTGGATACAAAACAAACACACTGCACCAGCGCTATGATGTTGCACAAAACACGGAATATATGGACTACTCAGTCACTACGAGACACAACAATATCAGTTAACCCTTATTCCTTCTGCTCCAGCAGTTACCAGCAGTTAACGCCCTCTGCAAAGACTATACCCGCTTTTATTGGAGTCGGTCTTAAAGATAACAAACATTGGCAAAGCCAATAGGTCTCACTTATGCAAGATCGATTGCCTTTGTCAATGTGTTTTTAGCCATGTTGTACACCAAGGTGGCTGCTGTTCAGCATGGCTACAAGTTAGTAGCATAGAGGAGAGTGACTTGGAGTACAGTAGAGTGGCACGGCGAAGAGTGGTGTAGGATGGCGAAGAGAGAAGTAGAGTGGCAAAGAGAGGAGTAGAGTGGCAAAGAGAGGAGTAGAGTGGCAAAGAGAGGAGTAGAGTGGCAAAGAGAGGAGTAGAGTGGCAAAGAGAGGAGTAGAGTGGCAAAAAGTGCAGTGGCGTAGAGTTGATTTTTACAAAACAGTGAATTGGTGTAGAGTGGAGTGGAGTAGGCTAGAGTGCAGTGGCATAGATTGTTATGGCATAAAGTGGTGTAGAGTGTAGTGGTGCAGAGTAGATTTGAGTAGCATACAGTGGATTGGCGTAGAGTTGAGTGGTACAGAGTAGAGTGCATTGTCATAGAGTTCATTGGTTTAAAGTGCATTGGTACAGAGTGGAGTGACAAAGAGTGGAGCAGAATGGCAAAGAGTGGGGCAGAGTGGCAAAGAGTAGAACAGAGGGGCAAAGAGTGGAACAAAGGGGCAAAGAGTGGAACAAAGGGGCAAAGAGTGGAGGGGCAAAGAGTACACTTGCATAGAGTGGAGTACAGTGCAGTGCGGAAAGAGTGATGTGGTGTAAAGTGGAGCAGTGCTGAGTAGAGTGCAGTGGCATGGAGTGGTGTAGAGTGGAGTGGCGTGGCTTGGAGTGGTGTAGAGTGGAGTGGCGTGGCTTGGAGTGGTGTAGAGTGGAGTGGCATATGCATGGAGTAGTAGCCCACTTCCATTACAGACAAGAGGTACTCGTCCTTGGACCCTCCTCCACCGCCTGGGACAACACCTTCCGCCCTTGGAAACCCACCCACTCCAGCAAACAATGCCCAAAACCTCAGCATCTTCTAGACTCCTCCCTCACCATAACCCGCCAGATCAATGCCGAGGCTTCCACCTACTTCAACTCCCTCTGCATCCTCCACAAGACCTTTAAGTGGATCCCCCTGAATACAGAAAGACCGTCACCCACACACTCATAACCAGCAGACTGGACTACGGAAACGCCCTCTACGCCGGAATCAACAAAACCCTGCTACACAAGCTCCGAACCATCCAGAGCACCGCAGCAAGACTTGTCCTCGGAATCCCATGACACGAGCACATGACCTAGCACCTACGAGAACTCCACTGGCTTTCCATCGAGAATAGAGTAACCTTCAAGCTACTCACCCACGCTTACAAATCCCTTCACAACATCAGTCCCAAATACCTCAACGAAAGAGTCTCCGTCCATGTACCCAAAAGGAACCTCTGATCCGCCGACCTTGCATTGGCAAAGACACCGCAGATCCGCAGAACCAGAGCAGGCGAAAGATCCTCCTTCTACGTCACAGCAAAAACCTGGAACGAGCTCCCAGTCAACATCAAACGCTCCCCCACTCTGCACACCTTCAGGAAAAGCCTCAAGACCTGGCTCTTCAACTGATCCAGAGATGCCCCCCCACCAGCGCATTTGAGACCCTCACAGGTGAGTAGCGCGCTTTATAAACCCCGATTGATTGATTGATTTTCAATTTAAATACCCATTACGTTTGCACAGGCCTACAGTTTCACTAATAAAACTGTACAGCGCACAAAAAATAATGTGTGGAAATGGCATCATCTAGTGTATGGATTTGTTTTGATCATATTTAAGTATTTGTTCCTAACACACTTCAGAATTAACAAACAATGTGCCTCATTGTGCTTTCCTAATTCTGATATATTTGAGATACTTGCCCAGTTCATTGAAATGTTGTTGTGTAATAGAAAAAAAACTTCTTTCCTACCCCCAGTTTCCATCAAGATTGTCACATATGTCCCCTCACTTTAAAGATAGAGAAAGAAAAGTAAACACAAAGCTTCCTCGGGACGCAGAACCTGACATTTGACCTCTGTCTTTGAATGTACAACAAATGTGACAAAAAAAGAACAAGATTTTCAGGCCTCTTTGCAGAAACAAGCACTCCTCAAAGAATACAAGGAGAGGTAGAGTGAAAAGGCTTTGCTCCTTGGGTGGAATAGGAATCACGCTGGACAGCCTAAAACAAATAAGGACAGCAAACAGAAAGCCAGAAAATGTGAGTTATAAACTACAAAGCCAAAGGAAAGCAATGGACGGAATGCATTCCCAGGGAAACTTTCTGAATGGCCCCAAGATGTATTTAGCAAACCAGACAGCTGCACCGTCTGGTCGTCTTATACCTAAAAAGGGTAACTAAAATCGGACATCGCCTAACACAGTGTATGAAATGAGGTCATTAGCATACGCACCTCTAATTTCACATAAAAAAAGAAGCAAATGTACCACTTAAATCTGTGCTTCGTACTCCAAATGGACTTAGAATGCAAGCAAAGAAGTCATTAGTGCCAGCATTCTGACTTTCAGAGAGAACCAAAGGAATCCCCAAATTAGCACTAGGGCACATTCGATTCAGTTGATATTTGTACAGTGGCGAAACAAGATATTCCTATGAGCCTTTTAGTTTTTATACCGGAACTGCACTCACACAGTTGGGCACAGGTAATTACGGATATTGAGGGGACACTGATCCAGAAAATTCCAATTAACAACGGGCTGAGACAGGGAAATGTCCTAGCCCCCTCACTCTTCTCTCTGTTTATAGCTGACTTACCATCAGCTTTAGCTATGGCAAAGAGTGTTAGCCCTAAAATGGATGAAAAACATATAGCATGACTCCTGTATGCGGACGATCTTGTTATACAACGGATCTGACGGAGACAGGCTTACAGAGGAAGTTGGATGCGTTCATGGAATACTGCAATAGCAAAAAACTAGTTGTAAACATGGAGAAGACTATGGTCTTGGGCTTTGGCAAAAAAATCCATAGCATGTGGGTGGCATTTAGGTTCCATGAAATTGGAATCTGTTAATGAATACAAATACTTAGAGGTATAGTTTGAGAGGATTTTAAAGTGGAATCACTCAAAGCAAGAGCCCATGCATCTGTAAGTGGCTTGAAAACATTTAATAGAGATTATGGGGAGATGTCCGAAACACCAGTTTCAAAAGCTTATGCTGCCATGATTCGTCCCCAATTTCAGTACGGAGTAGAGCTGTTAAGCTTAAGTGGCAAAAGTTGTTGGGAACCCGAGGAGGGGAAAAGTCTGAAAAGTTTACTTTCCCTGCCAAGGTCTGCAATAATTCAGGCACTACGTTTGGAAACGGGTATGACGTTGTGGAGCTATCAGGCACGGGTGCTGTTAGAGTCTGGCGACTGCTGAATACAGGAGATGGGCAAAAGATATCACTATGGTGCAAAAATGAAATTACTCACAGCAAATTTAAATGGGCTAAGGGCGTCACAAAAAACCTTGAAGTCACATGCAGGGAAATGAGTTTTAGGATGTGTCCCCCGAAATTTCACATAGGAACCTCGAAGAGTGAACTCCGCATGCTAATGAAGGAAATTTCCAGAGAACACGATAGGCAGCATTTAAAGGGGAAGCCCTCAGCCCAGTTTATACGCAACTCTTGGCAAAATGAAGAGTGGTTTCCTTATGTGGATTCACTACCTAATTTTTGGATCAGATATGAACTGTTTAGCCAGAGAATCTGTATTAATCCGTGTTACAGCAGTTTCAAGACAAAAATGTAGATGATAGATGTAGCAGGCAAATGTGACAATTTGCACATTCTTATGGATTGTCCAAAGTCCAGTCCCTTCAGAATTTTTTTTTAAGACCACTTGTAACAGTGTACAAGCAGTAGCACTCCTAACAGATAAGCGCTACTTGGATGCAGCTTGTTCCGTAGGGAGCCGTAAAAAGACAAACTGGATCATGAGACGGTTTGCCATTTTTAAATCAGTTTTAACTAGCCTCCGCGGAGATGTAAATGGTTGCTTCACAACCTTATTATATGATCCCATTCCTTATACAATTAAGTTTTTATGAATTTCATGTTAAGTTTTTAGCGCTGATAAATATTTTTATGATACCCAACTGAATGTATATATTTTATGATGATTACTGTTTGTGTGCTTTTATGCTGTTGAAAGACTAATGGTCCAAATAAACATCCCTTTTGATTGATTTATTGATTGACATGGGAACCACACACACAATATGTCATTTTCAAATTTCCCACACCAACTTTTTTTTAAAAACGTAAAATTGCAAAATATAGCACTGCACCGTCCTGCTTAATTTTAATGATTTAAAGTCATAGATCAGTACTCATTCTGAACAGCTGAGGCCCAAATTACAAACGGTAAAATGACAGTTTCCGGATTAAAATAGGGTAACCACTCTGAAGGAATTTGTTTTCTTAGGAGAAAGACCCGCGGAGTGAAATTTGGG
The DNA here is from genome assembly GCF_964261635.1 of Lissotriton helveticus. Lineage (NCBI taxonomy): Eukaryota > Metazoa > Chordata > Amphibia > Caudata > Salamandridae > Lissotriton > Lissotriton helveticus. Next base: position 724,176,519 of record NC_136069.1, read on the forward strand.
ATGTTTGGTAATTATAAATGCTAACATTAAATAAGAACAGTTGCAGCTAATATCTATCACATTTGTTCTTAATCTACTGCAAGTTGCAACATGTTGAGATAATGAGCCTATCCTGGTGGTCTGACTAAACACAGGGAAGCACATCCTGTTAATTGAAACTTGCACTGCCGACACTCCTACTTCTATGCCTTTTTCGGAGTATGCATTCTTTAGAAAACCCCTTAGGAGGCCCCATGTGCCCTCCTAAAAATGAAAGGAGAAACTAAAGTGTGTGTCAAAGGAAGCTGCTTCAAGAGTACCACTGGAGAGTCTGTAGTGTATACCACGGTAAATACCAAGAGCTTATGCATGCCTGAGTAACCTCTGCACTTCGAAGATGAAGAGGTTTCTGCCTCTTGGACCGTACCCATGGACAGGAAAGGGATTTTCACGACACTACTGAAGGATATGGTCCTTCCTCATCAAAATCTATCTATCGCTCTTACTTGTGAATAATAGACTAAACAAAGAACATCCTCTGCTGCATATGCAACTCAATACATCTACATAATTTATGCAACTGGAGCAAAATCTGGCTGCACTGTATATGGTTGTGGCTGGAGAGACCTTATTAGCCATGTGTTGTCCAAATTCCTCTAGCTGCGTTTCCATTTCAATTTCAACGTCGAGTGGTGGACGCACAAGGAACAGAGTTCAGACATAGATAGGTGTGGGGCTCAGGTACTTGTCCTCCAAGGTCTCTTGAAGTATGTGAATATAAATGGTTGTAAACACATTTTTCTAGTATGTGCTGGTGGTAAAAGTCTTGTGTAGTGCACTCTATGAACTGAAGTGCCTCAGTGAGCATAGGTGAACCCAGAGTGTGAATGTAACGCCTATCAAAAGGTGCTGAGCTGAAAGAACTAGAGACTAAAGGGCTTCCGAGCAGTGCAGTGCTTCTTACTCAGTGGATCACAGTGTCTAAGGGTGATCAGCCAAGTCAGGGAGCAGTTCAGAGTACTTTTGTTCAAAACATTCTCGCCGTACCTGCAGAAACTAGCACCAGAAACTCGAACTGAAATGGTTTCAGTGAGCAGGAGTTGCAAAAAGAGTTTACCGTGAAGATCCTGGTTATACAGGTCCAGGCAGCAGTGCACTAAGGAAACTTGTTGACAGTCCCCCGAAGAAAGGACCTGAAGGGACTGCTTGAAAGTAGCTTGGTTGGCACGTGGCGCTATCCACACTCACACTGGCACTTGAACCCTTACAGCATGCATCTAGGTAAAGATAGCCACACAGGTTAAGAAATACAGGAATAGGATAATCCACCCAATTCACACAACAAAAAGTTCCACAAAGTTCCACAGGAGTGTATCTTTGAATTCTCGTTTGCTACTCATCCTCCAACTTAGAAAGTTTACTTTTTATGGTCAAGAATCGCTTTGAAATTTTAAGCCATTAGCAAAATATTCCTTTAAAGTGAAGGGGACAGGGTGGTAATGGTGGTACCTCCTAAAGGGCGGAGGAACGTCGCCCCATGGTAATTACCATTTCATTATATGTTTGCAGCAGGCCCGTGATGTTACAGCGTGAGTGTGAGGGCAGGGCTGAATCCTGCGAATTGCAAGATGACTGCTTCCCCGGTCAGTACGGAATGCGCATGTCGGATTGGCCGGCTGTCTTTCGACGGCCAGCTTGACATGGACACTTCGAACCAAGCGATCCAAGCGCTGTGAAACTGTTGGGGGATTGCTGGTACAGAGCCTTCGCCTCAAAATGAGCGCTGGGTTAGCCTGCTCTAACCAATCCTGGAGCTGCTCTCCTGCTGAAAACAGCATGAGAGCAGCTTTTGGATTAGTTTGACTTCCATTCTGCAAAGTGCAGCATATATCCATCACCTTCCTTTCCATTCCTGCTCGTCGTCACCTTCAGGATCTCACCGGGAGAGAAGAGACACACCGGACAGAGGGTCAGCAGAATATATGGTGAGTTTTTGGGCATGGCATCGCACCGCACCTCACCATATTTTAATGTAACCAGCCACCACTGTAGGGCAACTTGCAATAGAGCTATTGAGTTGGAAAAATGACTGTAGCATCACCAATAGTTTGCTCCCATTCTCCTCATTAGCTTTTCTGGCTATAGGGCGATATCCCATTCTTAGGTCTGGCATTAGACAAGGCCTTTTGGTTTTACTACAATTATAAATATAGTATACTTATTTATAGGGTCTTGCAGATATCCCCCTCCGCTCACTGAACTGTCACTGTGTCACTCAGTTTTATTTTGCCCAGTACAGCACACAGCTTGGGGCAATGACTCCACTCACTTCAGCCAATGGCTAACTTCACGGTGGTTGACAGCATTCTTCCCTTCCACAAGAACATCATCCACACACAAAGTAGTTCGTTTCCTTCAGCAAGGGGAAGACTGCAGCAATTGTGTGGTTTTTGAAACCAAAAGAATAGTTTTGCTTTAAACCAATGTTTTATATTTACATTAATAATTGCCCGACACCTTCCCCAACAATAAAGTTGTCCCAAAAATCATAACAAATAAAACAAACATTGACAAAGCAAAGAGCATTGAAGCCAAAGCCAGACCCACTGATTGCGGCAATGCTTGTTTTTTTCTTTTCATATTTTTGCATTTACATGCGCGGTGGGGGTGAGGGGCATGGCACCGTCAAACCCACACACCCCTGTACAGGCTGAGTTAAGCAACAACATTAAAAAACGCAAAGTCATACCGAAAATGCAGAAACTAACCACACAGCCCATAGTAACCCAAAGAGGAGTTTGGGTTTGTATGTTATTTTGCTCGCGGTCTCGGGCATCCCTTGTACTCTTCCCTTCCAGCCACAGATATTTCTCAATGGGAGCGTGGGGAAGAAGAAGTCTGCCGCAGTGTGTTACGGTAATAATGCGCACGGGAAACAAGCCCCCCCGGAGCCGGCTAAGGAAGGCCGCCAAGGAACACATCAGGGCGAGAGCGGCGTACGGCGCCCGCAGGGAGCGCCGGGGGGAGCAGGCAGCGTGGGTAATTAGAGGATACACACGCTGTAAATATTTGGCCTCCAGTGGCACATACACAGGAATTCTGACAATTACAATCTGGCTGCAGGGTCGATCGCAAGCACTGCAAATGCATTTGGAAGCAGCTCTTCGGCGAGCTTTGCAACGTCATCTGGCGAGGGAATGCTCTAAATTATGAACAAGAAGAATGGAATTCTGGGATTGACACTGCAGCTCCATCTGACTAAATATCCACTTGCGCGCGAAAAAACGTGCTGTGCAGGCACTACCAAAGGCGCAGTCTGACATCAGACATTATAAGGCTGTCTGTGGGGCGAAGTTGACCTCCAAGCAGCGGTCTCTTGTTGCTACTGACAAACCGGGTGTTTACTGCTACCAAGGCCAGTGGTACCCATTGTATCAACCTCAGGAAGATGATAGGCTGAGTGGACCCGCCGGGACTCGAACCTATACAGATGAATACATCCACTAGACCAAGAGTCCTGCTTTTATTACTGCACTTCATAGATTAGACATAAAAACAATCAATGATGAAAAATAATCTGCATTATAACCTCGGCCCTCTGTCAAAAAAAAGACTACGTTGGTACACTGAACAAAATGGCGTTATCAAGAAGTGGCGTAAGGGGCTACAGTTTAGTGAATTTATAAAGCAAAAGGCCACATGAATAAAAATAGTCCTCGCCCATGGCACACGTACTCAAGTTGGAAGGCTGACAAAACTAGAGCTGAATTCTCTCAGCACTTTGCTCTTATACCATTCTTGCTACACATCGGTTTAAAAAGAGAATCAGCACTGAAAAGTCAAACGGCAAATAAAAGGGGAAACAGTGACTGCCACATAAAAGCATTTTTTTTTATCAAAAGCCGCCAGTTAGTGGTTTCAAGCCATTCCAGGCTTTACACTTACCCTGGGGGGAGACTTATCTACATTTGCAGCATTCTCCGTGGCCGGGCTTTGCTCTGCTAGTAGCGCCGCAGCACCAGCAGCTCAGGGCCGGGCCTTGCTCCGCCCACTCCCCGGCCGGGCTTGGCTCCGCCGGGGCCCACCCACCACCAGTGACGCCCTCAGCAGCGCCAGGAGGCGCATAAAGGCAGCGCCAGAGCAGAGTCCCGTGGGGGAGACTTATCTACGGTTGCAGCATTCTCCGTGGCCGGGCTTTGCTCCGCCAGTAGCGCCGCAGCACCAGCAGCTCAGGGCCGGGCCTTGCTCCGCCCACTCCCCGGCCGGGCTTGGCTCCGCCGGGGCCCACCCACCACCAGTGACGCCCTCAGCAGCGCCAGGAGGCGCATAAAGGCAGCGTCAGAGCAGAGTCCCGTGGGGGAGACTTATCTACGGTTGCAGCATTCTCCGTGGCCGGGCTTTGCTCCGCCAGTAGCGCCGCAGCACCAGCAGCTCAGGGCCGGGCCTTGCTCCGCCCACTCCCCGGCCGGGCTTGGCTCCGCCAGGGCCCACCCACCACCAGTGACGCCCTCAGCAGCGCCAGGAGGCGCATAAAGGCAGCGACAGACTTTCGTCCCGCGGGACGCGCGCGGGCACGCACCGGGAGAAGCCCGGGACAAGGGCGGGGCCGTCTGTGGCCGTCAGGGGCCAGAAGAGGCCGGGCCATGGACTTTGGTTTCCTTCCCAGGATTCAGGACTAACTGTAAGAAATAACAGTATTTTATGGTTCTTATTTGATTTTTGCTTCTTGGCCTTAAAACATTTCATAGAAGTCTCATTCCCCTTAATAGAGACACTGCTGGTTATCTTTAAAGGTGCTGCTCACTGCAGAAGTGTGGCTCACTGGTTAGAGGAGGCAGACCCTGATGCAGAGGTCAGACCCAGGACCAGGGTTCAACTCCCGACGCGGCAGGGTCTTGAGCTCAAAATGTCTACGGACTCGATAATTCTCGCCTCGGTGCCTACTTGAATCATGGGTTCACACTCTGCAACTCTGGGCAATAGCTTGCTTAATCTCCACTACGGCCCCACTGCGATGGGATGCCTGGTCTTAACCTTGGGGATGCCCAGTAGGGGTTATCTCGCAGGGAAAGCCAGGACGGGTTCCCAAAGCAAGCGCTAAGAGACCTGTCGGTGATTTGGCGCTATATAAATCGAAATTAACATAACATAACATATTCGTGTTCAGTATCTCTGGTCTTAACATGTCAAAGTCCAGAGTAGCTAAACCGGTAGCCGATAATGATACAAGGACATTAGATAACTATCTTGTTAAGGTAGTTAATAAAATAAATAAAGAAAGGCGATTATCATTAAACAAGACAAACCTAGAAGAGCTAGGGTTGAGTGCGCCCACTTCCCTATTGCCTCACCCAGATACTTGCGTGAATAACCCAATCGTCAATGTAACCAGTGATGTATCCATCACGATGACACCAGACGAACGGGTAATCACCGCTGATTCTATTCTTACCTTGAGCCCAACACCCTCCTCAGTACAATCACCGACCCATTCGCCGGTTCGGAGAATGGTGCGGGCATGTAGGAAGGTCCCTGCTAAAAGGGCGGTGGGCCGGAAATCAAAAAAGGCAGGTACTTCCCCTATTACACCAAACAGCGGTGGAAGTATATTAAAACCCACAAATAATGCTGAGGAAAATATTTTACATCCTGACCAGCTAGAGCTTCTGGCATCCATTTTTGAGTCGAAACTAGAAGCAATGGTTAGACCACTGGTGGCTAAACTAGAGCAGGTCGCACAAGAGGTTTCTAGAATAGGGGGCCTCTTGGATTCCCACATGGCTCGGTCTTATACATCTACGAGCCTCCTCCCTGGCCCCTTTATCTTTACTGGAAATACCATAGCCGGGGCTACCGTACCTGCTCCTGTTGGTACACTTGGTGCATCTATTAGCACCAGGGATACAGGGTTAGCGGCCACTGTACAGAACCCTCCAGCCTCCCGTTCACAGAAAATCCCACCCTCTATTCTATCTTCGGGGGGAACTCCAATAGTATAACCAATAGTACATCCATTAGTACAACCATCAGTACAGCCAGCTACACTACACATTGCCAGCCAGAAGCCTGTAGCTGGGGGAGAAATGGGCGGGAGAAGAAGGCCCAGGAGGAATAACCCAGTAAACCTGCCACCGGAGTGTGTTCCATACACAGTGGTACTAACAAACGTTCCTGAGGTTGACTCTTGTTTGACTGACTCTAGGTTAGAAACCCATGCAGCTTTAAAAAACAAAACACTTGCATGGTTAAACAGGAACTGTGGGTTTCCTTTTGCATTTTCAAACGATATAATATCTACTCGTAGAGTCAGCTGGATTGGCAACAGAAGAAAGGGATCAAAAGGGGATTGTATCATAGTAAATTTTAAGCATCCCCAACACGTTGCAACAGTTCTCCTCAGAGCAGCATCTTTACCAATTGAAGAAAACTCTGTATGTGCTAGACCCCTTGGCTTTTTTTATAATCATTTGGATAATACGAAATGTCCAACACCGCTTCAACATAGGTATCCTGTAAATGGGCTTAGAGGGGAGGTGGCAGGTCGTGTTCCAAATGTTTCAAATGTCCAACAATGTCAAAACACTGGGGATAGGTATTGTTACCAGTTAGCAAATAGGCAATTTGATTATACCTTACCGTTATACAATCGCTACACAGCATTATCCTCTCCAGAGGAAAACGATTGACTGCCTATTACAACGGGGAGCACTGACCAAATACCGGTACCGTCACTAAAAATTGCTACATGGAATGTTGCGGGTATTAAGAATAAAATTGGAAATGCTGATTGGTTAAAGACTTTGAAATCTTTTGACATTATTGCCTTACAAGAGACATGGGATCAATTTAATAGTTTCTCTCTGGATGGCTACAGTCACTTTTGTAACCCTGCAATTGGCAGTACTGCAGGAAGAGCCAAGGGAGGATTATTAACCCTTTTTAAACTGGATGTTAAAGGCAAATTAGTGGAGTGTTTTTCGGGATGTGAAAACTGTATGATTGTTGAACTTTCCACTCAGGATAAGGCCAAGATTCTTTTTGTTAATTTTTATAATTCTAACTCAAATGAATGTGCCAGTCACAACTTGGAAGTACTGGATACATTTCTGTCAGTCTATAGTGCAAATGGAAATACTTTTGAATTAATATTATTAGGGGACTTTAATATTCACCCTTGTACCCAGCCATGTATGAGTCAGGATGATGAAGGTCCTCCCCTCTCCTTACCAACCCACATGGAACACACTAGGCGAGGAGAGTTACTTTAAATCTTTCTTGCAAGATGGAATCTATATGAGACAAGCTGTGGGAAGGGTACAAGAAGGTCCCCTACCTTTAAAGGAAATGATGATGGCACCATCATAGATTATATTTTTATGTCCTCTTTTTTGTTGAATAATGTGATAATTTATTACACAGAGGTATCAGTGTTTAGTGATCATAATCCTGTTTTACTTGAAGTGAGACACACAGACCTACTTTCATTAATAACGGTGACACACAGAGGGGGATTAAATGTTGCCGTCAAAGATCAAAAGCGTAGGTTGAAATGGACAAAAATAATCCCTGATACATTTCTTCCAGAGGTTTTGTCTAAAGTGGAGGATGAAGTTGCAATATGCATAGCGAACCGAATTGAGAATAAAGAGGTTATAGTGGCATTCGATAACATCTGCTTAGAAATAAACCATAGTCTACAAATTGATTCCGGGCAGAGGCCACTTATGGGAAAAAGATGGTTCGACAAAAGATGCACGAAGGCGCATGGGGAGTTACTTAAATCACTGAAAGCCATGCCAAAAAATCGTGTTGACATAATCGAAGCAAGGACTGCATATAAAAAAGCGATCTTTGAATGAAAAAGGGATTTGAAAAACACAGCATGGGACCAACTCTTAGACCCTGGAACATTAAAAAACAGTGGCTTATTTTGAAAAATCATAAATCAGCCACTTTTTTCCGAGGATGAGAATACTCCCCTTGATGCGAATATCCCAGATGAGGGCTGGATCCATCACTCTGAACAGATCTATGCTGGATTTAGTAGTGCGGAAGCTCCCATTGTTACCCCTGAAGTAGAGGCGGGGGAATTACAAATTGCAGAGGTTCCTGCCATCAATTTTGAGGCAGTAGAAGTGGAAAGGGCAATAGAGTTGACCCTGAAAAACAAGGCACCGGGCCCTGATGGGGTACCAGGAGATGTCTTCAATTGTGCCCCGAAATTTTGGTCTAAAGTTTTATGTAATGTTTTTAACGTTCTCAAACAGGGCAATATCTCGGCCACTTGGAAAAAATCTATTATCATACCGGTCTTTAAAAAAGGTAACAGGCAAGACCCCTCCTGCTATAGACCGTTTTCACCGATTGATTCTTCGGTGAAAATATTGGGCCGGGTTATTTTATCCAAACTGAACGATTGGCTAAATGAGAAAGGGGTTCTATCAAATGTTCAATATGGTTTTAGACCAAGAAGGAGTACGATAGACCAAGGTCTTAATCTACACTTATTGATAGATAAATACACTAGGGCTAAGGAGGGGTCCATGTATCTGGGGTTCATGGACCTCTCGTCTGCTTTTGACCTTGTAAATCGCTCAAAATTGTGGCATATTTTAATAAAGATGGGCCTAGATAGGGCACTGGTTAATCTCTTAGCGGACTTGCATACTGACCTCATTGCGTCTGTTAGAGTTACCCCGGAGGGTCGATGTACGAGTCATTTTAAATCTGAAAGGGGGGGTCAGGCAGGGGTGCATATTGGCACCCCTCCTATTCACCATCTATATAAACGGCCTAGAACCAGCCTTAAAGGAGGCAACAAAAATAAGATTCTAAAAACATTTACCTGTGGCAAGCAAGAGCTATGTAGAGTAGCCACTTTCCCATATCTGGGGATTACTTTTGACGAGAGAGGTACCTGGGGCCCCCAGTTAAAAAATAGAAACATTTCCCTCGCAAGATCAGCCTCTGCCCTACAGGGTTTCGCGAAAAAATTGGGCGCTAGGCCAATAGCAACATTGATAAAAATATACAAAGCGAAATGTCTTGCTGTGGCCACTTATGGGAGTGCAATCTGGGGATATTGTTCCCCTGATACTATCCAGATTACTGAGAACAAATTTTTAAGAGCTGTTCTCTCAGTTTCACAGTCCACTCCAACATATATAACTCACAATGAACTAGGCGTAGGATACATTACAGACTTGAATAAAATGGCTCCTGTTTTAATATGGTTAAAGACTTGGTTGAATCCAGAAATCCCCCTCAACCATAGTATACTAAAAGACTGTTTGCAGCTAGATAGGGTCAGTAAAATTCCGTGGCTAGCCTATATTAAAGACAGTCTTGTAAAGTTAGGGAGACCAGAGCTCTTCTTTTCCCCGGCCTCCATAACAACTAGGGATATTGTTTTAATTAAAGGTATGATGGGAGAACTGCTAAGACTGGAGAGGGAACAAATGGAATTAGAGAAACCAACGGTGAGGGCTAGCATTAGTTTGAGCACCCAAGCTGGCCCAGAATTGTATTTAACGACTGTAAATAAACCTTATCACCGTTTTCTTCTAACCCGTTTTCGCTTTAATTTGATCCATTTGAGCCTTGGTCATTTTCCAACTTGGAGTACTCCAGATAATGCGGCGCCGTGCACTTGTGATAACTTCTCGACCCAGAACACATTGCACTTCTTGATGTTCTGTGGTCACTACACGGCAGCAAGAACGAAATACCTGATCCCTATCTTAAAAGAGGCAGGGTTTATTCAGGTTAAGCCAGCTCTCCTGTTTTTACAGCTATTACAGACCCCAAGGATTATGTTCCACGTTGCTAATTTTCTAGTGGGGGCTGTTAGGATAAAAAAAGAGGAATATGATTAATAACTCTTCCACCATGGTTCTGTAATGAATGTAAATATATATTGTCTATAACAGAAGAAATGCCCACTTTATGAATTTTTTTGTGTTATTGTAAATTGTATGTGATTATGATGACTGATTTAACTGACCTCCTTTTAATGTATTTTAATCTATTTTAACATGTATTTTTAACAGAAAATATTTTTATATCTCGTTTGTAAATATATAGATTGCGTAAATGAATCATGATTTTATTCTGTATTCATTAATTAATTAAGCATTTTTTTGCTGTGAATATTTGTATAGTGCTATTGTCTTTTTATGATATTGATTTATCGAAATAAAGTATTTTGACTGACTGACTGACACTTACCCTGCTTTTAACATGTGCTTATGATCCAGCCAGCTTGTCAGACCACAATCTAATGACAAAACAGACAGCAGATTTGTAAAGTGCCATTAGACTATCCAAGTGACAAAACTCAAGACCAGCGCCAAACCTCAGGGTGCAACCAAATCCAAAGGACATTTTAAGAAGACCAGCCAATCTTAAGAGATATTCTAAACCCACCACTTTGCATTTCCTGATGGAAACTACAGTTACACTTTGCTTTCAATGCAGGTCTGTACATCTGGACTATCTTTCTCATGGTTCTCCAATCTCGGTGGAAATTCCACTTGACCATTTTCACATGGTTCAACTGTATTCAGATGCAGCATATTGGTTCGCTGACACAGTACCATCTATGACCACAGGGAAAAACAAGGACATTGTACTTTACACTGACTTCCTGCAGACTAACAGGGCTTGGGTAAACTGTCTGGAAATAAGGTATTACTTGGGTCAAAGCTATCCCACCCATAACCAAACACACGCCGTGCCCCTCAGCGAGCCACTCTAGATCAGAAAATCAACACCCCAATTGTTATTATCTGCCTTTAGCAGTAATCAGTACATAACTGAATCATCAAACTTTCGGCAACGTACTGTAACTTCATTTTTCATTTCGTTGAGACCTTCTTGTTCATCCTGTTGCTTAAGATTATCACCAGACGTGGCTGTGGAAAGATATAAGTGGTACAGCTCTTGCAAAACTTCTCCATCTTAGTTGTACCCCTCTTTTTATGGTAATCTATTTTGTTACCCCCTCCCGTTGTACCGTAAGTAATTGATTGGTAGCTAGGTTTTGCTCTCTAAAACCCCTACATATATACATGGATTGGTGGCAGAAGCGGCTGCTTAAGGACCAGGGAGGGTTTGACATTAAGGGACAGGCAGGTCTCTTGGAATCAATCACTAGTCTAGGAAAGGACGCAAACAACCAAAAGAGCCAACAGTTGTAAATCAAACTCTCCACAACCCAAAGACAGTAACAAATATCGAGCACTCACAGCTATGAAGTCGGTCTACAATCAAAAACTTGTGCGACAGAGAGCAAATGCAACAAACTAACAGGCCGCATCACCGCCAAGTGCAAATATGTTACTTGTAGCTGCTAAATATTGAAAGGAACACAAAGTTCTTCCTATGACACTCTAGTAATTTAACAATAGTTGGAAAAAAGAAACGATTGGTTTTTCAATGTAAAAACCAATCAGCATGAAAAAGTACACATTAAGTATGTTTCAGTGCTTCAAGCCCCCTCGAGTCGTGTACACCAAGATGCCTGGGAGGTCTGGGCACTTAATAGTACACCCACTCTCATATGGTGCCTTTTTTTGTTACGAAAACTCCCAAATGACATTGATGGAAGTTTTTACAGCTGGAATATAGGACATGCAATGTTGAAATGGAATATGGAGGGTCCAGATATTGGTAAACAAGAGAGAGAGGGTAAGGAACTGGAGCAACTCTTTGAACCCCAGATATTCTTAATTTTAGACTCTCATGAAGAAAAGGCCAAAATGTTCACACCCTTTTCAGACTAGGCAAAAGCAATATGAGAAATAGCTGTAAAACAGTGGAACACGAGAAAGCCAATAGGCTACTTTCACAGCTCAAAATAATCCTTTAATTAAATTATCAAAGATCAATTCGGGGTGTTCTTTTTTAGTTTTGAAATAGGTGGCCTTTTAGATGTTCCCTCAGGTGATTGGCTGAATTCAGGGCAAGAGCTTACGTTCAGAGATGTGAGCGTCTCTCACTACTATGTCTGTCCATATGGTGTTCGCAGACAGAGGGCTGAAGACATTGTTGGCAAATGACTGAAGTCACATCCTGGTTTGTACTCCAGTCCTCAACGGCTTGCCCAGGCCCATGGAGTCATAGCTCTTTGCCCCTCAAAAGTCTTGCAAGAGAAGGGAGCACAATGCTCTGTTCCAGAGCTCCCCAACCATTACAACATGCTCCACACGTCACCTGAACGCTGTGGCTGTTTCAGCCTGAGGAAGGCAGACAGCAGATGTCCCGGACCCTCCTGCCGTCATGAGGAACCCTTCAATAGTGTCCTTCCAAAGGCCAGATATCTGCTGTCCTCATAGATAGCCCATGGACCACCTACACCATATCACATTAATATCACCCACCGCAGCATGCTCATTTCTAGAAGGCGATGTCACTCATCAGCTGGATTTTATCCAATCCCATTCCAGCCTTTACGGACAATTATACACCACTTGTCCTCACATACCCTACAGATACATCTCTTCTGCATCTTGGGACACTACTCTGACACCCCATTAAAGTTTATCAAAAGCACACCTCCTATGCTCCCTCAACATGAGCTACAACCATATACTTACTCACCCTTGCAAACATACCGATAAGGCAAAGACTTATTCCAAGTTTGTTTAAAGCGGCTTCAATCAACAGTTTCATGAGATCCCACATGGTCTGATGTTCTACCGTCTTCACAGATTGCTTTCCCTCCATATTCCGGTCAAAAGTCATTGGACATAAAAATGTTAATGAACTCTACAAATGCTGCTCGATAATCATTAGTGTGCAGTAAATTCTTGTGAAATATACACAGAAAACCTGAGAAAAGGGGAAGTCGATCAAAGCAAGATAGAGAATGTAATTACGTTCTAGTCAGCTTTTACACATTTGTAGAAAACTGCTATTTTAATGCCGCTACACTGGTTGCCGCCTCATTAAAATCCCACAAATAATTAAGTTTGAAGTAATTCCCGCCGCCCCTTTATGATGCTGCATGCGAGCCCCTGTTGCACACCTCAATTACCGATCCGCTCGTTAAAACCGTAAAATACTGCAGGGGCACGAGTAAACAAGGCCACAAATTGCCAAACACTAACCACCCACCAGCTGAGCAAACAGCCAGCATCCTGCACTGTCGGATCAAAGCCTCGCGCCCGTCTTCCATGGTATAAGCGCTTTGCATCTATTTTTATATGTGTTGAGAGTGTTCGATGACAGTCTACTGTTAGGCGGAGTCGCTAATTACTGTTGGCTTTTCTGAATATTAATTGGGAGCTCGTGCCTGCAGCGCTGCTTCGACGGTGGCGGGGCACATTCCTTGCATGCATTTTCCGCATGCATCGATATGAAACTGCAGGGTTTGTACCACCCTAACACACCCGAGGTGTGTACTGCTGCTCCCTGCAGACGTGCCTCGAAGCCTCGTGTGGAGTAGACGTCATTTAGAAAGGCAGCTACAGTGCAATGCAGCACGTCGGATCCGGAACTGTTGTTAGACAGGTCTACGTCTAAGAAAGGCTGAAACCATGGATCCACGCGTGTCTTTGCCACCACTGGGCATGACTGCAGAAACTCTGAGCCAATCATCAACCCCCTTTGCTTCATTCATTTTATTACATCACCAATAATCAAACTTTCCAGCCACACAATTAATTCAGTTTTCCATATTGTAGTTCCTGCGTCCTAGCCTTAAAGGGCAACTTCTTTTTTTTTTTTTTTTTTTAATTCAAATCTTTTTTATTAAGAAATGCAGGGTTTTACAAAAACAGAGAAAGAAGGCAAGGAAATACACTGAGTTACAATCATGAGAAAATGCAACCTGAGTGACACAGCCTGGGAGAAAAGTATGTCAACACCATATAAACAGAAGATTCTGTATCGGTAAAACAATGAGCGTTGTACACAGTCACATGAAGACCTTAATCATAAAGGATGGTTGCAGTAGGAGAGGACTTGAAAAAGGAAAGAAAGGAAAAGAAAGAGAGAGGGATAGAAGAAAAGAGACATGAGAGAAGGAGAAAGGAAGAGAAAGAAAAGGCGGGGCTAAAAAGAAAACAAAAACAGCAGCTAACATAGACTCATGCTAGGTAACCTGAGTCGTGACAGTGGAGTATCAGTGCTTATATTTGTGCCCATATGGTTCACAGAAACGATTTATGCAAATTACTGTTGAAAAGAATTCACCCAAAGTACTGCTCGGTGAATGTCCACGAAGCTTCGGAATACACTTCAGAGCAGGCCAGACTGCAGAGGCAGCTTTGAAGATAGAGCTCACCCTCATCGACCACAGAACGCACATCCCCAAAAGTAGTTCTTCAAGAACTCGAGAGTGAACAACTTAATTAAAACCTATGCCCAGTGCACTTCAAAAATGTAAAGTCCTCGCATGCAGGCAAGGCTGTGCACTCCTTTCCTTGTTCGACCTTTTCTCTCCTGTAGTGCGTTTTCCCCTAAATCTGCCCGGTAATCACCGAGGCGACTGAGGGAACTCTGAGGTTTCTACCTTGTTCCACCTGCCTTACAAGGACCAAACAGGTCTGCGGGTGCTTGTGTTCCCTTCTAGCGTGAGCCTAGCCTTGATGTCCTGGGTGGACTGATCCATTATTAGAAGGGTCAGTACTCATTTGCTGGAGACGGGCCTCTTCCTAGAATCTTGCTTGCTACTCCCCACAAGAATATGTTTAGTAGTTCCTCAGCAGACTGCTAAGTGGGCTCCACTGAGCCAATCTCTTATTAACAAATTATCACCAATCTTCTACCAAAAATAAGCTCAGGAATGTTCCAATTGTAAATGCATCTTCATTCATTATTAATATATATTTCTACGACTTGATCAAAATATTGTTCGTTCCTTTAAGCAGACTTCTTTGAAGGTTTACAGTAGTTTGGCTAGATTGGGAATGTATGTATGAGATGAAAGTAGTAGACATTTAGGTCTATCGTGTGATCTTTTTTATTGGACTTGTAGCAATCAGCGAGGTATTGATCATGAATCGCAGTAGCTTCACCGTGGATGTTAGTAAGGAGAGTATTCCTTTGAGTAAAGCGGTTGGGAATGGGTGATCTGGGGATCTGCATTTCATGATGGGGAAATGAAGTGTTGGAAGTGTGTGGCTGATGTGAACGTGAAGAGGTGTGCAGCAAGGTAGGTGGTTGTGAAGGAAGAAACATTTTGAATTATACAATAGCCACCAAAGGCCTTTTTTTCCTTTGTAGGGGTGCACATGGTAGTGATCTGGTCAAGTAGATCCCCCACAGATAGGAGGAGAAAAATGGAGAATCTAAGGAGGTAAAGAAAATACCCTGGGTGAGGAGAACAGGGACCTTACGGTGGTGCTAGGAGTCCTATGGGAGAGAACATACTGGATAGGTGCAAAATCGACTGAAAGGTGGGAACAGATCTAATGGGGCCAGAACAGCAAACTACTGGCAAGGGAAAACAGGCATCCTTGAACAGAAGATCAAAGACATTTGAAAGGGGGAAGGAGGGGTGAGGATGATTTTTGTGGAAACAGAGATAACACAGAGGTGTTTGATTAGAGAACCTAATGTGGAAGTAAACTGTTTTTGGTAGTGGAGCTGTGGATGCAAATCCTTGGTAGAAAGAAATTACAAGGGAAAGAAAAGAGGCTTTTTGAAGGCTGAAAAAAGCCTTCCAACCTGGGAATTCCAGACCTTAGGTGGGAGCTGACGGGGAGGTGGGGGGTCAACACCATTTCTCGGCTATTTGGAAATCAGGTTTTGAATCCTGACAGGAGTGGGGAGCAGTTTAAAGCCAATGAAAACTGGATCCTAGGCTTGACTAGCTGTGATCCCCCCCGGCACCCAAAGGGTTCTGGGGGATCTTTATTTAGGGTTAGCTCTGGGGTGGTTGTCTTGAAGGCTCAGCATACTATTTGACCTAAACACTCCTGATAATGGAGATCAGATGAGTTATGAATGAATATGCCACTTTATTTCGCAAGCTTTTTTCCCCCGCATGCAATTACAACGCGGTCGTTACAATGACCGCGTTGTAACAACACATACCATTACCCCGCAAATCATAACAACGACTTGCTCTAGGGGGGGCCCTGGATGTTGGAATAGTATAATTTACTATTCCACCTCCAGTACGTGCAACAGTAGGGAAGCTGTTGGATTTTAAATCCAACGACCACGTTGTAATTCCCTGCAGGGAAAAGGATTCGTGGTAAACTATGTTTACCGTCACGAATATGGCCTGACAATTTTGTTTAAGGCTAAGCTTCTTGGGGGTGTGTAAACAATTTTGGAGTCCTGCAACAAGAGGTTCCAGAAGGAGCGAATCTTTTGCCAATTCTAGATCTTGCAGCACTGAGATCTTTAGGAAGTCTGGGACCCTCTTTCATCTGTATGCGGACGATACCCAGATCTACCTGAAAGTCCCATCACTGACAACATTACCCTTCTCTACAACACCTTGGCAAGAATACAAGCATGGATGTCAACTCCGCACCCTAAACTTCAACCTGCAGAAACAGAACGCCTCATTAAATCTCCAAAGAAACCCAATCTACCTGTACAAGAATGAAGAGAATACCTGTCGGTGTTGGGTTGGGGGTCCCTCATTTATAACCTTCAAAACCTTTTGAAAGAATAAATAAATTCAGTTTGTTGTAGACGAAAACGTCAAGTAGGTAGAACTGTGAGATAAGCAAATATGCACATGATGTCCCAGTCACTAGTGTCATTCTGGAAATAGTTTTCAATACAGATCACGCTCGAATGGCGGAGGAAAGTAATAAGGCAGCGAAAGGACTGGAGCAGGGCAACTTCAGTTGTTCATTATGGTAGTGGAGTGTTACTTTCACGTCACAGAAGGCTCGAATTGACGATTTTACCACTACATTAAGCATCTAAAATGAAGTAAAAAAACAAAACAGAAGCAGCATATTTAGTAATAACACCGATGATCAGGAAAGCAAGGAAAAAATTCACTAGGCATAAAATGTAGCATAGCTGTCCATCACTCTGAAGCTCTGCTGATTGGAGTGTGGCCTTCGAGCCGGTAACAAACTGGCTGCACTCACCGCTCAGGCATTTATATAGCTCTGAAAGCTCTTTACAATAAACCTCCCGAGCAGGCCGAGCAACGCAAAGCCTGCAATCTGATTAATGACTGAAGTGACTGAGCGTGCGAGACAATGATCACGCAGGGTGAGTGGCCTGCTCTCCAAGGAGCAGGGGCTAAATAAACAAGGCCTCAATTAAAAGCGTGCTTGCAGCAGCAGCCTGCACTACTCTACTCCGAGAGAATCAGATGGCGCGCCCAAGGGGCCTCTGGAATCTCGTGCCCTGAAGTCCCGGTGGGCCCTGTTTTATGCCATGGACCTCGTTCCTTCGAGCGTGAGGACGGGAGGCCGCCCCCCAGGGACGACAGACACCGGCACTCGTGAACGATCGACTCTCGCGAACTCTCAGAACCGTCATTTCATTTAGCCGAAGTCAAAGCACCTTGGAAGCCTGTTACCTCTACTAGTATTTTATTCACTTCAACGAATATTCAGGTGATCACTTTTGCTGTTCGTAGCAATGAATGCACAATTACAGTTATTCTTAGACGTCGGTTTGTTTGGACGTCTTATCAATAAGACTCCATGTCATCAAAGCCGCGCTCTGGTCCGGAGTTTTCTTTTAGCACTCGAGTGCAACTCGGGAGTTCAAGTCGGAGTTCACAACCGCTAATCCAACTGAAGTAATACCACTGAAGACAACGATCTGTCTCAAGGGTCACTACATCGGACTCTTACAAAGCAACTTCATTCAAGAGCTAATTAACGCGTGTATGATGCTGACGACAGAGCCCCCCAAAATAAGTTTCCAAAATAGTAAGGTGCTAGTTAGCACGGTTGCCAAAACAGAAGCAGACTAGCAGGCTTGTGGTCGGTCAATACACTGGCAATTTTGCAAAATGAAAGTCATCTTCCACGGTCTGAAGCAGTCATGGCTAGCCCTCGCCGGGATGTGTTGGTTATACTTCATTGTTGAATCAAAGGAGAGAGTGAGGACTAGGTAAGCTAGTCCGAATCCCCGCTATTATATGTCAAAAATCAAAACAGGACTAGCTAAGTTACAGAAGAAAGGGACTCAATGGAGTACGTGTGTCGGCAAACCACAGGTCCAAGGAGGAACCAGACCGGCAATTTCGGTCTTTTTCTCTGCCAGGTGACCCAAGGAGGCTTTGTACAGAAAAAAGACTGTCAAAGCGAGAGGGAATCCCCCTCTCACCCATACAGCACCTTAGGGAGTGCTACACGTAGTAAAAAATAACACAATCACTATAATTTAGTTTATTTATTTAATTTACACTTTACACATACTCACTTGGTCCTGAGGAAAGCCTGTTTCAAATTAAAAAGGCCAGGCTGAAACATGTAGACCACACAGGACGCTGGAGGTCATAATCCATACTCCAACACGTCCGTCTGCCTTTTAATATACCAACAGGGGCCCAGTAAATTAAAATATTGTTTTACCCTCGGGTACTGGGACCTTCTGTATGGTTTTTTAATTTTCACCTTCACACTCACTACACTGCACACTCAGCAAGTATACCAGCTCCGCAGTAATCTGGCGTTGAAGCACAACCGGGACACATTAGGTGTCACTGTGGTGGGCCCGATGATGAAGCATGCCACCAACTAGGTTGGTGGGTGAGGGCTTTTTGAAAAAACCTACTGGTTTGCCGACACACGTACTCCATTGAGTCCCTTTCTTCTGTAACTTAGCTAGTCCTGTTTTGATTTTTGGTTATACTTCAAGCAGTGCCATCCAAGACGCATGGTCATCGGATCCCCACCACGTGGCAAGTAAGCACTGCCTGCGCCTGTGGGGAGGTAGCCAAATAACAGGGCCACTCGAATTATGTGGCAGAGTGTACACAATTATGTGGCAAGAAAAGACAAATTGTGCAACATAAGGCGGCACATTTCGTGATAGTATCACCTCATTATTTTGGCAATTTGACAAGTCCTCACTAGGTGGGCAAAAGTTTCACCTCATTAGAACTAGTCTGGCACGCAAATACGACAATAAGCAACTGAAAGAAGGTCAGTCAACCTTTGCTACAAGCCTTCCACTGTGCAGCAATATGCGTTGCCACATTTTTGCTAACTTTTAATCCACTTGAGCTAGAAACAACATTTTTCTTTGTTAACATTTGCAGTTTATGCAGCAGAGTATGGATTATCGGATACATCCACGACTAGGCCGAAAACACTGTGGCCACAAAAAACGCATAATTCCAGTGGCCTTGCCAAATAGGTTTAGATGGCCCATGTTTACATACAGGGCCAGAGAGCAAAGAGGGAGCCTGCACATCCTTTGAGGGTGTCTAGAGAGCTTCCAGATAAACATTTATCAAATAAATGACCCAGAGGTTCAGAAGTGCGTTAATTACGCCTTTTTAGTAATCAGCAGAAATAGCGAAGCCTTAGCCGAAACAGAAGCAGTTACTGTCCATTTGCACATGTGCTCATATAGTCTGAAAAAGATCTAAAGGTTCTAGGCACTCCAAATGTGTAAATACCATTGTCCATGTTGCTTGGCAATGCTTAGAACAGTATACACAACTATGCAGCAATCAATTTTCCATTTATAATGCTTATCTATGCTGCTTGCTTCCAGTGGTAGGACTAGGAAAGGAGGAGAAGACACAGAAACAGAAGTAAGACTATGATTTGGAAGATACTATGAGGATTTGATTATGAGCATAAGATATCACAACTCTTTTCTGGGTGCAGATGACTGCTGCGTATCAGCTTTACTGGTATCGTTACTCCCTCTGTTCTGGTTGAGTGAGTGCAAGGAACACCTACTCCTTCTGGATGCAACAGACCACCCCTTTTGGAGTGCAGAAAAGCCCCCACTAAGGTGAAAGGGCCCATTTCTAAAAGCAGAGTCCCTACTCCTTACAACTTACGCCCACTGGAAGACATACCCTTATCTGGATGGATTTGACCAAAACACTCAATTTTCTGGGTAGACGCGCTCCCTTCTAGGTACAGAGACCCCACTCAAGAGCAAAGTGTCCCTGGCAGTTAGGGACCTCCCGGAGGAAAGCCACTGCTGTGCAAATTTAGGGGCGAAGGGAGCTCCATTATTATTTTAAAAAGCTCGAACTGTATTTGTCAGATGAGGAGCCTTCATTACAGTGAAGCCATGCTTGTATGAAATTCACAATTTGTCAATTTTCTTTACATTCATAAAAATTT
The DNA here is from genome assembly GCF_964261635.1 of Lissotriton helveticus. NCBI lineage: Eukaryota > Metazoa > Chordata > Amphibia > Caudata > Salamandridae > Lissotriton > Lissotriton helveticus. Next base: position 724,196,744 of record NC_136069.1, read on the forward strand.
ACTATTTTATGAACATAATTTCCATATATGCAAATGTTTTGCCCAAGATGACATTATTTTTTCACAAAATATAGAAGCCGGGTTTACAAGCATTATGTATTTGTTGAAAGTGCGTGAGCGAGGTCCTGCGTCGGCAAAAGACAAGTAATTTGTCCACTAAAAATTAAATCATGCAATTTCATATTGTTACTTTTAAAGACATTTAGCACCAACCTTTTTTTTACTAACAGAGTATCACCAAATTAATATGGCACTCGTGCAGGTATACTTCTAATTAAAATTACCCCTGAGTGTTTTGTGACCACTTTTTGAACAGCATATGTGTTTTAACATGGTATGGCACAACATTGCAGTACCAGTATCCAAGATAAACTTTTCTCACTCACTGTTTATATTTGAAAAAGTATTTGCATGTGACTAGGTTATAAACAAGCTATACACGAACTCCCTGGAAGTAGAGTACCCCTCCCTTGGGCACAGCTGCTCTGTGGCCATCCATCTAACAAATCCTTCATCCAGAAATTCGCTAATCCATCCATCCATCCAAAGCTTGACCTCTTTTCTTATTCCAGCATTCATCCACATGAAATATCACATACACGTTATTTAAAAAACGCCAGAGTTTTTGGCTTTTTCAAGTCGTTTACATCTGCAAGGACCTCTCCATGAGGGCGTAAGTTAACTCAGTTGTTTCTACCTGCTTTTACTATCTGCGCCGCATACGCAAAATCAGCAGACTCCTCTCCCGAGAAGCTCTGGTGCAGGTCACCCTGGGATTAGTCATGTCTCGCATCGACTATGCGAACTCTCTATATGTGGGCATACCAGCATATCAATCACAAAGCCTCCAACTCATCCAGAATCAGGCAGCCAGGTTGATCTATGGCCTGCCAAGATCTAGCCACAGTAAGCCTCTCCTTAAGAGCCTTCATTGGCTCCCTGTTACCCAGCGCGGCGTTTTTAAACTTGGCTGCCTGATTCACAAAGCCCTTTCCTCTCAGGGACCCGCTTTCATTTCCTCCCTTTTACACCGATATGTTCCCGATGTGTCCTCCGCTCCTCAAACTCCAATCTCCTTACCCCTTGCTCTTTCAGGCATAAGAAACATGGAGGCAGGAGATTCTCCACCCAGGCCCCTCTCTTCTGGAACTCCCTTCCCCCTGCACTTCGCATTCTTCCCCTCCTATGTTCATTTTAGAAAATCATTAAAAACCTGGCTTTTCTCGTTTGCTCACAACTAGTCCGCCCCATGAAGTGCCGCACAGCCCTTCCACTCCAGCGCCAAGAAACCGTAGGTGAACGTGCGCTTAATAAATCCCATCATATCATATCACATCATGTGGAAGATGGATATTCACCAATCACATTGAACTAATATACATGTTAATCATTCACTGTGCAATGACAAATGACAAGTTTATTGTGTAATTACTTAAAATCATTAAAAAACGCATTCATTATGCAACAGTCTTGTCTTTTATACTTATATTTCAGCAGAGACGTCAATGTCCCTTGCAATAAATCAGTCTAATATGCAATTAGAGATGCTGAAAGTTCAAATAGGCAGTGGGAGCACCAACACTGAAGCTCACACCCACGGGGTGTGTAACATGTGGTCAGCTTCAATGCTTTCTTGGATGAACGAGTTTGCTTTCTAGAAGTGACACCATTGAAAACTGGAAATGCTAAATTATGATGCACACCAGATAAGCTCCATTCCTGAAGCTTGGCACTAGCACCCTCTCTCGTGCAGCTTATTGCCAAGTCTGGAATCCAAGAATCCATTGCTCTTATTATATCGGCAAAAAACGTGGCATTCAGGAATAGCTAAAGTGGCATTTATGAAACCAAACCTAAAACAAGCGCAGGCAAAGCAAATAGGTCTGGCATTGTCCGCCACACTTTTGACTTGTCATTGTTTTATTTTTATCTTGGTGTTGGCAAAACGTTATTATTGTGGAAGCTACAGGCCCTATTCTATATAAAAAAATAAACAATGGCTGAAGGCAAAAATATGTTTTTGGTCTTAAAATGCAAACATTGCCATAGTAATCCCTGGCATTTATGGGAACTACGTTGCGTGTGGATGTGCTCCTTGTGAAAGGAAGGAATTAAGTCACTCACAGTGAAGTTAGCCAATTGCCAAAGTGGGCTCCCTGTTGTATGCTGCGGTGGGTGGAAGAAAAGTGTGATTGACATCAAAACAGACCAACGGATGAAGAGGACTGGCTGAAAGCCTCTCTAAGTAAAACTATTATATACACACACACACACACACACACACGTCTATATTTTATACATAGGAAGAGCATTTTCTGTATTACTAATAACTTCGGCACAATTTGATGAATATTTACAAATGTTTTCCAAAAAAAACGTTCATCCACCTGAACTCCTTCCTGGAAGGTTGGGGGGTGAGCAGTCAAGGCAGAACCAAGAAAAGAGGGCAGAGCTATCATCTATGATGATATTTCAAATGTCATGAGAGACGAAATATGTGAAGTTGTAAGCAGGGCATACTGGTGCAAGTTATAGTTAGCTCAGTAAACTACAAGTGGTGAATATGAGTTTTTTTCGTTTTTAAATGGTAGTTTAAAAAAATGTATTTCTGCACCCAACTATGCCACTTTAACCTTTGGTTTTTTTCCATTGAATTTCTAATTTTTTTTAAATGTAAGCTCTAATCATTTTTTCCTATCTATATATGACATCACTTTCACCTTTGTTTTTTTCAGTGAATATAAAATGTTGGTAATATCGAGCCCAGAAAGATCACAACGCACCATTGAGTGGTTTACTTTAAGTTATCAGTGTTCCTTTGCCAACACTAACCAGAGGAGTGGTCTGTCAACACATTTTGCAAAGCAAAGAAACACATATTCCGAGAAGTATTGTTTAGCTGAGAAGAAACAGGGTCGTACTGGTCTATAAGGCAGTCAGAGAGTGCCCGATGGGCTAGTCTGACAAATCAGTGTGTGGGCTGGCTGTTTAGCAGTTGGTGGGCCCGTTTTATGGCCAGGTAGGCCGGTTTCTTCGATTAATTCAGCAACAAATATTACAAGTATTGCCTTCAGCAAACACAAATGCACGCAAAGTTTAAAACTGGCCTGATTTAGAAATGTGGGCCACTTTAACTATCTGGTTCGCCAATTGGGGTCAACTTTAATTTGGTGTCTGGGCCTATATTTTTTGTCACAGTCTGATCTTGAGAAAAATAAAAAAAGAACTAGCACGAACCGATGCAGAGCAAAGTTGTGAGTTGTAACTTAACCCCTTGTGTGCTGGTGACGGAACGACTCCGTCACCAGCCACGGACACGCTGTCGGAGTGGTTCCGTCACGGCACGCCGTACCGCCCACGCTGCTGCGATTCCGTGCCTGCGCATTCTATTGAGCGGGCGGGGCCATGACGGAACCACTCCGTCACAAGCACAGCGAGCCCGTGGCTCGTGACGGTGTGGTTCTGTCACGAGCATGGCAGCGCCGCGTGGCCCCCCCTCCCACCCAGCGCCGCGGCGGAATTACCACCGCGGCCAATGGGTTAAAGGTGGTAGAGAAGCGACTGGCTGACAATCAATTCACCAATTACTGCATTAAAACCACTAATAGCCACCCTAAATTTTATTTCAAACCAATGTTACGTGGGATTTAATATGAGGGGAGAGAAATTCAAGCAGGTAGACAGAAGGAAGTGCGCACTAAAGAAGCCACAGGTAAGAGCCATAGGCGAAAGAATAGGATTTAATCATGAGGTGTGGGTCAAACATACTACCGAAAGGGGTGGCACACGCCTAACCAACAAAAGGATCAACTGTGAGTCCGGTGACAGCAATGTTTGGCAATAAAATAGGCACACTAGAGGTATTAGAATACTTTTAAACCCACAAGATGATGGACGGAATGTTGCACATTGGCAAAACATTCACCCCCAGTCACAGATCTGGGTTTAATCCATCGTTATTTTGCTCACCACGCCACCTCAGTTCAGACATGGTCAATAAGCAAATCAGTCTTGACCCTGTGCCTCATGGGAACAGTCCAGCCTGAACTGCCAAGCCATGTCTTCCCTGGACCGGAATCAAGCATCCTAGGACCGGTTTCTTGCTATCAGCCGTCATCAGCCAGGATAGCTTAACTCCAGTGACGTAGGGAGCACGGGACCCACGTCTGGGCATACCCTTCCCACATAGGGCGATCAGCAAAACACACAAGAATACTTTTGACAGAGGACAAATGCGAGATGAGAGGAGGAGATAATCGATCAACATGAGAAATCAAAAGGGAAAATAAGAGCCTTCGCTGTACAAAGAAAGCTATGGAGGAGTTGGGTTTATGCGAGAAGTACTGAGGAGGAAGAGAGCTGAGTGTGCACTATTGAATAATGCGTATTTTGTCAAATTAAACTCTAGAATTCAGCTTTTGCATAGTGCTACAAAGACTCACACTCACCTGCCTCAGTAATAGTTGGGTTCCAAATTAATAAGTTGAAAACCAATTAAAAGTATGTTTGAAATTGGGCAAAATAGGTGATGCATTTATAGATTTCACTGGGCCTTCCGGAGGGGACAGCCAATGCCACCCTGACAGTTCTTGTGTTTCCTCTTCCCACTGTAGGTTTGAAGCCCTTGGCAGCACCAGGTGGACCTCTTCGCTGCATCCCTGCAGATGCTTTTCAAGGAGGGATGGCTACAGGGAGGCAGCTGAGCCCACCAAGACGGTTTGTACCCTGATTAGAAGCTACTCACCCCTGATGTCATCGGCCAGGGTGGAACACTGTGGTGAAGCCAAATATGTGTGAGCAACTGTTGGCAGCTCTTTACTCATGGTGAACAACCCCCGACTCGCCAGCAACAAGCGCAGGTAGATCCACCAATAGGCTGAAAGGCTGTACTAACAGGGGTACAGGCACACAGCTACAGCATGGGGTATGTTAATTTGGTACATACACTCTTGTCCAAGAACGACAAGGGACATGGAGGTCCACCATCTGTGATTACAGTATCACTTATCACTTCGTTAACACACGTAGTATCACTCAGCTCCAGGAAACTCAAGAAGGTGCAAGGGTTCAGGTAATTCCCAGATATGCACAACTTCAACACCAGGCATGCTGAAGATACCCCATCTAAGATCTGGGGGAGCTCCAGTCACTCTCCTTGGAGATGGTGACCCCCAAGGTGGCCTCTTGAGCAAAATAATCACTCCTTAATTTTAGGCCGGAGGGGGGGGGGGAATAAGCCTACACCTGGTAATTTCACATAACGAAAAAGAAGGGGCACGGGCTACTGGCCACTAAATTGTTCCTTTTTGGCAGATAAATTGGCCTGGTTCCACACAGAAATTCTTCTCGAGGTTAGAGTTCTGTAATAATTATAAAGAAAACAATGGTTTTGGGTGGACTCAAAAGGTCCGCGTAAAGTAGAGTATAACTATGGTACTAGAATCAATCCTGGGAAAAAGTTTTGTAAGGTAGCATACATATAGAATACTTTATTTATGTTTTTTAATACAATTATATTTTTCAGGTGCTCACACATGTGACAAGGTGCTTATAGTGACTGAGTGAATAAAAAAAAAAAACTATATACAAGGTGTCACAAACAAGGGTATTCCCCAAAGAAATATATACAGTAGGGTAGGGGAGTATCCTTGAATGGGTTCTGTAATAAGCATGATACATATTGGTGCAAAGTCCCCTTCTGTTTACGAAACCAGCTATTACCTCCAGCAATCATACAGAGAGAGGACAGGGAGAGATAAAAGTGTACTACTCTATATGGTTCATTAAGCTCAGTTTCGAGTTTCGCTCTGGGCGCCCAAATCGAAACCTATCTGGCATCCAAGAAGAGACAAACCATCAACCCTGGCAGGGACTCCATGCCACTTACTGAGGGACATAGACTGTTAGGGGGTCTCCAACCCCTTCAGACTTTCCAGAACTGCATCCTATAACCTGTGAATTTTGGAAGAAATACTCCATTCTAGTTAGGGTTTTTTGTATTGTATTCCTTCTGATGTTGCTTCATGTCACCAATCAAGATCTAGTTCACTGGTCTTACAGCACAGAAACTGCTTGGTTGCCAAACCTCTCAAGATTCCATTCCATACCCCCATACCTCTTGCTGCTAGTCCACTAGCAGTTGGGCAAAGGATCCCCTTTCTGCTATCCACAGAGAAACCACACAATAGCACTACCAGTTCACTTGTAGTAGGGTCAGGCTGTCTACACCATGCCTACGTTCACTACCATTTACTCAGGACCCATGCCACCTATGTGCTTTAGAGAGAATTATTCTTTGCTCACCAATACCCCTCTCTGGCTGACTGTTTGTAGCTATTGCTCAGTATGCCACTGATGTTGTGCAATGTCTAAAATAGATTGTTGGTGCTCTACCTTAAGTTCCCGGTCAAGTACTCATTCGTCTGTTCACCCTACTTTCTAGGAATAACCAGGAGAAGCACCCTCACCTACAGACATTCACACATCCAGGTAGGAATCCCTGCACACCCTCCATTGAAATATGTTACTTACAGCACTTGAATCCACACAGAAAGCTAGCTCTCTATCCTTCTCTCGGCTAGTAACCCCCAGAGGGGATTGAGAGGAGGAAACTACTATTCTAAAAGGAAAGATTATCCACGACCACATACACACGTGCAACTCTGATCATAAGGTAGGAGCCCTAGGACAAGACCAGAACTTGGCAATTATTTTTCCAATATAAAAGAGCAAAATCTATTATTGCTAGAGTACAAAATAAATAAATAGCACAACATACACATGTCCCCAATACTTCAAGCCCTTGAGGCAATGCAAATAAGGCAACAGTCTACTACCTTTTCTGCTGCCCCAGCAACAGCACACCCCCAGGCCTTGTAAGCACTAGGAAAGCATACGAGTTAAGCAACATATAATATTTGGAGTTCATGGTTTGGGGAGAATCCTAAGTAAAGTAAAATATTTTCCCTAAGCAAAGGTATTTGATTACACCCTTGAAAAAGGCTCACAACAAAACACAACACATGGAAAAAAAAGAAAAATCCAAAGACGATTGGTTGGGTTAAGCAAATAACAAGAGAAAATCTAAGCAAGGCCTGTGGAAATGCAGGCAAAAAACATGGACAGCATTGATGGTCTTTGCAGTTTCCAGGTGCAGAGGTAGCCCGAACAAACAATTTTTGAGTTATCAGACCCTATATTCACATAATTTGCAGAGCAAAAATAAGGTTCGCAAAGCATTTTTAAGCCCGTTAAGGACACATAGCTTCGACATTTTGCAAGTTCTGTGTATTGGATTTGTCCTCTGTGTTACTGAAATAAACAAAGTTGACCATGACCAACGTATGTCTCTCCTTAGGTGCAAGTCAATAGGTAGATCAAAACACTGGCATATGCTAAGCTGTTGAGGACTCTTGTAGCGCAGAAAAAAACTGGCCTTTCAGGACATTACTTTAAAATCCTATGTTGGTAACAGATATTTGGGTATTTTACACAAGCCAGTACTGCCAGTTCTGTGCATAGAGGCTCTTTATTTAAGTCGGAAATGCCTTAAGTATGAAACTCAAAAGCTCCAATTCACCTGCAGGTGACTCTCCAACACCGGAGCCCGTGAAACGAAAACACGAAGTGAATCCCTTTTGTTCGGTTGCCAATGAAAGATACTAGAAACATAATTCAGGGTGATTGTCAGGTGGTGGGGCCAGCCAATCAACAGCTTCTTTTACAGACCTTACCGAGCTCAGCTGCCTTAGTATTCACTATGTAAAAAACTGGAAATGGCCATTAACATGACGAATGTGTCAATCACCCCTCCGGTGAACGTTGAGCACACTTCAATAAATGGATAAATAGATGGAGAACTTATGCAACACATATGTGTCATGTTATACACACACAAAAAGTAAGCTATAAACATTGACCAGTCTCTACTGCCAACAAGCCAGCTGACTGTTTACTAAATATGGGATTTTTTAAAACATATCTCACTGTCTTCAATGTAGTTGATAACACCACACCCCCATGTTTCTCTGAGTATCTCCTATTCTGACATAATGTACCCTTTCACTGGAATGCTCACCTCACACAACTTCAGGTATTGAAGTCTACCCTAATGGCCCTCCTCATTGGTCTCACAGATTTGCACAGCTGGCCATCCCCAGGGAGGATTCCACATATCTTCCCCACCCTGGCAAGCTCTGCAATATAACGACCATATTTATTTTAATAATGTGACTTGACTCAAACCAAGAGATTGGTATATGTGCAACCCATAATATAAAAAGTTAAAGGCCCTGAAGAGCGGTCTCAACCTTTCACTGGTCAGATGGGGATAAGATGTGCAAGTTTGTTACACTAGCACATGCTACAACCTACAATTCAGAATCTACTTACCTATCCCAAACCACCCTGAGCTACAGAAATTCTCAAAAAAGAAAAAAGGTACCACCTACTATTTCAATTTTAGGTCTGCGATATGGGGAAAGGCAAAAGACAAGACCAAGCACGAAATCCTATTTGACATATCTATCTTCAATGGCAGTTCAAACTGCACAATGGACTGATGGGAAACAATCTATGTTTTACATTGTGTGTTCCTAAAGAAGGTGGATCATTAACCCTTACCCACTGAAATGTGAGTTGACTGTCTGTGTGGGAGATCTTTTCCCGTTGTAACTTGCAGTTTATGAGAGGTGTAGCTGGGATAAGAAGAAGTGGTATATATGAGAGGATTTGTCTTCTGTGAATGAATGAGTGGATTGTGATATGTGGTGAAAACTGTCATATATGCTTTATTTAGCGAATATGTACAATTTATAGAGTTTTAATGGAAAATGTATGAAAAAATATTTTGGGTAAAAATGCGTTTTGATATTTAAATGAAAAATCATATGGCTAAAACAATTAAAAAAACAATTTTGTGGATATGTAAACTAATGTATAGCAGTATGAATTCATCCATGTAAACAATTATCCCAAAAAATGATATGTCAAGGTAGCACACATATTTGGGTTGAAATTGTTTCCGGTCAGTCCGTTGTGAACTTTGAGCTGCCACTGAAGACACATAGGTTGAGTGGGAATTTGTGCTTTGTCTTGTTTACAGAGATTGTCGGCCTTCTTCCTCCTTTTTCCCACCCCCATTGCAAAAGCACTTCCTCCAATCACCAGAGCCAGCCATTCCATCCGCCAATTTGAAAACATTCAAAACAAATCATCTCCCATTACTAGAAGGGCATAAGGCAATTTTGACTTACCCTTCCTATGCCCAAAGCCATTGTATCCAAGTTGATTCCTGAGCATATCTGCCTGTTTCTCTTTCCTGAATATATTTTGACAGAGTTGTTGCAAAACACTAGTAACCACAAATTAGGTAGTCTGAGAGCATTAGGATACGATGCCATTGCTAGAGGGTGCAGACATCATAAGCCATAAGCAAGAACCAATAACCTTGTAAGTTGAAGTCTTGGAAAGAGATAACAGACATTAAGTTGACCCCTGGGGACAGATGCTGGTTTTAGGAGTCTAATCAGATTTCAGTTCATGTTAGTAACTATATCCATCTATGTTTGCTAGCAAAGCAAGTGGCAGGAACAACTCACAACACAAAGTATTAACCTGGTATTGCTGTAACCATGCTATGTACCATCACTGTCCTCGAGAAAAGCATTTCTTACAATAGGGTCATGATATGAAAATAATAAATTCACATTTATCATATACCAGCAATAATATTCTGTATCTTGCAAAATAAATACTTTGAACATGAATATAACAGTACCACTAACAAAATGCCATGCATGCTTCACTAAAGCAGGACAACGAATGCACAGAGCCAAGTTGCAAAGTGCATAACATTGGGCACTCAGCACTGTAGTATGCCAGTGTGGTGAGAGAAGGCAATACACAGAGCAAATGGAGGAAGAGGTACGTTTATGCACAGTGAAAGACGACGGGGGGGGGGGGGAAGAAAGGAGTCAACACACAATGCAGGTGGATGTGAGAAGGCACAGTCAGTGTGTGTTGTGCACTCTGTGCACCTCGCAAGTGGTTTCAGGAGGCGTCCGTGCAGAGAAGGTGATGGCAATTAATGAACAAGTGCAAGGGGTGGGAGCCCATGTACAAACTAAGCACGTTACAGAAGGGCAGCCCATGCATAGATCAGAGAGACAGTATATATATATAGTAAGCGACATATGGAAATGATAGTTTAGGCAAGTATTCGATCGTATATGGATGGACAAGGGCATTCCATGCTTACAGGGAACAAGAGTTTTTGGGGATACATTTCATACACTGTACAAGTGGACAATCAATGGACAAGGTAAGTAGTCTGGCAGGAGGCAATCCAGGCTCAATAGTATTGTCTTTTTGGGGGGAAGAGCAGCTCGTGCTAAATGCAAGCAGGGTGTCCATTTCAAAGCAAGCGTTCTAGAAGTTAGAGACTCTATCGGTGCGCTGAAGCGAATGGGCATTTCTGACAGGAGTGCACTCACCAGCAGCACTGAGCTCCGCACCACCTCGGACACGCTCTGCCGCAGTTCGGCCGCGGTGCCCGGTTTGCTCAGCGCCCGGGTGAACTTCCTGGTCTCCATGGGGGCGGCGTGAGACATGCGGGCACGGCTGGTAAAGGGACTCCAGCCCGGGGGTGTTAGAACAGCCCTGCGAGCAGCATTAGAGGGCTCGGCGTCTCAATGTGGATGCCCAGGCTGTCAGCGGCGACCCATCCCGGCCTGCACTGCACCTGGGGACGGGTGACGTACGGGGATCCCGGGGAGGAGCGCACGAGCTCAACTACAGTCCGGCCAGGTCGTCCGAACACAGAACACCGGTGTCAGTTTACCCCGGGACTTCCAGAGCGCGGCCGCGCGCATATGGGCGGGGCGGCGGCCATGTTCAGACCAGGCCACTGCTCTTTAAAACGCTGTATATTAAATGCAATATAATGCTCTAAGGCATGATTCAGTTGCCACATATTAACAAATATGGATTGTACGCTTCACTGCTTGCACATTTCCATGAGTTGCGCTGTGAACGCATTGCCTGACCTTTGTGGGCCCCTATGTTCAAGACATGACTCCGCCCATACGCTGAACTATTCAGCTCAGACGTGCTGTTTACATACACTCAAGGGCGCGCGCCACTCATTGTCATTTCTTCGTGGCTCCGCCCACCTGTCAGGGCTAGTACAAAAATATCCGCCCGATAGTCTGTTCCACCAACCCAGGGCCACTAACGTTCTTGGAGGCAGCCTGTTGGCGGAGGAATAATGGACATATGGTCCTTTCTTTCCCAGCGCCAACCGTGCCTGTGTGGGGAGGAGCATAAGCCATCAAAACACCACCCATTAACACTGTATGCTAACCCTAGTGTCAGGGAGGGTGGGTAGTGGCAGGGGGCGGGGTTTTGCCTTCCAGTCCACCCACGTCTGTGGAGCTGGGACCACGAACTCCCTTTTTTCTGAACCCGGCTTTGTTCTCTTTAAATTATGCAAACAATTGTCAACCCGACCCTTGAACATAGACTGTGTGCCTCTCGCTCATACGATTTCTGTGCACGGTCAGTCTTTCTCCTCTTCTCAGCGAGAACACAGATGGGAGATGCCTTACTTTCTTCCTGCCCTAGGGAGGAAGGTTTTTATACAATTTAAGATGATTCAGCTTATCTTAAAATATAAAGCGAATACCTTCATGAAATACGAGGCAGGGAACACTGACCCTTACACTTTATGGGTCTGAGCACTTAATTATAGTCAGCAGGACCTGTGGCAAGACAAGGGTATTTAAAAGGATTTCTGAGGTACAGAGCTACCACCTGTCTCAGGAAAATTTGTTCGTGTTTTGAGAATCTGGAAAGATGTTTTATTTTAATATGATTTTGTGTAAAACCATTTTCATTCTTTTTAACATGATAATTGTGCATTTGTTTGCTTTAATAATCATTTAGAAATAGTTTAGACACAGATACATAGTTATGCATTTATTTGGTATTGCATTCTCAGTTTTATGTTTTAATTTCAAAAGAGAAAACTACTGGCTTTTGCTGATTTTTCCGTTTTTTGTGCGGTCTTTTGGAGCCTACAAAGCAGTAGTCAGACTTATGAGAACACAACACACCTCCACACGCATAAAGGATTACACAAGACCATGGCAGATTTTTCCAACCTAGCGTGCTACAACTCGGAGACCCTATACTTTCAAACCTTCTGTAATGAAATTTCCATCAATTTCGTCTCATAAATTGGAAAAATAGCGGACCCCCTCAAGAAAAAACGCAACATAAACACTCCTTTTCAACGCAATAAGATCTCCACAAAGGCAGACACAGTCAATCAACCATCTCTTGCCTCCTTCAGTGCACTTTCTGAGGAAGAAGAGAAGAGGAGAAGACCATTGTGTTCGGCATTAGACCCTGCCCCCTCCAAAATGTTTTAAAGATATCCTTCTAACAACCTGTAGAACATATGTAGCCATACAATACATCCTTACTGTAAATATGTTTCCCATCTGAGATAAAGACGTACAACAATTGACCACTTCTCAAAAACAGCAGTCTTGACTCATTTGGTTCAGCAAACTATAGCATAATTTACTATGAGCAATTCATGGAAACATCGATCGAAAGGGCAGTCTTTGCCCAAGTCTCCAATTTCACTGAGAGACACACCCTCTTGTTGGATTAACAATCCTATTTCTGACCTGACTGTAACACAAACTCTGCTACATATGGCAACCTAAAATTACCTATTAACAAGAACAATGTTGCTGCTCTACTGCTACTGGATCTATCAACGTTTTTTTTGATCTGCTACTTAGGCTACACCATGGCGGCACACTAACAACACACTAAAATGGATTGCCTTCTATCTCAAAAATAGGTAAAGCCTGATATTTCTGTCACCTCTTATATCAGCCCCTCACACCCTGAACTGCTGGTCCGACAGTTATTCATCATCTCTCCTCTTCTATTCAGTATCTATCTATTCCATTTGCCAGACTTGATTAATTCCTTCAATCTGCGGACACCACACAAATCAGCCTAAAAATGGAAAGTCCCGAAGACCGCCATTCATCAAGACTTGATGACTGCTAAAAAAAATGTTGTAGTCGGGCAGGAAACCCTGTTTTAAACCCTCAAAATTAGATGCAGATTTGATAACTTAGGGGGAGGGGGCTTCGATCACCTGACGTGTACCTATACTATCTAGCACATGATTTGTCGTAGTTGGTACATTTACTGGGACAGTTCTGTACAGCCAGCATGGGTTCATGGGTGAAAGCACCACCTAGGCTGTATATTCTATAAGTAGAGAAAGTCACAACTACAGGCGCATGTCCACTATTGATAATGACTATGTGGATAGTCTGGAGAGATTTTCACAAGATACTAGGTGTAGACGAAATCTTATGGACACTCACCCCCAGTCACAGGTTTGGGTTGAATCCATTGAGAGAGCGCAAATCAAAGAAAATTCTAGAAGTGCACCATATTTACAAGCACGTTGTATTAGTCTAGTAAACATTATGTAGGAGTGTCGAATTTATAGAGTGCAAATATATAAGAGTGTTTAATTAAATTAGAATGCATATATCTGTGTGAGAAGCTAATGAAGAATTGTGTAGAAATGTTAGAATGAGGTTGGAATCCTGTGTTATGTGGCTGTTGGAGGGGAAAATGTAATTCTGCTAAACGTAGAAATGTGTAGGCCACATGGCAGTTCACAGAGAATACAAGAAGCTGATGCATTTCCACATAACATGGATTTTAATGTTGTTATAGTTCAAAGTATTATTGATCATAGAACTGAAATATGTTTTATATAAGTTTATATATTCATTGTGTGTAATAAGATAGAATACTGTCTAGACTAAGAAATTAAAGGTTTGCAGAGTGCATAGGCCCGTTTCATGTAATTCTAATAGGCCTGAATAGACAAAATCGTTTCCTTTTGATCTGCATGTGCTCGTTAGAGAAAGGTCGTGTTAGGCACAAACTGTGGAGCCTGCTCGATGGTTTACGACTTAGAAGATACGGTGGAGGCCGGAATTTGGGGCCCACAGTACAAGTGTCTGTTTGCAGGTGCGAGGAGGTTTTAATCAAGAGAGTGATGAATAGACTTTTGTTCAAGAGAGCCAGGCACAGGCCTGGAGGAGTCTTCAGGAATTTCCTGGGGGTACCGTCCTGCCGGAGAGGAGCCTGGGAAGCAAGGTCAACTCTAACGAAGGGTACAGAGGAGTATCAGCATGGAACATACCAGAACCAACACCACGTGAGGGGCGTCTCTAAGGGGCGTTTCTATTGTAAATGTGATTTTGTATTAGGGACAGCACCCCTGGGTGGAGTTAAGGCAGATGATCTGAGGAACCTAAGAGAGCGGATGGGTAGGCAGATAGGTTAACTGCGAAACCTCGATTCATAACGAAGACTAAGGGAAGTGTGTGATCTTCTTTGGAAGTCACCACGGCTGACACCTTTTTAGGTTAAGAACTTGTTAAGTAGGGATGTCACTTAGTCTAGTGTAGGGACAGTCTAATCTAAATTTTCCTTTCTGTAAATGACTCACAAGCTACAGCTTGTGTCTATTCTTGCAACTTTGGTGATTCTTGAATTGGTTTTGGTGATATTCTTCTGCCGACTAAGAACATTTAGAAAATTCATGTTTGTATTGATACCCGTATATCTTTTGAACCTTATTTTGAGATGTTTGTATCTCCAGTTAACTTTGGCTTTGAAATAAACTTTGAAACCTTATTCTTAGTAAGTGGTTCTTTAGAGTGGGGTAAGTTCTTCACTGATCGACCTAGTAGTGGATTGCCTTTTACTCTATGACAGGTACCAACGGTTTAGTCGACCTGAGTTGGAATCTAGATCTATAACAATAGACTAGAAATCCCGCGTTAACAGTTGGTAGCAGAGTGAGGATGGTTACCTTCTTGAGGAAGGTGATCTAGACTAGGTTAAGTTTACCCCAAGGTCCCTAGAGATCGAGAGGTGGCCTGCCGAAGAAGGTGCTGACGGTGCGAGAGAAAAGCAGCAGAATCGGACGAGAGTGAGTATAACAAGGGTCATGCGTTGATAGATTGCGGTGTTTTGTGTTGTATCTGTATTGTAATGTCTTGCGGAGTTGAATGCCTGTAGTGTGATTGAGAGAGGGTTGTGAGCGCGCGCAACCTGGCAGACTGGTAAACTGGCAACCTGGGGAACGGGTGAACCGGTGAACTGGTGAAAATCTTAAGTTCGGGGAAGAACTTAAGTGGTTCGGGTGTATCGAACATCCAGAGTAGTTGTCGACCAGAGTAAAGGGGGTCATGAGGTACCATTGATCGCCCGCAGGACCGAGATAGGGGGAATGCAAGAGTGAGTGTGTGGGTAACGGACGCAGGTCGAAAGTTACCGTGTGCAAGTAACCTATCAGAGAAGGCGATTGTCTAGACATACACGGAAAGACATTTCGTCAGTTAAGGTGACAATTACAGTTAGACTGTGGGTGTACAGTCAAGGAAAGTGATCGCTTGGTCGGAAGTAATCATTTTTCAGAGTATGAATGGGACGCATGCATGACCGGGAGACGAGTGGAGAAAGGAGGGGAAATGCTGCGAAGGGGGAGAGTGACGTCAGCTGGAGCCGCGCTGTGATAGGGCGGTTGGTGAGAAGCCGCGCTGTGATAGGGCAGTTGGAGCGACGTCAGCTAGAGCCGCGCTGTGATAGGGCGGTTGGACCGACGTCAGCTAGAGCCGCGCTGGGATAGGGCGGTTGGTGTGACGTCAGCGAGAAGCCGCGCTCTGATAGACCGGTTAGCGAGAACCGCGCTGAGATTGGTGGATTGTCATCAGGAAGTAAACGAACGCGGAGAAAATAGAAATTTTGTAGGTTTTGAACATGAAGTGTTTTAAATGTTTGAGAGGGATTTTTAAGAGAAAAAGAAGAGAATCTTATTACGGGGAAGAGGCACCGCCAGAGGGTACACCAGCTCACTATATGGCAACGAATGTTGGGTTGCATACTATACTATGGCTTGGTACTTGGAGTAAGATTACAGAAGGGAATGAGGAACTGACTTTTCCGAAATACGGAACTTTTAGACTAGAAGTGTTACATCAGCTGAAAGCAGTTATGTCCTCATTGAGACCTTTGCCTAGACCAACACAGTTTGAGGCCCTTAACGCATGGATTAGGGCGGCGCACGACAGGAGTCAGAACAGACGCCAGGAAAGGGTAAGGCGATCAGTAAGGGCAGTGCAAGATGCCAAATGGGACGAGGAAGCCAAGAAGTGGAGGGTACAGACGATTGAAGTGGATAAGTTGTACCCCATGAGAGAGGTTACAGGAGGAAAGAAACCCATAGAAGAGGATGATGAGAGCGAGTCGGAGGACGGCCTAATAAATAGGTTGTTGATAGATAGACCGCCTCCGGACAATAGGGAGATGGAAAGTACTGAGCTCCCAAGGGAAGATAGGGTTGACAGAGAAGGGTATAGGCCACTCCCTATAGCGGATTGGGTACCTACCAAAGGTGAGGGGACACCTCAACATAGTCCAGTACAGAGTGTAGTCGGAAGAGTTGTGGTGCAGAAGATGCCAGCAACAGAGAGGGTTGAGCCTTATGAATTGCCAGATGCTCTTCAAGTACCCGTTACCATAGGTCCTATACGGTCGATTTATCACCCAGAGAAAGGGAAAGAGGAAGAACAGGTACAGCTAGACAGAGAAAGAGTTGAGATGGAAAGAAGGAATAACACGACAAATGCCTGGAGGCAATTGCCGGGACCGGTAACGTGGAGCACCCCATTGGATTCAGCAGTGGGTCCCGTAACAGAGCAGGGGGGTCAGAGAGGACCGATGGACCTGAGGGGACCACGGCCGAAATCCTATAAAGATTTGAGGGCTGACTTGAGAGAATGGGATAGGTCCATGGAAGCACCGAGCAACAAGTCAAGAGCAGAAGCTGAATGGGGAAGTCGAGGAAAAGGGACATTATCTCACTGCGGGGCTAGCGAAAGCAGTCAGGAGTGGGATAGTAAAAGTCAGGAGAGTAGAGGAGTTACACGTCTTATTGACGGAGGGAATGGGCAGGAGCAAAGAGGCAGAAGTACGGAGTGTGGGGAGACATCTCGTCTCATTCAAAGTGAGGGAGACCAAAGGACCCAAGAATACAGAGATAGGTTTAGGTGCACTCACCACGCACCTAACGATAACGTACAGCACTGGAATCGTGGGAACACTGGGAACAGTGAAGGATCTTGCCAGGTGTCGAGTGATCAGAGACCACCGGCAAATGGTGAAGAAATGGGGAATAACGGAATGTCTTACCATGCACCTAGGGAAACCAGGCAGGATGGGAATTGTGGGACTATGGGAAATAGGAAAGTGTTTCACTATACACCCAGAGAGGATGGAACTGCATGGGACCTGGAGAGATGGGAGCATGGGAGGACTCCCCATAACTCGCCTGAGCCCAGACGTAGGACTCAGAGTTGTGATGGGAGAGATGTAAATGGACTCTCTAGAGATGGCATACTGAAAGCTGTGGTGAAAGCTAAAAGACTCGATGTGACCAGCTTAAGATCTGATCTGGACGATATAATAGAGGGTACGTTGCCTATAGAAAGGATTGAGATGTACGAACAAGATGAGCTGCTGTTTATAGCAAAGGACATCACTCGAAAGGCAAGAGCCACTCATGAGAAACTGTCTGTACTGGCAGAAAAGTATATGGTAGATTTGTCCAGAACAAAGGCATTGCAGGGTAACCATAGGTTGCATTATTCAGATCAGGACTTAGATGAGAGAAGGACTAATGGATTAAAAACACACATAAGAGAACTGATCACAGGAATAAGAGCATGGAGAGATCTGGACAAATGGGAAGAGAGGTGGTCCAAAAAGGGAACTGTTAGACGGAGCGCAAATGTGATGTCTCCGGAGGGAAGGCTAATGCAGATGGAGGCATTCCCTTTGCGAGAAATAGCGAATGGGAGTTATGTACACGTGCCCTGGAGTAGGGGAGATTTGGCTGCATTTACCAACTCATTTCCGAAGTTAAGAGAGAACCCTGTAGAGTGGTACAAGCAGGTAGAGAGGTTTGTGAAGATCTCAAAGGTATTGTGGATTGATTTGAACACCTTGTTTGACATTGTGGTCCCAGGAGACTTGTGGATAGCATGCAAGGTTAGTGTCGAATGGCCAACTGCAGAACCAGAAAGAGATACTCGTACTAATGGACCGTCAGAAAGCGTAATGTTAAAATATGAAAGGGTGATGACTTGGCTGAAAGAGAAGGTGCCACCACAAGATATAGACTGGGTAAAAATAGACCGAACAAGACAGGAACCCAAGGAGACAGTTCATGAGTATTATGAGCGATTGCTGAAAGCATTCAAACAATACAGTGGACTAGATGTAATGGATCCCAAGGATATTGGACAGTTTGTATCAAAGTTCGTTTTGGGGTTGAGACCTGATATTTGTTTGATGATTCAGCAACATTTAATTTGTTGGCAAAACAAACCATTGGATGAAATTTTGAGATACGCAAGGTATTGCAGTGATGAAATAGATTCCAAAGCAAAGAAATTAAAGGAGAAACTGATGATGGTGCAGATGCAGTCAGCTGGAAAGGGCGGACAGCAGCAACAGGGAACAGGGACAATGGGACGGAAATCAAATAGTCAGAATAAGAACAACGAGGAAAGTCTGAGACCTAGAATAGATTTTGCTACATTGAAAAAAACGACAAAGTGCCACCAGTGTCACCAGGTGGGACATTGGAGACGCGAGTGTCCCTATAACCCTGAAAACGGAGAACTAGAAGTAGAGGAGGAAGTTCAAGAGGTTTCAGTTCAAGGGGTGACCGTGTCAAGAAGTAATGTGGCCAAAGGGGGGACTTCGGCTCCACGAGCTCAGTTCCCGCAGCCACCAAGGATTACGGCAGGGGGAAAGATTCATCGACAAATGCCTCTTTTTATAGACGAAGGAGAGTGTTACTACGTTGATCCATTGACGGGACAACGTGTAAGTAGAGAAGAGGACTGTACCCTCGGGGCAGTTCTAGAGGTGGATGAAAGAGGACCGTTTGTTGAGGCTGAAGTGGCAGGATGTCCTACAACATTCTTAGTGGATACTGGAGCTACTCGATCAACTTTGAGATCGGCAGTGGTCCCAGATTTACCAATGTCGGGGGAAACAATTCAGGTGGTAGGAGTTGCAAATAGAAGAATGAATAGCCCTTTGACGGAACCAGTGCAAGTGAAAATAGGAAACTACACCGATGAACATCAGTTTGTAGTATGTGATTCTAGTCCTGTGTGTCTGTTAGGAAGGGACTTATTGTGCAAACTGAACTGCACAATATACTGCACACCTCAGGGAGTGGAGATACAGACTACTGACGTTGATGCTACCTTTAAAGTTACAAATTCGAGAACATGCATAGAACTGTATCCTACCCTGACTGTGGAGGACCTTCCTGGGACTTACGAGATGCAGTGTCTTCAGAGGTATGGGATTTTACTGGAGAAGAGATAGGATTGATCAAAGGGGTAGAACCAGTGAAGATCATGGTAAAACCAAATGTTGAATATCCTAGAACGCCTCAGTACAAACTGACCCCGGAGACGATTGCAGGAATAAAACCTGTAATTGACTCTATGATTCAACAGGGAATACTGAAGGAGATCGTGGGTAGTCCATGCAACTCCCCGATTATGGGTTTGCAAAAACCTGGTGGGAAATTCAGAATAGTACAAGATCTTCGAAAGATTAATAACATAGTTGTTTCATGTTGTCCAGTGGTACCGAATCCATCAGTGATATTGTTTCAAATACCATTCCAAGCTGAGTGGTTCACAGTGATAGACCTTTGTCAGGCTTTCTTTTCAATTCCATTAGATGAGGAGAGCCAGTGCCTTTTTGCTTTTAAACTGGAAAATCGCGTTTTAACATGGTGTCGTATCCCACAAGGGTATACAGAAAGCCCATCGATTTTTAACCAGCTATTGAAGAAAAATCTTGAAAGTCTAGTACTGCCACAGAACTCGGTTCTGGTCCAGTACATAGATGACCTACTTGTTGCGTCAGGAACAGAAGAAGCTTGTAAGACAGATACCATTGCCTTGCTGAACCATTTAGCTGAAAATGGACACAAGGTATCCCCGAACAAATTGCAGTACTGTCTGACAGAAGTACAGTACTTGGGTCACCGGATAGAAAAAGGAAAGCGCAAAGTGTCACCAGATAGGATAGAGGCGATAATGAAGATGAACGCACTTACGACACAGAGAGAAGTTAGGATGTTCCTAGGAATGGTTGGTTATTGCCGACAGTGGATAGCTAACTTTTCACTGAAAGCAAAACCCTTACAAAAACTGACACACAAGGAGGTGAGTGATCCGGTACCATGGGACAAAGATTGTTTGATGGCGTTCCTACAGCTGAGAGAGGATTTGTGCCGTGCTCCAGCCTTGGGAATGCCAGATTATGAGAAACCATTTTCACTTTACTGCAGCGAAAGAGAAGGTTGTGCTTTGTCAGTGTTAGTACAGACCCATGGGAATGCCCATAGACCAGTTGCATACTTCTCGGCTACTTTAGATCCGGTAGCCGCAGCGTTGCCCGGATGTCTCAAATCCGTTGCTGCAACAGGTGTCAGCATTGAGAGGTGTGAGAACATTGTGATGGGACATCAATTAGTGGTGTATGTACCGCATTCTGTAGAACTGTTAATGACCAGGACCAAGACACAGCACTTGACCAATAGTAGGCTCACGCGCTACGAGCAAGTTATTCTTGCTGCGGAGAATGTGACCCTTAAGAAGTGCTCTGTTTTGAATCCTGCTACACTGATGCCACTTCCTAATGATATAGAAGGCGAAGAATGTGAAGATCACGATTGCCTTGATGTGACTGAACTATGCACGAAGCCAAGACCAGATATTGTGGATGAGCCGTTGACTGACCCTGATGAAATTTTCTTTGTCGATGGCTCATGTTTAAGAGATGATACTGGTCGGTTGAGAGCAGCTTATGCTGTTTGCACCATTACTGGAGTTGTGGAAGCCGCTTGCCTGGAAGGAGTACACTCCGCTCAGATAGCAGAAATCATTGCATTGACACGTGCCTGTATAGCAGGTAGCAAAATTAGAGTCACCATTTATACCGATAGCCAATATGGTTTCAGTGTAGTTCATGATTTTGGCCAATTGTGGTCTCAGAGAGGTTACATGACCTCCTCTGGTTCGCCTATTCGAAATGGAGAATTTGTGCGACTGCTGTTAGAAGCATTACAAGGTCCAGCTGCAATTGCAATTGTCAAATGTGTAGCCCACACCAAAAATACAGATTTTGTGTCACAAGGTAATAGATATGCGGATGAAGTTGCCCGCTACTGTGCGGAGCAAGGATATTCTTTCACGGAGGTGGAAGTAGGTGGGGCTCAGGAAAGGACTGAGTTAAACATGATGCTAGAAACAGTTGATACTTGGGAGGATTTAAAAAACATGCAAGAGAATGCACCTGAATCTGAGAAGAAGGCATGGGAAACAGCAGGTTGTGTGAAAAGTGAAATGGATTTTTGGGTTTCAGCAGATGGAAGGGCAGTATTACCTGCGGAATTAGTGAATCCAATGGCACGACAGATGCATGGTCCAGTACACTTGGGAAGAGATGCCATGCTGAGGGTATTTAGGCAGACTTGGTATTGCCCTAAATTCAGGATTGCCGCAGAAGCAGTGTGTAAGAGATGTGTCACATGTCAGCAATTGAACGTAGGGAAAAGAACACCAGTTACAATGAGTCACATTGGGAGGTCTGGGGGGCCTTTCAACAGAATGCAATTAGATTTTATAGAGATGCCAAAAAGCAACCGCCTCAGGTATGTTCTGGTGGTTGTATGCATATTTTCCAGATGGGTCGAAGCATACCCTACACGCAGGTGCGATACACTCACAGTAGCAAAGTTGTTGCTTAGAGAGTTGATCCCACGCTTCGGGGTGCCGACCTCCCTGGAATCAGATCGAGGAACTCATTTCAACAGTGAAGTTGTGAAGATGCTTTGCTCTGCATTGAACATTGATCAGAAGTTGCACTGTAGCTATCGACCAGAGGCTTCAGGTATCGTGGAGCAGATCAATGGCACTTTGAAGTCCCGAATAGCCAAAGTATGTTCATCGACTTCCTTAAGTTGGCCTGATGCTCTGCCCTTGGTACTCATGAGTATGCGTAGCACACCAGACAGGAGGACAGGTCTCTCTCCACACGAAGTTTTAATGGGGAGGGCAATGAGACTTCCGTCTGTACCGACTACAGCTTTGTTGAATATTACAGATGACCTGATCCTGGATTACTGCAAGGGACTGTCTGACGCCATTCATTCTGTGTCTCTTCAGGTGCAGGCCGCTGAAGTTCCATCTTCAAGAGACCTATGTCACGACTTGTGCCCAAGTGACTGGATCCTATTGAAGAAGCACGTCCGGAAGAACTGCCTAGACGTGCGTTGGAAGGGGCCCTACCAGGTCATATTGACAACGAATACTGCCGTGAAGTGTGGAGGGCTGCCAAACTGGATCCACGCTTCCCATACTCGAAGAGTTCCAGCACCCCTGGAAGAAACAGCTCCTCTCGCAGATGAAAATCCAGCTGTGGACGGCGAACCACTAGAGGGGATCAGTCAAGCTGTGGGGGTGTCGGAAGAAGTTGGGAGCGCTACAGATCCAGAAGAAGACAGACAGGACGACAGTGAAACTGAAGTTGCCACAGAAGGAGAAAGTTGCTGTGAATACGGCTCAGACTCAGAACAAGTCCAGAGTGATCATGAACTGAGTGAGAGGGCAAGATACAGGAGAACAAGGCGTGGAGAAGCTAGTTGGCCTGAAAGAAGAAAGAGGCCGAGCTTGAAGTCAACTCCAGAGAGAACTCTTGCTCCTATATCTGAAGACTCGGATCTGGACGAAAGTGCACAAGGACAGGAACAGGAAGGTCCGAGAAGATCGAGGAGAGTGCGAGTGCCTTGCAGAAGATACGCTACTCCTGAGTGGACCTACCTCGCTGCAGATGTCCAGTGTACAGGGATCTGGGAGGGTGAGGGAAGTGACCCTGACCAGTACTGACCCCATCATAACGGTGGAAATAGTGTTGCTGATACCGGGAGTGGAGGTCGAAGGGTTGCTGACACTCAATATCCCCTATCCTCCTTATCTGAGCGGAATAAGAGACATGATTTTTAACAGAATAGATTTCCCGACTTGTTGTCCAAGGAGGTCAATACTTGGGGAGATCCTTCTTCGTTTGGAAATATTAGAGTGCGTGATTAGAGTCGCTGGATCACGTATAATTCTGGATTGCTAAAGGACTTTGTAAAGACTTTGTAAATAAACAGATTGAGAGATAACCTAGCGCCGAGTGGAAAAAGAGATTTAGGGACTTCCATATAGAGGACGGAGAAGGGCTAGGGTTGTCTGTTGCTATGGAACTCAAAGACTGATCTTGCAGAAGGGATTATCAGCTTCCAGGTGTGCAAAGAAAAGAGACATTGTGCTGTGAAAGAAAACCGGAACTACACTGTTTGAGATCATGGAAGTTGGCAACCCGAACCGCAGGACAAAATGCATAGTAGGCACACTTTTAGTGGGAGTGATTTTTCTTATCGTTTTAGTGGTTACTATATCCTATGTAGTGGGACATGAAAATGAAGAGATAGCAACAAAGGAAGCAAAAATTGTATCGATACAGAAACCTACAACTGCTGGTCAAAAGGGGAACAATACAGAGAAAGATAAAGCTTTACTAGCAGCTGAGACTCGTAGGTTACATGTAGATGCATCACAGGGGAACTTTAAATCAAATGCATATGCTAAATTGCTTTATGAATATGTTGATGCTATGGAGGCTAAAAATTGTTATGTGTGCATGAAATTGCCAGCCTCTGTTGATGAAGGTATTAGATATCATCATCTTCCATTGACTTATGGAATCACATGTAGTTTGTTGCTGAGCATATTTTATGAACGTGATGGTTTTGAGTACTATTTTTCAAACTTTGATGCAGTGTTACCAGAAGTGCCAAACTACAAGCATTTAAATAAGTGGGATTATTATAAGAGTGAAGACAGATTACAGAAATTTTTCCTTCCCTGCAAAACATTAGATACTTCACATGCCCAAAGAAATAATTTGACTTGTAAAGTGTCAGAAATTGAGAAAAAGTTTGTAGGACAGGTGGATGATCGGTATAGGAGACAGAAGATTTTAAAATCTTCAGGTCAATGGAAAACAGATTGGACCGAGGAAGAAAGGTCACACCAAAGGAAGGGTAGCAATGGTCCAATAGCTTTAGATCGAGAGAAAAAGGGGAAACTGTGTATACATAGGGGTAAAACCTATTATGAGAATGTGTTTGTGGGAGAAGTAAGTTGTGAACATGCTTTCCAACTAGAATATTACTCTAAGGACTTCTTGAAGGAAATGCAGGTGATTCAAAATGTATATTTTGTTTGTGGAAGAAATGCATACGTGAAACTACCGGATAATTGGTATGGATCATGTTATTTGGCAATTGTCTTCCCCAAAATATACCATGCTAAGGATTTAGAAATCATAGAGGGAGGAACACAAGCTAGAGAAAGAAGAGATGTCAGCACTGAGGAGGTAGTTGGAGATGTATTTGGTGCTGCATTTCCTCTTTTGGGGATAATATTGAATGACATCAAGATTAGAAGATTGGCGACAGTTGTAGATAGGTTGTCCGCCAGTACTGCTAGATCACTAATGCTGGTGGAAGGAGAGATGCAATCGATAAGGGCAATGGTTCTTCAGAACCGACTTGCTCTAGATGTTCTGTTAGCCAAAGAGGGAGGAGTCTGTAAGGCTTTGAAGGTCCAGGAATGTTGTACTTACATTCCAGACAATTCAAAACCTCTAGAAAAGTACATACGGAACATTACTGAAATTCATCATGAGATTGAGGATTTGACACAGATAAATGTGTGGGAAAAAGTAGGTCAAGGAATGGGTAAAGTTGGAGGTTGGTTTGCCAACCTAGGAAAGAGTTTCATTTGGTACATACTGAAACCCATCATCATAATAGTGATTTGTATAATCGCCCTGTGGGGATTGGTGCGGCTGTACCAATGGTATAGATCAAACAGGTTGCAGAGATCCATGAGAAAGCAGGAGAGGAGATTAACTGCGATGCAGGATAACCAGTACAGGAGTCTGAAGGCTCTAGAGATGATGAAACGAGGGAGTACTGCAACGACTTCAGTTTGACTCAATTCATACCTCAGGGATGGTGTTGTGATGGTGATGACTCCTAAAAGTCATCAAAGGGGGGATTGAGAGAGCGCAAATCAAAGAAAATTCTAGAAGTGCACCATATTTACAAGCACGTTGTATTAGTCTAGTAAACATTATGTAGGAGTGTCGAATTTATAGAGTGCAAATATATAAGAGTGTTTAATTAAATTAGAATGCATATATCTGTGTGAGAAGCTAATGTAGAATTGTGTAGAAATGTTAGAATGAGGTTGGAATCCTGTGTTATGTGGCTGTTGGAGGGGAAAATGTAATTCTGCTAAACGTATAAATGTGTAGGCCACATGGCAGTTCACAGAGAATACAAGAAGCTGATGCATTTCCACATAACATGGATTTTAATGTTGTTATAGTTCAAAGTATTATTGATCATAGAACTGAAATATGTTTTATATAAGTTTATATATTCATTGTGTGTAATAAGATAGAATACTGTCTAGACTAAGAAATTAAAGGTTTGCAGAGTGCATAGGCCCGTTTCATGTAATTCTAATAGGCCTGAATAGACAAAATCGTTTCCTTTTGATCTGCATGTGCTCGTTAGAGAAAGGTCGTGTTAGGCACAAACTTTGGAGCCTGCTCGATGGTTTACGACTTAGAAGATACGGTTGAGGCCGGAATTTGGGGCCCACAGTACAAGTGTCTGTTTGCAGGTGCGAGGAGGTTTTAATCAAGAGAGTGATGAATAGACTTTTGTTCAAGAGAGCCAGGCACAGGCCTGGAGGAGTCTTCAGGAATTTCCTGGGGGTACCGTCCTGCCGGAGAGGAGCCTGGGAAGCAAGGTCAACTCTAACGAAGGGTCCAGAGGAGTATCAGCATGGAACATACCAGAACCAACACCACGTGAGGGGCGTCTCTAAGGGGCGTTTCTATTGTAAATGTGATTTTGTATTAGGGACAGCACCCCTGGGTGGAGTTAAGGCAGATGATCTGAGGAACCTAAGAGAGCAGATGGGTAGGCAGATAGGTTAACTATGAAACCTCGATTCATAACGAAGACTAAGGGAAGTGTGTGATCTTCTTTGGAAGTCACCACGGCTGACACCTTTTTAGGTTAAGAACTTGTTAAATAGGGATGTCACTTAGTCTAGTGTAGGGACAGTCTAATCTAAATTTTCCTTTCTGTAAATGACTCACAAGCTACAGCTTGTGTCTATTCTTGCAACTTTGGTGATTCTTGAATTGGTTTTGGTGATATTCTTCTGCCGACTAAGAACATTTAGAAAATTCATGTTTGTATTGATACCCGTATATCTTTTGAACATTATTTTGAGATGTTTGTATCTCCAGTTAACTTTGGCTTTGAAATAAACTTTTAAACCTTATTCTTAGTAAGTGGTTCTTTAGAGTGGGGTAAGTTGTTCACTGATCGACCTAGTAGTGGATTGCCTTTTACTCTATGACAGGTACCAACGGTTTAGTCGACCTGAGTTGGAATCTAGATCTATAACAATAGACTAGAAATCCCGCGTTAACACCATCATCAACCTTTTTCTCACTTCACCACCCCAGTATAGACACAGCTATCTATATATGCAAATCAGTCTGACCCTGTGCGCCTCATGGGAACAGTCCAGCCCGAACTGCCAAGCCATATCTTCCGTGAACCTGAAACAAGCATCCTGGGACCGGTTTCAGGCTGACAGCCCTCATCAGCCAGCCTAGCTTGAATCCAGTGGCAAAGAGAACAAGGGACCCACGTCTGGGCATGCCCTGCCAACTTAGGACGAACAAAGCAAACACAAGGAGATGATGGACGGAGCACTGAAACTTTTCAGACACTCACCCCCAGTCACAGATCTGGGTTGAATCCATCATCGTTCTTTAGCTCACTTCACCACCCCAGTTCAGACACAGGTATATAATAATAAGCCGAAGACGGCCAATTCAAGGTAGATTGGTGCCAGGTCTCGTGGAAGTGCACTAAAGATCTGCTCTTCCTTATCACACAAACAGCCAAAAGACTGGCAGATGCACTAATGGTGAAGATCACAGCCATCGAGGTGGCCATTAGGGGAACAATGAACAAGACCCCATTTACAACTAAGTTGGCTGAGATTAACCAAGAGATTGCAGAGAACCAGGAATTTCTCCTTAAACAAAAGATGAATAAACTACAGAAAGATGTAGCCAAGTTCGATAAGGAGAAAATCTATCCCTACCTTAAAGATGGATATTCTAACAATAGGAATGGCTATTCCTCCGACGAGAGTACGGACAGTGGGAGCCGGAGGGGCTCCTCCGGCAGCGACTCAAGCGGCAGTCACCCAGCCAAAAATAACCGTAACCAACGACGTGGCAATTGGAACCAAGGGTACAACAATGGACCTATGTTCCATGGGCCACCACAAATGATGCCACCTTGGCAATACCCTTTCTACCAACAGGGACCGTCCCAATTCTACTCTATGAACCCTTTTCACGACAGAGGTTGGGGCAGAGGAAGAGGGCACAAGCGAGGGCCACAAAAGGGTGTACAATGGCAAGACCAACCAGCCACAGCATCCCCGGTGGAAACCAGGAGCATGACCCGGGGAAGGAGAGTTTGGTTGTGAATCTATCTGAGAGGACACTCACCTCCACCAAGACTAACATTCTAGAGAAAGGCTTGGGTTATGTTCCCACCGCTATACCCGACAGCTTCAATGAAATGGTTGAGGTCAGACAACTGTTCAGGAAGGTCCGCCTTCGGTCCTTCTTCCATGACAGACCAGACATCGAAAGAACCGACACCGGCTTACGAAACCCCTCTACTTTCATTCCCACAGATAGCATGGTTCCACCTGCAGTGTTGGCATTTGAGGGAGCTGTCCTTAAGAGCCTTGAAAATAAGCCCGAGACGCGTTGCTTTAACAACTTGAGCACAACTGAAAGACAGGCTTTTCAGTCTCTAACAAATGACACCTCTATTGTCATCAAACAGGCAGACAAAGGGGGTGCTACTGTTATTCAGAATAGCAAGGACTACGACGCAGAGTGCAAACGCCAATTGGCAAATAACTCTCACTATCACCCTCTCACTGTAGACCCCACTAAAAGACTAACGACAACTATCACCAGTCTAATCCTGGAGGGTGAGACCAATGAGTGGATCACGAAGAATGAGGCTGCCTTTCTACTGACTACTGAACCTGTAACACCTTATTTCTATACCCTCCCCAAAATTCACAAGGGTACAACACCGGTCCCGGGGAGACCAATTGTCTCTGGAATTGGCTCATTACTTGAACCACTCTCCAAATTTTGCGATTCCTTCTTGCAACCAATGGTCAAGAAAATTCCTTCATTTCTACAAGACACCAGGGATGTGCTCCGTCTTATAGACAACATTGAAGGGAGAGAGGGTGTAGACCTGCTCCTGATATTGGACGTGGAAGCACTGTATACAAACATTCCCCAACAGGCCACACTTGAAGCTGTAGAGGCTACTCTCCAGCAAGAGGAGTGGTGCTCCCCTACACCAATTTCTTTTATCATGGCATGCGCCACCATAGCCCTCACTGAGAACTTCTTTCAATATGGTACACAACTCTACCATCAAATACAGGGGACCTCAATGGGTTCTACCTTTGCCCCCAGCCTGGCCTGCATCTATATGGCTACATTTGAGGAGAGAGTCATCAGAGCACCACAGAACCCCTTTCTGGGCAATATAACACTCTGGCGCCGCTTTATTGATGACATCCTTGTCTTTTGGAGGGGAGACCGTATGTCATGTGAAACCTTTTGTACCTGGATCAATGGACAAAATCCTTACCTAAAATTCACAGGAACAATCTCTGAGACATCCATCCCCTTCCTAGACCTGAGGATCAACCTAGAGGTCGAGGGTCTGAGTACCACACTTTATCGCAAGAATACAGACAGAAACAGCTTGCTCCTATACGAAAGCTATCATCCGAGGGCCCTGAGGGACAATCTCCCATTTGGGAAATTCCTCAGGGTCCGCAGGAACTGTACTATGAATACTGACTTTAAACAGGAAGCAAATGTCCTACAGCATAAATTGCAAGACAGGGGTTAGTTACCCTACTAGATTGATTAAAAACTCCTACAAAAGGGCGGCAAATAATCCCAGGGAAGCCTTACTGGAGACTCGAGTGAAGGAGCCCGATGATGTGATCACTTGTGTGACCTCTTTCACAAAAAATTCAGCTTTCATAAAGAAAACAATCAATAAACATTGGAGCATTATCAACTCCGGGGGTTTAGATTTTCCACGCCCGAGATTTGCGTTTAAACGCACCTCCAATTTAAAGGACGCACTGATCCATACAAGACCCAAAAATTTGAACACAAATAACCAGAGTACATTATGGGATCTCCCGCCAGTAGAGGGTCATTTTCCTTGTGGGGGGTGTACAGTGTGTCCCCAGGCTAGCCTAACCAAAGAGATCCAACTGTCAAATACTTTTGTCTGGCATATGCGAAGGCATACCAATTGCAACAGCGCTAAATGCATTTACTTACTCACTTGCCCCTGTGACCAACACTATATTGGGATGACGATGAGACAAGATAAATTGCGCATTCAAGAACACAAAAGTAATATTAGATGCCTCAAGACACACACTAAACTGTACCAACACTACACACAACAAGGACACCCAGCTGATAGCATCCGCTGGTTGGTTCTAGAATGCCACCCTGGAATCACCAAACAGGGCCTGTTCAGGATTGAACAGAGATGGGTGCATCGATTGAGACTAGATACAGTGGGTCTCAATGACGCCGTCCCTTGGTCCTCCTTTAAAAACTAGACCAAGAGAGTGACCATCACTAGTTTTCCATACATTTATTTGATTTGGTTACCCTATAGACAATACAGATCAAGTGCACCTCTACTAGTGACCCCCCCAGTGACCTACCCAAGTATTGGTCACATCCCCACAGACAGACAATCATCCCTACCATCAGAACAATTAATGCGCCCCCTTGGGGTGTATTTTCAAGTGACATTGACTCTCCCTTGCCCACCCCTTTGCCTATATAACCTCCCCTGTGAACCACACACTTTCCCCCTTTTCTGTGGAACGATCAATTAATGTTTGACGCCATTGTGACGAGTTTCTCGTCCCATTTACAACGTTGAATCTCACCACCCTATGGAATATGTAAAATGTATATTTTTTAAAATGTATTTCTGAGCATGTTCGTCATATTTAAGACAAGTTAAAAATTAATTAGTTTGAGCTTCACGAGTAGGCGTGCTTGCCTTCCAAATCCACTGTTTTGTTTATATATTCCATACTTCCAACATGGCCGCCGGGTGGCACCGTCCTTGCCGTCAGCCTAATCAGACCGGCATTAGTCTCTAACATCTGCCTTTGCGCATGCGCGGATACTGACCGCGTGGCCACGCCCCCCCTCTGGACTCGTCGGATCACGGAGATGCAGGGTACAAGAGCGCTTTGACTACCGTGACTTCTCACCAGTCGCTCCGGATCCCTAACGGATTACGCGTGGGGGTAGGTTTGCAGGCAGAGACCGCACACCGCTTGGGTAAGTGTCCCACCAGCTTCATATCGTGTCGGATCATTACCGGTTTTTCACCATGACAACAGTTGTGGCCGATTGCGCCATTCCACACTGGGATTATTGCATACGCTGTGACCGGTAAACACGGGGCATACTGGCATCTACAGGAGACGGTGGGCTCAGCTACGTTTACTAGATGACACACTGGCAGAAAAGCATGTGATTAATCTCCCCTCAAACTCCCGCGCCTTCAGCTCCTGATAGCGCTGTGGACTCGAGTTGGTTGATGAGGCCCGGTGCTTCCCCCTGTCAGTGTCCGCTAACAGAGTAATGGCTGCCCTTCCGGAAATAACCCTGATTGCCTAAATCTGCCACTGTTATCGATCTGAATAGTGAGCAATAGATGCCAGGGAGTGTACTTGGCTCGATTAGCCCGGTTGTGAGTGGTTGTTACCACGACTTGATACCGGCTTTCGTTTGAGGATATAAATTGTCCCCTCCCCCTCTTTTCCTAGGTGCCTGACTCTTCTGTGCAGGTCCCACAGGAGCAGACTGCGGGGCACCTTAGGGATATGCTTAGGGTAAGCGTTTTACCATCTTCTTTCGATTAGGCTCCTTTGGGCCTTTTTAACATTTTCAGTGTGTGTCTTTATTGTGTATAGAAGAGTGCACCTAGTTTTTATAGGAGACCTACACTGACTATTCTCCGTATATGTTCTCCTTTTCTCCCTAGGTTGCACCATTCTAGGCAGGACCAGTTGGCCTGCTCCACTACAGACCTTAAGATTCAAGGTTGTATCAACAAAATTTTTTAGTTCACTGTGTAGTACTGAGCACTGAGGTCCTGAGGAATTGCTAGAATAGCAAGAAACATGTCGACCTAAATAGAGGGTTGTAGGTATTTCGCCGCCAATACCCGTGGCATATATCTCCCCTCCCACTATTTTAACCAAGGGAGCTAGCCACACCATTAAATTTCTTTGTGGACTAACCCACCTTTTTTAATTCACTATCACTTTTTGATGACTTCACTTTCATCTGCCCTCTCACACGCATGCACCATATGGCTGGAACAAAAGATCTCCGCTAAAGAGCCCCTTCGCGGGTGGCCATCAGACATTGCAGCGCCAGTCTGACGAGGAGCAGGACCCATATGATGAAGCATGACGCCTAGCTTGCTGGGTGTGTGAGGGTTCTAGTTCCCAAGAGGGAAATTCCCCCCTTCGTCCTTCCCTCTTGAATATCTTTCTCTCTACACTATACATACACAAGCTCTCTGTTTGTCCCAGAATGACTTCTTTATAGAAAAGATTGCGAAGATCAAATCTAACATCCCTTCAGTATCTTCGCCACCTCTTTCCCCTGCTCTTCCTTCGCCCTTTTTCTCTCTTGATCAGTTTCCCCCTATCTCTATGGACTCCTTCCTTGCTCTCCTTCAGAAAGTGAAGTCAGGTTCCTGACTGTGCTCCAGCTCGCATTCTGAGAGAGCTCTTCAGTCACTGCCCTGACCCCCCCCCTTTCCCTTCTTAATGCCTCTCTCTCCTCAGGCCTAGTCCCGAAACTCTTCAAATCGGCCATAGTTTTCCCTATTTTAAAAAAGCCTGGTTTAGACCCCTCCCTTCCGTCTAATTTTAGACCCATTTCCCTTCTTCCATACCTACGGAAGATCTTGGAGAGTTACATCACAACCTGTCTCTCTACTTTTATTGAGGACAACCATCTTTTGGCCACCCACCAAGCGGGATTCCGCCCGGCCCACTCTACTGAGTCAGTGGTCCTGTCCATTCTAGACGAGCTAAAGAGCAAGGCCGATTCCAACTTACCCCAAGCCTTGGTGCTCCTTGATCTGTCCGCTGCGTTTGACACGGTCGATCACTCCATCCTTCTCGGCCGTGTCAGCGCAGCGGGCATTCGGGACACTGCCCTCTCTTGGCTCGCCTCTTTTCTTAAAGAACGGACTCAGGCGGTCCATCTGTCTGGCTTTTCTGCCCCCTCCCGCTTGGATCCATGTGCGGTCCTCCAAGGCTCCTCCCTGTCCCCTCTTCTTTTTAATCTTTATATTCACCCCCTTATTCTTTCTCTTCTTGATATGGGGGTCTACGTGTATAATTATGCGGATGACCTCCAGTTAGTATTTGATCTTTCCTCTCCCTTGGACTCCCTGCCTAAATTCCACTCTACCCTAGTTTTCATCTCTGAGTGGATGAACCATAACCAACTTAAACTCAATCTGGACAAGACGGAGTTGGTCCTGACTGGCCCTACCACCTCCCCTTGGTCTGCCGCCTTCTGGCCTCCCATCTTCGGCCCCTCGCCAGTACTGGCGGCCTCAGCAAAGACCTTGGGCATTAAAGTCAGTCGGGACCTTTCCATGCATGCCCAGATTAGTTCAGTTGTCTCCTCCTGTTTCCTTTCTCTCCGGATTATCCGGAAAGTGTCCAGTTTATTTTCTCCCGATGCTCTTAAACGTATTATTTTGGCAATGATTCTCTCCCGTCTTGATTACGGGAATAGCCTCTACGTGGGCATTCCGGCCTACGAACTACGCCGTCTTCAGGCTATTCAGAATCAGGCCGCCCGCCTTATCCACCACCTTCCCAAGTTCCATCACATCACTCCTGTTTTGAAATCCCTTCACTCGCTCCCCATCTGCCAGAGATCCCTTTTCAAGATAGGATATCTGGCCTTCATGGCCCGTGCCTGCACTGCCCCGGCATTCATTAATTCCCTCATCAGTCCCTACACTCCCAGTCGTGTCCTCCGCTCCTCCAATCAGGCCCTTCTCAATGTCCCTCGCTTCCGCAGATCCAAAACTGGAGGTACTAGATTCGCTGTATTAGCCCCTCGCTTCTGGAACAGCCTTCCACTGTCCATTAGATCTACTCCAGTTTACTCACAATTCCGCAAGGCCCTTAAGACCTTCCTGTTCTCCCAAGCGTACTCCTGCTGATTTCCATCTCGGCAGATCTCTATGCTCCTCAGTCTTTAATTCTAGCGCCAGGAAGCCGCTTGGTCACAGTGCGCTCTAATAAGAACTTTTTAACTAACTTTAACTAACACACGCCTTTTACTTAGTCCTATCGGGGAACTTTATACTTCTTTTTGCTACTATATAATAATAATACTCTTTATTGATTGGTTTAAAAAACATTTACAATTTAAAACATGACAAGATTGAACGATAAAAATGACTGTGATAAATGTTAAAAACTGTGGATTTAAAATTACTTCAAATTAGGGGGGCCGTTGTGGGCTAATAATGTACTGATGAAGGACATCGGTTTGGATTTCTTGTAGTCTCTGATTTGATTGTTGAGTCTATTAACTCAGCCGCCATACTATGGTGAGGAGAATTTGGATGTGGTTGTGGCTTCAAGTAGTTTTGACGCTTTATGGACGAATTTCGTACGCCCAATTTTTAGCTTGGTGTTGTCAGGATTAAGAGCGGCCATTATTGCTTGGCGGCAAGATCGAACTCCCAACGTAATACATTGGCCTGTCAGCAGTGACAGTCTGGCCGTGAGCAGTGCAGGGCATGCACAGACGATGTGTTCCATTGTTTCAGAATAATAGCCGCACAACCTGCATTCAGTGCTACTACCCGGCCGGCGCTATTCGGGAAGGTTCTTCAGAAATGGCCAATCACCCATCCTAAACGCTGAAAACTTGTGTTTCCAATAGAGTGCGTATGTGGTTGATAGGTAAAGTGGCTGAACACAAATTGGCGTTGCCCTGTCCGAGTGAAAGGACCACAATCTAACAGATTTTTTAATGGAGGTCTTTAACACAGAGTGAGAGGGGTTTATATCCGAGAGGTCTTTTGCACCTAGTAGCTGTAAACTGCGATCCAAGAGTTGCAGATGCTTGTGGCTGGTCTGATTTTTCTGTATTTCCTGTCAGAGTTGGACCTCCAAGGAACCCTCCGGAGCGTGGGCCAGTCTGTGACATAGTTTAATGAGTGCGCCTGCCTCCACTCCATGATGATCTTGAAGTCCCAGTTCGAGTTTCACTTGGGCTGGTGAGGCAGATTTTGACAACCGGAAGGCTCTTTTAAAATGTTTTGTAGTTAACTTGTTTATTAATATACTGGTTGTGCCCTTGGTGATCTCATGTCCATACATCAGGGAGTTGATTACTTTAGCTTTCATTACTTTCAGCATGGGAGTTTGGCTGGGACCTAATAACTGTTTTGCCAATTTTGCAGCGGCCACTTCTAACGACAAGGCTTTAGTTTTCAATGCTTCTTTGTGCTTGATAAAATTACCTCTTATGTCTAGAAAGATGCCCAAGTATTTATAACTGGGGGTTGATTCTAGCTTTGTTTTGTTGAAGTACCACCTTTCTATTGACCTTTTTTGCTCCCCAAAAAATATAGTTTTGGTTTTTGACAGGTTAGGCTCTAGATGGTTTGTTGTCGTGTAAGGTAGCAGTTCATCCAGTAGCATCTGGAGACCCACTTTTGTGTGACTTAACAACACCAAATCGGATCACTGACATAATATCGACGTCACAAATATCGAGATACAAAAATATTGAGTCAAAAATATCGAGAGACAAAATATCGACTCCCTATCTTCAAACAGGTAAGTACCAAAATATCGACTCCAAAATATCGACTTACAAAAATATAGACTGTCAAAATATCGATTTTTTTAAATGTCTTAAAATTAAGTTAAAACTAATATAGTAATAAATATATTTAATATAAACTTAGAAATAATTATTAAAAAAATGTAATTTTAATAAATAATTTATATAATTAAAAAAATTATATCACCAAAAATAATATATATATATATATATATATATATATATAAAAACATATTATTAAATAAACATATATAACATTTTTAGCGTAGCATAGAAAATGGTTAAAAATTATTGTTACAACTATAGTGAGTTCAACATTAGCAAAAGTGTTGGATAGCGTAGAGGTAAAATTTACTATTCCCACTCCAGTGGGTGCAACAGTAGAGAAAGCGCTGGATAGCGTAGGGGTTAAAATTACTATTCCCACTCCAGGGATGTATGACGTTACAACGCATACTTTTACAACACCTACCATTACAACAAAACTTTTACAACGCAAAAACTTTTACAACGCATACATTTACAACACAAGATTTTACAACGCATATACCTTTACAACGCATACCATTACAACGTAAGTATTGGTAAGTATATAATCATTTTTTGAATATAAATTAATTAAAAACATTATAATATAATTTAATTTTATTTAATTGTATTTAATTAATTTAATTTAAATGTAATTTTACTTTATTTTTACAAAGTACCCCTGTACCCCAAAAACCCAAAACTGACCCTGAACCCTAAAAATACCCCTTTACCCAAAAACTGAAAACTGACCCTGAACCCTAAAAATACCCCTTTACCCAAAAACTGAAAACTGACCCTGAACCCTAAAAATACTCCTTTACCCCAAAAAACTGAAAACTGACCCTGAACCCTAAAAATACCCCTTTACCCAAAAACTGAAAACTGACCCTGAACCCTAAAAAAACCCCTTTACCCAAAAACTGAAAACTGACCCTGAACCCTAAAAATACCCCTTTACCCCAAAAACTGAAAACTGACCCTGAACCCTAAAAATACCCCTTTACCCAAAAACTGAAAACTGACCCTGAACCCTAAAAATACCCCTTTACCCAAAAATTGAAAACTGACCCTGAACCCTAAAAATACCCCTTTACCCCAGAAACTGAAAACTGACCCTGAACCCTAAAAATACCCCTTTACCCAAAAACTGAAAACTGACCCTGAACCCTAAAAATACCCCTTTACCCAAAAACTGAAAACTGACCCTGAACCCTAAAAATACTCCTTTACCCCAAAAAACTGAAAACTGACCCTGAACCCTAAAAATACCCCTTTACCCAAAAACTGAAAACTGACCCTGAACCCTAAAAAAAACCCTTTACCCAAAAACTGAAAACTGACCCTGAACCCTAAAAATACCCCTTTACCCCAAAAACTGAAAACTGACCCTGAACCCTAAAAATACCCCTTTACCCAAAAACTGAAAACTGACCCTGAACCCTAAAAATACCCCTTTACCCAAAAATTGAAAACTGACCCTGAACCCTAAAAATACCCCTTTACCCCAGAAACTGAAAACTGACCCTGAACCCTAAAAATACCCCTTTACCCAAAAACTGAAAACTGACCCTGAACCCTAAAAATACCCCTTTACCCAAAAACCCAAACATATAACATTTTAAAAATAATTATATAGGGGAGGAGCCAAGATGGCGATCGGAACAGTCGCATGAACGCTTCGCTCTGAGGTCCCTTCCTCCCCGCTTACCTATCCTGTCGATAATCCTGTTCGAGGCTTTCTGATTTCTACTGCTAGAGAAAATCGCTCACTTACCGTTTGATTTTGGGGCTCCAACGTGCAGTGGCTCCTGCGATCTGCCCTTGTCTGCTTGCTAGCCTTCCCGGCCCTGACGCCGGGGCCTCGAGTGCAGCGCCTGCCCGGCGGTGTTCGGAGTGTTGGTGGCCCTGGTCCGGATGAGAAGCCTGTTGGTGGGAGCCTGAGAGCCGCGAGCCGGAGAGATGGAGCGGACCCACTCCCAATAGTGGGTCGCCCCGTATGCCCGAGCAGTTGGTGAACCGGAGAGAGGCCGTGTTGTCGGTTCCCCTTGGGTGGGACGCCCACTCCTGTTAATAGTCCCGTCCGGGAACCGGTGCCTGGCTCCCGGAGAGCTGCTGGGAGCACACCCGGCCTTCTGGTGACTCTCCTTTCTTCGCCGGGCGCCGACCCCGCTGATCGACTGTGGGTCCTGTTGCCTCTGGCGGTCATGATGGACTTGGAGGTGGAGGGGATAATGGCGGCGAACGATGTGCTCAAGATGGCGGATGGCCCCTTGGAGTGTATCCCTCCCGGAGACGGTGACACTGTTGCATTTGAGACCCCCGGACCTCGGTTACTTGGGGCGGCGCTTACACGAAGTCATGTGCTGCTTGCGCTGGTTACTCTGCGAACCAATCTGCTCTGGAAGTCCCGGGACTTGGAGTTACGGATCGCTGCCATTGTTGATCCGCCATTTTGTCCCGTAGTGCCTTCTCCCCGAGTTGGTCCCGTTGATTCTCCTCCGGTTGCTGAGCCGGGGTCCCCGGATGAGTCTACGATTTTGAGGGAACAAATGGACCTGGCGCCGGTGCGGCAATGTTTCCCACATCTTGTGTTCTCCACTCCGTGCTGGGCAGACCTGATTTTGGACTTGGCCGCGTTGGTGATTGGCGTACTGTTGCATTCTGGCTGCCGCCATGTATCGTTGGCTACTTCTTGGTGGCTGGGACAGTGTTGTGCAAAGATGCCGCCTGCCCTACCTGACTGGTATGGACTTTTTGTGTCGTACTGTCTCCTGACTGCACGGAGGTTCGGCAGTTCTACTATTCACAGAAGTGGCCAGGGGTGACCTTGCCTAGATCCTGGCGGGACTTTCTCTTAGTTAATGGCGTATCCGGGACTCGTCTTGTGGACTGTTTTTGATTGCACCCTGTGCGTTGGCTTTTCTCTGTATTCTTTCTGGCCTCGATTTGTAAGTTTTCTGTTGCGGGGATGGGGGGGACCGAGTGTTTCCATCGCCGGCTCCTCTCCTCATTCTTTCTTTTTCTCCCTTTCGTTATTTTTCTCTTCTTCTTCTTTTATTTCCCTTTTTTCGGGTGACTCTGGGGCGACAAACACGCTGTTAGTGGGGTAGGCCATAGCCATTACGGTGATGTAGGGTGGCGGGTGATGGGGGGGGTTTGTTATTTTAATTTGTTTTGTTCTATGGTCCCTTTTTCTCCCCTTTCAAGGGGGTTGGCTATGTCTCTCTTTTTTTTTCTCTCCTTTATTTATTCGGTGTCTGCACTTGTCTTTCTTATTGTTTGGGGCGGGTGGGCTTTCTACACGACGTCCTGCTAAATTGCTTGCTATGGTTTGTCCTTTACTTCTGGCCCACCTTTGGTGGGCGTAGGATGTATTTGGCCCCGTTCTTTATTATTGCTTTCTGATTATATGGGGGGATATACCCCTCCCGTCTCCTTTTCTCTGACTGTGTTGCATGGCGCCTTGGTAGATATAGCCGCTGCCTCCTCTTAAAATCATAAAAATGAAACCTTTTTTATCCTTGCGCTTCCTGTGTTACGACCACTTTTCACGGCTATACTGTACTTACTTTTTACCATACACGTCTAAACTGCTCTGTTTTTGATCTCCTGATTTTGCGGCCGACCCCAGTGGTTGTAGGCCTGCGCTTGTATTGCTCTGCTTATATGAATAAAGGTTTTAAAAAAAATAAATAATAATAATTATATACTTACCAATACTTACGTTGTAATGGTATGCGTTGTAAAGGTATCTGCGTTGTAAAAACATGCTTTATAAATGTATGCGTTGTAAAAGTTTTTGCGTTGTAAAAGTTTCGTTGTAATGGTAGTGCATAGTAAAAGTTGCGTTGTAAACGTTGCATACCCACTCCAGTGGGTGCAACAGTAGGGAAAGTGTTGGATAGCGTGGGGGTTAAAATTACTATTCCAACTTCAGAGAATGCAACAGTATGGAAAGCGCTGGATAGCGTAGGGGTATAAATTACTATTCCCACTCCAGTGAGTGCAACAGTAGGGAAAGTAAATACTTCATATATAAATATAATTAAGAGAAATATTAATACCAATTACAATTAATTACCAATTATATTTAAATTAATTACCAATTAATATTTAATTAACAATTAATTAAAAATAAATACCAATAAATGAATAACATATTAAATTAATTATAATTAAATTACTTCCCACCCTATTCCCCTATAAAGCTACAACCCGCTACAGAAAATAAATTAATAAAAATAACATTTTTATCAAATAATCAATTAAAATTAATTACCAATTATAATTTAATTAATTACCAATTAATATTTAATTAACAATTAATTAAAAATAAATACCAATAAATGAAATAACATATTACATTAATTATAATTAAATTACTTCCCACCCTATTCCCCTATAAACCCACAACCCGCTACAGAAAATAAATTACTAAAAATAACATATGTATCAATTAACCAATTAAAATGAATTACCAATTATAATTTAATTAATTACCAAGTAATATTTAATTAACAATTAATTAAAAATAAATACCAATAAATTAAATAACATTAAATTAATTATATTTAACTTACTTCCCACCCTATTCCCCTATAAACCCACAACCCGCTACAGAAAATAAATTACTAAAATAACATATTTATCAATTAATCAATTACAATTAATTGCCAATTATATTTTAATTATTTACCAATTAATTTTTAATTAACAATTAATTAAAAATAAATACCAATAAATTAAATAACATAGTAAATTAATTATAATTAAATTACTTCCCACCCTATTCCCCTATAAACCCACAACCCGCTACAGAATTATATTACACAAAAATTAAAAAATATTAACTTACCTTATTTTCGATATTTTTGTTGTCTATATTCTATCTAGTCGATATTATGTCATTCTATATTTTTGACTTCGATATTTTGGCTACTCTAGTCGATATTTTTGTAGTCTATATTATGTCTAGTCGATATTATGTCTAGTCGATATTAAAAACTCGATATTATGTCTAGTCGAAATTAACAACTCGATATTATGTCTGTTCACCCACCAAATCATCTGCGTAAAGCAAATTGGTGATGCGGGTGCTGTCTAGTTGAGGAGGGTGGCAGTTTACACTATCGAGAACTGGAGAAATGTCAGATATAAACAAATTAAAAAGGAGTAGGGCCAATACACAACCCTGTTTGACGCCAGTTTCAGTTAGAATCTTCCTGGAGACGTGGCAGTCTTCACCCAGCTTGATTCTTATTCATGTTTCTGTATGGAGTTGGATTATTGCTTGAAGAAGAGGCTGGGGTATGCCCCACGATTTTAGTTTCTGCCATAACAGTCCCCTGGGCACACGATCGAAGGCAGCTTTGAAGTCTACAAAGTAACAGTGCAGCTGGATACGTTGGACTGTTGCTTTCTCCATCAAGACTGTTAGCGTTAACAGATTGGTTGTAGTACCGGTGTTAGCCAAAAAGCCTGTCTGATTAAAAGGGAGGCGCGCGGTTGTTTCGGCCCAGGGCTGTAGCTCCTCCAATAGAATATTTGCATAGTACTTAGACTCCACGTCGAGAAGTGCGACCATTCGATAATTTTTTGGCTTGTTTCTCTTCCCACTTTTGTAGATTGGGTGAATTATTGCACCTCCCCTGGACTCTGGGACCGTGTTACTTAGACTACAATAGAAAAACAAGGGGGTCAGGTATTCTGACCATAGGCTGACATCGGATTTGAACATGGCTTGAGGAAGGCCGTTCGGGCCTGGGGCTCCTTCTGCTCTGGCTTTCCTTATGAAGCGTGAGAACTTGTTCTTTAAGGCATCAGGAGTCACCGTGGGCTCTAGTGAGGTATCGTTCCTTTTCATTGATTCCTTGTGTGTCGGATCTTCAGAAGGGGTGTTTGCTGGCCGAGCTCGCCTCGGGCACTCCAGTCCTGGGGGGGGATCATAGGGTTTACAGGGCTGGAGAAATTGGTGCAAGCTTCATTTTTGTTGGTGTCTCCAAAGTGAAGAGATATAAACTTACTCCAGACGGCTTCGCTAATGTTTGCACTGCCATACCCCTTGTACTCTGTTTGCTCCTATTTACAAGAGACCAAAATTGCTTCGGGTTAGGATTTTTACTTTCATAGATGAGCTTCAGCCAGAATTAATCCGAGGCCGCAAGTTTTTCCTTTTGTGTAGAGATTCTGAAAGCTGCTTAGGCTTGCTTGTAGTTATTGAAGTTTATTTTATTGCTGGGGTTCTTTCTTGATAGGCGGAGTGCTCGGTTCCTCTCAGACACAGGAATATGCAAATCAGTCTTGACCCTGTGCCTCATGGGAACAGTCCAGCAGGAACTGCCAAGCCATGTCTTCCCTGGACAGTAAACAAGCATCCTGGGACCGGCTTCGTGCTAACAGCCCTCATAAGCCAGGCTAGCTTGAAACCAGTGGCTAAGTGAGCAAGGGACCCACGTCTGGGCACACCCTGACAACCTAGGGTGAACAAAGCAAACACAAGAAGATGATGGACGGAGCGCTGAAACTTTTCAGACACTAACCCCCAGTCATAGATCTGGGTTGAATCCATCATCATTCTTTAGCTCACTTCACCACCCCAGTTCAGACACAGCTACATGCAAATCAGTCTTGACCCTGTGGTGGCGAAGTGAGCTAAAGAACGATGATGGATTCAAGCTAGCCTGGCTGATGAGGGCTGTTAGCCCGAAACCGGGCCCAGGAAGCTTATTTCCGGTCCAGGGAAGACATGCCTTGGCAGTTCGGGTTGGACTGTTCCCATGAGGCACAGGGTCAAAACTGATTTGCATATAGCTCTCTCTGAACTTGGGTGGCGTAGTGAGCTAAAGAATGATGATGGATTTAAACCCAGATCTGTGACTGGGGGTGAGTGTCTGAATAGTTTCAGCGCTCCATCCATCATCTCCTTGTGTTAACAGAATCACCAAGAACACTTTTTAATCCAGGAAAACTCTCAGGTGCATCTACTCTTATCTAGGGAACACCACAAGCGTCACATTATTTTCACCCTCATGGACTCTAAGGTCAAATATGCCAAAAGCCTATGCCTAAGGGCCCCTTTCTTACGGTTAGAAAAACTACAAAAAATCCCGAATGCTGTAACAGGACTTCTCAACACATGGAACACATCGCATCAGCTGTACAGGCCTTTAACTGAATATGTATTGCATGGCATTCACTGTGCAAAGCACTCTCAACCGTCCACAGAGCCTCCGGAGAATAGCACCATTACAATTGAAGGAGGAGGATGGCATGCTGCCTGGAATACCAGCATCTTTTCCCATCAAGATACATTATGATAAGTGTAGTGCATACCTTTCAGTTTAGTTTACTTGCAAGTATTGAAGTGTAGACTAGC
This sequence comes from Lissotriton helveticus, assembly GCF_964261635.1. Lineage (NCBI taxonomy): Eukaryota > Metazoa > Chordata > Amphibia > Caudata > Salamandridae > Lissotriton > Lissotriton helveticus. The sequence goes on from NC_136069.1 coordinate 724,239,519, forward strand.
CAGTGCTGTGTAACTTTGTACATGTATTTCCTGGTTTTTGTCCTTCATCAACAGTGAGTAACACATCAGTTTGCGACCAGTGCTAAAGTTGTAATCTTCAAGCTTGGAATATACACAAAATACTTTGAAAGAAAAAAGACAACGCTCCAATGCAATTCACTATGAACACAACACTCATAGTTCACAAAAAGATGATGATAGGAATACAGTTGACCAAAACTGAAGCTCACAAACACCTTCCTTCTAAAACATAGTACTTAGCAAACATGACTTTAAAGCAATTAGGAACAACTTCAACAGCAATAAGAGTGTTATCTTCATGTCAAGGGCACAATGGCTTGGAGTACGTACGTGCACATACAAGGTGGAGGTATACTACTCTTGGGGGTGTCAACGGTCACTTAGGAGCAAGATCCCAGGAGTCCATGAAGGCTCAGAATCTGCCATAAAGTTCCTTTGATCCAGCTTACAACTTAGCCAAACCTGTGATTGGTCACCATACTCAGCAAGGTCAAGGGAACAATGATGAAACTGATAAACATAATAAAAGTTGGGGTAAAAGAGATGTGCTTTTCTGGCATCAACTACAGGAGCCATTGATTTTGTGTTGTTGAGGCCATATGCATGCTAGCCTGCCTCCATCTCATAGCGAGGGGCATAGCAGACTCTGGTCTTCTTGAGGCTTTCTGTAGAAGCAGGGGTTCTTAGGACTGGTGTGTGTGGAGGGGGGGCAGTACTGGCTAGGCCAGTGTCAGAATTGGTAAATAGAGCCTCAGTAATGCCTTCGGTTAGTTCCATCCAGGAGGAAGTGGACCGCACATAGGATCCATTCTCTGGAGACAGGTCTGCAAAAAGCAGTTCACACAGCTACAGTTTCAGAAGCAATTCAGTGAGCTGCATGGTAGTTGCCGTTGCTATAGATGAAGGTCAGCAATTGGCAGCAGATCAATGCTGAATCAGTTTATAATTCAAATATGTCTCACAATCAAACAGGATTCACCTTTCCCTCCTCAGAGAGGTGTTTGGGATCTCAAGACTCTTTGCCAATATGCAATGTCTCTGGCTCACACTTCAGGGTTTTCTCTAGTGGGAAGCAATGTGTATTCCCTCCAGACTACCTCCAATTGAGGAAAGAGGCAGAAGAAGTGTGGGATGGCTTTGCCCACTTTGGGCAACATCCATCCTCAATGTTCCATTCATACATTACGATGTTTACAAACATATGGGTAACCCTAACATTGGCATACAGGGAATGGTCTGAAAACCATATCATTAGTCTTACATGCTACTGCTTGCCAAATAGTCACATCAGTGGTAATATCATGTTAATAGCCACGCTTATTATATTTACTTTAAAACAAAATACAGGCATCAAGGGTCTTGCTCCTATGAGCCTCCTAACTTGGTTTACATAGGTTGGCCAATAGGCATCTGCAGTGTGTGCACATGAGTACCCGACATGCTAGTAATCAGCTGCCACCATCCAGGGCACAGTTGAGGAGAATAACGGGGGTCTACTATTTAGGATAAAATGCAGGGAGTCCAGTCGAAGGTCGGGTTTCTCAGGGCTCACCCAAGGGTTGACCCTGAGGCACCTAATTTGTTATTTGGGCATCCCTCGGTCATAACTGTTGCCAAAACCAAAAATGCACAGAGGATTGTTGATAAAGGAGATAGTGTGAGAATTCCAAAAACACAGATTTGTCTGCTACTTTTTTCCTTACAACTTACACCTCTAAGATTAGACAAACCCAGAACACTACTCACCACCAGGAGAGTCCCATTTGTCTAACCAGGAGAACTTCTTTAAAGTCCATCTGCTTTCCTGTGGGAAGATCTGGCTCTGTGCTCAGTGGTAAAATCCAATCCACGCAGGGAAATAGCTAAATGGAGCAAGTTGGGATTAACCCCTTTCAGGTACATCGGCCATTAGATGAGTCTTTTAATTGGCTAGGACCTTCAAGGGTGTCTCAAATATGTAGTGATGGAGCCTCTTCAATCTTCATATGATTGCAAAGCATTCCTTATCAATAGTCATCTAGTTTTGTACCCTGAGCAGCAATCACCAGCTAATGAAAGCCTTCTAATTGAGTTAAGACAAGATAGTAGCATGTTCTTGCTTTGAGGTATCTTTCTGTACAATGAAGAGATGGTAGAAGTCTGGTGCCTTCAAAACCGGTGCTTCATAGAGCCTACTTGATTTGATCTAAGCCCTCTAAAAGTCCAGTGTAGCTTTGAGGAGTGCTTTTTGGACGTCATCTATGTCACATGAGCAACTATAAAGCCATACTTCTCCACAAAGGTCGATGAGGCCCAAGAATGTCCTCCCACACCAAAATGGCCTTTTTCTTCGCCTAGAGTAGCCCTACTTTTCCTCCACCCATCTAGAGAACAATGCAGATCACTGAGCTCTCTCCAGGGTAGCAGTTTGCAGCCTTTACTGCGAGTTTCACTTCTTGCAGTGCCAGCAACACTTTATCGAGGCAGACATGGTGATCTGCCCAAGTGTAGCTGAAAACAGCTTTGTAGTTCAGGTAAGCTACACAGAATGCATCCAGGCTACATAACACATATTACAACAGCCTCTGAAAAGTGGCTGGTCTTTTCATCTCTATTGCGAGGGACATGACCAGAATGCCCTAAACAATAAAATTCTTTAGTCCTCAGCACTTACGTTTAGCCATGTAGCATTGCCCAGTACTGGAATAATACTTCAGGGGTGTAGAGCACAGTATTCTTATTGGAAGAAGAGGTGAAGGCAATATGTTGTTACTTGTTGTTTAAGTTGAAGGCGGTCAGAAAATTATTAGCCCTTAACTTGCACACAAGCTCATCAGTTAATTAAGAGGGTACACATCAGTCGCTATGACTGCAATGGCACCTCTGTAGTCTACATGGAAACAGAGATCCATGGACCCCTAGTTTTGCACAAATACCACTAGTCTATCTCTAGGGGCTCTGCAAGCACTCAAATAACCCTTAATGTCAGCTTGCAGGAATGGCCATCTTTTGTGTCTTGTACCCCCAGATTTTTGCCTTGACTGCTTTTGCTGGCTGTAGAACTCTGTACACTTTATCCCTTCTAACCAATGGTGAAGTGCCTGTATTTCTCTTTTCAACATTATGTAATAAATGTATATACTCCTAACTGGTATATTTTACTTACTTATAAGTCTCTAGTATATGGTTCAAATGTACGCAGGGCCTGTAAGTTAAATGGCGCCAGTGGACTGCACCACCTATTGTGTCATTCACTACAGTGATGGTGTAAAAAATGGCTTCAGGCTTATCACTGTAGCCGGACTATGGCAGCATAAACACTGCAATTCGGCCTGTCAAAATAAACCCTTTTGACAGGTCTAAACCTCTGTTTTAAATATTATTGAGTCACCAGTATATTGGCCTAATAGTCCACAAGGCAGGGTACATAGAATGTAAAAGTAGGACATGTAGAAATGTAACATTAACTTGTCCTTACAGGCTGTGGTGTCGGGGGCAAGATGGCCGCCGAGAGGCTGTAGGGGTTAGTCGCACCAGATCCTCCTCCCGATGCTGTGCTGATTCTTGCACGACGCCCCTCTAAGGAACTGTGTTTGAAGGATTAATGGACTGAATTTATGGACTGTCTTTAGGGGTATATTAATCTACACGGTTGCCTCTCATCTCTCATCTCTATTACTGCTCTACTGTTCTGCTGCTGCATATGGTAGTGAATACAACTGCTATTGGAGAGAACACAAGGTGCTGCTGCCGACAGGGCAATGCTCGGTCCCTCTTTCTTATGGCCTTTACGATTTGATGTTATTTTACAGGCCAAATCCAAGATTTTTTCTACAGCCGGTTTTTCTCTTTTGGCGCGCTTGACACAGTCTGGGCGGATCGACTGGAGGAGCCTGCTTAGGAAGATGGCACCTAAGATACAGCGATCACCTAAAAGGCATAAGGAGCCACAAGGCAAATGGGGTGATGTATGCGATAATGACGACGCGCACTTGGACAGTCCTGGGGCCCCTGCCTCCAATCTGAGAGGGAAGGCACGAGCGAAAGCGCAGCAGAGACGAGAGGCTGCCAAAGAAAGCAAACTCCGCAAGGTTCGTGAGAAGGAGATCGAGGCAAAAAGGAAAAAGACGCTGGCAGTAAAGCGGAATGATGTGCAGATCGTCGAGGGGGAGACAACAGTAAAAGAGACTTCACTGCGGCAAACTACTATCGTAGAGACGTTTTCCCCCATGCTTCACCCTCAACAAGCTCAGCAGCCTGCTCGAGCTTTCAGCATTCCGCCGCTCAGCGCTCTGTGCAGCGCGGTAGAAAAGCGGGAGAGGTGCCTGGCGGAGCAGCAGGAGAGGGGCGCAATGAAGAGCGTCGCTTACCGAGCTGATCTGGAGAATGGTTGCGCTGAAGTTACAGAGCCCGTACAACAGCTGACATTATCAGCAGGAGGCGGAGTGGAGGGCGGAGCTAGTACAGAGGCGGACCCAATGGCTGAAAAGATCAACGAGAGCAGCGGGAGTGGGTCTGCAGTTAAAGGTGTAGAATCAGCTTTGGCACGAGGTATTACAGATAACGTAGCTGGCACCTTGCAACTACAGAATGGGGCTCATAAGGAGGTGCTGATATCAGTTGATGCAGACACAACGTTGCCGGACTTACCTCAAGGGTGCAACGGTAAGAATGTGGTTTTTGGGGCAGGGAATACAGAGGCAAGCAATGGAGTTTCCATGGCTAACAGAGAGGTTTTGGGTAATCTCGCACTAGTCCCAGCCTCACCCACAGAGGATGTTTTCTTTACTGGAAACGACGAGGCGGATGATGAGGACGAGAGTGAGGACAGTGACCCGGACCCAGATCCACTTTCGGAATCAGAGTTGGAAACATCTGTGGGGTCGGTATCTGGTACTGGATCAGATAACGAGAGTGAGTTGGAGTATGACAGCACCTCAACCCCTATCGATAGTGAGGCAGAACTAATTGTCATACAGCACGATACAGTACTGAAAGGCCCCAAGAGAGTCCTTAATTCTGTTCCAGCTGAAAAGAGCGAATCTGCACTAGAGATTAAAGCCAAGTGTAAAAGTAAGAGTAGGAGTAAGAGTAGGAGTAAGAGGAAGACTAAAAAGAATAAAAGGCGTAGCTCTAGACATATGATTCCGGCTAGGGAACATCACGAGACTCCTGTGAAAACAGTTGCCAAAAGACTTGAGTGGGAGAACACCTTGGAAAGTCGAGCGAGGTTCACAGGAGATCCGGATAATATAAACACTGATATCCCGCAAGCTACCACACAGGATGTGGACGTGGACGTGGATGTGAATCCTTCGAACTTTGAAGTCTTACTATCCACTTTAAAGCAAATGCAGGATGAGGCTCGTACTGAGAGCCAAAATGCTAAGAGAAGAGCTAGGCACGCCAATAAAAAAATACAATCTTCACTTCATAAAATTAGTAAAATGTATGAAGAGGTGGTCGGGAGAATTACTGAGGTGGAAGAAAGAACAGGCAAGTTGGAGGAGGAGGTGGTAAATTTGCAGGACGTTAAGAGGGATCAGGAGAAGACCACAAATGATATGCTTTGGAAATTGGAAGAGACAGAAAATAGGTAAAGACGCAATAACGTCAGATTACTTGGAGTACAGGAAGGAAAGGAGGGGGGAGATGTTCGAGGATTTGTGATTGAGCTTTTAAAGGGCGCTTTTCCCGAAATGACATCATGGGTTTGGGAACATGAGATTCAGCGAGCGCACCGATTCCCGATGACGAGGAAAGAAACTCAGGGCAAACCTCGTGCAATATTGATTTATGTTGGCAACTATTTATTGCGCGAAGAAATAATTAGCAAGGCAAAGCCGCATGCGAAATGTACATATAAGGACATAGTATTTTTTGCTCGCCCTGATTTTTGCCACGCCACTGTGGAGAGGCGTTGGCGGATGCGGCAGATAATTACCCCTTTTCAGAACATTGGCTGTGAAGCTTATCTCCTCTTTCCCGCAAGGCTGAAAGTTGGGTTGAATGGAAACTTTAAGATCTTCCACTCTGAAATTATGGCACAAGAGTACCTAAGTTTCTTACGTGAATCTAGAGGCAAACAGAAGGCGCAACAAAGGGAACTTGAGGAGCGTGGATCACAGCTGGTAGCTGTTAGAGATATCTCTCGGAAGAAGCAGAAATAAAAAGACAATAATAGTAATAATGCTCAGAGCAATGAGATAGAAATGTAATGCTTGATTTGATGCTTATTCTATCATATGTCATCTTATATATCATTATAATTTCAAGATTATGAATAGGATTTGGTGTATAATTCCAGATTGGGGAATAGGGGGATCCACTGGTTTAGGGGTCTTTGTATTTTGTCTTTTCTGGGTTGGGGAAGTTTTGAGGGGCAGATGAGGTGAGAGCGAGTGGTAACAGAGGGGGAAACAAATGTTTAGATTAAAATGAGCATCGGGGGGGTGAGGGGGCGACATCCCGTCGGCATCGTAGGTCAGATATAGGTCAGGTTGACCTATTTGCCTGTAGGGGGGGTGGGAATCTGTGGGAGGGTGGTCAGGGGAGGGGGAGGGATGGGGAAGGGGCAGGGCACAAGAGTAATGAAGAGGAAGAAGATGACTCAGACAGGAACTGTTATTATAGACTGCGTAATGAAAGGTATAAATGTGTTAAGCTAGATCTGGAGATAAAAGATGGAAAGAATAGTCCACCTAATTTGAGTGTTAGTACTGTGCAGTTAGTAGGCTGTTTATTCAAATTCCGATATGGCAGTTAGATTTGTAACTTGGAACGTCTGTGGTCTGAATGACTCAAAAAAGAGACAAAAGATAGCAGTCCGTCTCCGGCAGATGAATGTAGACTTTGTATTGTTACAGGAGACACATGTAATGAGTACTCAGGAGTTCTGCCTTAACCAATTAGGATTTCACCTGATAGCAAGATCTAAACTGGGGGCTAAAAATAGAGGGGTAGCCATCCTCTCACGGAGTAGAAATGTGGTGGTCGGCAGAAAATTAGAGGATCAATGGGGTAGATGGGCCATGGCAGAGATATTGATTGATGGGGTATGGACAACTTTAGTAGCCGTATATGGCTCAACGCAGGACGACCCAGAAATCCTGCAATTCCTGGATACAGAATTGGTGGGCTGGCCATCTCAAATAATTATAGGAGGAGACCTAAATATTAATGGGGCAGACGGGCTGGGGGTAGGGTCAACAGGGTCCTACAAAGGGAGGAAGAAAAGAGTATACAAAGCCCTAACCAATCTTTTAGAGAATAACCTGCTGCAAGATGTTTGGGGTAGTATTAAACCAGGTCAAGCAGGATTTACATACTATTCAGCACCTCACCATCTGTGTGTCCGATTAGATTATTTTTTGGTCTCAACAGATCTACTGAATAGGTTAGAAATTGATAGGCTACCTCGTATCTTAAGTGACCATAACCCTTTAATATTAACAATGAAGGTGGGAGGGAGAAGTAAAGTAAGTAGGGTTTGGACTTTTGAAAGGGGACTTCTTCTGGATAAACACTACTTAAAGCATATGTCCAAATGGATCTGCGAATTTTTTGAGAATAACAGAGGCAGTGCCCCAGTAGGAGTAGTTTGGGATGCCTTTAAGGCCGGAGTGCGGGGTGAGACATGCAGCTTTAGCGCCCATAAAAGGAAAATAGCGCGAACTAGGGATAGTGATTTGGAGAGGGCTGTTTTAAAGGCGGAGCAGCATCTTTATGAATCTTTAATAAGGGGCGAATCGATTGAAGAGGCCAGTATAGAATTAATGAAAGTAAAAAGCGAAGCGGAAGAAGATATGGCGAATAAGGCAGCTCAGAATTTCACGACCAAAAGGGAGAGATGCTACGAGTTTAGCGAAAAGGTTGGACATGTACTTGCCATGCGCACCAGACAGATAGCAGCAACGGGGGTAGTCAGGGAGATTAGGGACGAGTCCGGGAAAATACATTCAGACCCACAGGAAATCAGGCAGGTATTCAGGAAATATTATCAGGTACTGTATGACGAGCAACAGCCTAGTAATATTGTAGAGATAAGGGAATACCTTCAGGGCGTTCCGGTGGTCGGGGTATCTAGTGAGGATGCAGAAGAACTCGAGAAAGTGTTGGAGCCTAATGAAGTTAAAGAAGCCATGGTTAACTTGCCCTCTGGTAAGGCTGCTGGCCCGGACCAATTGCCCTTAGAGTTTTATAAAATCTTTTGGGAGAGTCTAGGGCAAGACCTAGTTAAGACTATGCAAATTGCACAATTTGGGGAATCTATCCCTAAATCCTGGAGTGGCGCAGACATTGTTCTAATATTAAAGAAAGGGAAGATAGAAACTGAGCCAGGGTCTTATAGACCAATCACGCTCATGAACAGTGATACTAAAATATATTCAAAGGCATTGGCAACAAGATTTGCAGCTAATATATCTCCGTTGGTTAGTAGTAATCAACATGGTTTTATTCCTGGCAGAGGGACGACACACCATACCCGGAAAGTCATAACTATGTTTGACGTCGCAGAAGTTACAGGGGACCCGATGGCGGTAATGCTGCTTGATGCTGAAAAAGCATTTGATCGGGTCTCCTGGGACTTCCTGTGGCATATCTTAATAAGAGCTGGGATGAAGGAGGGATTCGTTAAAGCCCTGAAAACTTTGTATAGGGATCCGGTCGCAGCTATAAGAGTCAACGGGGGCACTACGGATCAATTCTCAATTAAGAGAGGTACAAGGCAGGGGTGCCCTTGCTCGCCTCTGTTGTTTGCCATGTATATGGATCCTCTAATTCGCAGGATAGAGCTATGTCCAGACATTACTCCAGTGAACACCATGTTGGGACCCTGTAAGATACTTGCGTATGCCGATGATGTGGCGGTGATAACTCCAAACCCCACAGAGGCAATTGCTATGATAGAGGGGGAGGCTCGTAAGTTTGGACAGGTATCTGGTTATGCCCTGAATACCTTAAAGACCCAGATTATCAAGAACTCAATGGCTATTTGTAATGATAATCGTGTTGTACATGAAGGGGTCTATCTAGGAATTAATATCACAGCAGATCTAGATAAATTGGTGGAAAAAAACATAGCTCCAATTATAGGCAAAGTTAAGAAAGATTTAGACCGTTACGAAAATCTGCATTTATCATTAGTAGGACGTGTGAATATTATCAAAATGATGGTTCTGCCTAAATTTCTATATATCTTTAGAGCAATTCCACTATTCTTCGATGGCAAGTGGTTCAAAATTTGCGAGCAAATGATTAACCGCTTTGTTTGGGCTAGAGGTAAGACGCGGAGGGCTCTCAGGTATATGTCGCTCCCGCGGGAAAGAGGGGGCTGGTCTCTGCCCGATTTAAAACTTTATTATTGGGCAGCGGCATTACAATATATGGTGGGTTTGGTTGGAGGAGCAGAATAGGAGGCCTGGCATGATTTTGGATCACTTGTTATTTATGGTTTGGCACTTGGTATGAATGCTGAGAATGCTTTTCTGAGATTTTCTGAGGGTAGTTATTTTAAAAGAACACGTTTTAAGACTGTAATCGCTGCACATAATATTTGGAAAGGAATTTCAAAAAAGGTGGGAATTGGGAAGTATAGCTTTTATACTAGATTAAAAAATAATCCATCGCTCTCTAGTGAGGTTTTTTCGGATAATGTATTCCAAGAATGGGATAGGCGGGGGATAAGAAAAGTTGGAGATATGATGGGTCCCTATGGCATAGTACAATTCGCCGAACTGCAAAAGAGGTTTAATTTGGATGCTAGACACTTTTTCAAATACCTTCAAATTAGAAGCTGTCTTGTAAATAAGCAAGGGGGCGCATCGGGTTTCGAAAGAAATGCAATAATGGATCTTATGGAAAAAGGTATTGATTGCACGATTAAAAGATTTTATTTAGAGATGACGAAAATAAAGAAGGACGATTTAGAGAAATGGGGAGATAAATGGTCCTTGGATTTAAATTTGGATATGGATGCGGGCAGGGGCATTTTCACTGAATCAATAGAAATGGGCAGGATAGCGTTATGTTCATCGTCTCTTCAAGCCCAGCATTATAAGATATTATATCATCTGTATTACAAGCCTGCTAAGATTGCCCAGTGGGGTGGTACAACTGGAAATACCTGCTTTAGATGTGGGAATGCAGATGCAGATCTCTTACATATTTTTGTAAGTTGTCCCCAATTGGATAAACTGAAACAAGACATTACTAATTTTTTTCAGATTGCTATGACCTCGAATATAGAATTAACACCAGCTGTTATGTTGTTGGGGATTAGTATTGGTGAGCAACCGACTTGTAAATATTTTTTATTTGTTGCAATGGCGATCTTGAGGTTGATTGTGGCATCGGCTTGGCTAGACCCTAACCCTCCAACATATCATCAATGGTTAGGCAAAGTAATGTCTATACAAAAATTAGAAACAGCTATATATGCCAGAAGGGGGAAGAATGGTAAGAAAATGGGAATGCAGATTTGGGAACCCTTCATCCGATGGAAAGTAGGCCTAGGCCCTCAGGGGGGGGGGGAATAGTTTGCTTATTATATGATTTTGTTCACTGTCTGTAATACTATGCTTAATTCTTTACTGTAAATGGATTGTAATTAATGTGCCCTGTTATAAATAAAATGTGGGGGGGGAAAGAAAAACTAATAAAATATTTAAAAAAAAAAATAACTTGTCCTTACAGTGACTCGCACCCAAAAACTATTTTTCATTGTGGCAGGCCTAGCTGTCCTATGTAGAAAACCAGAGTACAGATTAAAATCCTAATACTGTATCTTGAGTATCGGACTAGCTAGAAAAATAATTAAACAACTATGGTTAATAATTATTAAAAATTCAATTCTGCTAAAGTAAGTCGTGCAATAAATATTAAGGAAAAGTAAGTTTTAGACAGTTATGTTTTCCTTACCTGAAGTACCTGGAGACAAAATTTCCATTTTCTCTCCCACTTCTGCCACCCTGTAATTAGCATTTGAATATGTATGAAAAAGGTGTGAAATCCCTCCCATAAACAAACAATACCCTGACCTGAATGGGCCCAGATGACTCCTCTTCCTCCCAAAATATTCAGAGTGAGCACTCTGAGCATCCTTTTTGACCTTACAGTGTCAAATCGTATTTGAGGGTCAAAGACTGCTTAACAGGTCTGCTGGGTTTACATATAACACTTTTGGGCACACTTAAAAGGCAGATGATAAGATACCAAGATAATTCTTGTGTATCCACTATATTGTTGCTGAAGGACCTGCTTTGTCCTACCATGCTTCTGTCGCCGGGTTTTATATATAACAATGGGACATACTTGAAAGGAAAGGAAATAGGATGCCAAAACAATTCTTGTGTATCCACTGTCTGGTTGCTGGAAAACCCTACTTTTGTTCTAGCAGACTTCTGTCTCTGTGTTTATTGTGGGTACAGCATCTGCCTCAAACTGGATTTTGGTATTAGACATCGAAGGACACTAGGATTACCTTAGTACACGCTCCACACATACACCCAGCCCTTAGAGCGAAAGTTTAGTGGGGGTGAAGATTGTCACCATCTGGAAAATGCCCAAGTGGGAGGGGTTGGCAACAGAAAGATTTACTCCATTAGTTACTGTGTGCCCAAGAGTAATTCCTACCCACTTGCTCATATGACATCTACAGGACACACTTCAGAGCAATCGTAGGCCTGCGGAAGAACAGATGAGGATTGAACTTGCTGTCTGGGACCTGAGATGAGCTCTGAAGGACTGGACCTGCTCCCTTTTGTACCCACGACATGTACCCATGACAAAGATATGGACTCGAAGTGTCATATGACTGACCTGTTAAAGCTACAGGGACACACCAAGCTATAAGAGACCTTTTCCTGCTACTGTACAGCTGACCAGTGGCAACTGGACTTGCTGCACTAGGCCCTGTGTTGACCTCTGGTTGACACCCTGTGAACAATGTTCCCTCTAATTGTTTTCTATTTTTGCAGAAATGAAGATAAGCTTTAAACGTATGTGCACAGAAGTGATGCAATGATGTATTATGTAAGTGTGCAATCTAAGGAAATTAGTGGTTTAGATGGCAGAATGAGAGATATATTCCTCAATTCATCTCCAGTCCCTTTACATATTTTCCACTATGTATCTCCTTTTTAAGGTTCTAGCTCCATTACTTTTTACATTCAGTTATCGCTCGTTTACACATCTCGCACTTTTCTGCTGCTTCACTCCCGTTTCTGCTTTCCTTTCTGTCTTTTTACTCATCTCCCTCTATCCTGCTCCTCTGACTTGCACACTATCCCTTTCTGTCCCACCTCTCCTATCTGAATACTTTCCCTTTCTTTTACAATTCTCTTACTTGTATTCTCATCTTAAATGTTGTCCTTGTTTTCTGTTCTCTCAGTTATCAAAAAAGAAACCTTAATCCACCTACTATGTGCCTGTCCAGCCGTCCTAGACCAAAGGAGACAGTACTTGAAATACATTTTTGATGATCTGAACATTCGTTTCAGCAGGCAAGCGGTGATATGCTGGTTAGAGGGCACGTCGAACATCCTGACATGCCGAGGAGTTAAATACATGAAATTAGTTAGCAGACTTTTACGGCAAGTCGCCGGAGATCCTAAATAAAAACGTGTCCAATGGCATTAACATCCTCCCTAAGGGGGTTACACTCTGTTAAATCTGCTGTTCTGAGTTAAAAAAAAAAATGTTCGCTAACGCAAGATCTTTCATATCTGAATTTTATTGTTATGTACCTTTTTAAAAAAAAGTCATGTGTATTTCTATACAGAACGATAACGCTATTGTCTATGTAATTCTTCTTATCCGTTCCAGGGGGGTATTGTAATGATTTTAATTAATCAAACAATAAAAACGAACTTGAACTTGACAGTTATCCTTCCCATCCCTTTTAAATGCCTTCCACTATCATGCTCTTCTGTTTTACACACTGTTCCTCCAACAAATTGCACCACCCCTGGGTAATTCTGCACACTTAGGACTTGAATTCCATTGTGTCCAAAAAATGCTGAGCAAAGGGATTATTCAAAATCTGTTCTCTTTCAAGGCTTGGATTCGTAGCTGTGAGAGGTTAGCAGTAATATTGCATTCAAGGCTTTAGTAAAAGGTAGAATAAATGCAGAAATGCCAGAGATCTGTATTTATGATTCACGAACATTGTGCACATCAATCACAAGATATTGAGGAAGGCAGTGGAGACCTGGGCTGCCCACTCAAATTGGAACAGCTGCTTAGAGGCTTGGGCGTGTCCTCTCCTCCAGGAATACAAGGTGCATCACTGGATAATAGTGTAAGCCGTGGCTGACTGCTCCATACTTCTGTTGCTGAGAGTCCAAACATGTACATCCACCTTGACTGGGCGTTTGAGGAATCTACACATTCACCCAAACTAGGATTGTGTATTGACCTACGACCCACTCAAACAGGGCCACGGACAGGGAACACTAACATGTTTGCCTGGTTGTTTTGCACTGTAATGTAAAATTCAAATAGTGCTTCAAAAGGCTGCAAAGCACTCTCATTTTCAATGGGATTCCCTTTTGAAGTGCTTACTTATTAGAAATAAGTTGGTCTAGGTGTGAGGTGCATGAGATTTTTAGACATGCTTTAAACTTGTTACAAAATATGCTGTTGTGCTCAAGCATGGGGTGATGCCGACAGTATGAGTATTTCAAGCAATGCCGTATTTACAATACAAGGTTCACAACAATGAAGCTATAAACCGCATAGTATCAAATGATATAGTAGTGGGTAGGGTGAGAATATAAATCAGAAGCATGCAAATAAAGAAGAGTATTGTAAGCATATCAGCAACAAATCAAGCCACACTAAGTATGAATCTTAGAAATGCTGAAACTGTGGTACCATTGTCACAACCATGAAGTCTGAGAATACTTCCACTAGAAGCATTGACCACACTTAACAAGCACTTGCAATGCAATAGGTCTCGCATTTACGAGACTTTGAGCAACTGGCATTGTAAATCACAAACCTTTTATGTGTTTGTTTTGAAAACATATAAATAAAAGGCATCTTCATTTACAATGCCAAATAGCTTAAAATGTCGCAAATGCGAGACATATTGCATTGCAAATGCTTGTTTTTGGGTATTTAACTCAAATGAAATGGACTATCCGTTCCTTTGTGTGTAATCTGGATGAGTTTCTTCAGCGGTGGGGCGGAGGGTGGGGGCCCATGAAGGTAAATATCAACAGTGTAAATTCAAACAATGTTTTAGTTGCAAAGACGTTCTCCTACAAATCAGTGAGTAGCTGACAGGGGGAAGAGAAGACATTCTGATCGTAGCCTCACGCAGTGATCTGTTTGGCCCAGAGAACTCACACCTGTAACCGTATTAGCGTCTTTAAGCAAAATGTTTTTGCTTCCCCTCAACACTATTTACATTATAGTTGCATGACATTTTACAGTCAGCATGAACTAAAAATGTGGAGGCAACAATCTAAATAACACCGGAAAATCTATTGAAAAATCATGACCCGTGGAGTGTGGAAGGCCAGGATCCAAGATGGATGCACTTGTCTTGGGGTCCTCAACCCTTGTCCACCTGCTGATCAAAACAAAGCCACAGGGGCTGACAGAGCCAGATGATAGATGGGAACACCAGAGGTCGGAAATGCTAATTTAGGTCGTAGGCAAAAAGCTGCAGCACCCACGGACATGCTACTGAGTCCTCCTTCCAGACTACCTAACAGGGATGTGTATCACGCCAGTACTAGCTGTAATAATTCAGCCTGTACCAGACTTCTGATCTGATGCTGGATACAGTTTGGAAACTGGGAGCTTCGTCAGGAATACATACCTTGGGACGTGCCAAAATGAAGACAGCACATCAAAAAACCTCTGGGTGGCACTAAGAATGCCTCACTAGGATGTGGCAGAAAGCCTGAGGAGCATTGCTAGTACACCCCTGCATTGTTGCCCTTCTCCCATAAGGAACAGCTAAGTCCTATCTCCAGCTGCATTTAAAAAAAAGATATATATTTTTTATTTATTTATAATGTTTTATATAGCGCAAACAAGATCCCGAAGGATATCTAGCTGACTGCTTGGACGACAGAGTGTGGACAGAGTGTGGAGGGAGGTTGATAAGCCAACTGTCCAGGCATATGTGAGGATCTGCAGAAATATTGGTTCCGAAGCACACAAAACACGGTTATGCAGCCAGTACCATGGGTTTCTGCTAGTGAGATTTAGACTGAGCACAGTGCACTTTTTAGCTGCGTTTCCTATTCAGGGTTCTCATCTCACAAAACCTACCTGTTTTCCCCTGTGATGACTAGTCTACACATAGCACATTACATTTTATGTTCTTTTGTAAATCTTATACAACACTTAGGAAACGTTATCCTATACATTTTTTGAAACAGGCCAACACGATACAGTAGAGCTGCTTTTACTTATTTGCAAACATGTCCAACTGAGGATAGGTTTTTCAACTGCTGTTTATATTCAACATGCCATAAAGCAGAAGGCAACTGTAGACATGTAACGAGTTTTAACCTTTTATTTTTTCAGTTTTTTTTTGTGGCTCTTTATGACTTTTATCGATGATCAAATTTGCTGGTCGAACCAACATTTTTCACTGATTGCTGTATGTATTGATGTTTTATTTTTATATTTTATTTATTTATTTTATTTTATGTTTTATATTTTATGGTCTAGTTAGACTGAATAAAGTTATTCTGACTTCTACTTCACCGGACAAATATCTTTACTTATGGAGAAATTCCAACCCCAGTTACCACAACAAATTTTCCCTTACAGTGTCAACCCTGGAAAGGGAATTACTTTTGCACGACGGGGAGTAAATCCCCAACCATTTCCTGCACAGGACGGGGTTGAAAAACTAGTTGTGGTTAACCACAAATTTACATTTGTGGATCTTCACAAACTTTCAGGGCATTCCCATACATAATGAAAACAAAAGCAGGGTCCAACCAGGTGTCAATGGTAAATAAAATAACTGACTAAGCATAGATAGCGATTGCTCCTATCTACCGCACAAATTGCTTATAATGAGTAGATAATAACAAGAAGACCATATGCATATTGAAATAGTTATTATTATTGCCAATATATATGTAAAGAAAACATTACATATATCACAAATGATGTACTAAGTGTCCAAAAAACATGATCTGTGAAGTGGGTGGTCATACGGTGCAAGTGAAATAATGAAAACCAAAACGCCTGATTGAAGCGATCAATTAAAACTGGTGATAGTCTTAAGATACAGTAGGAAAATTTATTTCAAAACCGATTCCAATGCTGCCTGGGAAAATTCAAAGATCAACAGTTCAGTGCTCCTTTGAAGCCACTAGGATTACATACAGTTTTACTCCATAAGTAGTCAATGATGTTTCGACCCACACAGAAGTTACTGAGTCTTCATCAGAATGGGACAAAGTTTACAGAACACAATGTGGACCCTGGAACCAGTATCCAGCCATGAGGATGCAGAATGATGGAACTGACGTCCTGACAAGGGGGATGTATTAGTAGAAAAAGTGGTACTCAATAGCCTGCTCGTGGTAGAATGAAACCAAGGGCTCCATCGGTGATGTGGAACGGCAACAAGGGTGCACTATAATATGCATATGCTCTCCATGTTATACTATACTCATTGGTGGACCGTTGCCCCCTCTGCAGGGTCATCCCCTGACTTTTTGCCTTTTACTCTCCACTTTTTGATGAATTCGTTTTTGTTAGCCTTAGGACAATGTGCACTGTGCAGTAGTCTTGGCCAGGCAAACATAAAGTCCTCTGCCAGGTCAATGAAGACTAGTCAGTCCACCAACATAAAATGAGGCCCCAAACAATTTTATGATTGAGAAATGTACTTCTTTGATTTAAAAAAATATTTCACACTGTTACAATAGGCTATCTGGACATATAAATCAGTCGCACATGTGCAAATAGCTTTGAGAATGAGGCCCTGCTTTTACCCTTTTTAGGAATAGTGAATAAACCATAAGTCCTCGCGGTCCGGCACACTGTGGTTTCACTCTTTCCTGCACCCTGGATAAAAATGTCATGGCAATAATTGTATTATATTGTAATTGCATTTATATAGCGCTTACTACCCCTGACGAGGCGTCGAAGCGCTTTTTTGGCAAGTAGCACGCTACTCCGGAGCCCATAAAGGATTAGTGTTGAATTAGTATAGTGAAATATGAAACTAATTTGAGTGGTGGATAGGTTAGTCAGTTATTTTTTTTTTTAAAGAATTTTTATTGTTTCCAAAACCCCAACCACCTCCATTCAATTATCTCTTTTATGACCATTACACAGATGGCCCATCAACCCTGGTGCATATCATGCGATATCAATTAACAACAGCTTTCACCTACTGATCCGACCCCCCTCCCCCTCTACCCCTACCCCCCCGGTCAGTGTGCCCTAGCCTACCCATCCCAATTTATGTCTACTAAACTGTTCCATCCCCAACCTATTCATCAGGAACAAGGACAAAAAGGAAAAGAGAAACAGGAAGTTCTGTTGACTAAGTGTAAGTTTCTGGTGTCTCCGCACTAGCCCACTAGTACTAGTAACCTAGAATGTGCAAGATTGCCCCCTCCCGTGGTGCTATCAGGTACTCCATCCCTCTCCTCTCTCCTCATTATTCTTCCATTCTCGCTCCCTCATCTTGATCTGGCTCAGCATCCTCCTCGTCCTCCTCCTCCTCCCTGGTAGAGACTTGGAGTTCTGCCACCAAAGCCCCCCATGCCCTTGCTGCCTCCAATGCCTTGTCGTTAGCAGTACGCCTAGCTAGTTGTAGGCAGTGTCCCTTCGCTACCCGCCCAATTTAGAAAGCTTGCTCTCCACCTCTGAAAATTAGGTCCCGTTCTCGATTACCAGTGCATGGTAAGCTCCCTCTTCGCCATTATCAACCCCAAATCATAAAACTTGCTGGTGACTTTAGTGTTGGGGGTGTGCGGGAACCAAAGCAAGAGACAAGTCCTCATCTCCGCCTCCATCATACGCCCCGTCGCCTGGTTCAAGCACGCCACCACCTCTTCCCAGAAGGATCCCAGCCCTATGCAAGACCAGAACATATGACTAAAATCAGCTCCATCAGCGTTACACCGGGGACACAGTGACTGAGATCCCCCGAAATACTGTAGGATTTTAACCGGCGTCAAATGGGCCCTGTGTAATGTAAAGAATTGAACTAATTGGAACCTGGCGTTGCGTGTATCCTTCCAGGCCCTCCTCAGCAACTGAGGCCATGTCATCTCAGGTATGGGTTTGCCAATATCCATCTCCCACTTGCCTTTTAGGGCATCCAGGGGCTGGAGCCGCTCGGTCGATAGCCGCCTATACAAACACGTAATTGCTTTAAACGTACCCGAAGCCATGGTGATATACTGGCAGCCCAGTGAAGTCGGGGGTTCCAATAATCCCATCCTCCACTGCCTCTGAATTCCTGCTACCAGAGCAGCGTGCAATAGATAGTCTCCCCGCGGCAGGTCAAAAGTGTTCTGCAAGTCGTGGAAAGATAAGAGAGCCCCATCTCTATATAGGTCCCCCATCATTTGGACTCCAAGCTCCTCCCAGCCAGCCAGCGCCGACCAATCCCCTCCATGCGGGAGGGCTGTGCACATGCCCAGCGGGATCTCCGGGGCATATGGGCTAGAAAACCCTGATCGTTTCTGGCTTCGGATCCAACATGATCGGAGAGTGCACTCCTCAAGAGTAAGCTGGTCGAGACTGATTTTCTGCTGGAGGACTATAAACAATAACACATGGTGGGGGATTAGCTTGCCCTGCGGTCCATCTGGGCCTCTAAATTCTCGAGCCACTGCTTGCGTGAGCCACTGTAGTTGTGCTGCCAGATAATACCACTCAAAATCGGGGACTGCTAATCCCCCTTCCGCCCTTGGTCGCATCAGGGTAGTCAGTGCGACCCGCCGTCTGCCTGAGCCCCAAATAAACCCTATAGTCAGGGCCCGAAGCGTCCGGAAGAAAGACGCCGGGATCCACACAGGCAGTGTACGAAAAAAGTAAAGCAAACGTGGGAGCGCCGCCATCTTTAACAATGCTACCCTCCCGGCCACCGACAGGGGAAGAGTTCGCCAAAACTCCATGCTGCCTCGGAGTCCCCACACCACCCCGCCCACATTGCCTTCCAAAAGGTTGGGCTGAGTGTGATATATGCGGACCCCCAAGTAAGGCAAACATTGAGGCTCCCATCGCAAATTCCCCCACCGTCCGGGGCTTCTGGCCCTCCAGGGCCAAAGGGAACAAACAGGTCTTACTCCAGTTCACCCGTAGCCCCGAGAGGTGGCCGAACTCCCGAAGCAGGGCTCTGGCGCCCTGCAGGGATTCATCTGCATCCGCCAGGTACAGCAGTAAATCGTCCGCATACATGGATATATAGTGGAGCTCCCCACACAACCAAACCCCTTCATAAGCCCGTCCCCGTCTAGCATGAGCCGCCAATGGTTCAATCGCTAAAGCAAACAATAAAGGTGATAAGGAACAGCCCTGCCGGGTGCCCCTCCCCACCTGATATGCTGCCGAAATGGTACGCCCGTGCGAACCCTAGCTGTGGCGGAGCTATATAACAGTGTAGTCCATCGTATAAAGGGATACCCAAGACCAAATTCCTTCAGCACACTGAACAAATATGGCCACTCCACACTGTCAAAGGCCTCCTCGATATCGACCGACAACACCACTGCACTCGGCTTCCCACCACGGCCATCACCCATAATCCGAATCAGCTGGCGTATGCACGTCGCTGTGTTCCTGGTGGGGATGAAACCCGCCTGGTCCGGGTGCACTAACGAACCCATGTGGTCCAAGAGTCGTGTGGCAAGGATCTTGCTTAGGACTTTGTAATCCACCGTTAGCATTGAAAGCGGCCGATATGCTGTCCTAGAAGTGGGTTCCCCACCTCGCTTCAACAGCGGCACTATGATCGCCTCCCTGGTAATGGGTGGTAGCCTACCCAGCTCCCATACCTCTCTGTACACTGACTGCAAATGCGGTGCAAGGAGATCTATATACATTGCATAAAACTCCACCGGGAGGCCATCCGTGCCCGGCGTCTTCCGCCTGGCCATATGCTTAATCGCTGTACGGATCTCTCCTAGTGAGATGTCCTCACCCAGCTTGTTCCCCTGCTCAGGGTCTAACCACGGGAGTTGTGCTGCTGTTAGGAAATCCTCGATGCCATCAGGCAATTCCTGCATCGCACTCCGATAAAGCGACATGTAATAGGCCAGAAACTGATCATTAATCTCTTTCTGTGAGTAAACTAGACCCCCCGTCACCGCAGTCAGCGACACAATCGGGGAGCCCCTGGCTGCCGGGTTAGCCAGCCTGGCCAATAGCGTCCCCACCCTATCCCTTTCTGCATGGGCCCGCACCATATATTCCTTATAGTCAAAACAACGTAGCCGTTCAACTTGAGTGGCCACTCGTTCGCGCGCTGCCATAACAGCCGCGGGCCGTGGAGGGAGTTACGGTGGGGCAGGGAGGCGGGGAGGGGGAGGGGCGGGGTGGAGGGTGCTACAAACAGGCACATGGATCATTGCAGGTAAGTACACAATTTAATTAATAAAACGAAATTCGTAGCGCGCACTGCATGGCAAAAAGCAATGCTGTGCGCGCTACGAATTTCGTTTTATTAATTAAATTGTGTACTTACCTGCAATGATCCATGTGCCTGTTTTTAGCACCCTCCACCCCGTCCCTCCCCCTCCCCGCCTCCCTGCCCCACCATAACTCCCTCCACGGACCGCGGCTGCGCCATAACTGCCTCCTGCCCTGTCGCACTCGTATGGCTATCCTTCTCTGCCTGCCGTAGGTGGTCTTCCTCCCGCTCTATCTCGCGCAACAACGTTTTGTGAGTTCCCGTAGTGGACGAGATACACACTCCTCTTACCACAGCTTTGAAAGCGTCCCACTCCTGGGCCCTACTCGACGCCGTCCCCGAGTTCTCTGAAAAGTAATGTTCAATACCCTCTCTGACCTCTGTGCTGAAAACTGGGTCCTCCAGTGTCATCGGGTTCAAGCGCCACGTGGGAATCGCCTGACGTTGCCTAGACCACTGTACCGTTATCATGCAAGGGTTGTGATCAGAGATTGTCCTCGCTAAGTACTCGCTATGCCGAATCAGCTCCTGAGATCCAGGGGAGCACAGAATACTGTCAAGTTGTACGTGCAAGTCATGTGGTACTGAGTAGAACGAGTAATCCCTATCCGTGGGATGGTGTGTCCGCCAGGCATCAACTAGCCCCCAGCTGCCTTGCCATTCCCGCCTCACCTACGCTAATCTGTGTACCGCAGACTGGGCTAACAGGGGATGGGACCGGTCTAAGTCTACATCCGTGACGGAATTAAAATCACCTCCCAGAAACACCGTGCCTGCTAGGAATGACGCTAGCTTCCCAGATAGTCGTGATAGGAACGCAGCCTGGTCTACGTTCGGAGCGTACACACTGCAAAATGCTGTATCTCTGCCATCTAAGCGCCCCAGAACTGCCACAAATCTCCCCTCTGGGTCTACCACCGTGGTCAAAAGCTGGAAGGGAACACCAGACCGCACCCAAACCAAAGTCCCCCTGGCAAATGCAGAATAAGTGGTGTAAAACAGTTGGCCCCTCCATCTTCGCTGCAATGCCCGCCCCTCAGCCTGATCAATGTGTGTTTCCTGTAGAAGGGCCACCTGAATCCCCCTGCGGACTAAATACGCATGCACCTTGTAGCGCTTCCTCATGGAGTTCAGCCCTCACACATTCCAGGTGATACATTTCAGCTCAAGTCGGGTCGCCATATCAGAGCATGCAACAGAACGAAACCCCTTTCAGCCTAAAGGACACACTGACAAACCCCTTGAACCCAAAACATCCCCAACAAACCCTCATCCCTCCCCTCCCCAGAACAGGCGCTAAACCACAGTTACCCATCCAAACCCAATCCCAACTAATGGGAGCACTCTGGTAGCTACCAGAGTCTCACAACTAACGTGAGGTAGAGGGGGTGACTCTACACCAAATCAAGCTGAACAGCGATCCCACTGCACTTTCAACTACGCTCAGCCTCCAAAATGGAATCCCCCCAGCAGTGCCCCACCCCAGAGGAGCTCCCTTCCAAGCAACCGCCGCCCCCATCCCTCCGACCCATGAGACAGCAGAATTGGCCCCACACCATTTGCCTTAGGTCTACAGCTGTACCCCCTACCACCACAGGGCACCGTCATGAGTCTGCCCTCTTACTGTACACAGACTGGAGTTAGGAACAGTCACTCGTCCAATGGGCCATCAGCTGTCCCCGGGGTGACATGAGGCACGGTCCGGGAGCCCTCTTCAGAGCCCTCCGACTCCTTCACCTCCGACCCCCGCTGAGATCCCGAACCGCCTGCAGAGCAGCAACCACTGCCCCCGATATGGCGGAGACCGCTTGAAGGGCCGCCTGCCGTTCCAATTCCGTCTGCGATGTCAATGGTGTCTGGCTATTCACTGCATGTTTTCTACCTCGTCGGCTTCTGCGGGGTTTCGGTCGGGTCTCCGCTGTCGTCTCTTTCCCCTGAAAACTATCAGCTCCAACCCAATAGTCTTCTAGCCAGTGCCACGCATCATCCGGCGTGTCAAAGAAGGACATCTTCCCATCGACCATCACTTTCAGACGAGCCGGGAATAGAAGAGAGTACTGTATGCCCTCCTCGCGAAGGGCCTTCTTGACCACCAGAAAGGAAAATCGGCTGCGTTGAACCTCATAGGAGTAGTCAGGGTAAATGGAAACGGAGGCATTGTCCACCCGGTAGGGGCCCGATGCCCAGGCTTTCTGCAGGATAGCATCTCGGTCCTTGAAGTGCAGCAGGCGTGCCACTACAGGCCGAGGGGGCCGGCCAAAAACTGGTGGGCGGGCCGGCATACGATGAGCCCTCTCCAACGTGTAGAACTGTGAAAAGCCCTCGGGGGCGACCACATCACGCAGCCAGGCCTCCAAATATGAAACCATGCAGTCCCCCTCAACTTTTTCGGGTAGACCCACCACTCTTATGTTGTTGCGCCGATTGCGCCCTTCAGCATCCTCGGCCTTTTTCTCTAGCTGCTGCACCCTCCGTAATAAGTCTCCTATCGCCACATCTGCCGCCTTTTGGGCCGGCTCCAGCACTTCCAGGGAAAGTTCCGTGTGCTTGACACGGTCCACCAATTTCCCATGGTCTGCCCGCAGTAAACCCAGACTCGTTGACACTTGCGCTATGTCATGGCGCAATGCCTCTTTCGTGTCCGAAATGGCTTCCAGTATTTGGTCCATCTGTTGTTGCTGTAACCCCAGTGCTGGTGTTCCAGTTGAACCCTGGTCTTGGCCCTCCGTTGGGGCCTCCGCGGAGTCAGGGGGCAGCGCCCCAGGTTTCGGCCGTGGTTTCCCCATAGTCGAAATCCCAGTTCCCGGCAAAGATGACCGTCAACCAGGATTCTGCAGCGGCTATCCCCAGGAGCTCAGGTGTAGGTCCAGGCTGCCCTCTGCTGCCACTCGATGCTGACCGGACTCTGTCAGCACTGGGCACCCCACCGTTCGTCGGTCGTGAGCAGGTATCGCAAGACGCCAGATGCCACCGCCCTGAGAGTCTGCACCGCAGACGATGCCCCCAAGACCTTCAAAGACTGGGTCCCTCCGGTCGGGCTGCCTCTCGTGCAGTATGGCGTGCCCTCGCAGTAACCAGGCCAGGTCGGTCACAGGCGCCGCCAGCCTACGTTCTGATCATCCCCTCCCATGTGCAGCAAATGGCTTCCCCGGGGGACGTGCACCGGCCACCTGGCGTTGCGGCGTTTCCTGATTCTGGCCACTCAAGCACGCCCTCCGGTCCGCTGTTCCTCCGGTTAGGGGGGATGTCTCCAGCGCGCCCCTGCCAAGTCCCTCACACCACCACTCCTCTCTGGGCTGCCTCACCAATGCTGGTAGTCCTCGACCACAGTGGTCCAATGGAGGTCAGAGCCTCGCACCCCCCACACCCTGTCCCGGGGTGCCGGCACCTCCACCTCTCGTGATGCCGTCACTCCGGGGGCACTCCTCAGCGCAGATGTCTCCCAGGCCGGATGGGGGGGAAGGCTCCAGCAATGCACCACGGTGCAAGTTCGTCCGCCACCGCTCCCCCTCAGGCCGCCCCAGCTACAGCGGTCATCTCTTGCCACAATCCCCCAGCGGGGTCAGAGTCCTTGCCACAAAGTGGCCGACATCGCGGCTATCATCCCCCCTCGGGGGTAGCTACGCTGCTCCCAAGCCAGTCAATCCGCCCTCACATAGGCGGCAGCCGCTCCCGCAGCCATACGGTCCTCCGCGTCGGCCTCCGCACCGCTCCGCAGGTCCACTGGTGTGCCGTACCCTAGCAGCTAGGGCCCTCTCCCCATCCAGCGCCAGCAGCGCCAACCGGCATGCGGTCCGTCGTAGCCCCGCTTCCGAACGGCGGCCGCCGACACAGCCCCCCGGCTCTGAGCGCCGTCGTGACCGGCCCGCTCCTCTCCTGCGGCGGCTCCCAATTCACTCGAGGCCGGGGATGAGAGTCACGGTGTGGGCCCTGCCAAGATGGCTGGCACCTTCCGAGAGGGCCGGTACAAATCGTCGGACCGGTGGTATCAGCAAGACACCTCCCGGCCTCCGGATAGCTCGCGGGGCACTCCTCAGTCCTAGGGAGCCCCCTCAAGCCGCGGACACCACCAGGGTAACCGTAATAACAGGATAAATATCGAGGCAAGCGCGGAGCTCTGAGCTCACAGCTCCATGCTCGATGGTGTCCAAGCCACGCCCCGAGGGTTAGTCAGTTATAATACCACATCCATCATCTCACTTAGGGGGGGGCGTGGCTACGCACGCGACCGACATGGACGCCTTCGGGTAGAGCTCCGTGCCGAGTTCCCCTTCCCGGCGCAGTTATCCTACGCACCGCCGCCCGCAGCCGACCGAAAACCACCGGCGCTGCAGTGGGGAACCATAATCAAGAGCCCCACCGACTTTGGGGGCAATCGGCGCACCAGACCTGCACCGAGAGTTTTGCAGGGCCGCGGCCGCGCACGCCGCCTCCACACCCGGCGTGCGCGTAGGAAAGTCCGGGGCTTAACCAAGTCCGACAGGCCCGGAAACGCGGCCTACCAGCGGAACCCGCGAAAAGCGCCAGCAAGGCTGTACAAGGACCCCAAGCCTCTCACTGGCCATCACGAGGTGCAGACTCGCACATACTGCCGACCCCGGCGCCTGCACTGCTAAAGGAGACGGGCGGCCGAGGGGCACTGCCCGGGGAGCTGGGACCCGGAGGCCTGGGGTGCAGAGACGGCCCGCCACGCCCGACGATAGGCAGCCAGTCGTCGCAGCGCCCAAGACCGACCCCAACACACGAAGAACACGACCAGGCTACACAGCCAACAGAGGTGAGCAGCGGAGGCCTGGGCGACGGAGGAGGCCAAGATCGGGGCCACGACCTGGGTGCGAGAGCTGGTGACCGCCCCGGGGGGCAGAGCGCACACCCACTGCCAGCGCACAACGAGGGAGCATGGACACACACGACGGGGAGAAGCTCAGACACGGCGGGAGAGCAGACAGGCAGTTCGTGGCACCCCCCCCACCACCAGTTACACCGCGAGGCGTGCAAAGGCCTGTGTGACTAGTCGGCATACCCACAATACCTCTGGGGGAGGACTCGGATGCTGTGCAGCCCGCACACGAGGTAGCGGAGGCCTGACTGGCGCTTGTAGACGCCACGTCGCGAGGTCGAGCGGCTGCCCACCTACTGGCCACGAACACTGCGGGACAAACCCGACCCCCGCCACGCTGCAGATCCGCGCTCTGACTCGCCCATCGACGACAGGCCTCGCTACTGCGGCCGTGTCTGCGCCCCGGCACAGATGTCTAACAGACCCAGGACCCGAACCGGAACCGGCGGCGCAACCTCAAAGAGCAAGATGGATAAATCTGGGAAGAGCACTGACCCGGACCAAACAGCGGCAAAACTGGACACCATGCTGGCAGCCATGGAGAGGCTGGAAGAATCCATCCAGCTTACCCGTACCTCGCTAGCCACCAAAATAGATAGCGTGGTCATAGACTTGACGCACTTGAGAGCAGATCATAAAAAATTGGTGGACCGCACCGCGTTCCTGGAAAGCGATGTGAAGGAACTTCGGCCCCAGACCAGCCAATCGAATAAACACATCCAAAACCTACTAAATAGGGTGGAGTTTCTGGAAGATAGGGCTGAAGATGCGGAAGGTAGGGCACGAAGGAACAACGTGCTTTTGGTCGGAGTCCCGGAGAAATGGGAAGGAAGGAACCCTGAGGAGCGCATGGAGCACTGGTTGAAGGGCCTACTGCCGGAGGGGTCACTCTCGCCGCGTTTTGTGGTGGAACGTGCACACCGTGTCCCCACTAAGCCACTTTCATCAGGCTCCAACCCGAGGCCCATGCTGCTCCGCATACTGAACTATAGAGACAGGGACTCCATCCTGCGTGAAACGCGCAAACTCCAGGAGGTCCGAATCGAGAATGCGTCAGTGATGTTCTTCCCGGACTACACTGTACAAGTGCAGAGGCAGCGACATGACTTCCTGGCAGTGAAAAAACGCCTGAGACAGCAAGGCCTGCAATACTCTCTGCTGTTTCCCGCAAAATTGAGAGTAATAGCTGGAGAGCGAACCCACTTCTTCACTGACCCAACTGAAGTGGAGACATGGCTAGACAGCGGCACAGATACGGACCCCAGGACTGCCACGGGTCCCATGCCTAGGCGACGGACCGGAAGCGCCCGGAGGAGACGCAGACCACGCCGAAAATCACAGTCCGATGTGCGAGGAGCGGCGAGGACACCCCCCCAGAGGACGCCAAGCAACGGGAGAAACAAGATGCCCTCCGTCTGGTGATGGAGCTAAGCCGTTCCCCTGCACAGAGCGAGACAGCTGGTGGCAGTCAACAGGACCCTCCCTGCGACGATGAAGCCATCTATGGTATACCGGATTCACAAGCATCGGAGGAAAGGCCAGATGTTACGCCCCAGACGGCGGAATACATAAGTTGACTGCACCACGAGGCCTGCTTTCTCGAGGACACGCGTAGTGGAGCACCTCGGCAGACGTAGAGGAGAGGTCAGACAAGGACTTGACCCCGCGACCGCGGGGGACACTCCCGGTGACAGCTGGTGACCATGGCACTACACACAATCCGCGCTGTGGGTGCACATCTGAGGCCTCCCCAGTGGACACGAGCCCCGGACACGTCCCAGATGCCTACATCTGGCCGGCACACACACCCGGAGAAGACACCCCTGGCAGCCGCCTAACTGGGTCACGTAACGTACAGTGAACTGATGCATGTGTGTATGGGGACCACTGTATGCAAGGTTGGTTACGAATGGCACATATCTCCCGGGAAGGGGGAGGGCCTCCATGCAATAACTTTGTTGACTTGATACCACGGTTACAGTGCACCTTGCACGCCTGCCCCCCCGAATTAGACTTTGTTGCTCTCCTCGAGAGTATGGACGGGAGCACGTTTCGCACCCGACCTTTTGGTATTCTATACGTTCATCATGTTCAATGGCTCATTGTTTCATTAGTCATGTTTTTCCCTTCCCCTCCCCCTCTGTAGATGTGGTGTATGGTCAAAGACGCGCTACCGATGTGTAATGATGGGAACAATTGCTTGAGGAAAACTTGGGACCCAGGGAGGGAAGGTGGGAGAGCGGGAGGAGGGGAACCGTTAGGAATCCGTAATGTCAGACATTAAGATATGTACGTGGAATGTCAGGGGTATGCACACACCTTCACGTCGCTACCAGATCTACTCGTATCTCAAACGTCACCACATACAAATTGCTCTCCTACAAGAAACACACCTCAGCGACTCAGAAACCTGTACTTTACGCCGCCGATGGTGGGGGCAACTATATGCCACACGCTACTCATCTTATGCTAAAGGGACACTAGTGTGGGTCAGACCAGGCACTCCATGGACGACACTAGACACACATGTGGACCCCGGGGGGAGGTATGTTGTGGTCCAAGGCAGGTTGGACGGGAATCCGCTCGTGCTGGCCTCGGTGTACGCACCCAACACGGGCCTAGCGGCTTTCCTTGCACAGTTATCCACCACGTTGGCTCCCTGGCATGGTGTCCCGTGGGTGCTGGGTGGGGACTGCAACAGCACATTAGACTTGGCCCTGGACCGTTCCCATCCCCCACCGCCCAACTCACAGGCACAGACTGCCGCGAGCACTCTTCAGGCGTGATCCACACAATGGGACTTGCAGGATGCGTGGCGCAGCTGTAATCCACACACCAAGGCCTACTCGTACTATTCTGGGGCGCATGCCCTACACGTGCGCCTGGATAGGTACATGGTCACCAGTGAGGTCCTGCCACATGTCACGGACACCTGTTATATGGGTCGCACACACTCTGACCACAACCCCCACATCCTGAACTTGGCATGGGAACACCCCCGGCCCCCGATACCCACTTGGCGGCTACAACCTGACCTGCTACTGGATGGCCACTTCCGACACTCCATAAGCGCACAAACAACACAATATTTTGAGGACAACACTGGCACGGCATCAACCCCACAGATTGAATGGGACGCGTTCAAAGTAGAACTCGGGGGCAATGTCTGGGCACGCAAGCTCACTCACGACGTCAGTTAGAGATGGATCTGAGGCGCCTAGAGACAGAACTCATACAGGTGGAACAGGAAGCGACCGACGGCGAGGACACTAGATTGTTAGAAGCGCGAGCGGAACATGACAGACTAATAGATAAACTGAAACATGTTAATTACGCGGCACATTCAGCCCGCATGCATAACACATTGGCGATAAGCCCGGTAAGCTGTTGGCCTGGCTGATACAGCGTGAGGAGCGAACGTCACCTGTGATGGCGATACAGCCACCTGTTGGTCCTGTGGTACACACCCAAGCGAAGATCCACAAAGCCTTTATAGCGCATTACCAAGCGCTGTATAGGTCACGCCTACAGACTCCACGCCCGGATATCGCCGCTTACCTCTACGAGGTTACGTTGCCCACCCTTACGGCGGATCAACGTGACGACCTTGGGTCACCATTGGAGGCAGATGAGCTACGCGACGCCATCTTTGCCCTCTCGAACGGCAAAGCCCCTGGACCGGATGGGATACCGGCCGAATATTATAAAGCATGCTCCGATGTACTGATACCAGAGCTCCTCAGGGTGTACTCGGCGGCTCTGGGTGACTTGGCCTTACCCCAGTCAATGAATGAGGCGACGCTGGTGTCTCTTCTCAAGCCGGACCGAGATGCCACGCTCCTTGGATCGTATAGGCCCCTAGCACTCCTGAACACGGACTACAAGATCCTAGCGTCGGCCCTGGCCAGACGGCTGGCACCACTGGTGCCCTCCCTGGTGCATAGCGACCAAAACGGCTTCGTGCCCGCTAGATGCACCTCCCAAAACATCAGAAGACTGTTTCGGGTACAAGAATACGCGGTGCAGAGATGGCCGGGATCGGGGTGCTTAATTCTAGACCTCGAAAAGGCGTTTGACTCGGTCGAGTGGCCCTATCTATTGGCAGTGTTGCGCAAATTCGACCTAGGAGACGAATACATCGAATTGGTCGGACTACTGTACAGGAGCCCCGAAGTACGTGTCCGCACGGGTAGGCTACTGTCCGACGCCATTAAGATCGGGCGAGGCACCAGACAAGGCTGCCCGCTGTCCCCACTACTCTTCTCATTAGCAATAGAACCCCTTGCTGAGATATTGCGCAGCAGAGGTGCGAATTGGGGCATACCGCTGGCAGATGGCGTGCATGTTGTCTCGCTATACGCTGACGACCTGCTCCTGTATTTCAGAGACCTTGCCAGCTTGCCACCGGAACTATCGGACATTTTCCGGACCTTTGAGACCATGTCGGGCCTCAAGGTGAACTGGGCCAAATCGGGGGCATACTCATTCGCTCCCGACGTCCCAGACCCCGGAATCAGCATCAATGACGAACGGCTACCATGGCACGACACCACATTCAAGTATCTGGGAATATACATATACAGGACGCTCCCGGACATCCTGGATGGCAATCTGACGCGCGCCGTCATGTCCATCAGGTCACAGATAGCCTTTTGGAAGACTCTCCCACTCAATGTGCCGAGCAGAGTGACGTTGACGAAAATGATTGTGCTACCCAGACTCCTATATTACTTTGCCAACATCCCAGTGTACGTCCCGGCCCGCACCTTTAAAGAAGTCAATGATCAGGGAGCTGATCTGGAACGCTGGAAGGCCCAGAGTGGCACTGAACAAATTATACACACCAGTAGAAGCAGGCGGCCTCGCAGTGCCACACCTAGAGCTTTACTACCTAGCGGCACAACTACAATGGGTGTCGGCCTGGCTCTCAGGCAGGAACCTGGAGGACACAGCCGCGACCGCAGACACGATGTCCCTCCTGCAGATACACTCAATATTCCACCCGCTGGCGCGCACGAATAATCCACCACAACTACATGTTGATGTGGCTGTGAAATGCTACACCAGAAGCCTACGGCTCACTAGAACTGTCAAACCGTATGCCCCAGCGCTTCCACTCCTGGGCACCCCTAAGGCTGCATCCGTTGTCACGGAGGCCGCACTGGAGCACTGGACACGCTCAGGAGTAGACACCATGGCGGACTTATATGCCGACGGAACCCTGATCCCATTTGAGACACTGGTCAACGACACGGGCATCCCAGCGGGACTGTTCCTGCAACACGCATCCATAGTGGCGACATACACGCGACGGTGGGGAAACATCACTGATGAGCTCCCCACACATCAACTGATACAACACCTACACGTCATGGGGAATGGCTCGCATGTGATACATTGGCTGACCCAAGCATTGTTGTCACACACACAACATACTCTACAACCTCTGCGCGACAAATGGGTGACCGACAGGGGGAGGAACTGGACAGACAAGGAATGGGCAATGGTGTTAGCAGGCCCCAAAAACGTCCCCCGCAACGCAGACTTTAAACTGATTCAATTCTATATATTACATCGAGCATACCTCTCGCCAGACAAAATCAACCAGTATTTCCCAGGTGCCGCGGCTAGCTGCCCGAGATGTGCGCTCGATGGAGCGGACCTGCTACACATGCTGTGGCAGTGCCCACAGATACAAACATACTGGCAGTCGGTACTGCTGATTCTCGAGCGATGCACGACCATGCCGATACCGCACACATGGGAGGCGTGCCTACTGGGCCTCTACAAGAGGACCAACCACAATAGAGTCCATTCCCGTTTCTGGGACCTTGGCCTCCTCACGGCCAAAAGACTGCTTACCAAACATTGGAAACGTACAACCCCACCCCTAGCACAACACTGGCGCGCCTCCCTGGACAACTGGGCAAAAGCAGAGAGCATCATCCTCCGCAACGAGGAGACAGCAGGTTTGCGACAGGTCCCAATTGCGACTTTATGGGACGACACGCTCAGCTCCTTCCATAGAGAATGCCAATCACTGGGAGACCCTACGCCCGACAATTCCCCCAGGAGGGATAGAGATACAATAGAGGGAGCGGCTGCAGTAGACCGTGACCCTGACGACCCCGGCCAGGATACACATACACCACCAGACGGGGAGGCTGCTGTACTCACAGATGACACCACACTCTAACAGGCGAGACGCCATCATTCACGCCTAGCCCGCATCTCGCACCACCCGCGACCGTCCCAACACCCTCCCGGGCCTAGACAAGCAGTGACAGGCACACCTGATGACTTCCCTGAAACCCACCACTATCGAAGCGCTCCCACCACGACACTTGCACCACGCCACCAAGTTCGATGACCGCACCCCACCCCTCCCCCCCCTTTTTTTTGTTTGTTCCATATTCTCCCTACGGAGCCAACACGGCTGGAATGACCGCGATGAGAACCCACTATGACTTACCGAGTGCTGAATAGCTGCATTGTGAGCTGCGCCCCGCGACCATGACCTACATCCAAGTGATGTAGAAACATGTCCGCTGAACTCTTCACTCTCTCTCTTCCCATGAGTAATCCATGAGAGATATTTATAAGCAGAATGGACAGTGCCACGCCCATAACAGCCCCCAACGACGCCTTGCCCTTCTGCCATCCTACTGGACACACAATCGCTGCACGCGAAGTGCCACAATCGCATGATATGCTCCACTGACTTGGGCTGATGGTTAGTGGATCTGTAGGCATAGATGACACATCCCAGTGGGGAGCGCAGTGAGGGACAGCTGTTCGTAACCTGTAATGTTTTTCTTCTTTTCAGCAATGTCGGTTGAGGAATGAGAAGATTGTAATGTATAATGTTGCTGCTGTACTTGTTCATTGCTGCACATCGCACAAATAACCTTAACTTTACCCTCCTCTAAATATGGCTCTGTATTGTTACCATTTGTTGAAATATCAATAAAAAATATTTAAACAAAAAAAAAATCCATCATCTCACTTAGTTTTTGAAATACCTCGTAGTGATACACAGTATAAATTAAATTAGTGCAGCGTGTAGACACATGCTTTTTTCTACAAATGTCTCATCAACGACCTGTTAAATACGGATTTCCTTTCATTTAAGCGTCTGGTGTAAATCCCTATTCACAATATGGCAAGAAGGAAGCTGCTCGTTGACCTGGGCATTGTGACTATACATTAGAACACATGGGAATGGAACTGGATTTCCTGCCTGTGGAAGCACAGAAATAGCATCCTTCTAAAAGCCCAAATACAATAACGCCAAATTTCCATTCCACCATTTCAGAGTGCAACAAGGTGACGTTTTTTTTTAAATGTATTATTTTAAAGCGATTTGTCATTGATCTTTTCGTTTGCTCTAAGAGTGTCTACATGTGTTTTAAAAAAAAACACGTTATTTACATAATTCGTACATATATGCCGCTGATGGCTTGATTCCTGTATTAATAATAATTAATAACATAAATCGACCCATCCTGTAACATTTTCCTTTGGAAAATCTAAAGTGTTTGTACAGTACATGTGACCCTACATTTACACAAATAAGTTAGGTTTTCTTCCTAAAAATCCCTTTGCGTGACAAACTTGAATGCACATCTTCCCGTAGATGTAGAGCCGCAGAGCATAAAGTTGTAGTTTAGTTCTAAAACATCTAATGCAGCAATTGTTACAAAGCACATGCATTGTATTTTACTACTGCCCTGTTCAATACAATAGGACCAATCCACAAGAAATATTGTAAAGCTAATCCGTGCACATACTCTTAAATATAGTTTTATTATGGGAGTTTTGGGATTTCACAAACATTCTCTAATTAAGAGATTGTCAAGATAATATTATGTCAGAACTATTGGACCCTCAATTAATGTAATTACACATACATTTGATACAGTGTTACTTTATGGGTCCATATCTGTTTGTCGTCATATGATTGATACCATGAAGTTGTACTTTTGCAACCAGTCTCCACTGCAGACTGCAGTTGGAATTAGGTTTAACATTGTTATTGTCTTCAGTTATTTAAATACTTTTTTGTAACTGGGCAGAAGCTGAAGAAGAAGACATCGTAAAATAATTAATTTATATAAAGACATTTTCCTATTTAACCTTGATAGTGCTTTGTCCTTGTGAATTATTGGTAATTTGATTATTAGAGAATATCAACCACAATTTTTAGAGGTTATTGCTAATATATCTCTGTTTCCACATAAATCATATATTTTTTTTAAATCTATAAAAATCAGGCTTATCAATGTGATTTAGAATCTCCCTCACTAAATACGTTTTTCAACTACATCCGCGATTGTTATATACAGAAAAGGCAGTTTTATCTTGATTCAATTTGTATTTTATTGTAAAATATGAATTTTTAGGATGTAGGCTGTTTAATATTTCAGTTCATCAGTCTGAAGGTACCTGGCAGGAACCAAGGTTAACATTTAAATCATGTAATTTCTGAAAGTTTTCCATTGAATCTGCTGAACATGTAATCTGTATATGTTCGACTTTACTTAGTTTGAAGAGAAACTTACTACTTTCGATATTTATTGAATGTGGCTGTAGAACAATCCCTGAAGCTATGCCTCTTTTTTCTAACACTGAAACCAATAGATATATGGTATGGTATGGTAATTGCATGTATATAGCGCTTACTACCCCTGAGGAGGCGCTGAAGCGCATTTTTCAGGGAGTAGCATGCTACTCCGGGATCCATAGAGGATTAGTGTTGAATTAGTATAGTGAAACATGCAAGTACATTTTAAGTGGCAAATAGGTTAGTCAGTTATTTGGATTAGGAAGGATAGCAGAAGGATAGAAGAGTAAACAAGCATTGGCATAGCCAATAGGTCTCTCCTTTGGGACCTTATAAGTGTTTAGCCAAGCACAAGTTGATGTTGTTCCACCAAGGATATTGTGCTGCATAACTAAACACTTATAAGGTCCCAAAAGCGAGACCTATTGGCTATGCCAATGCTTGTTTTTTTCTTGTTTTTTTAACTAAATACTGTGAAAATGAGAATAACCTTTAAAGGAGCGAGTTTTCAGTTGTTCTGTGCATTTTAATTACTCCTAGATTAACAAAGTACTGCAGATAGTCCATTTAATGTGGCACACAATGAGGAGAACAATTATGTAAGAATTTGTATCCTTGAGTGTTTGTGCTGGGCGCCAATGTTATACGAAAAGCAGACCAAAAGGCTACGGAGTAACACGCCTCCATGTAGCCTCCCGTGACCCGTGACCCCGCCCCCGGAATGGCGGCAGTGATGCGCTAGTGGACTGGTTCTCTGCCGGGAGCTGCTGCGACCTGGAGTTATGGCGTTGTGCGGGTCTTCGTGGTGCCGAGGTGATGGTATCCAGCGAGGAGATATTGGAAGCGATTGAACTGACCGGAGAGGCTGCTCCTGATTAGATTATACAGCTTCCACGGCTTTGAGTGGTTTTTCGCGGCATCAAAAGCAACGATGTCCCGCGTTGTGCGGGGGTAATTGAAGGTGCTTAACTGACCGGTGAAACTGCTGGTGCCTAGCACTGAGCACTGGGTCTTGAAGAGCAGGGGTGCGATTTCGAG
Organism: Lissotriton helveticus; assembly: GCF_964261635.1. Lineage (NCBI taxonomy): Eukaryota > Metazoa > Chordata > Amphibia > Caudata > Salamandridae > Lissotriton > Lissotriton helveticus. Next base: position 724,274,592 of record NC_136069.1, read on the forward strand.
CACTTCTGCCCGTGTGCCTGTGGCCTCAATCTACCAGTAGAGTGGGGAGAGAAATATAGGGAGAAAGGGATACGAAGGGCTAGAGTTGGAGAGAAATGAGGGAGAAAGAGCGAGAGAGAGAGAGAAAGAGAGAGGAGGGGGTGAGGGGGGATACGAACAGAGAACGGAAAGAAAACCAGGAAAGTAAAGAGGAGGGGAAGAGAGTGGAGTCAGGAAAGAAGCTTTTAGGGGCGGGACTGCGGATCCCTTTGAAGCACGGCCTCGCGGTCGTGAACAGGGATGTAATTAGAGGGGAGGAGGGGGGAGGAGAAGTGGAGAACTGAGGCCGAGCAACAGATGGCTTTAAAGTGGACGCGCTCGAGGCAGGCGGATGGAAAGCGCGCGCAGTAGGGGGCGGAGCAGATCCCTAGAGCTGCATCAGGAAAGCTAAACCAGCAGGCGGAAGCGCGTTCACGATCACATGCACTTGAGGAAAACCGCCGGCTGGTTTAGCTTTCCTGATGCAACACTAAAATTCGATCCTATCCATTCCTGCGGAATGGGACAGGCTCGACCTAAAAAGGTTTGTATTTATATAGTGCTTGTTACCCCTGATGGGGTGTTGAAGCACGCTACTCCGGAAACCCATAAAGGATTAGTGGTGAATTAGTATGGTGAAATATGAAAGTAATTTGAGTGGTGGATATTAGTCAGTTATTTGGAATGACAAGGATAGCGGAGGGATGGAAGGGGAAGAAAGGTTTGCATTCATACAGCACCTGTTACCCCTGATGGGTGTTGATGCGCTTTTCTGGTGAGTAGCACGCTACTCCAGAACCAATAAAGGATTAGTGTTGAAAATTAGCATAGTGAAATATCAAGTAATTTGAGTGGTGGATATGTTATTCAGTTATTAGGATAGAGAAGGGTAGGTGGCGTGATAGAAGAGGGAAAGAGATTTCTATTTATATAGCACTTGCTACCCCTGATGGGGTTTTGAAGCGCTTTTTTGTCGAGTAGCACGCTACTCTGGAACCCATAAGGATTAGTGTTGAATTAGTATGGTGAAATATGAAATTAATTTGAGTGGTGGACATGTTAGTCAGTCATTTGGATTGAGAAGGATTGGGGAGGGTCAAGGATGCACTCCCGCTACACCCCCAGCGGCAACAGGGCGGCCAGGCGCAGAATGCAGAGGCCCAATGCTATCCAATAGGGGACAGGGGGCCTCCAGACAGCGGCCGCCAACGAGCAGGTCACCGCCGCGTGGGAGCAAAGCTCCCAGAACAAAGCACAGGGCAAATGGGGGTTTAGGCCAGCACAAAAGTTGCACCCTCAGTGGCACCGGGGTGGCTGGGCGCAGAGCGCCGCCCTTCACCAGAAGCCTCGCAGCCCCCAACGGGGAGTCCCCAGCCCACAAACACACTGCAGGCTTGGGAACGAAGGCTCTCCGAGCGCGACCAACACCCGGAGAGGCAAGCTGGGAGGCCGGGCCGGGTAGGCACTGTCGGTTGGGGTCCAAGTTTGCACTAAACTGCACCTGCCGTCCACGGCCCGAGTTAGTGTGGCCCAACACCAAGAGGAGGTCTCCCCGGCAATCCTGACCTGAGATCTGGCGATCCCTGACCTTTCTCAAGCCTCCAACTGACGCCTGTAGCCTCAAACTGGAAGATCCCCCCAACCGCGACCAGGGGCAGGTAAGAAGATCCGACCCCAAAAGCCACCCCTGCACCAGACGCCCCACGGCCTTGTGTGCCCAACAAACCCCCAGCCTTGTCTAAGAAAAGTTATGTCTTTTCTTAGACAAGAGACTATTTGCTTCTCAGCTGTTGCTCATGAACCGGCTTAACATTTGACATATATGTACTGTATTTTTAACCTTAATTTTGACTGTATTCTCCATTGATGCATTTTATTGTAAACAATTTTTATATATACAGTAAAAATTCCTACTATTACCTTGAATTCAAATTAATGATTGAACTGGCAGGGATTAAAGAAGGCAATGCCAGAAGGACATTTTTAAAAACGTGTCGGGGCAGGGCTCATTGGAAAGCAGTGTTGTTTATGGGAATTACATTAAATGTGTGGTGTGACTGATAGGTGGTTTGTGGATTTGGAGCATGTGTTAAGTGGTGTCACTTATTGTTTTCTACTGGAAGTGAGATTTCAGGCAGTTTGCTTTTGGAATGAAGAGGTCCACTGTTTTAGCAGGCTTTTTGCTATGTTTTCTTGTACTTTTAGATTGGAATTGAGCCAATTCACATTCCAGTTGCTTTATCGGTTATGTGAGGCTTTGAGATGAACCACTTAGTACAAGTTGTCAGAAAGTCATTCGGGAATTGATTTACAGTACTCAGAAGGTTCAATAGGCATGTAGCTAATAGTGCAGTGCAGTATTTGCCTGGTTCTGTTTTTTCCAAGGTCTGGTGACTGTTTTCATTTAGCATGTTTGTGGTAAGGAAGAGAAGTTAAGTTTGAGATGATCTCTCAAGGTGATCAAAGAGTTTCCTGTTATTCCTGTGTACTGAGATCAGTCCGTTTAGAGCTATGAGGGACTGGACTGCAGAATGAGGTAATCCTGAGACTACTTGGTGGAGGTCTAGAGCTTCAAGGTTAGCTATGAGTGATAAGATATAATGCAGTTCTGACTTGTCGAACCAGATGTTAAGATCACCCAAGACTCACAGATTTTGGTGGCCAATTATAGGATGTATGACGCGTACCGTCACAACGCGTGCTTTTACAACGCGTCTTTTACAACGCAAGTCGTAACCACGACTTGCGTTGGGGGCGCGGATAGTAAATAATATAATTTACTATTCTAACACCAGTCCCCGTGGATACTAGGGAAGGTGTTGGAATAGTAAATTTACTATTCTTTACCCTCTAGCGCCCTCCAGCGCAAGTCGTGGTTACGACTTGCGTTGTAAAGGACGCGTTCTAAAAGTACTGCGGGGTAAAATCCGCGTCGAAAAGGATGTTCCCCCCCAATTATAACATCTAAGATAGAGTACATGAAGGCATATGAGAAAGCATTGCTGTAAAAGGTAGTGGGCAAATAAACAGAACTGAGGCAAATAAAGTTTGATTAGATAAACAATGCACCAGTAAGGACTCCTACTCGAGTGTGGTGGTGTTTGAAGATGTTAGTTGATAACGTATTTTTATGAAGCACTGGTATCTTCCCACCTGTTTTCTTGCTTTGGTGACTTATGTAAAGGGTTAGGAAGGCCTTGGGTGCGGCCTCCTGTGAATTCTGCACATCCTCACCCAGTCAAGCTTCTGTGATGATAAGGAGGTCCTTTTTGGAATCCAAAAGTAAGTTATATATATATACAAAAAGTTTATATATATATATATATATATATATATATATATATATATATATATATATATATATATATATATAAAGTTTTTTCATTTTTTTAGAGTTTTATATAGCGCAAACTCGACCCAAAAAGATCAGGTATACGAGCGCTTTACACGAGTACCAGTTTCTTTACAGATAGACACATTCATTTTAGTTAGGTGTGAGGAGATTAATTGATTTGCCCAGAATCACACGATGTTAGCATCCCTGCCGAGACTCGAACCCGGTACCCCAGCTTTGAGGTAGCCTGCTCTAGCCATAAGGCATTGTTTTCCTTGCTCAAGGATCACAAACTGGCTAGAGAACAGAAAGGGTGGTGTTGCCTGTGTCTTCATCCTTTCACCGGGAATTGGGTGGTTTTGGGAAATCCTCTATTTGAGGCAAAGTAGGCCATCAGCTGAAGGCGTTTAAAGATTTCCTTTTATTAAGTGGTCCCTTTCTAGGGAACAGCCAGCCTCATCTGCGATTGCTCTGTTTTATGTGAAGGTTCAACTGACAGAGTGGGCTGGGAGATGTAATTGATTGTTCAGTGCGTTGCAATAGTGGCACAGTCCTATTGTGCCAGTGTTGCAGTCAGTGTCTGGTTATAGTTGTTCTTATCTGTGATTGCCTTAGTTATAATTTAGGTTGGTCAGACAGTAGAGGGTGTACGGCCTTCAGTGTTTCTTGCTTTAGGGGAGCAGATTAGGATTGAAAACCAGGACCGGATGATGCATAGTTTGAAATACCTTGTTTAAAATCAATAATTATTAATGCCATGTTCTGCTACAGAAAAGTATGAAATATGCTCCTCTGTCTGGGGTTTGAATGGGCAATCCGTGAACGTGTAAAATGTAACCACTCAAAAAGATATTACTTTAAAGAGAAATAGAATATATATATAATAGAAAAGCAAAGTTTCTACCAACTGGACGGACTTTCCAGGGTGTTGATGTACAGTAAGCAGTATTACCCTAATGTTCTACTGAATCATCTATGTGAGGCACTGGATACCTGCCCAAGTGGAAGTCTAATTTATTGTACTTAATTTTATAAAAATAAGATTCTTTTGTATAGTTTTGGAATGAGAGCAGTCAGGTCATTCTACATTAATTCTAGGGTAACTTGTCTATATGTCACCCTAGTACTGCATTTCTTTTAACTTTTTGTGTGACTGCATGTTCACAGGGTTTGGGAAGATTGCAAGGATATAGGCAACATGCCTTCCTGTGTAATATTTTAGGAACACTGAAGAACCCACCTTCGTTTGTCCCAAACAAATGTGTTGAAGTTGCTGATCCACTGTAACAACCCAATTTCTAAATCAGGGAGTAGTTGAGAGAACAGACCAGGCCAGGAATTGTTACAATTTCAGGGCAGTATATTTTGTCTTTTTCATTATAGCTAGTGGATTGGAAGGCAGAAATGGCTTGGGAATTCTCTGGAGCAAAATCATACTAGTCCATGTGACAAACCTGTTAATGATCAGAGGTACTAGATGCTGTGCCTAGCGGCTGAAGACTTTGGTACAGAGATGTTTTCCTTGTCCAATTAATCCAGCGATAGTTATGAATAATAATTCCATGCTTTGTTCCCTGACAGTGAGCCAGTGAAGTTCTCTAATCATGGAAGGTTTTCAGAAGGATCTAATCAGCTTGTAAGTACTATGTAATCAGAGTTTGGCTGACAGTCAATCAATTCTGTTGTAGGTACAAGTATGCCCATAGAACATCTTGGATTCCAGGTTGTTTCTCCTCCTGGGTCCAGGACAAAACTTTGATGACATCCACTCTTCAGTATGACATACCTGAACAGACTTAAAGGTTTTATTAAACCTCTCTATCAAGCTTTAGGTTTTAGATGATTTACCATGATTTTATATATGGTTACAGCCTGAGCCCAGAACGTCCTGTACGTTGTTTATGACTTCACATACAAATGTGGATCCTAAACTCATCAAAACCCTATTCACAAATCCACGGAATAAGAAGATCAGAAATAGGACACTGGTAATGGAGAATAAACTTATAATGAGCTAAGCTAATCTTCAGAATACTATGTGGCATATACTAAAACAATCAGTTTTATTTGTGTCCTCTTTGGAGAGGTCCAAATGAGTATCTAGATCCATGGCTGTGCTTTTAATGACATTTCATAAATAGGCAAAGGCTGGATTGGCACCAGAGAATTCTGAATTCGGGGTCTCAGGGATCATATACAGAATAGCATCAGCATAGTTTCTTGACAAACAGGATCTACAGAAAATTATTCTGGTACTTTATTCAAATCCAAATGTGCCCAGGTGAAAATATCATGGGCAAGCTCTAGGACATACACAAAAAAAACAGGATATCAACTATGTGTCCAGTTTTCTTTCATTTCTTTGGCAAAACACTATTGTAAAGGAACAGTGTGTATGGTTGGATGGGTAGTATTTCATTTTGCTGTGCTAATAAAAACACTTTTTGCTAAAACATGAGCTGGGCTTAACAGTCCATTATTTTGAATGTTGTTTGACTGTTGAGGTATGAGTTTCTACATCCAGCACTACCTCCTTGAGAAGCCTTTCACTGTTCACCATCTCTACATTGAGGGTCAGTTGCAGAAAGGGTCTACTTGATTATTTTGCAGATTGCAGAAAAAAAAAGTCAAATGACCCTAACAACCACAGTTGTGGCATCGTATCTCTACCCTTTTCTGTGGCTTCGAATAGGGTCTTACATCTACTATAGAGAATCAACTCGATGACAAAGTTGTATTGTTCACATTGTTATTATACAACACTGACCGTCTATATAATATTTACCAATAGAGTCAGAACCAAGATGCCATAACCATGCAGCAGCCATTTTGAATCAACAAATATGTAAAGTTTAGTCATTTTGTTTCACAGTTCCTACTGTGAGTTCAAGAGGTTAACAGAACCAGATTATATGCAGCAGTATAGATATTTCAAACTCTGTTTCATTTCAAGATTTCATAGAACAGAAACGATAATATGAAGAAACAGAGCCATAAAATATATAATTACATTTTTCAACAGTAACAAAATACCTGTAATGAATTGACCCTATTTGCTCAGGTGAAAGAGAAATGAGAATTGATTGATTTATGTGAACGAAATACATAGATTGCTACAGGTCTGATTCACAACGTTTTAACTAATGCACCATTATTTATTAAACAAATAGTATAAATATATGTTGAGTGAAATTATCTTACCTGAGATCAAAAAAATGATTTACTATAGGACTGGAGTGCAAATAATAAATTTACAATAGGTTTAGATTTTGAGTTATGTATTTCTTTGAAGACAATTAAATAATAATCTTTTCCTTTTTACATGTACTTATGTTTTAACTGATACTGGGAAGATGTACATTTGTATACAATGTTTTTTTTTCACAACATGCTTTTATTGTCAACAAATAAAGAAAAGGTATGCCCTTGGATCCAACTACCAATCAATACAGTACACTCAATCACATACTTTAAAAAAAATATATAATAATAATAAATACCCAAACTGCAACCACAAAACGCACTATGAATTAAAAAACCACACAGATCCATTCCATTCACATCATGAACAACCATCCACACACACGTACAAAAAGACCACAACAACTGTCCCCAACCAACAAAACCAATGTCAACAAGAATCACAAACAGAGACAAAAACAAGCGACACACCAAAAACCATCAGCAAAACACCAACCCGACCGAACCCACACCGCAGCCACCCCATGCAACCAAATCCCTGATGCAACAGTTCCCCGAATCCAACAACACAAAGGCGTCGACGCGCCCTGGCGCGCAAGCCACCATGGCACCACCCCCACCAGGACACCCCGCAACAACCGTCTCCCACTGAAGAGCAGCACATAAACATGTCACACACACCATGGGGACACGCCCACAACGCAACCGGAACACCCGCGTCCCCCTCCCGGGGACGGGTAACCGCACGCACCATGCGAACGTCCGACGCCGCGCCCCAACCAGGAAGTACACCCTCTGATTGCGCAGCCAGCGGCGCCAGACATCCACACAACACAAGCAGCCACCCGTCCTCAAGAGGGAGACACGAGCACCCCGACCGCGCCACGAACGTCGCATCCCCACAGCACGCGCTGCAAACAAGGTTATATTAAAAAAAAGGGGAGCGCACCAGAGGATAGTAATACATACTTTTAAAGATTAAATTATGAGCCTGCTCTTCTCACACTTTTGATGGGAGCACTTGACGTGGTCAAATACGGGACCCCTTGCGCCTGAGTGGTGAAGTTACTGCTTAATTCGCACTCCGATTTATGAGAAGCTGTATACCTGGTATAACCTAAGAGGGAGAAACTCTGTTTGACAGACAATATTGTCTGCTTCCATATATTTGCTGCTGAAGGTAGGCAGCACACATGCCCATGTGCCACTCCCTAACAAGAGACAACCACCATAAGAAGCCCCGATGAAGGCGGTGCCACAGCAGCGCTCACACCGAAACACGTCGACACCCCCGCGTCACGAAACCCTAGGAACCACTGGGCCAAAAACCCGGCCACATGAAATGACTGCGACACAGATCCAGTCGCATCAATGCTCCACCGATGACCTTCAATGCGACACCCGCCTCCACCTCTCTCCATCCGCGACTCCCATCAACATTGACCCTATCAATTAGGGACAGCCATTGTGGTCCTCCCACACACATGCATGAACAATTGTTCATGATACTGTAGTGTCATGCATCTGATACATATTATAGCACCTGTCCAGTGCAGCCACCCTGATCTAATAGCCATGCCTTTACAACCATGTTCAGCACACATATTTTCCATCTTATCCATTGTTAATCTATGGAGACAGTTGGAATAGGTTCTAGGTATAATCCACAATACTCTGCCCACCTGTTCCAAATCTTAGGGTGCTTCTGGGGGCATCCTCTTGCTTTAAATATTGGTACTTCTAGCCCCATATAAAAATCAAGACCCTTCTTTCACACCCCAATCAATGGCGGAGAAGCATCTTTCCATGCTTTTGCAATGCCCCGCTTCGCCAGCATAAGGCCCAGAAGTAATAGGTGGTGCCTGTATATGTTGCCCCTAATGCCATCAGTGATGTGGAACAGAGCCAGGTGTGGAGAGTATGGAATGTCCCAACCCAAGACCTCCAACAGGCATGTGATGACACCCCGTCAGAATCTAAAGAGTATTGTACATTGCCGTATGGTGTGCATAAGGGTACCATCCGCAGCGCAGGCAGAGCGGAGATTCAAGCAATCCAGCCCGCCATAGTTTGTATAGTAGTAGACCCTGTGGAGGTATTTGAATTGTATATATCGGAATCATGCCGCAATAGCAGTGCCGCATGGGGACTCAAGTGCCTCGGCCCAGTCCTCGTTATCCAGGGGGCCCAAATTCTCTTGCCAAGCCCCTAATGTTTTATCAAGTGTAGTGGGGCTATTTGTTATTTGTTACCAGTGTGCGATATATCTTGGTGATTTTGTGCTCTCCAAGCCCTCCCATGAATTCTTTGGCTTCAATAGTATTAAAGTCAGGCACAATACCCTGAAGTGTAAGACAAGGGTAAAAGGCATGGCGGAACTGAAGGTATTTATAGAATTGGGATCTAGGCATCGCATACTCATGTTGCAACTCCCGGAAGGACTTCAGAGTCTGACCGTGGAGAACATCTCCCACCATCAATATTCCTATGGCCTCCCAGCCGGAAAATCCATATAGTCCGGCCCGGGGGAGGGGGGGCCAGAAGACCATTACGCCAGAGGGGTGTTTCTTTTGTTAGCCTGCCCCACCACCCCATTTGTTGCAGCGAGCGTTTCCAGATCTTAAATATTGTGGCGGTTGCTGGAGGCACCATTTTCAGGATTGGACCCGTGTGTGGAGTGACGTGTTCCCCATTAACAAATGTTCAACGGCATATGCAGGATTGCGTATGTCCCCATACCACTAGTCGTTGAGGATAAGAAGATGAGAGGCCTCATCGTACTCCCGACGGTCAGGCGAAGCTATGCCTCCACAGTACGAAGATTGGAAGCACGTTTTCATTGCCACCCGGGCTGAACCACCATCCCATAGAAAGTGTTGGAGGGTGGAGACAATAGCCTAAACCAGGCTGACGATATGAGGTACAGGTGATTTTGGAGCTGATATAATAGACAGGGCAGAGAGACCAACTTAAAAATGGCAAACCTACCAAACAAGGAGAGTGGCAGGTGTGACCAGGAACGAGTCTGTTCCTTGATCTGCATTCACACCGGGGCCAAATTATATTCTAAAGACACGGGCTGGGAATACAACAAGAAGACCCCGAGGTATTTAAATCCATCTCGCACTGTCGTCACTGCGTCTGCCCAAGCGCGGTCCTCTTTGCAATGGCCACAGGTATGATTTCTGGGGATTCATATATAGCCCGGATGTGTCTTCCCAAAGATCTGCATGATCCTAAGTCGTCTGGGTCCAGATGGATCAGGTCGTGTCAGGAAAAATAGGACATCGTCCGCATATAGAGCTATGTGGTCGGAAACTTCCCTGGGCCATTCGAAGAGCCAAACTTGCGCGTCTACCTGCACCCAGGCCGCGGAGGCTCCATGACCAACACGAAGAGATATGGAGACAGGGGACACCCCTGACGAGTGCCCCGCCTATGGGAAAGGTTTATGATGTGGAGTCTGCGACGCGGACTGAGGAGGTGTTATCTGTATAGAGGAGTTGAATGTATTTAAGAAGGCGGGGACCAAAATGTAATCGACTCAGGAGTGCAAACAGGTATGTCTAACTAAGGGAGTCAAACGTGCTATCAATGTCAGCCAGTAAAAGTGCAGCCGGCTGGCCAATGCAGTCAACCAGGTACTTTCTGATTGCAGAGCGGCGTAAGAAGTTCACATAATACGAGCAGTTACCCGTCCTCAAGAGGGAGACACGAGTATTCCGGTTGCATTATGAACTTTTCCCCATAGTACGTGTGGCAAACAATGTTATATTAAAAAAATGGGGAGCGGACCAGAGGATAGTAATACATACTTTTTAAGATTAAATTATGAGCATGCTCTTCTCACACTTTTGATGGGAGCGCTTGATGTGGTCAAATACGGGATCCCTTGCGCCTGAGTGGCGAAGTTACTGCTTAATTCGCACTCTGATTTATGAGAAGCTGTATACCTAGTATAACCTAAGAGGGAGAAACTCTGTTTGACAGACAATATTGACTGCTTCCATTTATTTGCTTCTGAAGGTAGGCAGCACACATGTTTATGTGCTACTCTTTGACAAGAGACAATCATTACGAGAAGTCCTGATGAAGGTGGTGCCACAGTAGCGTGCACACGGAAACGCATCGACGCCCCCGCACCACCAAACTCGAGGAACCATTGCCTAAAAACCTGGCTAAACGAAACGACTGCGACACAGATTCAGTCGAACCAATGTTCCACCGATGACCTCCAATGCACCACCTGTCTCCGCCTCTGCCCATCCCCGATTCCCATCAACATTGATCCCATCAATTAGGGACAGCCACTGTGGTCCTCCAACACACATGCATGGACAATTGTCCACGATATACAGGGAACAAATCCATGCAATCTCCAAACTCATACTGCGCCCTACAATTGCAGCCTGGGTATCCATTTTTTTATTTATTTCTTTTTATTAAACAAAGTCAACAAAGAAACATCAGGTGACATAGTACAAAATGTTACAAATCAATAGATGACAATACAACATTTTCCAGCTATCGCGACAAGAATTTTAGATTCTGTTAAGGACACGGAGGCGAGGATTATGCTTACTCAATTTCTTTACTGCAGACACAGCAGCCAATAAAAGTAATACTACAATAGTAAAACACATCACAACCCATGAGGCTTTGAACCACGCCTCCTTTATCACAGCCAATCACTGCATCATAAAGTATACAAAGTAGAGAGACACCAAACTGGCTTCCTCTTTCTTTGCGCGAACTCAGTCCATAAGAACGAATAAAACCAAAGTCTAACACTCTCAAAGGAGAGCTAAACATTTCCTTTAGAAATTCTCAACGGAGAATAATCCACAGCACACAAAGTCATCCGCTTCTGTCATGAAGATGATGCATCTCCATCCGGAATACCCAGTCAATTCTTGTTGGAATCATTTCCTAAAACAGAAACGAGGTTGAGAAAGGGAACCTATAACTTAATTTCTCATAGGGTGGGAATATAACGTTGTTAGAAAAGATAACATCAAACAACTCAACAGTTGAAATAAACTGTCCCAATGGGTGGGATACTCCTCACCTCCGTGTCCTTAATAGAATCTAAAATTCTTGTCCCGATAGCTGGAAAAATGTTGTATTCTATAGCAGGACCGGAGGCTTCTGATAATGCTGGTTCAAAGCTCATCAATCACAGCATCAGAAACATGGGAAATAGGCTTATAATAGAAAACTTTAAACATAGAATCTGAAGATCAGTCAGCTGCCTTAAGGATGTCTTCTAGACGGGATCCTAACATGTAGGCCTTGGATGCCATAGCTCCTCCCGCGGAATGGGCAACATATATAGAAATATCAAGACCTGCTTCTGACATCACCCATCTAACCCACCTAACCAAGGTGGCAGCAGAGACTGGTTTGAAGGGCTTATGAACTGAAATTAACAACTGACCCAACTGCGCTGCTGTTTTGCTCAGACCTGTGAGGACCAGAGTGGATTGTGGAGGGACTACAGGTCCCAGGGGGCAACAGGACACGCCACACCTGTTCCATATCACCCACAGAACCTTCATAACAACTTGCCGCTCCCGCTTCGCGGGAGCCGCTGCGCTGCTGTTTTGCTCAGACCTGTGAGGACCAGAGTGGATTGTGGAGGGACTACAGGTCACAGGGGGCAACAGGACACGCCACACCTGTTTCATATCGCCCACAGCACCTTCATAACAACTTGCCGCTGGGCTGCTATTTTGCTCAGACCTGTGAGGACCAGAGTGGATTGTGGAGGGACTACAGGTCCCAGGGGGTAACAGGACATGCCACACCTGTTCCATATCGCCCACAGCACCTCATAACAACTTGCCGCTTCCGCTTCGCTGGAGCCACTGCGCTGCTGTTTTGCTCAGACCTGTGAGGACCAGAGTGGATTGTGGAGGGACTACAGGTCCCAGGGGGCAACAGGACACGCCACACCTGCTTCATATCGCCTGTTACCCTTTAAACAACATCGTCACATCCGCAGCGCGGAACGCGCGCGGGTGCGCGCCAGGCGAAACCCGGGCCAAGGGCGGGCCCGTTTGAGCCCGTTCGAGACAGAGAGAGGCAGGGCAGGGCTCCCCCTCTAAGGCGGCGGATCCGGATCTGAACGGAGAAGGGGACCTCACAGTAAGTTGATTCCAAACTCTGTATCTGGCTCTTATTGATATCCTCTTCGCTTGATAGTGGCATCTGAACTGTTCTGGAATGACAGCACGGGAAGGAAGAGGGAGGAAAGAAGCAGGAATTGGTTATGTAGCAGGAACGCGTGACCAGTTTATTACTAGGGCCAGCTCCATGCTCGCACATGAGATTGCAATTACAGAAAGACGTCTCTCTACGGACCCGGCGTTCGCAAAACGCTCATCTTTGGGGGGCATAATAAATGCGAGTTCCCCAGAAAGACTTCGCCAGTTTGGCATGGAAAGGGACGCTCACCTAGGATCTTTAAGCCCCACTCAATCCCACACATTAAGCGGTAATGAAGGAGACCACCCGAATCCTCTGTTATTGGCAGGAAGGACACTGCCGGAGTCATCTAAGAACACAGTAACATGTGTGGCAGAAGTCCATAAGGAGACCTCTCAATCAATGGTCATGGTAGAGGGGGGAGGTGGAAAGAGAAAAAGAGGAGTCACACGTGGAGACCCACAGCACAAGGGAAAGAAATCTAGGACCTCCAAACCTAACCCAAAAAAGCAGGGAGAGCAGCCACACACAGATTCTTCGATTATTGAAATTGGCCAAGATCCTGGGCATGCAGACATAGCTCCCAGGATGGATGCCATTGGAATTGGCTTATTGGGTTCGGAGCATGCGTATTGGCAGAAAATAGGCACCCTCATTGTATCAGCACTGGACCCGTTAACGGAAAGACTCAAATCAATTGAAAACAGACTTGATAAAATGGAGGGGCTGATAATGACAAACTTGGGGGAAAAGAAAAATAATGCATTAAAATGTGGTCTGGAAACTGATCAAGGGAAGGAGGGTGGAAGGGTTCCTGTAGTTCGCCCCAGTATTATGGCAGCATCAACCGTGAACCAGGCCCAGGCTACCCGCCCGCCAAGCCAGGGCACTCTTTGCGGAAGATTAGCGAGTGAAGGCGAGGTAGTTATTCCAAACACACAAGGAGTAAATTGCAGAGATGAAAGGGAAAGACATATGAATAGGGAAATTAACCCATGCTCCCATTTAAACTTACCCCCTGCCTGTTCACCTTACGTTGTAGTCTTGACTGGCGTCCCAGAATTAGAAGATGGTAAAACTGAAACACATGACCAACTTAAAAACAAGACAACGTATTGGCTAAATAAAAATAGGCCATTGCCCCAGGCTGTCAGGCGTAAAATCCTCCTTGTTAGAAGAGTTAGCTGGATAGGTGCCAGGGAGAAAAACGTATCAGGAGATTGTGTGATCATTAATTTCAATGACCCCAGGGTGGTGGACCATGTTTGCTGGGGTTCTTTGACAGACTCACGATCCTTGATCCAGGCTCAGATTTTAAGTTATTTTTACATTCCTTCAGCCTCTATACCTAGCACCAAGCAAATTGATGAGTATAGGACTGGGGCTGGTCATTTAGGGAGGTCAAAAGAGGGGCTGACTAGGATGAGGAATGATCTATGGCAGGGAGTTCGATGTGGAGGATATATAGGCAGGCAGCAGGTAGCGCCGATGATGGAGGGGTGTTGGGATTTCCTCTATACAATAGATTTGCACCACTTCATTGGGGAAGACATCTAAGCGAAGTGAACTGACTGAAGGGAGAGACACTAGGCCAAGATAGGGCTCAAAGTGCATCCCTGCGGAATCCCAAGCCACAGGCGGGCAGCAGGTAGCGCCGATGATGGAGGGGTGTTGGGATTTCCTCTATACAATAGATTTGCACCACTTCATTGGGGAAGACATCTAAGCGAAGTGAACTGACTGAAGGGAGAGACACTAGGCCAAGATAGGGCTCAAAGTGCATCCTTGCGGAATCCCAAGCCACAGGGGGAAAAGCGAGTAGAAGAATTTACATCAAATATACATCAGCTTGTCCACTGCTCTACGAGGACTCGTAAAATAGAGGTGCCCCAAAGTATCGACAGAGCAAGCTCAGACCCATGCGCCGAGGTAGACTTATTAGGGAGCACTCCCAATTTTATATCCTGGAACGTAGCTGGTCTGTCGACTACATTTCAGAATCGAGAGTGGGTGGAATACATTTGCAAATTTAACATCATTTGCCTCCAGGAAACCTGGGAGGCAGACCACTCTAACTTCCGCCTACCCGGGAACAAACTATTTGGGGTCCCGGCAAGCAAGTCTAAGGCTGGAAGAGCGAGTGGGGGCCTTCTAGTATTTGTAGATGTGGGCCTGGAAGGGACCTGGGATGACCTAAAATGGAAATCAGAAAATATGATAGGCCTCTGGTATAGAAACAGGGGTTTTAATATAACCCTGGTAAACTTTTATAACTCGGGAGGCCGTAGAGTGAGTGAGCTGGATGGAAGGTTAAAATCCCTGACTGAGCAAAAACAGATTACAACGGCTCCTATGCTCTTAGTTGCGGGGGACTTTAATTGTCATTTGTGCCCCAAACTGCTACCTATCAAAGAAGATTGGACCTCCTGCAGCTTAGAGGAGGGACCCCATTGGGAGCATACGCCTGAGGGCAAGGAGCTGGGCAGGGTGGTGAGCAACCATGGGCTTGAGCAAACAATGGACTTATTGGTTATTGATTCCAATAAGCCGATCACCCCCACTTTTAAGGGAAGGGGTTGCAGCTCTTTTATTGATTTTATTTTGGTGTCCCAATTATTAAACAGTTGGGTACGGGGATTTTCAATAGAACTGAGTGTCTTCAGTGACCACAGCCCCCTAGTATTGTCCCTATTAATGGCAAATGTAAATAGGGTGTCGAGGATCGGGGTTGGGCTAAATACAGAAAAGATTACTGATCAGGGCAGACGCCTGAAATGGTCGAGAATTGACGGGGAACGTTTTTATAGGTTACTAGCCAAAGAAGGTGGACAGCTCCTAGAGAAATGCCTGGATACATCTATGGAAGGGTCACATTTGGTGAACCTTTTCGAAGAAATGGGTAGTTTGATAGACGGTCTTTTAAAAGTGACAGGACAGGCAAAGCCTAATAATAATCCCAGGTGGTTTGATAGCGCATGTTCTTTAGCACAAAGAATGTTAAGAGCCTCATTAAGATTGCATCCAAGGGATAAACAAAGGGTGATGCAATGTAGGCTCAATTATAAACAGACGCTAAAACGCCGGAAGAGGGCCCTCCAAATTCAAACATGGGAGGAGTTGAGAGGAGCTGCAGAAAGGAAAGACAATATGACCTTCTGGAAGATAATTAATAATCTGTGTTTCCAAGACGCAAATAGCCCACAGTTAGATTCTAACGTTCTTCCGGGACAGTGGGTGGAGCATTTTAGAGGACTCTATAACCGGACGAATTGTCAGGTATTGTATAATGAGGAGGGGGTGGGGAGGTGTAATGTAACACTCAAATTCACCCTAGAGGAGATCACTGCTGGCATTTTGCGCCTCACTAAAAATAAGGCACCAGGCCCGGATAGAATTCCGCCGGACCTGTTTTTAAGTAAGGTGGAACTGTGGGCCCCAATTCTATCAAGAGTAGTAAATGCCGCTATAACCACGGGGCTCCCACGTTCGTGGTCGACTGCCACAATAGTGCCAATTTTCAAAAAGGGGAATAGAGACAAGCCTCAGTGTTATCGCCCCATCTCCTTAACAGATGCCTCTGCCAAAGTCCTGGGACGAGTTGTCTTAAACCGTCTGATGAATTGGGCCGAGGATCAACAGATTATTACTGATGTCTAGTATGGATTTAGGGCTAATAGATCTACAACAGATCAATGTATAAATTTATATCTCCTGGTGGCTAAATACACCATTGCTAATAATGAAACGGTCTATTTAGCATTCATGGACCTCACCGCAGCTTTTGACTGTGTTAACTGGGAGAAGCTGTGGGCCCAATTGAGTCATTTAGGAATAGACCAGGATCTTATAAAAATCTTAACAACCTTGCACTGGAACACTTCGGCCAACGACAGGTAGAACCTAGAGGGTGGATGTACCGAGTCCTTCACCTGTACCAGTGGTGTGCGACAGAGGTGTATCTTGGCGCCATTTCTGTTCTCGCTGTACATAAATGGCCTAGAGCACACCCTTTTAAGCTTAAATGTGGACTCACCTAGAGTAGTAAGAAGAGCAATTCCTGTCCTGCTCTACGCTGATGACGCGGTATTGCTGGCACGGACGCCGCGAGGCCTACAGACTCTAATATATGGCTTGTGGATTTTATGAATCAATTAGATCTGTCGGCTAATTTGACCAAGTCATATGTGATGGAAGCAGGGTTGAAACAACGGAAATGTTTCAATTATAGAATAGGCAAACATAAACTAGAGAAGGTGCAGTCCTTCTCCTATTTGGGCATTTTAATTGACGGGCAACTAAATTTTAAAGCGTTACTTGAAGAGCGCTGTAATAAGCTAGGATCCAGCACAGGGGCAATGATGAATTTTGGCCGCCGACTGGGCCGCTGGTCCCCGGAGCAAATGATGATGTTATATAATTCTGTCTGTTGCTCTAAGGTGTTATATGGTGCAGAACTTTGGGGGATCGTTAATCCCGATAATTTGCAGGTGGAGGAGAACAAATACATGAGGAGGCTCCTCAAGGTCCCGCAGGGTGTCCCCGCATATATTGTGCATGAAGAATTGGGTGAGGCCTTTATAGAGGATAAGTTACAGGTCAGACCCCTGTTAGCGTGGTTAAAGATCTGGGTGAACCCAGAGGCAATACTGACCAGGCAAATAATCATGGACTGCCTTGGTAGGGATAAGGGTATGGATATTCCCTGGCTGAAATATCTCAAGTCTGTACTGTGAAAAATAGGCTCCAGAGATCTCTTCCCAGACCCGAACGGTAGGGTAGGCCGGGATAAGGACAGTGTGAGGAAGAGGTTTATTACTTATACAACCACCTGCAGAGAAGATAGGGAATGGGGCAAACAGTCAGTCAGAGTATATGGCCAAGTGAGGTCAAATGTAGGAATGGAACCATACCTAGCCCTCATTTACAACGCTCATGACAGATTGTTACTAACACGGTTTAGGCTCAACCTTTTACATTATTTATTAGCCGATCTGGCAGGTTTTACCAACTTTGTTGAGCCAAAGGGATCCTGCGGCTGCGATCAGCGATCTCCGCAGGATACCCTTCATTTTGTATTATTGTGCCCTTTTTATTCATTGCCCAGGCGCCTGTACTTAATTAGTCTTCTGAAAAAACTTAAATTTAGGCATGCTAAGGTTGCCCTTTTATACATGCAAATGGCCCAAGACCCCTGACCTTGCTCTCTATCACGAGCTTTCTCAGACTAGCATTTAAACTGAGAGGAACGAGAGGTTTGGCCGGAGGGAGCGGGGATTGATGGGGGAAGAATGAATTGTAATGAATGTCCCGGTACCTTTCTCTTTATAGTTTCTCTTTCTTTTTTTTTTATCCCGCTGTAAAGTAAATAATACATGTATTTTTAGCATTTTAAACTGTACTTTTATGGTGTTTTGTATAATACCGAATAAAGATTATTGATGATGATGAACTGACCCAAGGGATCAGACCTGTGCACAATAGTACGCTATTCATAACATTTCAAACATTGTAGTACACATACTTGTTATTATGAGGAAAAGAAGGATACTCTACTGAACGTGATGTTATTTGCCACCTTTTGTTTGGATACCTTGACTAAATTTGTTGATGATCATTGTTCATATTAAATTGTATAATCTTTTGTTTTAATGCCCTGTCATCAGACAGTTTATAGTTGTTATAAACTGTATGATTTTTAAGCGTGTTTATTAAACTGATGGTGCTATCTATTTGAATTCTTTTTGGTTTTTTCTTGCTGTTATCTTATGTCACATGTTTTCTTATGTGTTACTACCTAGGAATTTTTTTACATACATACTCCACTGAACGTGACATAGTCTTCGTTCGTCTCGTGATCACCAAAGAGACACCCTGTGGAGAAAACATTCTACCAGCCAGATCTAAGGCTCGAACATCAGACACTCTCCGGCAGGAGATAAGGCACAACAACATGGTAAGTTTGGCAGAAAGTTGTTTCAGAGACAAGTCAGTATTATCGGGCCACGATTCCAGAAGGGAAAGGACTTTGGAGACATCCCATGAAGTCGAGTACCTGGGGCGAGGTGGATTAGCCACTCGAACACCCTTAAGCAATTTACAAACCAGGGGATGCATCCCCACAGGTTTACCATTAACCTGATCATGACCTGCTGAGATAGCGGACCTGAAGTTATTAACAGATCTGTAAGCCAGGCCTGATTCTGCACATTCAGAAAGGAAGTTTAAGATCTCAGTTACATCTGATCCCACGGGATCCACCTGCCCATCCATCTCTTCCAGGAAGCTGAATATCGCTTTCGGGTGGATGGAGCCCAAGCTTGTTGCATAAAGCCGGCAGCCACCTGTGAAAGGCCTGCAATGTTCTCATGTCTCCTGAGAGCGTCCACACCCTCAGCATTAACTGGTTCTGCAGAACCAGTGGATGACTTGCCCCCACTGGGTCCTGGAGAAGAGTCGAGAACACCGGAAGTTGAAACGGAAGATCCACAGACAATTCCAATAGTGTGGGAAACCACGACTGAGTCTTCCACAAAGGCGTCACCAACACTATTGAAGCCGTCTGCCGACGGACAAAGGCCGCCACTCTCGGAATCAAGGCAAACGGAGGGAACGCAAAGTTCCTCTGTTGCCCCAAATGGTGAAGGAACGCGTCTGTTCCCATTGCCATTGGATCCGGTCTCCAACTGAAGAACAGGGGAAGTTGGGCATTCAGGCGAGAGGCAAACAGGTCTATCTGGCATGGGCCTCGCATATCCATGATCTTGGCAAAAAGAGAGGGGTGAAGCCTCCAATCGCTGTAATCCCTGAGGAACCTGGAATTCCAGTCGCCACCTGATTAAGCTTCCCCGGAAGATATTCCGCTATGACATTGATCTTGTTTGCTAGGCAAAAATGCCAGAACTCCTTTACTATGTTGATCAACATACAGGACCTTGTGCCCCCTAATCGATTGATATATCTCATCGCTGAGACATTGTCCATCCTGAGAAGGATGCAACAGTTGCTCTTCAGAGGTGATATTGACCTGATGGCGAAGGATCCGGCTAGTAACTCGAGGCAATTTATGTGCAACTTTAGTTCGTCTGCAGACCAACGTCTGCCTGTGGCAAAGTCTCCACAACGAGCGCCCCATCCCCATCGGCTTGCGACTGATTCAACAACCACGTCCGGGGCTGCGCCTAAGATCGCCTTTCCATTCCAGGCCATCATGTGCTCCAGCCACCAGCAAAGCTCATCTCGAGCTTCCAGAGAAAGGGGAATGAGGTGATCGTAGTGAAACTTCTTTTGGATGTAAAAGAGTTTGAGCCTCTGAAGGGCCCGGTAATGTAAGGGACCCGGGATAATGGCTTGAATCGAGGACGCCAACAAGCCCACAAATCACGCCAGCACTCTCAGAGGGATCATTTGTTTGGACAGGGTGGATTTGATCTCTCGTTTTATGGACCTGATCTTGCTCCTGGGAAGAAGGAGCTGGGCAGAGACAGAGTCTATCAGGAATCCCAGAAACTCTATCTGTTGACTCGGGACCATCATTGACTTCTTGATGTTGATGATAAACCCCAGACTCTGTAGTAGAGACATTATCCACTCCAAGTGAGTGAGAAGGAGATTCTTGTCTTGCGCCAGAATTAACATGTCGTCTAAGTACACAATGAGGCGCAACCCCATTTCCCGAAGGCGGGAAACCACTGGTCTCAGGAGTTTGGTGAACACCCACAGAGCTGACGATAGTCCGAAAGGAAGAGTGCGATGTCTGTACCATTGCCCTTTCCATTGAAACTGCAAGAATTTTTGATGTAAGGGGCAAACTGGTACTGTAAGATAAGCATCCTTCAGGTCCAGACGGACCATCCAATTCTTCTCCAGCAGGAGATCTCTCAAAAGACGGATGCCTTCCATCTTGAAGTGTCTGTAGACTACATAAGGGTTGAAATCTCTTAGGTTCAAGACAAGGCGTTGTCCTCCGCCCTTCTTTTGCACCAAAAAGACATTGCCACCTTGTTAGCTAAGTCTGGGCGTGGGCATTCTGATTTCAGTCTAGCCCTAACCTCTTTATCAAAACCATTACGAAAGTGTGCCTGCATGTATTCAGCCACCGCAGGGAGAGGGACCCAATCAGAAGACCTAGGATGACTGCTCCTAATTCTTTCAGGGTCTTAATACCTAATACATTTTCTGGACATGATTTCGTAAGTAACAAGTCTGTAGTTCGGGACAATGGACCAACTTCTAGGGAAACTGGTTTCGATATTTCATTAACAATAGGCTTTCCTGAAAATCCAAGGGAAACATTTCTAGAGCCTGAGAGTGGAGCCCCTGGAACCTCGTCATGACTGATGGTAGTCCTACTTGCCCCTGTATCAATCAGAAACTTTCTGTCTTTCCCTAATACTTGACTGTGTACATAGGGACCCTCTTGATCTACAGGAATTTCGATGAGAGGCAAGCCAACCTCCCTCTCTAGGCTGTTTCATGAATACTGCTGATAATCTGGATATTCTGACTGTGCATACTGGTACATCTGCTGTGTAACGTGTTGTGTGGCAGCTATAGGCTGCGGTACTGTAACTGTCTGTTGTACATTCTGCGGTGGCTGAGAATTCTGCGGAACATGTTCTTGTCTAGGAGGACGTGGTCCCTCTTTCGTTTTACCAGTAGCTATGTTGTGTTTCAGAACTGCACATTCGTTTATATAATGACCTGGCTGTTTACAATAATTGCATGTCCCTTTAACGGAAGCTGTAGAATGACTAGTCTGATTCGGACCCCTCTTCTGACTGTCTTGTGGAACAGACTGTGCAACCAGTACTTTCATTTTCGTGTCTTTCATACGTCTCCTTTCGTGTTCCTGCTCCTCCCTGATTCTGTTCTGGTGATATTGTAGCATCTGGAGCATTTGTGACGGAGTATTAGCTTGCCAGGTACTTTCGACTTTCAGTACTCGATTTTTAACTTGTGGTAAAGAATTCTCAACTAGTTTAGTAACAAAAAGATGTGGATACGATTCACTACTTGTTTTCAGGCCGCTATTAATAATGAAACATTTCTCAAATCTGGAATAAAAATCACTAGTGTCTTCGTCTTGTTTCTGTTTACAGGCTGAGATGGCATCCCAGTCTTCCTTTTTCGTGGCTAGTAATCTTGGCAAGACTTGTATTAACAATTCGGGCAATGCTTTAGCTTTATCCCCAAGACCGGTACCTGGAACTCGTGTATTATCTTCAGTCTCTAATGCGGTCCAATCTATCTTTTTCTCTCCCACCTCCCATTCTTTTTCTTTAAGTTTTTCATATATGCCCGCAGGCAACAGGACCTTTAACATTTTAATGATATCAGGATACGTGTATTCTCCCATACGGAGCATGTCTTTTAATTCACGGTGGAACCCTGCTGGATCTTTATCGTGACAGGGTATTAACTTTTTCATTTCTAAAAGTTCTATTTTCGTGATAGGGGTGTAAACAAATACTCGTTCGAGCTCCCCCCCCTCTCCCTTAACTGGGTGTACTTCTCGCAACGGATTCTGTCTGTCTATGTAGAATGATTTTCTTACTGGGGGTGGAACAGGAACAAAATGTGGATTCAGGAACGTTCTATATTTATGGCGCTGTTCTAAAATGACACTAATTAAATCGGTACCTAGACCTTTCCATCTGTTTAGGAGTAACTCGTTCAGTACATCATACAAAGGACCTGGATCAGAATGCTGATCCTCATACAGTGTAATGAGGTGCTGGATCATATACATACCCACCAGACGCTGCTCGGCTGGGGGCAGCTTCAGAAACGTTTGGGCCACTATTTCATCTGAAAACGTGGTAGAATCACTAGTCCATCGAACGGCTGATCGGGCTAGTTCTTGTTCATGCATGGTACTAAGTTCACTATAACCTATTCGTAGTTTCAGAATTTTATCGGTGGCCTGGAATACTTGTTCAAGAGAACACTGTTCTGGTACGGGAGGAGGAAAAACTTTCTTGTAATCTAGACGTGAATGCTGTCGGAAAATCTAGTTCTACCTACATACGCTATTCTGTCGGGATTCTCGCTGTCTACCTCTTCACTTGAAGAGTCATTCTCTTTCTCGGTTGCTCTTTTTGCTTCCTCCTTCTGGTGTATACTTATAATTTCCTTACGAATTTTCCTGTACATACTTTCTATACTACCTTGTGTCTTATGTTTTCCCTCGGCTATATTGTCACTCCACCTAGTCAGGGCTTTCATCTCGTCTTTGTCTTTATCAGGATAATCCTGTTCTCTTATTAAACAGTTAATCATAAATTGCAAAATCATACTCTGAATCTCGACCTTTCTGTGTGCCATAGCTTCGTGAATACTTTCTGATTCCTCCCCTGTACGGATAAAATGATATATTCTGTCTAGATATTCTTTCATGTCAGGCAGGGTGGCCAAAAAGTTGGCAACTCGTCTTAAACGTACTGAATATAATATCATGTAATCTTCGCCTGGAACTGAATCATATATGCAGTCAGTAAGGTGTCGCTTGAGGTCCGCGTATGTAGTCACTTTTGGCGTGCGCTGTAACGCTGCGTCTCTCAGCGTCATTCGTTTTACTTGAGGCGGGGTGGTAGGAGCACCTCCCCCCGCTCCTCCTGAACTAGAATCGTCAGTTAATACTGAACGTGCTGGTAAAGTGACTGGTAAAATGGGCACACGTAATGTGGGCTGGTCCGGGGGTACTGGCACATTAACCGGGTCCCCGGGACCAGTGGCTGGAGGAACAGGAATTACATTATTAACAGGGTGCTGAGGATGAGCAGGCGGAATAGGATTTACATATTCTGGGACTGTATCGTCCAAATAGGACGAAAGGAAAATTTCAGCTGCAGTCGGTTTATGACGTAGCTTAGTCGGGACCAATGGTGGCGGTAAATTACAGGGTACTTCCGGGGTTGCCTTCGGCAAGCCCTCGGCAAGAAGAGGATACATACCTTTAATAAGGGCATTTCTCTGTCTGTCTGACTGTTCTGCTCTAACCCGTTCACCTTCTTCTAGAAGTTCCCTTTCTTGGGCTTTTTCTGAGGATTCCCTACTTAATTCTGCTTTTCTGAAATCTTTTTCGGTTCTTCTATGAGATTCTTTACGCCATAACTCTATGGCATCTTTCTGGGATTGTCTGGCTTTCTTTTTCCATAATGCTTCTTCTACTCGCATGATGCACTCGGCATCCCATGTACCTGATACAGGCCATCGATATTTCTCTTCAAGATTCTTTGTATAATCCACCCATAAGTCTAGATATAATATGGCATCTAAGCCATGCTTGTGATACATAAAATGTCCAGGACTGTCCCTAGGAGGGACAGGAACTGCTTCTTCGAGTAACCCTTTTCTGGTTTTTATCTGACGTAACTTTGAAAACAGAGGCATATTTGAGTCGTACTTGAACTTAGACTTAAACACAATACACGATAATCACAGTAATGAAATGGCAAACAAATCACTCATACCACGACATAGAAATACATTAATAACAGTTCGAACAGAATACTACCTGATACACTGAAAACATAACGCTTGAATTTCTCGAGAACGGACTTACTAGAATTACTGGATGCACTGCTAAAACAGTACAGAACATACCGGTCTCATAAAGAGACACGTCATACCGTATCCACCTAGATGGACACGTCGGACTGGATCTGCGTACCCAAACCCATCGGACCGGAGACAAACTAATGACCCCGTCTAGATACTTCCCCCGCAACGGTACTCACCGGGAAGCAGAAACTGAAGGCCTCGGACTGGACTGGACTGCTACGACGTCTGGTTACTACGCATGCGCTTCGAACTTCGGGCTTCGGAAACAGGTGGGCCTCCGGATACCTCGGACCTTGCTCTCTCGGCTTGGGCTCTGGTCGGGACGAACCGCATTCCTCACCGCCTCGTCTGGATGCCGGACCGCAGTCTCCGTCTCCTCCGTGGGCCTGAGGGAGACTTGATGAAGCAGAAATATCTGCACGTGCACGGTAGAGTTCCGTCACAGCTGTAGAAGGGTCAGGGGGCCTGCGTTACATCGCCGGCGCGTGGGGAAGGGGCTCGTCCCTATTCGGGCGCCATTATGTGGTAAATAAATAATTAATTACCGGTACTATTTTTCTATGCATTAAATAAAACAGATAGCTCAATAAATAAGAGGCAGGATCCGGGGTATCTGAGTTGAACAGGCTTTAATCAGGCACAAGGGAAGGGACAGGATCGGAACAGCCTGAAATAGAATGGCATGGAAAGGCAGCTGCAACGTCTCATTAACAGTATATAGTATATATAGGAAAACATTACAATTGCATTGAATACAGTAGGCGTAACAAGTGACAAACGTAAGATAAGAACTCATGGGCGTAAAAAGAAGGCGTGCACAGGGCGTGCACGAAGACATGTGATGAGAACGTCACAGAAGTGTCATAAATGGGTGGATACATGGAGGGGGCTACCTGGGCAGCTGGAACCTTTAACCTAGTGGTGCGCGCAAACGGACCATGACGTGTAACTGGGGAGAGCTGGGGGCTCTGACTTCTACACTAGAAGAGGAGACTAAAGTCTGGGATGTCAGGACGACATGTACCTATAGCATATCTGGTATCTTGTGTTTGGAGTACATGTTGATAGAATCTAAAAGTTATCAGGGCAAAGGCTACTTGACACTAAGACTGGTGCATGCATATATTCTTCATGTATTGCGTGTGCTATGAATCTTCTATGGATATTTATACAGTAATTCTCTTGCATGGAGACAGGAAGACTAGACTATAGCTGAAGATGTTTATGCGGTTCGTTAGCTTAGGAATGTGAAGACGGAGAGCTGAACTGATAACTGTATGATACATTCGTAAAGGGGTCCCCGTAAAGGAGGAAAGTGTATTGTGGACAACATACACTAAACAGTTTTCACTATAACTCAAACACAGATTCAAAAAGTAGTTTTCAATTGGTAATTTGATTTATTTCCAATATGCTGTGATTGCCGATTGGCAATGGTTGAATCACACCAATTCATCAATAGTTAAGCCCCAAGGGGGAAAAGGGAGGGAGGTAGTGCTCAGGGGAGTGTTCAGAGTAGAGAGGAATAACACAGTATCAAAAAGGGGGGTAGTACCAAATTCAAACATAAGTCACATACAATTATAAAACAAAGGCCATCATACAGGCAAAATTCAAGAAAAATTCATGTAAGAAAATTCAACAGTCACAGTTAATTATTAGAACAATCGTGGGTGTGCCGGATTTTCAACAGCAAGGAAACAAGTCGACGTTTCGACCCCTAATAGTAGGCCTAATAAAGTCCTTTCACGGGGTCTTCATCAGGACGTCACAGGGGGGAGGGAAGGGTGGGGCAATTCTGTATGAGAAAATGTAATGAAAATTAAGCTTCAGTGCATGTCCAACTAATGACATGAAAAACTAAATTATTTCAAGACGTAATTTCTTTCAATGTATTTACCATGTGGTACGGCCCGGCCGGGCTCTGTACAGGGAGAGACCAGTCACGCTGGTTGTCGTGGTCAAATCTAAAAAGTGGAAACCTCAAAAAGGGGAGAGGAGAAGGAGTAATCAACAGAGTTCTTAAACAATTTTTAACTGGTTATAACTTCACTCACATACTACATTAGTAGATGCCATGAATTCTGTCGCCAGTGACATACAAAGAATCAACATAGCGGTGTCAGGGAGCCGCAATAGATTACGTTGGTTTATAGACTATACCTTTAGGTCACTAGGCCTCAGGACATCAAAAGGTCCAATACGTTTTAAACACTGATAAGGCTCCCCTTGGGGCTTAACTATTGATGAATTGGTGTGATTCAACCATTGCCAATCGGCAATCACAGCATATTGGAAATAAATCAAATTACCAATTGAAAACTACTTTTTGAATCTGTGTTTGAGTTATAGTGAAAACTGTTTAGTGTATGTTGTCCACAATACACTTTCCTCCTTTACGGGGACCCCTTTACGAATGTATCACTTAGCACCCAGGTCCCCGTGACTATATGGGTTTAACCCCCTTTTATGTAACGAACTGATAACTGTAGGCATAACATATTCTTGGCAGGCAGGCAGACAGAGCCAGGCCGGGCACCGCGCTGCGCGGCAGGAAGTAAGCAAAGGGTCAGGGATGCGGGAGGGGCTGCATCGCTCCTCGGAGTGAATTCAGGAGACTGGAGCTTGAATCTGGTGTTCAGGCCCTTTTGAGGCCTAGAAACGGGGACAATTCGATGAATTAACGTGCACAATGTAAAACGTTGGCAACATAGGCCTAATACTCGTTGCTTTCACGAGAACTGGAAACTAGCATACTAACGTTGGACACAACTATAATTGCGTCTTTAATCGATCATAGGGGGA
Source organism: Lissotriton helveticus (assembly GCF_964261635.1). NCBI lineage: Eukaryota > Metazoa > Chordata > Amphibia > Caudata > Salamandridae > Lissotriton > Lissotriton helveticus. Next base: position 724,301,719 of record NC_136069.1, read on the forward strand.
TATATGCATATCGATCATGCACATATAACATAGGATGGGGAACACGTAGGGACACATGACAAGGCAAAATTCAATTTTCCTCAACCAGAGACCTGTTGGAGCACTCTCTTGAGGGAAGCTTGAGATTTATCCAGGGAAGCGAAGGTGCTGACGAATTTGGCAATGTCTTTCACAAATTTGTCGCCAAACAGTTGACCCTCTGCCAAAGGGCCTGGTTCAGAAAAGGATATCTCCACCAATTGGGGGTCAATCCTGAGTAAAACAGACTTGCGCCTTTCGGACGCCAATGTGCAGTTAGCGTTTTCTAACATGCAAATCGCCCTTTGCGCCCATCCGACCAGGACCTCGGGGTGAATGGCCGCACCCATCTCCTGTGCCTGGACAGCCAACTCCAAATTTTTTGCCAGAGGGCCTGAAAGGTCGAGGACCTTATCTTGGCACGCCAGGAGGGCACGATCTATCCCCTTCTTGGGGTCCTTTTTATCGTTTTTTAAGAAGGTGGTCATGGAAGAGTCTATATCCGGGGTCAGAGCCACCTTGTTAGCTAAGTCTGGGCGTGGGCATTCTGATTTCAGTCTAGCCCTAACCTCTTTATCAAAACCATTACGAAAGTGTGCCTGCATGTATTCAGCCACCGCAGGGGGAGGGACCCAATCAGAAGACCTAGGATGGACTATGTCTGAGGGATCGAACATGAAGGGGGAAGGTTGAACAGGGGAGGAAGCGTGCTTACGCCTTTTTGCGCACTTGCGAGGTCTAGAGTCATGAGGCGAATCTGTGTCCGTGTCGGTATCAGTCGTGGTATCAATAACAGGGATAGGAGAGGATTGCGGTGGAGGTGGAGGAGGAGCAGGAGCGCCATCTTTGGAGCCTTCTTTGGAGCCTTCTTTGTACTTGTATAACTTAGAATATGGGTGTGCATGAGGCCAAGAGGAACCAGCCGGTTCACCTAATGGGGCCCTGGGGGCTGAGGACGACCCAGTGATCGGGAAGGGATGGTGAAGGGGTAGAAGGGACTAACAGTTCTAATTTCTTAGCTAGGGGCAACACGGCAGAAGAAAGGGCCTTATCAAGCTTCACCTCCAGCTTTTTATTAATAATGTCCTCCATGGACTCCTCCTCATAGTACTCATCTTCGCCCTGGTCCTCGCACGCAGCAACGTCCTCCTGGTAGAATTCGCACTCTGCCATACTCTTTAGTGGAATGTACAATTCCAATCAGAATCCCCAGAGGGAAGCTCAATTATCAGCCTGGAAAGAAGGGTGTCGGTTGGGATTAATGCCGGGCACAGGAGCCAGTAAACTATATCAAAGTCAAGGAATTAATCAATAAATAGCCCCACTCTAGGACTAATGGAGGAGAAAACCCCCTATCTGTGGAAAGAAGGGGCACCCAAAAATTCTGGCTTCCAGGATCACTGGAATTGCAAGGGTTAATACCTGCCACAAGCGTGAGGGGAATCAGACCAAAAACGCTGCCTTATCTGCTTATAAAGGCCCAAAACCGGCTCCTGGCCTACCGCACGGTGCACCCCTATTCAGCCTGGGGCAGAGCGTCAAAATCGGCAATAACAAGGGCAGCGCGCGAGTAGAGGCGCGCGCAGGATGCCTGCGAAGGCCCCGACGTGCATCTTAATCCCAGCGGGGGGGGGGGATGGGGGGCAAACCCCTCCGGATCACGGGCCGCGATCGGGAGACAGACAACACTGCCGGCAGCAGAAGCGGGCACTGGGGACACCTAAAGCGCAACACACGCTCAGAGGGGGACTAATGAGGCGGAGCAGGCTCGGAGGAGCCGCGCTCTGATGTCGGAGAAGAGGAAGGTCGCGCAGTGTCAAAGACGTGAATTAGCACCAGGCAAGTCCCACAAGCTATAAATAAAGCACTATCATGTATATAAAGCTTAAAATTCAGCGATAAACGCGAAAATCAAGTACAAGGCAAAGATATCCAATATCATGACAGTGCAAAGTATAAAAAGTAGAGAGGCACTTATCTGGGCTGCGGAGCAGCAAAGAAAGAGGAAGCCAGTTTGCTGTCTCTCTACTTTGTATACTTTATGATGCAGTGATTGGCTGTGATAAAGGAGGCGTGGTTCAAAGCCTCATGGGTAGTGATGTTTTTTACTGTCGTAGTTTTACTTTTATTGGCTGCTGTGTTTGCAGTAAAGAAATTGAGTAGGCATAATCAGAAGCCTCCAGTCCGGCTATAGAATCCATACCTCCAAAATACGCTGTATCTATTTCAGTTGACGGATCAAGGGGACACATGCTCCTCAGATTCATTAGGACACAGTGGGTGTCGTAATATGGCAGCAACTGAATTAGCATTTAGCTCAGCTACACAAACTTTCCCCGTTAACTTGACCAAACGTGCGGGGCCATTTTGTATTTCTTGGCTTCCATTTTGTATGAACATGCGGCCTCGTGGCCAGCGTGCCCTTTCGTCCTTCCTCCATGCCAATGGCCATATACCTTGCCCAGCAACAGGCTATTTTTAGCACTGGTCAAGCTCACGCATGCGCACTCGAACATTTAGCTTAATGAGCGGTCACTTCTTAGGAATGTTCCCCAAACTGACCAGAGACATCAAACTCCTCCCACATGTTGGCTGTGTTCCAAAAATGCCCTTATATGTACCTGAAACTGTTCAAATGTATACCGCCTACCTTTTTATTACTGTTAAACTTGTATAAAAGAGGTCGCGCACCGATGTTCGGTGTGATACTTCTTGCATTGCCGAAGGGTGCTGTAGGAATGTACCACCACCCCATGGGGTCTTAATAAACTTGTCTTTTGCATTTCCAGTTTCCGTGCCAACTTCTATTTTATGGTGTTCAAGAGTTTTTGCAGAGTATGTAGACCTGACGAAACCCAATACCACAAATTGGCGACCACGAAGGGACTCATCGGCGACTCGGATGCCCGAAGGAGAGGTCACGACGAAGGATTGGAAACTCGCCATGGACGCGTACGCTGCCACTGAGTGACCCGAGTCTTGGCACCCACGGTGTTTCTTCCTTTCCTTCTGACTCGACCTTCCAGGTGGCGCCGGTCCTCGACTGAGATCCTGATCGGTTAGGTTGTCGTGCAGTGCCCGTTTGGCTGATTTGATTAAGGAACTTGGCAGTTGGAACCTGGACGTTTGAGAATATTTGGTAAGCCTGTGATTGGTAAGGTAGTCCATTGACGCTTACTGTGGCTCTTTGAATTTGTTTGAGTTAGGTAACGTTTGGACCTATGATTTGAGTTATATGTGGAGTGCACCTCACATAGACAGGCATGTAGAGATATTTCTCTGACTTTGTATTTGTTTGAACGGCACACCGTGTATAAGACATATTTAAGTGCCATTTTATGTAATATCGCGTTTTCGTGATATTTTGACATGCCTGTTCTCAGCACACTTCGAGGAATGTGCTGTTTTGGAAATGGTACCAATTATCGATTAAATGAATCTCAGCCGGCTCCCCCAGAGGGAACTCCTAATCGCGACATGTATGTAAAATTTGGCCTTCCTCTGATAATGTATAGTACATTATGGCATAAATATACAAAAACTGATCGTGAATTGCAATGGCCTCTACATGGGTCGTTTGATTTGCAAAAGGTTCAATATGTGGAGCAGTGTTTGTTCCAGCGCAGGTCTAGACAGGATATGTTTGATTGTGTGCGTATGTGGGAGAAAGCGGTGCATGAACGAATGAAGTGTGAACAAGCCTTGGCGGACAAGGAGCAGCGAAAGGCTGCTCGTGATAAAGCTTTACAGTTGCAGGAAAAGGAATTGCAGGAACAGAAAGAGATAGAGAGTCGAGAACGTAATTTACAGGTTAATGGTCAGTTTCCTATTCGACGTCCTCTTTATCCTGTCCTTACTAATGAGTCGGATGATTTTTCATTGTTAGATCGTTGCTCGCCTCCGTATGTTCCGCCTACAGCTCCGGATGGGGAATCGGACGAGGATAATCAGGATAAACAGCGTACCAGGTTAACTACCGAGCGAATGACGGAACTGCGTTCGGTTGCTCGTAAACTTAACTCAAATGCTATTACTGTTTCGGAGATCAATGATCTTATGAGTAGGTGGTCTGAAAAGGAGCGATTGTATTTTTTAGATCATTTTGCAGATGAAGTTGTTGACCGATTTAGGAAGCATTCTCCCGAGTTGGAACCTAAAGTTATATCAGTTGGTCGTGAGAATTTCCGTAAAGGTCTTTTTATTCTTGCAGATGCGGAAGAGTTTCTCCAGCGTCTGGTTCAGCTACGGGATGAGGCGACACGGCTACGGGCGGCGAAAAAGGCATCAAGTTCGTCTACAACTGGGTCAACGGAAGTATCCAAAGAGTGCCCTATCTTTGGAACAGATAAGAGCGCTGCGGTTAATGTTATGCCTATGCGAGAAGCTGCGCCTTTGTATATCCCTCCTAAAGGGGAAGGCACATATGATGATAAGAGGTCTAAAGATGCGAAGGGTTACTTTGTGTATAATTGGGTTTATACGCCATGGAATAGAACGGACGTTATGGCACTTAAAAATGCTTTGCCCGACCCTCGCAAAAATCCGGCAGCTTTCTATGAAGGAGTGGAAGGTGCTATTTCTTCATGCATTATGACGTTAGTCGATATTGATCTATTCTTTGGGTTAATATTGCCCCCTGATATGTGGAGAGCTATTCATAAGTTTGATGATCGAGCGATTTTAGGGGCAGATTGGAAAAACTTAGCTCAAGCTGATTTGGATAGGGAACCTGCATGTAAGCCGTGTCAATTGATTTTAGACCTTCCGGCAGCTATTCTGACTAAATTAAAAACACTTGTTCCTTCTAAGAAAATTGATTGGACAATGCTGGCTTCTTGTAAACAGAAGCCGGATGAATCGGTTTCTGACTTCTTCTCCCGTTTCGAGGAAGCGTTTCATGATTACAGTGGGCAATTATTAACAGAGGACACGGGCAGGCATTTGTTTGTTGATAAGTATGTGGCTAATCTCCTACCGGAGATTGCGCGGCGATTAAAGACTAGTGAAAGTTCATGGACCACGGCAACCCCTGCTTCTTTATTAACTATGGCTCAGTATTACGAACGACAGGAATTGGAGGCTAAAGAAAGTAGTGATAAGAAAGCAAAGGACTTGAAGACGAAGGTGATGTTGGCTCAGGTTTATGCTACGCAGTCGAGAGGGAATGATAGGGGTAGACGAGGATCGTATGTTATGTCTCCCCCCCGTTCTGATATATCTGAGGATCAATGTGCATACTGTAAGCAGTTTGGACATTGGGTTTCGGATTGTCCGGTGCTTCGTGAACAGCGTGCTCAGCGTGGACGAGGGAGTGGAAGGTCACGGAATAGTTATGCGGGACCGAGAGGTGGAGCGAGTGATCGTGGTAGGTCAGAAGCGAGGGGTCGTGGTCAGGCTGATTATAATACTTTTGATCAACGGAATCAGTATCAGATAGCTGAAGGAGAGAATAGTGAGTCACAGGATAATCGTTATGCGTAGGATTGCGTAGGATGGGGTGTGGAATCGGTTGAAGTACTAGTCGATCAAAGGGGTCCATATATATCAGCACATGTTTTGGGTTCTACTGATCAGTTTCTGGTCGATACAGGAGCTACTCTGTCCAAACACTTGGTTCCAAGGGCTCCCCTGTCTGGCGAAACGATTACATCAATAGGGTTCGATGGAACACCTTCTCTTAGCCCATTGTCCCAACCCCTCATATTTCACATCGACAAATTCACTGCCCCATGCCCGTTTTTGTTATCCCCAAATACACCAGATAATATTGTGGGACTTGACATGCTTAAACATTTTCGTGCAACGATACGTTGCGCCCCTGAAGGGGTGCGGGTTATTTTGAATGAGAATTACCCAGAGGTTGAGAGATCGTGTCTCATGCAGGAGGCCGATGCGTTAGCGTCTCTTCCAAGCACTTTATGGGCCACCTCGGATACTGATGTGGGACAAATGATTATTTCTCCTGTGCGTATCACTGTAAAGGAGGGAGCGTCTTTGCCTCGTGTCCCACAGTATAAGATTTCTAGAGAAGGCGAAATAGCTCTGCAACACATTGTGAATGATTTGATAATGGCAGGGGTGGTGGAGGAAGTTCCCTATAATGTTTGTAACAGTCCAATTCTTCCGATCCTAAAGAAAGACACAGACACTAAGATCTATCGTTTCATTATTGATTTGAGGGAAATCAATAAGATAGTTGTACCCCAGTATCCGGTGGTTTCTGACATTACTACCTTACTCACCTTGATTCCACCCACAGCCACTACCTTTACAGTAATTGATTTGAAAAACGCTTTCTTTTCGATCCCTATTCATCCTGATAGTCGATATTTGTTCGGCTTCACATTAAATAACAAATCATATAGATTTTGTCGAGTTCCTCAAGGCTACACAGAAAGTCCTAGCATTTATAGCCAGGCTTTAAAAAGGCAGCTTGATTCCTTTGATTTACAGTCTGGGGTGGCTCTTATTCAATACGTTGACGACATTTTACTTGCAGCAGACACGCAGGAACAATGTGAGGAGAGTACTCTCTCCCTCCTTTCTTTTCTTGCCAAGAATAATCACAAGGTCTCGAGGAAGAAGTTGCAATATTGTAGACCAAAGGTGACCTACCTTGGTCATCTTTTGTCTAAGGAGGGGCGTGCATTGACATCAGATCGAATTCAAGCAATTTTAGGCACGCCAGTCCCTTGCACTCAGAAGGATGTTCGTGCCTTCATAGGTTTGACGTCCTTTTGTAGGCAATGGATATTAGGATTTTCGCACATTGTAAAACCCTTGTTAGCGTTGTTGTCTAAAACCACACCGGTTCCTCTTGAATGGACAGATGAATGTCAGAATGCTTTTGAACAATTGAGACAAGCTCTTTGTTCTGCACCAGTGTTAGGGACACCAGATTATACAAAGATCTTTACACTATATGTACATGAGAAGGATGGGTGCGCATTGTCAGTTTTAGTGCAGACACACGGAGACAAACAGAGGCCTTGTGCGTACTTCTCAGCAGTACTCGATCCTGTGGCTCGAGGATTGCCTGGATGTTTTCGAGCAGTTGCAGCAACAGCTGTGGCCATACAACAGAGTGAGGGAATAGTTTTGTCACACAAATTGTTGGTGTTAGTTCCCCATGCGGTAGATGCTTTATTGAACCAAACAAAAACGCAGCATCTAACTAGTGCCCGTTTAACAGGATACGAGTTAACACTGTTGGCGCCACATATCACATTGAAGAGGTGCGCCACATTGAACCCCGCTACTTTATTGCCATATCCTGTTGCTGAGACCCAGAAGGAAGAACAACATGATTGTGTTTTTCTGACTGAAGAACAAACAAAGGGTCGTATCGATTTACAGGATACGCCACTTGCAGATGTAGATGGGGAACTGTGGGTTGATGGATCGTGTGTGAAGCTGCCAGATGGTACAACTTCCGCAGCCTATGCGATCACGACACTTAAGACAGTGGTAGAAACAGCACGAATACTGCAAAAATCGGCCCAAGCGGCTGAACTGATAGCCTTAACGAAAGCATGTGAGTTAAGTGCTGGTTTATGTGTGAATATCTACACTGATAGCCGTTACGCTTTTGGAGTAGTGCATGATTTTGGCCTACTCTGGAAGGAACGAGGGTTTCTGACCTCACATGGAGCACACATCATGCACGGAGAATTAGTACGTGACCTTCTGAATGCACTATTATGTCCAAAGAAAGTAGCGATAATTAAGTGTAGTGCACATAAGAAGGTAACAGACAAAATAGGACAAGGAAATGCTTTTGCAGACCGCATAGCGAGAGAGACTGCGATGCTACAGAATGTCTCTCCCATGTATGTGGTGAAATCACAGGTAGAGCGATGGCATGATGCTAGAGAGGAAATATTGGACATACAAAAATCAGCATCTGAAGCAGAACTTGCAACCTGGGCAACAGAGGGAGTGTTGGATGATGAGGGTTGTTGGCATAGCAAGGACATGGAGAGATGGAAATTGCCTGCCGCTTATTTGCAAGTAATGGTTCAAATGACACATGGGCTGGCACATGTTGGAACTCTTGCAATTACTAAATTGCTTACTCGAGTTTGGGAGCATCCTGAGATTGCCAGCACGGCCAAGAGAGTGTTTCAGACCTGTCTGATATGCTTACAGCACAATCCTGATAAAGGGACTTATACTCCTAAAGGAGGGTTTGTTCTACCTACTGCACCATTCGAAGTACTGCAAATGGATTACATCCAGCTTGAGCGCTGTAATAACCTCAAATATGTCCTAGTGGTGGTGTGTGCCTTCAGTAAATGGATTGAGGCCTACCCCACGAAGGATAATACTGCATTGACAACAGCTAAGGTGTTACTCAAAGAGTACTTCCCACGCTATGGTGTTTGTAAATTTTTGTGGAATGATAATGGTCCTCATTTCGTTGGGAAAGTAGTGGAGTATGTCCTGAAAGGATTGGGGATTAAGCAAAAATGTCATGCTGTATTCCACCCGCAGTCAGCAGGTCTAGTAGAAAGGTATAATGCGACTCTGAAGCTGAAGCTAGCAAAGATCGTGGCATCCACGTCTTTGAAATGGCCGGACGCTTTGCCTTTGGCATTACTGTCTATTAGATCAGTGCCACATTCCCGATCTGGCCTCACACCCTATGAAGTGGTGTTCGGAAGGCCTATGAATATTTGGGGAGTTCCAAAGCCTCGTTTGATACATGATGTGCCTTGTGTAATGATGAACGATTATTTGGCACAATTAACAAATGATTTACTTTCTATTCATCAACAGGTTCGAGAAGCGCTCCCCGACAATTCCAGTGGAGAGGCTCACGATCTCCGTCCAGGGGACCACGTGATGGTCCGTGTGTTTGAGAGAACCAGCAGTTTGGAGCCGAGGTGGCGTGGCCCTGAACAAGTGTTGCTGGCAACGTGGACAGCTGTGCGTGTCACGATTAAGAAGCGGTGGGTACATTCAACTCACTGCCGTCGTGTTTCTCCGGACCTGGTGAACCCTTCGGTGCTGTCTGATTATCGAGACATCTTGGATGCAGAGAAGAGCCCAGCTGTTACGCCTTACGAGTCGGAGGGAGCCTTCCCGGACTACACTGTTTCTGGTGCAACGAAGTATGACCTACGTCCAAGGAAATAATATTTGTCCTATACTTTTTGAGACTGGTTAGTAACCGTTCCGAGGTTTGTGAAAACGGAAGCCGGGAATATCAAGGGGGGGGGGATCAGTTCTGGCCAGTGTAGCGACACCCGTCTTGAATCTCGGAGAAGAAACCAGCGGCAGCCTCGGTTCTCAGCACTAAACTTTTTATTTTTTAGTTTGGTTTTTGAAACTCTGTTCTTTTTACTATGGCACCTACGACACTGAGAAACAGAAGAATATTGGGTGCAGTTCTTTTTGCTACAACTATAATGGTAATAGCAGTAATAGCTTGGACTATAGAAAGACTGTTTCCTGCACGAGAATATTTACTGCCTACCACTCCAATTCCATCTGAACATTTCCATTTTACTTTGCCCTATCATGAAGAGAGACATAGACAGACTTACTTGAATAATAGTTTTATTCAAATTCTACATCATACCCACAACATGACAAACACCTCCAATTGTTGGGTATGTGGAATGTTGCCTGGACATCAGAAAAGAGGAGGAACTCCGCTTATTCCTCTTCCGTTCTCACATAATGGTTCTTGTAATGCTTGGGACACTCTTCTTTTTACCCTAAGATGGCCAACAAAAGGTGGACTACTCTTTCGATTGAATAAAGTCTGTTACAACGACAGAGATGGGTATCCACAAGCAGAAGGAACTAAATTTGAGTGGGAAGAATATCGACCGGACAATGTATCTACACCTCGTGTTTTCACCAATCAAAGACTTATAAATATGTCCAGTTTACATGTGATCACGGTTATTGATACTAAAGCTGATCTGTGCATTAGAAATAAAGGAACAATTCCGGTAGGGAGAAGTGAATGTAATACTACTCTCACGTTTGATACACCAAATGGTATTACTTTTGTAGCCTCACAAAACACTTATTTTATCTGTGGTAATAAAGGATATCATCGTCTTCCCATTGGGTGGTTAGGAACTTCCTACATATCGTTTGTATTACCCCCTGTGTTTATTGCTCCGCCCATGTACCATAATGATTTTGTACTATATCATGATTTTATATTGAATAGGGTGAAGAGAACATTAGAAACTGAAAATGTCGACCAAACTGACACTTCCTTACAACAATATGTAGATTTTAATTTAGGCCTGTTTTCCTTTGTTGGTGCTGCTTTAAACAGCAGGAAAATAAGACGGCTAACACGTGTCGTGGAAGCTGTTGCTAATGAAACTGCCTCTGCTTTAGGGAACTTAACTGAGGAACTCCAAATTACCAGAATTGTAACGCTCCAGAACCGTATGGTTCTTGACGTGGTACTAGCTGATCGTGGGGGTGCATGCCGCATTATCGGAAGTAGTTGTTGTGTTTATGTTCCAGATAATTCACCTTCCGTGTATGATGCTATTTCCAAATTGCATAAAATTGCTGCTGAGATACACCCCGAAAATGGAACATGGACATTTTCTGGTTGGTTTTGGACTTTGCTCAGTACTTGGGGTTGGAAGCTGTTAACGATTCTATGTGTGATTATTGGAATACTCTTCTTCTTTTGTTTATGTATCCAATGTGGCCCTACTTTATGCTCTGTATGTATTACAGCCTGTATCCCATCCAAACGAGCTATTGCCAAAAATGAACAAATGATTAATGCAGAAACGATGAAAATGATGATGATTAATATTGATGACGAGTATCCTGATTACTTCCGTTATGAGGTAGCTTCAGCTAAATGCTAAAAGGGCCGTCTGTCGTAATTTGGCAGCAACTGAATTAGCATTTAGCTCAGCTACACAAACTTTCCCCGTTAACTTGACCAAACGTGCGGGGGCCATTTTGTATTTCTTGGCTTCCATTTTGTATGAACATGCGGCTTCGTGGCCAGCGTGCCCTTTCGTCCTTCCTCCATGCCAATGGCCATATACCTTGCCCAGCAACAGGCTATTTTTAGCACTGGTCAAGCTCACGCATGCGCACTCGAACATTTAGCTTAATGAGCGGTCACTTCTTAGGAATGTTCCCCAAACTGACCAGAGGCATCAAACTCCTCCCACATGTTGGCTGTGTTCCAAAAATGCCCTTATATGTACCTGAAACTGGGGGGCGTGGCCACGACGCTGCCGAGCATGGACGCCTGAGCCCTGAGCTCCGGGTCGGTCTCGGTGATTATCCTGTTGGAGGACCCCCCTGGCGGCACCACCACCCGGGATCGATCCCTGATCGTCGCGGGTCACCCTAGCACCGATCGGGAGTGCGCTGGGTCCCGTGGTTGCCAGGGACTGAGCTCTTCGGAGGGAGCTGCGGAGGCGGCTGCCGGCCATTTTGCCTGGGCCTACATCTCGCGGCCGATCCCCGGCCTCGATTTCTGAGGGGCCGCCGGAGATTGAACAGCTGCGGGTGGCCGGAGGACGGTGTTGGCGGGTACCCTGAACCCGAGTGCGGGTGGTCTCCCCCTGGGAGCCCGAAAGCCAGGAAACGACGGGCCAAGCACCCGAGCGAGGAGTGCCGGGACGCTGGTGTTGCGGTGAGGTTTGGAGCGGGCGCTGGGAGCGGAGGCGCCCGGCAGTGGTGGGCGGCGCTGTGGAGGACCGGCGCTCTGAACCTGCGGCGTCATTGGTGAGGCGCCGCCAGCCTGGTGCCGATTCGGCTGAGGAGCTGCTGGGCAATGGCGGCATAGCGGATGGACTGGTGGCCGCGAGGATTGTGAGGGCCTGAGTTTGTCTGGGGGGGCCCCTCGTGGCCCGCAGCGGACCTTAGCGGCAGCGGCCTTGGCATTGCGGACTCCTCGGGGCGGCCATCTGGCCCTGGGGGGGACCTGGGTCCACTCTGCTGACATCCTGGATTTTTGCATTGGGTCCTGCCGGCAGGGAGAGGCCGGGAGCGGCGTGGGATTACTGGTGATTTTGGCTGCCGGCTGCGGGGACCCAGAGCGGAGGGAGTCCCATTGGGGGTGTCGGGTGCCGGGGTCCGGCTGTGCCTGCTGGCTGCCCCCCCCCTTTTCTTTTCTTTTCCCTTCATCGTGCAGGACCCTGCCATCTCGCCAGGCTCGCCGGCGGGCTAACAACTTTGGCCCTCTTTGAAGAACACGTTGGGGTGGCCCTGCTGTGTTTGGCATCGATGCGGTCTCCGACTGGCCTCCATAGGGAAGCCGCGGAAGGGGACGGGCGTAGCGCCGCCGGACCAAGTTGAGGACTCCCTTGACGCCCATGACCAGCAACAGACGGGCGATGGGGCGGCTGGGCTGCAGCAGCAACAGATGGACCAAATCCTTAAGGCCATAGGGGACACGAGGGAGGCGCTGCGCCAGGACATCGCCCAGGTCTCCACGAGCCTTGGCCTTTTGAAGGCGGACCATGACAAGCTTGCTGACCGCGTCAAGGCCGCTGAACTGGCAATAGAGACACTGGAACCTGCCCAGAAGGCGTCGGACGCCACACTGGAGGACTTAACTCGCAGGGTGCAGCAGCTGGAAAGGAGAGCGGCTGACGCGGAAGGGCGCAACAGACGCAACAATATCCGTGTGGTGGGCCTACCAGAAAATATTGAAGGGGACGACATGGTTGCGTACCTGGAGAACTGGCTGCGGGAAGTAGTGGTCCCTGAGGGCTTGACGCACTTCTACACCTTGGAAAGAGCTCATAGGGTCCCGGCTCGTCCCCTTGCCCCGGGACGGCCTCCCCGGCCGGTGATAGCTCGGCTGCTCCACTTCAGGGACCGGGACATTATACTGCGGCAGGCCAGACTGGCTGGTCCTTACAAGGTGGACAACGCCTCTGTGTCGAAATTTCCAGACTACTCCCAGGAGGTCCAGCGCAGCCGTTTTTCCTTCGTCGCTGTCAAGAGAGCTCTCCGCGATGAGGGGGTGCAGTACTCTCTGCTGTTCCCGGCCCACCTGAGGGTACTGGTGGACGGAGTGGCGACGTTCTGTGATTCCCCGGACGCCGCTTGGCAATGGTTGGAGCGGTATCGAGCGGGCAAGGATGGCTCGGGTACCTGGACGGGGAATGCTGAGGCCCGACCGAGACCGCGCAGGAGCAGGCGTAATCGGAGGAGAGAACAGGGCAGGAGGTCCCCCTCGGCCTCACAGACTGAGCAGGAGAGGAGAGCTGCCCTACGGGCGGTGTCGGACATATCCGGAGCAATGCCTGAGACCCAGGTGGTGGACTCGGGCTCCAGATTGGGCTCGGATGAGGCGGAACCGGGAGGCTCGGATGAGGCTTCGGATAAGGAAACTGGGGAGCTGCCTCTGATCACCCCGCAGACAGCTGATGGCCTACTAGATGAGTGACTACGGGACACTGAGTAGTGGACAGTAAGGGGGTGTGCTGGCCCAATGGGGTGGACACATTATAGGCAGATGGGGTCCTGCTTTCTGGGTGGATGGAAATGTGGCTGTACTCTGCTCCCTATGGGAGGTGTTGGGTCCCGGGCCTTCTTAGTAGGGGGTGGTGCTGCTGGGAGGGGGGTGGGGGAGGTCTACTCTTAGTCGGGATCGACCTCTCTTGGTGTGACGGGTCTTGGCTGTCCGGCCGGCTGGTGGGTGGTCACCTCCTCGACCTCACATAACTTGTGAGTCTCTGGTATCTTCCAGAGTTTCCCCCGTACTCGGGGGTTGGGTTTGGATGGGTGAAAACTGTTTGATGCCTGTTCTGGGGGTGGGTGGGGTGGGAGTTGGTTGGGGTTGTTTTGGGATTGCTGAGTTTCTGGGTATTGTCAGTGTGCCGATGAGACTGTGGGGGATTGGACTTTGCTATGTGCCCATTGATGGCGGCTAGATTAGAATTGATGTGCATTACCTGGAATGTGCGGGGGCTCAACTCCATGAGGAAGAGGTATAAAGTACATGCATATTTAGTCCGGAGGGGGGTCCAGGTGGCTTTTTTGCAGGAAACGCATTTAACGTTAGCAGAAGGGCAGGCGCTGCAGCGGCGATGGAGAGGGCAACTCTTCTATACTACTTACTCTGCGCATGCTAGGGGGGTGCTAATTTGGGTGCGGGCGGGTGTCCCCTTTCAGCCATTGGCCACTAGGGTGGATCCAGAAGGGAGGTTTGTGGCAGTGTTGGGGAGGCTGGATGGCCGGGATGTTGCGTTTTGCTGTGTTTACGCCCCTAACTTTGATCAGGCTGCGTTCTTATCCGTGTTGTCAAGCCGGCTGCCGGATGTGCTCGTGGGCACGGTGTACATGGGAGGGGACTTTAACTCTGTGGCAGATGTTGAGATGGACCGTTCTCATCCACCGCTTGCTCAGTTGGTGGTGTGCAGAGTGGCCAAGGCTCGGAGGGACTGGCAGGACCGCTGGAGACTCCAGGACGCGTGGCGGACGTGTCACCCCACAGATAGGGTCTATTCGTTCTACTCGGTACCACATGATTTGCATGTGCGTCTCGACACTTTCCTCTGCTCGAGTGGGGCTCAGGAGCTTACGCATGATTGCGAGTATCTGGCGCGGACCATATCGGACCATAACCCTTGCCTGCTCACGGTCCTCTGGACCAGACAGCGGCAGCCGGTTCCCACATGGCGGTTGAACCCGCTGACGCTGGAGGACCCAGTTTTCCACGCTGAAGTGCAGGACTGCATTGAACGTTACTTCCTTGAGAACTCGGGAACTGCATCCACTCGAGCAATCGAGTGGGACGCCTTCAAGGTGGTGGTGCGAGGCGCGTGCCTCTTGTCCTCGTCGGGGGTTCGCCGGACGTTGCTGGCTGATGTCGCACGGGAGGAGGCCGCTCTGCGGCAGGCGGAGAGGAACGGCCATGAGGCGGGCGGCAATAGGGAAGAAGTGCTAGCGGCTCGAGAGCGGGTGGCCACCCAGGTGGAGTGGCTCCGCTGCCATGACTACCGGGAATACATGGTCCGAGCGCATGCGGAACGGGACCGGGTCGGCTCGCTGCTGGCATGGTTGGCTAATCCTGACACTAGGGGCACGCCGATTTTGTCGCTGGCTACGTCGACTGGGGGCCTGGTCCATTCGCAGCTAGAGATTAACACTCAGTTCCGGGATTACTATGCGGAACTTTATCGGAGCCGGATGGCGGCGTGCCCTGCGGCACTGGATGCCTTCCTTGAAGAGGCTCAGCTGCCGCGGCTGGATCCAGAGCAGGGAGCCGCGTTAGGGGCGGCTATTACGCAGGGGGAGATTAGAGCGGCGACTAAGCATATGGCCAGGAAGAAAACACCAGGGGGGGACGGCCTCCCGGTGGAATTTTATGCAGCATATGTGGATCTCCTGGCACCTCGATTACACCAGGTCTATGGGGAGGCCTGGGAGCAGGGTAAATTGCCGGCGTTGGCGCGTGAGGCGATCGTAATCCCGCTGTTGAAAAAGG
Organism: Lissotriton helveticus; assembly: GCF_964261635.1. Taxonomy (NCBI): domain Eukaryota; kingdom Metazoa; phylum Chordata; class Amphibia; order Caudata; family Salamandridae; genus Lissotriton; species Lissotriton helveticus. The sequence continues at coordinate 724,317,185 of NC_136069.1, forward strand.
GCGGCCTCCCCACAGCTAGGACGGCATATCGTCTGCTATCGATGCTCACAGTGGACTACAAGGTGTTGAGAAGGATCTTAGCGACGAGGCTGACTGCCCATATGTGCTCTCTGGTACACCCGGACCAGTCGGGCTTTATCCCCACTAGGAACACCTCGACGTGCATACGGCGCCTGATAAGGGTCATGGATGTTGAAGGGGAGGGCCCCTCGGGGGCGGCCGTGCTGTCGGTGGACATCGAAAAGGCATTCGATAGTGTGGAATGGCCTTATTTGTTCTGCGTACTCCATCGGTTCGGGTTGGGGGATGGCTTCGTCCGTTGGACGAGGCTGCTATATGAGTCGGCTACTGCTAGGGCCCGAACGGGCCGCTCCATATCCGCGGCGTGCTTGGTAGGTCGGGGCACCAGACAGGGTTGCTCCTTATCCCCGCTCCTTTTCGCCTTGGCGATTGAGCCGCTGGCGGCGCGGGCCCGGCAGGGTCGGTCCTTTGACGGGGTACTGTCACGCGGCGACTTGCATTATATCTCCCTGTATGCCGACGACCTCTTGTTATTCCTGGCAGATGTAGATGCGTCAGTGACGGGAGCACGGGCCTTGCTCCAGGAGTTCGGGAACCTGTCGGGCCTCCGGGTTAATTGGTCTAAGACCTGCCTCTTCCCCTTGACTTCCCGCTCAGCCCGAGGTGCTGGATGGCCTGCGCTTGGAACCGGATTGCCTGCAGTACCTCGGAGTCCATATATATCACACCCATTCACTCCTTTATGAGGGGAATGTGGGTAGGGCCATGAGGGGCATTAGAGGTAGCATGAGGTTTTGGCGCGTCCTTCCGTTGTCTGTGGCAGGGCGAATTGCGTTGTTGAAAATGGTGGTCCTGCCGCGCCTACTATATTTTTTCCGCACGCTACTGGTGTGGATCCCACCCTCCTTTTTCCGAACTTTGAGATCCGTGGTGATAGGCTTTATCTGGGGCACTGGCAGGCGACGCATAGCCCTGAATACTTTACTTAGGTCCCGAGAGGAGGGCAGCCTAGCAGTGCCGGACTTCGAATGGTATTATTTGGCTGCCCAACTTCAGTGGCTCACGCAAGCGGTGGCGCGGGAATTTAGAGGACCGGACGGACCGCAGGGTCGGATTGTGCAGCGCCATGTTCTGTCCTTTATTGTGCTCCAACAGGAGCTTCGGTTGGAGCGGCTGACTCTTGAAGAGCGAACCCTTCGAAGGTGCTGGCTGCGTGGCCACAGGCGGGTGGGGTGTCGCGCCCCATATGCGCCGGAGATTCCCTTGGGCATGTGTACTGCCATCCCGCATGGCGGGGATTGGTCGGCGCTTGCCTGCTGGGAGGACTTCGGGGTTCACATGCTAGGGGATTTATACCGGGATGGTGCCTTGATGCCGTTCGGTGTCCTGCAGGAGGCCTTCGGTCTGCCAAGGGGTGACTTCCTGTTACATGCGGCTTTGGTTACTGGGATTCAGAGGCGCTGGAGAATGGGGCTGGTGGAACCACCCACGTCGCTGGGCTGCCAGTATGTCGTGATGGCGGCTGGCACCTATAAGGCCATCACATGCCTGTACCGGAGGCTGGCGCTGGCTGATCCTCCCCCCCTTGACGGGCTGCGGGAGCGCTGGGAAGCTGACCTTGGTCGGCAGATACCGGAGACGACCTGGCCTCAGCTTGTACGCAGGGCCTGGAAGGGCACCCGTAATGTTCGGTTTCAATTGGTTCAGTATTACACACTCCATAGGGCGTACTGGACACCTGCCAAAATCCGACGGATCTTCGGAGGTGCGCAATCGTTATGTCCGCGCTGTGCCGCGGAGGACGCTGACTTTCAGCATATGTTCTGGTCGTGCACAGGGCTTGGCACATACTGGATTGATGTTTGCGCTTGCCTGAATGCGGTTACGGGTCGTCAGGTTGATGCAGACGCGGGAGCATGCCTGCTACTTTGGTTTCCCCATACCCCTGCCACCAAAATCACTAGCAAATTTTATGATTTGGGGTTCATAATGGCCAAGAGGGAACTTACTCTACATTGGAAATCTAGAGGGGGACCTAACTTCCTGAGGTGGCGGAGGTGCTTCCTGCAATGGGCTGCGTGCGAAGGCTCTCTCTCTCAGATTGCAATTAGCTAGGCGTACGGCCAACGAAAAGGCGCTAGATACTGCCAGGGCGTGGAGCGCGCTTGTGACGGATTTGCAGTCACTTTTGGAGGCTGATGATGGCCGAGAGGTTGGCGAACCGGCGACTCCGGAAGGGGATACGGGGCGAGGGGAGGTGGAGGTGGGTGTGATGGTGATGGAGGTGGGGAGTTAGACAATGGCCCGGGCGCAAGGAGAGAGCAGACTATGTGGGTCATTTGAGCCCGGGGATGGAGTGGAGGTCTTAAGCAACATTGGCTCGTACCTGGACTTCTGTGTGGACATTGACCAGAGGGAAGTATCACCCGCTGCTTATCGGATAGGTTTGACAAGCCGTAACAAGGGAATGGAGGCACACTGACAAGGGGGGGGTGGGGGTAGAGGGTGAGGCGGGATGTCTTGGATAGGGACTGTTGTTGGGGATGGTAAGGAAGTGACATGGTTGTATGTGCTACGAACGGACTGATATGTGAACCAAGATTGTTTGTTGTGTGCACAAAATCAATAAAAAAATTTATTAAAAAAAATATGTACCTGAAACTGTTCAAATGTATACCGCCTACCTTTTTATTACTGTTAAACTTGTATAAAAGAGGTCGCGCACCGATGTTCGGTGTGATACTTCTTGCATTGCCGAAGGGTGCTGTAGGAATGTACCACCACCCCATGGGGTCTTAATAAACTTGTCTTTTGCATTTCCAGTTTCCGTGCCAACTTCTATTTTATGGTGTTCGAGAGTTTTTGCAGAGTATGTAGACCTGACGAAACCCAATACCACATGGGGGGGGGGGGTACAGATGTCTCCCCTATACTTATTCCAGGCCTCCCAGATCTTGCTCCACTTCCCGGGACAGCCTCTGGCGGAATATACTGATCTTTCCCTGAACATACACCAGTCCAAGTCCTCTCTCCATTTCTCCACCCGAGGCGGCTGACTGGCTCTCCACAACTGGGCCACATTGCGCTTCGCTATCATGAGCGCCAACGTTACCCACTGCTTTTTATATGCATTGAGGTTCGTTGGCTCCCAGAGATTCAGAATACATCTACGGGCTTCCATCCTCAATTCCATACCCAGGACTACCCGCAAGGTGCTGTGGACCCTCCCCCAAAACCCCTGCACCCTCGCACAATTCCACAAAATATGCATGAATGTCCCCAGCTACCCGCAGCCCCTTCTACAGTCTCCCCCCTCTGAGAGGCCCATATGGACCAAGTGGAGCCCCGTGACATACGACCTATGCAAGATCTTCAGCTGAACCAGTCTGAGCCTCATTGGGATTGCCACCACCCGTGGGGATGACACCGCTTCTTGCCAGTCCTCATCATCCAGCTCCAATCCGTCTTCCTGCACTGCCTTCTAAGGAGACCTAGTGGGTCCTCCATATGATTTATGAGCTTTCTATATATTAGGGAAATGGTTTTCTCAGGTAGGTGGCCATCTAGTACTCTGTCTTCTAATGGAGAGGCGCGGAGAGTGTCGTGTCCCGGGGGATATGTGTAAGTAGAGAATGTCGTACCTGAAGGTACCAGAAATATTCACCATCGCTCAAGTGATATTGCTGTTTAAGGGAGTCAAATGAAAGAATCGTACCTTTTCCCCAAATATCCTTTATGCATGTAATGCCAATGAGGTCCCACTTGTCGAAGCCTTTCGATTTCCACAGACTTCCCAACTTTTCCGAACTCCATAACGGGGTGGCGAGTGTAAGTCTTCCTTCCCACTTAAGGTGTTCATGGGCCGCATGCCATACCTGGACAGCATGCGCCGTTGGACTCATGAGATGGAATCTGCGGGGCCTCGCATATAATGCTCTAGTGTAAATTCCCCCTGGCATCTGCCAACGATCCATAGCATAGCCGGGGTCATTAGGGGTACCATATATCCCGTGGCTAACTGCCGCCAATTGAGAGGCCCAATAATATTTCTTGAGGTCTGGCAGCCCAATTCCCCCGTCATACCAGGGGAGAGTAAGTTTGGAGTAAGCTATCCGGGGTTTACTGTCCCAGAGCAACTGCCTTTGGAGGGACTCTCTCACCTTGAAATATGACGCAGGAACCGGGTCCATAGCGTTCTGTAGAGCATACAGTAACTGGGGCAGGGCCAGCATTTTGAAGAGTACTTTCCTGCCCAAAAGGGAGAGCGGGAGTGCCTGCCAGCGCGCCACATCACCCCTAAATTGAGCCAAAGGGGGGGGACAGGTTATCAGCGAATCAGGCCCTAGGATCCAGGGTGAAATAAATACCGAGGTACCGGAAGCCCGATTGGGCAATTTGTATAGGGCAAGCCCTGGGGAAGACCGGTGTGTCTCCCCTAAGGACGAAAAGAACCGACTTGTACCAAACGATAGCGAAGCCAGAGTACCTCCCAAAAATAGCCAGTATATCTGAAAAACAGCTCAAGGACCCTCTCGGGTTGGTAAGATAAAGCAGGATGTTATCCGCAGATAGCGAGATTGTATCCTCCCATTCGGGAGTCTATTGCATCCCGTGTATGGAATGGTCCTGTCGGACCCAAGCCGCCAATGGCTCCAGATCTAATGCGAACAGGAGCGGGGACAGGGGGCATCCCTGTCTAGTTCCTCTGCCCAGCGGGAAATCGGGGTACTTACGATTATTGACCACTACTTGAGCCAAAGGGGCAGAATAGAGAAGGCGCACCCAGTCTATAAATCCCGGTCCAAAGCCAAGCTTCTCCAATACCGCAAAGAGATAGGGCCATTCAACTCTGTCGAACGCCATGGTAGCGTCAAGTGATACCACCACTGCTGGTTCCTGAATCGTTGATGCCCGGCCCAAGACCCCGTGGAGTCGGCGCAGGTTGAGGGCTGTGTTTCGTCGCGGCATAAAGCCCGACTGATCCGGATGTACAAAGGAGGTGACGACCTAGGCTAATCTCGTCGCCAGTAGTTTAGCCAGAACCTTAGGTTCCACATTCAAGAGTGAGATGGGCCTATACGATGAACAGCTTACCCTCCTTGTGGATAACCACAATGTTGGCGATACGCTGATCTTATGGAAGCTCCCCCTGTCCCTGCTCTCCACAAACATAGAGCGGAAGAATGGAGCTAGTTTATTGGAATTCAGTTTGTAGAGTTCTATCGGGATGCCATTCGGCCCTGAGGCTTTCCCAGAGTTAACCCCCCTGATGGCCTGTGCTACCTCGTTGTTGGTAAGAGGGGAGTCCAAGTATGTACCATCATCTTCGAAAGCCGGGGCATTTGGATGTCCTTAATCATCTCCTTATTAACTGCCTCCGAATAGACTCCTTCTGAGCCATAAACCGTACTATAGTAGTTGGCAAATCTGTTGGCAATAGCCTGCGGGTCAGTGATTACTTCGGAGCCCTCCCCCTGCAATTCAGGTACTAACTTCGACGCCCAGTCTCTCTTCTCCAACCAAGCAATCAGCTTTCCCGCCTTGTCTCCATGTTCATATACACTACTCTGGGTTTCATACATATATACATATATGTACATATTACTTTGAGACGGTGGAGACCCTCTGGGGTTACTGTCTGGGATACTTCTCTTTCTAATGTTATCACTGCCTTCTCCGCCTTCTCCAACTCGGCCTGCCTCTCCCTCTTGTTCTTAACAATCAGGGACAGGGCCTCGCCCCGTACTACCACTTTTAACACCTCCCACAAGGTCTGCGCCAAGTCCACCGTGCCCTGATTGTCTTGGAAGTAACTGTCCCTGGCTTTGACTATGTCCCTCTTAATGGTAGGGTCTCGTAGATGCCAAGGGTTGATTGGAGCAGTCCTGCCTGCGGTGACTCGGTCGAATTCTAGTTGTAACCAAACGGGGAGTGGTCGGAAATACCCCTCCCCAGATGCCTGACCTCCCGAATAGGCCCCATATGGGCGGCCGGAACCAAGATGTGGTCTATCCTAGACATACTGTGATATGCGGATGACACATGCGTATATTGTACGCCACTATGATTCAACACTCGCCAACTATCTACCAACCCCGTTGTATCCAAATAGTCGGGGAGCCACCTTTGAGCCAGACGAAGTAATCTAGCAGGGTTGCGATCCGTTTCTCCGCCGACCACTGCATTGAAGTCTCCTCCCATGACTAGGGTGCCCAAGGGCAGAGTTAGGAAAATCGCGCCCAGGTCCCGAAATGGATTAGTTTGTAGCCCTGGTGGGACATAAACAGAGACGAAGGTAGTGGTCTTCCCCTCCCATTGGCCGGAAATACCCACACATCTACTCCGCTGATCGGATGACGTGGTTTGAATGGTCAGGGGAAAGGAGTTTTTAAGTAAAATACCAACCCCCCTCGACCCAGACGTGAACCCCGCATGCGTCACCAACTTATAGCCCCCCCTATGCAGGGCCATGCACCTATTACCAATAAGATGTGTCTCCTGCAGCAGCACCACGTCTGGGGAGTGACGCCTAATAAACTGACTGACCATCCCCCTCTTGATTTTATCACCCAGGCCATTCACATTCCAACTAAGCACGGTGATCCCCAATCCCTTCCCAGTATTAGGCATAAGACTGGTATAAAAGCACCACACGTGCTACACTGTCTCCTGATGTTATCAACAAAAAACACAAACCAAACAAACCCACAAACATCGTGATCCCGAACCCCCGGAGCCCCGCCAACTCTGAACCCCACCCGCCCTTCCAACACCCCTGCTCACGGCTTACGCCCATCCCCAACTGGCAGTGTGCCTGTCGCCCCACACACTAACTCTACAAACTAATTAAAAGTAGTAAGGAGGGGGGGCGTGGCTAGCAGCCAAGCATGGCGGCAGCGTGAAGCGGGAGCTCCCCACGGCATAACGGCCTTTAGTAAAATCCGATAACCTCATCCGACACACCGCCCACCCGAAGTAGCGGTATCAGCTCAGGAACCCAAGCGGCACCACCCGATCCAACTCCGGTGAAAATCGTGGGCCGGGAACTGCACCGTCCCGCGCTGGGCCTGCGACTGCAGGGAAGCATCGGCCTAGCGTGACTGCCGAGCCCCGGCGGAAGTGCGATCTGACCGGCCTGAATTCGGAGGCGACCACCGCCCCCCGACCGGGGCGCAGCGGAAGACGCCCCAATACCAAAAGTAACAGTAAGAGCCCCAGAGGAGCCGGCGGGGACTGTGCAGGCGGAAACGGCTTCCGGAGACTGCGAAATTCCGCTAAGGAACCACTGCGGTGGATGACTCGTGCAAGTCTCCGAGCGGAGGGCGGCGACTCGAGTTTCCATCGGGCGCCCCGTCGGAGGTGAGGCCTGGTCGGCGCGAGTGGCACGGGAAGAGTACTGGCGCACCAGGAGTGAAGAGGCCCCCTCGCCGCGGCAGCGGCGATCAAGACCGCACGCGAGGCAGACTTTCAGCGGTACAAGTAAGTGCCCCGGGATCCCGCAAGGCAGACAAGCACATGGAGAAGAGCGCCTGAGGAGCAAATAGCAGCGTCGGCCAGACCCGGGGACGGGGCGACAAGGGAAGCCCCGGCAGGCAAACCTCCGGTTGGACCTTTGGCAGGCTCCTAGCACTGGCACCATAAGAATCCCGCCTGCCGGGCTGGCAATGGCACAGAACAGGCACTGAGCGATCCAGGTCGGCAAAGCGAGAGGAGCAGTGGGGTCATTGCCGCATAAGGATCAGTGGGAAGCGGACCACGAAGTTACGCATTAGACGCAGGAGGACTGCATAGCGGACCAACATCCCCCCGATACAGACAAGCACCCTACTGATCAGAGACATACCATAGAGATCCTACACGACTAGTGACGGGGCGAAGGCACATAGGCGGATTCGCCGAGGCTGGCACATTGGAGGCCGGATCAGACACGGTCAGCTGGATACCCCTGCCGACGAGCGTCAGGCTCCTCAGTGTAGGGAGCACTTTGAGATCCGAGACATAGCAGAGCATATACCGAACTGCATTCCCCTGACCCACGAAGAAGGTGCACAACCCCTCACCACGTGGGGACCGCGGTGCTGACCGGGACAGGGTATAAAATCTGCAAACCTCGAGCCATGGCAGGCAAAGGGACCAGGAGTGGTTCAACGCAGGCTAGACTAGATAAATTTGCCTATAGCCAGCACGGGCAGTGACAAGTCACTGGGCGACATTCCGCAGGAGCTACTCCAGACACAGAGGGGACCAAGAAGGTGACACTTGAAGACATAATGAAGACCCTCTCGGAAGTGCAAACGACAGTGGGTTCCATCTCTTCTGAGGTTACTCTGCTGCGAGCGGACTTTCAGAAAATGACCGAAAGGGTGTCTCAGGTTGAGGTGGTTACGAAATCGCTTGTTGAGGACACTTCGGTACTGCAAATGGCGATGGAAGGCATGGAGAAAGTCACCAAGATGCTACAAGAAAAGCTGGATGACCAAGAAGGGCGTTCCCGAAGAAATAACATACGTATCCTTGGTCTTCCGGAAACAGAAGGAAAAGGGGCAATGGACCTGTACGTCGAGGACCTCATAAAAAATAAACTGCAACCTAAAGGCCTATCGCACTTCTTCTCAGTAGAAAGGGCGCACAGGGTGCCTGGCGGAACGCCCAAACCAGGAGCAACACCGTGGCCTGTACTGGCTAGACTTTTTAATTTTAGAGACAGGGATGCAATCCTGCAAGCGGCGAGAGTTTCACCACCTGTCAAGCTCCAAAACTCGACTTTGGCCTTCTTTCCGGACTACACAGCGGAAGTGGCCAGACGCCGGAAATCCTTTACTGAAGTGAAAAAAGCAGTGCGAGACAGAGGCCTGCCGTACTCGATGCTGTTTCCGGCCAAATTACGGATTGTGGCCGATGGGAAGACTTGGTTTTTTGACAAGCCAGAAGTGGCACAGGACTGGCTTGATGGATGGAGGCAGGTGGGACAACACCAACGTCTCCACAGAGATCGACCGAACCATCGCAACGGCAAACACACAGATAAACCGACCAGCAGTCCAACACACCAAGATGATACTGCGAATGTGGGGCCCGACGTGGGACAGGACCCGCTTGACTCTGGGCAGCCGGCCCTGGCATAAGGGTGGACTACTTCTGTGTCAGACCGAGTACGATACGAGGGAACCTGGAACTGGTGAAGCTGAGTAGGGTGGGCAAGAGCCGATGCCTGTGGGGGACTCACCAACCCCACGAGCAAGTAAGATAGTTGGGAATGGGACAAAGCACTCTGCCAAGTTGGGGAAGCGGGCGGGGGAAAGTCCGTGGAGCAGGGGAGCAGGGAGGGGGGTTGGAAGGGGAGTTATAATGTTAATGTTACTGCTAATAGTCATCACTCATGTTCCATGGTACACGACCACGACAAATGCCAAACTATTCATGTGCACCAACACACGGCGCTGCATCTGCACTGCGCATGGCGACCGGTCGCCCGAAACACTGCTTACACGAACCAATGGCCCAACAGTTAAGCGATGCACCCGCTGAGGGCGCCCCTACGACGACTGATGTGCCCCCCCTGCGCATGCTTACCTGGAATGTTAGAGGCTTGGGGGATAAAATCAAGAGGGGTCTGGTTCTGCAGGCCATTAATCGCCAGGGAACTGATCTAGTGCTGATCCAAGAGACACACCTCGCAGGGACGACATGTAAAGCGCTTGATAGACGTGGGTATGTGATGGCAGTGCATGCGGAATTCACAACAGGCTCCAGAGGGACGGGGATACTAATGAAAAAAACATCACCTTTTTTGGTGGAACGCCGCAAGACGGATGATCTGGGTCGTTTCGCAGCAGTGCATGGCCAATGGGAGGGGAGGCCTCTCAATGTGGTCTCCGTGTACATCCCCCCGGCACTTCACTCTACGGCATTGCCTGCACTTGGTAAATTCCTCCTAGATCTCCCAGTGGGTGATACGATCATAGGGGGAGATTTCAATGCAATAATGGACCCCACATTAGACACCTTCCCCATGAGAGACCGCCCCAGGGGGACTGCAACGCTCCCTGGCTTTCTGGAGGCAATAGGCCTTCTGGACGTATGGCGACAGCTGAACCCAGTGGCGACCCAATACACGTACTACTCCGCTGCACATAATAGCCTTTCACGGATTGACTATTTTTTGTTTCTGGGGGTTGGGCTGGGGTCAGTGGATAAGATAGACATCCTGCCTAGAGGCGTTTCTGACCATTCACCAATATCTCTATTGCTCACTACCAAAGAAAGGAAATGCGCTAGGATATACCCAATATACCCAAACTATTTGAAGATCCCTAAGATCAGGAAGAAACTCAAATTAGCCACCCTACACTACTTTAAAGAGAACGCTGGGATGGTATCCTCGCCCTCGGTCCTGTGGGAAGCATATAAAACGGTCCTCTGAGGTGAGGCAATAGCAGCGATAACGGGGCACAAACGAGACTCCCGGCGTGAGCTCACAGAGCTGGAACTGGCACTCCACAGCGCGAACACTACTCATATGTCAGATCCCACCCCAGAAACGACACACTTACTGCAGCTCTGTCAACAGCAGTACCAGGCCCACCTCAAAACAACCGTCAAAGGCTATATCGCAAACACAGCACATAGAGTATATGATGTAGGTGATAAAGCCGGGAAAATGCTGGCGTGGTTGGACAGGAGAGGGGGCAGTACCAGAGGTATACAGAGACTTTACACACATGACGGTCAGCTGCAGACACATCCTGAGCAAATAGTGTGCACCCTGGCACGTCATTTTCAAGAGATATACACCCCGGAACGGGACGTCACTGCACAGGCGGCGGCGACTTCGCTTGACAACATTGCCATCCCCAAGCTCACACAGGAGGCACAGCAGGAGCTTGAGATTGACCTAACGGAAGACGAAATTCAATTGGCGATACAGGCATTGCAATCCGGTAAGGCGTTGGGTCCCAATGGGCTACCTGTGGAATGGTATAAAACAATGGCTACCGTGCTCAGTAAACCACTGCTAGACATGTATACGGAAAGCCTGGAAAGGGCGGAACTACCGCTTGACCAGCGTACAGCCACGATTGTTGCCATACCAAAACCGAACAAGCCTCCGACTGCATGTACCTCATACCGCCCAATATCCCTGCTTAATGTGGAAGCCAAAATTTTGGCGAAACTCCTGGCCAGCCGTCTGACACAACACCTACACACACTGATACACCCTGATCAGTCAGGCTTTATGCCTCACAGGAGTACAGCGCTAAATCTCAGACGGGTCCATGGGGTGATGGCACGTGCGCACCTTCTTTAGGAACAGGCAGTGATCCTCTCACTTGATGCCAAAATGGCATTCGATCTAGTAGAATGGGAATATCTATTTACGGTGCTTACACGTATGGGCTTTGGACCGAAATATATTGCGTGGGTGCGGCTACTATACACGACACCAGTAGCGCAAGTAGTGGCGAATGGCCACATTTCACCGCCGTTCCTGCTGAAACGGGGGACCAGACAGGGGTGCCCTTTGTCACCCCTGCTCTTTGCCTTGGTGCTGGAGCCGCTGGCGATCCTGATTAGAACGACGCCACTGTTTTGGGGTATCACATGGTAAGAAGGCTGGGAAGATAAAGTCTCCCTATACGCGGACGATATGCTCATCTACATGGTTGACCCTAACAACGGGATCCCTGCCCTATTACACCTCTGTAACACGCATGGGAAGTCGTCAGGCTATACCCTGAACTGGTCCAAGTCAGTCATATACGTGCTTAAAGGCCCGGAGCCATTGTTGCAAGAGGAATGCCCCCTGGCATTGACTACAACCTCCTTTAAATACTTAGGGATTATAATCACAAATACGGCCGCAGACTTCTTCGACAAAAATTTAAAGCCACCTATGGACCGCCTGCATACAGACGTTAAACACTGGGCGACCTTGCCCCTGACCCTCCTTGGGCGGGCGGCTCTATATAAAATGATGGCGCTTCCCAGGTTCCTTTATGTGCTGGAAAATACCCCATATATGGTTGCACCGCAGTATTTTAAACGAGTTGCAGCGCTGGTCTCCAGCCTACTCTGGAATAACGGACCGGCGCGTATAGCTTATGATAAATTGATAAAAAGTTGGTATGAGGGAGGGATTGCACTACCCAATGTTCAATTATACTACTGGGCTGCCCAACTTAAAATAATTAATCAGTGTATCCACGCCCCGCGAGATGACCCAGCCTACAAGGCGGACTGGTCTCAACTGGGGACGGACTGCATGCTTTCCGTTTTATACAACAAATCGCAAGTCAAAAAGATGCTGGGCCCGACGCAGCACACAGCGGCCCTGTGGCACGTAGCACAAACGCGACTGGGCTGGAAAGGGAAAATCACCAAACTGACGCCACTATGGGACACGAAGTCATTGGGGAACCTCAGATCATGCAAAGGGTTTACACAGTGGGACTACATAGGAATCTCCACGGTGGGGGACCTATGGGACAAGGACACAGTGATTGCGTTTCCACAACTCCAACAACAGTACGGCCTAGGCCCCACCGAGACGTTCAGATACGTGCAGATACGTCACGCACTGCTCCAGGCAATCCCAGCAGACACCGAAATACCAGAGTCCTCGCCTCTGGAGGATAGACTACTGACGGACTTTATGCAACAAAGTGCGACTTCTCTCACATACAAAAAACTGGTTAACAACCTGGAGGACCCTACACTTAAACTTAGAGAGAAATGGGTGGGAGAGATAGGAGAGGTAGAAGATTCGGAGTGGAATGAAGCGCTTGCCTCCCCGAGAGAAGTAGGCATTTCGGCAAAGTTCAGATTAGTGCAACTCAAAATTCTGCACCGTATTTACTACACTAGAACACTACTTCACAAGATACAGAGGGCACCACACCCCTTCTGCCTTAGGGGATGCGGGGAGGAGGGGACACTATTTCACACGATATGGGAATGTCCACAGATACAAGAATTCTGGAAACAAATTATGCGCACTGTCTACCAGGCCCTAACAATCTCCATTCTACCTGAACCCCGCAAATGCCTGTTGAACATCTGGGACCCCAATGATCTGGATAGATATGGACTGATATGGGCCACACTAGCCATGACAGTGGCTAAACGAGACATTGCACAGAAGTGGGGTGCTCCGGAGCTGCCTACAGCGAATAGATGGACAAAAAATATGGACATACTGATGGTGACGGAAAGGGCGGTGTATGTGCTCAGGGCTTGCCCCCATAAGTGGAACAAGATCTGGGCAGCATGGAATACATATAGGGGGGATATCTGTGAACCCTTGCCAGAAGACGAGGATCTAGACTCCGAAGGGGAGGATGAGTAGGGGAGTGGACGATTGGTTGCTAGATTACTATATGAACAAGATGTCGCTTTACTGCAGCTTTATTGGGACACAAACTGTAGACATGTGAGATGGCTGGTGGTTTGGTATGGGCGTGAGAGGCATACTGGAAAGTGATGACACCTGTTAGGTTTTTCTGCCTTTTTTATTTTTTGTTATCTTCTTCGCAAATTAGTATATATGTCCTGAAGGTTAGAGTGGTGCGACGTGTACAATGGGAGACAGCTACCTTATGCTCCAACAATTGCATTACGGACAACTGGTAGTAACCATACCTGTCACTGTTGGGACTGAACTTAGCGTATATCAGACTACACATTTAATATACTGCTCTACTGATAAGAAACTGCATGGAGAACAAGATTGAAACTTGCTTGAAATATTGTGTATGTAACTTCTGCCTTCATGTCAATAAAGTTTTAATTTAAAAAAAAAAAAAAAAGTAGTAAGGAGGAAGAGAATCGATGTCCCGCACCCCCCCCAGCTCCACGTCTAACATTAATCCCCAAAATTTCAGAGTAACCCACACACCTCTCACTATCACTGCCCCAACAGAATAAGAAACTTCAGCGGGTCTAGCCCCACAACCTTACAGTTCACAATAGTCCACAGATCCAAGTGCCGTCTTCACTCCTGCTTCTGTCATTCACCTACTCCCTCACAATCGTGCCCCTCCGATTCGGCCAGGGGAAGGCTGTCGATCCAGTCTGATACCACCTCCGGGTTGTCAAAAAACCAGGCCCTCCCTTCGGCCTCCACTCTCAAGTGCGCCGGAAACATCATTGCATACCTCATGCCCTTGTCTCTAAGTTTCGTCTTCACCGCTAGAAAACTTTGACGCTGTTTCTGGACAAGTTGTGTAAAGTCAGGAAAGAAAGAGAGGGTGGCATTCTCGTACCGGAGGGCCCCCCCGTGTGGGCTGCCTGTAGTATAACATCTCTGTCCCTGAAGTTTAAGACCCTCACAATCATCGGGCGTGGTGGCGCCCCAGTCCTGGGCCGGCCCCCGGTTACCCTGTGCGCCCGCAAAATTGTGAAAAATTTGCCCAGTCCCTTGGGCTTGAGGTAGTTCAGAATAATATCCTCGATGAACAGGTTCGGGGCAGGGTTCTCAGCTTTCTCCGTCTGTCTCTCCCCTCGAAATCATCGAGCTTCTTATCAGCCAGTGCCCGGGAGGCCTTGAGATCAAGCACCTGACGCTGGAGCAACGTCACGTCGTCCATCAAGCTGGCAGTCTTTATATCCAACAATTTCACCTTCTCGTTCGCCTTCATTAGATCCGCCCGGATGAGGTTGACTTCAATCGTGACTGTGTCTAGTTTGGTGTCTAATGATTCCATTTACTGCCCCAGCATTGTCTGGACACCTTCTATGGCTGCCATCACATCCAGCAGCATCAGCTCTGCCGGCGCTCCTGAGGATTCACTGCCCGACGACTGGACCCACTTCAGTTCAATAGACGAGCCTTTAGGCATGGTGTACCGGTCCAGTTTGTTGGACTGGATCTGCTTAGTCCCTCTGGAGGATCTGGGCAGCTGTTTGTCGGTCTCTGGCCTGGTCGCCATCTGAAACGCCGCTCAACAGTCGCGTCCAAACTCGGGTTCTGTGCGAACGTGGGAGAACCCGGGCCGAGTCAACAACACTCGCTCAAGTGTCCCCTCCTCCACTGCCCGATGGCACCGATCAGAACGGCCCAGAGAGGCAAGCGCCCCAGGGGGGGGCGACGACACGTGGTCACAAAGCGGCAGTGCCAAGGGCGCAGGCCAGAGCCAAGCTGGTCCAGTCACTTCCCTCACGGGCCGGGCGGTCTGGGACCCACAGAGCACCCTCCGGCGTTCCGGATGGGAGGCGCATCGGAGGTCACAGTAACCACGGCGGGCCGTCCTCACCAATCGGCCGCAGTGGTGGACCACCACAAGGCCGCGGGCAAGTCTCCTCTGCCCCCGTGCAGCTACGCGTCAGCTCCCGATATGGCTCCGCACCTCTGTCCCTCTCCAGCGGGCCAGACCGGTAACTTCCGGCTCCCGGCCCCGCTGTTGACTCACTCCGCCGCAGCTGCCGGGCTCACGCGAGCCCCTGGTCCCCAGGCACCCTCTAGGTCGCAACTGTCGGATGGCATATCTCTGGCCCCCCGATGTCGTAGCGGGCCAGAGTCGCCGTTGGAGGCTCCGCAACACTACACCTGTCGGGTGGTGGGCTCGCACATCAGGATGACTAGCAGGATGAAGGAGCTTGAGGGCTGGTAACGCGGAGCCGAGGTCCTAAGCGGCCATCATGCTTGACGCGTAGCTCCTCCTCTGTATACAATGTTTTTAATATTATTGTACTGAATGTTTGAAAGTTCCTTCCCCCAGGAAGCAATTTCAGATATGAAGAAACACCTGTTGGCAAACTAACGGAATAATGTTGGCTCTTTCTAATCATTTACTAAAGAAAGAATACACAGTACAGAGGCTATGTTATTGGTGACCTGGTCAGAGCCGGTCGCTCCACCCACCGCGTGGCCCATCCTTAGTGTGCCCGGTCTCCGTTTGCTGCCGCCGCTGCCCGTTCGTATCTGCCTCACTGTTGTGCCCCTGATCTCGTTGTGCCAGTAATTGTATTTTTCCAGTAATTGCATTGTGCCAGTAATTGTACTTTTCCAGTAATTGTATTGTGCCAGTAATTGTATTTCTCTCGTCCTCTGTTGTGCCCCTGATTGCTTTTGTGTGCCTTCACCGCCGCTTCTCTCCCGCTGCTCCACCCCGCTCCCTGCCGCTGCTCCCCCACGGCCCCACCCCCGTTCCCTCCAGCATCACCGCACCGCTCCCCTCCCCACTCGCCACCCCGCTCCTGCCTCCCAGCTGCTCCTCCATCGCTCCACCCCCCCACTCTCCATTTATGGCAGAGTCCGCGCGTACGCGCAGCGGGTGCGCCGATTGTGCGCCAAAGGCAAGCCCGTCTGTGCCCGTCCGCGCCTGGACCGCGCCCAGCGTCAGACCCCCTGGCCCCCGCAGATGCCATCCTACCCGCGGGACGTACGACGCCGCCACCCTGAACGCACTCAACACCGGCCGGGTCCCCGGCCGCCACCGAGCCACCCCAGGACGCACCCACGGACCCTTCACCTGCCAATCCTGCATGTTCTCCTGGATCCGGACCTGCACTACACCCGCCAAGCCGAGCACCAGCAGCAACCACCTGAAGTGCATCCTGCTCAACACTCGCTCCGTCCACAGACACGCCGTGGAACTATGGAACCTGCTCGACACCATATCTCTAGACGTCGCCTTCCTCATGGAAACTTGGATGAACGCCTCCTCAGCGCCCGACATCGCCATCGCCATCCCGGACGGATACAAGATCACCCGGAGGTTCCGCGTCAACCAGACAGGAGGAGGCATCGCCATCGTCCACAAGAACACCATCCGCATCACGACCAACTCCAATGACACCCTCACAGCCGCCGAACATCTTCACTTCCAGATACACACCGACCCCAAGACCACACTCAGAGGCACCCTCATCTACAGACCCCCAGGACCCCGCACACAATTCAGCGAAGACATCGCAGACTTCATCAGCCCACACGCCCTCCCCTCCGCTGACTACATCCTCCTAGGGGACCTCAACTTCCACCTGGAGAACAACAACGATAACAACACCACCACCCTGCGAGACAACCTCGCCAACCTCGGACTCAAGCAACTGGTGAACACCCCCACCCACTACGCCGGACACACGCTTGACCCAGTATTCTCCTCCAGCAAGTACATCTCATTCAGCCACTCCACCGGACTCCACTGGACAGACCACAGCTGCTTCCACTTCAGCTTCAGAAGGACCACGACTCACCACCACCCGCAACAGGTTCCCCGCAGGAGCTGGAACAAGATCACCACCGACCAGCTCACCACATCACTGAACCAGAACCCTCCCGCCAGATCAACGGACCCCAACCAAGCAGCCAACAACCTCACACAGTGGATCACCAACTGCGCTGACGACCTCGCACCCCTGAAAAACCACCCCAGCAGGCCCGGCAGCAAGAAAACCTCCTGGTTCAACGACGACCTCAAGAACTCCAAGAAGAACCGCCGTACCCTCGAGAAAGCCTGGCGAAAAAACACGACTACAGACAACATGACCTCCCTCAAGCACGCCACCCGCAAACACCACCAGCTGATCCACACCACCAAGAAGACAGCATTCAAGGATCAACTAGACAACAACGCACACAACAGCAAGGAACTCTTCAGCATCGTCAAAGAGCTCTCCAACCCCAGCGCCGGAAACAACGACATTACTCCCTCACAAGACCTCTGCGACTCACTCGCCTCGTTCTTCCACAGCAAGATCGCAGACATACACAACAGATTCGGCGCACAGACCACGCTCCCAACCACAGAACCAACGCCCCCCACCACCACCCTCCGCGCCTGGACCCCGGTCAGCACCGAAGACACCATCCACACGATGAACACCATCCACTCCGGATCGCCAACCGACCCATGCCCCCACCATGTCTTCCACAAGGCCGACTTCGTCATCGCACCCCAACTCCGGGACATCATCAACTGCTCCTTCAACACCGCCACCTTCCGGGGAGAGCTGGAAGCATGCCGAACTCAGCGCCCTCCTGAAGAAACCATCAGCAGACCCCACCGACCTCAAGAACTACCTCCCCATCTCGCTCCTCCCGTTTCCTGCCAAAGTCATCGAGAAGACCGTCAACAGACAGCTTGCCGCCTTCCTCGAGATGAACGGATCCCTCGACCACTCGCAGTCCGGCTTCCGAGCCAACCATAGCACTGAGACCGCCCTCATCGCAGCCACTGACGACATCCGAGCCCTGCTCGACAACGGGGAAACAGCGGCCCTCATCCTCCTGGACCTCTCCGCAGCGTTCGATACTGTCTGCCACCGCACCCTAGTACAACGCCTCAACAACATCGGAATCCAAGAGAAGGCACTGGAGTGGATCATCTCGTTCCTCGCCGGAAGAACCCAGAGAGTCCGCCTCCCCCCGTTCAGATCCGAGGCCACCGAAGTCATCTGTGGCGTACCACAAGAATCATCACTCAGCCCCACCCTCTTCAACGTCTACATGAGCCCCCTCGCAGCCATCGCACGCCAACACAACCTCAACATCATCTCCTACGCCGACGACACCCAGCTGATCCTGTCCCTCACCAACGACCCAGCCACCGCCAGAACCAACCTACACGAAGGGATGAAAGACGTAGCCGAGTGGATGATGAACAGCCGCCTGTAACTGAACTCAGACAAGACGGAAGTCCTCAACCTTGGATCATCACCCTCTGCCTGGGACGACTCCTGGTGGCCCCCTGCCCTGGGCAGCGCACCCAAACCAACGGACCACGCACGCAACCTGGGCTTCATCCTAGACTCCTCCCTCTCGGTGACCAGACAAGTCAACGCCGTCTCATCATCGTGTTTCAACATCTTACGCATGCTCCGAAAGATCTTCCGATGGATCCCCACCGAAACCAGGAAGACGGTCACCCAGGCACTCGTCACCAGCCGACTGGACTACGGAAACACCCTCTACACCGGAACCACAGCCAAACTGCAGAAAAGACTCCAACGCATCCAAAACGCCTCCGCGCGACGCATCCTGGACATCCCCCGACACAGCCACATCTCCGGACACCTGAGAGACCTGCACTGGCTCCCCGTCAGCAAGAGAATCACGTTCCGACTCCTCACCCACGCACACAAGGCCCTCCACGACCTGGGCCCCAGGTACCTCAACAACCGCCTGACCTTCTACACTCCCACCGCCAGCTACGATCGACCAGCCACACCCTCGCCGGCGTTCCGCGCATTCGAAGAGCCACCATGGGAGGAAGATCCTTCTGCTACCTGGCAGCCAAGACTTGGAACTCCCTCCCCATCCACCTCCGTCTTACCCAAGACCACCTCTCCTTCAGGAAGCAACTCAAGACCTGGCTGTTCGAGCAGTAGCGGACCCCTCTCCCCCAAGCGCCTTGAGACCCTCCGGGTGAGTAGCGCGCTATACAAATTTCTTGATTGATTGATTGATCTTCTGTGTTTCTAAATGTGTTTACAGAATCTGAAAGGTGCACCACTTCATTTTGTAAACATGTTTTTGGTTGCATGTGAATTAGATTTTTTAACAAGAGTTATTTACAAGGTAGACATCTGCGTTTGAAAAAATGGGAAAAAGTCAATACTAGAGTGATTAATGTGTCAGCCCGTCCAGAAAACGTTTTACGACTTTTATCAGGTGAGTTTAATATTGCGATCACAAATTTTACACCGCATTCTTTAAATTCTTAAAGTAACCTTTCAGTGTTCCACTGTTATCAGTGATTTAATCAATAATGCTGTTGGTGATGTATTGTACTTTGATGTTTTATTTGTTACCATCCCACCACAAAAACTGATGTTTTCTCCAGAATTTGTGAGATTTTTTTAAATTAATGTAGGTTTGAACGTGATTGCCTGTAGTAACACATCTTAGTGAAACTGTTACCTGTGAATTTTTTGGACTTTGCAATTAAAGTCATTGACTTTGCCTCGCATGCTCTTTGTACACACTCTGTTGGTGGTTGATACAGGTAATTTCCTCTCTGCCTGTGGCCACTCCACTACTTGTTAAACGTATGCATAATGAAGCCTAAATATGGACACCCACCATGCACCATATGTTAATTAGATCAGATTAGATTAAAGAACATGTATACATCACCATTAAGGATTAGACCATAAAATGTGATGTAAGCCTTCACTTGAAACAACAGAAATTACATTCCTGACTCCAGAGTGTGTTTAAGAGAGTTCCAAAGTTGTGGGCCCTAATATCAGAGTTGATGTTTTCTTTTAATAGAAAGCATGAAAGAAGCCTCTATGAACAGATCAAAATCAGCTAAATTAAGCTTTTGGGACAGGTCAAGTGGAAGTATCTCATCCAATATTGTCAGTTAGGCGAGCTGTTTTTGCACTTGTAAAGTAGGATAAATATTTAAAGTCAACCAAAATATCAATCAGATGTCTGTGCTGATAGCTTTGATGTAATCTGGCTTTCTTAGGGCCATATTTAGGAGCCTCTTAAACCCCCATTACTTTTCTTTTGGTTACGCTGTGGCTTTGTAAAATATGCGCCACAGTAAACCCTATTTACAATGTGACGCATCTAGGAAGATGCTTCACTTTGTAAACCCCTGCGCTACATTATAACTGCGTCAGGTATAATGTAAGCAGGGTAGGCATTTCCCCGCTAAAAAGGCTCTTAGTAGTGCTGAAGTGAAATCTATGAGATTTTACTGTGCCACTTCTAGGATGCCACTCGGTCAAATCCTTATGCCTGCTTCACAGCAGGCGTAAGAGTGACGCAGGCCCTTTCACAAGGGGCTTGCCCCATGTGAAAGGACAATTTGCAGGAGTTGCTTCTGTTTTCAGACACACCCCAGCAATGTGCCACATTTGCGCCTACAGATGCGTCAGGAATACTGACGGAACTGTAAATCCTTACGACTTGGAGCGCCGTACAGTAAATATGGCGCTTCCATGGCGTTGCAAGGAGGGTGCACTGAAAAGTGTTGCATCGCTGTTTTCCCGCAGCGATGTGACATTTTTCATAAATGAGGCCCTTAGTTTCTATTGTACACAGGGTATTGAGTGCAGCCATGCCTTTTCTACGGTACGCCTTCATACCCAAGGTATATTAGGCAGTATAGGATGCACCATCATTCATAGGAAAAATCGATATAAAGCCAATCAGAAGAACTTGGTGAGGACATTTTTAAAGCAGCGTGGAGGATGTACGGTTTCCATCAGAGGAATAATGCAACCTGGAAAGGTAATTTGTAGGTAGTTAGAGCAACTGTTACAGGGATTCTGCGCAAACACAGAACTGTGCACAAAGACCCAGTGAATTAGGGTGTGCCAAAACTCACCTTAGTACCCAAAATCCCCTACCAGACTAGCAATCAGTGTTACATTAGCTCTTCGTCCTATAGCAAAGAAACCAATGATTAGACAACTTAGGCCATATGTATCAAGGCCAAATGGGTTCTGCGAATTTCGGCGTTTGCGAACCCATTTTTGCTAAATGGTATGTATGACACAATTTGGGTGCAAAATATGGAATCGCAAAATTTGCCATTCCTTATTTTGCAATTGCATTTAAGGAATCGTAAATTTCGCAATTCCTTAAATGCAATGTATCAAGGAAAAAAATATTCCAAAATGCCCTTAAGGAATCGCAAATTACCACCAACTTCTAGTTGGTGGTAATTTGCGAATCCTTTAAAAAACCAATTTTTTTAAAAATCCAAATGTGCCATGTGACGCTCATACATGCCCTTAGGGCATGTATGTGCGCCATATGCGCACACATTTCATTTTCAGGGGTGCAGCAGGGTGTTCTTGAGATACCCCTGCACCCTTGAAATTATTCTCAATTGCAAATTGAGAATAATTTCACATTGATTCCTATGGGCCTCCTGGCCCATAGAAATGAATGGGAAATTATTCCTTAATTGCGATTAGCAATTTGCTAATCGCAATTAAGGAATTTTAAGGAATCGCTAAAAAATAGCGAATTTCTTCATACATACCATTTTGCGATTTCTAAATAGCGATTCCTTAAAAATCGCTATTTAGGAATCGCAAAAGGGTATGTTGATACATATGGCCCTTAGAACATGCGACTTAGGACCATCTCAGGAATGGTGTGTAGTGAGACGCTCTTTTGTTATACGTTCATACCAGTTCACAACAGGAGTAAAATAGAGACACGATAAAGTGAAAATATTTATTTTAACGACGTGATCTTAAGCGCAGTATTTTAATCAACATAAGCATACATACGATTAAGAATAATATGGTCAGCATGGTTACAATTCCATAAAATACAAAAGAGGAATCATATTATAATGATAGTGCAAACAGGTGATAAAAGCGCCTATTTAAAGCACCCTCCCTATCTAGGAACTATGTATTATAAAACTATAGAAGGTCTCTGGAGTATTCTTTAGGGGGACCCCATTTACCTGTCCGCTCAGTAAGAGTAAATTACATCAGGATCGGTTAGTCTCTCTGCATGCCTGGAATCTTCCAAGTGTGTTCAATTCTGGCAAGTGTGTTATGATAAAGGCGCCAGAATCCTGCTCGGCTTGCAGCGGCCAATTTGTTGTGTCTAGAATGTGTTACACGAACACGCCGAAAAACGGGCTCGAAAGTTATGATGACCTTGGAGGCTCAGCACTCACTGTAGAGACTGGGGACACGATGCATGTCTAGAGATGTCGAAAAACAAACCTTTTCCCATGTATAGACCTTCGTGAAAGCTAACTCTGCAAAACAGCTAAGCAGTGTTGTGTGCATAAAAGCAGCAAAAGGAAAAATGGCGTTTAAACTCCTAATAAGCCATGCTAACTTAGTAAGCATGCAGAAGGAGGCCCATAAACCATACTACACACCCCCCCCATGTTCGGGGAACACACAGCACTCAGGGCAAACACCATAGAACGCAGAGTTCAAGTTTGAGGGAGACAGAACCAAGTTCAGAAAAGTTTGCCAAACTTGAATTTTGGGATCACAAACTCAAAAAATCCAAATCAGTAAATTCAAACACACGTGGCTTTGGTGAGTGAAAAGACCTCAAACTTGCATTCGAAAAGGCAAGACAATATTTAAAAATATTCATGAGTCCTGCACGTGTCTATGAAGCAAAAAAATGAGTAATACTTCAGTCCAAGAACGTGTAAGCACCAAATGTTGCAACTGCTTCCAACAAGAAGTCGTTGTTTGCATCCATGAACATTTCAGCCATCCAATTAAGCAAAGGGAAAGAACATACTTATTACTCAATCGCAGGAGCCTCTAGCATCATCAGAGGACAACTCAGACTTATTTCAAGATAACTGTGATCCAGAAAGTCATTGGCCGCAGTCCAAACTTTCCAATTGTCTAGAACCCCATGTGCCGATGCGCAGGCCATAATCCCGGTACCAGAACAGTCTATTTCATGAGTAACTAAGGGACTCATTAGTAGATCAAAATCCAGGTCAGGAGACGCTGTGTTGCAGAGACACAAATCCAGGGCCCATTCGAAATCACAATCCAGGCAATGGAAAACAGGCTGCATGCAAGTGAAGAAAGAGAACCGGAAGGATACACCATACGCCACACTTAGAGTCGCCAAAGGCAGCGCTCCATAGTATTCTAGCATGCGGTCACGCAGGTGGAGCAGCCGGGACTGTACGTCGTGGGGCATATTCTGTGCATCCATTTTGCAACAAACAAAATAAAAGCAGAATGCCGGCACCCAAAGCCAGGAGCAAGGGGAAACCTCCAAATACACTCGAAAAAATTGAATGAAGAAATGCAGGGATCACACCGAATATAGTCTGAAACGAGGTAACAAGGCCAGAGCATACTACTTTAAAAAAATGTGCCAAGCCAGTAGTCGACGAGACATTCAAGATTGTGTGGATCAAAGCCCCGAAGTGCAAGGGCAGGTCTGTGTTTAATAAGGCATTTACTTCAGTACGAGTATTTGCAACGTGAAGGACGAATGTCTCACGTGCAGATGTAAGGGGAACTTCCTTCTGGGACCAAAGAGCTCATATTCTGCTCATCTTGTTGAACTCTGCTTTCAAGGTCAGAATCGAGGGCCAGATGGAAGCATCAAGCCTGCCATGTGGAGGAGGGTACAAAAGGGGGTGGTGATGGACGGAGCATCTGAACCAATCAAACACTCACACCCAGTCAAAAGGTCTGGGTTTAATCCATCACCGTTCTTTAGCCCATTCTGCCACCCCAGTTCAGACATGGCCATATGCAAATCAGTCTGACCCTGTGCCTCATGGGAACAGTCCAGCCCGAACTGCCAAGCCATGCCTTCCCTGGACCGAAAACAAGCTTCCTAGGACCGGTTTGTGGCATTTCAGCCAGGCTTGCTTGAATCCAGTGGCGGAGGAGGGAACAACACATTCTTGTAACAAGTAACACGCTGGGAAACTGTAACAATGTAAGCAATACCGGCATGCATCCCACAACACTCTTCATTATTTAATAATAAATACCTACCATTAGCAAGCAGTGTGAATGTAGGTGCAATGGCCGGGACTGGGGTGCCTTTCAAAACACACACTAAATTTGGTGCAAGCACATTACATGAGCCGTGCAACTGAAGATTTCTGCATGTTAATGAATGATCAGGTGTCTCGGAGCAATCCTCGCCATTTAAAAACACTTCTTTACCATCCCTCAAACATCTGTAAGTGAATGGGAGGTTCCAAACTTCACGAAGATATGCTCCATCCAGGGGCTCAAATCTGCCTATAGCATAATTTTTCATGCAATTCTTGAATTTAAAAAGAGAGAACTGTAAAGTTATTAACCCGTGGACAAGCCAAACAGCTGAATTTGCCTCCGCTACAGAAAAAGGCAATGGTTCCAATTTTTCAATATGCAACAGGGAACACGTGACATCTTTCATTGACATAAATTGCTGTTTCAAAGTCAAATTGAAAGGCAGTATTAACAAGCTTGTGTTCATGTAATCCCATGGAACGCGGCCATTCTTTAACATTTGCAAAGTCCAGGTAAACTGCATAACAGAGCGCAATTGATTTTGCCCATGATATAACACTGCAACATCTTCTTGTACAATATCAACTACAGATGACCCAATTTTATCTAAAATGTAAATTCGGGAAGAAAGGGTGTTAATGCTGTTATCTACAACAGCAAGCACTGTTTCTAAATTTGCCTGATCTATAGCCCTAAGCCTAGAAGCAGCTTCAATTTGAGACATTTTCCAAACTTCATTGTAAGCAGCATATATCCATCTTTTAGATCTGCCACCCGCAGGGCGTTTCACAAAATCATTCAAATCAAGAGATTCAGTGAGTTTGGACAAATGGGACTTAACAGATGCTAAGGATGAATGTCTGAGCCAACTCTGGCACAACTTGCCTACAGAATAGGTGGTCACTGAATGGTGATTCTGAAAACGGGGATCAACTCTAACCGCCGTATAGAAAGGGGTCAAACCCAGAAAGCGGTGCTGGCAGGAATCTGCACTTTTTTGCCATAACAACCAGCCTTCGGGATTAATGCTGGAAACATTAAAAGAGGAATTACTAAACAGGGCCTGAATATCACTCTGGGGTGTACTGGTAAAATTGTTCCAATGGGGGAATTCACCCAAATCAGGAAAGGAAGGAGCATTACATTTTTTCAAGTAGTCAATCCAAAGCATGTGGTTTGTGAAATAGTATCATTCAGAAACAACATATGGTTTGGGATAAGACATGCACGATGCAAAGCCTCAGTGCCTTGCACTTGCCAACTTTTAGAACCCCAAACAGATTTAAGATCAATAGTATCCCTGCACAGTTCATAGCCCCCAACAGCCAACTGGTCAATAAAGGACTTTGAATAAAGCAATTTAGTGTGGGTAAGTCTAACCTTGGAAAACGACTCTCCTGTCAATTTAAAATAAAATGCATTAGGGTTGGATTGATCAAAATCAGTAAAATAGGAAAACTTTTTCAAAAATGTTTTGGAGCTGCCTTCCACCGGTGCGGGACAATGTTCCCACTGTGTGAAATTAACCATGCTTCTGAATGAGCTAGCCTTATGCAGAAAGTGATTGCCAAAATGTTGGTAACAGTACAAATCAACATAATTTGCAGACTCTAAATATAAATCTTCAGCATCGAAGGCAGCATAATATTTCAAATCAGTAAATAAAGCTTCAACCGCTTTTACATCCCAATCATCAGAGCGAATGTTTTGTTTAACCACATCCCCCATAGAAACACGGAGTACATTGGGAACATTAATAACCTCTGTGGGACCATGAATCTGGAACTTTACAGCATCCCATACAATCCCAGCTAATACGGGCCAAGCAGTTATATTCTCAAATGTCTGGTCCCTCTTCATGATGTGTGACTTTCTTTCTTCAACATAGTGTCCATTGATAAAACGAAAAAAATATACCACAAATCCTATGGACATGAACAAAAAAACGCAATCAGCACCAGCCAAATGTAAGTCCAAGGTGGGATTAAAAAATGCTTTTTAAACCAGGTAACAAAAATTGAAACATTTGAAGGGGTCTTTGATGTGGATGAGCCGGTGTCAAATGACAAACGGGATTGATTAGCCACACGGGTCTCCAAATCAGGCATAGATAAATCAGTTGGATAAGTATATTCATTGTCATTAAGAGGATCACCAGCAGTTAGACTCAATATAGGAGTCGTAAGTGGACTCATTTCAATGACAAAATCAGGCCTGATGTCAAGATCCGGGGCCAAAACAGAGTGTCGCACCATTGCTGGACACGAAACTGCAGGCGTCATACTATACAGTATCGCCACCCTTTGTAGTTTGACATGGTCAATTGAAATGTACCTGTTCCCCTTTTGCCCAGGAAGAGGAGGTAAAATGACTGTTCTTGTACCCTGCACACCAAGCACGGCAACTGGAGCTCGATAGGAAGGACCAAATTCTTTCTTGTTGTTGATCTTCTCTCGGACCAGTTCTCCAACCTGGGGTAGCCAGCCGACTACCGGAATCTGCAACGCAGGTTCAGACGTGGAGCGCAAGTTTTCCTTTGCAAGACTGTCTCTGGTCTTTTGTAGATTCTGCAAAATATTAGAATGTTAGTCTACCTCAAAGGATGCGGCTCCAGCCGCCATGTCTGGACCGTCAAGGTCTGGAACAAACATCTTGATGCCAAAGAGCATTTCGTATAGGGTCGGCCCACCCAGAGACCTTCTAGGGAGATTATTAAGTGCACGTTGTACACTATTAAGGTGGGTGAACCATTCTCTGCCAGTCAATGATTGCTTTAAATCATGGTTAATTCGCTCCACAACACTATTACCCTCAGGCCAGTATGGAGACGAAATTTTGACTTGGACCCCCAATGAAGCCATGGCATCCTTGTACGCCTTAGAGGTGAATGCTGGACCCTGGTCCGAATGGAAGCTACCACATGCATAAATTCCCACAAAGACACGCAAATCTCCTATGACAGTTCTGGCATCAGCGCTCCTTTGAGGCCACACCCACACAAAGCGCATGCAAGAGTCAACTTCTACTAAGATGTACTTATATGCAGTATCTGAGGAGAAAGGACCTCAGTGATCTAAGTAAACACATGCAAGAGGCTTATTAGATATGTACAACTGAGTTTGGGGCGGGCGCGCAGCAGAAGAAGGCTTAATTTGCTGACAAATGCCACATTAAAGGACAAAATCACATGTTTGTTTGTACAAACCCCAACACCAATACCTTTCCTGTAGGAGAGATACAGTAGCTGATACGCCGGCGTGCGCCGAAGCCATCCCGGCATGGGCCGTTGTAATCAAAGCCTGTCTGCGGTCCGCGTTGGGAATCAGTCTGTCACCAACGTTGTTAATTCTCACATAAGGAACTTTATCGGGACTTAAGTGAAAAGTGTACTTCGAAGGGAACCCCTTAGGATAATTACCTCCCTTCTCAGTTGCGGCAATAGCTGCCAAGATGTCATCATCAATCTTACTTTTGGAACGTGTTACCGCTTCCACTGCAAATGTTGCTACTGCTGTCTTCGCAGCCTCGTCCGCGAGACAGTTGCCAACAGCGTGAACTCCCACGCGCTGATGACCCAGAGTATGAATTACAAAAATGAGTGGGAGCCGTTCTTTGAGCTCAGCCACTCGAACCCAGATCATTTTATGTTTTATTGTGCGACCCTTGGAGTCACAATAATCATTTTGAGTCCAAAAGGGTAGATTGTCATTGAAAGACTGTACACAGTAGTAAGAATCACTTACAATAAGAGTAGTCACACTGGGGTCCGCGTACTCCAATGCAAGCATCAGAGCACGTAGTTACTCTAACTGGGCGGTACATTCACCTAATGTCTGTGTATGCACGACATCTGACTTGAATTTACCATGCACCATTGTACCAACCACAATTGCACAGGCCGCGGAATACGTGTGTCTAGAACCCGTAGCCGCTTGCGTACTACCATCAGTGTAAATGATACAACGAAAATCCTCAAGTGGGCGCATAGTCAGAGGAGCAGGATGAACAAACTCATACTGCAAAAACTCCTGAGTCTGTAAAGAGGAATCGTAAATGAACGTTACATCCGGGGATGTCAAGGATGTAGCCCATTGTATCCACCGAGGGTGCAAAGCCTTGGAATTTGGTACACTGGTCTTCGTCACTGCCTCCAAGGCAGGATACGGAGTAACAACCACAATGCGTTTTCCCTGCGACAGTGCACGTTCCTTAAGAATCGCCATTTGCACTGCTGTCAAAGGTTTTTCCACAGTGTAAAACCGCAACTCGCCCGAAGTGTACAGGTGTGACTTATAAGCAATAAGAACTGTGTCTCCCTCATTAAAAGTGAGGTACGTGAAACCCACCGCCCCTGGAATGATTCTTATCACCAGGTTTATGTGGTTATCACGAGTCGACAAGAACTTAGATTCAAGTAGGTCAGCCTGCAAAGATTGCAAAAACTCCTGAGTCTGTAAAGAGGAATCGTAAATGAACGTTACATCCGGGGATGTCAAGGATGTAGCCCATTGTATCCACCGAGGGTGCAAAGCCTTGGAATTTGGTACACTGGTCTTCGTCACTGCCTCCAAGGCAGGATACGGAGTAACAACCACAATGCGTTTTCCCTGCGACAGTGCACGTTCCTTAAGAATCGCCATTTGCACTGCTGTCAAAGGTTTTTCCACAGTGTAAAACCGCAACTCGCCCGAAGTGTACAGGTGTGACTTATAAGCAATAAGAACTGTGTCTCCCTCATTAAAAGTGAGGTACGTGAAACCCACCGCCCCTGGAATGATTCTTATCACCAGGTTTATGTGGTTATCACGAGTCGACAAGAACTTAGATTCAAGTAGGTCAGCCTGCAAAGATTGCAAGATGGCTGAATGTTCTGGCAGCCAGCATGATTTGGAAAAAGTAGGTTATATCAACGCATAAAGTGGTTTGATACGGTGGGCATATTCCGGAATATATATTCGTCCGAAATTCAAAAAGCCCAGTAAGGATTGTAGCTTTTTCAGCATTGTGGGAGCATGCAGTAGTGCGCATTTCTCCAAGAAGTGAGGAGCCAAGCCTCTACCTTCATTGTTGAGCTCATAGCCCAGGAACAACACTGTGTATTCTGCAATGTGTGATTTGGCAAAGTTGAATTTATAGCCAATGTCCGCAAAACTGCAAATTATGCGGTCTACACGGCACAGATGTGGCCATAATTCGTTGTCAGTGAGATAAATGTCATCTACATACGGACATGCATTTGCGTCGAGCCTCTCAAGCAGAGAGACTATGCGGGCAGCAAAAACGTCTGGACTGTTCTTGTAGCCCATGGCCAAACGAAGAAATTGGCGTTGTTTGCCGCCGCAGCCAAAACTCGTCCACTGACTACTAAGGGGGGACAAGTTTTGTGCAAAGAAGCCATTGGAAATGTCAAGCGTGGTTTTAAACCTTTTACGCACAAGACTATCCACTGGAGTAGAGCTGTGAGTATTCTGCACCGCACACGTACGACAATGTGAGTTTAAGTGGCGGTAATCCAATACCAAATGGTACGAGCCATCTGGAATAGTCACTGTAAAATGTGGGTTATTCATCGGAGACACAGAAGTTTCAATTACACCTTGATATTCCAATTGTTCAAGGATTTCGGCTACAGAGGCTTTCGCCTCACGCCATATGGGGTATTGGGGTTGTGGCTGTGGCATGGACTGCAAAGGGATCTCATGTCGAGGGGAAAATTTGTCCCATCCACAGTGAATATGGTACAACGCCGGCGCTAGCGCCTTAGCCCAATCTTCTGCAAATTGCAGCCCCTGCTCCTTCGGCAGAGTGTGCGCGAAAGCGGGGAGGATCACCTCCTCCCCTTCCGGAGCGGCAAAGACAAACGGTGGGGGCCAGTCGATCTCCGCCAACAAAATATCACAAGTCGTCGTTAGATTTTCCCAAAAAAAACCTTTTATGGTACGTTCTATGTCACCTTCAACTACAAGGACTATTTCATAAAGTCGTTCAGGGGGAGCCACTCTAGTGTGGGCTGTCTCAACCAGAACGATGGTGTCAGTTGCTGTCATCTTCAGTAGTGGATGCAGCACCTCTCGAATGATGGTAATCTCCACCGCGATGTCCAGCAGGGTCAGAGCCTATGTCAGAGTCCGAAGCTGCGTTCTCACTATCTGCGGCATATCTCGCTGTTACAGCAGCAACTTTCTTCTTTTGAAACTGGGGTCTTTGACGCGGTGACTCGTCCTGCTTGCCTTTTCTATCAGCCTTACAAGGCTGCTCACGGCTCTGTTGGGCACCTTGACCTCTGCCGCCGCCTCCTCCACCGGTGGCTCTTCCTGATGTTTCCTGCAAAGAGCGAGGGGAAAATTTGTCCCATCCACAGTGAGTACGGTACAACGCCGGCGCTAGCACCTTAGCCCAATCTTCTTAAATTTTCCCAAAAAAACCCTTTTATGTTACGTTCTATGTCACCTTCAACTACAAGGACTATTTCATAAAGTCGTTCAGGGGGAGCCACTCTAGTGTCGGCTGTCTCAACCACAACGATGTTGTCAGTCGCTGTCACCTTGAGTAGTGGACGCAGCGCCTCTCGAATGATGGTAATCTCCGCCGCGCTGTCCAGCAGGGTCAGAGCCCATGTCAGAGTCCGAAGCTGCGTTCTCACTATCTGCGGCATATCTCGCTGTTACAGCATCAGCTTTCTTCTTTTGAAACTGGGGTCTTTGACGCGGTGACTCGTCCTGCTTGCCTTTTCCATCAGCCTTACAAGACTGCTCACGGCTCTGTTGGGCACCTTGACCTCTGCCGCCGCCTCCTCCACCGGTGGCTGTTACTGATGTTTCCTGCAAAGAGCGAGGAGAACATTGTTCAGGAACCTGAAACCTATCAGGTGACTTAATAGTTCTGCGGTCGCGCAAATGATATCTACGCTCAACAAGGGCAGGTGTAGGTGAAGCCAGGCGGGATTCCTGTTTCTGTTGCTGCTTCCCCTGTTTTTTGTTCTTACCCCAATTCTGTTTTTGAACCTTCGGACAGTCATTTTTATCAGACAACCCTTGCTGAGCTTGCTGTCGTTTTTCTTTTTTCGC
This sequence comes from Lissotriton helveticus, assembly GCF_964261635.1. Taxonomy (NCBI): domain Eukaryota; kingdom Metazoa; phylum Chordata; class Amphibia; order Caudata; family Salamandridae; genus Lissotriton; species Lissotriton helveticus. Next base: position 724,348,702 of record NC_136069.1, read on the forward strand.
AAAAGGCTTAACACCTAAACTATTACGGCCTATGGTCTTATGTGCCTCCGTAATAATTTTCGGCATCTGATGGGGTTTATCGGCGTCTGGAACCACGCAAAGAGCATTAGCAACTTGGAAACTTACAGCATCCCCCTTGACATTAGCAAGGACGAGATCACGTACCATATCAAATGCCCCAATGAGTCGCATTCCCAACTCCACCACTGCCTCTGGTCCGTACTCATCCTGAACACACTTGATCACAGTAGTCAAAACAGTCATTGACGGGGTGCCAAAGCACCTAGTATTGACTGCCGCAAAAATCACCCCCCAAGTTGTACACTCAGTCACGTCAGTCACTAAGTCTTTCTGCAAACTCACAGTGAGAATCCTGTGTTTCTCAGCAGGATTAGTATTTGGGAACACTGCTTTCAATTGGTCAAATTTTTCGGCAAGCCAAAAAGGCATTTCCTCCTTATCCTGGGGACGCTTGCCCATGACCACATTAACCATGACGGGACTAAGTTTAAGTCCGCCACCGCCAACTGGATGCGCCGTACCACCCGGGGCCCCACCCGGGAGGTTGCGAGTAATGTAGTGAACCAGACCCCTAAAACTGCTACCGAAGAGGCATGTATGGGTCTCAGTCGTTGAGCTGTCAAAGCACTCACTGAGGATGGGGGGTGTAAGCAGCCCACACAGGCCAAGTAGTGCCTTGATAGGACAACGGTCCTTGTCTGACCGATGTAATAACGTGTGGGAGGGCGCCATTAAACCAAACAGCATGCTGCCAAACAGGAATAGGAATTTCTACCGTCCGATATGGAGCGTGCACTGCAGGAGCATCAGCGGGGGTATAAGAGGAAAAACACTAGAATTAGCATCCACCGCGGGAAACGTGACCCATGAGTAATACAACTCAAACAGGTACGCCACATCAGCAGAGACCACAAAAACCACCGCCTGTCCCTCCAGAGAAACGAGGTATTCCTGCAAATGATTACGCACAGCTATACGACTGTGTGCCGGGATATCAACCGCAGCCATATCGAAACAGTAATAGAGAAGTACAATACAATACTATAACGCACAACTGGGTAGTAATTCAAAGAGGAACTCTTGTAATCTCTTGGTTTTCTCCACCCCCCCCCCCCCCTCCCACCCTTTGCCCTCTCCCTCTTTGGTCCAGCCCTGGCAAGAATGTGTGAAGATTCCACAGCTGACTCCAGCTGACTGGAACCTGTGATGGTGTGAAGATGGAATAAAGAAGACTCCTGAAACTATGCCTGTGTGCCTCTTCTTTGTAACACTGGCGACAAGGATGGGATGCTACTAGGTTCTCCTCCCCATGTGGCAACAGAAAATACAACCTGCTGACATAAACCCAGGGGGATATAATGGGGACCCCATACCATTGATAGGGATGACGACCATGAGTATAGGGTTCAAGGAAAGGAGCACGGTGGGGAAAATATATCTCACACAAAAAGGGTCTAGTCTGCTGGGTGGAAACACCAACGGGAATTAGGCATTAAACTAGACCCCAATAGCCCTGACCAAGTACTCCTAGTGGACCAGTCAGTGGGTGGAAGAGAGGTTTGTGAAGATTTCCCTAAGGTGTTTACTGAGGAGCTGGGTCTACTCAAGAACTATCAGCATTCTATCAAACTTAAAAACAAGGCCAAGCCCGTAGCTCACAAGGTGACACCTATACCTCATTTGATGCAGGCACCCCTACAAGCTGAATTGGACAGACTGTTAGCTCAAGGAGTCATTGAACCGATAGATAGCTCCCAGTGGTTGGCCCCAATTGTCCTCACAACTAAATCTTCTAGCAAGGACATAAGATTGTGTGTGGATCTTAGGGACTTGAACAACAACATTTGGGAGGGCAGGCACCCTTACCACGCATACATGAGGTCCTTACCTTAATCAAGGGTGCCAGCTGTTTCAGCGTTCTAGACCTCTCGTCTGCATACCACCAGGTGGAGTTGCACCCAGATTCACGTCACTTAACCTCCTTCATTACCCCTTTGGGGGCCTTCCGGTACATTCGCATGCACTTTGGATTGGCATCGGCAGCCACTGCCTTCCAGAGGATCATGCAACATGTACTGGAAGGTCTCCCTAACACCATGCGCTTTCAGGATGACATCCTCATTTATGGAAAACCTTTGAGAAGTATCAAGCTTGAAACAACCTATGTAAATATAGGTAGGCTAATTATCCGTCACTACCGTCAACCAGAAACAATAGTGAGAGGGTCCTAGACTGATATAAGCACTACTCAAGTGTCTCACAATAAGACCACACTCGTTGGCGGCACCATGTGACAGGGATTCTGCGCAAACACAGAACTGTGCACAAAGACTTAGGACCTCAGTGAATTAGGGTGTGCCAAAACTCACCTTAGTACCCAAAATCCCCTACCAGACTAGCAATCAGTATCACATTAGCTCTTTATCCTATAGCAAAGAAACCAATGATTAGAAAACCTAGGACATGCGACTTAGGACCATCTCAGGAATGGTGGGAAGTGAGAACACTCTTTTGTTATACGTTCATACCAGTCCACAACAGGAGTAAAATAGAGACACGATCAGGTTAAAATATTTATTTTAACGAAGTGATCTCAAGCGCAGTATTTTAATCAACATAAGCATACATATGATTAAGAAAAATAACGGCCAGCATGGTTACAATTCCATAAAATACAAAAGGAGGAATCATATTATAATGATAGTGCAAACAGGTGATAAAAGCGCCTATTTTAGAGCACTCTCCCTATCTAGGAACTATGTATTATAAAACTATAGAAGGTCTCTGGAGTATTCTTTAGGGGGACCCCATTTACCTGTCCGCTCAGTAAGTGTAAATTACATCAGGATCGGTTAGTCTCTCTGCATGCCTGGAATCTTCGAAGTGTTTTTCAATTCTGGCAAGTGTGCTATAATAAAGGTGCCAGAATCCTACTCGGCTTGCAACTGCCAAATTGTTGTGTCTAGAATGTGTTACACGAACACGCCGAAAAACAGGCTCGCACCTTATGATAACCTTGGCGGCTTAGCACTCACTGTACAGACTGTGGACACGATGTATATCTAGAGATGTCAAAAAAGAAACCTTTTCCCATGTATAGACCTTCGTGAAAGCTAACTCTGCAAAAACAGCTAAGCAGTGTTGTGTGCAAAAAAGCAGCAAAAGGAAAAATGGTGTTTAAACTCCTAATAAGCCATGCTAACTTAACATGCACACATGAAGAGGCCCATAAACCATACTACACAACACCAAGATATCAAATCGTAAATTATTTCAAATTGATTCAAATGAAACTAAACTAAGGTCAGAACAACAAGAAAAATATGGCTGCAAGGGGTACTGAAGGGTGCTCAGAGCCCCCTCGCGATGAGTGAAAATTCCCATGGCTTGAGGGTCATTGTTTTATTTTAATTTTTTCAAAAAGAAAATCCTGCTTTGGGATTTTGTTTTTGAAAATAAATAAATGGTAACTTTTCAATATGGATTCGTTATGCTTGACGAAGCCAAATGGCAAAGTTACAATTCATTGACAGGAACATCTTTGACGGCAATTCCTGTCAATACTTGAAATGTCCCCCGGGTTGTAGGACATTTCAAAATTTGCCAGTGGCGCCTCCATCAGGGCGACCGACTTATTTACTTTGTTGCCCTGGCAAAGGATGTGTCATCCACCAAGATTTAAATCGTCCCCCCCAGTTAGTTACAAATATTATAATTTAATAAGCAAAATGCCACAAAACTTATTGGAATCTGATACAATACTAACAGCTTTTTTTCACCGGCAGCAAAGAAATTGAAGTGATATCTTATCGCTGTTTCTTGTTAACGGTTGAAAAAACTAGGCCCCCAATTTATTATTAGGTGGATGGGGTAATCTCCGTTGCCCTGGAAGAGGAATTAACATCCACCAGGCTGACACTGCTCTAGTCTACTCAAATTTAGAAATGAACGCCAAGCTGGAAGCTGTTTCCCATGCAAGAGGAGCATTGAACAGTTTCCACTGCCCCGGTGACGGGCAATGAGAACTGACCTGTATGTCCACACATCTAAATAAGGTGGGCGGACATAGAGTTCAGCCTCCGACTGCCCTTACTCCGTCAGGACGGTGGGGGGCGGAACCTTGACAGAGAGGGTGTAGTCGCCACCATAGTTACACTAATGGTCCGCCCCAGTATAAATTGGGCCCCAAATGTCAGCTGAAAAATGTGATTGCCTGGCCTAATTTCAAAAGCAGATCTTGAAGCAGTTTTTCAATTCAAGACAATAACATCTGTGCAGAAGCTGAGAGTGGGAAACATTGGATGCTAACCATATTGAAATGTATTCAAGCTTTGAAAATTGCATTCTAACTTTTCTCGTGGAAGATAAAATGGCTGCAAATTACTTCTCTGCAGATCTTACGTTTTTATTTGACTATTGCATTCAAAAGGTTTTTTCGCAAAAGGGGTTTGAGTCGCATCAATACTTTTTAGCCTAAACGCTCCGAATTCGCATGTGAATTACACTGCATATGGCAGATGGTATGTGCTCGTAAGCCCCACTGGAATGTTAATAGATTTTGCAGTGCTGCTCCCACGTGAAGTTCGTTTGTTTAACCTGCTGATTCTTATAAAGTACCTGCTGGCGATGGGGAAAAGTCGACAACGTGTAATGCGTTCTGGCAAGCTTTTAGGGCAGTCAGTGCGTGATATAGCGGCTATTGATCGGATTTTTTTTTTTTGCTCTTCCGGCATATTTTTCTGTAATGCATCTGTCACTGAAACAGTTACAGTGCACTCCCCAAATAAATCTTACTGTGGAAAGAAGGACATTCATTTTAGCTGAGGAAAATACCACACCGTCCAGGAAACTGTGGAAACATGTCGAGACCATTTGCAATATTTCATCCTCTGATAATCACACCTGAGGTAAGTATATTATTTTATGTCCAGGGAACAAACAATAATGTGCCGCTTTCTTTGTGTTAAATTGATAAACGTTAGGTAGGCCAAGTTTGTGTTTATCCTGTGACAGTGATGCAAGGGTTGAAACTGACTGGGAACAGAAGTGTTAACATGCTCTTGACAAATCATAGCATGGATAGTTTACCATTGCTCTAAGCATAGTGTTCTGAACATGCACAAATTGCAGTGCGCATTTCTATAGCAAAGTTTCTTGGTTCATGTGCATTGAAAAGACCATTGAGTCGGATTGACATCCTTTGCTTTTTATCATGAATCCAAAATCATTGCTTAGTCACCAATATTATATAAATTCAATATCAAAAACCGACACTTTCATGTTAAGTAAATCAACTAGTTGTATGTTTTACTGTTGGATTGTGAAGTTGTCTTCTGGTTTTATCTTTCCCATATGCTTTCAGACTTCAAGTAATTATCTCTGTCCAGAATGAGTTTGTTTCTTACAGAGCATATTTAAATTTTATAGGAATAAAACGTGCGTTGTTGACTGTGCCCACCTCAATAGTATTCACAAATTGTTACCATGTAGGAATGTTGTGTGTGCTTAGTACATACTTGGCACATAAAGGAAATGCAAAAGGGACATCATAATTTGGGAATACAGAGAGGTCCTCTGTTGCCTGAAGATATGTATTGGTAGTAAACCGAAGAAAGATTTAGGAGCTTCAATTCAAAGGTAAGTTCTGGGCAGGAGTTCAATACGTTTCTTTGCATATTTTGTTTCCAACTGACTCATGTATTTACATATTTGGGGATTACCTTAGGTAGAAAACTTAATTGGAAGCCCCATATCGATCATTTGGTCCTCAAACACGCCCAATTGTCCGGTGCCCTGTTGAAGGAACAGCGTCTTTCCCACACCAAGCTTGTGTTGCACCTGTCCTAAAAATATATAACTCTAAAATTAGCGCCTCAGTTTTATATGGGGTAGAATTGTGGGGCTTTGACAACTTAGTTCCCCTGGCTACAGCCCAAAACAAATTCCTGAGGGCCATAACTGGTCTTCCCCAATCAACACCATTATTGCCTCTCTTTTTAGACTTGGGTTGTTACTCTATCGAGGACACGGCGCGGTTTAGACCAGTGGCTTATTGGAGAAGGCTCTGGGTTACACCAGAATTGTCCCTTTACGCCCAGGCTCTTCTTGAAGTCAGGGAGGCAGATTGTATGGGTAAAATCCCCTGGCTGAGACAGGCAAAATATATTTTGAGCGAAATGGGGATGAGTAGACTGTGAGAAAATCCTGTTGATAATCCCTTTCCTTCAAAGAAGGAATTTAAGGCGGTGTACTGGAACATGGTCAAAATGAAGCGCTTCTCCTCTTTAACCCCTTCACTGCGGCGGCTATTCCGCCGCAGTGCTAAAGGGGCGGGGCGGGGCGGAAATACGGCGGGCGCATGCTGGTGATGGAACCGCTCCGTCACCAGCGTCGGTTGCGCTGTGCTTGTGACGGAGCGGTTCCGTCATGGCCCGCCCCGCTCAATAGAACGCTCAGCGCAGGCGCGGAATTCGCGCCGCGCAGGTGTGCCGGGCGGGCCATGACGGAACCGCTCCGTCATCAGCACAGCGCACCCGCAGCTGATGACGGAGCAGTTCCGTCATCAGCATGCAACGGGTTAACAAGGCCATCACTAACAAGGGAATTCATAGAGCATAAACATGAATTAGAGTACGAAGGCTATTGGGATTTTATTACAGTTTTTAATGATAGGAAACTTTACCATCAATTTAGAGTGGGTTCTCTCCCAATGAACTTGTTTGTTAGTAAATGGCATGCCCTGAACCACAGTAAATGCCCCTTCTGTCCAACCCAGAACAAATCCTTAATACACATTTTATTTGTATGACCTGTTTATACAATCCCTAGGAACAAATGGCTCAAACCAATTTGTTTGATTTTGGGCATTAGTTCTGGCAACGTAGCATTCAAGATCCTAAAAACAGACACCAATGAATCCATAGTGGTTGCTGTTGCCAAATTTCTAAGTTGGATGTGGGCCATACGAGCCAAGAAGATGAGGCTACGATAACCTGTTAAACACCTGCTTATTTTTTACATATATGCTGAGATTACTGGTACTGATTTTTGCGGCACAATCGTCAGAAGTTTTATACGTTTTAATTATTTATTACAAATCAAGGCACCTTACCATTGTGGATGTACTTTCTTCCTTTTGACCGCCATTTTAATGTATACATTTGCAAACACTTATATAAATGAATTTGACCATCATGTTTTAAATGTCTTTTATGATTTTTAATCGAAATAAAGACTTATTGAATTGAATTGACTGTGCACACCTCAATAGTCTTCGTAAATGGTAACCATGTAGGAATGTTGTGTGTGCTTAGTACATACTTGGCACATAAAGGAAATGCAAAAGGAACATCATAATTTGGGAATACAGAGAGGTCCTCTGTTGCCTGAAGATATGTATTGGTAGTAAACCGAAGAAAGTTTTTGGAGCTTCAATTCAAAGGTAAGTTCTGGGCAGGAGTTCAATACATTTCTTTGCAAATTTTGTTTCCAACTGTGGCTCCAGATACCTCACGGCAAGTTATTCCCTCTTAGACATTCATCAGTTCCAGAATCTCACGAGGAGCCTTACCAAGCAGGCGAGGATGCCTCAGGAGATCAGGGAAGAGTAGCGAGCATGAACACCGCCTACCTCCACCCTACCAACCATGCACATTTATTATGTAATTGTTTACAATTAAAGAAGCCTGGGGTTCCTTGTGCCATTACTTGGACAAAATGCAATAGACAATTTCAGAACACCCACATCTGGCATGTATGAAAAAAAAAAAAAGAACTCTAACCCTTTGTACTCCATTTATCTTTGAGTATCCTGCCGGACCGCGCTGCACCATATCAGACACAACCAAAGACGGCTCACGTGTACAAGTAAAAGGAGAGGACTTCTACAGCATGGCTTTTGTATGGAACTCAAAATATAGTATGGAATGGGTAAGTGTGAGTGTGTATTGGTGTATATATATGTGGGCTTGTGTATGTGCTTAGGGACGAAATCACTACTTCCAGGATTACTGCAATTGTTACCAAGAATGGCCTAAGTATATCAAGGAATGCGCAGGATTGTGCCAGGGATAGTCAGAATGTGACCTGAACATGCACAACATAGCAAGGATGAACCACTAATATGCTAAAGATAACCAGATAACTAGAATGTCACAAAGTATACCCACGAGGTGAGACAGATGGGCGACTAGTCAGAACATTATTATCAAGAATGCCAACTATCTGTCAGTTATGAGCTGGGTGAGCCGCCTCGAACCCCTGAACCTAGCTTCCTAAGTAAAGTTAGGAAGCCTAACTTTACTACTCCTAAATGCCCTTTGTGAATATCGAAATGCATAAAGTTAGGATTTTGTCTCAGTTAAACTTAAGTTTTGCCAAAACTTAAGCTTAAATGAGACAAAATTCTAACTTTAAGACTTTCGGTCCTAAGAGAAAAGTAGTTCTATTGTGCATTCTAGTAGGCCTGACCTGTGTTAGGGCCTACCATTGTTACAGCAGATGGAGAGATGAACTGATGTGAATACTTCACACTTCAGTGGAGTTTAAATTTAGGGTGCAAGAAAAATCAAAAGAAATTTAGGGATTCACAGTAAAACAGACGGACTGTGCTCCTTACATAAATATATGGAAGGGTTCATTTTAATTGCTTACATCCTTCCATATGACTATAGTGAACTGCAACCTGTTTGTTATTTTATTGATCTGGAGACCAGATTGGCTGATGTCTGCTTGAAATACTTCGTCTCCACCTAACTGCTCTAATGTATCTATGTTATGTTTTATGTAGTGTACATAAGTTCCAATTTTATGTCACATTTATGTCTCGCCTTCTGCTTTTTGGCTGTCTTTTTTTCACTGTATCAAGTTGCATTGTGGATAATTTATTGGTGAGGTACACAAACACAATTCCTATTTTGAATTGTGCGGTGCGTCCTTATCACAATTGGTTAACATGAGTAATCGCTTCAAACTCAGTTCAAATATTGTGTGTTTGTTTTACATGCCGTCAACGCCCATGTTCTGTTTTAGTGCCACCTAGTGGCCAATTGGGCTGTTTCCTCTCTTTTTAAACTTCAAAATGATATGAGGGGCCCTGACTGAAATTCCAGCTGATCAGTTTACAATTGTTTTCTACTTAATTATCCACTTGTAGCTGGTTTTCGCCATACAATGGCCTACTATGGCCATACAATGACCTACAGTTGACATATAACGACATGCAATGACCTACTATGGCCATACAATGACCAACAGTTGATTTAAATTGTATCTTGGGACTCATCATGCGAGTCCAGTGATGTCTACAAGTTTGGAATGATATTTGATAAATCGGTAGAAGTCAGCCCCCTTTTCTTTTTCTGCTGGACACATATCGACAATGTTCGAAATCCTTTCTGCCGCAAATGGGTCCAGCAGAAATAATCTGCAGCTGGTCAAACGGAAGTTCCAGCACGGACGGGCCAACCAGCTGTGGCACCCCTCACGCTTGGAACCCTGGGAGCCTAATTACATCTCAGCGTGTGAGTCTGCTCTCATTGACTGAAATGGATAGGAGTGGGTGGGTGTTAAGGGCAGCCTCGAGGGAGGGGCTGTCTCGTTACCTGTTCAGCAGGACACCACACCAAGTTACCTCACGTTTTCCGAATTGTCCTTATTCTGATAAATGCATCAGAACAGGCACAGCTCGCCTCTCTGACTATTGACCGATTCTGGGTGTCTACTTGGCCGAATCTCTATTAGAAAACAGAATAAAGAAACAACAATGATACTACTAGGCTTATTCTATTTGGATAGAACTTAAGACAGCAGATAATTTATCTTGTAAGTATTGCATTTGGTAATCTTCACAGTTATTCACTTCAGTTAAGGCACAGCCAGAACTGGTCCATGGGAAGTAATCAATTTGTGCATAATATTATTTGTACATAGGCCCTCATAGGAGACGATACCCTTTCTCCATATAACGAGTTGTCCGTGGTTTCTAGACCTGGGTTTACCACTTCCAGACCAATCTGTTCTCTGAGTCGGTGCTAAGAGCTCTTCTGCAGTCAATAGGTGAAATGGCTTCTTGGCTGACAGGGCTGGCTTGTATTCTCAAGCAGTGCCAGTTGGTGCCAGGATGACCAGCCCTTCAGTACATGCTCAGCACTTGATATTTTAGAGGTAACTAAACACTTTGAAATGCTTCTTCCTTAAGATACAGTTTGGTCCCTTGGAAGCCGACATCACACAGTTCTGTTCCAGTGGATACTGGGCCCTTTTTGTTTCTGATTTTCTAATTACTATTATCTCTCCAACACTCATTTGGTCCTCCGATGGGCCTTGCTTTGTGCCAATGAAGGGTTGGATACAGGGGATCCATTATCAGGCTAGCCAATGAGGATCAGGAATTGGACAACCGATTTACAAGCTAGTAATTAGATTGAAGTAGAGGACTCTTAAAACCAGACTATACAAGTAAGAAACAATCTCTGCTAGTCCGAACCTTTTGAAGAAATGAAGTCGGCTAAAATCATGCAAACCAATAATTTTGTTAAGGCAATACAAAACCAGAACGTTAGAACCTGATGCCCTGGGATTTCTCTATGCTGCTCTCTCCTTGACATAAATACATCAATTGGAATTCACAATCATCTTAAGGAGACAAGCCATGATAAACCAGAGTCTATGGTTTAGTTAAAAATTTCATTTTTATCAAAAGTATCCAACCGGGGCAAATACATCATCAATAAACATTTAGGAGCTAAAGAGTGCAGGCCAGCCTAATTAGTTGGGGCTTGCCATTAAGTGACAAGGAGCTTTGGATAGTTCAGCAAGAACATGAGCCACAACAGCTCGTGGGCAATATCCCATCAAGAAAGAGTCCAAGAATGATGTGCACAGCATATGTGTCAGCCAGAAAGAAGGAGCAAGTAGAGTCCGTATAAGAAATGAGCATGAACGGAGTCAGCAAACGAGTTTTCAACAGAATGGTGCAGGCAAATCAAAGGCAGTCTCTGGGGTCCGACCATCATCCCTCACATCAATTTATAATATAATCCTCTAGTTCCAGAGTAACGCCTCCTTGGTCACCTGATTGTGTCAGACCGCTCAGTTTATTGGTCAGTTTGTATAGGATGATTGTCATGAGGCTTAAAGGAAAACACATATTATAGAAAGAGGTGGTACTGATCGCATAGTTTGTCTGATCATCCAGTACACATAAACATCCAAACAATGATCCTTCAGTAACAGGAACATGAGTGATATTAAAAAGACAGTTTCCTATAGCAAATGTTCCCAAAGTATCAACTATGTTGCAAGCAGTCCTTGTAAGGGAGTGAGAACTCTTCTAGGAAGATACAGTTTCACTTCACAATGTAAGTATGGGAAACATTCTCACAAGTGTAAGACAAAGCGTAAAAAAAATGCAGAGCTATAATGAAGCCAATTTAAGAACATGCAGAATATAAATTTAAGAACATGCAGAATATAAAGTAATGGAAATATACATTTCATAGGGGAAATCAAAATTCGAAAAATATTTTCAACTTAAAAGCACTCAGAAAATGTTAATAGTTGGTCTGCAACCATCACATGTAACTATGACACGTTACTGCACTTTTAAAATACCAATGGGTCCAATTATTTAAAATCATAAAATATTAATATCGTTTTAAGTGGTCTACATTGGTACATATATGCCGATTATTATCTGAAGGCTTCATGACATTTACACTCAATAGGACTATGCAGCACCTTTTTTGCTTTTCTCATTTGGTGCATAATTCCACATATGCAAATGATGGAATTCAGAATGTAACTGTTTTATATCACACGCAAAATTATCTAGATTACGTTAGATTTCATTGATTCTTCACACACATTACTATTTCGATGAGGTTGATTAGGAATGTTATAACACCCGAGTACATCACTTTAACATTCTATTACATGTTGAAATGATATGCAATGGCTGTTTAATAAAATATAAATCTATAATATTCAAATTAATATGATCTCATCTATCCTACAATTATCTCCATGCCTTTACAATACAGTATCTAAATTCTCTCACATTTATATCTCATGTTTCTCCAACGTGTAGTTGGTGCACGTTTATTAATAGGTTATTCAAAATGTCTCATAATTGGTTTATGTGTCAAGTAAAAAATCTGACAGCTTTTCAGTTGCATCAGTTCTAACACTTTCACTGTCTCCATGGTGATGGCAGGTATACTGTAATGCTCATAGGAAATATGTGTCTATCCCAGGATGTGAGGAGTGGGCAGGCAGCACATCCTTTGTGATCAGTTGAGACAATCTTTTTGAACTGGCTTTATCGGGTGGGTGACCACATGACCCTTTCCTTCTCCATTGAATGTTTTGTTAGTCTGAACCAGGCTGCAAAGGTCTATGCAGGCAGAAGAGAGGAATTAGCAGTGTGTGGATATACAGGGGAACAATGTGGAGAGAGATGCACATGAATATTTGTTTCCTCCTAGTTGAGATCTTCCTACTGTTGTGCTATCAGGATGGTGGTGCACAGTAAGTCTGCAGGAATATATTTGAGAAAGCTTGTGAATTATAATTTTATTTATTTGTCTGTTTATTTTTTTGAGGAGGTAGGCATTGTGCTAGCATGCCACCTTACAGCCACTTCAGAGTGCTGGGTGGTAGTAGGTACAGTCTTCAGCACCATCAAAGAGAGCCAGGTGGATATGATGTTATAGTACAACATTGTTCCACAAGACCAGATCTAGGTGGTCCCTTAAAAGGGGGCAGCGGAGTTTTACTTGGACAGTATCTAAAAGCCTGAGACTTGGAAAAATCTCACTAGTAATGGGACCAGCTCCATCTGAAACACATTGGTGGTTCAGTTCAGGTACCGGAGAACTATAACATCTTCAAATAAAAGATCTTCAGCAGCTTCGGGTACTTAAGATAGTCTGGTTAACCTATGAAGGATGTGAGTAGTTTGTTCCATTGGTGGTGTCCTGAGGCTTTGACCTATCCTTCTGTATTATTCATCAAGAATTTCTGTAGCAGAATCAGCATACATTCACGTACGTGAGATTTGTCGTGGGTCAGTATTGCATGGCTATGTTTTTCAGATAAAGAGGGCCTTTTCTGCACTGGATGCCAGAGAAGAGACTAAGTAAGTTAAATCAACTACTTTTTTGATCACAGAGTTTATCTGAAGAATGAAGGATGTCCCATTATCTAAGAGGATTTCAAAATTCTTACTTTATTGGTAGGAACTGAACCTTCTCCAAGCAAGATTATCCTTGTAAAAGGTGGGAGGGAAGAATCTCAGTTTCCCCCATTCAGACAAAAGAAGCTTTCTTCATTCAAGACGGTATGTACTCCAGCCATATGGTGATGCTGCTTAGTTTTCCACATTGCTTTCTTGCTGCAGATAGATCTGGGTGTCATCAGCATACACTTTGAAGAGGATGTGTTGGAGGCCAGTAACTCGGTAAAGAAATGTTCAATCGGAGCAGGGAGGATGGTGAACCAGCAAGTACTGCAGCCAGGACTGGTTTCCACTTGGATTCTGATGAAACACTGTCCTGGAATAGCCACAGTTTTTCTGACTCCGGGTGGTTCCATTTCAGGAGATAACGAAGTTGTGTCGCTTGGAAGTATCGGAGAAGATCTGGAATGCCCAAGCCCCCCTCTATGGGAGCCTGCCTGGCCAAGTCCCTGCAGAGCCTCGGACGTTTACCCACCCATACAAACTGCCGTAGCGCATCTTGCATTTTTTGAAGCATCCCGATCGGTGGGGTTACTGGAATGGTTTGGAACAGGTAAAGGATCTTGGGTAGCAGGGACATTTTGATCGCCGCCACTCATACCAGCCAAGAGAGCGGTTGTTGAGGCCACCTCTTCAGGTCCCCTTGAAGTTGAGCAAAGAGTGCTGTGTAGGTATGATCGACCATCTGCGTTGTGCTGGGCTTCAGGGTGAGCCCCAAGTTTGGCAGAGACATGCAGGAGGACAGTCCCCCAAACTGCCGTAGACCGCCAGCGGTTCTACGAGCTTTACAGCCCAGGGGAAGAATCAGGGATTTCCCTACATTCATTTTGAATCCCAAAACTTTCCTAAAGGTCTCCATTTCTAATAGGAGAGCCGGCACCTAAAGTGTCTACCGCCGCAAGTATATCATCTGCGTACAGGCTAATGGTGTGTGGCTCGCCACCAAACGTGATACCCGCAATATCCAGATTGTCACGGATTCTCTGTGCAAATCGTTCAATATAAAGGGCAAACAGCAGGGGCGAGAGTGGGCACCCCTGCCTAATGCCACGCCGGATATCGAAGGGTTGCGAGCCTATGTCATTAACCCAAATAGTCGCCTGAGGCGCAGCATAGCAGCTAGCGACCCATGTCCGGAAGCGGTCCCCAATGCCAAAGCGCGCCAAAGTCTTGTCCAGGTATTTCCAGTACCCTGTCGACCGATAAGAGAGACGCGTCCGCATCATTAAAATGGGCTTTGTCTATAACATGCAGGAGTCACTTGGTATTATCACTGCACTGCCTGTTGAGGATGAAACCCGATTGGTCGGGTTCTATGATGCCCGGCAGGCAGGGACCCAGTCTAGCCGCCAGAATCCCCGTGAAGATTTTGAGGTCTAAATTGAGCAGGGAAATGGGCCGGTAGGCGGCACACTGTGAAGTGTCCTTGCCGGGTTTGGGCAGTACGATAATATCCGCGGCAAGCATGTCCTGAGGAATGGAGGCTGGTCCCTGGAAGAAGTTAAACAATTTGGTGAGCACAGGCGCCAGCAGTGGGCAAAAGGTTTTGTAGAAGCCTGCGGAGAAGCCGTCGGGCCCTGGTGCTTTCAGAGGCTTGAGGCGTGCTATTGCCGATACCACTTTCTCAGTCCCTATTGGGGCATCTAGAGTAAGCGCGCTGGCCTCGTTAAGGGCTGTAACCGACGTCCCAGTGAGGTAGGCATCCCCGCCCCCTGGGTCTACGGCTAGGTCCGCAGCGTAGAGTGAGGCATAAAATGCCCTAAACGCTTCCGCTATCTGCTCATCCTCCTGAAGCATGTGTCCCCCTTGGCCCTAAATAGCGGGAATTTTTGAGCGGTGGACCTTAGCTCTAAGCTTACTGGCCAATAGGCGCCCCGTTTTATCTCCTCCCACATAATATGTGTGTCGGAGGCGTAAGGCTGCGTATCTTGCGCGATCGAGATCTAGGCTCGCAAGCTGTGTCCTCGCTGCTTTCAGCTGATGCCAGATTCTAGGGGCCCCCGTTCTACTATGAACCCGCTCTAATTCTAACACCTGCGCTGATAGCGCTTGCCTCCTGTCCCTTCGTTCCTGAGCTTCAGCTAATATAGCAATGAGGTCGCCGCGCACCACAACCTTAAGTGCCCCCCAAACCGCTGTCACTGGTACGTCTGCGTTATCGTTAATGCTCAAGTAGTCTGTGATACTTTTGCCTAGTTGTTGTGTGACCCCCTTGCGTTGTAGTAATGTCTCCCGTAGGCGCCACCTGCCTTTGTGTGATTTTGTGCGAGGGACCGTTAGATGAAGTGTGACCGCGTCGTGGTCAGAGAGTGCCACCGGGACAATGTCAGCGTCTGTGACTGAGGGAGCCAGGTCAGTAGTCCCAAAAAAGTGATCTAACTGGGTGTATGTGCGGTGTACATGTGAAAATAATGTGTACCCCGTAGAGTTGGGGTGGGCCTCCCGCCAGAGATCTAAAAACCCTCTGCTGGCCAACCATTGTCTACCCTCCTGTGAGATTGACCCCGTGGATCCATAGTGATGGCCTGATCTGTCCTTATCCTGGTCCATCACCAGATTAATATCACCTCCCACCAGTGTATATTTTGTTTGAAACGACCATGTGGGGGAGGGCGCCAAGGGTCCTTGTGGTGCCAGGAGAGGCCTGGCCCGATCACTCACTACAGGGCCTCACAACCCGGGCCTCGATTGCGGTGCCGCGGCCTGCTTGTCACTCTATTGCCGCGGGGCTGCCGTCGTCCTCTCGCGGTGCCTCTCGGGGCCTCCGCGGCCTCTGCAGGGGGGCACGGAAGTGGTCGGTGCCTCCCCCGGCGTGAGTGCCTAGCCCTGCAACCGCACGGCCCCCCTGTCAGACCGCCGCCCGTCCTTCTCACCGGGCTTGCTGCGTGGGCGCCATTTCGTGGCTTTCGGCGGCCGGGGGATTTTGCTCACTCGCGCCGTCCTCCTCCCTTCCGACGGTCCCCGCACCGACTCTGCGGTGTCCTGCAGCTCTCCCACCCCCGGTGTAGCTCCGTGGGGGGAAATCACGTGTTTGGTGGTATGCGGGAGGGGTCCGGTCGAGGAGCTCACGGGAACTGCAGCCGTCTAGGTCGCCATTTTGGCCACGCCCCCCAGTGTTGATTTTTTTGTAACCAAAAACCACCACTGGGTCTGGGCCCCCAACAGCAAGGCTAAGCCACAAAATATCAATGAACAAACAGAATGCCAGTACTGTCACCACTAATTATTTTTAGTTTGTCAGACCATAAGAATTGTGCAATATGGTCAAATAACACGTAAAAGTTTTGAATGAATCCACTGTTTTATTTTTGAATTTTTCAAAGCAAGGATATTGGTTATTATTTCACCAATCCATTATACATTATGCAACCTCTTCTCAATATACATATATTTACACAATATTCACAAGAAAAACATTTACAATATTCACAATAGCATTAGTGTTAAAACAATCATACCCTCATACATTCACATCCATACATAACAAAAAGTGTTATCACAAAACCTGGAATCTCAAATATTCACAGTGCGCCATATACAATAAATTTTCAATATTAACACATTTTTTGGGGGGATTTTCTTTCTATTGCTCCTTTGTTTTAGATGGCGAAAATGATTGTCTACGCGTTTCGAACTCACACTAGTCGCGGAGTTCTCATCAGGACAAATAAGCTGTGGAGAAAAGGAGAACAAAAAGGCCTTCCTTTAGGGTCATATCAAAAATTGATGTTAACCTTGCTTACGCCCCCTATTACTCAAGCCGCCGTATCTTACCTCTAAAATCAAATAGAACGATCTGCGGTTGCGTAGGTCACCCGTCGAAACACACCAGTAATCCAAATGACACCATCTGTGTTCAAAAAAACACTTCGTCATTCAACCATTTCCATACCAGTCTTCCTTTCGCACCAGACTGAGTGAAAACGCATTTACTTTAATTTGGAGGTTGCTTATGGAGCCTGGAGTGTGGCCAGTCCTGAAAGGGAAATTACATAGTTTTGGGTGATTTTGCTGGGTAAGCGTCTCAAAGGCTAACGGTGTTTACTACTGATTCGCGCAGCACTGCCACAAACAACAACACCAGATTTAAGAACAATGTTGAGGTTACCTCCTGTTCAGGGCCATCACAAATGTGGGTCATGCAACTGTTGCAGTACAACCGTGGAAGGGTCATTCTTCAGCCATAACAACATAGGATGGAAACATGATGCCTTCACGAATTGTAAATCAAGGAAGGCCTTTTTGTTCTCCTTTTCTCCACAGCTTATTTGTCCTGATGAGAACTCCGCGACTAGTGTGAGTTCGAAACGCGTAGACAATCTTTTTCGCCATCTAAAACAAAGGAGCAATAGAAAGAAAATCCCCCCAAAAAATTTGTTAATATTGAAAATTTATTGTATATGGCGCACTGTGAATATTTGAGATTCCAGGTTTTGTGATAACACTTTTTGTTATGTATGGATGTGAATGTATGAGGGTATGATTGTTTTAACACTAATGCTATTGTGAATATTGTAAATGTTTTTCTTGTGAATATTGTGTAAATATATGTATATTGAGAAGAGGTTGCATAATGTATAATGGATTGGTGAAATAATAACCAATATCCTTGCTTTGAAAAATTCAAAAATAAAACAGTGGATTCATTCAAAACTTTTACGTGTTATTTGACCATATTGCACAATTCTTATGGTCTGACAAACTAAAAATAATTAGTGGTGACAGTACTGGCATTCTGTTTGTTCATTGATTTTTTTGTAGGCAAATCTTATCACATTTTGCTGAGGTCACTGTTCTGTAAATATGGGAGCAGACTTATATTTAAATGTCTTACTATCTGGTAATTGTAGCCAAATAAACAATTGAAGGGTCCTGTAACAAAGTGTTTGGGGAGTAAGGTTGCAAGCAATATTTCTTGGCCATTCCCAATTTTTAACGTGGGATCTGCATATATGAAAGGATTTGAATATAACATTTAAGATTAGACGATAGGGGGTCTTATTATGGCTCATTGAAGTTCTCTAACAATTTTGGAACCAGAACAGTCTTTTACTCTTTTTTTTTTAAAACTTTCTTTATTGGGTTTTCTCCAAATCGGCAGTGCACAACCAAAACAACATGGTTACATTTCGTCCACCTCAGCCGAGGTGACAAAACAACACTGTAAGAATATACATCAACGACAATAACTACATTCGCCACCGTTGAGAATCCCCTCCCCCCCTTGACATTATTTTCGGTTAGTCTTCTCAGTAAATGTTCCATACAGAAACGTATCCAACTGTAGGAAACCCCCCCTCCCAACCCCCCTTCCCTTCCCAGCATCCCTCCTCCCTGCCCAACCCCCCACCCCCGGGTCTATGTAACTCAAGGTCCATGTAACTTACTACTCATGCAGGATCACCCTGCGTTTCCCTCTCTTGTCCCTCTCCGGAGGACTGCTCCATCGTACTGTCTATAGAGACTTGGGAGGCCTGTCCCCCTATCTCCTGCATCATTGCTCCCCATGCCAGTAACACCTCGGGCAGCTTGGGATCCCTCCTGGTATTCCTTATATGCCCCTCCTCCGCCAGAGCCCATTCACGTAAATCCACCCTCCATTTTGCCAGTAGCGGTCTCTGCTGCGATAACCAGTTAATCGCTATACACCTCTTGGCGATAACTAGACCCAGGACCAAGAACCGCCTGCTTATCTTCTGTTTTGGGTCCCTAGGAATCAAACCCAGTAAACAAGCGCGTGGATCTAATTCTATAGACCATCCCGTAACTCGGGTCAGATGCATAAAATCTGCTGGGTCACAGCGACACCTGGGGCAGTGCGGGTACCTAGAGCCATCAATGGCGTGCAGCTTCTTGGGCGAGAGGCACGTCATATGTATTATGTTGTACTGGATTTGCTTAAAGCGATTGCTCACCGTCACCTTCCGCACACTCCCGTGTATTTCTTCCCAGTCCCGCATCATGACCTCCTGTGGACACACCTGCTGACATTTATCTTCTATGGGTAGGGGGCCATTCTTTTTGTCGTCCCTCAACGCTCTATAGAGGTGAGTAACACACTTTCTCCCTCCCACCATAGGAATCATGGTGACAAGGGTGTGGGTGTGCCCCGGGGCATCTGGAAATGTGGGCCACAATTGCTGTGCCATTGCTGCCAGTTTGGCATATTGCAAAAATTGCCCTGTTCCCAACTCGAAGGTGGCCACAGCCTCCTGATAAGTGATAAATGTATCATCCGGGTAGAGATCCGACAAGATTAGGCAACCCCCCGCCATCCAAGCCTCTACTGACATCACCTGGTCAATCCGAGCAAAGGGCGGCATCATCCAGAAGTCCGCCTCCGGGGCAAAGGGTCTATCCCGAATTATTCTCCGGACCGCTCGGTTCCAAATTGCAGCTCCAAGCCGCACCAAAGGGTGACCGCGCTCCGTGAGCCTCCGGCCCGCTAGAACCACGCCCCTAGCTGCCGGTCTCCGTACGTACCGGCCAACAAGGACCTCTCCCAAGATGGGTCCGCGTCCAGCCAGGCAATGGCATGCTGCAATTGCGATGCAAAATAATAAAGTTCCAAGTCTGGGATTTCCAACCCCCCTTCCCCAGCTGCGTTTCATGACTGCTAAAGTAACCCTGCATCGCTTCCCGTTCCACAGTAATTGGACCAACATTTTATCGAGCTCCCTAAATACCCGGTGCGGAATTTCAAAGAAGGAGCCTTGCATGGTATAAATACATTGGGGCAGGACTGCCATCTTTATTAATGCAATCTTTCCCATCAGGGATAGGTTACGAGTGTTCCAATAAGTAATACTGCCCTGCAGCCTTCAAAGTATCCTCCCCATTTTGTATTGATAGAACACTGCCTCCGTCCTCCGAATCCATATCCCCAGGTAGCGGACTGTGTCCTCAACCCATGGAAACTCTAACGCTGGACGTTAGTCCCCTCCCCAGTCGCTATCTGTCCCAATCGCGTAGAGTTGTGACTTTGTTCTATTAATGTGAAGCCCAGAGGCCCCCGCGAATTGGGCCGGCGTGGATAACAATGCCGGCAATGACTGGGACGGCCGGTTTAGGTATATTAGCGTATCATCGGCGTACAGTGACACCACATGCTCCGAACCCCCCACGCGTATGCCCTGTCCCACCAGTAACTTTCTCAGAGGACATGCCAATGGCTCCATTGCCAGAGGTAATAGCAAGGGGGAAAGCAGGCAACCCTGCCCCGTCCCCCTTGCTATGGGAATGCGTCGGACACGTAACGCCCTGTACGGACCCTTGCCATCGGACGAGCGTATAGCAGCTTAATTCAGTTGACAAATCCCTCCCTTAGGCCCATCTTAAGCAATACCTGCCAAAGGTAAGCCCAACTAATTGAGTCAAACGCCTGTTCTATAACGAGGAACACCAAGGTGCTCTGTTGGGCCCGTCCCTCCAAAGATTGCATTATGTGCGCCAGGCGGCGGATGTTCCGCAACGTATTTCTGCCCGGTATAAACCCGGACTGGTCATCATGGACCAGCCGCCGAAGATAGAGGAGGAGCCTAGACACCCGCACCTGGCTGATAATTTTAAGATCAACATTTAGCATTGAGATGGGTCTATAGGAGCCGGGGAGGAGGTGATCCTTCCCGGATTTGGGGATCATCACAATCAGTGCTTCCCTCATGGAGTCTGGGAGCATACCACATTCCTCGGCCTCCACTGTGATCTCTAGCAGCTTGGGGATCAGCACTCCGCCATACTCTTTGTAGAGTTCTGCTGCCATACCATCCATTCCCGGGTACTTTGCCGTTTTTAAGTGGGCGATTGCTGCTCGAATCTCCTTCCCACTAAAGGGACCCCCAGGGCCTCCTGACTTTCCGCGCCGATACTAGGCAGTTCTACTTCCGCCAAATAGGCCTCCACCACTTCCAGGGTCGTGGGTGACTGGCTCTCGGAGTATATATTTTATAAGTGCGCTAGGAAAACATTATTTATTTCATGTTGGGTATACATTGTCTGTCCAAGGTGGTTTTTAAGTGCCAGGATGGGGCAAGGCTGAGTTTCCGCTCTAATCAGGCGTGCTAACAGCCGCCCTGCCTTATCTCATTCCGGGTACGAATGAAGCCTACTCGCTGTTCTAGCAAATTTGCCTAGCGAGTCCCATATGTCCCCTATCTGCCGCCGCACGTCATCCCATTACGCCAACCTCTCCCTATTCGTGGGAAGTTCTTTTTCCAACGCTGCTAACCGTTCCTCCTGTCGACGCAAGTCACGATCCAACACTTTTTTAACCCCCACCTCCGTGGACATACATATCCCCCATACTACCACCTTCATGGCATCCCACTCAGTCGCCCTGGTGCTAGCGGAGCCCCAGTTGACCTCCATATAATCGTCCAGCCCCTTCGATATGGAGTCTTTATAAATCGGGTCCCCAAAGGCTTCTATATTGAGCCTCCAGAGCGGCACCTTATACCTCGGTTGGGCCAGCGAGTATGCAATTAGGAGAGGGGCATGGTCCGATAAATAGCAGGATAGGTATTGCATCTTCGCTACCCGGTATACCGCCGTCTTTTGAATGAAGAAATAGTCTAACCTACTATAAGTATTGACAGTCTTTTCCTCTTGTAGCAAGACTTCCCCTATATACTGTTTCTGAAGGTCCCATTGGACTGATCATTTACTAGTCGGACTAGACTAGTCAGTTTCCCATTTGATACCAGTGATTGGAGTGTTGTCTTGCCTACTGATCCATGTTTTCCAAATGCAGGGTGGATCTAGTGCTTTGATTTCCATAACAAAACCTTATGTCCAAAAGGATTTCTTTTGGGCAACATTCATTGTTCTTTTCTCTCTGTGCCTGAGGTGTGCAGGTGTGTTTTTTAAATTTCCTGTCTGCATGGGTGATCCTTAGTCAATCTTAGGACTCAGGCCAAATTTATCAAAGAATTACGCAAGGTGGTGCAAGGGCAACACAATCCTTAAGTCAGATTTACTAAGTCATGCATGGCCAATTTGCGTGGTCCTGCGTTGTTTGTTAAATCTAGAGTAATGCAAGCACCACAAGTCGCTGCCTTGCTTTACTCTGCCCCAGGAAGTCATTACATGGGTGGAGCATGGGTGTTCCCAAGCATCCACCCATTCTTTTTGGCACATTCCCAGGTTTACCAAGACTGGTAAGGCTAGGAATGTGTCAAAATCGCACGCCTTCCCGATAGATGTGAAACGAGGAGAAATATCTTTATTTATCCCTGTTGTTTCTTCTTTCTAAGAGTGATGCCTCTACGGATTTCTTTTGTGGACTATGCCACAAGGGTGCCTGTGTTGGGACTAGGAAGCACACAGTGAACCAACGCACAGAGAGAGCAGGATATGGTGCATTCCTGCCCTCTCCATTTGATGCAGCACAGTGCAGCAAGTCATCTTTCTGCATTGCACTGCACTAAATAATGATACATCTGAGCCTCAATCCACCAGCATTATCTAGCTGCATGCACATGCCAGAGAAACTGATGGCTTGATTTAGAGTTTATGACTCGATTTTCTGTCTACCACTGGAGTGTATGTTCCTTTTCATCTATGGAGTGTATGGAAACTCCAACATATTTAGAGTTTTCCATCAATATAACAGGGAATTCTCCACCAAAGCAGTTGGATCTGCCATCAGAAGATCTTACTGACAGAGAAAACTCTAATAGAAAATCTGTCAACTCCTGTCTCTGGGATGCTAACATTTCTGAAAGCCAATGAAGACACTAGAAATTTGTCCTTAAAGTGAGGGTAATTTTGTCTGTGCTCACATATCTATGATATATCCACCAAAGGTATTTTTCTTAGGTGCACAAATAATGTCAGATATGACCAAAATGACAAATCATAATTCAAATTCAATTCTAACTTTGGTGAAGGGGTGTTTTAAGGAGGAGGGCAAGGATTTGTTTGATAGGAATGTTAGGTGGAGGAAAAGAGTTCACTGTAAAAGCACATCCTTAACTGCTACCTAAAATAAAAGACCCCTGAGTTCACAGCCCCACCCTCTCAAATATTTTCCCACGGCTTAATGAAGGGATTACGCCACAGGAAAAAAAAACATTTTCTATGTGGAGAAAAAAGTTTAAAAGTGTTAGAAATGGGGGTCTCTAGTTGGCAATGGTTTGCACCTTTGTCGAAAAAAGGGACCCTTCCTTCGAGTCAGGATAAGGTGGATACGCTACTGAAATAACCCCTGCTCACCCCGTTTGTAACTCGGCAGGAGCAGTCAGGCTTATCTCAGAGACAGTGTGTAAAGCATTTGCACATAACCAACAGTAATACAGTGAAAAGACTACAAAAGGACACCACAAAAGTTTCAGAAAAATAACCAATAGTTATCTGTGCAAACAAGACCAAAATGATAAAAGACAAACATACAGTAATTAAAAATAGGCAGTTTGCAGAAATCATTTAAAAATGTAGTTCCATGAAGCTGGTAACTTCGTCCGGAGCTACTGCGGTGCTGTCAACAACTGAATCCCACAGTTCCGGGTGACCGTGTCGGTGAGGACCTGCTTTAGTATCAGCAGACTTGTAAACAGTACCTTTGGTTTCTGCCGACTGCGTCGGTGTGGACTGGTCGTGGCAACCGTCGTGGTTGCGATGTGAAGCATAGCAGTGCGGCGTGCGGTACCCTCAAGTTGCGGTGCAGGCAGCGGCTCAGTGACGGTCGGCCAGCGGCATCGGTGAGACCAGGACTGCGGTGCGGAGTGAGGCGGTGCTCGTGGCGGTGCTGACAGGTCACGGTGCAAGCGACAGTTCCGGTTGATGGGAGCTGGCGTCGGTCAGCACAGACTGCAGTGTGGTATGAGGCGGTGTAACTTACAAGCGGTACCCCCAAACCACGGTGCTGTCATGGGTGTGGAGGTCAGTGGGCAGCGTCATTGTCAGTGAGACCAGGGCAGCGGAGGGACGAGAGGCGATGTGGAGTGTGCTGCTTACAGGTCACGGTGCAAGCAGCAGCTCGGTAGCGGCAGTGGTGGTCGTCGTTGGTGAGACCAGGTTTGCGGTGTGAAGTGCGGCAGTGCCCTCTGCGGTGCCTTCAGGACACTGAGCCAGCAGTGGTGTCAGTGACGGTGTCCGCTGCTTTCCGCCTCTATGGCAACTGAAACCCAGGGTTCGAGAGGCGGTACCCAGAAGTAAGTACAGTCTTTGCTGTCCTTGAGACTTCGTGAACAGGAGGCAAGCTCTATTTCAAGCCCTTGGAGAAACTCAGCAACAAGTAGAGAAAGTTCAGTCCAGTACTTTCATTGTCCAAGGCAGAAGCATCAACCGCAGGCCAACCCAACAAAGCAACAAAACAGCAAAGGGGCAGTACTCCTTTTGGCAGCTTTTCTTCTTGGCCCTGCTTGCAGGTCAGGCCGCTCCCCACGCCACACAGCAGCTCCGCTGTGTCCGTGCCTCTCCCCCCTGCTGTCGTAAGATCGCCCCTGCACAGCGCCACTCGGCGCCTGCCGTGTACCTGGTTTTTCTGCCCTTCATTCCTGTGCCTCTTGGTATTGTTTAGTGTGTTTCATTTATTATGCCATTGTTGGTTTCACTAGCCCCTGACCCCCTTTCTCCGCCAGCACCCCGCTCTGCCCCACGCTCCCGCCGCTGCTTCCCTGCGGCCCGCCCCCTCGCTCTCCCATAGGCCGCCCGCTTCCGCCTCCCAGCTGCTCCTCCCTCCCTGCTCCCCTTATCTGGAGGCCGCTGCGTGACTGTGAGAGCGACCCTTGACCCTGCTTGCAGGTCAGGCCACCCCCTATGCCACACAGCACCTCCGCTGTGTCCGTGCCTCTCCTCCCTGCTGCCGTAAGTTCGCCGCTGCACAGTGCCACTCGCCGCCTGCCATGTACCTGGTTTTGCTGCCCTTCATTCCTGTGCCCCTTGGTATTGTTTAGTGTGTTTCTTTTATTCTGCTATTCTTGGTTTCACTAGCCCCTGACCCCCTTTCTCCGCCAGCACCCCGCTCTGCCCCACGCTCCCGCCGCTGCTTCCCTGCGGCCCGCCCCCTCGCTCTCCCATAGGCCGCCCCGCTCCCGCCTCCCAGCTGCTCCTCCCTTCCTGCTCCACTTCTATGGAGGCCGCTGGCGCGCCGAAGGCGCGCCAAAGACAAGACCGTCTGCGCCCGTCCGTGCCTGGTCTGCGCCGAGCGCCAGAACCCCTGGACTCCGGAGACGCCACGACACCCGATTGCACTATGACGCCAGCACGCTCCACGCACTCAACCCCGACGAGAACTCACCTGCTACCGAGCAACCCTGAAGCGCACGCACGGACCCTTCACCTGCCGGAACTGCAACTTCACCAGCATCCGGCCAGCCACACCGCCCACCAAGGAACCCAACTACCTCAGATGCATCCTCCTCAACACCCGCTCTGCCCGCAAGCACGCCATCAAGCTCTGGGACCTCCTCGACTCTACCTCCCCTGACGTTGCCTTCCTGACAGAGACCTGGCTGAACACTGCCTCCACACCCGACATCGCCATTGCCATTCCGGAAGGATACAAGATCACGCGCAGGGACTGCGCTAACGGAACAGGAGGAGGAATCGCCATCGTCCACAGGAACACCCTCAGAGTATCGACCAACACCGACGACACCCTCAGCACCGCCGAACACATGCACTTCCAGATCCACACCGTTCCCAATACCACCCTCAGAGGAACCTTCATCTACAGACCCCCCGGACCCCGACCACAGTTCAGCCACTCCATCGCCGACCTCATCAACATCTACGCCCTCGCCTCCACAGACTACGTCCTCCTCTGGGACTTGAACTTCCACCTCGAGAACAACAACGACGCCAACTCCACCACCCTGATCGACAACCACACCAACCTTGGACTCAGACAACTTGGGACAGCTTCCACCCACGCCGCCGGTCACACGCTAGACCCCATCTTCTCCGCAAGCCCCCACGTCTCCTTCAACCACACCACCGAACCCAACTGGACCGACCACCGCTGCGTCCACTTTACCTTCAGGAAGCCCACCACACATCGCCGCACCCAACAGATGCCTCGTCGCTGCTGGGGAAAAGTTACCGAACAGCAGCTAGCTACCGCCCTCACCCAGAGCCCACCAGCCGACCCCACCGAACCCAACACCGCCGCCCTCAACCTCCGACAATCGATCACCGACTGCGCCAACACCCTCGCCCCGCTCAAGACACCCTCCAACAGCCACACCAGCAAGAAAGCCACCTGGTTCACTGAAGACCTCCAGGTCTCCAAGCATACTTGCCGGAAACTGGAGAAGAACTGGCTCCGCGAACGATCAGCAGACAACTACATGGCCCTCAAGAACTCCACCCGCAGATACCATCAACTTATCAGAACCGCCAAGACGACCGCATTCAAGGACCGCCTGGATAACAACGCACACAACAGCAAAGAGTCTTCAACATCGTAAAGGAACTCTCCAACCCCAGCTCCAACACCAACGACATCCCCCTTCGCACATACCTGTGCGACTCACTTGCCACATACTTCCACCGCAAGATCACAGACATCCACGACAGTTTCAAAGCCACGACCACCCCGCTAACCACCGAGACCCCCACCGCCGCTACCACCTGCAGCCTGATCGCATGGTCCAAAGTCAACGACGATGACACCATCAAAATCATGAACTCTGTCCACCCTGGATCCCCGTCTGACCCATGCCCACACCACGTCTTCAACAAAGCCAGAAGAATCATTGCACCCCATCTCCGGAGAATCATCAACACCTCCTTTGAGACAGCAACCTTCCCAGAGAGCTGGAAGCACGCCGAGATCAACGCCTTACTAAAGAAACCCAAGGCGGACCCCAAGGACCTTAAGAACTTCCGTCCCATCTCCCTGCTCCCGTTCCCGGCAAAGGTCACCGAGAAAATCGTCAACAAGCAACTGACCCGCTACCTCGAGGACAACAACTTCCTGGACCCATCCCAGTCCGGTTTCCGCAGCAACCACAGCGGCAACGGAGAAACAGCAGCCCTCATACTCCTGGACCTGTCAGCCGCCTTCGACACGGTCTGCCAACCGACACTACGAGCACGCCTACACGATGCCAGGATCCAAGGGAAGGCCCTGGACTGGACCCCATCCTTCCTCTCCGGCCGAACGCAGAGTGTCCGCCTCCCCCCTTCAGCTCCACCGCCACCGAGATCATCTGTGGCGTACCCCAGGGCTCCTCCCTCAGCCCAACGCTGTTCAACATATACATGGCTCCCCTCGCCTACGTCGCCCGTCAGCCCAACCTCAACATCATCTCCTATGCCGACAACACCCAGCTGATCATCTCCCTCATCAACGACCCTCACACCACCAAAACCAACCTCCACGAAGGAATGAAGGCCGTCGCCGAATGGATGAGGAACAGCCGACTGAAGCTGAACTCGGACAAGATGGAGGTCCTCATCCTCGGCTCCACCGCTTCAGCCTGGGACGACTCCTGGTGTCCGACATCACTGGGAACAGCCCGACACGCACTGACAACGCACGCAACCTGGGGTCATCCTCGACTCCACCCTCTCCATGACCAAACTGGTAAACGCCGTCTCCTCATCCCGCTTCAACACCCTACGAATCCTCCGCAGGATCTTCAAGTGGATCCCCACCGAAACGAGAAGAACAGTAACCCAGGCCCTCGTCTCCAGTAGGCTGGACTACGGAAATGGCCTCTACGCAGGAACATCAAACAAGCTCCTGAGAGGCTGCAACGCATCTGGAATGCCTCGACATGAGTGATCCTCGACATCCCACGCCGCAGCCACACCCCACCCCACCTGAGAGACCTACACTGGCTCCCCGTCAACAAGAGGATAACCTTCAAGCTCCTCATCCCCACACACTAGGCCCTCCACAACGCTGGCCTAGCGTACCTCAACAAATGACTCAGCTTCTACGCCCCTACCCGCAAGCTCCGCTCAGCTGGCCTCGCCCTCGCCACGTGCCGCGCATCCAAAGAGCAACTGCCGGCGGCAGATCCTTCTCCCACCTCGCTGCCAAGACCTGGAACACCCTCCCCACCAACCTACAGCAGACCCAAGACCTCCTGACCTTCAGACGACTTCTCAAGACCTGGCTCTTCAATCAGTAGCAGCACCCCCCCACAAGCGCCTTGAGACCCTCATGGGTATGTAGCGCGCTTAACAAATGTCATGATTGATTGAAGCAAGTTCTTAAGTCTGGGCCTCAATATTTATACTGCATTTCTCTTTGTTCTCTTGGGCAGGGAGTGTCTGTACTTAGTCCAAACCAATTTGGTCCTCCCTGGCCCGCTTCCCGGAATGAAGTGGCAATAGCATTGTCCAAGCCAACCAAGGCCCATTTAGGTGCACAAAATCTCCTACCACTACTCTAAATGCAGCCCAGGTTTATTCAGCCCAGCCCTGACTTATCCGGGAAAGGCAGGACACACCTTGACCCCCTCAGTGGATGTCTGAGGAGAATGCACATCTCCAGTCCCTGTCACTCTAAGCCAGACAGTCAATCCACAACCCAGCAGAGGCACACTGGATGGCTAAGCAAGACAATATCTACTTTCTAAAAGTGGTATTTTCAAACACAGAACATAAAAATCATCTTTAATAAAAGATACATTTCTACATTCTGAGTTCAGGCATACTAAACTCAAATTCACTATCTTGTCCAAATGGAAAGATATACTCGTAAAATGTTACAGAGTATTACCCATTCTATCCTGTGGGGCAGATGGCCTTTCAACAGTGAAAAACGAATACCGTTACCGTTCACTATCAGGATATGTCAAACACACCAGGACAAGTTTAACTTTCACATACACTGCACCCTGCCCATAGGGGTACCTTGGGCCTACTTTCGGGGTGACTCAAATGTAATAAAAGGGAAGGTTAGGGCTTGGCAAGTAGGTGCACTTGCCAAGTTGACATGGCAGTAAAAGCTGCGCTCAGACATTGAAGTGGCAGGTCTGAGAGCCCTTTGAAAGGCTGCTTGTGTGGGTGGCACAATCAGTGCTGCTGGCCCCTCAGCAGCATTTGATTTACCGGCCTGGAACACTCAGTGTACTTTAGTAGGGACTTACCAGTAAATCAAATATGCCAATCATGAAAACACCAATCCATAATACAATTTACAATAGGAGCACTTGCACTTTAACACCGAACAGCAGTGAGGAAGTGCGCAGAGACATAATCCAGCAAAAACAGAATCAAAACTAGGAGGTCAGAAAGCAAAAAGACTGGGGTAACATGCCAAAAGATGCCATGTCTGACACATGTCCCCTCCAGCTGAAAGTAGGGAGAACTACCCAACCTCCTTGGAGTTCTCTTCACTAAGGCGGAAGAACCTGGACAGACCATCAGCTTTGGCGTGTTCTGTGCCAGGGCGGTGTTCCACCGTAAAGTCCTTTCCCTGTAGGGAGATGGACCACCTCAACAGTTTTGGGTTCTCAGGTTCTCACCCCTCATTTGCATCAACCATCTGAGGGTCCTGTGATCTGACTGAACTTGGAAGTAAGTCCCAAACAGGTAGGGTCTTAGCTTCTTTAGTGCCCAGACCACCGCAAAAGCTTCTCTTTCTATGGCACTCCACCTCTGTTTCCTGGGAAATAGTCTCATGCTAAGGAAAACTAAAGGCTGGTCTAGGCCCCCATCATTCAGTTGTAAGAGCACCGCTCCCACACCATGCTCTGAAGCGTCAGTCTGCACTACAAATTCCTTTGGAGAAGTCGGGTGCCTTGAGCATGGCGCCATGCACAATGCTGCTTTAGGGCATCAAAATCTTTCTGGCAGGCGTCAGGCCAGATCACCTTCCTGGGCTGCTTCCTGGAAGTCAGCTCAGTCAAGGAGGCAACAATGGTGCCATAGCCCTTAAAAATCTCCTATAGTAACTGGTGAGACCTAAAAAGGCTCTCACCTGTCTTGGTCTTGGGGGGCTCCCAAGACATAATGTGTCACTCTTAGGCTGTAGGGGTGCCACCTGGCCACTTCCTACCTGGTGCCCTAAGTACACCACAGAGCCCTGCCCAATATGGCACCTACTGGCCTTGACCGTGAGGCCTGCCCTGTGCAGAACCTTCAACACTTCCCAGAGGTGCTGCAAGTTTTCTTCCCAGCTGTAACTGGACACTGCAATGTTGTCCAAATAGGCGGCACTGAAAATCTCCATCCCAGCCAACACCTGGTAGACCAACGTCTGAAAGGTGGCAGGGGTATTCTTCAACCCAAAGTGCACACCCGAAATTGGTAGTGCCCCTCTGGTGTTGAAAAGGCTGACCTCTCCTTGGCTCCCTCAATTAAGGCAATCTGCCAGTACCCAGACTTCAAATCAAACGTGCTGAGGTACTTGGCAGCTTCCAACCGATCAATGAGCTCATCAGCTCTGGGGATGGGGCGTGCTTCAATCCTGGTGATTGCGTTGAGCCCATAGTAGTCCACGCAGAACCACAAATCAGGAGTGGCACCTGGTGCAGCAGCATTTGGAACCAAGACCACTAGGCTGGTCCAAGGACTGTTGGAAGGTCTATCACCCCTAACGCCAACATCTTAGAGGCTTTCTCTTTGATGCTGGCCCTGACCCAGAAAGTCAACCTGTAAATCTTGTGTTTCACAGGAGGGCTGTCACCAGTGTCCATGTCATGGGTACACCAGTGAGTAACACCTGGGGTCAGAGAGAATAGTGTGGCGAACTGCTCCAACAACTGGTGACAGTCACTCTGCTGCTCTGGGGTGAATGTAGACGAGAGGAACACACCTTCCACTGACCCATCATGCTTCTTGGTAGACAGGAGGTCAGGGAGAGATTAACTCTCCTTTTCCACCCCATCATCTGTCGGCAAGATCATGCTCACTCGGACCTCTCAAAATGAGGCTTGAGGCGGTTCCCATGGAGGACCTTCAACGGGTTCCTGGGAGGTGACATTACTTTTGCGCTTTACCACCTCAAAAGGCCCAGTCCGCTTCTCCAGAAAGGCACAAGGTTCAACTGGGGCCATGACCCACACTTCCTGGCCAGGCTGAGACTCTACCAGAGTGGCATTCTGGTCGTACCAGTGTTTCCTCTTCTCCTGGCTTGCCTCTAGGTTCACCTGAGCGGGTTTCCTGGAACGTGAAGTTTGGTTCCTGAAGGTCAGCATGTAGCTAAATACCTCATGGGGAGTTTTCCTGGGAGCTGTCTCCCAGCCTTCCTTGACCAAACTGGGAGGTCCTCTCACAGGGTGCCCATACACAAGCTCAAAGGGACTGAACCCTAATGACTTCTGTGGTACCTTCGTGTATGCAAAGAGAAGGCATGGTAAGAGGATGTCTCATTTACACCTCATGGGTTCTGTTAGACCCTTGATCACTCCCTTTGAGGTTTGGTTGAATCTTTCCACCAAACCATTGCCTTGTGGGTGGTAAGGAGTGGTGAACTTGTAGGTTACACCTCAGTCCTCCCACAGGGATGTCATATACATGGATATGAAATTGGGTCCACGGTCAGATACCACCTCTCTGCGGAAACACACATGGGAAAAGATCCCCATTAATGCCTCTCCCACCACTTGTGTCGTAGTTGTCCTGAGAGGGATAGCCTCCGGGTACCCGGTGGCATGGTCCCCCAAGACCTAGTACCTGTTTCCCATGGCTGTCTTGGGATCCAGTGGCCCCATTATGTCCATCCCAACCCTTTCAAAAGGGGTTCCTACCACTGGAAAAGGTTGGAGAGAAGCCTTAAACTACCTCCCACTCTTACGACTTGCCTGGCATCTCTGGCAAGACCTAGAATGTGCATCTGACAGCCTTTGCATTTGGGACCAAAATAAGTGGGTGATAATCCTGTCAAAGGCCTTGCCCTTCCCCAAATGTCCTGCCAAAGGCACGTCGTGAGCCAGACCTAGTAGGAAGGCCCCGAAGCGCTGGGGTACCACCAGCACATGGGCTGACCCAGGCTCAGCGATCTTAGGCTCGATGTATAGGAGACCATTCTCTCAGTAGATCCAGTGTGATCCAGACTGATCACCAACTTCCTGGTTTGCAGTCTTCTGCCACAAACCTTCCAGAGAAGTGCATTCCTTCTGCTCCCTGAAGAATTCTTCTCTGGTGGTACCACTCTCTTGCTGCCAATGGATCAGCTCAGATCAGTCCCCCAGTTCAGCTACCAGCTCCCCTGTAGGTACAGGGGCGTCCCCCTCAAGGTCAGCCTCCTCCCGGACGGTGGGAAACTCATGGGTAGGTTTTTGCGCCCCCTGCTCTTTCTCTTGGCAGGAACCTGGCCCACTGTTTTACGCTCTAGGTCCTTCTAATCACCCTTACTGGCTGCCATTGTCCGAGTGGTCAAGCAGGCAAACTCTGGCAACCCAAGCATCTCCAAGTGAGACCCGAGCTCAACATCCTTCCACAAGGACTACTCCAGGTCGCTTCCTCATAGATAATCTATAGGCATGGTAGGGCTCACAACCACCCTCAAGGGACCTGAGACCCACCCCCATTCAAAGGGAACCTGAGGCACCTTACACTGGTGCTCTGAGTTGTCCACAGTAACTTCTTGGTGGAATGCCCCGGGGACTACTTGCTCCTCAGAGACCAGGTGCCACCGGACTGAGGTCACAGTGGCTCCAGTATCTCTTAAAAATTCTTTCTTTCTCCCATTGATGGTCACCCAGGGAATGTATTTCTTAGTGTTAGCAGGCACCTGGTTTCCTGGTGCCATCTCACTGTGCCCTAGTGAGACGTGGGTAATTTCTACAGGATCCCCTTCCTCCTGTGGGTACCCCTCCTCCCCAAGCGCTATACTAGCCAACATCTTGGACTGCCCACCGGTGGGTGGCTGTGCCCTCTTGGACACTTCGGGTCTTCCTTCGAGTGACCCACCTGCTACAGGCAGAGCACTTGAGGGGCCGGTCTCTGCAGGCTTTTCTAAGAAACCCCTTGTTTCTTATCTCCTGGAGAATAGGACCTTTACCCTAGGTATTAGTTTGGGGCCCTCTAGAGAACTCCTGTGCTTAACCTTTGTCCATCCCACTCTTCTGCCGCAGACCCTGCCCACCTTTGGCAGAGTCTCCCCATACACCTACTTGTAGACCCTGGTACTCTCTCAGCATTCGGCTTCCATAGCAAGCTTCCTGGGGTCAGTCAGCTTACCATCAGTCAAGTGCCGGCGCAGCCCTGCAAAGCATAGACTAGACAAGTGCTCCCATGCAATCAAATTGAATACCCCCTGAAAATCTGTCACATTACTCCCCTTCAACCAACTATCCAGTGACCTGCAAAAAGAATCCACACATTCCAACCAAGTGTGTGCATCAGTTACTGGACCTAAACTGATCCCTGTATTTGTCAGGTGTGAGACTATACCTTGTGAGAAGGGCTTCCTTGATGTCAGTGTACATGAGGCACTCCCCCTTACCCAAAGCCACAAAAGTGTCCCTCCATTCGTCTAGGAACAGAAGCCACCATTCTGCTCCCCCTATTCTTCTCAGGGACCCCATTCATGTGGATAGATGCCTCATAGCCCTGAAACCACCTTTGTATGTCGCCCCCACTTCTTGAATTCCTTGCCTACATTCTTGGGGATGTGCACAGTTCTATCTGCCTGTACAATCCTATCTGCCTGCACTGAGGAATTGCTGCCACCATCTGTGCTGGACCTACTTCTTAGCTCCCGCTCCTTAATACCATGCTCATGATCCAAGATCATCTTCCTTTCTTCCATGGCTAATCTTTTGTCTTACCTCTCATTCTCCAGCCGGAGTTTTTCCAGTTCAAACTTCCTTGCCTCCCATCTGTCCTCCAGATCCTCTGGGGCAGGCCACTGCTGCCTGGCCTGTAGAGTTCCCCCCCTAGATCTCCAGACTGCTTACTGGCATGTCTGGCTGCTTCCCAGGCCCGCAGTGCCTTTTGTAGCTTCTCTTCCCTGGTGAGGCCCCTGATTTGGACTTTGAGGTTCTTGCAGATAGCCTTCAATTCCTTCTCATTGTAGGTTTCTAACCTCTCCTCCTCAAAGGCCACTTCCAAGGATGCAACAGATAATGCTTTTCATTCAGGCATGATGCAATAGCAAGTTAAAGTTCTAAAAAAAAGAAGTTCTCAACAAATGGCAAGATCAAAAGTAGGACAAAAAGAAGCAGTATGTGGTATGTAATGGTCTGCGATGTGGTATTAGTGTACACCAATCACTGTAGGGCAAGTGTAAATGCAGGTCCTATCCTCACCACTGACAACCAATGTTACAAATGGTGTCTCTAGTTGGCAAAGGTTTGTACCTTTGTCCAAATAGGGACCCTTCCTTCTAGTCAGGATAAGGGGTATACACTACTGAAATACCCCTTGGTAGCTTGGCAAGAGCAGTCAGGCTTATCTCAGAGCATTGTGTAAAGCATTTGGAAAGAATGGCGAGTTGACAGCACCGTTCGGCGTGGAGCGAGGAGTCAGGCAGGGTTGCGTTCTGGCCCCCTTTCTCTTCTCGCTTTACACCAACGGCCTGGAGGAAGAGATGTTGAGGGGGGCTCAGGACCTCCCAAAACTGAAACAGAGATCGATCCCAGCACTCCTCTACGCGGACGACGCTGTCATCCTG
This sequence comes from Lissotriton helveticus, assembly GCF_964261635.1. Lineage (NCBI taxonomy): Eukaryota > Metazoa > Chordata > Amphibia > Caudata > Salamandridae > Lissotriton > Lissotriton helveticus. The sequence continues at coordinate 724,383,480 of NC_136069.1, forward strand.
GCCCGAACACCCCGTGAATTACAGCTCTCACTTAACAGATATACCTCTTTTATGAATTCTTTGGACCTCAAGGTTAACGTAAAAAAAACGTTTGTCATGATCACGGGGGGAGTGAAGAAAGGTATAAAAAACATCTTCCTTGACAAACAACCACTTGAGACCACCACACAATATCCATACCTTGGGGTGATGATTGATGACAAGTTAACATGGAAACCAGCTGTGGACAATAGATGCCATCTTTTCAAATGTTCGACAGCGGCCTTGCAGTCCTTTTCACGAAAATTGGGAAGGAGACGTCCAGTAGAATTGCTGAGAATTTATAAAGCCAAGTGCCAGGCTATTGCTCTCTATGGAGCAGGACTCTGGGGTCACACAGGTGTTGAATCTCTACAGAAAATTGAAAATGAATTCATAAGATTCCTTCTAGTGACCCCAAAAGGCTCATCAATCTATGCCTCCCACATGGAACTGGGAATACCATATCTCCAGGATCTCATCAAAATCCAGCCTTTGCTCCTTTGGAGGCGTATCTGGGTATCGGACGTGAACACATTATCTCAGTCAATAGTGGCCGACACAATGTCACTCGACCACTCTTCTAGACTGAAGTGGCTCCGTTATATCAGAAATTTTTTTGCTGACCTTGGGCTCGAAAATTACTATCTCCAACCAGAGTCGATTGTCTCCCTTCCAAAAAAGGAGCTCATGGAACTTGCCTTGCGACACTTGGAAACATTAAGACTGTCAACTGACGCTGCAAAACCTTCAGTAATTCACGCGAACATAATCCAGCAAACTCTTGGCATCCAACCCTATTTTACCCTACAGAGTAAAACTTATGAGAGGATGTTATTGACCAGGTTTAGACTGAATCTTTTCTTCAGACTGGTAGCCTTCCCCACAAACAAGGCCTGGGAACAAAACATGCCCCCATGTCCCTGCGATGGGAAATCAATCCAATCGAACATCCACGCTTTCTTGTTCTGCAAATTTTACCACCCCCACAGAAAACGTTGGATCCTCCCGATATGCAGGCGGTGGGGACTCAGACAGTGCCGACCGGCCTTTTACCGATTGCAATCCTTGGAGTCTGAAGAGGTTTGCTACCTAGTCCTAAACTTTTTAAAATGTATCATGAATCACAGAAAAAACCTTTAGCAACATGCAATGGAAAAAACTGACAACTTTAAAAAAAACATTTTTCTCTTTTTAAACATGTGTTTTTTTGTTGTCACTAAATTTTAAATGTCTTTCAAAACGTCCCTTTCAATGTATATTAATGTAACTGTCGATTGCTTCTTTTATGGTTTTCTTTGTGATTAACCGAATAAAGAAAGATTTATTATTATTATTATAAAGCATTTGCACATAATCAACAGTAATACAGTGAAAACACTACAAAAGGACATCACACCAGTTTTAGAAAAATAACCAATATTTATTTGTGCAAACAAGACCAAAACTATAAAAGAACAACGTACAGTAATCAAAAATAGGCACTTTGCAGAAATCACTTTAATATGCAGTTCCTTGAAGCCGGTAACTCCGTCCGGAGCTACCACGGTGCTGAAAACAACAGAATCCAACAGTGCTGGCTGACTGGGTCAGTGCGGAACGGCTTTAGGGTCAGCAGACTTGTAAACAGTTTTTTTGGTTCTTGCCGACCGCGGACCGGTTGTGGCAACCATCGTGGTTGCGATGTGAAGCGGAGCAGTGCCGCGTGCGGTGGCCTCAAGTCACGGTGCAGGCAGAAGCTCGGTGACGGTTGTCCAGCGGGGTCGGTGACACCAGGGCTGCGGTGCTGAGTGAGGCGGTGCTGATAGGTCATGGCGCAAGCGATAGTGTTTGTTGATGGGAGCTTGTGTCAGTCGGCCCAGACTGCAGTGTGGGTCGGGGCGGTGTGTCGTGTAAGTTACGAGAAGTGCCCCTAAACCACGGTGTGGTCATGCGTGTTGCGGTCAGCAGGCAGCAACGTCATTGGTGAGATCAGGGCAGCGGAGTGAAGTTAGGCGGTGCAGAGTGTGGTGCCTTTAGGACATGGACCCAGCAGCGGTGTTGGTGACAGTGTCGGCTGCTTTTCCCCTCTGTGGCAACTGAAACCCACGGTTCCAGAGGTGGTACCCAGAAGTAAGTGAAGTCTTTGCTGTCCCTGAGATGTTGTGAACAGTAGGCAAGCTCTATTTCAAGCACTTGGAGGTACTCAGCAACAAGTAGAGAAAGTTCAGTCCAGTCATTTCACTGCCCAAGGGAGAAGCAGCAACTGCAGGCCATCCCAACAAAGCAACAACAAAACAAAGGGGCTGTACTCCTCCTGGAAGTTCTTCCAGCTCTTCTTCTTGGCAGGTTCCTTGATCAAAGCGAGTTCTAACGTTCTGGGGTCTGGGCCCCAATATTTATACTGCATTTCTCTTTGTTCTCTGGAGCAGAGAGTTTCTGTGCCCAGCCCAAACAAGTTCGGTCCTCTCTGGCCCCGCTGCCCAGAAGGAGGTGGAGACAGCATTGTCCAAGGCAGACCAGGCCCATTCAGGTGCAAGGAAATCTCCTCTCACTACCCTAAATGTAACCCAGGTCTATTCAGCCCAGCCCTGACTCACCCAGGAAAGGCAGGAGACATCTCAACCCCCCAGTTACTGTCTGAAGAGAATGCACATCCCCAGCCCCTGTCACTCCAAAGCCAGGTAATCAATCCACAACCCAGCAGAGGCAAACAGGACGGCTAAGCAAGAAAATACCTAATTTCTAAAAGTGCTATAGAACATAAAAATCATCTTTACTAAAAGATGCATTATTACATTCTGAGTTCAGGCATACTAAACTTCATTTCTCCATCTGTTCCCAATGGGAAGATACACTCGTAAAATGTTATAGAGTATCCCCCATTCTAGCCTATGGGACAGATACCCTCTCAACAGTGGAAAACAAATTACACTGTAATTCACTATCAGGATATGTCACACACACCAGGAAATGTCATAAATTTCACGTACACTGCACCCTGCCCATGTGACTGACTCACATGTAATAAAATGGAAGTTTAGGGCTTGGCATGAGTGCACTTGCCAAGTCGACATGGCAGTAAAAACTGCATGCAGACACTGCAGTGGCAGATCTGATAACCATTAAATCAAATATGCCAATCATGGAAACACTAATCCATTGTACAATTTACAATAGGAGCACTTGCACTTTAACACTGAACAGCAGAGAGAAAGTGCACAGAGACACTGAACTAGCAAAACCAGGAGGTCAGAGAGCAAAAAGACAGAGGTAACACGCGAAAAGATGCCAGGCCTAACAATAAAATAACAATGATTACGTTAACTCCGTCAATTAAAAAAATTAGATATTTATGACAACAGTTTATCGACACTTTTGTATTTTGTTGAGGGACTGTGGGATTTGCAATCCAATCCAATGAACCCATACACCCTGGTTCTATTGACATAGGCAACAGAATAAAACATTCATTTGGTTTTCAGTGCAAGGTTCTGTCTGGACACAAAACCACAATGAGTCAAATATTCTTCAATCTCATTTGGGCATCTCAGTTGCTCAAATTGTCATAAGAACAATTTGATAGTATAATGCCACCTTGGTTAACCTAATATGAAACTACATGTCCCCATTTCAAATGTCCTTGTGCGTTTGCTTTGTCCTCATATACTTACAAACCAACTAATAACTCAGTCTGAAGTAGTTTTGAAGCCTTATGTACCCACTTCAGAACTTCCTTAGCTGCTTCATGCCAGACGATGGATCCAACCACCTCTGGATTTTTTATTTTTTTAAAGACCTTTATTTGCATTTCTGAAAATACACAGTTTGAGGCCTACAACCCGGGGGCCGGCCGTTTTAATATTCAACATCGGTTCATCGTGAGACCACCTCTGGATTTTGATTCTCAAAAATGATAGACACAGATTCTACTGCTGAAACATTTGCATTAATTATGCAAGAAAATGCATCCATCTTGCTTTTGGTATTTTCAGGTAGATATGCCATTATTAAGTTGAATCTTATGAAGATCAGCATCCAACTGTCTTTTTGATGATTAATACATTCTATTGGTTTTTGAGATACAAAATAACAATGATCAATAATCATTTTAATTGATGAGTTTGTATATTCCCGGTGCTGTCTCTGGGGCCAAAAAACATCTTTGACTCTCAGAAGGCGGTTATCAAAGGTCAAATAATACTATTCAGGGACATTAAACTTCCTGAAAAACATAAGCCACTGAATGTTTATTCATGTCCTTCTGTAACTGGGCTATTACCACCTACAATGCAGTATTCAATGCATCAGTACTATAAAAAAATTTGGAGAACAGTCATGTTGCTGATACACTGGATAATGGTGCTGAACAATAGACTATCTTTAATTTCTGTAAAGGAATTGGTTTTTTTCCTCCACACTCAAAGTTCCTAATCTTCTTTGGAAGTCTGCAGATGAGAGCTATGATAGTTAAATATCAATAATACATTACTCACAGAAATATGCAAACCATGATAGGATACACACCTCTTTCATAATGGTAGCACTTTCCACTGTTACATTTTTTGCACTTTAGACTCACTTATAGCTTTCTTACTAGGTGGCAGCACATTGCCCAGGAACTCCAGCCGTACTACAAGAAACTCACACATATCCAACTTTCCTTACGGACGATATCGACGATATTCTTGCACTTGCCGTAAGTCCACTTTCCAATTATGTGTATATTTGAGTCACAGCAGTTTACCATCCAAATAAATGACCGTAAATGATCCGAAATGCATCCAAATATTCTCAAACATATAATTTCTAAAATAATGAAACGCATCTGGTACATTCCACAATTTGAATTACATGATCTGCTACTCAACATGAATTAACTACTCCTTGAAGGCAGTATGCAGGTAATTAAGGGCCATATTATCAAGAAAGGGCGATACATCATCGCCGCTTTTATCGGCAGGAAATTGCCGCTAAAGCTGCGATAATGGGCTTGATAATATGCCCTTGTAAATTCCAATAGAAGCCGAAGGTTCTGGTGTTAACCTGGGCTTCTATGGGAATTCATAAGGGCATATTATCAAGCCCATTATCGCCGCTTTAGCGGCAGTTTCCTGCCGATAAAAGCGGCGATAGTGTATCGCCCTTTCTTGATAATATGGCCCTAAGTTCCTTTATGTTTTTAAGATTAAGTTCCTTTTAGAGTTTGGACTTTATACACAATTTCTATAATTAACAGTCCCTAACAAGCCTACCATTCAATGACATTCATACAGTTGAGGGGCACGAGTCACTATTGTTTTTCTTTACAAAAAAGTGCAGCCTTGCTGGGGAAGATGAATGTTGAATAAATCCTATCTCCAGAATATTTTTTATTTGTTTCTTTAAAGTATCCCTTTTTACTAGCACTGCGCATATCTTATTGTGTGTTATCTTTACTGGTCAATGATATTTTCAAATAATCGATAAGATAACCAACACATCTAATTTACACTAAATTTAGTTTTGCTTTTTTCCTATAAGCCTTACTGACAATTACCAGCTATTTTTATCTAGCTTGCGTGTGGGAATGTAGGTAGAAAAATACATGAGATGCAAAAACGTCTACTCTAAATTTTAGAATGCCTAAATCTTCAACCTTATCTCAAACTGTTTTACAATCCTTGAAGTTTTAAATCCTGACAATTTAGGCCTGACAAAATGTTTTATTCTAAGGTCAGTTTTAGCCTTTTTGGGAGCAAATGCTTTATTACGCTCTCATCTGCAATTAAAGATGTATGTAGGGATATTAAAGTAAGCCGGAGATTTTGGCAGTGTATATTTTTGGGTAGATTATTTTGCTATTTGTCACTATTCCAACAATATTTTCACATTGTCTGTTTTCCTGCAGATGAAGTGCTTAATTTGTAAAAACGTAAGTGCCAGGGCCCTTATCTGGAGGCCACTGCAGCTTGCACCACCCAAAGCAGCTGCCAGAGCTGTCAATAATAGTACCTACAAAACTACTAACCATCACACTCCTACAAGTGTGACAATTCAGACTATTCCAGACCCCCAAAGCTATGTGAATAAGTTAGACAGCAGGTTAGACAATGTATATTGAATTAATAAACATCTGTTGTGCTCAGGGTTAAATTAGACAAACAACGCCACCATGTGACAGACTGTCATAAGTGCTGTTGTTGACAATTAAGTGCCAGTGTCGATTACCGGGAACCACTGGCTCAAATTAAGCACTGCAGATGCTATTTTAGTTGCATATGACACAAACAATCTATTTCCCCTTTTTTAAATTAGTTGCTTCAACACTCATACATGTGGAATTAAAATGGTGCAATCAAATTTCATCTGATTCACAATTCCTAGTGTTATATGTAAAACATCTGCAATATTCTCATATAAGTAGATCTTGTCATTACCAATTGAAATGCTTGTCTCTCGCAGAGAAGTATGATGCATAACCAGAGCAACAGAAAAACATAGATCATGTTTAGCTGTTTTTTGCCTCACATTCAATTTAAGGAATAAGGACCCTGGTGTTCAATTATCAACAACCTTCATGAAGAAAAGTGTCGGGATCTGTGAAAAATACAAAGATAGGTCATTATTTATGGGGGAGTCGAGATGAATTGTGAGTAGTGATTGAGCAAGTTCTGTTGTTTTTTCCCTAAAAGAAAGGAGGACCGGGAGAGGATAAGATTACAAATGTAAGAATATTACTGAATCATACCAAGGTTTGGCATTGGGCATATTCAATTCTAGAGCAATAGAGGGGGAATGATGAGTGGACATTGGAGAATACTTCACTTTCCCCTCACGGAGGTGGCTGCAGACCTTGTTTCGATTTTCTTAAAAATTGCCAGTTCTTTCTTAAATCGATGCTGCGGCACTGATTTAATTTTACTGGTGGTATGCTTTTTCATCCTTTATCTAAGTTTGAATGATTTTGTTGGCTGTTGTGTCCTGAGGAAGACCTTAACAGTTTACACATTGGGGTTGAAATGGCGACATTATAGTCACTGATTGTTGGACAAATTCTTTAATATACCTGTAAGTTCTTGCTACTTTTATGCGGCTTAAACTCTGATTCCTTAAATAAAGCTTTATTCCTCACCTTAACACTTACTCACTGCATTGTTGCACTGTTTATGCTTTGCCGCCAACTTTTGTTTTTCATTTGTATTTCATTTAACTAGGAAACAAGTAATTATCTATCCATATCAAACACTGAAGCCCTTTTTGACATTCTTTTAACAGATTTGGAACATCTATACAATTCGTGAAGGAGGGATATTTGATTCCCAAATGATAGAATAAATAATAAAAGGTTTATCGAATCTATCCTGTGCTAAAACTATCTTCTTTGTAAAGCTGTGCAATAGAGGGTAGCCCTTTGCATAGGCGAAATGTAATGTATCAAAAGCTGATCAATTTAGGAGATTTCACTATCTTCTCCTGGCAATCGAAGCTCTGCTTTGAAGTTGCATCCTATAGTCCTTGGTGCTTAATGCACATTTAGCAAATACTACTATATTTTGAAAGTAGCTATACAGATAAACATTGACTCACCAAAATGACAGGGGAGCAGAAGTGACACCATGCTCTCTTTGACCCTCCATCTTTCCCTAGAAAATATCACAAGGCTCACCATTTGTACCATTCTTATCCATTGAACAGCCTCACGGTTTGCCGCAAAGTGGTTAGGTGAACAGCAAGGAGTGGAAACTATGGGCCCCATTTATGAGGTTTTGGCGTATGGCAGCACCGAAAGGAATCTTCCTGTGCTGCCCTACGTCAAAACAAAAGGGCAGGGCTGCGCCGTATCTATGTGATACAGCTCATTCCTGTCCTTTTTCCCTGTGCTGGCCCACAATGGGCTGCCATGCGCCAGCGCAGGTACCTTTGCACCATGGTGCAAGGGTGCCTGCGTTGAGGGGCTGAGTGATTTTGTGCAGGAAGGGACATTTCCCTGCACAAAATCAATCAATTCAGGCGATTTCCTCTTTCTATGTGTGCTGCATAATGCAGCACACACAGAAAAAGGGAAAAACGAGGAGAAATGAAAAAAATTGTCTCCTCGTTGCGCCTCCCTAACTCCACCTATGGGGCGGCGTTGGATTTGGTCCCATTCCCAGGTATACGATTTCTTGTAAATCTGGGAATGCTTCATATTTCGTGGGTGCAAGTTGCGTGAGAACACCCACAGCAACACCCATGGAACGCCCCTTTCATACACTGATCTGTGTAAAAGAGGCACATATTTGCAAGGCCATGAAAAGCCACGTAAAATGGCTTTACGTGAAATTGCAAATATGCCTGGGCACATTGCGCCACCAGAACGTCAAAAAAGTGACGTTCCGGCGGGTCAAAAGTGCTCATAAATGAGGCCCTATCGAAGTAAAAAGTGCGCATGAAGACCTATTACTTTCTGCTCCTTCTGCTACCTTCATGGCCCCTTGATCCCAAAGAGGTATCCAGGGATCCATAAGAGCAAGCCAGGGGCAGCAGTCTCGACCAATAGTTGCCCTTAATTGGAGTCCATGGAGGTACAAAATAACGCAACCGAAGGGTTAAACTTTGCGCAGGAGGTGGGCATCGGCACTCATTTTTCAGAACCGGAAGTTATGTTCTTCTTCTACTAAGACCCAGAGCTAGAGAAATAAATGCATAAAAGGACGAAAGAAGGAAGAAGAGACAGATAGGAAAGCAGTGACCAGTGGAGAAAGCATTGGTGAGATAAAGAGACCGGAAGTTTCTAGTAGTGAAAGAAAGAGGCATGAGGTGGGATCAAAGCTAGTCAGTACTATGTGTATGGTTACCCCTGTGATATCGTTAATTAGTGTGCCAATTCTGTTCCAGAATTCCCTAACTTTAGAACAGCTGAAGAGTAGGTGTTCCAGGTCTCCCTTCCCCTTGTCACAGTTCCAGCAAGAATCGCTCTCTCGGATTCCCATGGATGCTAGGCGAGCTGGTGTCCAGTATGCCTTATGTACTAGCCAGAATTTGGTCTGGTTTAGAGTTGCCGTTACCTTTCTCCTGGAGGTGGATCTCCATAGCTCGGCTCTCTCGTCCTCACTTAGCACCCTACCCGCTATTGTTCCCCAAAAATTCGTGACTTTGTCGGTCTCTGTGCACACAACAGGAATGTAACCTGCAACGCTCCTTTCTGTTTTCTTCTTCGGCCTTTCTCTACCCTTTCTATCCTCCGGGGCGTGGGACCAAGGATGTCAACCAAGCAAGCAAAGGGGCGGAGGACGACGTCGACAAGCAGAACTTGAAAGACTGGCAATCGGACTAACCCCAATAAGACTGGAAGCTGGTAACGAACTCCCCCTACCCCCCCGGGCGTTTTCTTCTTTTCTCTTCTCACCCCCCCTTTTTTCTTTTCTTTTCCTTTTTCCCTCCACCCATGTATATTCTATGCTCCATGTAAATATATATTTTTTATACAATAAAAAAATTACAGAAATAAAAATAAAAAAAAGCTAGTCAGTACTGGTTTTCGACAGTTCCACTCGTAGGAAATGTTTTCACAAGTGAAGCACTGATATAGTGCTGATTCTAGCGCTGGTGGCACCGGTGCGACAATCATTTTTAGCGCCCTCACACCCCATGAGTACCTTCTCGGATTCTCTTACTCCTACAGGGCAAAAGTGCCCCTCATCGCCCAAATAATTAGTTATTGCTAGACACAGCACCACTCCTCCTCACGTCAGCGCCCCCTCCACAGGCCAGCGCCCAGTGCGGGTGCACCTGTCGCGCTGCCCTAAAGCCTGTGTTTGGGGTGTATGGCGAATTTGGGACAACAGATTCTGTGGTGCATTTTGGCATTACCAGCATACTGCAAACTAAATATTGAGTATTTGAATGGCATAATGGCAATAAGAAGGGGTGCCAACTGGTAAAACCATCGTTAAAAGAGGGGGTGAAAAATAAAAATATTTAAAATATATCTTTTGAACAGGGGGGCTCTCAAAATATATGACATGTGTATGCTCTCTCCAGGGACGCTCATGCAGTTCATACATGTGTATCACCCCTTCCTGAAAGATGGCCGAATCCCCGTTGGGTTCCTGCTCTGTGCTTCCTGGTTGCTCTTAGGTGGGTGAGGCAGGGGGAGTTTATGGTCCAGAGAAATTCATATGCGTTGATATGTAAATGTATTCCTCAGAGTAGGCGAGATGAAGGATGGGGGCGGGGTCTATGTCACATGTTGACATGTGCTCTTCTGTGATACCACCAAGCATAACTCGGTCTATTTGTCATGCACTGTTTTCCAAAACGGCTCAGCAACCCACAGAGGCAGAGTGTATTTGAAGATAATGGCTGCCAAGATGGAACGCGGAAGGCAAACGTTATCTTTTAAATGGCACCTTGGCCCAGCGAAGAAAAGGCATGAAACAGAAGTAATGAAGTCACTAGGTTTTTATATCCAATTTAAAACGTTTTCTGACTTACAGATTTAGGTGCCCGCTTGGAAGTTTGCCAACAAAGACATGCAAATCTTGAGGTGACCTTTCTGCGGCTGTTAGCAAAGCCACTGCAAAATATGCTCCGTTAACGCCAGCGATTATGATAATTGGGACTGCACTGGCAGGAGAAATAATTGAAGCAAGTCATTAAAAGTAGCTGTGCAGCTTACTCTGATTGTTGGGGATTTGCTTAATTTCTCTACGCGTTCCTTTGTGGGTGTTGGCTTCATGTTGTGTTATGTGACATGTTGTGCATAGCATGACACTCTTCTGCCATTTCTCTGTATACCAGGGGTCAGTAAAATGAATACAGTAACATGAATACATAAGCCACTGTAAAACACATTGACAACACAGGCTGGTGGCATGTCAGACTTCGGTATAGGTGCAGTAAACCAAACTAGAATACAGAATGTCTTTATTGCTTCAACTAAAAAGCCACACAATTAGTAAAAGGAAACAATTCACTAAAAACGATCAGCTAAAGCACTTAAAAAATACATATAATTGCAAATATTTTTCCTGTTCTATATTATTATTCAAATGTTTTCAGAACACTGTTATATTTTTTTGTGAAGCTAATGTTTGTTCTTTCCCTTTTTCTTATTTAATAAACTTTACTTTTAAGACTTAAAAACAAATGCCTTCAAAAATGAAAACACATTAAAAATACAATTAATCAATCCAAATTATACCGAATGGATTGTCAAAATTGTGTGTTGCAAAGTCTAGCCCTAGTTTTATTCCAAGCCGAGACAATACAAGAGGCGACAGAGAGAAAAATGGCATCAAAGTCGAACAACAAACATCAGAGCATATCTACAACGAAGTGACGGAGTGCGGCGTTAGCCTTCTTGGCCCAACGCCACACTGCGCCACTTCAGAAACGCAGGCTGCACCATAGTTACAACAATATTGTGCAGCCCTGCGTTTCCCCCTGCGCTGGCCCTAAATTTAGCAGCATAGCGCCAATGCAGGCACCCTTGCACCATAGTGCAAGTGTGTCTGCGTTGAGGGGAAGATTGTTGATGTGCAGGAAGGTCTCTCTTCCACCACAACACCAATTGCCCTCCCCTTTCACGCTAAGTACAGCGTGAAAGGGGGCCTTATTTACAAGGCAGCGTTAAGCCACATTAAGTGGCATAATGCTGCCTTGTAAATAAGGCGAAGCCCCTCTCGCCATCACAACGTCACTAAAAGTGACGTTGTGGTGGCAATAGGGGCTTGTACATTTGCTCCATAGAGTCATGGCCTCATTGCTTAGCCTTGTGTTATGCTTTCCACAAAGAGCATAAAGCAATTGCTTCCTTATCGACAATGTATTTGTACATAACAGCATGAAGTGCTTCACAGTCTCTGGACAGCTAGTTCACAATTAAAGAGATCTGAGCAATCCTTATCATTAGACCACATTTTTGTATAGGCTAAAACTCTTAGGCCGCCTAATCTAAATTTTATATAGAAGCTTCTCTTTCTTTCTGAATGCAAAGGGTTCAAGTATTTTTCATGGATTTCAACGTCTTCATTTATAGATAGTATGATAGCAAACTCCCAATAGTTCTGTAGTGTTTTATAAGTACATACTTTCAGTAACAACTTTTGACAATTGAAGGGCTAGATTTATTCATTGATGTTAGATTGTCCAAAAAGCCCCACATCAATTTTAGATGTACTTATATTGCAGATGGTTGGCATCATCTTTTTATTACTTAAGAAATAATAAACATTATCTGAAATGTAAAATTCTGTGAATGTTCATTGTACTTTTTATAAGTCTTTGTTTACCCAGATGTTGAAAAATGTGTGTAGGTATATTTTCATTGAAGGATATGTCTGTAGCTTGGCCCAATGGAAAACACATTTTTAGGTCACAGCTGTCTAGTTTGCTAAAGACATCTTGGGGATATTCAGAAAATTGATCTAGATATGCTTTCCGTCTGTTGCTTACCATTGGCTTTGTGATTTCAAACTCACATTTTCTGGCTCTCTATTTGCTGGCTTAATTTGCTTTAGACTGCCCAGCTTGAATGTGTCCCTCCCGTTGCCCAAACTTTGTTTAATGTATTATTCCTTGAACTCTCTTTCTGTAAACAGGCCTTTAAATCTTGTTCTTAGCTTGTCACACTTGCTGTGCATTCAAAGACAGAGGTCAAATGTCAGGCTGTGTCTTCCAGGGACCTTGGTGTTTATTTTAATGTCTCCGACTTCAAAGTGAGAGGACTTATGTGACAACAATCATGCTGACTAGTGGGGGACTGCTTGAGTAAGCCTGCACAGATGTTATTTCTTTCTAGTATACATTTCAATTGAAGATGTGTTGTCTATAATGGCAGTACGCTACCACACCATGCATACTCCATGTTACCCCACTACACTCTACTCTGCACCAATCCACGCCACTGCACTCTACAATGCACCACTCTACACAACGCCACTCCACTCCAGACAGCATCACTGCACTCTTCTCTGCACCACTCCACTCTTCTCTCTACTCTACACCACTCCACTCCACTCTACTCTATGCCAATGCTCTCTACTCCACACTACTCTACTATGCACCACTGCACACTACACTACCCTGTGCCACTCCACTCTATGCCACCCTAATCTGCAACACTGCACTCTATGCCACTGCACTCTACACTAGTTTATTCAAAACCAGTGCACTCTACGCCAATCTACTATGCACCAAATCACTCTATGCCACTATAATCTACGCCTCTGCACTCTACTCTGCGCCACTTGACTGCAGTCTCTGCCATGCTAATCTACTGTGCACCACTGCACTCTGACAGTGCACTTAATGCCACTTCACTCTCTGCCTCTCAACCCTACTCTGCATCACTCTTCTCTATGCCAGTGCACTCTTCCCGACTGTACTATGCACCACTGCACTCTTCGCCACTGCACTCTGCACCAGTCCATGCCACTCCACTCTGCAACACTGCACTGTACACCAATGTGCTCTATGCCACTACTTTCTACCACTCGAACCTGCACCTTTCCACTCTCCCCTGCACCCCTCCACTCTACACAACTTCACTCAACTCTGAAACAATCTTCTCTACGCCACTGCACTCTATGCCGCTGCACTCTACGCCACTCTACTCCACTCTGCGCAACTCCTCTCTACACCATTGCAATCAATGCTGTGCCACTCTAATCTACAATTAAAGGGTCTGCAATGTTTAATTCACAGAGCAGACACAATTAGGATATAGTATCCAACATTTCTCATTGCAAAGACGGTTGATTGGTGCCCAGGGTAGGGGAGGTGGTAAAGTGAGGTTTGTGCAGGTAGGGAGAAGTGACCATAAAGACAGACGGTAATCTGTAAGACTGAACCGTAATTTGAAATGTACACATGAACATAAATCACAACAAGTCAATTAAGCACATGCCCCGAACAGTACATCAATGTTACAATTGCGGAGAGAGGGGCTGGAATCCTGGGGATTGGTTGTCGATGTTTCGACCCACTATGTGCAGGAATTCGTAGAACCCTTGCGGCGGGGTCTTCATCAGGACGGGTGTGGGGCTATCAACCTATTGGTATTGATAATGGATGTGTATTAATGATAAAAGGTCTACAGATCACTGTTAGAGACAATAGTGAGGCACACGTTATGAAAAAAGTGGGAGGAGCATACCTATCGGATTGCCGCTCGACATCTTAGTTGTAATTGTAGGATTGCTCGGGTTGGGAATACCTACGGGGTACGAACAGTAATGTGCACGCATTAGATAATTACACTTGGAAGACCCTGTAAAATTAAAATTAAGTGGTCCTTAATTAAGTAGAAGAGACTCGTACAATAAAGTGGTGAGACTTACACGTTAATTGTAGCCAACCACGTTCAGGCGGGGATCTGGGACGGCCCGGGGACGTAGGGCACAGGAGACTCTCGAATCTGCCAATCAATCAGGGAACTGGATTAGTATAATCACCCAGAGCTAGAGCGATGTCAATTGCGGGATACACACAGTGTGGCTTACCAGCGGTTCTGGTGTGAGTCAGAGTCGTCCCCCGTGTGGTTTAAGCGGCGTGGCGCTTGAATCTGAAGGATCCCGCTGCAATAAAGAACCAACAGCGATAGATGTCAGGTCAAGGACCTAAATATATTTAGATTAGGAAACACTAGGTAAACCTGTAAGTTTACCGAGGGGAATGAATCGGCCCGGCGTCTCCGCGTTCGCATCAGGAATCATACCCAGACTTCCTGTATTGGAGGTAGTTATGGAAACCGGGTCACATGGCACTCTAATCTACATCACAATACTCTAAGCTACTGTGCTTTATCCTGCACCACTATACTCTATACTGCACCTCTCCACTCTACCTTGAAACAATCTCTCTATGCCAATGAACTCTACGCCATTACAGTCTATGCTGAGCCACGGTACTCAAATCACTGAACTGTATGCCAATGCACTGTACACCACTTTGCCCAAAACCAATGCACCATATGCCACTACACATACCTCAACTACTTTGCACCACTGCACTCTACGCCACTATACTCTACAACATTCTACTCTATGCCACTGCATTCTATGCCACTGTACACTACATCACTTTACACCCCTGCACTCTATGCCACTGCACTCTATTCTACTCTGAACCACTGTACTCTACGTCACTGCTCTCTGCACCACTCTAAACTTCACAATTCTACTCTGCACAACTCTACTCTAGACCACTCTACTCTGCAACACTCTGTGACCCTGCACTCTACGACCCTGCACTTGGACATTCTAGTCGGCATGATTGCAATCTATGCCACTGTATTCTACTCTGCACCCCTCAGCTCTACGCCACTCAACTGCAATCTACACCAGTGCATTCTGCACCCCTACATTCTTTGCCACTGCACTCTATCCCTCTGTACTCTACCTTGCGCCACTCCACTCTATGCCACTTCACCCTATGCCACTCTACTCCATTCTGCGCCACTCTAATCTAATGTGCGCCACTCCACTCGTCGCCATTGCACTCTCCTCCACTGCAATCTACTCTGCACCGCTCTACTCTATGCCACTGCACTCTATGCTACTCTAGGTCACTGCACTGTATGCCCATGCACTCTACACCACTTTACCCAAAACCAATGCGATCTACACTACCGCATTCTATGCTAATTTACTCTGCACCACTGTACTTCACGCCATTTCACTCTAGGACTCTCCACGTTACTCCACTCTATGATGCTCTACGCCATTAAACTCTTCTCTAATGATACTCTGCTCCACTCTATGCCACTCCACTCTAGAGCACTCTACTCCGCTCGATGCCATTCTATGACACTACTTCACTCTACAACGCTCTACACAACTCCCTTTATGCCACCCCATGCCACTTTACCCAACTCTATTCTATTTCACACTACTCCACTCCACTCTACCTACTCTATAACAATCTACTCCACTGTACACCACTCTACTCTCAATACTCTACTCCACTCTCCGCAACACACTCTACACGACTCCACTCTGCTCTACACCACTTCATGACACTCTATGCAACTCCACTGTACGACACTCTACTCAACTCTGACTCTGTGCAACACTCTACCACACTCTACTCCCCCCACAACACTCCACGACACTGCATGCTACTCCTTGACACTCCTGTTCACTCCTCTCCACGAGTGCGAGGACTCTGCCATGAGAGCAGAGACTCCACCATGAGTGCGAGGACTCTGCTGTGAGTGCAGAGACTCCACCATGAGTGTAGAGACTCCTCCATGAGTGCGAGGACTCTACCACAACTGCAGAGACTCCCCCATGTGTGCAGAGAATCCGACATGAATGAGGAGACTCTGCCATGAGTGCAGAGACTCTGCCATGAGTGCGAGGACTCTGCCATGAGTGGGGAGACTCCACCATGAGTGCAGAGACTCCGCCATGAGTGCGAGGACTCCGCCATGAGTGTGGAGACTCCCCCATGAGGGCCTGGGCCCCGATTCACAGAATTAACTTAAGACAAAATCCTAAACTTACTACTTTTGGTATTCACAGAATGCACTTACTACTCTTGGTACTCACAGAATGCACTTACTACTTTTGGTATTCACAGAATGGATTTACGACTACTAACTTTACGTCCGCACTCGGGCTGGAGATTCCAGCCCGGAGGTGGAGCTTCCGGCTTGGAGGCGGAGCTTCAAGAGGTGGAGCTTCCGGCTTAGAGGCGGAGCTTCTGGCCCAGAGGCGGAGATTTCGGCCATGGCTATATCTCCACTACAGGCCGGAATCCCCGCCTCCAAGTCGGAAGCTCCGCCTCCGGGCCGGAAGCTCCTCCTCCAAGCCAGAATCTCCGGCCCGAGTGCGGACGCAAAGTTACTAGTCGTAAATCCATTCTGTGAATACCAAAAGTAGTAAGTTCATTTTGTGAATACCAAAAGTAGTAAGTGCATTCTGTGAATAACAAAAGTAGTAAGTTTAGGATTTTGTCTTAACATTAATTCTGTGAATTGGGGGGCGCTAGGTGGCGCCGGACCGAAATGGCTGCCTTGGCGTGAAGCTCCCGCCGAGCCGGGTGATTTTATAAACATCAGCGCTATCCTGCCACCTCTGATGGCCCATAAACCCGTCTAATCGACAGCGGAGTGCCTGCTGCGGGTCCCTGTGAACTTTCGTGCCATTCCGGCATAGTCATTGCCGGCTACTTGCTGCCTGCTGCGGAGACGGACTGTGGCGAGCTTCTCCTGGAGGACGTCCTGGGGTGCTGCCTTTAGGAAAAGCCGTGGATATGGAGGCCTTGCGGCGGTTTGGCGGGCCGGACCGATGATAGCACTGGGTCCTGCCGCCTGTGGAGCTGCCGCCTGCTGACCGATTATACCGGACATCATCCTTCCTGTGGATCCTCGACGTGCCAGCCCCCGTGAGTAGTGGTGGGGGAGGGCGCGGACCCCTGGAGGCAAAAACGGGTCGCATCTGCGGCGGCCGCCGTCATTTTGGGTCCCCCTGGCACCGGACACTCGCTGGACCCCATAAGGGTTGGCAAATAGCGCGATCAACGGTGGGGGCCACCCTGCGTGTCTCGGCCCCTGCCCCTCTGACCTGCCTGACGCTCGAGATCACCCTCCCCCGGACCTCCTGCTGCATCTGCTGACTCGAGCTCGTCCCTGGGCACCTCCTCACCACAGCGCCGTTTTGACAGCTCGCCCCTGCCGCGAATTCCACGGGCGTGCTCCCCATACCTGCACAGGGGAAGTATATTGCTCCGGGGTTGGTGCTAGCACACTCCTGGCCGCTCCATCCCCCCTGGGGGTAACGACTCCACTCACAAAAAAAAAATGGGGAAGAACGACCCCCGGCAATCTAAATTGCCATTTGACACTCGACAAACGCCTGGTGCCACTACTGCAACGCAGGGCGCGGCTGCCCCCCCGGATACTAGGGATGCGGAGTGGAAGGCTATATTGACAGGGGTGCAGAACAGCCTTACGTCCATCAACGCCAAAATAGACTCCATGAATGCAAGAATGGATGGTGTAGTTGCGAAACTTGCTAATCATGAGGAGCGGCTGAAGGAAGCGGAGCAGAGGATGTCTACTTTGGAAGATGGGGCTAGTGCGGTCAAGAGGCATGAGCTGCACATGGATAAACTCCTCAAAGTCATTGCCGATAAGAACGAGGAGTTGGAGGCACGCTCTAGGAGGAACAACGTCCGCGTCCTGGGCCTGGCAGAAACGACAGATACAGGGAAGCTAGAACTGTTCATGGAAAAATTGCTAGTGGACCTGTTTGGATCAGATTCCTTCTCTGCCCACATGGTCATTGAACGGGCACACCGATCCCTCACGAAACGCCCTGTCCCGGGTCTGCCTCCCCGCCCGGTGATAATGCGGTTCTTGAATTACAGAGATCGAGACACTGTCTTGCGTCTAGCGCGAGAAAGAGGGGAAGTGCGCTTTGAAAACACCACTCTGTCATTTTACCCCGATTTCACTCAACAAGTTCAAGATGCTCGGCGCACGTTTGCGGCAGTCAAGAAAAAATTGCAAACACTGGGCATACAGTATGCCATGCTATACCCCGCGAAACTTCGGATTCATCATAAAGGAGCGCCCCACATCTTCACCACTCCTCAACAGGCGGAGGACTACCTCAAACAGGATAGACGATCGGCCTCCCGGGAAGAAGCTTCACGCCGCCGCTCGAGGTCCCACTCTCCGCTTTCTGAACCAGGCTGAAGACGTCTTAGTGTACTAGCCTGGCTGCTGTGGGACACTGTCTTTGGACCGTGGGTGGACTCTCCGTGGATTGGTGATGTATTACTGCTGTGTCATGTTGGAGGGGTATGATCATGTTGCCCGGCCGCTTGCCTCCGTCCCGTCGCAAGACTCCTCGTAACTGAGGGGCCGTAGATGGGTGTGAAGTGAGGTCGAGCGTCTCCGGCGGGAGCCCCTAGCGGCCCCCAATTGAGGGCATTCCCCTATTTGGACATGTTTACTATGGGTACTGTTGAGCTGTCCTTACCCCAGTTGGGCTGGACTACCTGGGAGGGGAGGGTGGGAGGTGTACTAAGTTGGGGTTACTGGTGTGGGGAGTTTTTCCCGGCAGGTTGGGGATGCCGGTGTGGGTGGCGGGTGGGGGGTATTGAACTACTTATTTGCTTTTGTACCGAAGTATTGTTTCTGCTAGCTATTGCTCTAGGATTGGATCAAAGTCACTACTATTTTCCCATGTCAACACTTAGCACATGCCTGCCTACAACCTATGTCATGTCTGCCACTGTAGGCTATGGGTGATACGGCTGCGCACCTAACTCTTAAACTGGTCACGTGGAATGTCAGGGGACCTTAACAACCCCAGAAAGCGCAGGCAAATTCTAGGCTATCTGGATAGGCACGGCATAAACATAGCCTTTTTACAGGAAACGCACTTAGCCCCCAGCTCCAATACACTCAGGACACCCCCGCGCCGCACGGCCACCAGCTGTAGCGTGTGCGCTTCCTCCCCGCTACTGATCTCAGCCTCGCTGAGCCCGCCCCGTCAACCCCGCCCTCCGCCGTATTTCGTGATTGTTTTTGGCCTCTGCCTGCTCTTTTCGTTCTGTGCCTCATTCTGTACTGTCTGTCCCCCATATTGTGGTTGATTGCCTGTGCCCATATTGTCTTCCTCTCCCCCCCTGTGCCCCCCGCCCCGCTCCCCGCCGCCTGCGTGAGGACACGCCCCCTTTTCCTTCGGCACCCTCCCCGCGCCCGCCTCCCAGCTGCTCCTCCCTCCCTCCCACTTGGCCATAAATGGCGACCGTGCGACGCAGGTGAGTGTGATCTGACCTCAGGACACCCGCGCGCCGCACGGCCACCAGCTGTAGCGTGTGCACTTCCTCCCCGCTACTGATCTCAGCCTCGCTGAGCCCGCCCCGTCAACCCCGCCCTCCGCCGTATTTCATGATTGTTTTTGGCCTCTGCCTGCTCTTTTCGTTCTGTGCCTCATTCTGTACTGTCTGTCCCCCATATTGTGGTTGATTGCCTGTGCCCATATTGTCTCCCTCTCCCCCCCTGTGCCCCCCGCCCCGCTTCCCGCCGCCTGCGTGAGGACACGCCCCCTTTTCCTTCAGTACCCTCCCCGCGCCCGCCTCCCAGCTGCTCCTCCCTCCTTCCCACTTCGCCATAAATGGCGACCGTGCGTACGCGCAGCGGGCGCGCCGATTGTGCGCCGAAGGCGTGCCAAAGGCAAGCCCGTCTGCGCCCGTCCGCGCCTGGACCCCTGGCCCTCCCAGACGATGCAAGACGACCCGTCTGACCTACGACGCCACCACTCTCAACGCACTCAATGCCGGCCGGACCCACGCCTGCTGCCGAGCCACCCCGAGACGCACCCACGGACCCTTCACCTGCTGTACCTGCAAGTTCACCTGCCTCCGAACCTGCCCCGCACCCGCCAAGACAAGCACCAGCAGCAACCACCTCAAGTGCATCCTGCTCAACACCCGATCCGTCCACAGACACGCCGTGGAACTCTGGAACCTCCTCGACGCTACATCACCGGACGTCGCCTTCCTCACGGAAACCTGAATGAACGCCTCCTCTGCACCCGACATCGCCATCGCCATCCCGGACGGGTACAAGATCATCAGGAGGGACCGCATCAACCAGACCGGAGGAGGCATCGCCATCGTCCACAAGAACACCATCCACATCACGACCGACGCCAACGACTCCTTCGCCGCAGCAGAACATCTCCACTTCCAGATTCACACCGACCCTAAGACGACCCTCAGAGGCACCCTCGTCTACAGACCCCCGGGACCACGCACACAATTCAGCGAAGACATCACAGACTTCATCAGCCCACACGCCCTCCCCTCCGCTGACTACATCCTCCTAGGGGACCTCAACTTCCACCTGGAGAACAACAAGGACCGCAACACCGTCGCCCTGCTGGAAAACCTCGCCAACCTCGGACTCAAGCAACTGGTCAACACCCCCACCCAC
This sequence comes from Lissotriton helveticus, assembly GCF_964261635.1. Classification (NCBI taxonomy): domain Eukaryota; kingdom Metazoa; phylum Chordata; class Amphibia; order Caudata; family Salamandridae; genus Lissotriton; species Lissotriton helveticus. The sequence continues at coordinate 724,404,397 of NC_136069.1, forward strand.
TACGCCGGCCACACGCTTGACCCCGTCTTCTCTTCCAGCAAGTACATCACCTTTAGCCACACCACCGGACTCCACTGGACCGACCACAGCTGCGTCCACTTCAGCTTCAAAAGAACCACGACCCACCACCACCCACAACAGGTACCTCACAGGAATTGGAGCAAGATCACCGCGGACCAGCTCACTACCTCCCTCAGCGAGAACCCACCCGCCAACACAACGGACCCCAACGAAGCTGCCCGCAACTTCACACAGTGGCTGTCCGCCTGCGCCGACGACCTCGCTCCACTGAAGAACCATCCCAGCAGACCCAGAAGCAAGAAGGCATCCTGGTTCACCGACGAACTCAAGGACTCTAAGAAGACCTGCCGCACCCTCGAGAAAGCCTGGCTCCTCGACCGGACCACCGACAACATGACCGCCCTCAAACACGCTACCCACAAGCACCACCAGCTCATCCGCACCACCAAGAAGAAATCCCTGAAGGAACGACTGGACAACAATACCCACGACAGCAAGGAACTCTTCAGCATCGTCAAGGAGTTCTCCAACCCCAGCACTGGCACCAACGACATCACTCTGTCACAAGACCTCTGCGACTCCCTCGCCTCGTTCTTCCACTGCAAGATCGCCGACATCCACAACAGCTTCAGCGCACCACCCACGCACCCAACCGTCGAACCAACGCCCCCCACCGCCACCCTTCGCACCTGGACCACGGTGACCACCGAAGACACAGCCCACACGATGAACACCATCCACTCCGGATCACCGACCGACCCCTGCCCACACCACGTCTTCAACAAGGCCGACTCCACCATCGCACCCCAACTCCGGAATATCATCAACACCTCCTTCATCACCGCCACCTTCCCGGAGAGCTGGAAGCACGCCGAGCTCAGCGCCCTCCTGAAGAAACCTACAGCGGACCCCACCGACCTCAAAAACTTCCACCCCATCTCGCTCCTCCCTTTTCCTGCTAAAGTCATCGAGAAGATCGTCAACAGACAGCTGACCGCCTTCCTCGAGACGAACGGATCCCTCGACCCCTCGCAGTCCGGCTTCAGAGCCAACCACAGCACCAAGACCGCCCTCATCGCAGCCACCGACGACATCCGGACCCTGCTCGACAAGGGGGAAACAGTGGCCCTCATCCTCCTGGACCTCTCCGCTGCGTTCGACACTGTCTGCCACCGCACCCTAGTCCAGCGCCTCAGCAACATCGGTATCCAAGAGAAGGCACTGGAGTGGATCATCTCGTTCCTCGCCGGAAGAACACAAAGAGTCCGCCTCCCCCCGTTTCGCTCCGAGGCCACCGAAGTCATCTGCGGCGTCCCGCAAGGATCTTCACTCAGCCCCACCCTCTTCAACGTCTACATGAGACCTCTTGCAGCCATCGCACGCCAGCACAACCTCAACATCATCTCTTACGCCGACGACACCCAGCTGATCCTCTCCCTCACCAGAGACCCCGACACCGCCAGAACCTGCCTACACGAAGGGATGAAAGACGTCGCCGAGTGGATGAAGGACAGCCGCCTGAAACTGAACTCGGACAAGACGGAAGTCCTCATCCTGGGATCATCACCATCTGCCTGGGACGACTCCTGGTGGCCCTCGGCCCTAGGCGGAGCACCCAAACCAACGGACCATGCCCGCAACCTGGGCTTCATCCTGGACTCCTCCCTCTCAATGACCAGACAAGTCAACGCCGTCTCCTCAACGTGCTTCAATACCCTGCGTATGCTTCGCAAGATCTTCCGCTGGATCCCGACCGAGACCAGGAAGACTGTCACCCAGGCACTCGTCACCAGCCGACTGGACTACGGAAACGCCCTCTACGCCGGAACCACAGCGAAGCTACAGAAAAGACTCCAGCGCATCCAGAACGCCTCCGCCCGACACATCCTGGATGTCCCCCGACGCAGCCACATCTCCAGCCACCTGACGAACCTGCACTGGCTCCCCGTCGACAAGAGGATCACTTTCCGGCTCCTCACCCACGCACACAAGTCTCTCCACGACCTGGGCCCCAAGTACCTGAACGACCGCCTGACCTTCTACACGCCCACCCGCCAGCTACGGTCCACCAGCCTCGCCCTTGCAGCCGTACCACGCATCCGAAGAGCCACCGCCGGAGGAAGATCCTTCTCTTACCTGGCTGCCAAGACATGGAACTCCCTCCCCATCCACCTTCGGCTGACCCAGGACCATCTCGCCTTCAGGAAACAACTCAAGACCTGGCTGTTCGAGCAGTAGCATACCCCTTCCCCCAAGCGCCTTGAGACCCTCCCGGGTGAGTAGTGCGCTATACAAATGGTATGATTGATTGATTGATTGACTCTTTGCATCTAGATGGGCCAACAATCGCTCCTTCTCGTCTTATTCTTCATACTCCAGAGGGGTCACCATCCTTATTAAGCGGGGGGTGGCTTTCACACTGTGCGGCGCTGACACTGATAAAGAGGGCAGGTTTTGTCTTATCTGGGGGCGTCTGCACATGCAAGATGTTTTGTTTGCTAACTTCTATGGCCCCAATGTGGATGATCCCTCCGCCCTTCTCACACTATGGGGTAAAATTCAGGCCTTGGGTATTGCGCACGTGATCTGGGGGGGCGATTTTAATACCGCGCTTCTGCCTAGCATGGATAGGTCACGACCGCTTCCCTCGCACTACACTACTACACAGCGCACGCTGCTTGGCATTATCGGAGAGGGGAAACTGACTGATACTTGGAGACACTTTCACCCTGCCCTCCGAGACGGTACACACTTCTCCACCTTACATTCCACTTGGTCGCGCCTGGACTACATCTTTGTCTCTGCAGGTGTTGCTCCCTGGCTGTCCCACTCGTCACATTTGCCACGCACTTTCTCTGATCATTCCCCTGTCCTCCTGGAACTGCGGATCTCGCTGGATTGTTCCCCTTACCTGTCCTGGCGGCTTAACCCTGCTCACCTTCGCGATGCGGCCTTTCAGGCTGAGCTGGAACAAGACGTGAGGGAGTTTTTTGACCGCAACATCGCCTCTGTGGACAGCATTACCACCGTGTGGGAGGCCTTCAAGGTCACTATTCGGGGGTGGTGCATTGTCAAGGGGGGGGTATCCTGCGATCGCTGCGGGCTGACCTGCGTAGGTTGGAGACTGATTTGCGCGACTTGGAGGGCTCCCTTAAACACAATCCGACTGACTTGACGATTACTGCCAACATCTGCGGCAAGATCTCCGAATATACGCAGATTGCTGACAGGGAATGTAAATTCCTAGGCCGCCCTTCTATGGCCAGAATCTACGGCGAGGGTGACAGACCTGGGAAGGCTCTAGCTCACTCTGTTAAGGACCCTCGATTTGCCAATTATGTCACTACAATACACGATGATGCAGGGAATATGTATTGGAACCTCCCAGATCAACTTCGCGTCTTTCGGGATCATTACCGGACGCTATACTCCTCGCACAGGACTGACACCCTTGACCTCCAAACGTACTTCAAGGATGTTGCTTTGGCGTGGCTGGGAAATGCTCAACAGAAATTCCTGCACGCAGACCTGGAGATCGATGAAATAACCGATGCCATTATAGGCATGGGTTCTGGTGAGGCTCCCGGCTCAGATGGCCTTCCTATTGAGTTTTACAAACTCTTTGCCCCCATTCTAGCCCCGATACTAAAGCAAGTGTATTATGCCGCTCTTGAGGAAGGTAGCCTTCCCCGTACGATGCGAGAGGCTCTCATCACCTCCCTACTTAAACCTGGTATGGACCCTACCAGTTGTGACTCCTACCGCCCACTTTCCCTTTTAAACTGTGATATCAAAATCCTTGCTAAGGTGCTAGCCACCCGCTTAAATCTCCTCATGGAGAAATTAGTGTTGCCTGATCAGGCCGGGTTTGTACCTAACCGAGCGACCTCCCACAATCTCCGCACCCTCCACGCTGTGCTGCAGGACATAAACCCCAAATGCGATGCTGTGGCGGTATTCCTCGATGCCACCAAGGCATTTGATTCATTGGAGTGGGATTACCTGTTCGGCACATTGCAGTACATGGGTCTGCCTTTCAGTTTTTTAGATTGGATAAAATTGCTTTATCATCGACCCACGGCTGCTGTACTGCTCAACGGCGCTAGGTCCACACCGTTCGAAGTTCAGAGGGGCACTCGGCAGGGCTGCCCCCTGTCCCCAGTTCTCTTTGCTGTCGCGGTTGAGCCGCTAGCTGCGATCCTCCGTCAAAAGCATAATCCCCGCTCCCTCATTTACCGATCCCGGCAACTTCTTATTTCACTATACGCGGACGACATAACACTTTATATAGACAAGCCCCGAGAAAATCTAAATCCTGTACTGCGTGAGATCACAAAGTTTGGAGGATTTGCCGGAGTGCAGATAAATTGGGCTAAGTCTGCAATTTTCCCACTCACTGACAACACCCCCCCATTTCAACTTGACTACCCGCTAGTTTGGAAACACGACAAAGTGAAATATCTAGGCATTCGAATCACCAGGGACAGGGAGGCATTGATGAGGGCTAACTATGGCACCGCCCTAGACAACTTTACGGACAAAGTTACTAGATGGCTGCGTCTTCCCCTCTCTATGGCCGGCCGCATCTCTCTTCTAAAGATGGTCCTTTTACCCAAATTGCTATATCTGTTTATTAATATCCCATATAACCCCGGCAGGTTCTTTTTTCGCTCCCTCAACTCCCATGTTATTAGACTGATTTGGGGTGGGAAGCAAGCACGAGTCAGCCTCGCCACACTTATGCTCCCCTTCCATCAGGGAGGATTTGAGGTGCCCAACTTTGAGAAATATTATGATTGCGCTCAGGCTCACTTCGTCGTCTACTGGTTCCACCCGCCCCCATACATGGCGCACTTAGCTGTCGAAGACGGTTATATGGCCCCAGTTGTCCCCACTGGATACATCCATTCCTCTGTCAGTCAGAGAGCACGGGACCCTTCCACGGTGGATTGCACAGTGCAGGCCTGGACTCGTATGGCACGCGCACTGGACTATGCATTTTATTACTCCCCACACTTGCCATTAATGAATGACCCACGTGTCCCTGTCACTTGTGAAGTGCTATGCCATAAAATGTTCAGGAAGGTGGGATTTCGCTGCTGGGGTGATCTGTATGTACAGGGTTCCTTCCGTACTGCGGCCCAATTTTTTGGAGAGTCCTCTCCCTCTACCATGGACACCTTCCTATTCACCAGGTTGCGGCAGAATGTTCGCGCCCTTACCCCGTCGTTCCCCACCGAACCTGACATCTTTGCCCCGCTCCATGCGGTGGCGCAACCGTCGGCCCCCCGTCACGTTGTGTCTCTGCTATACAAGCATTTGCAGGCTGCTCCTTGCTCCGCCCCTCTCCGAGCCAGGAGGGAGTGGGACGGGGACCTGACAGAGCCATTGACTGACGACCAATGGGAGAATAGCTGCACTCACACACACGCGGTTACCGGAAACAGTAGACTACGGCTCCTACATTATAAATTTCTTCATCATACATACCACACCCCTGCCAGATTGCACAGACTCCATTTGCGCGAGACAGACTCTTGTGTGCGCTGCGGTGCGGAGGGGGCTGACTTTTTACACTTGGCTTGGACCTGCCCCCGGGTCGCCGCTTACTGGGGACAGGTCTTTGCCGGCCTTACTGAAATGCTGGGAGTTCCCTTGACCCCCTGTCCGCTCCAGGCGCTACTGGGCCTTATACAGGGGGTTGCCACTGTCCACAAGAAGTTTCTTGCCCTTGGTCTTTTATTAGCCAAGCGCTTAGTTTCCTGTCGATGGGGTTGTGGGAGGGCGCCTAAATGTAAGTGCTGGCTCACTTCCATGGCAACTTGGCAGGAGAGACTACATGATTACGCTGACCTGCTGCCCTCACGTTCGCGGCCGAAGGACATTTGGGCGCCACTTACGACATTCCTTCTTGGTCAGCAGCTGGACGAAGTGGAGGGTGGGGGACATGCCTACTGATTGAGCACCATCGTTTCTGTTATGCATGCTAAATGTTTTCTGGCCTGCGCCTCCCTCTGTGAGTGACCATTATCTGCACTGTAGTCCCTGTGGTTTGCCGGTCTGACTAAAGATGTTGTACTGCCAGTCTCCTGCGGCCTGTGCCGCATTTCTGAAACACCCACCAACCCTACTGCCGGCGTTGTAATTGGTGAGGCATGTGGTGCTTTTCCTTCCAGTCTTCATGCATGTGGTTAACTTCCTGTTATCTACTTTGGACTAAGGACAATTCATATTTGAACCAGAACTTTTTGGGGGGTTGCAGTTTGGGGTATTTCTCTAGTTTTAGCATTACATGCTGCAATACTGGATACTTTTTGGCGGGGACTTGCATGGATGATTGTTATTTTTACTCTGTATTCTATGCCATTGCCATGCCTGCCTCTGTTGAATTATTGTACTATGCCTTTGAGCTCAATAGAGGTTTTTGAAAAATCAAAAAAAAAAAAACATTAATTCTGTGAATTGGGCCCATAGACTCTACCATGAGTGCCAGGACTCCGCCATGAGTGCAGAGACGCCACCATGAGTGCGAGGACTCTACCATGACTGCAGAGAGTCCGCAGTGAGTGCAGAGACTTTGCCATTAGTGCAGAGACTCTGCCATTAGTGCAGAGACTCTGCCATTAGTGCCGAGACTCTGCCATTAGTGCCGAGACTCTGCCATTAGTGCAGAGACTCTACTATGAGGGCAGAGACTCTGCAATGAGTGCAATGTCTCTGCCATGATTGCAGAGACTCCGCCAGGAGTGCAAGGACTCTGACATGAGTGCAGAGACTCTGCCATGAGTGCTTGGACTGCGCCATGAGTGCGGAGACTCCGGCATGAGTGCGAGGAGTCCGCCATGAGTGCAGAGACTCCGCCATGAGTGGAAAGACTCTGCCATGAGTGCGAAGACTCCGCCATGAGTGCAGAGACTCCCCATGAGTGTGAGGACTCCGCCATGAGTGAGGAGACTCTGTCATGAGTGCAAAGACTCCACCATGAGGGCAGACACTCTGCAATGAGCGCAAGGACTCTGCCATGAGTGCTGAGACTCCCCATGAGTGTGAGGACTCCGCCATGAGTGAGGAGACTCTGTCATGAGTGCAAAGACTCCACCATGAGGGCAGACACTCTGCAATGAGCGCAAGGACTCTGCCATGAGTGCTGAGACTCCGCCATGAGTGCAGAGACTCTGCCATGAGTGCAAGGACTCTGCCATGAATGCAGAGACTCCGCCATGAGTGCGAGGACTCTGCCATGAGTGCTGAGGCTCCCCCATGAGTGCGACGACTCCGCCTTGAGTGCGGAGAGTCTGCAATGAGTGCAAAGACTCTGCCATGAGTGCAGAGAATCGGCAATGAGTGCGGAGCCTCCGCCATGAGTACAGAGACTACGCCATGAGAGCAGAGTTTCTGCAATAAGTGAAAGGACTCTGCCATGAGTGTAGAGACTCCACCATGAGTGTCAGGACTCGGCCATGAGTGCGGAGACTCCGCCATTAGTGCGGAGACTCTGTAATGTGTGCGAGAACTCTGCCATGAGTGCAGAGACTCCGCTATGAGTGCGAGGACTCTGCCATGAGTGCAGAGACTCTGCATGATGCGAGGACTCGGTCATGAGTGCAGAGACTCCGCCATGAGTGCAGAGACTCCACCATGAGTGCGAGGACTCTGCCATGAGTGCAGACACTCACCATGAGTGCGAGGACTCTACCATGACTGCAGAGACTCCGCCATTAGTGCAGAGACTCAAACATTAGTGCAGAGACTCCACCACTAGGGCAGAGACTCTGAAATGAGTACAAGGTATCTGCCATGAGTGCAGAGACTCCGCTATGAGTGCGAGGACCCCGCCATGAGTGTGGAGACTCTGCAATGAGTGCGAGAACTCTGAAATGAATGCAGAGACGCCGCCATAAGTGCGAGAACTCAACCATGAGTGCGGAGACTCCACCATGAGTGCAACGAGTCTGCCATGAGTGCAGAGACTCCGCCATGAGTACAAAGACTCTGCCATGAGTGCGAGGACTCTGCCATGAGTGCAGAGACTCCCCAGGAGTGTGAGGACTCCGTCATGAGTGAGGAGACTCTGCCAGGAGTGCAAAGGCTCCACCATGAGGGCAGACACTCTGCAATGAGTGCAAGGACTCTGGAGTGCAGAGACTCCGCCATGAATGCAGAGACTCTGCCATGAGTGCAAGGACTCTGCCATGAATGCAGAGACTCCGCCATGAGTGCGAGGACTATGCCATGAGTGCTGAGACTCCCCCATGAGTGCGACGACTCCGCCTTGAGTGCGGAGACTCTGCCATGAGTACAAAGACTCTGCCATGAGGGTAGAGACTCTGTAATGAGTGCGGAGACTCCACCATGAGTGCAACGAGTCTGCCATGAGTGCAGAGACTCCGCCATGAGTACAAAGACTCTGCCATGAGTGCGAGGACTCTGCCATTAGTGCAGAGACTCCCCAGGAGTGTGAGGACTCCGTCATGAGTGAGGAGACTCTGCCAGGAGTGCAAAGGCTCCACCATGAGGGCAGACACTCTGCAATGAGTGCAAGGACTCTGGAGTGCAGAGACTCCGCCATGAGTGCAGAGACTCTGCCATGAGTGCAAGGACTCTGGAGTGCAGAGACTCCGCCATGAATGCAGAGACTCTGCCATGAGTGCAAGGACTCTGCCATGAATGCAGAGACTCCGCCATGAGTGCGAGGACTATGCCATGAGTGCTGAGACTCCCCCATGAGTGCGACGACTCCGCCTTGAGTGCGGAGACTCTGCCATGAGTACAAAGACTCTGCCATGAGGGTAGAGACTCTGTAATGAGTGTGGAGACTCCACCATGAGTGCAACAAGTCTGCCATGAGTGCAGAGACTCCGCCATGAGTACAAAGACTCTGCCATGAGTGCGAGGACTCTGCCATGAGTGCAGAGACTCCCCAGGAGTGTGAGGACTCCGTCATGAGTGAGGAGACTCTGCCAGGAGTGCAAAGGCTCCACCATGAGGGCAGACACTATGCAATGAGTGCAAGGACTCTGGAGTGCAGAGACTCCGCCATGAGTGCAGAGAGTCTGCCATGAGTGCAAGGACTCTGCCATGAATGTAGAGACTCCGCCATGAGTGCGAGGACTATGCCATGAGTGCTGAGACTCCCCCATGAGTGTGACGACTCCGCCTTGAGTGCGGAGACTCTGCCATGAGTACAAAGACTCTGCCATGAGGGTAGAGACTCTGTAATGAGTGCGAGGACTCTGGCATAAGTGCTGAGAATACCCCATGAGTGCGACGACTCCGCCTTGAGTGCGGAGACTCTGCCATGAGTGCAAAGACTCTGCCATGAGTGCAAAGACTCTGCCATGAGTGCAGAAACTCCGCAGTGAGTGCAAGGACTCCACCATGAGTGCGGAGCCTCCGCCATGAGTACAGAGACTCCGCCATGAGAGCAGAGTTTCTGCAATGAGTGAAAGGACTCTGCCATGAGTGTAGAGACTCCACAATGAGTGCGAGGACTATGCCATGAGTGCTGAGACTCCCCCATGAGTGCGACGACTCCGCCTTGAGTGCGGAGACTCTACCCTCATGGCAGAGTCTTTGTACTCATGGCAGAGTCTCCGCACTCAAGGCGGAGTCCTCACACTCATGGTGGAGTCTCTGCATTCATGGCAGAGTCCTTGCACTCATGGCAGAGTCTCTGCATTCATGGCGGAGTCTCTGCACTCCAGAGTCCTTGCACTCATGGCAGAGTCTCTACCCTCATGGCAGAGTCTTTGTACTCATGGCAGAGACTCTGCAATGAGTGCGAGGACTCTGCCATAAGTGATTAGACTCCCCCATGAGTGCTTAGACTCCGCCTTGAGTGCGGAGACTCTGCCATGAGTGCAAAGACTCTGCAATGAGTGCATAGACTCCGCAATGAGTGCGAGGACTCCGCCATGAGTGCGGAGCCTCCGCCATGAGTACAGAGACTCCGCCATGAGAGCAGAGTTTCTGCAATGAGTGAAAGGACTCTGCCATGAGTGTAGAGACTCCACCATGAGTGTGAGGACTCCGCCATGAGTGCGGAGACTCTGCCATTAGTGTGGAGACTCTGCGATGAGTGTGAGGACTCTGCCATGAGTGCAGAGACTCCACCATGAGTGCGAGGACTCTGCCACGAGTGCAGACACTCCCCATGAGTGCGAGGACTCTACCATGACTGCAGAGACTCCGCCATGAGTGCAGAGACTCTGACATTAGTGCAGATACTCCACCACGAGGGCAGAGACTCTGAAATGAGTACAAGGTCTCTGCCATGAGTGCAGAGACTCCGCTATGAGTGCGAGGACCCCGCCATGAGTGTGGAGACTCTGCAGTGAGTGCGAGGACTCTGAAATGAATGCAGAGACTCCGCCATGAGTGCGAGAACTCAACCATGAGTGCGGAGACTCCACCATGAGTGCAACGAGTCTGCCATGAGTGCAGAGACTCCGCCATGAGTACAAAGACTCTGCCATGAGTGCGAGGACTCTGCCATGAGTGCAGAGACTCCCCAGGAGTGTGAGGACTCCGTCATGAGTGAGGAGACTCTGCCAGGAGTGCAAAGGCTTCACCATGAGGGCAGACACTCTGCAATGAGTGCAAGGACTCTGGAGTGCAGAGACTCCGCCATGAGTGCAGAGACTCTGCCATGAGTGCAAGGACTCTGCCATGAATGCAGAGACTCCGCCATGAGTGCGAGGACTATGCCATGAGTGCTGAGACTCCCCCATGAGTGCGACGACTCCGCCTTGAGTGCGGAGACTCTGCCATGAGTACAAAGACTCTGCCATGAGGGTAGAGACTCTGTAATGAGTGCGGAGACTCCAACATGAGTGCAACGAGTCTGCCATGAGTGCAGAGACTCCGCCATAAGTACAAAGACTCTGCCATGAGTGCGAGGACTCTGCCATGAGTGCAGAGACTCCCCAGGAGTGTGAGGACTCCGTCATGAGTGAGGAGACTCTGCCAGGAGTGGAAAGGCTCCACCATGAGGGCAGACACTCTGCAATGAGTGCAAGGACTCTGGAGTGCAGAGACTCCGCCATGAGTGCAGAGACTCTGCCATGAGTGCAAGGACTCTGCCATGAGTGCAAGGACTCTGCCATGAATGCAGAGACTCCGCCATGAGTGTGAGGACTATGCCATGAGTGCTGAGACTCCCCCATGAGTGCGACGACTCCGCCTTGAGTGCGGAGACTCTGCCATGCGTACAAAGACTCTGCCATGAGGGTAGAGACTCTGTAATGAGTGCGGAGACTCCAACATGAGTGCAACGAGCCTGCCATGAGTGCAGAGACTCCGCCATAAGTACAAAGACTCTGCCATGAGTGCGAGGACTCTGCCATGAGTGCAGAGACTCCCCAGGAGTGTGAGGACTCCGTCATGAGTGAGGAGACTCTGCCAGGAGTGGAAAGGCTCCACCATGAGGGCAGACACTCTGCAATGAGTGCAAGGACTCTGGAGTGCAGAGACTCCGCCATGAGTGCAGAGACTCTGCCATGAGTGCAAGGACTCTGCCATGAATGTAGAGACTCCGCCATGAGTGCGAGGACTATGCCATGAGTGCTGAGACTCCCCCATGAGTGCGACGACTCCGCCTTGAGTGCGGAGACTCTGCCATGAGTACAAAGACTCTGCCATGAGGGTAGAGACTCTGTAATGAGTGCGAGGACTCTGGCATAAGTGCTGAGAATACCCCATGAGTGCGACGAGTCCGCCTTGAGTGCGGAGACTCTGCCATGAGTGCAAAGACTCTGCCATGAGTGCAAAGACTCTGCCATGAGTGCAGAAACTCCGAAATGAGTGCAAGGACTCCACCATGAGTGCGGAGCCTCCGCCATGAGTACAGAGACTCCACCATGAGAGCAGAGTTTCTGCAATGAGTGAAAGGACTCTGCCATGAGTGTAGAGACTCCACAATGAGTGCGAGGACTATGCCATGAGTGCTGAGACTCCCCCATGAGTGCGACGACTCCGCCTTGAGTGCGGAGATTCTGCCATGAGTACAAAGACTCTGCCATGAGGGTAGAGACTCTGCAATGAGTGCGAGGACTCTGCCATAAGTGATTAGACTCCCCCATGAGTGCTTAGACTCCGCCTTGAGTGCGGAGACTCTGCCATGAGTGCAAAGACTCTGCAATGAGTGCAGAGACTCCGCAATGAGTGCGAGGACTCCGCCATGAGTGCGGAGCCTCCGCCATGAGTACAGAGACTCCGCCATGACAGCAGAGTTTCTGCAATGAGTGAAAGGACTCTGCCATGAGTGTAGAGGCTCCACCATGAGTGTGAGGACTCCGCCATGAGTGCGGAGACTCTGCCATTAGTGCGGAGACTCTGCGATGAGTGTGAGGACTCTGCCATGAGTGCAGAGATTCTGCCATGAGTGCGAGGACTCTGCCATGAGTGCAGAGACTCCCCATGAGCGTGAGGACTCCACCATGAGTGGGGAGACTCTGCCATGAGTGCAAAGACTCCGCCATAAGGGCAGACACTCTGCAATGAGCGCAAGGACTCTGCCATGAAGGCAGAGACTCCGCCATGAGTGCAAGGACTCTGCCATGAGTGCAGAGACTCTGCAATGAGTGCGAGGACTCCGCCCTGAGTGTGAAGCCTCTGCCATGAGTACAGAGACTCCGCCATGAGAGTAGAGACTCTGCAATGAGTGAAATGACTCTGCCATGAGAGTGAGAGGACTCCGCCATGAGTGCGGAGACACTGCCATTAGTGCGGAGACTCTGTAATGAGTGCGAGGACTCTGCCATGAGTGCAGAGACTCCTCCATGAGTGCGATGACTCCGCCATGAGGGCAGAGACTCTGCAGTGAGTGCGAGGACTCTGCCATGAGTGCAGAGACTCTGCCATGAGTGTGGAGACTCCACCATGAGTACAGAGTCTCCGCCATGAGTGCGAGGACTCTGCCATGAGTGCAGAGACTCCCCAGGAGTGTGAGGACTCCGTCATGAGTGAGGAGACTCTGCCAGGAGTGCAAAGGCTCCGCCATGAGGTCATACACTCTGCAATGAGCGCAAGGACTCTGCCATGAGTGCAGAGACTCCGCCATGAGTGCAGTGACTCCGCCATGAGTGCAAGGACTCCGCCATGAATGCAGAGACTCCGTCATGAGTTGCGAGGACTCTGCCATGAGTGCTGAGTCTCCCCATGTCTGTGACGACTCCACCTTGAGTGCGGAGACTCTGCCATGAGTGCAAAGACTCTACCATGAGGGCAGAGACTCTGCAATGAGTGCAAGGAGTCTGCCATGAGTGCAGAGACTCCGCAATGAGTGCGAGGACTCCACTATGAGTGCGGAGCCTCCGCCATGAGTACAGAGACTCCGCCATGAGAGTAGAGACTCTGCAATGAGTGAAAGGACTCTGCCATTAGTCTAGAGACTCCGTCATGAGTCTGAGGACTCCGCCATGAGTGCGGAGACTCCGTCCGCCATTAGTGCGAAGACTCTGCAATGAGTGCGAGGAATCTGCCATAAGTGCAGAGACTCTGCCATGAGGACTCCGCCATGAGTGTAGAGACTCCGCCATGAGTGTAGAGACTCCGCCATGAGTGCAGAGACTCCACCATGAGTGCAATGACTCTGCCATGAGTGCAGAGACTCCCCCATGAGTGCGAGGAGTCCGCCATGAATGCAGAGACTCTGCCATGAGTGCAAAGACTCTGCCATGAGTGCGAGGACCTGGCCGTGAGTGCAGAGACTCCCCATGAGTGTGAGGACTCCGCCATGAGTGAGGAGACACTGCCATGAGTGCAAAGACTCCGCCATGAGGGCAGACACTCTGCAATGAGCGCAAGGACTCTGCCATGAGGGCAGATACTCCGCCTCGAGTGCAAGGACTGTGCCATGAGTGCAGAGACTCCGCAATAAGTGCGAGGACTCCGCCATGAGTGTGGAGCCTCCGCCATGAGAGTAGAGACTCTGCAATGAGTGAAAGGACTCTGCCATGAGTGTAGAGACTCCACCATGAGAGTGAGGACTCCGCCATGAGTGCGGAGACACCGCCATTATTGCGGAGACTCTGTAATGAGTGCGAGGGCTCTGCCATGAGTGCAGAGACTCCGCAATGAGTGTGAGGACTCCGCTCTGAGTGTGAAGCCTCTGCCATGAGTACAGAGACTCCGCCATGAGAGTAGAGACTCTGCAATGAGTGAAAGGACTCTGCCATGAGTGTAGGGACTCCGCCATGAGAGTGAGAGGACTCTGCCATGAGTGCGGAGACTCTGTAATGAGTGCGAGGACTCTGCCATGAGTGCAGAGACTCCGCCATGAGTGCGATGACTCCGTCATGAGGGCAGAGACTCTGCAGTGAGTGCGAGGACTTTGCCATGAGTGCAGAGACTCTGCCATGAGTGTGGAGACTCCACCATGAGTACGGAGTCTCCGCCATGAGTGCGAGGACTCTGACATGAGTGCAGAGACTCCCCAGGAGAGTGAGGACTCCGTCATGAGTGAGGAGACTCTGCCAGGAGTGCAAAGGCTCCGCCATGAGGTCATACACTCTGCAATGAGCGCAAGGACTCTGCCATGAGTGCAAAGACTCTACCATGAGGGCAGAGACTCTGCAATGAGTGCGAGGAGTCTTCCATGAGTGCAGAGACTCCGCAATGAGTGCAAGGACTCCACTATGAGTGCGGAGCCTCCGCCATGAGTACAGAGACTCCGCCATGAGAGTAGAGACTCTGCAATGAGTGAAAGGACTCTGCCATTAGTGTAGGGACTCCGTCATGAGTCTGAGGACTCCGCCATGAGTGCGGAGACTCCGCCATTACTGCGAAGACTCTGCAATGAGTGCGAGGACTCTCCCATGAGTGCAGAGACTCCGCCATGAGTGCAGAGACTCCGTCATGAGTGCAAGGACTCTGCCATGAGTGCAGAGACTCTGCCATGAGGACTCCGTCATGAGTGTAGAGACTCCGCCATGAGTGCAGAGACTCCACCATGAGTGCAATGACTCTGCCATGAGTGCAGAGACTCCCCCATGAGTGCGAGGAGTCCACCATGAATGCAGAGACTCCGCCATGAGTGCAAAGACTCTGCCATGAGTGCGAGGACCTGGCCGTGCGTGCAGAGACTCCCCATGAGTGTGAGGACTCCGCCATGAGTGAGGCGACACTGCCATGAGTGCAAAGACTCCGCCATGAGGGCAGACACTCTGCAATGAGCGCAAGGACTCTGCCATGAGGGCAGAGACTCCGCCTCGAGTGCAAGGACTCTGCAATGAGTGCAGAGACTCCGCAATGAGTGCGAGGACTCCACCATGAGTGTGGAGCCTCCGCCATGAGTGTAGAGACTCTGCAATGAGTGAAAGGACTCTGCCATGAGTGTAGAGACTCCGCCATGAGAGTGAGGACTCCGCCATGAGTGCGGAGACACCGCCATTATTGCGGAGATTCTGTAATGAGTGCGAGGACTCTGCCATGAGGGCAGAGACTCTGCAGTGAGTGCGAGGACTCTGCCATGAGTGTGGAGACTCCGCATGAGTACAGAGACTCCGCCATAAGAGCAGAGACTCTGCAATGAGGGCAGAGACTCTGCAGTGAGTGCAGAAACTCCACCATGAGTGTGAGGACTCCGCCATGAGTGTGAGGACTCCGCCATGAGTGTAGAGACTCCGCCATTAGTGCAAAGACTCTGCAATGAGTGCGAGGACTCTGCCATCAGTGCAGAGACTCCGCTATGAGTGCGAGGACTCTGCCATGAGTGCAGAGACTCCGCCATGAGTGCGAGGACTCTGCAATGAGTGCAGAGACTCCACCATGAGGTCTCCGCCATGAGGGTAGAGACTCTGCCATGAGTGCAGAGACTCCCCTATGAGTGCGGAGACTCTGCCATGAGTGCAAAGACTCCGCCATGAGGGCAGAGACTCAGCAACGACAGCGGAGACTCTGCAATGAGTGCGAGGACTCTGCCATGAGTGCAGAGACTCCGCCTTGAGTGCGAGGACTCTGCCATGAGTGCAGAGACTCCACCATGAGTGCGATGACTCTGCCATGAGTGTAGAGACTCCGCCATGAGTGCAGAGACTCCCCCATGAGTGCGAGGACTCCCCCATGAGTGCGGAGACTCTACGATGAGTGCAAAGACTCCGCCATGAGGGCAGAGACTCTGCAATGATGGCGAGGACTCTGCCATGATTCCGGAGAGTCCGCCACGAGTGTGGAGACTCTTTGTGAATCCAGCCCTTAGTGCTCACATATACAGTATGCAACACCAACTTCATCATTTCTTATCATTTAGTAATATGCATTAATGACGTGCAAAGGTATTGGCTGCGCATGGCAGGCGTGTCTCTACTGGCGGTGTACAACCCAGTGAGCGTTCTTTTACTAGGATTGGTACTTGTAAACCTCGGTTTGTACCTGGAGCGCTGCAGCAAATGCACAAACTCATTAAGCTTCCTTTCCAAGATTCAACCATGTAGCCTCCAGATGACAGACTCTGCTCTGCAGCAGACATATTAACAAGTGAGCAATTTGTCCAGTATTGGAAATGAGACATGGCGCATACACAATGATACTTAGAGAGTGTGCTGTGGGGCCCTGAGCTGTTTTACCAACTTAGCCATCAAATAGAGCAATTAAGATAGCACAGAGTGTTAATGTTCCTACTTTACGAATCTGCAGTCAACTTGAAGGTCACATGTAGAACTCTTATTATGGCCAACCCATAATTTCTCAGAGGTTAGATTAAAAAAGTAAGTTTTAATGCATTAGAAAAAAGATATCTCCTTCTATTGTGCTCTCTCTACAGACAGTTCCAGAGGTCTGTCGGAGGCAACATGGCATACAATACTGCACAGAGCATCAATAAACAAAATGTTTAAAAAAAAAAATACAGCTAGTCCTTATTTAAAATTGGATGGCTTTTGTGTCAGTCTCAGTAGCCTCCTGCTCTTATTTGTTGCTTTCTTCCTTTTATGTGTTTGACCCGCCCACAAGATCTCTCTGATTTCGCATTCGGTAGATTTGTCAATCGTCCTGCCCCGAACTACATTGCATGTGAGAAAACTGAGCCATGCCTCAAGAACACGGTTTCCTGCCTTTGAGCGCCACCTAGCGAAACAATGCAGCAGAAATGTGAAAGATTCAGCATGATCTTGATAGGCATTGAAGCCTGCTGCTATAAACAGTCCCGGATTACCAAATAGGCAAAGTAGGCCCCGGCCTATGGGCCCCGCCCCCACTCCTTTTAGGGGCCCGCGACAACAGATCAAAATAATATTGATTTGATCTTGAAAGAAAACTACAATCAAGCTCTCTTAAATATAATTTCCAATGGATAGAAAAAAATGAATCAATTCAAAGAAACGAAAACTTTAAATTAAAGACACTATAGAAAAATTACTGTATTAATGTAATGTGCACATTAACAACTTAAAGCACCTAAACCAGAGACATCAGATTCACATAACAGCTGCCTCTTAAAACCTCATCTTCTGGCAGCTGCCAGTTTGAAAAAAAATCCGGTGCATTGGGTATTAGGAGATAATTTGCGAGGAGACCCCTGAAATTATGACTGCATAGGGGCCTCCGCAGGGTTTAATCCAGCACTGACTATAAACAAACATTAGGGTTATAATAAGCATTGTAAATGCTTATTTATAGTGCTGCTAAGCAAGACTGTATTAACAAGTGTCGTGAAAAAATAATAATAAAACAAAATGCGTATATGCACCTACATTATGTGTTTTAAAAGGTGTACTCATAGACGTCATTTAGGGGTTGCCAGAGGTCGCAGCTGCAGCCCCTGGTGGCCCCTTGTGACCTCTGGCACTGCCTTTGCAACCCTTAACCTTAGAGGTGGCACAATCAGTGCCAGGAATATAGTGACAGCTCGTGCATACGGAGGTTGGTTAGGGCTCCACTTGCTTTGTTTTGTGACTAATATTTTATTAGTCACTATTAGTGTAATAAAACATGGAGCACAATTAGGTGGAACATGGCCTTCCCTGGGAGCTGATGTGAGTAACAAATTGCTTTTAAATGCCTATTGCGTGTGTGCTTGTGGGTGAGTGTGTTTACGTGAAAAAGAGTTGATGTAAATATGAGTGTGAGTGAAAGTGAAGGTCAAAGGGCGTGTGTTTTCCCTTCCGCTACCTCTGTTTTTTTTGTGAATTGACATCCATGGGTGTACTCAAGGATTTACATCTCAATAATGGTGATAGAATGTACACCTAATACTCGAGGGGCATATCATCAAGCGGCAGCGATAATTATCGCTGGCCGCATTTAGTGTTAACATTTCTATTGCCGTCCATCCCCGGACTATATCGCCGGTTAGCGCGCTATCAACAACGCGCATCACTGAGGCGATATAAATCCTGGCAATAGCGGCGAAAATAAGACTAGTAACTTACCTGTACACTATGGTTCTCCAGTAATATCTTTCATAGATTCACATGCTTGTATCTTCCCCGTCGTCATGGTGGGAGTCTCCCGGTAAATAATAACCATAGCAGTAGAAGAAAAAACTGCCTGGAAACCATAGAGTAGTGAAACAATAGGTAACCTCTCCTCCTCATTATGTGGCCCAAACTACAGCCAATCAGCTGCCAGCACCAGCCTACACCATTCCCAGTAGAGCCACCATACCTCAGATTTCCAACAGCCCAAGAGTGAGCTATGCAGGAAACCAGAGATAAAAGGTGGTCTACCTAGTAGAAACGGGGAGGTGGGCGGGCGCATGTGAATCTATGAAAGATAATACTGGAGAACCATAGTGTACAGGTAAGTAACTAGTTCTTTCTCCAGTATTCAATCTTTCATAGATTCACATGCTTGTATCAGAGTAGATAGCAGTCCTTGTTGTCAGAGCGTTTCTAGGCTAGACCCCCTTTTTTCTCGGGGCTGTGTGCCATAAACTCCTTTTAGAAAAAGAACTCATTAAGAATCAAAAAGGTACGAACAAGCAACCTTTGTCATTACAGTCATTTGTGCAGAAAACAAAATTATAGAAAAACTGTAGAAATTCATAAACATGTACCTTTTTTAAAAAGATGTCGCAGAACTGCTTGTCCCACTGCTGCATCTGCTTTCCATTCTGTGTCCAGACAGTAATGTTTGGTGAATGTATGAACATTTGACCAGGTTGCTGCTCTGCATATGTCTGGAAGGGGTACTCCTAAGAGCAATGCAGAAGACGTTGCCATCTTCCGTGTATCGTGAGCACGGACTTTCATGTCGAGAGGTCTTCCTGCTTTCTCTTGACAGAAGATGATGGCGGATGCAATCCATCTAGAGATGGAGGATCTTGAAAGGGCCAGACCTTTTCTGGGCCCTGAGTAAGCAACAAACAATTGGTTTGATTTGCGAAAGGATTTTGACTTTTCAATGTAGAAATTTAGACATCTGCCAATGTCCAAAGTAGGAAGAGCTTTTTCAGCCGCTGTAGAAGGATTTTTGAAATATGTAGGAAGGATCACCGGTTCATTTAGATGAAAGGAAGAGGGTATTTTAGGAACAAATTTCGGATTAGTTCTTAGCATCACCTTATCTGGCCTGAATTGTATGAAGGGATCCTGTATTGAAAAGGCTTGGATTTCGCTGACTCTCCTGGCTGATGTGAGTGCCTAGAGTAATGCTACTTTCCATGACAGGAATTGCAATTCTGATTTGTGGATTGGCTCAAATGGAGCTTTCATGAGTTGTGACAAGACTGTGTTAAGCAGCCATGTAGGCGGTGGACGCTTAACTGGAGGAAACTTTCTGAATAACCCTTTTAAAAATTCCTTGATTAATCTTTGGGACCACAGAGATGGGCAACCTGGAGATCTTCGGTATCTGGATATTGCTGCTAGATGTACTTTAATAGATGAATGCGAAAGTCCTGATCTGGCTAAATGCAGCAAATAAGGAAGAATTTGCTCAGGTGAAGACGAGAAGGGATGCACTGTATGAGCAAGGCACCAATTCCAGAATTGTTTCCATTTTGCAGTAAATGTCTTGTTGGTAGACAGTGCTGCGGAACTTTTCAATATTTCACGACATTCCGGAGGGATATCTAATGACTGGAATTCGTGCTCAAAAGGTTCCAAGCTGACAATTTTAGAGAGGTCAATTGTGGATGAAGTACTTGGCCTCTGTTCATGGAAATCCAATCCCTGGTTATTGGGAACTGTATCCTTGGTTCCACCGACAGTTGGAGAAGTTCTTTATACCAAAACTGCCTCGGCCAGGCTGGGGCTATTAGAATTATTTGAAAAGGTTCCGATCTCATCTTTCTCAATATTCTCGGAATTAGGGGAAAGGGAGGGAAGGCATAAGCAAACATCCCTGTTCATCGGAGATGAAGAGCATTCCCTCTCGAACCCTGCTGAGGGAACCTCCTGGCATAATGCTTGCACTTTTTGTTGCTCTGAGTTGCGAACAGGTCAAAACTTGGCTTGCCCCACAAGTTGAAAATCCGATTCAGTTGCACTTGACATAGTTCCCACTCGTGGCAAATGTCATATGACCTGCTTAACAGATCCGCTTTTGTGTTTTCTATCCCTGGAACATGTTCCACTTGCAGAGTTATTTTGTGACGCAGAAGCCAAGGTCAGATTTTTTGAGCCTGTGTCGATAGGGGATTTGATCTTGTGCCACCCTGCTTGCGAAGGTAAAACATTGTTGTAGTGCTGTCTGTCCGCACTAAGACCGATGAACCTTGGATTCTGGGAAGAAAGGCCTGAAGGCTCAGGGAAACAGCTTTCAATTCCAAGAGATTGATGTGAAGTTTTGCCTCTTGGGCTCTTGGGGAGACCAAAGGCCTTGAATCTCCAGGTCTTGCAGATGTGCTCCCCAACCTCGTAATGAAGCGTCTGATGTCATGACGTAACTGGACGATTGTGGTTCGAATAACAGGCCCTTTGTCAGGTTGCTCCTGATATCCCACCATGACATTGCTCGTTTCATCTGACAGGTTATGACCCAGAGCTTGAACCCATTGTTTGTCCAGGGCTTCTTGCAATGGTCTCATCTGCAAACAGCAGTTGGGAATCAATGGGATACAGGAGGACATCAATCCCAGTAATGACTTGAATATCCTGATGGAAGTGAACTTTTTTGATGTCAGAGATGCAGTCAGATTCAGGATTTTTGTTACTCGTTCCTTTGATGGGTACGCTTTTACTTCCTGAGTTTTTAAGATTGCTCCTAGGAATTGTAGAGAACGTGTCAGAAGAAGAAATTATTTTTCTCTGTTTATCCGAAGGCCTAATCTTTGAAAAAGATCCATGCAAATCCGTAAAGATCTTTGTGTTGCTTGGTACGATGGTCCTTTTATCAACCAGTCGTCCAAATAAGGGAAAATTTGGAGACCTTGCTGTCTTAGATGTGCCGCTATTGGAGCCATGCATTTTGTGAATACTTTGGGGGCAGACTTCAGGCCGAAAGGCAACACCTTGAACTGGTAATGGCGCCCCGCCACCATGAATCGAAGATACTTTTTGTGTTTTTTGTGGATCGGAATGTGGAAGTATGCATCCAACAGGTCTAGAGAGACCATGTAGTCTCCCTTGCGAAGCAGTAGAAGAATTTCCTGTAAGGACAGCATGCGGAATGAAATTTTCTTTATGTATTTGTTCAGATCTCTGAGGTCCAGTACCTGCCTCCATTTTGAAGATTGCTTTTTCCTTATTAGGAAGAAATGCGAATAAAAGCCTGTTCCCTGCTGGTCTGATAGGACTTCCTCTATCGCTCCTTTCAGTATGAGTGATAAGATCTCTGCTTTGAGAGCTGCTAGATGTTCTTGAACTCTGCAGAGAGGCGGACGATTTGGAGGTTTTTGTGAGAATTCCAGGTTGTGACCCTGTGTAATGATGTCTAATACCCATCTGTCCGATGTTATGGACTGCCAATGCGGAAGAAACTGAGAGAGGTAGTGGAATTGGTTGATCTGAAACGGTGTTGGAGGCGCCTGAAGAACATCACTGTCTGCGACCAGAGTCTTGCTTTCCTCTGGCAGCAGATTTTCTCCTTCCTTGTTGTTGGAAAGAAGTATTCAAGGACCGATACTGCTGGTTGGAGGAGTACTGACGGTATCCCTGTTGATTGTACGGTTAGTACCTATTAGATTGGTAAGAGGAACGTTGTTGAAAATGTCCACTGGATCCTTTGCCGCGAAATGATTGATAATTGCCTTGCTGTAATGATCCCAAGGATCTAGCAGTGTCAGTGTCTGCTTTTATCCCCTGCAGCGCCTCATCAATATGCTTACCGAAAAGGCTTTCGCCATCAAATGGCATATCCAAGATTTTAGACTGGACCTCAGGTCTAAAGGATGTGGCCTTGAGCCATCCTTGTCTCCGTAGGGCTACCGCCCCAGCCCTCTGGCGGAAAGCTATAGACGCTATGTCCATTGCTACGTCTATGGACTCCGACGCTGCCCTGGCTCCATCCTGCAGAATGGAGTTCGCCTCCTCTTTCTTGTCATCCGGAAGATGCGACACGAGTGGTGCGATGTCAGACCACATCTGTCTATTAAACCGGCTCAGAAGTGCCATCGCGATAGCCGCTTTGATTGATGCTGCTGCCATGACTGCAAAGCGTTTACCTATGCCGTCCATTCTCTTACCATCCTTATCAGGGGGTGCAAAGCATGTTGCCATTGGGTTCTTGGAGCGCTTCTGCGCTGCTTGAGTCACAACCGACTCCGGTCGAGGATGACCAATAAGACATGCTGGAGCCGTTTCTGTAGCACGATACTTCTTATCCAGCTTGGGTATAGATGCTGGAACTGAAGCTGGATTCTTCATCAGCTTGTTTGCTTCATCCCAGATATATTGAATAATTGGAATGGCTCTTACAGACTTCCTAGAAGACTCTTTGAAGTCTTAAAGAAAACATTTGCTTTACTTAACTGGCATAGTAAGTTGGAATCTCTAAGCTGCTTTTCAGATCAGATCGTGAAAGCTGGCTATGTCCTCTGGTGGAGAGCTTGCTTGAGGCAATGGTGACACCGGGGAAGTTGGAACAATATATTGGTCCCATTCATCCCCAACCACATCATCTTGAGGAATTTCTCCTTCCTCCTCTTGATCGTCATGATCGGAATCATTCAAATCATCCCGAATTGTAATAACCTTTTGGACATCCGTCCGTTGAGGTGGAGGAGGTGGCTGAATTAGGGGTGTTTCTTTCACAGGTTGAGAGACAGTAGCAGAGGCAGTGGAAGAGGCTGGATCATTATCTTCTGGAAAGCGACGGTAATAGCTGTCAATCATGTGTCTTAAGTCTGATATCAAAGAGACGGGCACTGACAGAGCTTCTTCACGAACAGATGTATCCACTTCCTCTTCATCCTCATAGTGGTAAGCCTAATGAAAAGACTCATATCTCTTTTGGCCTCTGACGGGGCGATCTTTAAAAGAGAAATGCTTCTGGACCTCTTGAAAGTCTTCCTCATCCGAGTCCTGGCTTTTAATATGAAGCTGCGAAGGACTATAGGCAACGCCATAGGGACCTTCCTCCTCAGATTCCTGGCAATCCAGTATGGTAGAGGGAAGTAGAGGTGAAATCTTCGGCGTGGAAAACTCTCCTTTTTTGCTCGCCGACGAGCCCGTCAACGGAGCAATCCTTTTTATGGAGATGTAGGTTGAAGTCATCATCGTTGGAGATGCAGGCATCGTCGACGATTTTCTCGTAGTCGACGGAACCATCAGTTGCATCGTCGATGGGATGATCGTCGACGAAGATCTTGCCGTCGACGAGGGTCTAGTACTCACCGTCTACGGAGTCGTCGTCGTCATCGATGTCGACGAAGCTGTCGTCGTCGAGATTGTCATCTTCGTCGTCGACGAGATGGTCATCGTCGAGGTCGTCGACTGCTTCGACGGCGATCTGACTGGAATTTCAGCAGATTTCGTCGACGGAAGCGACGACGGAGCCTTCTTTTCTGAGGAAGGCTTGAGAGGAGTTGGAGGAAGAGAAGAAGAAGGTTCACCTTCCTTGGTTTTTCCGGCTTTTTGTTTCTTCACATCTCCTTTTTCCTCAGAGGACCCTCTTTTCTGTTTCTTAGAGGTGTGTCCCTTGCTTCCCCCTCAGACTCTGAGTCTGTAGATTTTCTCTTTTGAAGCCATAATAAGAGGCGCGCTTCTCTTTCCTTAAGGGTTTTGGCAGAGAAGGTCCGGCAATATTTACAGTCCTTAGGGATATGCTTAGGGTACAAGCAGTACAAGCATTCCTTGTGTGGATCCTCAGAAAATAATCTGGCCTGAATGAAGAGAGAAAACTGAGCTGAGCTCAGGCAGACTCCTTCTCACACGAAGGCGGTTGGAAATCTGAGGTATGGTGGCTCTGCTGGGAATGGTGTAGGCTGGTGCTGGCAGCTGATTGGCTGTAGTTTGGGCCACATAATGAGGAGGAGAGGTTACCTATTGTTTCACTACTCTATGGTTTCCAGGCAGTTTTTTCTTCTACTGCTATGGTTATTATTTACCGGGAGACTCCCACCATGACGACGGGGAAGATACAAGCATGTGAATCCATGAAAGATTGAATACTGGAGAATGGGAATACCGCTTGAGTTCCAACGATAAAGAACAGCAATAGGGAAATCATTGTTGATAGGGAGATGTGGACTTAGCTTTATAATCCACCTCCCATGATACATATAGGTAAGTCAGAAAAAAGTCATGAAGTATTCAAATGAATCCTTTTGAAGTTAGATTAATCTTTTTTAATCCAAAACATTTTAAACACATTTTCACTACCTTCTTCATTCACATTGAAGGTAACATGATTTCCAATTCTTTTAATGCTTTCAAGTGCATTGCAAAACACTTTATATATGTGTAAATCTTTTGTGCACACATGTCGGGTGGGTTACTATTAACTTTGAAAACAGGTCGTGTGCAGGGTGAAGGGTGGGAGATGTAGTTGTTGGCGTACAGGGGTTGTAATTGGCAGTCAAAGTCACTTGTTTGCTTTAAATATTTAGCAGTTTGGATGTGTTTGAGGCGGTGCTATTAAGACCATAAGCACATAGTTTACATTGCGCACTATTGTGTAAGCTTTATAGAGTATGGACGGAGTGGTCGCTCTGCCATTTACAGCATCAAGATATCGCAGGTACTAAAGTGTTTTCTCTAAATATTAAGTATTTTTCACTGTGTCGATATTTAGATGTTTCTTTGAGATAATGGGGAGTATTTAATTTGGAAGTATTTAATTCTTTGATTCATTTTGTTTTTTTTTATGAGATTGGAGGGGATGGGCTTGGTGCAGATTCTATTAAGCAAAGGGTTGTGTAATCGAAATGGATAGTTTTGTGTTAAGCACTTGAGAACGTAACACAGGGATTAAATATTTGTTTTTGTTTTATTTTTATTAATTGTGTTTCGTTTGATGAAAATGTTTGTAGAACATGGATGTTCATTTCTTAACATTTCAGTAACCCCTGACGTAGGGCTACCATGCCCGAAATGCATTGGGTTTATGCAAATAAGGCAGCCCAGGACAAACCTTGTTTCCTTGCATGCCAGAAAAAGGCCCAGATGGGCATTTTCCTAGCACTTGAAAGCATTAAAAGAATTGGAAATCATGTTACCTTCAATGTGAATGAAGAAAGTAGTGAAAATGTGTTTAAAATGTTTTGGGGGGTGTGGTCAAGATGGCGGCGAGGTAGGACGTTTCTCGTTACCTCTCCTGCCGACCGCCGTACATAGCACTGTTTTTCAGCTAAGCACAGCCCCAGAAACACCGGGACAGGTAAACTGGCCCAGCGCTATTCCTGGAGAGCCCAGGGAGCCCGGAGACATTGATCGTAGGCACCGTAAACACCTGCGATGGGCAGAGGGCCGCGAGGCTGCGTCGATGATCCCCTGGAGGCAGCCCCAACGCCGGAGATAGCGGTGGACAGCGGAGCTGGCCTGTGAGCACTTGAAGGGGCCGAGAGATGCGGGCCGCAGACGGTGGTTCTCGGTGAACAGCAGGGAGTTCGTTCGGTGGAGGCCCAAGCAGGAAGGCACAACCAAAGGAGGGAGAGGCTCGGCCCCGGAACTTCGGTGCCTAGTCGGATGCGTGGACCCGGGAGACTTCCTCGCCATTTTGTTCACCGACGCCCGGGGGGATCCGGCGCAAAGGTGAGCGGCAGAGTGAGCGGCCCTGGGTGGCTACAGAGCCAGTGGGCTGGAGGAGCGGCGACAAGGGGACAAGAAAGAAACCTATTAAGGCCTGAGTACACTGGGAGCTTTGAAACTGGGAGGCAGAAAGACGGAGAAGCCCAATCGCAGGCCCTCCTGGAAGGCCTCGGTGTGCGTTGCCCTTGCGCCGGGGTTCCGACGCAAGCCGCTATTGCATGAGAGACGAGAGAGGGGGAAGCCTGAAGACCTGGGAGGCAAAGGACCGAAAGGCCCTGGGTACACCGGCGCAGAGTAAAATTAGAGGCCTGGGCATAACCTTGGAGATAGCAAGTGCGAGCACACAAAGTTAGCGGAGGAGAGCCCGCATCTAACTGAGCGGTGCTGGGCACCAGACAGGGGGGCAGACATTGGACGCCCGAGACGCACTCAGACTAGCCCCAACGAGGAACAAAGACTGGACTCAGGACATTGAGGGACAAGAGTTGGTAGCTGGGGCCTATGTCCAAAGCACATCCAGCAGCTGAGGGACCGCTCCACCTACGCAGCAGCATAAGGGAAGTGACCTGGAGCACGGAGGTAGGAGCCATCGCGAAGACGTAGCCTCAAAATAAGTCCCCGCAAAAGAGATCACAGTGGGGCAAGGGCATCCACCCTCTGTGGCGCAAGCCTAGAGCCCCCTGGGTTGGAGAGGTAGCACCTGGGTGAAAGAACAGTCAGCCCTAGCCAGGCCGGGACTGAGTGAGAGCTTGTAGCAATGGCAACAGGAAGAAAGAACCCTCCCTTAAGGATATGCTTACAAAGCCCACGGGTGGCGCTATGTCAGAACAGCCAGACGCAGATGGATCGCTACCTGCTCAGGCGACCACCATGGCGGAGGAGCCGGTAACCCGGGCATTCCTAGAATCCCTCTTCTCATCACTTAAGGAAGACCTTCAAGCGGTCAAGAAGGACTTGACTTCAGAAATCAAAGAGATCAGAAGGGACACTGACGCACTTCGCGATAGGGTGGCGGAGTTGGAAGACAAAGGAGATGCACAGGAAGAAGAGACAGAGTCAATGAGACAAGAGATTATACGTCTTCAAGAGCAGCACATCGACCTACATGCACATCTAGAGGACAGCGAAATCCGTTCTCGGACGAACAAAGTCCGCATTGGGGGCGTAGCGTCGAAGGCTGAAGGGAGCGACATCTTTGTTTTTGTGAGAGACCTCTCCAACCATATACTGGGCAACCCCCAGGACACTGTCCTTGAGATAGACAGAGCACACAGAGTGTGGGCCCCACGCCAGGACAAAGCTCAGACATTTTAGTCTGCATGCATGACTTCCAAACGAAGGAGGAAATCATACGCAAAGCACGGGCGATGCATCCCCTGTTATTCTGTGATCAAACTCCCACTTTCTTTCAAGACTTATCTGCATGAACACTGCAAAAACGACTTTTGCCCAGTAACCTCCCATCTGCGGAAACAAAACATAGCCTACTCATGGTGTCACCCTTTTAGAATTATCTTCCGCTGGGAGGGGAGACTTCGACAGCCGCGGTCATTGCAAGAGGCGTGCCGACTGCTCGGGCTAGAGATACACGGAGACCAGGTGGACGAGGACTGAGAACCCCTCCCAAGGGGAGCAGCGGCCTTGCTGGCGATGACAGGGACGCCACCGCAGCAGTGGCGTAACAAAACTTGAGGGGCCCCCCTGCAAAACACATGAAGGTGGCCCCTACCACCCCGGCGGCCCGGCCCACCACCTACCACTTTGCCCCAAAACCCAAAAATCTGGCATAGTTTGATTTGAAAACTCCAATGTTTAAATGAAATGGCTCTATACTGTTTTTCTCAAAGTTCTAATGAGAAAGTGGGAAACCCTCTTAACATATAAGCTACGCCATTTGTAACAATAATGTCAAAAGCAGATTATTTAACTGAGGCACCAATCAGAACAATGCCTAAAAGCAATCCTATTGTCTCAGGAACTGCCTATGGCTGAAGAATAAAATGCAGGGGTCTCCAACCAGTAGCTCGTGAGCTACTGTAGCTCTTGAGCTTACTCTGAGTAGCTCACCTGTGTGCAGCTCAGCTTATTAAATTAGAAGGATTTTGCTTGGTTGAATTAATATACATGTAAAGAAATTGGAATTATACTGCACTAATAATATTAGTAGCTGTTAATGTGTTTTATTGAACATAAGTAGCTCTCAATACAGAAAAGGTTGGAGACCCCTGCGAGGGTCTGAATTTGAATTGACAATAATTGACAATAACGTGAAACTTTGAAAGACAAACCCAAACCTGCAATTCCATAAAAACTCGACTGACAATATACATGAGAAGTGCACAAGATATAACTCAGTATCCTGCGAGGCAAGAGAAATAGACTAGTGAATTATCTGCATGCCACACACTAGTGACTGTCAAGGGTTGTCAATAATGTGAACTGAGGAAGCAATTTCAATTTCTACCATCATTTCTTTATTAGTAAGCATAGCAAAACAGGCAGGCAAACAAGGCAGAGGAAGAACACTTCCTTGGAAAACTGTTTGGATGCTTCAGAACATTGATGCAGATGTTGGTCTGTTTTAATTTATCATTACTGTAGTGTAAACAAAGCTAAATACAATATTTAAGGCACACATATTACAGACAAGTACAAGCAACACCATAAATAACAGCGCATGTAGAATAAAAACAAACCATATCAGCAAGTACCTAATGACAATCTATACAAACTGTAGTTGGTAAAGCAAAACAAATGTGCAAATACTTTCAAAGTGCATAATAAAGCAATCCCCAATCCAGCAATAAAAAATCAAGCATGTTTAGCACAATAATTAACTTTCTTCTTGCATCAACTTGAAAATACATTCAAAGTGCGTGATAAAAACAATTCTAGCAGTATGCAAAAATGAAGCCAGTTTAGTCAAACAATTCCCCGTTTGGTGTGTGCATAAAGGCACAAATATTTCAAAGCAACTGGTAAACAATAACAACTGCAGCACCATACAATAATCAAACCAGTTTAAACTAACAATTCCCTTTTTGAAGACTCAAATATTTCAAAGTGACTAGCAAAACAGTAACAAGTACAGCAGGCAGCAGCATACAAAAATCAAACCACTTTAGGCAACCAAAGACCTTTTGGTTTGTTCTTGTGCAGGAAGGTGCAAATATTTCAAAGTGATGGGTAAAACAATAAGTACAACAGACAGCAGCATACATAAATCAAACCTATTTAGCCAAACTAATTCCCCTTTTGTGGGTGCACCACCACAGAAACAAGTATGCAGAGTTTAAACATGTTGCACCTTTGCTACAATTAGTTTTTTTGCTGAACTTTATACACAAACTGTATTTTCCATTAACCTAGACGTGCCAGCCCATGTGGTAATTAGGGCCATCATATTCGCAGATGGCACCAGGAACATCTTAAGGATATTAGGGGCCAACTGCCAAACATATTTTGGGGACCCCTGTGAGAATAGTTTTGAATTTATGATGCTGTTTCAGCTCATTCATGCCCTCTTTGAGCGTGTCACAGAAAGTGCACTGACACACTAGTCCACATTCAAAATGTGTTTTTGCATGAGATATTTAGGGATAGTGATGCATGTTTTCAATATTGTAACATAGCAGCATATTATTGCAAGTAATCTCTGTGACACTCTCCCATTTCTCATATGTGTGAGGTCCTGATTTGATCCAAAAGAACATTTTATGGATGTTGCAGGCAACACAACATTCCTCTACAAAATGTCTGTAATAGACACACATCACCAATATTGAAAAAAGCGAAGGAAAGTTGTATTTAAAACAATCCATTCAAGAATCATTTAATGCCATCCGGGCAAGACTCTACAGAACAAAGCGGGTTTTATCAGGGGGCCCACTGAAAGTCTGAGGCCCTGGGCCGGAGCCCACTTTGCCCATGCCTCAAAAACTCTCTGGATGGCATCTGACAGTCTTTTTTGCCGCCCCTCCCCCATTTCCTTCTTTTCCATGAATTCCCTCACTACCACTCACCAACAATGCACCTCATCTCTCTAATGCACCTTTCTGACAAAAGTTTACATTTTTTATAGCACTACTTATAGTTTACTCACACTCAGTTCTGTGATGTGCATGGTACACATTCTTTGTAGCAGGCACATTAAACCTCTGCACTCTGTGGGTGGTAGAAGTACCCATATGAGGGCACGGTGAGTGATGCGACAGTGTGAGGGGAGGGTAAGAGGAGTGACTGCAGGGTGAGTGAGGTGACCATATGAATTTGGGTGCGGATGTAAGTGCAGAGTGGGACGAAAGAATGCATGGTTAGTGATGGGCTTGTTTAAGTGAGATTGCAGATTGAGCAGTGAGGGGGACAGGTGAGTGAAGCGTGAAATGAGTGCAGGGTGAGTAGTGTGCTCCTGTAACGGAAGGGTGAGGTACAGGGTGAACAGCGCAAGTGTACTGTGAGTGCAGAGTGATCACTGTGAGTGCAGGGTGAGCGGGTGAATGGTGGGAGCACATGGTGATCAGTGTGAGGACACTGTGATTGTTGTGAGTGCAGGGTGAGCGTAAAAGTAAAGGGTGAGAACGAGGAGTGAGTTGTCTGAATACAGGGGGCCTTCCCAGACACTTGAAGTAACTCAGCTTGTTATTGACAGTGGCGTAGGGTTTTCAGATGTAAGTTAAACTATTGCTTTTATGGTGCTAATCAGGGATCGAGGGTGGAGGAAATAAATAATGTGCTGATCCTGCAACAAACTTTCAGTCTTATGATTAGGGTTGTCAGCTCATTATTTTGATTTCCCAGAAGGGACAAAAATAAGCAGTCACCTAAAGCCATATTTTCAGCACTTATCTGTGCATACTTCGAACAACAAATATAAATAGAAAGCACTTTTAATTGTGTTCTAGGACTGCCTGAATGATCCATGACTGATAATTAAAGTCAACAAAGACAGAAAAGTCACATTACAAATCAATACATACTTTATTTATAACCCTATTTGGTGTCAAGACGAGGTCTTTCCAGGCTCGTTAAACAACACATTGCTGGCATTTTTCTTTTGGCAACCTTACTTTATATTCCTTTTCATGAAATGCATTCTCACACTACAGCAGTAAATGTAAATTTCAAATGTAAGGAATAGGCAGAGTGGCGTCCCAGGGGGTACTGGCACCAGAAAAGAACTAAGCCTCGGTAACCAGTTTACAAAGGTATGTAAATAAGCAAATGATCTCTGGCATCAAGACAGTTGCCTTCAACCCCCTTGCTGCTGGGCCTGGAAGCTCAGGTCACCTGCACCCACCGCACGCGGCACGCACCATTTAATTTATGAGGCAGGACTGATATGAGGCAACTAACTGGTGCAACCAACGTCGGCGAGAGAGTGTAGTGCTGCACCTGGAGGCTGGAACACGGGGCTGCTGCGGGCATAGCTGTCAAGGTTTCAGATTGCCATGTGTGACATTTTCATAATTTCAGTGTAATTATGAGGGTCCTATCAACGACTATGAGTGCCACTTTCTTGCGTGCAAATTTATGCAATGAAGACAATCAAAACATAAATATCAGAAATTACACCCATTTGAGCAAGAAGAAACTTGAAGAAGATCTTAAAACACAATAAATGGTGCAAAGAACCAGAAATGGAAGGGCACTCAGTAATGGAATGGCACAATATGGCCTCTCATTATATAGTAGCCGGTCATGTACTGTGCGTGTCTTTCCCTTCCACAGAGGCCAATGGGCCATTTTCAAGCCGCGCCATCCTTGAAGATGCACACCTACAGGGCATAGAACCTACACCACAATACACAGGGCGCAGTGCTGGCAACGTAGAACCACCTTGATACACACTTACCCCCGGAGCCAAGCATCATTAAAAAACACATACCTAAACCTCATGCCGGGAAACAGAAATCAAAGGTTTTTACCAACCTACAGGTTGGAAGAGTGTTTTGTCAACAGCTATTAGGAGTGTTTTATAACACATAGCAGCTGGGAACACGGTTTAAGCACATGAAATGGCTTGTGGTACACATCATGACTAATGACCAGTATGGAAACCTCCATGTTGTATGTGGGGGTAAAAGGAATATTTAAAACACCTCCTGATACCTAATCTGCACATTCCCAGGTGGTTGTATGATACACAAGATTTTTGCCTGCTTCAGAGGCGCCCCTAAGATTGCCAGCCTTTGCCCACACTGGGCCCCCTCCCTGCCAGCAATCAATAAGGAGAGCACCATGACTCCAGGCCCTCTCTGTCCACGTGGGAACCAACCCAACAGTATGTGAGGCAGCGCCAACATGAATAGTTACAACACAGGGATCCATTTTAGCTGCCTAAGTGTGACACAGACTTGCGCACGGACAGGCACCATACTGCATTATCCTCAGGCTGAGGCAGGAGCTGTGCAGTAATCTCATGGCAAAACCAACAGCAAGTATGACTGTCAGAAGAGACCCACCTGTTTTAAATTATTACCGCCAACTTACAGACGAAGCACGGCTGCCAGAAAGCCGGCTGCATTTGCCAACAAGTGCTTGAAATAATGTCTGCACGTACCTGCGGCATTGCTGCCAAGTTTTTAAGATTGCTTATGTGCGACATTTCAATTGCGATTGCAATCGCAGAGCCCACCGAGGCACCAAAGGCATGTATTATGCACAAGTGGTCTCGGAAGTGTAAGAAAGTGCACATAACATTCCCAACTTTCAAATTTTATATGAGGCTTTAAACATATCCCAACCCTACACGTTCCGTTTTTTCAGAGCCTAAAAAAGCACATATCATTGAGAAAGGCCTTTTCCAGAAAAGTAAGGGAAGATGTCGAGCTACCTCTTGTACGCCTTTCGCTTCGGTGAAACAGGTTAAACATCAGAAATTGTCACAATGCACAAGCCTCGATCTATGTATGCTGTAAGGTATGTTTCTTTGGTGACTACACGGCCGCCCATTATTTCTAGACTGGAGGCCCATATTATATGCTCTCACCTTTGATTATGGTTGCAGCTTGAGCACCATCTCGTGGCTGCAATAAATCAAAAATTTTAATCATGATGATTGTGACAATCATCATAATTAACATTTTTGATTTATTGCAGCCACGCGACAGTGCGCAAGCCGCAACCGCAATATTCGCACTGGAGCAATCGTCACGGTCTCCGTCTCCACTTGCAGAACAGAACCGGGGCCTATATGACCTTTTACTTTTAATACCGGCCGCCTCACGATGTATCCCATTCCACCCCACCCTCTGACACGGACTGCTTGCTCCTCGTACGTGGACGTGCTTATAAGAGATGTCGCTTGAAAGTGAAAGGGGGTGAATGGATGTAGATGTAATGATGTAATGTTGCAGTAATATAGATTATGAGGTGTAAATTCTAATATTTTGTAGAAGGTATAAATGTTGTAAGTAGTGCTTAAGTTATCAGTATTGAATTGCTTAGCAATATAATGTGAGGTAGTACACTACGGTAATTTTGCAGTATACTGCAGTACATGCTGATGAGAAGATAGTATCTGATTGGCTAATGGCTGTCTTTACAAAACGTGAAAGGTGGCTATGTATTCTTCAGCACACTTTTTCTGCGTTCTGGGATAGGGCCTTATATATAGGTAAGGATTTGTTTTTATTGTAGTTCCCTAATGATAGTAATACTTAGCGAAAAATATTTAGAATTTTTTATATATTTTTACAGCAGTTTAGGGAGAACTGAATTTTGGGGCAGATTTATGAGGCACTTGCGCCACGTTTACGCCGCTGTTGCGTCACGCAAGGCGGCGTAAACGTGGCGCATCCCTACGAACGATTTACAACGTGACGCATCTAGGCAGATGCGTCACGTTGTAAAGCCCTGCGCCGCTTGTGGGCGTTCCGGCGCAGGGTGGGCGTTCCGGGGCAGGTGCGCATCGCAAAAGTGGCTGAGTGAAATCTATAAGATTTCACTCAGTCACTTTCAGGCCAATGCTGCGTCAAAAGCCTGCGCCTGCTTGAAGCAGGCGTAGGTCTTGACGCAGCATTGTGGAGATGGGGCACCCCCGAGCCTTGCTGGAGCTGCGTCGCGCTTGCGACGCAACTCCAGCAATGCGTCACCTTTACGGCACAGATGCGTCACGCATCTGTGCCGTTTTTGCCCCATGGTGCGCCGCATCATAAATGCGGCGCACCATGGGTGGCGGAGCTGTGGCGCACTGTGGCGCATGTTAACTGGCGCATCCCTGGGGATGCGCCAGTTAACATAAATCTGCCCCTTTGTATTTAAGCAGTGTGATAATGTGTAGGTACTATGCCTGTACCCCATAGACATTTTTGTCTAAATTAGAATACGCAAAACATTATAAACGCACTGTAGTCCACTATGGACATATACTCCTTTCCGCCAGCTGAATTGGTGGAATTTTGTCCACTCCACATTACACTTGTAACATGGAGCTCCGGCAAAATTCCGCCAACAGCCATGGGGTGGAGTTTGTCCTCTTGCATGGCTCAGAAGTGGTAAATTGGTGAGCACAAGTGATATTTGGCATCCTTTAACGATACTTCCGGTTGCTAACAGGACCCCTGGTGAGATTTCTCCAACGTGGGTGGTCACAACCATTTGCGGTCAGTAATCTGTTGCTTGAGTAGAAAATAAATGGAAGAGTGCGCCCTCTAGCGAGCTCATGGTGCTGTTCGCACTGATTTATCAGCACTGAATGAGCTCCCGTCCCTACCAGACAATGCAAGCAGTGCAACATGATTATTCTGCCTATATGCGGAATTCCACAGAATATTTTGGAGTTTTTTGTAACTCTGCCAGTTCCGCCCAGTATTTTTAAAATATAGTGTAATACTGTTTATTTTTTAAGTGTTCAACTTTTTCTTAGGTATAGTGTTATTTCTTGGGAAGTACTGCAGTATTTCATACATTTTCTTTAAATATATAGAAACATATCTAAAAAAAATGTGCAATGTCCAATACAAAAATTGATGAAAAATGTGTTGGTGGACAAAAGTGTTTTGAGACCAGCCCACCCCTTTTTATCTTTGCACCTCCTTGACCAATCACTTTCTTAAACTTTCCATCCTC
The DNA here is from genome assembly GCF_964261635.1 of Lissotriton helveticus. Lineage (NCBI taxonomy): Eukaryota > Metazoa > Chordata > Amphibia > Caudata > Salamandridae > Lissotriton > Lissotriton helveticus. The sequence continues at coordinate 724,439,556 of NC_136069.1, forward strand.
TATCAATGTAGAAAAAGCAATAGCTCTGGAAAGGTTTGTGGAGATTCATCAAACAGGTGCAAAGTTATTAGCGGGCAAAAATCCAAGGAATTTTTACGCCTTGGATTCCTAAGTGTTTGTGTGTGTGTGTGTGTGTGTGGGTGCGTATGTGTGTGTGTGTGTGTGTGTGTTGACATATAATTTAAATAACCTATAATCACTGTTATTTTAAATACATCGCTCATGACATATGCAATTTTATTTGGTAATTCATACAAAAAAAACCGAAATAGATCATGTGATCTGATTACCACAAAAGCATGCAGACTTTTGCAAGAAGAGCCCATCTGATCCTCATCTGTGCCCGGGGTTGGACTGGTCCATAGGGCAGTCTGGTAGTGGGGTAAGGCTGGTCTGGCAGTGAGAGGAGGGTGGTCTGACAGTGAGCCTTTTTGGACAGTTTGGGGCCTGTTTTATGGTCGGATAAGCTCGTTGTTAGAACCGGCTATTTCTGGTAGGCTAAGGCTGATGCCAAAGCCAGGCAGAAACCACCATTCTAGTCAGGGCAAGGAAGTCACACGCCAAGATAACCCCTGCTCACCCTCTAGGTAGCTTGGCACGAGCAGTCTAGGCTAAACTCGGAGGCGATGTGTAAAGCATTTGCGTCAGCGCACCACAGCGACAACATACTAGGCACACCACAAAAGAGACTCCACACAAGGTTATATTAAAATAACTTTTGTATTGTCAAAACATATCAGATAGAAATCACACAGGTACATTGTGCCAACTGGCACGGCAATATTCACAAGGGATTATTTACACAGGACAGGGCCACATGGGCCACTGTCATAATCAGCACTTTTAGGAATAGAAATAGTACTTATAGAACTTAGAATAAAAGTATATAAAATCACTGTAACACAAAGTAACAGTTATAGATCACATCCAGTAACTACTGGGGACAGGTAAGTACCACCTACGTAACCCTAACCCCTTAGGAGACTGTCACGCAGGGGACCAGACCCTCACTAGGACCACCTGTACTAAAAAGAACCACCTAAGTATCACACAGCATTTAGGGGTCTAAGCAAGAACACATTACCCATGATGTATGAACCACATTCAGAGGAGTAGTAAAGAAAAACACATAATGTATACACCTACACATTCAGCGGTGGTTAAGAATAAAGCACATGATGCATTAAAAATACATTCAGAGGTACCAGAAAAATACAGTAGCGCAAAAGTCACATGATGTCTAAAAACATTCAGAGGTGCAGGAATAAAACATGATGCAAGGAAATACATTCAGAGGTGCAATAACCATTCAATTGCGCACAACCTACATAAGCCACCACCTGTGGCAGTCCCTAGGCCAACCGGCCTTGTTGGGGCTAGAACGCCCTGAGTCTCAATGTCAGGGGCCTAAACGATGCAGGGGCCCACTACTTGCTGGGCCCCTGGGAAGACTCACAAGGGCCTAAACGCTGCAGCTGGCACTAAGTGCTGCGCAGCTGTGACTGGCCGGGCACCTCTGTGCCATCTCTATCCCTCTCAGGGACTCACTCTCCATCTTGCGCCTAAACGGTGCAGCTGCCCACTAATTGCTGGGCAGCTGGAGACTCAAAACTGCGCCGGGGCCCTCATGGCCCTAGAACAACACTGCGCAAAAGGTTGGAGCCACACAGGCTCTGAACAAATATGCCCCCTGAGCCTAGCAGGCTCTTAGAACAACTGTGGGGGTCGTTGGAGCCACACAGGCTCTGGCATAACACATGCCCCAGTCATTGGAGCCTCGCTGGGCTCTTAACCACAACTGCGGGCGGGGAGCCTCTCTGGAGCCAAACAGGCTCTTAAACAAAATATGGCCCCTCGGAGCTTCTCTGGGCTCACAAACAAGATGAGGCCCCTTGAGCCTCCCTGGGCTCGCAAAACGCGTGGGGGCGACCCACTGCCAACCGGGGCCGCCCTGCAGGTCCTTCCTGCTATGCTTGCCCCACGCACCAGCCGTAGCCACCCCAGAGCCCTCTGCAGAGCGGGGCGGCTGAGCACACTGCACCAGCGAGGTAGGCGACCTCGCACTTCAAATCCCAGCCGGCTTCCCCTCACCAGCTCATTGGACGTGGGGGGCAGCGCGTCTCCTCCACCTCGCCCGGCAGCAGCGCTTCCCTCGAGGGGGAAGGCGGGGCTCTTCCTGCAGCACGGAGGCCTCGCGGCGGGGGCGGTCGAGCTTCTTTCTCTCTGCAGGGCTCCCTCGGCACACGGGAGCCCTGCCTACCGGTCGCCTCGTCTCCTCGGGGCTCCCTCAGCCGAGAGGAGCTCCGCCACGGCCGCCATCTCCCGCGCCTTCCTCCTTCTTCCCCGGGGCCGCCTCGTCCAGCCAATCCCGTCGCGGCCCCGATGACGAGTCTCCTCTCCTCCTCCAATCACGGCACAACAAGGGCCATGACGCTGCGCTGCACGGGCCTATCCCGTCGCGGCGTTGGTGAGGGGGCTCGGCTCTCCCAGCCAATGAGAGCGCGGCGCCTTCGGTTCTTCAGGCAATTCCAAGCCCGGGCGGCGGCGGTGAAGGGGAGGCAAATGCCGGGTGGGCACCGGTTTCTTTAAAAAAGAATAAATTGAGGTAGGCACTCGATCGGCCCAATCAATCAAATAAACAGAACACAATAAAGCGCTCCTAAGCGCTATGGCCAAGGATAAAGCGCTCCTACGCGCTAGGGGGAAATCAAGTGCTCCAAAGTGCTAGCAAACAGGCAGAGCGCTCAGGGGGAAGCTCAGCGCCTCCAGGCGCTAGAAATACAGTTCCAGCGCTATCCACAGGAAAAGGCAGCTCCTCCATGCTGCCAAAGCCCCAGAGCTTCCCAGGGGGGCAAAGCCAAGTCCCCCCATCAGCCCAGGCAGGGCAGAGGGGTCCCCCAGGAGTCCAGGAAAGTCCATCAGGAGTCCAGGGGCTGGGCAGGACTCAGGGATTCCCCTGAACCCAAGCAGCATCTCGCCCCTGGCAGATTCAAGTCAGAAACAAGAACAAATTGGAAGGGAACACAGCCCCTTCTTATACACAGAAAAGGCTTTGAAGTCTTTTGAAGTCTTTGTGTAAGCGAGCCCTAAGCCCAGGGTGTATCTGGTTTCCCTCTCCTGTCAGCCTCAGGTCAGAGGTGACAGTGGGCCATCAGGAGGGAGAGGCAGCAGGGTGGGCTGACCGGCACAGCCCGGCACCACCAGAGCTCTTCCCTCCCATTCGTGACAGCAGATGGGGGCCTTTCATCTACGGCTGACTCAGACCCCCTCCTCCAGGGCCCTGCAGACCCCGTCCTACTCAAAACAGACAGTCCATCCACCAGCAGGCCCAGGCACTCCTGGGCCAGGCGCATCAGCCAATCACGTGCCAGCAGACTCACTACACAATTATGCCAACTTCTAAAAGTGGCGCTTCTAGACTAGACACAGCCATGCCGCATATACCATTCTGCAGCATTCCTTCTCACAAGTTCACACATATCAAACTCGACCCTGCACTCCCCACGCATCAGGAATCTACCATGGGCATACATATTCCCCATTCATTCCTATGGGAGGGCAGGTCACTCACCACACCTACACAGAGAGCACACGCACTTTACACTGTACCACAGTGAAAAAGTGCGCAGATGCCTAAAATCACCAATCCAGGTTCCAAAAACAGGCTAGGAAAAAGCAAAAAGTCACGGGGTGAACCTGCCCAAAGGACCGGGTCCAACACATCCCCCTTCCAGCCAAAACGCAGGGTAGACCAATCACTACACTGATGGTCTTCAATGCTTTGGGCGACAAAACCACGGACACGGGCCTGCACGGCAGGGACACCGTCCAGTTTTTCACCACTCGGAACCCACATAGACTTCCCTCAACAAACGCTCTCTGGCACCACTAGGATACCCCACTGGTACACACTAGTCATCCACAGCCAGGGCCAGGCCCTAGGCCATCCAAATATCACAGGTCCTAACCAATCCACAGAGAGGGGGGCAGTAACCCCTGGCACACAATAGCCAATCTCCACTCTCTCTCTCTCAGGGTAGCTACAACTACCACTGATCCCACAACCTTGGGACCACACCCTCAGGTTGACCGGAGGTCACGGCAAGAATGCCCCATCCTACCTCTACTCCACCAATGTTAGAACTGGGGGTCTCTAGTTGGCAGAGGTAAGTACCTTAGACCAAGTAGGGACCCTTGCTTCCAGTCAGGGTGAAGGAATAACCCTCACAGGGAAGCACTCACCAGAAACCAACTCTCCTACCAGATCAGGACCTCACTCCGTCACTGGTCTACCACCTGGAAACGATTCCACTTCTGAGGTACAAAGCACACAGCACAGTCCCTCTTCAAGCAGGTGGGGGGACACAGCACACAGCAAAGTCCCCTTTCCTCTACCTTAGTGGAAACAACAAACTGCAGGCGGGCCCCAGAACACACAGCAAGGGCAGCCCCCTCGTTCTCTTCAGCTGATTCACTTTGGTAGAGTTCCTCTTGACCTAGAAGTTTCCTAATCTCCCAACCTAGGATTTACACTCTCAAGTTGCACCGGGGTCAGAAGTACACCGTCCTTCTGCACCCCCTTCCAGTTCCATGATCACAGGCACAGTATGTCTCAGGCTAGAGAGAGCACACGCCAGCGGCGTATCAGCGACACACTCTCCTCCAGTACTCCCTATCACAGGATGATTCTCAGTATGTTCCCGGCTAGACAGAGCACACGCCAGCGGTGTATCAGCAACACACTTTCCTCCCACCGGGGTCAGAAGTAAGGACAACGTCCCTCTGCACCCCCCTCCAGAGTTCTGCACCCTCCCACCTTGGAGCGGTACCCCTGGAAGCCAACAACCGGTCAGGACACTGATTACCGATGCCCTTCCCTCCAGGTCAGGCTGAACCTGAACCTGGCCTCCCCCCTCCTCGGGGAACAACCTCCAGAGGCCCCAAAAAAACAAAAATGGTCAAGCACTCTAGACGGTCAAATGCCCAGCGAACCAAGACTTCTGCACCCTCCACTTAGGAGCGGTACAGCCCAACACCAGGACCGCCGGAGTTCTGATTACAGACACTCCCCGTCCTCTAAACACAGGAAGATTTTCCTCAAATGACTTATAAGTACAGCCTAGGCCCCTGACCTGGTGCTCCCTTAGGGAACCCTCCAGGCCCTGAGATACGGTTTCGGGCCAACGTGGGACACACCGTCCCACACTCACACGCCGCCTCCACTGAGACAGGACGTGAGCCCCTACACCCCTACCATCCTAATGGGACCTAGCTGGGCTACACATGAACCTCTTCACCTACACAGGCTCATCAGATACACAAGCCACTACTTTTCGAATCACTCCCTAATGCCTCTGCAAGACATCTAGCACACCGCCAGACATCCACCTTCCTGTCCAGTGCCTCTGCAGGCCCTCCTGCACGCCACCAGAGGTACACCTCACGTGCAAGCTCCTTAAAAAAACCTCACACCAACTCCTCCAGTTCAACACTCATCCACACACTCCCCGTCCAGACTGGTGAGACAGTTCCTCACTGCCTCTGACTCTCAACCTGTCACCCTCTTACTGAGCACCAGGCACCATACTCTGGGAACTGGGAATGGGAATTCACGCACTGGACACATTTAAGCTGCCACCACTGGATCCTACCATACTGGGGAATCCAGACACACACACTACACTCAGGGAATAACCACCCTCCTGAGCAAGCAATTTCTCCTCCACCCTCCCTCTCTTCCATCTACCCGCACAGGGACAGGAATAGGGATTGGACACTGGACCCAGCAAGGGATTCCTAACCTATGGGAACCTCCCCTATCTACTGGCGTCCCGCCCTGTCATTTTCTCTCATCTGCCACTAAACATAAAGCGCAGGAACACCATCTGAAAATGACACTCTTGAGGAAAAACAAAATCAAAAACAATAATCCCATATATGTGACTATCTGAAAAACGCAGAGTTTTTGTAATGTAGCCAGTTGTCGCTATGGCACTGGGCAAACGCAAGTCCAAATCCGCACCGCTGACCCACCAATGTTAGAACCGGCTATTTCTGGTAGGCTAAGGCTGATGCCAAAGCCAGGCAGAAACCACCATTCTAGTCAGGGCATGGAAGTCACACGCCAAGATAACCCCTGCTCACCCTCTAGGTAGCTTGGCACGAGCAGTCTAGGCTAAACTCGGAGGCGATGTGTAAAGCATTTGCGTCAGCGCACCACAGCGACAACATACTAGGCACACCACAAAAGAGACTCCACACAAGGTTATATTAAAATAACTTTTGTATTGTCAAAACATATCAGATAGAAATCACACAGGTACATTGTGCCAACAGGCACGGCAATATTCACAAGGGATTATTTACACAGGACAGGGCCACATGGGCCACTGTCATAATCAGCACTTTTAGGAATAGAAATAGTACTTATAGAACTTAGAATAAAAGTATATAAAATCACTGTAACACAAAGTAACAGTTATAGATCACATCCAGTAACTACTGGGGACAGGTAAGTACCACCTACGTAACCCTAACCCCTTAGGAGACTGTCACGCAGGGGGCCAGGACCTCACTAGGACCACCTGTACTAAAAAGAACCACCTAAGTATCACACAGCATTTAGGGGTCTAAGCAAGAACACATTACCCATGATGTATGAACCACATTCAGAGGAGTAGTAAAGAAAAACACATAATGTATACACCTACACATTCAGCGGTGGTTAAGAATAAAGCACATGATGCATTAAAAATACATTCAGAGGTACCAGAAAAATACAGTAGCGCAAAAGTCACATGATGTCTAAAAACATTCAGAGGTGCAGGAATAAAACATGATGCAAGGAAATACATTCAGAGGTGCAATAACCATACAATTGCGCACAACCTACATAAGCCACCACCTGTGACCGGCCTTGTTGGGGCTAGAACGCCCTGAGTCTCAATGTCAGGGGCCTAAACGATGCAGGGGCCCACTACTTGCTGGGCCCCTGGGAACACTCACAAGCGCCTAAACGCTGCAGCTGGCACTAAGTGCTGCGCAGCTGTGACTGGCCGGGCACCTCTGTGCCATCTCTATCCCTCTCAGGGACTCACTCTCCATCTTGCGCCTAAACGGTGCAGCTGCCCACTAATTGCTGGGCAGCTGGAGACTCAAAACTGCGCCGGGGCCCTCATGGCCCTAGAACAACACTGCGCAAAAGGTTGGAGCCACACAGGCTCTGAACAAATATGCCCCCTGAGCCTAGCAGGCTCTTAGAACAACTGTGGGGGTCGTTGGAGCCACACAGGCTCTGGCATAACACATGCCCCAGTCATTGGAGCCTCGCTGGGCTCTTAATCACAACTGCGGGCGGGGAGCCTCTCTGGAGCCAAACAGGCTCTTAAACAAAATATGGCCCCTCTGAGCTTCTCTGGGCTCACAAACAAGATGAGGCCCCTTGAGCCTCCCTGGGCTCGCAAAACGAGTGGGGGCGACCCACTGCCAACCGGGGCCGCCCTGCAGGTCCTTCCTGCTATGCTTGCCCCACGCACCAGCCGTAGCCACCCCAGAGCCCTCTGCAGAGCGGGGCGGCTGAGCACACTGCACCAGCGAGGTAGGCGACCTCGCACTTCAAATCCCAGCCGGCTTCCCCTCACCAGCTCCTTGGACGTGGGGGGCAGCGCGTCTCCTCCACCTCGCCCGGCAGCAGCGCTTCCCTCGAGGGGGAAGGCGGGGCTCTTCCTGCAGCACGGAGGCTTCGCGGCGGGGGCGGTCGAGCTTCTTTCTCTCTGCAGGGCTCCCTCGGCACACGGGAGCTCTGCCTACCGGTCACCTCGTCTCCTCGGGGCTCCCTCAGCCGAGAGGAGCCCCGCCACGGCCGCCATCTCCCGCGCCTTCCTCCTTCTTCCCCGGGGCCGCCTCGTCCAGCCAATCCCGTCGCGGCCCCGATGACGAGTCTCCTCTCCTCCTCCAATCACGGCACGACAAGGGCCATGACGCTGCGCCGCACGGGCATATCCCGTCGCGGCGTTGGTGAGGGGGCTCGGCTCTCCCAGCCAATGAGAGCGCGGCACCTTCAGTTCTTCAGGCAATTCCAAGCCCGGGCGGCGGCGGTGAAGGGGAGGCAAATGCCGGGTGGGCACCGGTTTCTTTAAAAAAGAATAAATCGAGGTAGGCACTCGATCGGCCCAATCAATCAAATAAACAGAACACAATAAAGCGCTCCTAAGCACTATGGCCAAGGATAAAGCGCTCCTACGCGCTAGGGGGAAATCAAGCGCTCCAAAGTGCTAGCAAACAAGCAGAGCGCTCAGGGGGAAGCTCAGCGCCTCCAGGCACTAGAAATACAGTTCCAGCGCTATCCACAGGAAAAGGCAGCTCCTCCATGCTGCCAAAGCCCCAGAGCTTCCCTGGGGGGCAAAGCCAAGTCCCCCCATCAGCCCAGGCAGGGCAGAGGGGTCCCACAGGAGTCCAGGAAAGTCCATCAGGAGTCCAGGGGCTGGGCAGGACTCAGGGATTCCCCTGAACCCAAGCAGCAGCACGCCCCTGGCAGATTCAAGTCAGAAACAAGAACAAATTGGAAGGGAACACAGCCCCTTCTTATACACAGAAAAGGCTTTGAAGTCTTTTGAAGTCTTTGTGTAAGCGAGCCCTAAGCCCTGGGTGTGTCTGGTTTCCCTCTCCTGTCAGCCTCAGGTCAGAGGTGACAGTGGGCCATCAGGAGGGAGAGGCAGCAGGGTGGGCTGACAGGCACAGCCCGGCACCACCAGAGCTCTTCCCTCCCATCCGTGACAGCAGATGGGGACCTTTCATCCACGGCTGACTCAGACCCCCTCCTCCAGGGCCCTGCACACCCCGTCCTACTCAAAACAGACAGTCCATCCACCAGCAGGCCCAGGCACTCCTGGGCCAGGCGCAGCAGCCAATCACGTGCCAGCAGACTCACTACACAATTATGCCAACTTCTAAAAGTGGCGCTTCTAGACTAGACACAGCCATGCCGCATATACCATTCTGCAGCATTCCTTCTCACGAGTTCACACATATCAAACTCGACCCTGCACTCCCCACGCATCAGGAATCTACCATGGGCATACATATTCCCCATTCATTCCTATGGGAGGGCAGGTCACTCACACACCTACACAGAGTGCACACGCACTTTACACTGTACCACAGTGAAAAAGTGCGCAGAGGCCTAAAATCACCAATCCAGGTTCTAAAAACAGGCTAGGAAAAAGCAAAAAGTCACGGGGTGAACCTGCCCAAAGGACCGGGTCCAACACCCGTTTATATGTTGAATTCCCTGATTTTGCCAGAAAGGTTGCCTACAGCAAGCTCGAATGCACGCGGTCTCCCAAACCCTGTAAACATCTGTACAAGTGTCATTACAGCTTCAAAACTGCTTAAAGTTGCTCACTTTTTTTAATAATCTGATTTGCCTATGGGAGGGCACTTTTATCTGGGTCCATGTTCTGTCCCCGTCTGACCATGATGATCCCTCCTCTAAACTCAATCACCCACCCACTCTTTCCCGCACTCGGTCCCGAAAACTCACTCACCACAGCTTAGCTCATGGGCATTGGGGCAAACGATCGCACATAGAGGCCGTCAAATGCCTGGTCATTGCTATCCACGTGTTTTCAAATTAAATCCCCACCACGAAAACATTTTAAAAAAACATACGGGCTTTTCTTGTGGAAGGGCACTTACCTCTCGCCCCTGGCTCTAGCGTCTCTCTTCCCTCTCTGCGCTTTAGGAATGATAGCTCTCAGGGCGGGGCACATTACAATGCAGACTAGGAATGATGGGCCGTGGCGACTAGTGTCCAAAATCACTGAAGTGAAGTACCAGCCTCTCTCCCAACTCACCCGGCGTGCAGCAAACCATGGTGCAAGAAAACCCAAATCTCTCCCTTCTTGGTGGCCACGCACACCAGCGCAATGCGCTGTCACGCACACTTTTATTTGCGTGATGCGCATGAGTGAAGACCGCGCAGCCGTAGACGTTGAGACATCTGCGTGCCGCGCACCATTATGAGGAGGCCACGGTGAGGAGCTGGTGCAATGAACTACGGCCTTGCACTTAGCCTTTTTTAATTATCAATACCTGAGAGATATGTAGTGGTTGCTGGCTCTGCTGAGGGGGCCCCTGGAGCGTTGGGGCCCCCCCGCAATACGGGGGTTGCGAGGGCATGTGTTACGCCCCTCCACCGCAGTGTGAACAAGCCTAACTCAGCCGACAGCAATAGGCTCTGGGAACTAATCCGTCTACACTGGCAAAATCAGAAGGCAACTGAGCACTCCGGGGGTCTCCCTGGGGGGGGTTTCTGAGGCTGGTGGGAGGGGGAGCGGCGAGAACTTGGCCACAATGAGGACTCCATTTCTTTTCCTGAATGGCCCTGCAGGGTCATTGGACTACTTCCAGACTTCAAGCTGGGTAAACTCGTTACTGTTCATTTGGAGTTTTTGTGTATAAGTTTAGCATTCTTGTTTTTTCTATGTGTTTGGGATAATGTTGGGGTCCTCATTCCACCCTGCTACTTGGTCACTCACCACACTATGCGTATACTCGAGGGCATTGGGACCAGGGGCCTAGAGCATTGGATGCTGAAGTGGAGAAGCTTGTTGACAGGGAGGCTTCACGTTAACTCTGAGTATGCAATCTTCTAACCTTAAGATCCTCTCACTTAATGTGGGAGGTCTTAGTAACCTGATTAAACGTCCGGCTGTGCTTTCGTACCTGAAGCAGACACAGGCAGATATATGTCTGCTGCAAGAAACTCCCCTCCTAGCCAGGGACTGTTGTAGACTCAAGTCCGAGGCCTTCCTCATACAGATGTTCTCCTCTAATGCAACTAAAACAGCAGGGGTGGCCATTTTAGTATCACAGGCTTTTAGAGGTAGAGTGGTCCAGAAAGAAGAGGAGATCAGAGGCAGACTGCTTACTTATCGCTTTCTTATCGGAGGCCAGGGACTAGAGATAGACACAATCTACACTCCTAATGAAGGGCAGGAGGGGTTTTTGCATTCCGCACTAAAGGAGGTCTTGTTGAACGACGTCTACTCCTGGGGGGGCGACCTTAATTTAATATCGCGGACAGGTCAGCACAACGTCATGGGAAATTAGGCGCACTGTCTAATGCCGGGCTTTCCTAGAGCACGGGAATTAGGTCTAGTGGACTTCTGGAGGGCTTTCCACCCACAAGCTAGGGACTATTCCTACTATTCTAACACCCATAAAACTTGTGCCAGACTGGACTACTTGTTGGGCACCAGGGAACTGTAATCTTTAGCTTCCAGTACGAAAATACTCACGGGCGCCCTCTCGGAACACGCAGCCGTGGTTACGGTAGTATAACACCCCCCCCCCGACACCACCCAGTAGACAGTGGAAACTGAGGGACATCATACTTCAGCATCAAGAGGTCGTGGACCAAATAAAACATACAAAAGGGGATTATCTCTCCCATAACAACATTCCAGGCACTGACATATCCAATATATGGGGAGCATTTAAAGTGGTGATCCGCTGCACTTTCATAGCGATCTCAGCGGCAGACAACAGATTGAGGAAGGTAAATAGGGACAGCCTTTCCTTACAGTTTAGAGAACTGGAAAGCATACACCAAAGGACTGGGGCCCCCAGGGTGTGGCGACAACTGTCAGCAGCTCATGCCCAGCAAGCGGCTTTGGATCTGGATCGACCGGAGTAAGCTGCTCTCCGATTGCGGCACTCCTTCTATGTTGGGGGATAAATGCAGGCGGTTATTGGCGAACAGACTAAGGGAAACCCGGCAGCGACAGAGTATCCACACGATTAAGGACATGGAGGGAGAGCTGGTGACGGACTACGCTGCGATAGCGAAGACGTTCAGGGACTTTTATGAGAGGCTCTACAGAAGACAACCACTAGAAGGGGAAGACAACGGGAAAGTGTGCAGACACCTAGACTGACACCAGAAAAAGCTGCAGTCTTGGAGGAGGAGATCCGCATTGAGGAAGTGATCTCGGCCATTTCCCGGTTAAAACCAGCTAACTCCCCGGACTCAGACGGATTCTCAGCCGCCTTTTACAAAGCCTTCTGCCCTGAAATCGCTCCTTTACTGACTAGGCTTTTAAATTCCTTTGCTACTACGGGCGCCATACCGGCCTCCATGCTAGAGGCAGTTATAACAGTCATTCCCAAACCAGGGAAAGATAAAACGCAATGCAGTGCATATAGGCCCATTTCATTGCTCAATATCGATTTAAAACTATACATGGGTATTTTGGAGCAGAGGCTGGGTCCATACATTCCTGCCCAGATCGAGCCGGAACAGGCAGGATTCATACCTCAGAGGCTGACCAGTGACAACACCAGAAGGGCCCTACACATAATATATAAAGCCTCCAGATTCCTAGGCAACTACATGCTGATGGCAATTGACGCTGAGAAAGCGTTCAACAGGGTGCACTGGCCTTATCTGGAACAAGTTTTGTCCCACTTTGGCTTCGAGGAATGCTTCCGCACACAGTTCTTAAATTGTTATTGCTCTCCCTCAGCCACGGTGAGGGTCATTGGGCTAAGGTCGGCCCCACTCCGAATAGCACAAGGTAGACGACAGGGGTGTCCCTTATCACCCCTGCTGTTCGAACTATTCATGGAGCCCCTGGCTCACAGCATTCCAACAAACCCACAGATACTGGGAGTTCCTTTTGTGGGGGACAGCCACACTATACGTCTGCATGCCGATAATGTGTTAGTGACCCTCAAGGACCCAGAGATTCCATTTGGGTAGTTCCTACAGGGATTGGAAGACTTTGGCAAAGTATTGGGGTTTAAAGTTAATTTGGAGAAGTCAGTGGCCCTTAACCTCTCACTTTCCCCTCAGACAGTGGAACGACTTAAGGGAGAACACCCATTTCAATGACACAATTCCCTGCCTGGGATTCCAAATAGCTGCCTCACACACGCCACTGCTGTCACCATCACCAACTACACTAACTTATTTAGGCAAGTGCGCTCCGATATACTTAGATTTCCTGGCTAGGCAGGATCGCAGCAATTAAGATGACGATCCTCCCTAAAATTCTGTTCCAGACTCTCCCTCTGCGACCGTCCACAGGTATGATCCCCAAATTGCAAGCAGAAATCATGAACTTTATATGGCAGGGCCGTAAACCTAGGATTAATAAAAGTCTCAACTTCTTACCACCTTGTGAAGACGGGCTGGGCATACCTAACCTCCAGCTGTACTTTCAAGCGGCACAGTTAAGACACCAAGGGCCCGATTACGATCTGGGTCGGAAGGGCTCCGAACGATGTTCCGACCGCATCAGAATGTGCCGGCATATTCCTTTCCGACCGAGCCATTCCAATGGGTTCGGTCAGAAAGGAATCCGACTTGGATTTCCAGATGGCTTATGACGGGCTCGGAGAGCCTGTCCGCCGGCCGGAAATGCTTCAGTACTCCCCCGGTTGCCTCTTTACAACCGAGGGAGTACGATGGAAGTTTTTCACTGCCTTTTCTTGCCGGTGTTTCCGGCACGAAAAGGCAGTCGGAAACTGTCTCTGGGGGACCCCAGCAGGGCCCCCATGGGTGCGAGGCCGCAGAATGGTGGCCTGGGTGCCCCTCTGTTGATCCCTGCACCCGGTGGCAGGCACCTTGGGGTGCCGGCCACAGGTTGCAGGGATGAACTGCACCTCTGTTTTTCAGAATACAGGCATGCATTCTGCTCGGAATGCATGCTCCCATTGTGAGGTATACGAGTGCGACCAAACAGGGCTCGGTTGCATCGTACTTGCAGGGCCATAACCGACGACAGCAGGTCGGTCAGTTACGGCTCCTGACCGATGCCGGGTGGACCTGAGTCCGTCCGACATCAGAATCGGCCCCTTAGTAGAATGTAAATGTAAATGTATTTCGATTAATATAGCGCACGAATCACCCAGGTGTCTCAAGGCGCTTGCTTAGGGAACCCGTCCTGGTATTCCCCTGTGAGATACCCCGGCAGGGTATTCACAAGGTGAAAGCCAGGCATCCCGCCGCGAGGGGCCGTAGTGGAGATTAAGCAAGCTATTGCCCAGAGTCGCAGAGTGTGACCCCATGAGTCGAGTAGGCACCGGAGCGAGAATTGTCGAGTCCATGGAATTTTTGAGCCCGAGACCCGCCGAGGCGGGGAATCGAACCCTGGTCCACGGCTGATCTCAGCTTCCGGGTCTGCCGCCTCTAACCACTGAGCCACGCTTCTCCACATCAAGAATGGAACCGAATGGAATCAGGGAAACATTGGCTATTTCAGGACAGGGCGGTGGTGGGTACCTCGTTGATGAAGATCCTATTTTTAAAGAAAGCCCATAGCCTCTATGTGTCTGACATCACACGGACAACCATATCGACATGGGATCAGACTAACCTTAAACACCAGCTCACGACAGTTCCATCCCCCCTGACCCCACTGCTAGATAACCCAGAGCCAGGTTTAAGGGAAACACAATTTCTAGCATGGCGCCAGTCCCAGTGCCGCTCAATGGGCCATTTTTTCAATTTCCAAAGGGTACTTTAGTTCCCACAAATTAAAGCAGACTATGGCATCCCTGAGACAAAGTGCATGCAATACCTACAACTTAGACACTGGGTCCTGCAGCCACATAATAGCGAGGCTGCTAGTCGACATCTCACCTCTTATGAGAGATGGCTCTTGTCAAAGTCCTCCGACAAGGGAATAGTCTCCAACCTATACAAGTTGCTGAACGCACGAAACTCGTATTCATACCATGCTGGACGTGGTAGATGGGAAAGGGATATTGGGAGACCCCTCAGCAACAAGGAATGGGAGGGCATGTGTTACAGGGCACGCTACACTGCCAGCAACATGGCGCTGACAGATACCCTCACAAAAGTGATCACTTATTGGTACTACACACCAGAGAGGATGCATAACATTAATTCAGTAGCTAGTGCACACTGCTGAAGGAACTGTGGGGGGACAGGTACATTGATCCACCTACTATGGGAATGCCCCCACATTCAACATTTCTGGACACAAATATTAGATGACATTGACAAACATCTTGAGACTCAGTTGCTCCGATTTCCAGCACACATCCTGCTGGGCGTGCCGGATCCATTGGCATACCCATCGAAGTCCAGGAGGGTCTGCCTGATAGGAATGGCATTGGGTGTGGCCATACAGAACATTCTCACGCACTGAGGGACCCCACAGTCCCCCACACATACGGGGTGGTTGACACGCCTGTGGCACATCCTGGCATGTAAAAAATAACATTTACACTTGCCGGTATGGGCGCAGATTTTCGAGAAGCATGGCTTCCCTTCCTAGCTTTATTGACGCAAGAATTCCGCAAGCTCACATGCCCTAAATATCTACGCTTGATGCGACTGCCAGACTACTGGGCACCACCCGCTCTGGTTTAACCCTGGGATATGTAGCTTGAATTTTCGCTTAGCTCAATGCAGGGCTGATTGCAGGAGGGGTAGGGGAGGGATGTGTTGGGGTTTTGTTCCTTTATTTTGCATTTGTTGTACACTTGATTTTAAGCAGGGGCTCTGTGTAGCCCATGTTGGTATCTTACTGTCCATCAGTGTTCATGGCCTCTACTGTTTCTTCTTTATTCTTTTGTTCTGTTTTGATACAGCAATAATTCAGATTTAAACCATAAAATATTTTGGATTAAAAAAGATTAAAACGGAGTATCTAACTTCAAAAGGATTCATTTGAATACTTCATGACTTTGCTGTGCGACTTGTAATTGGAGCGAAACCACGCATCAACAAATTTGTACTCAAGGAGTGCCATGGGGACGCTCCTGCCGAGAAGCAGCAGTGGATTGCTGAAGCCTCCTTGTCTCTGCCTCTGATACCGGACCTGCTTTTTACCTCGCCGGACCCGCTACGCGGGTCCCGCAGCGGGGTATTCTTCAAAGGGCTGTTGACTTTGGGACTGTTCTTTGGACCGGCAGGGTTGCGAGCGAAGCAGGGACTCCGTGGACCAGGAGCCCCTGCGAGCCCCATTACCATCAGCTGGGCTGCTCTCCCTGCCGGCCGCGACCCCGCCCACAGTGTTTTTAACAGGCGGGATCTCCCGCGTTCAAACGGGACGCTCCTGCCGAGAAGCAGCAGTGGATTGCTGAAGCCTCCTTGTCTCTGCCTCTGATACCGGACCTGCTTTTTACCTCGCCGGACCCGCTACGCGGGTCCCGCAGCGGGGTATTCTTCAAAGGGCTGTTGACTTTGGGACTGTTCTTTGGACCGGCAGGGTTGCGAGCGAAGCAGGGACTCCGTGGACCAGGAGCCCCTGCGAGCCCCATTACCATCAGCTGGGCTGCTCTCCCTGCCGGCCGCGACCCCGCCCACAGTGTTTTTAACAGGCGGGATCTCCCGCGTTCAAACGGGACGCTCCTGCCGAGAAGCAGCAGTGGATTGCTGAAGCCTCCTTGTCTCTGCCTCTGATACCGGACCTGCTTTTTACCTCGCCGGACCCGCTACGCGGGTCCCGCAGCGGGGTATTCTTCAAAGGGCTGTTGACTTTGGGACTGTTCTTTGGACCGGCAGGGTTGCGAGCGAAGCAGGGACTCCGTGGACCAGGAGCCCCTGCGAGCCCCATTACCATCAGCTGGGCTGCTCTCCCTGCCGGCCGCGACCCCGCCCACAGTGTTTTTAACAGGCGGGATCTCCCGCGTTCAAACGGGACGCTCCTGCCGAGAAGCAGCAGTGGATTGCTGAAGCCTCCTTGTCTCTGCCTCTGATACCGGACCTGCTTTTTACCTCGCCGGACCCGCTACGCGGGTCCCGCAGCGGGGTATTCTTCAAAGGGCTGTTGACTTTGGGACTGTTCTTTGGACCGGCAGGGTTGCGAGCGAAGCAGGGACTCCGTGGACCAGGAGCCCCTGCGAGCCCCATTACCATCAGCTGGGCTGCTCTCCCTGCCGGCCGCGACCCCGCCCATAACGCGAACTAGTACTTTAAGCCCTTAGCACGCCCGCTGCGCGGGAGCGCGCGGGAGCGTCCCGGGAGAAGCCCGGGACAAGGGCGGGGCCGTCTGCGGCCGTCCTAGGCCGGAGTAGGCTGGGCCGGGCCCACCCTCTTGGTTGTACTATTAGGCGCTAAATTTTGGCTCCTGTCACAGTGTTTTATACACTTCACCACACCTTAGACGCCATGCCATCCCCGATTAGGGAAAGCACTCCTAGGAAACAGGGTGGGCCAAAAACCTTAGATAATTATTTTCCCCGGGCTGTGGGAGATGGGGATAAAGAGGGCACCTTAAATCGGCTGAGGGTTGAACGGAGACGTTCAATAGATATTTTGAAAAATAGACCCTTGTCTGATGATCGTACCGCGCCTAATGCAGAATTGCCCCCAATAGATGATGTTCCCATCCTGTTGAGAGAGGGTAGTAAAACTCCGGTAACTTCCCCAACGAGCCCTACCCCTGCGAGCAGTACATGCTCCAACAAGGTGACTATTGATTTAATTTCTCAACGTTCCCCGATTTTGCAACCTAGGAAAGCCAAACCGAAGTTTGTAGCTGCACACGCAGCCTTTGGGCCCCCATCAAAACGTAGGAGAAAGGCGAAGGGGCCACAGGGGAAACATAGACCTAAACCCCTTATTTTTGAGTTTGGGAAGTCATCTAAGCCCATTTCATCACCTGTGTCAGTAGTGGAGGCGTCACAGATAAAACCTGCTGCGCAGACTAGTGCGCCCACCGGTGTGTTGGGAAACACAGCAAATAATATTGTTAATGTCCCCCTTTCTGTTGTTCCGTTGGGAAACTTGGAATTTCTACTGAGGTCACTATTGCTACCCATCAGTGAAAGCATAAAAAAGGTGGAAATTAGACTAACCATCCTAGAGGCCACACTAAATAGCCTAAAACTTCCAGCTACATCGCAAGGAAGGGTATCAGAACCCACTGCCATACCAATAGCCCCAGGCAAACAACTGCCAGAAAAAGGAACGAACCCTGTACCAACGCAGACAGTAATGGTGGCCGCACCCCTATATCCCCAGAGTAACAACTCGACCCGAGTGGAGATATCCAACCCTAATGGGCCTACCCCTCCAGTAAAACCCACCACACAATCACAGCCTTTGGATAGAGCTGTGTTAATGCCCCTAAAGAAGCCTCCCCCTAAGCCACGTAGACCTAATTTACCCCCAGAGTCAAATGACTTTACTGTAGTGATGGCGGGTGTTCCCCCGTTAGAAGAAGGTGAAACAGAGGACTTTTGCATCTTAAAAAGCAGGGTAATTAAATGGCTTAACTTGAACAGACCCTTACCAGAGCACTTAAATAACGAAATTATTATGGTCAGAAGGGTCCCTTGGGTGGGGAGAAGCCGCAAATCTATAAAAGGGGACTGCATATTGGTCAGCTGTAGGGATGCGAGAACTGTTTCTTATATATGCCAGGGAAAGAACAGATCGCTAGAGTCAACCATCCAAACCCTGCATGTGTCCTTTTTCTTTCCTCCCACCAATGTACCTGCACATGTGACCCGGCCATATAGCAACTGGGAAAGAGTGGGTCAGAGGGGTGTTCATTATGAGTTCAACCCTAGACCATTATTTAGCCGCCCAGAGTTACCCTTCCACACGTCAAATCGGTTTCATTGCCTGGATGGCCTTGAGGGGGTAGATTGACAAATAAATGAGGGCACAAGGGGACTAGGGGGTAGAGGGGCTCTGTATGATGATCAGGAGAAGCACAGTTCCGAGGCAGAGCAAATTTCATCAAGCTCTGCCCGGATACAGCGGCCTGATGAATGTAGGCCTATAGATACTGCCTGTATAGGCGGGGTACAGGGGTTGGAAAAGGAAAAACAAGGGTGCGATCCAGTAGGAGGGCTATTGGGAGGAGGGGCACAAGGGGGTGAGGCTTTAAGGATAATCTCATGGAACATAGCAGGCCTTGCCGGGAAATTCAATAACATGGAGTGGCTTGATTATATTAAAAAATTTCATGTGATCTGCCTGCAGGAAACATGGGCCCAGGAGAATAACTACCATTTGCAAGGGTACAGGTGTTTCTTTGTACCGGCTCAAAAATCAAGATCAGGGAGGGCAATGGGAGGATTAATTATATATATAGACCTGTGCCTCCCGGGAAGTCATACATGTCTGGATTGGAACTCCCACAGGATTCAGGCAGTGATGTTCTCTGGGAAAGGCCTCAGATTCGTTGCAGTTAATATCTACAACGATGAGACATTAGGATCTAATGTCTCTTTGGCTGAGGAATTAGATAACAGGTTGGGCCAGGCTATTTCAAATCAAAAAAAGGGGCAGCCATATGGGCTGGTGGTCATGGGAGACTACAACTGCCACCTGTGCCCGGTTTTGGTCCACACAAATATTGATTGGTCACGATGCCCCAGGGAGAAGGGCCCGCATTTTTCTCACACACTGTTGGGCTCTGCACTTAGAATGCTACGGCTTAAGTATGACTTAGAACATACTATTAATATGATAGGGACGCAGTTGGATGGTACACTCCCTCCCACATTCAAGGGACGAGGATGTTCTTCTTTTATAGATTACATTCTGGTCTCAAGGTCCCTAACTAATAAGATTATCAGTGTAGGGATCGAATGGAGTGGTTTCAGTGACCATAATCCTCTTGTCCTGGATCTGTCGCACAGGGTGGGCCCAAGTACTAGAGTCCAAAGTACATTCTCTGAAAGAGCAATAGACCAGGGCAGGAGATTAAAATGGGCAAAAATAGACGGGGAAAAGTTCTACAAGGGCCTGGTGGACGCAGGGAAACTCGCTATTAATGATTGTCTGGACACTGAGGTCCAAGGGTCAAGGGTATTAGAAGCCTTTGATCAGATTGCTAAACTGGTCGACGGTCTATTAAAGACCAGTGCGCCTCTGAAGAACCACGGAAATCCGCGATGGTTCGATAATGACTGTTCTAAAGCTTTGAGGGAGCTGAAAAATTGCCTTAAAATTAAGCCAAGGGTCCCCCAAACAGTTAAGAAGTGTAGGGACACTTACAAAAAGGAGATCAAACGGAGGAAACTTGCTTTGCAGATGGAAGCATGGGCAGATTTACGGGAAGCAGGGGAAAGAAAGGATTTGGCAGGGTTTTGGAAAATAATTAATAACCCAACGTTTCAGGAAAAAGATGCCCCGGATATAGGGGCTAATGTTCTCCCAGAGCAGTGGGTTACCCACTTTAGGAGCCTGTATAATTATGAGTCTGGCTCTAGTGAAGAGCCGTGGGCCATTTCAACTGAGGCTCCATTAGTAGAATTTTCCATTAGGGAGATCACTGTAGGGATGGAGGGCCTGACCAGAAATAAAGCCCCGGGGCCTGACGGAATCCCCCCAGACTTGTTCCTGAGTAATATCGAACTTTGGGCCCCTTTAATGACAAGGGTTATTAACACTGCCATTACCTATGGCCTGCCCCCGTCTTGGTCCACGGCGGTAATCGTGCCAATTTTTAAAAAGGGCAGTAGGGATGACCCGAAGTGTTACCGTCCGATCTCCCTGATCGATGTGTCGGCAAAACTTTTGGGAAGGGCAATTCTTAATAGACTGTCCGAGTGGACCGAGGAAAATAACATCTTCTCGGACACTCAATATGGATTTAGGACAGGGAGGTCGACTAGCGACCAGTGCCTGAACCTCTATATGCTGACTGCCAAGTATACCATGGCTAGTGACGATTCCGTCTACATGGGTTTCATGGATCTGGCAGCAGCATTTGATCACGTCAACAGGGAAAAATTGTGGGGTATGATGCTTAGTATGGGGATAGAGAGGGGTTTAATTAATATATTGAGAGAATTGCACAGCGACACCACTGCAAAGGTTCGTTTTAACAGGGAGGGGGGACTGACTACCTCCTTTCCCTGCATGAGTGGAGTCCGGCAAGGTTGCATCCTTGCCCCCTTTTTGTTTTCCCTTTACATTAATAATTTGGAGCAGTTTTTGTTAGGTCTAAAGGCAGATTGCCCAAAGGTTGGGTCGCGTCATATTCCTGTTCTGCTTTACGCAGATGACGCGGTCCTGATCGCACGCACACCAAGGAGCCTTCAAATCTTGATAGATGGATTTGTTAGGTTCATGGGCGCCCTGGACCTTTTTGTTAATCTAAGCAAATCATATGTGCTTTTGGCGGGGAAAACAAAGAAAACCTCCTCTACATTCACATACACAATAGGAAGTCATATTGTGGAAAAGGTTAAAACATTCCCCTATCTTGGTGTAACATTCGATGGTGCCCTGAGGTTCGATACCCTGGTCGAGGAACGACGTGGTAAAATGATTGCTTCTAACGGGGCAATTGCTGGCTATGGCAGGAGGCTAGGAAGATGGTCCCCGGAACAGGTGATAAACCTGTACAGCTCTGTATCATGCTCCAAGGTAATCTATGGGGCAGAAGTATGGGGCTTTGTTAATACCACTAGTATCCAACGAGAGGAAAATAAATATCTGAAATCTCTCTTAAGGGTACCACAAAGTACTGCTGGTATGATTGCCCACAGGGAGTTAGGTAGACCCTACATAGAAGATCTGATAAAATTGAGGCCCATTATTGCTTGGCTAAAAATCTGGGTTAATCCCGATGCGACACTGAGCAGAGAAATTTTATTGGACTGTCTTGAGAGGGACAAGTGTATGCGCATCCCCTGGCTCTTTTATGTGAAGAATACCTTGGAGGAGCTAGGTTTTGGGAATTTGTTTACGCACCCCACAACTATTGTAGCCCAGAACAAACTGCAGGTAGGGAGAATTTTTCTAGAGCGGAAAAACCTACGCAGAGATGAGGCTGAAGGGTGTAAAAAGACAGTAAGGGCCCATTTCCTGGTGAAGAGCAGGGAAGGTATGGAGCCTTACTTGTACCTCATGTATAATGCACAGGACAGGTTCTTGATGTGCCGTTTCAGACTGAACCTACTCCCATTTATGTTGGCATCACCAGCGGGGTTTGCTACGTCAATTGAAGAGAAGGGGTCCTGCGGCTGCGACAATAGGTCTCCGCAGGACTCCCTTCACTTTGTTTTACTCTGCCCTTTTTATTCAATGCCCAGACGTAGATACCTTGTAAACCTCCTGAAAAAAGCTAATTTGGTCCACGCGAGGGAGGCACTAGTATTTTTACAGACAGCTGTGGATCCGTTAACACTGTGTAGCATTCTGAATTTTATCAAGGTAGCTCTCCGCTTAAGGCTCACCAGAGGAGAAGATTGAATTGTTTTTACTGTAACTTTTAATAGTGCCAATAATGGATACCTGGTTGTATTATGGTATATATTTTTTGTACAAAGAATCATGAAATGTTTAATGACTTTTTACTATGTATATTTGAGTGTGCTTTTATGGTGTTTTTTCAATCACCGAATAAAGATTCTTGAATTGAATTGAAATTGAGTGCCATGGTTTCACTTTTTCACATGGTATGTGCTTACTGAGAACATTTTCCTTTAAATACATGTGGTAACGCTGCGAACAGCCCGACCCAGCCTCTGTCAGCGATTAGCCCTAGTAGCTGGTGAAGAAATGTGGTGGGCCTACTTTATAGTGTCAGTCAGATGGCCTTCTTCCTCCTAATTCTCTAATCCATTTGTCACCAATAACATGGAAGGAAGCAGTGGGGGACTGAGACTAGATTAACCCCGGGCGTAGAACTAGGCTACGCTCACGTAGTTTCGTAGTTTGCACAACTACGTGCTCTGCAAATTTCACGTAGCACAGTGCAAAAACACGTAGCGTAGAGGGCATTTTTTGCTTGCCCGCGAACCTTCATCGTCAAGTTGGCGACCGCGAGCGAGCAAAATACCATCCCGGTGAGACTTTTTCCTTGTTCGTGATCAGCAACATCAAGTTGCCAATCGCGAGAATGAAAAATAAACCTCCCGGCGAGATTCTCAAAGCGGGGAGGTCAGGTTTTTTATTGCGAGTGGTCGCGTATGCTCGCGATCGCTCGCGATGAGAAACTACCAGTCCGCGTTGAGAAAGCTGCCGCTCGAGTACAAATCTACTCGAGCGGCAGAAAACGACCGCTTGCACTGTGCAAGATGGAGTTGCTTCTACTCACAATCCCTCATCACAGTCTATAGCTAATAAACCTTCTCCACTTTCTTCGGCTTCTAAACGATTGAAGCTTGATCTTCCCTCTCCCGACAAGGCGCCACCTCCCATTTCCTTGGAATTACTATTGGAGGAAATCCGCGCCTTACGTCCGTTTGTAGAGGAAACAAATAGTAAAATGCAATTCCTTGAGAAAACGTGGTCTACAATTGAAAGTAGAGTTTCTACAATGGAACAGCAAATTTTGGTTGTCTAAGGTAATTCCCAGAGACTTTCTTCTCTAGAACTGGAGGTACGAGGAATAACCTACGTATTTATGGTCTGCCTGAAGCTTTAAAAAGTGATGACCCTGTCTCCTTTTTCTCCTCCTTTTTGCCGAAGCTATTAGACATGCCTCCTTCAATGTCACTCAACATTCAGAGAGCTCACATACTTGGTCCTCGCCCTCCACTCGCTACATCTTCGGTTAGACCAAGGGGAGTCATCATTCTCTTCTTGAAATTTACTGATTTGCTCTCAGTCCTGTCTGCAGCTACAGTCAAACGACACATTTCTTGGCTTGGTCAGAGGGTGTTCCTTTCTCAAGATGTCTCCAATGCTACTGCAGCTAGAAGGAAAGAGTTCCTTAACCTCTGAGCACCTCTTCGATTTCTTGGAGCTCGATATGGCTTTCCCACCCCTGCATTTTTAAGGTGACTTGTAAAAGCCAGACTCGGTCATTTGAAGATCCTGCAGAACTCAAGAAATTCATTCACTCTCACGCTACAAGTGTTATGGACACTGCTGGTTCTTGTAATGGTTGATCAGTTGTACACTTCTTTATATTTCTTGGTATTTCTTTTTTCTTTTCTTTTCAATATGGTTGAAGTGTGGTTTAATTGCATAGTTCATATTCGTTTTTTCCCATTTGTTATGTTTGTTTAGCAGTGTAATTTTTTACATTTTTTCTAGTTGTAACATGGACTTTGATGGTTCTTCTCATGGTTGATCAGTTGTACACTTACTGCTATTTCTTTGCATTAATTCTTTATTTTTCAATATTGCTCAATTAAGGGTCAATGTGTAGCTCATATTCGTCTTTTTACATTTCTTACGTTTGTTAGTAGGGTAATCTTTCTAGTATACATGATGTTTATTTTATCTCCTTTTTATATCCTTACAGGTTCATCCGTTCATTTTAATATGTCTGGTCTGTCTCCTTATCCCTTCTTTGTCCTGGTGTGGTCCGGACTTCCCGGTTTCGGGTGTTTAATCTTTTCGTGTGTCGTCCTTGACCCAATGTTATCTCGTTTTTGTCCCTTCAGGTATGTTTTTTCCATCTTCCTTTTTGGATATGTACTGTCTCTTCTTCTTTTGGCTCTCTTTTCTCTTTCCTTTGCCCTTTTTTCCTTTGTCTTCCCTTTTTTCCAGCGGATGTATTACTACTCTCTTCTTCACTCATTATTCCTATTTTATTTATTTTCTTTTTTCTTGCTCTGCTCCTTTTTCCTATCCTTATTCTTTTTTGCTGCCTCTATTGTTCCATATCTACTGATATTTTCTATCATTCAGAGTTGTTACTTGGAATATAAAGGGATTTATTAATCCTGTCAAGAGGCAGAGAATTATCTCACATTTAGCCTCCTATAATCCTGCTCTAGTTTTATTACAGGAAACTCACTTGTCAGAAACTGATGCTCTTAAACTGAAAAGCAATTGGGTTGGTACTGTTTTTGTCTCTCCTACTGTTACCAAGAAAAATGGTCTTGTTATCTTATGCCATAAAAAGTTGACATGCTCTGTTGTTTGACAGGAAATTGATGCTGAAGGTAGATGGATTTTAGTTAAACTGTTTATTAATAATAATATCCCATTAACTGTTTTTAATGTTTATGGTCCAACTCTCCCAGATTATACTTTCTGGCCAACTATTAGACATAAGTACCTGCAGCACAAAGATGAACTCTTTTTCCTCAGAGGTGACTGCAATCAGATCATGGACCCCTTTACAGACCGTAGATCCCGAGTCTGTTTCGTCCCTCACAGAACCCACAAACAATTTCATAGTACCACACATCAAGCGCATTTAGTAGATGCTTGGACACTCTGTAACCCAGACCAAACAGATTTTTCCTTTTTCTCCCCTCCTCATGGTTCCATTTCTCAATAAGATTATATATTTCTATCCAAACCACTAGCTCAATCTCTCATTTCATCTTCAATTGAATCTATTTTGATTTCTGATCACACTCCAGTGTTTGCGGACTTTGATTTGCTCCGTCCACGGACGACCATCTGGTTTTTCGGACGACCATCTGGTTTTTCGGAAGCTACTGAAAACACTGCTATTTCCATCTAGCTAAACGGAGTACTCACAGATCAGATTCCACAGCGCTGGGAGGCCTCAGGGTAGCCATGCGCTCTACAAATACCGTTACAAGATGGCGATTCAATAACCTTCTTTTACAGGACCCAGTTTTTTTTCATCCTTTACTTCTTTTGCGAAATAATTTTTCACTCTCAATGAAGATCAGTCTGTTTCTCCTGCCATAGTATGGGATACTTTCAAGGCTGCTGCCTAGGGTTTTATCATTGATTTTGTATCTAAGAAAAAGAAGCATACCCTTACTCAACATGACGCCTTATTGGTTAAAATCAAGCGCTTGGAACATCAATTTTATACATCTCTATCGGACATTGATTTGCAGAAGGTTGTGCGTGCAAAGTTGGATTTTAATAAAAGTTCTACGGACCATGCCTCTTCTATTTTACTTCATAGAAGTGCCTTTTACTATGGTGGTCGGAATAAAGTAGGTTCATTGCTGGCTAACTATCCTAAATCTAGAAAAGAAAGAACATTAATTGATTCTATTCAATCTGAGGATGGGAAACGTCTTTTTAAAGATCGTGATATTCTAGATGAATTTACTTCTTTTTATAAACATGTATACACTCTGGAATCACCCTCATATGACTCCCTTATTGATTCCTATCTTGGTAGTGTCTCTCCCTCTTCCTCTTCAAATCTTGATTTTCAATCTCTAGACTCTGATATATCCCTTCAGGAGATTGCCGGTTCTCTAGGTTCAATAAAGGAAAATAAATCTCCTGGTCCTGATGTTTTTTCAGTGCAATTTTATTTATATTTTTCTAATCTCCTACTGCCAAAACTTTTCAATCTTTTTTAGCTCTTCTGTACCACTGGAAAAGCTAGCTGTACTTTTCTGGAAGCTACTATATGTCTCATTCTTAAAGCGAGTAAAGACCCTAAATTTTCTCAAAATTATCATCCAATATCATTAATAAATGTAGATTATAAAATGTTCACTAAATTATTAGCTCTTCGTCTGGAATCCTTTTTACCTCATTTAATAGGTCCAGAACAATGTGGTTATGTCAAGGGTAGATTAATATTTGATAACTCTCTGCTCTTCTTTAATGTTTTGAATAAAGCGTCTACCCTTTCTTATTCCTTAGCAGCAATTTCTATCGATGCGGAAAAAGCTTTCAATAGAGTTGATTGGCCTTAAAACTCTCAGTTGACATGGTTTTTATCTAAATGTATTTCTGTGATATCACTACTTTATACCATTCCTTCTGCTTCTACCTTAGTTAATGGTCCTATTTATAACCGTTTTTCACTTAATCGTGGTGTTAGACAAGGTTGCCCCTTATCTCCTCTTCTTTTCGTTTATCCCTCGAACCTTTTCTATCTCGCATCTGCCAGAATGCTACCAACTTCCGCTTATGCAGATGATGTCTTACTTTTTATTTCTAACCCTGAATCCTCTATTCCCCCGTTATTACAAGAAATTTCAGATTTTTCGGTAGTCTCAGGGTACAAAATCAATTCTGACAAAACAGAAATATTTCCCATAACAAAATTTTATTTTAAGCATCATTTTGACCTGACTGGTTTCCGTTGGAATGGTTAAAAAATTAAATACCTAAGCTTATGGTTTACCAACTCCATCCTAGATTCGGCTACTCTTAAGATGAAGGGTATTCTACATTATTATCCTCTAGGAACCCTCTCTTTCTCTCCTGGTGGGAACGCTTGGATTCTATTAACATGATGGTCACTCCTATCTTATTATATACTCTTGCCATGATCCCAGTTCGTATTCCTTCTCTTTATTTCAAGAAACTGGACTCTTTTCTTTCGAAATCCTTATGGAATAATAGGAAACCCAGAGTTTCTTTATCTCATCTCAGACAATCAAAGCCTCACGGAGGTGTGAATTTTCCATCTTTTCGATGATATCATAAATCCTTCTGTCTCAAACAAGCCACCTACTGGTTTCATACTGGTATCTCTTCTTTTACCCCTTTGTGGCTTAATATTGAACGCTGTTTAATTTCCCCTTTTTCTTTCCCAGAGTTGTTAGCCTTTACGGCCAAAAGGAATCTCGTATCTCTTCCTCTTTTTAAGCATACTTGCTCATTGTTACGACCCCACTGTCAACCAAGGCTATTCTCTAGAGCCAATTTTTTATGTTCTCTTTGGCACAACCGTCATCTTACTAACAATAATTGACACTTGTTCTGGAGTTCTTGGAGATCTAAAGGTATTATCTGGATTCAGGATGTTTGATGGCCTTTCTCCTTACTCTTTTCCTCAATTGCAAGCCACTTTTCAGCTACCTCGTTCTTCGTTCTTGCACAATTTCTTGTTACTAATGGAAACTATCCTGGACTTCTTTTATCCTCTCCCCTCCGACGACTCTCCACCCATACAGGATCATCTTACTAGAATGTTATCATTGTCTCCAAAGGCTTCTCTCATTTATACATTTTTAAATTCCGTTGATCCGGAGGGCACACTAAAACTCCCTCGGAACTTGCATGGGAGTCTGATTTGGGCTGTGTAAGTAGCACTGATTTTTGGAGCAAGATCTGGATCAGATAACTAAAAATTGCGAGATCTGCCTCTACACCACAATCTATGTTCTTTCTCTACCACAGATTATATTTCTCTCCTATTTCCATTGCCAAATTTACCCACTCTGATAATTAAACCTGCTGGTCTTGTGCTCACCCGTCGGCTGATCTTTACCACCTTCTTTTCTCATGTCCCTCTGTCACTTCGTTTTGGTCAAACTTTGGCTTACAATCTCGACTATTTTTGATCTTCACATTCCCCTTTCCAATACCCTTCTCTTTGCAGGCAGTCTGGCAGATTCCCTTGGATTATGACCCTACCAACGAGGATTGTTTGACCTCATGCTAGCCTTAGCTTTACAACAAATTACACTTAATTGGAAATGTGCGCATAAACTTTCAATCACACCTTGGTGGAACAATGTATGTCATTATCATAGATTGGATACTGCTTTTGCTTCTTGTTTTAATCCACGCCTGAATAGAACTTTATTTTGGTTTCCACTTACTGCTTATTTAAAAAAGATTTCAATTACTCAGGTATCCAGAGATTGCTCTGAACATTTCCTACCACCATAATTTTTCTCTTTCACTTCTTTGCCGCCTTTTTCTCTTTTTAGACATTTTATTATTATAATGTTTTGCTATATGAAACGTATCATTTATATTCCTTCTTGTTTTCCTCTGATGATAATTATAGCCATTTGATCCTCAAAAGCAGAGTTGCCTTCTCTTCCCCTCCCTTTCTTTCCTTTCCCTTCCCTCCCTTCCCTTATACTCCCCAAAAATTATAAACAGCTTTCTACTTTGTTTTATGGCATTCTCTGTAAATTTGTTGATTTTCTAATTATTGTTATGGTCCCGGCCCTGTGTTGTTTGCTGAACTTATATATTAATAAAGCTTATTAACCTTAAAAAAGAAGCAACAGAATCTGTGCATCAACCACAGATCTCCAAATAGACTTGAATGTCACACTAATTTGCAATGCTTGTCTTGTAATGCTTCTCTGTTGAGTGGGTACAACATTGGAAACTCTACATCAGGGGCACCACATCAAAGCCGCTCAAACAACTTGTTATTGTAATTTAAAATAAATGCACTGCTTGCAGTAGAAACATCTATGTTGCCTGCTATGGGAAGCAAGCTTGCAGTTTAACATTGGCCTCCCTGGACTCCTTATCACTTTATGCCGCACACAGCACTTGGGCACAAGGCACCATTGTCACTACAGCACCACAGCAGTCTGATATTGCTATGACAGATACCATGCTTACTGGGGTAGAGTCCACCCCAGACACATTTAGTCCCACTCTGGAACTCCTGTCCCTTGACGTGAAAGGACTGAATTCACCCACCAAACACCATCAGATCTGGCGTCACCTTCTGATACAGGGTGCAGACATAATTTTTCTGCAGGAAACCCACCTTCTCAAAGCAGACCATAAAGGCATGGGTCATTCTGCTTACCCTCATCAATACTGGGTCTCCTCTGCCATTAAGACAGCAGGGGTTGCCATTCTTCGTAAACCACAAATAGGGAAACTCCTTTCTCAGTCAACAGAGACCCTGAGG
The DNA here is from genome assembly GCF_964261635.1 of Lissotriton helveticus. Lineage (NCBI taxonomy): Eukaryota > Metazoa > Chordata > Amphibia > Caudata > Salamandridae > Lissotriton > Lissotriton helveticus. The sequence continues at coordinate 724,469,024 of NC_136069.1, forward strand.
GTTGATGCGTGTAACTCATTCTACCTTGGGATGGGCGACAATCACACTCCTCAACATCTACGCCCCTACCACAGCACAAGACCCTTACCTCTGTGTACTCCTCCCCCAACAACTGAAAGCAGCCACAGGACACATCATAGTTGGGGTGACCTAAATCTATTCTGGGACCCTGACTGAGATAGGGGATCTCACATCTACCAAAGAATGGGAGCACTGTTTACACTCCTTAAAAAGAGATTGTAGAACTTGGGTTGACAAACACCTGCCACTACATGCACCTGGACAAAAAGGACTACTACTTTTACTCGCTTGAACACTTCTCCTACTCCCGAATTGACGACATCCTGGTCACACAATCCCTCCTTCTTGCTATAGAATCGGCATCTATGTCCGATATAGCCGTATCTGATCATGCACATTTAGCTCTCAACTATAGAGATAATTTGGCCACCAAAAAGTGTCCACCGAATTGGCCCCTTGACCCTCAACTCCTCCGAGATCCCACTAATAGGCAAACATACACACAGCGATAGCCAAATACTTTGAACATAACTCTGCCCAGGAGGTACCCCTCCATACACTATGGCACGCCTTTAAGGTTCTACTGTGTGGGGCAACATTAATGTCCCCAAACCAGTCGCACTGCTATGAGGGTGGGTATACCACATTTTTCCATCTATTATAATCCATTTTAATCCAAGTATTACGTGTACTCCATATTACTATTCCACTTAGTTAATTATAATCCCATTCAGTACACACATGGAATGTCATGCTATTTTCCAAAGTTTCCCGTGCTCGAGATGTGTCCATCCGGACCTCTGTCAAGAACACGCACTGAAGCATAATTTGTCCAAAAAGCAGAGTTTATTAGAACCCAATGCATTTCGGGCTTTCAGTCCTTCTTCGGGGGTAACTGCAAATGACAGTAAACATATATCATTACTACATAAACCATTGTTTAACATATGAAAGAATGTAATCACCATTATTGTATCTATACACTTCCGCACTGGCCATATGATACTTATTTAACCCCAAAAAACGTGGACAATCACTTTCAAAATCATATTAGTCACATAAAACCCTCAACAAAACGACTTACATTGAAATCCCAAATGCCTCCCCTGTATATTCACCATAATATAGTTACCTCCCCCCTTCTCTTTGGCTCACTGTATCTAAACCCCTCCCCGACTCTCACACAGCACACTGTCAACACCATTCAAAAAAGCATTTGTATTATTAAACTCTCTGTATCATTTTCACTTGCATCCAACATTCCTCTCAAATCAATCATTCTCGCGCTATATTCACACATTCATTCCAGCTCCTTCCACCTCCACTCTCTCTCTGAATCTCACAGTACAAACAGCCCCTGTCATTCCTACAGCTTCACTCACTGCTAACACCTGCTCCTTCCACCTTCATTCTCTCTCTGCATTACACGATGCTAGCGTCCCCTTTCTTTCCTGGTACATTCATGCGCTGCTAACACTCATTCTTTCTCCTCTCGCAAACACCAACATACTCCACAATCTACTGCCGCTGTGTCCACGCAACTTCACGTACCTGCCAAAAATTCCTTAACACCTCCGTCCCTGTGTCTCATTCATAAAGAAAGTGTTGATTCCACAGTGGAGAAGTGTAGCTCACTGGTTAGAAGCGGCAGACCCTGAAGCAGAGGTCGGCCCGGGACCAGGGTTCAATTCCCATCGCGGCAGGGTCTTGGGTCAATGCCCGTGGACTCGATAATTCTCGCCTAGGTAACTAAGCTAACCATGGGTCCCACTCTGCAACTCTGGGCAATAGCTTGCTTAATCTCCACAACGGCCCTATCAGCGCCGGGGATGCCTGGCTTCACCTTGGGGGTGCCCAGGAGGGACCATCTCACAGGGAAAGCCAGGACGGGTTTCCCAGCGGTATACAGCGTAAGGACACTGCGTGATGGAGTAACAGTGCACTTTACAAGTATACATTTACATAGTGCAACCACCTGCCTTTTAAACAGAAACTCCCACCCAAGTCCCTCCCTTATTCACATTACCTAATTGCACCACCGGATTCCCTCTACCAACAGAAAACGACTTCTGTTTATTAAAGAAATACAACTCCCATCATGCACTAAAAATATCGTCATTAAACAATTTTTTGAATAATAACTGCCAACCATAACATGTTATCAAATTGCCTTTAAGGTTACCATAATTGGGGGTTATGATCTCTTTAGATATAGAGAAAGCTTGGGTGGTAAGCATTGTTGAGGTTCTACAATAGGGGGGACAAAGCTGTCTCACTCCTTGCACGTAAGATTAGGCTACATAGATCTAAAACACTTATCCCACAGATTCGTAAGGCAGACAGCACCTACATGAAAGAGGAGGCTGGGAAGAGGGCAGCGTTTAAGCCTTTTTACCAGGAGCTGTATACGCGAGCCTCGAACAACCAGGATGCCGCAAGAGCATCTTTAGAGGACTGCAACTAGCCCCTGCCAGAGCACCACTACTAGGACCCCCTAGAAGCCCTGATCACTGAAGATGCGATCAGACAGGTACTTAAGCTACTCCCAGTCGGAAAATTCCCCGCCCTGATTGCCTAATGCCTGCCTTTTACAGAACTTTCCTATTTGACTTTTTGATATCACTGTGGAACCCACTCAACTCCTAAAACTAAAAACTTACACTAAAATCCTAGCGCCTCGCCTGGACCAACTACTGCCTGGGTTCATTGATCCAGACTAGGTTGGTTTCATATGCAAACAGACAAGGTGCAGACAACCTTCAGCAACTGCCCCACCTAATAGAAAAGCTTGCAGAAGGCTCATCCTGGTGTTCCTGGTCTCCCTGGATACCGAAAAATGTTTGACCACTTTAGTTGAACAGCTCTCTCTGCTGTCCTTATGAAAATCTGGAAGGTCCCAAAATTGAAATACAAAATAATGGCAGCTTATGCCTCCTTCCACAGCGGGCATCTGGGTTGACAGTCACTGTATGGACCCAATCGAACTCACTACAGGGACAAGACAGGAATGTCCACCCCCTCTCCAGTTTGGCCTGGTAGTGGAAACTTTGACTCTGACGAATAGGCAGATCTGCACTATCACAGGCATCACAGGGCATACCAATTCTGAGGGCACAGGCCCCATTCCAATGGGCCCCAACCACCTTGCGACTTTTGAGGTGGTCAATTTCCCTACAGGGGATGCTCTATACACTGGCAATGCAATGCAATGCCAATGCAGAGGGACTCTCCCGATATTTCCACTTAGAAAATAAAGACTAAACTGGACAAGGTTAGTCTCATCTCCTTACGTTTGGGGGACGGGATTTTGTAGGAAAGTAGGATCTGCTTCTATTGTTACCCCCACTTTTGCCTGGTGCTCAAGCTATTATTGACTTGTCTGACTGGGATCCTGCTAATCAGGACAATTCAATTCAATATTTATTAACGTTTTGGAATTCCAATGGGGTCCACTTAAACCTGTTGTCCCCTGTCTGAGCAAGGCTGTCCCCATGTGGCCATCACAGTTCAAGTAACTCTCGAGAAGCATAACTTGTAGTGTAGTTCCTATATTGCCAATAGGCTCTGCGCATTGGAATAATATATCCTATGGATTTGAATTAGGACTTAGGTCAACTAGGTCTCTATCGAATATACTAAACTTAATAGTGAGTGCCAGCTAGCTCAGAGGTCACTAGAAACTTTCTCAAATTCACAAGAAGGGATTAGTTTCTAACAACCGCATGAACATGACAACTTTGTTTCCCAAAAATAAGAATATATCTCTCAGAGTTGTGGAAAAAATAGATAAGTATTTCACACAGTCAATCATGCATGCTTCATGCATGCTTCGCTTCAACAGAGTTGCAGAGAAATAGAGAGATGGGGTTTTCAATAAAAAGGTTTATTGAACGGTCTTCTTTCTCATGCAAGAGAAATGAACTGCTACAATCGTTAGGCAGACTGTAAAGTATAATGCGTACAGCTTAAACAGTAATATTAAATAATAGTATAAGAGCATTGTATGGTTTCTAAGCCATATACAAATACATACATAAATAACTAGACTAAAATACTCAACTGGTGCTTCTAAAATACGCCTACCCCAATGTACCTAAACTAAGTTTAGTATGTGGAAAGAAGTAAGTATTGTGTAGCATAGGTTTTAGTTTTCTTTGCCAAGAATCTACCAAAGGTTTCTCTAGGTTCTAATCAGCTCCATACCTTAGTTTAGAATGAAGGAGGTCTGGTATCTCAGTCTCGGGACTCGATTTCCCAACACCCCGCAAGGGGAGCCGGACACACTGGATCTGGATTCTCGGCAGGAGAAGAGCAGCTTCTTGAGCAGTGCGTCAGCTGGTGAGTCGGCTTCCTTCGGCACTTGCTGTGCGAGCTCCGTCGGGCAAGTAGATAGTCGAACTGCTCCGAACCACCGTAGTTTGCTATAGCAAGTGAAGGTATATTTATACCTTGAAGGTGTTTAGGAATGCCATAGTTTGATGTAAAGTTGGGCATACGAATGTCATGAATGAACCCCTTGGGAAAAGTTGTTCATTTGTAAAGTAACCGAGTTCTTGGAGAAATCAATATTCAAGCAAGGGGAAGTCCCTGACTGCTTCAGCTGGTTTTCCAAGAAATCGTTGTGACGTTTGGTGAACAGATGGAAGCGCTATGCCTGTATTTGACTAGCAGGGCTATGCCTAAATAAGGGTATGATTTCTATGCCTGTATTAGGGCAATGTGAATTGTACCTATATACGGGCATGAATCGGGAAAATTCACTCGGAGCCTAAAACGCCACACAAAACCTACTCCACTTTCTTATGTACAACATTAATAAGTTCTAAACACAGTAAAACATATCTAAACATGATGTGTTAAAAACCCCGCCAAAATACATAAAAATTCAGTGGAACTGGTTGTACACGAAAAGAGCATTTGTGCTGTACGCATTTAAAGCATATGTTTCATTCAAAGCATATAGTATTGATAATTGAAAATGCTATCCGAATGAATCACAAAATACATTTATTAAATGACTCTTAAAAAAGACTTATACCAATTATTATGTAAAATATAATAAAAACACGTGACAACGCAATAGAGTAAAAAATTTCAATATATAGCATTTTCAAGAAATAAAGTTTGGAATTAGCAGCCAACAAATTAAGGTAACAAAGTATATCCTGAACTGTGCAAAGAACATTTAGAAAGGAACCGGATCATGTGCAAAAATACAATTAAAATTAAAAAATTCATCTTCAGCAAAGAATTAACTTGGAAAAAATCAGTTATTTTACAGCAGCATTGTATGCAAAATAAAATCTAACTTCAATGTTGAATTGAATTTTTAAAATTTACAATAAATCAATGAGCTAAAACTAAACCTATCTCACTCATGCAAAAGCATTTAAAATAGTAGCCAAAACAATGCAAAATACATTTGAAAAGAGAAGAGTATATTAAGACTACATAATAGGGCAACGGCTCAGAGGTAACAGCCCATTTAAATAGATATACAATTAAAATATGTACATAAGTTCCATAAAAAAGTTGATTAATTTTACACAAACTGCTTCATTTTTTGGGCTAATAAGAAAGTTGCGGGCTCAAGCTACATCCTTAATACCATTTTGGAAAAACATCGGTCTAAGCCAGCGACGACGACTTAATACCAGTGCTGGACAAACAAACAAAACATGATCCAGGTTCTGAATGCTCAGTTCACAGAAATGACAATTTTTCCCATTTTTCGTGTTCTGGGACCAGTGTGCTGTTTAGAGGTAGGAGATTCATACGAAATAAGGAGAACCAGGGCCCTGTTCCATGATCTAAGCTCCAGGTTAAATATTTCTGGGAAGTCTCGGGGAAGTTGTCCTGGCTATTATCTTTAGTCTCTCTTTAGTATTACAGAACTTAATATCTCTATTAAAACTAATCTTACCACTTAAGTTTTTTTTATAAAGGATTTAAATTCTAATAGTGGGAGGGTAATCACTGATTCTTCCTGTACACAGAAACATTTTAGTGCCAGAGAGAAATCACGATATAAGTAATATTCCCCCCCATACCTCCAAAGAATTCTTGACACATGAAACCTCTTAGTGAGTAAGGTTCACTATTTTTTAACTGGTATCCCCAACGTAAAACTCTGGAAACGCCTTGGGTATAGGTGCTTATCAGTTCAAATTCCAATCTAATAGCAGCTAATGAAACTAGCGTATTAAAATTACACAATTTACTTAAGATCTGGCCTTCAATCCTAGAGCAAAGTTGATGGAATTTTTGCATTAAAAACCGCCAGCAGATGTAAAAAATGCCTTCTACCCATTGCACTACAAAAAATGCACAGACCATTAGTGTGGGACATAGCTTTACAGGAGCTGTGTTGGATATGAAGTTTATTCTTCGTATTGCTCGCTATTATTTTCCCTAAATATAAATATGAATTAACCACCTCCAGCATTTCAAGACCAATTTGCCATTCGAAATCACTTGATTTACTACTTCTGTTTCCTTTTGTGATAAAAATTTTACTTTTAGGACACTGATCTTCAAGAAATGAGCCATTGTGTAATTCTGTAATGATATCAACTTTTTATTTAGCCCTATAGGAGTTAGATCCATCACTACTATATCGTCTGTATATAGGAGACATGCGAAAGGACGGCTGCCTATCTTTGGTGTGTCTCCCTCTCGCTTGGAAAAACAGTCGGGTAAATTTGCTAATTATAAGGAAAATAGTAGCGGGGTTAGTAAACAACCTTGTTTCAAACCGTTTTCTATGGGAATTACAGATGTTAAACCTTGGTTTCCTCCCATTAATACCCGACACCAAGTTTGAGAATGTAATGCAATAATTAAGGACAGCAGGGGAGCAGGCAATCCCATATATTAGTGACAGCCGGTCCACTTTATCAAAGGCCGTCGAAAAATCTATGAAGGCCATGTAAACGTTTGACCTACGAGATAATGTGTATTTCTCCTCAATTAATTTCAACATGGTGATGTTATCCAGGGTGGAATATTTTTTTCTAAAACCTGCTTGTTCTATAGGGAGGACCTTATTCTCCATGACCCATTCTGTGAGGTGATCGAGAATACTGCGTGCAAATATTTTCCCCACTGCATCTAATAAAGCTATTTGCCGGTAATTACCTGGATGAGTTCTACGGCCCTTTTTGTGCAGGGGGATTAAATACTTCCAGACCACGATGGCAGTGACTTCCCCTGAGAGTAACAGAAATTAAACAGTGGGACTAGGTACGTAGGTACGTGGCCCACAAGAGTGTCTCCTTTTTAATTACCATCATAGGGATTTCATCCAGATCCATTGCTCCTGAAGATCAATTTTTTTTATAATTCCAACTACATCATTCAATGAGTGTACATAGTTGGATATAGGAGTTTGCAAGGGGTCAGGGGCGGTGGGGACGAAGCTGGAAGAATTAGAGTTTGCTGCGTAGAGTTCTACCAGATGGGATTTCCAATCCTCTTCTTTATTAGGAATGGGGAGAGATTTCACTCTTGTGCCACAGCAGTCAGCGATTACTTCCCAACATTTTTTGGAGTTATTTTTTTAGGCCGCCTCCTTTAACTGCACCCATGTGCCATCTTCCTTTGTTTGTTTTAAGGAACGTTTTTTCCTATGTCTTTTCCTCTTTAATAGGTTTATTGAATTACTTTGTTCAATAGAAAAGTTCAGGAACTGAGCCCTCACTAATTTATTAATTTCCCTATTTAAGGTGAGCATTGGATTAAAATGAGATATCAGTTTAGTTGGAACATGCGATGATTTACTTGATGTAGCCAAATAACCTACCTTACTGGAGAAAGCTTCCAGAGCATCAAATTGAGGAGAATCACGCTCGGTCATTACTAAATGCTGCTGATCTTTTATCAGAGCTGTTAAATTCGCTTTTACTTTAGCTGTCGCTTGAGTATTCCAGTGAACACTACCATTTCTTGCATTGAACCATACTGTGCTGCCTTTAACATTCCAGGGACCTACCTTAGCATAGGTATAATTGAATTTGAAGAAGATCAACATATGATCGCTAAGATCAGTTCCCAGAACTTCCATACTTATGAGATTACAAATGAAATCAGAGGAAACAATTAGATAATCTATAATACATCTCCCAGTTGGGGCCTGAGTATAATTTGCTAGAATATCATTTTCTAACCTCCTGTTAGAAATTATAAGATCTAAGCTTCCCAGACCTTCAAGTAGTATAGCACCCCTTTTATCTGTCCTGTTTTTATTCGGAAATTGGGCAGTGGGGATTTTTAGGGCTTCATTTTTTTCAGTGTTAGAGAATACGCTTATACTATGTGAGGAAGTGTTAGCATTCATATCACCTACTAACATTAAAGACCTACAATCTTCCCTTTCCAAAATAGAGGAAATAAAAACAAATAGGTCTTTTAATAGGTGAGAATACAATGCATCAGGAGGTAAATAGACATTTACGATCAACAGAGAATTTAAATGATCCTGGGTATACTTAAGATTTAACTTAATCGCCTGAATTAACCCCTCCTGTGCTCATGACGAGGCCAGCTCGTCATGAGCCACGACGCTCCGGTGCTCATGACGAGCTGAGCTCGTCATGACCGCGCCCGTTACATGGAACGCTTGCATGCTGGGCTGATTCCCCTGCTGTGCTGAGCGTTCCATTGGAACGGGCGGGGTCATGACGAGCTCAGCTCGTCATGAGCACCGGAGCGCCGTGGCTCATGACGAGCTGACCTCGTCATGCCCCCCGCCCCCTAGCACAGCGGGGGAAACAGCCCCGCAGTGAAGGGGTTAAGTTGGAATCATGAAAAAAGTATTTATAAGACCAACTAAAATTTGTACTAAGCATAATAGCAATAGCGCAAGCCGGCTCAACACCATATATTCTTCAGTAGACCAATCCATAGTGATCCAGGTCTCTTGTAGACAAATTATATCTGCACTCTGTTCCTTCAATAATAGGAGTTTATTTTTGTTGGAGCTCAGGCTTGCTGCGTTCCAAGATATTACAGAGATATCCCTGCTAGGAGAAATTCCCACATTTTAAGCATAGGGATCTATTTTTAGTCTGAGCGCCTGCTACCCAACTCCATTTCTTATCCTCCTCATCTATGGAAGGATCATACTGAGTCTTTTCCTCTGTGAGTAACGAGACCCTCCTGCCTTCTTTACCTAGGGAAACCTGATATATGCTCTCTCTCTTCGAGTGAGGTAGGCCCCTCTTGGCGATTTCAGAATAAGTATTAGACTGCTTATATTGAACCACTTTTTTTAAAGCTAACTCCACTTCAGGAATAAGAACATCAATGCCACAACAACGTAAATTATCGCTATGTAACATTATCAAATGGGAGATAGCCCAGACCCCAGTCCATCTGTTTTCTCCCTAAATTGTTATGTGCAGTGCTTAGGTACATCCCAGGTTGGACACTGGGGTACCCTTATACATCCCTAGTATATGGTACTAAGGTACCCAGGGCATAGGTACCCCAGTGTTCCCCCATGAGCTGAAGCATGCATTATGTCAATCATGGGAGACCATTTGATATGGAAATACAGGCCTGCCATTGCAGCTAGCACCACTTACTAAATGTATAGGTTTCCTAAATCTAGGGTTACAGTACTTAAAATCTATAAGTCACCCCATAGCAGGTCTTTGCAAATCTGAAGGTAGGATGCTTGGTTCTAAGTGAGAGGGTGACCCAGCATGAGCAGAACACCCCTACAGCCTATAGAGTCCATTCTTCCAGGTTGTCAGTGAAGCAGCCATATACCATATGGAGGAGCATTGCGTAATTACGCGTTGACCATCTCGAAATTGTCTGCAACAAATCCTATCATGTTTGGTATGAAACATGTTATGTTAAATGTTATGTTAAAAAGATTTGTACCGCGCACGGTCACCAAATGGTTTCATGGCGCTCATAGACAAAGCAGGACGGAAAGGCAGTGGGGTTTATTCATAGGCTAGCTGGAAAAGATGGGTTTTTAGAACTTTGCGAAAGCAGGTGTAGGAACATGTTGGAATTATACTCCCACACCGTAAACGGTGTGGAGGGTACAATTCCAAGCACTGAAAGTGCCCTCCGTTACGCTTTGCATGTCCCTGGTACCAGTCTTCCAGACCCACACTGCACAAAATGTTTTCTGCCGACCAGAGACACGATTCTGCCCTCCTGCAAGCTCGAGCAGGGAAAGGCAGAAAAATAAGCACCCTGTCACAGGGAGGTGTGACCAACTCCCTGACAGGATTGAGTGTATTGGGGCAGGGTGGGTGTGCTTACCAGCGCCACTTCGTCTGCATGAGGGGCACATTGGGTGTCCCCATGCATAGTCCACTTCACACCAGTCCTGGGAGCCGTTGGCTCACGCTCTGGCGCGAAACTGAACAAAGGACATGGGGGTAACCTCCATCCTATCCAGGCCCTCGACTGGGAGGGTCCCCTGAATCGTCCCAACCCTTTACTAAGGGTACTTAAGGGCTTACCTGTGGGTGGACCCCTAAATGCAACGTGGGATAAGATTCAGATCATACACCACTTCTTCTACCGTCTGGGTACTCTGGACTTCGCTGGACTTCGTTTGGGTTCGACTTCCTCTACCTTCCAGTCTGCTGCATCATCTGTGCCTTTGTACCATACAGGAACTTTACTAGCCCTGTGGGCATCAAAGGCACCTAAAGGAATCTCTCTTTGAGTGAAGGAATCACTCCCTTGCATAAGCAAGCACCACAAGTAAGTCGACCGGTCTGCTGATCCAGAGCTCGTTCGGACTCTGAAAGGTTCTGCAACACAGGTGTTGTTTTCCACAGCTCCCGAGGCCTCCCCTGCCCTCTCACAAGTGTGAGGCCAGTATCCCTCATGGGTACTGCAATAACCGAACCCCTGTGCACTGCGTCAACTTGCAGTAGCAGAGGCTTGTTGGCTTCCTTCCAAGAAGATCTTTGGGCTCCAAGTAGCCCCAACCTCGAGCATCTCCAGAGACCAGAATCATGGGCCACACCACACCGTGTCAATCGTGGGCTGCATCTTTTGGTGAGCTGCTTGAGGTCTTCTGGCGACTCCAGTGCCTCCTGCCTGTGGGTCCATTTGAGGGTCACCTTTGCTTATCTTGGGCTCCCTTGATTTCTCAGGGCATGCCCTGACTCCCCTGCTTGTGGTAAGTCTGCTGGACCTTGCTGGGCCCGACGTTGCTCCTTCTTCAGCTCTTGTGTTGGTTGTATTTGCCAAGTCTTATTGGTGCTCACACTGGACACCGACCCCTCAGCCCTCGGCATCCTTCGTGGGACAGCTCGTACACGGCTCCTGGTCTTCCTCAGCATTGCCTGGTACTCATAGATGCACAGTCAAGATCCACGTCAACTCTCCTGCAACTCTTGACATCGGTGGGCATTCGTCTTCCAGATCTTCTGATCACTCCTGAGTGACATAGACTCTGTCCCCTCTGCCTGCAGGTACCTCTCAACGAGAAACCACCTTCGTATTCCAACTGACACTTTCTATTCCTACAGCAGCGGCACTTTCCTGAAGTCCTCTATTGGGTTCAACAGCAGTCTCTGACACCACTTCACATTAATGCACCTGGCTTCCCTGGTGTAGGTAAAGTGGGTGCTAGGGTATCCAAGGGTGGGGTGGCTCTCCAAGCTTCTGTCTTCCATGGTGTTTTTTCAGGGTCTAGTGGGAAGGGTCCTTAATCTTTAAAAATCCAACTGCGACTTACACATAGACTTGGAAGGAGCACGCGGTTGTGTTCCCACACTGCACATTCTCTCCATGGGGTTCTTAGTCACACACCTTCTGTGGTTCCTTGGGTCCCCCAGCACTTCTACGTCCTCTTGACATTGTCTTGACCAGGGTCATGGTTCTTATACCACTGTCTTAGTATATGGTTTGGTCCCCCCTGAGGTCCACTGAGTATTACTTCTATTTACTGTATTTGTTTGCAAAGAATTGTGTGCATTGTGCATATCTCCGGGTAGGAGATATTTGTATGAGTTAGAGAGTATGATATAATAAATAAATATATTTATAAATACCTTGTGTGGTTCTTTTTCACTTAATCTATACTATAACATTGCATTCTTGTAACACAAGCTGCTTTACATTCCTTCTGGACTAAGCCTGAAGGCTGCTCTCCACAGCTACCACTTAGAGAGCTTTCTAAGGTTGTCTAAGACCTCTTAAATCACCATAATGGTTGTCTGGACTGGTGCAAATTGTCCACTTACATAAGTGTTCATCATGTACTAGGTCAGCTTCTCACAGGAAGCGAAATCGGGTATTAGCACGCTGACTCCTTTATTCCCGATACGCATCAGGAACTGAGGGGCCCATTAGGATGTTGGGCGGATTGCCCCAGCCAGGCTGGCGGTGGCCGCCCGACATCCTTCCCTGAATTCCCCCCGCCATATTAGTATGGCGGGGGGACCACGGCGGAAGAAAACACCGCCCGCCACTTTTCCACCCCGGTCGCCTTGCGGCCGGGGCGGAATATGTTGAATATGGTGGCGGTGTCTATGAGACACCGCCAGCCATATTACAATGGGCATTTTGCAATGCTTTTCCGTGGCGGCAATGCCGCCACGGAAAGGCATGCGGTGTTCACTCTGGGGTGCCCCTGTGGGCCCCCAGAGTGGGGGCCAAAGGGGGGTGGCACACGGGGGGGTACCTGTGGTACCCCCCTGCATTTGCATAATCGCAGCGGCAGGCACCGCGCGGTGCCTGCAGCTTTGATTATGCAAATGCGTGCATTTGTTTTTAACATTGTGGCGGGCGGTGCAGTGGGCACAGCCCGCCACAATGTTAACTTGAGGAATGCGCCCGCCACTGTGGCGGGCGCATCCTAATGCCACTGTTGGGACCCCCACCCTTTAGGCGGGCGATCCCGATCTCCGCTAGGGTGGCGGGCGGACAAAGTCCGCCCGCCATCCTAATGGACCCCTGAGTGTTATGGCTTACATGGCTTAGCGGGCCTTTCGTAACAGCGAGGTTAGCTGTTCCGTTCCAGCCACTTGTTGCAGGCAGCCATACTGAAAATTATAAAGGCGAGGGAGTCCGCTCTAGGGCCTTGGTAGGATCCATCCGATGAGGTAGTCTCCCACTGCTACACTGCCGACCTTCTCTCCTGGGGCTATTTGTCCGCTCTCAGAGAATCATGGGTTTCCCTGCATTGTAGGCAATTGCTCCCTCTCTGCTGCCTAGTCCCAAGCTGGCATTGCACTTTCAAAGAAAATTGCTTGGCCTTGAAACAGCACTTTAAGTTTAGCAGGGTAGATAAACATATAATGAATGTTTAAGGCCTTGCTTGCTTTTCACTCCAAAAAGAATTTACACATGAGCTGCACCTTGGTGGTGTACTCGGAGGAATAACAACACCTTAGAGTCTGCACATCGAATATCTTGTTGGCAGCGGACTGCAGCAGTATAGCATCACTGTCCACATAGTTTGGTACCTACATGATGATGGGTCGGGCTAGGCACAAGGCAGCAGTATTACAGAGAGTACTCTGGGAGCCCTCTCCAGTATGAAGCAGAAGGACAGAGCCCTGTCCAGGATCCATCCCTTAAATCAATCTCTAAAATCATTTCTATAGTTTCTATAGTTGCTGTCCCTCTGTGCCATCCAGAAGACCCACTAACCGCAGGTTATTTCCACGTGATTGGCCTTCCGCATCCTCCATTCGGTGTTTGAGAAGTGCAGTCAATATCTTCAGAATTTAGATCTCCTTACCTGTGGTGTCCACCATATTTTCCAGACAGGAGATGTGCCCCTCCACCTCAGTAGTTCTTGCTGAAAAAAGTTTGTATGCCTTCGGACAAGAGGGAGACCTACAACTACACCCCATCAATCTTGTCATTGAGATCTTTGTGGGGTTGTGGCTAGTGCAACCGTGTCATCCTGCTGCTAGGGAGCCAGTTCCTGTGCCCTGTCACCTGCCATCCAAGAAGGAGCCACTAGTATTCAGGCATGGCCCATCGCTTTGTCTTTCACCATTCTGGTGGTCCAGCCGGAGTACCTCTTCACCCCCATGTTTCTAGGGCCTGGAGGCAATGTTATCACAGAGCAGGGACAGGTCACAGACTCCAAGGGGGAAGTGCATTATATCTAGGTCTCTCCCCCAGCCCACTGTTTCCCAGGGGACAGTATAAAAGCCTCAGATTTAAAACCCCACTGTGATTCCTTGAAGTCTTCCACCAGGGCTTAGTCCGCATGGAAGGTGGGCAGTGGGGGTGGGTAGTGGGAGGGCCCATACCCCCGTCTCACCGCTCCATGCAACACCACGATGTCCCGGGAACCTCCACTTCCACAGGGCCTCTCCCTGTGCACACATGTGCATCGGGCCAGCTGCTCCTCCCCTCGTGGCATCTCATCTGTGCTGCACCTCCCTTCGATGGCTCCAGTCCTGTCCCACCTCAGGGTAGCACCTAAATCCCACTTTAGTCAGTGACTGTTGCAGCCGGACGAGTCCAGTGAGTGTCCGGTGAGGGGCAGGTCAGCCATGCAGTCCATCAAGGTTCCAACGGCAGGTTAAGATTCAGCTCCTTGAAACTCCTCGGGCCCCCAGCACCTGCTGCTGTTGCCACAGCTGAAACATGGTCACGTTAGTGGTAACCCCTCCCCCTAGTCACCCAGGAAGGGCACCACAGTGTTCGTTCATGGCTCCTGCCCCTCTGTGCCCAATGGAAAGGAAGGCCTGCACTCTGCACCTACAGCATCGACCACCACAACCAACGGGGCAATCGCTAGATCATCTGCAAGTCAGCCGTTTCCCTGCTGCGACTGGGCCTTTACTGTTGATTCAAGTATCTTTGCATTCTCCATGGGGGCCACAAGCACTGAGGTTGAAGGAGAGGAGGGAGCCGCATCAAAGCATGCATGTCAGGCTGGCCTCTCTCTGACGTGGCCCACTTGAAGCTCCTTCCTCTGTTTTGGGCTCCAGAATGGACTCAGGAGCGCACAGAACTGGGAACAAGCAGGAGTCATCCCCATGGGCTGTCACTGCCTGTATGGGGCTGGATGCTGCAGGACCCACCTTCTTTATTTCCTTCTTAGGCCACAATTCCCTAAAATCTTCCAGCTTGCTTCGATCTTTAATATTCGCGATCAATTCTCACATGCATCTTTAGTCTCTTCAACTTTAAGAGCTTCAACTTCTTGTCCCTCATCAACACCCTGACATTCTTTCTCAGCATCCTACTCTATGTCATAGTTATCCAGACACTATTTTACAGCTTCTTTCTCAGTTTCAGAACAAGCCCGCATTCATCTGCCACACTTTCCATTTTCACACATTCCTCGCGTGCCACCCTTGTAGCTTCCTTCCTCTTGTAGAGTAATTTGCTCTCATTGTAATGTCACAAGAAGTTCATCCCTAAGTTCCCTTTCATTATTTCCTCAAACTCTGCTTTTAATTGGGCGACAAGTCTCTGAGGGGGTCTGCCCCTCGCCTTGTGAGGTGCTTAGGGCAGTCAGAATAGTCATGTAACATACAACAGTGTCTCAATGGGTATTTTTGGAAGGCAATTTTTAAAGAAGCACATTTAATTGCTGTGAGCACAGAGAACAGGGAGACAGTGATTCGCAGAAACATGGAAAAACTTTTGTACATATTTCATCATATATTTAAAGACAAAAAGGAAAGCGCTGTGTTACATTGAATGACATATAACCTGTGTAATACTGTGCACAAGTGCTCGTGAAATGGTGAACGGCGCAAGTGACATGTGAGGGAGTATATACAGAGGACACGGGCCGCAACCAAAACAAATTATACATAAAAAGAGTATACATAGAATTGGCCAAACAGTGAATGCAGATAATACAAAATAATTTAAATGAGCACTCTCGAGAAAGGCGCCGTAATTTTGATGCTAACGTCGACGGCATTTCAGCCTGTATGCAATGTTAGGCCATCATCAGGACCAGGATACAAGTAGTTTAGGAAGCAGTGGGGAGTCAATCAAGAGCGGTGACTGGACGGCGCATGGAAGGAATTCATGGGTGCTATAGATGCGGAAATTCGTGCATCAGGTTGTGCCCATTGGTTAAGTCCAGAGCAAGCAATTAATGGTGCATAGAATAACTCGCAGGGTTCTGGTGAACACTGCGTGAACACTGTCCAGTCACCGCTCTTGATTGACTCAACACTGCTTCCTAAACTACTTGTAACCTGGTCCTGATAATGGCCTAACATTGAATACAATGACTCTGGAATTATTCTGTGAGTGGAAGCTTTCTGGTGCCCCAACAGTCTTTACAGGGAACATATGATCAAAAGCCTATTTGTGAAGAAGGGATGTTAGATCATTACAAATATTCATCAGTTTACTTTTTTTCTGTCAAGGGCTACTGATGCCCATCATGTATAAAATAGAACACTCTCTTCCTTACCCTTTTCCTTCAGCTGTATTCTTATCCACTAGCAATGGGAAACCTAACAAGAAACTCACCATCTTTGCTTCCACTAAAACAATAATACACAAAAACAGTAAATGCCCCCGACACACCAAATCTATTTGGTGTAGTTATTCACAGAATAGGAACTCTCTGTCCATTCTGGGGCATGGGACAGACAAAGTCATCTTTATTGGCAAATTGTATTTTAAAAGGTATTCTTTTTGTACTTTCTGGGCTATCAATCCAAACATAAAATATACTCAATGGAAGGAAGAAACATTCTAACATATTAAAATGTTAAAAGTCACATTTGCCTTCTCTGTGTTTCTCACCCTTATGCTAAATTCCTTAGCACGTGACATGTTCACATAATTTCCCTTTACTCCAAAGATTGGTGGTGAGAAGTGCAGCCTTTAGTGCCACTGCAGACCAGCAACATCTTAGCTTCATGAATACAACAGTGTTGCCTTGCTACCAGGTTTCTCTCAGGTTTTGACATCATTGGTTCTTACCAGAGTGAGATGACTTTGTGACATCACAGAATCTTCAGGGTCGCTAAGGCGCTGGTGTGTCAACATTGGCAGCTGTAGTCAAGAATTCGCCGCCATCTTTGTCGAAGATGTTACATGCTACAGAATTTGTTTCTGGTTTAGAGATTTTGTCAGACCTCAACCTACGTCATTATATTTCTTAATTATTACATCTTTGTGACATGACAGGTAAAGAATTCTTCATTTTATACTTTAAATGCCTAATTTATTGCCGTACATTTGGCACTGGACTTGTTGGCAGAGCACTGCAGTAATAGAGGAACTTGATATTAATGACTCATTTTGCGCCTTCAGGCCTACATACAACAGAGATGAAGTTCCCCTCAATAGTCGCTATTATAAATTAGGCCTCTAGGGGACAATACTATGGGAGCGCCTTGGCCAGCACCTTGTATTCATCTACCACATGCCGAAAAGGAAAAATTTATGCAATTCATATTCAGCTATCAGTTGTTTGTAGGATATCATGTGGTTAGACCACAAGTTCAAATACTGTGGCCAGGTTGCCCAGTCTACAAATAACTAGTCATTAATTGAGAACAACTGAGCCACCAAATAATACAGTTTGAGGTTCACCGCTCCCAAGCTGCAGTGGTATGGGCATTGTATGATGTACTTAATATGGGAGACTCTCAGTGTCAGCCCTCCTCCCCTACTGTAGATGTTATTACTTGTTTACAAGTCAGTGAACCAGTGTGAGGGAACCTGAAAGGGCTAGTTCTTGAGAAC
Organism: Lissotriton helveticus; assembly: GCF_964261635.1. Classification (NCBI taxonomy): domain Eukaryota; kingdom Metazoa; phylum Chordata; class Amphibia; order Caudata; family Salamandridae; genus Lissotriton; species Lissotriton helveticus. The sequence goes on from NC_136069.1 coordinate 724,486,718, forward strand.
ATAAAGCAGCTGTAAAACTGCGAGCATTTTAAAGAGTGTATAACACCCCAACATAGTCAGGGGAAGGGTGCTCCACCTGGCCAAATCTCCCTTGTTTTTCGAGATGAGAGGAGTAATATTGCTATACCAGCAGGCCCTAGGGTCCCTATTTATGAACTACCCGTGTATTTCAATGACCCTGTTACCTATTGGAGATTGTGGAATCCCTGTGGTAGATCTGGAGGGGTTCCTACTAATGGAATTATGGCTGACTTGCCCCACTTTACTCTCAGGCCAGCTGCCTCTCCATAATTCTCCAGCAGAAAGGGGAAAAGGGGACAATCCTGCCAAGTGCACCTGTTGATGCAAAACTGTTGAGACATTGTGCCATTGACGTACACTATTGCCCATGGTTCAATGTATAACAGCTTCACATAGACGCGATAAGTCCAATTGCATGAGGGCGGCGGGTCCGAGCCCAGGTGGACTAATACCATGGGGATACAAAAGGGGATGATGGACGGAGCGTTTGTACAAATCAAACACTCACCCCCAGTCAACTGATCTGGGTTTAATCCATCACCATTCTTTAGTTCACTCAGCCACCCCAGTTCAGACATGGCTATAACCCAGGGTGGTGTGGAGTGCAAAAAAAACGATGGATTTAGGCCCAGATCCTTGTACTGGGGTGAATGTATGACATTGTTCTACATTCTGTCCATCAACTGTGTTTTTTGCAATTTTCACCCCGAGTGGGCTGGGTATGCTCAGACGTGAGTCCCAGGCTCTCCACACCACTGGAGTCAAGCTATCCCGGCTGATGAAGGCTGATAGCCAGAAACCGGTCCTTGGATGCTTGATTCCGGTCTGGGAAAGACATGGCTTGGTAGTTCGGACTGGACTGTTCCCATGAGGCACAGGGTCAGAGCTGATTTGCATATAGCCAGTGTCTAACCCAGGGTGGTGTGGAGTGCAAAAAAACGATGGATTTAGGCCCAGATCCTTGTACTGGGGTGAATGTATGACATTGTTCTACATTCTGTCCGTCAACTGTGTTTTTTGCAATTTTCACCCTGAGTGGGCTGGGTATGCTCAGAAGTGAGTCCCAGGCTCTCCACACCACTGGAGTCAAGCTATCCAGGCTGATGAAGGCTGATAGCCAGAAACCGGTCCTTGGATGCTTGATTCCGGTCGGGGAAAGACATGGCTTGGTAGTTTGGACTGGACTGTTCCCATGAGGCACAGGGTCAGAGCTGATTTGCATATAGCCGGTGTCTAACCCAGGGTGGTGTGGAGTGCAAAAAAACAATGGATTTAGGCCCAGATCTTTGTACTGGGGTGAATGTATGACATTGTTCTACATTCTGTCCATCAACTGTGTTTTTTGCAATTTTCACCCCGAGTGGGCTGGGTATGCTCAGTCGTGAGTCCCAGGCTCTCCACACCACTGGAGTCAAGCTATCCAGGCTGATGAAGGCTGATAGCCAGAAACCGGTCCTTGGATGCTTGATTCTGGTCTGGGAAAGACATGGCTTGGTAGTTCGGACTGGACTGTTCCCATGAGGCACAGGGTCAGAGCTAATTTGCATATAGCCAGTGTCTAACCCAGGGTGGTGTGGAGTGCAAAAAAACGATGGATTTAGGCCCAGATCCTTGTACTGGGGTGAATGTATGACATTGTTCTACATTCTGTCCATCAACTGTGTTTTTTGCAATTTTCACCCCGAGTGGGCTGGGTATGCTCAGACGTGAGTCCCAGGCTCTCCACACCACTGGAGTCAAGCTTGTCAAGATCTGTCTCCACAGGATCAGGGCGATGCTCAAGGGGGTCCACCTCCTGACTGCCCGAAACTCTGACAACTAAGTACACAGAGCCTCTAGGAAATCAGGCGAGGGAAAGGTAAGGGAAGGGGCTGGAACGGAAGGGACCACTGAAACGAGAAGAAAATAAGACACAACGTTATAGCACAATTCACTGGCTACTCTCATATAATTCTCGCTAGTGGAAAACCTACCCCAGTTACTCCACTGGATGCAACCCCCTCTCTTGACAGTAAATGATAGATACTCCTCTATCCTGATACCTAATAATCAGAAAGACACAAACAGTATTATTCCTGGTTGATGCTCACGACATCCAGTAAACACCACAAACGCACCATACATACCATTCCCACGTTCTTTACACAACTGAAAATAATTCCTTCTCCAGTAACCGGGTATTGAAGGAAGCAGTATAAAAGAGATCCACTGTCAGTAAGGAACCAAAATATAACGAACAACTCAGGAAGTTCCAATGTTCAAAAGCAAACAAAAGTCAGAATGCCTGTAACCAGTACAAGCAATGTTCCAAGCAAAGTTCCAGATTTCTGGTTACTAACAGTTCAGCAACCACAAAGTTAACAATGGTACTTATCTCTCTCACTGGTGGTTAGAAAAGAAGCCGCCCGCTTCTGTGTAACTGAGGCAACGTCTCAGCCGAGAACGCCTTCAGGCATGGGCCGCCGCATCCGCAGGCGGATAAATCCACAGTAAGCTTGCTTCATGAAGAAAGGCAGCCGCCCTTCTTCCGAGAGAGGAAACTGAGCGTCTCAGCCGAGAACGCTCACAGGATATGTCCGCCGCAGCCGCAGGCGGAGTAACAGCAACGGGCGTGCTGGAAGGAAGAGAGACAGCCGTCCCTCTTCAACGAACCAACACAGAGCGTCTCAGCCGAGAACGCTCACAGGCGATGTCCGCCGCAGCCGCAGGCGGAAGGAACTCCGAAATAGCCCAGGACCCGACAGAAGGCAGCCGCCCTCTCCGAGCACAAATGTTCAGCGCCTCAGCCGAGGAAGCCAAACCAGGGAAAGTCCAAAGACACAAAAGCAACAGCAAGGCAATCAGGAACAGATCCGAAGGGAGAATCACGTACAACTAACGCCTGCATCCCAGACGTCTTTATACCCTTGACTCCTCCTACTCCACAGCCTCCTGGGAGTTGTAGTCCGTAGGCGCAGCCTGGCAAACCGTGACAGTAGGCCATCCTCCCAAGCGCCTCCTAGCTCCAGGCTTGCCCGGACACCGGGCATGGAAACAGCGCACAGCACGCGGGGCATGAACCCCCGAGCTCGGCTCCCACGAATCGTCCTCCGCCGTGTAGCCCTTCCAAGACACCAGGTACCAGAGCTTTCCCTGCCGATAGCGGGAATCAAGGATCCTACGCACTTCGTACTCCAACTGACCATCCCGCCTCACCGGAGGCACCACTTTACGACGCGCAGACTTCGCAGGCTTCAGAAGGCTGCAGTGGAACACCGGGTGGATCCGCAGGGAGGCTGGAAGCTTCAACTTGTATGCCACGGGGTTGACCTGGCGCACCACTTCGTATGGACCGATGAACCGTGGATGGAAGATACTGTGGAACCGGAACCGGATGTTCCTGGTGGACAGCCAGACTCTGTCTCTAACTCGATACTGCGGTCCCACTCGCCGATGCCTATCCTCCCATCTCTTATAGGACGACTTGGCCTTTTCCAAGTGAGCCTGGACCTTCCGATGCATCAGCAAAAGAGCCTTCACCTGTCCCAACACCGTTGGATGATTCGCCACCTCACTAGGAATTGTCAATGGCAGGGTGTCAGCATGGTAACCGGTATTGGCTTGAAACGGCGAAACCCCCGTGGAACTATGCCAAGTGTTATTGTACGATAGTTCTGCCAACCATAACAACGACACCCACGAGTCAGCAGCTTCCTCCGCATAGCAGCGAAGGTACTTCTTCAGGGTCTGGTTCAGTCTCTCGGTCTGTCCATCAGACTGCGGATAAAAACTGGTTGACAACGCATCCTGGATATGCAACGCCTTGCACCACGTGTGCCAAAACCGAGCCACAAACTGAGGACCCCTGTCGGACACAATGATCTTCGGGATGCCGTGCAACCTCACCACCTGCGTTAAGAGGAGTTGCGCTGTTTGAGCCGCCGTAGGCAGATTCCTACAAGGGATGAAGTGTCCCATCTTCGAGAAACTGTCTATCACTACCAGTATCGCATTGCTGCCCTTGTCCATAGGTAACCCAACGATGAAATCCATGCTTATGACCTGCCAGGGACGGGAAGGCGTAGGAAGAGGCATTAGCAACCCCTTGCTCTTGGCTTGTTCATTCTTCGCCCGGGCACACGTTTCACAACGGTCAACCCATTGCCGCACATCCTTATTCATTCCTTCCCACCAGAACTGTCGTTGCATGGCGTTGATGGTCTTTTGCTGCCCTGGATGACCAGCCACCATCGCACTGTGACACCAGTTGAATGCCAACAACCGCAAGGCAAGGATGGGGAGAAACAGCCGGTTCTGATACAGTGGAATGCCATGTTGCAAGGAACGGTGCGAATCTACCTTAGCCCACTCCTCCCATTGCAATGGAGACCTATTCTTGGACACCTCCTCCAGAAACGTATCAACAGAACAGGCACACACAACCTTCTCAGGGGGCAGTATGGATCTAGGTTCAGCAAACAACGGGGTAGCCAAGTCTGTCTGTCTAGAAAGGGAATCAGCCTTTCTATTTTCAGCACCAGGACGAAAAGTGATAGTAAACTCATATTCCGCGAAGAATAACATCCAGCGCATTTGCCTTTGGGACAAATGCCGGGCGGTTTTCAAGAACTGCAGGTTCCTGTGGTCTGAATACACAGTCACCGGATGTTGGCCCCCCCACAAATAATGCCTCCATTCTTGAAAGGCCTTTTTCACGGCCAGAAGTTCCTTTTCGGCGATAGTGTAGTTGACTTCGGAGGCAGTGAGTTTTTTTGACAAGAAAGCCACGGGATGGAGCTGTCCTGTTTGCTTGTCCCTTTGTGACAACACAGCCCCTATTGCAATGTCCGACGCATCTGCTTCCACAACAAATGGCACATCCATCTGTGGATGTCGGAGGATGGGCGCAGAGCAGAATGCTTCCTTCAACTGATTAAACGCTTCCATAGCCTCCGTTGTCCAACAAAAAGGCGCCCCCTTCCTCAACAACCGGGTTACTGGAGAGATCAGCTGAGAGAAATGAGCAATAAACCTCCGATAGTAATTGGAGAAGCCAAGGAAGCACTGCACATCTCTCACGTTCTTAGGCGTTGGCCACTCACTCACAGCTGTCACCTTTCGCTCTGCCATTCGAAATCCGCTAGGTGTTAATATGACCCCCAAAAACTCCACTTCGTTGACACTGAACTCGCACTTGCTGAGCTTACAGTATAATCTGTTGTCCTGTAGTTTTTTGAGAATCAACAACACCTGACTAACATGCTGGGCAACCGTTTTGGAGTAGATCAATATATCGTCGATGTATATGACAACGAATTGATCGATATACTCCTTCATGATGTCGTTTAAAAAATATTGGAATGCCGCCGGGGCGTTGCACAACCCGAACGGCATCACCAAATATTCGAATAACCCAAAACGTGTTTTAAAAGCCGTTTTCCACTCATCCCCAGCCCGAATTCTCACCAAATGATAGGCACCCCGAGGTCTAACCTGGTGTAAATGGTTGCCTCTCTCACCTGGTCCAACAGGACAGGGATGAGTGGAAGTGGGTATCTGTTTCTCACGGTGACCTTGTTCAGCTGTCTGTAATCTATGCAGGTCCGCAATTCTCCATTCGCTTTCGAAATAAAAAACAAAGGAGAAGCTGCTGGTGACCGTGAGGGGCGTATGAAACCAATAGAACAAAAACGATCCAGATAGGACTTCAAATGAGTGGTCTCGGACTCAGACAAGGCATACACCCTACATGAGGGTACCACCGCCCCCTCGATCAGGTCGATCCGACAATCGTATTCACGATGTGGCGGAAGAACCTCTGCCATCACCTCACTGAACACGGCCTCATACCCTGCATATTCTCCCGGCAAGACCACCTCCTTTTCCGCCGCAGTAGCGACCTGATAGGCTTGAGCCAAGGATACCGTAGGCGAGTTCTGTGTTTTCATACATTGAGCATTGCAATACTCGGATTCAAACAACATAGTTTTTGTTTTCCAATCCATCGTCGGATTATGATGCCATAACCACGGCATCCCTAATATTACCTCATACTGAGGAGCCTCAATAATGTTCAACACAATGTCCTCCACATGTCTCAATGGATAACCAGGCACAGTCAACTCCAAAGACTCAGTATGTTCCACTACCGGCCCTGATTTGAGAGGAGTGCCATCCACGGCCAGAACAGTTTCAGGCTGAAGAGTTGGCACCTTCCTCAAACCCAACCTCTCCACCAACCCACTGTCGATGAAATTGCCGGTTGCCCCTGAATCTATCATGCACAATGCCTGGCTTTGATGAGGCCCTTTACCCAATAACATGGAAATCACTACATGCGATTCTGTGTTGTTACACACCGCTACCTCTAAGGATGGGATTTTCCACTCCTGTTGAGCGATGCCAGCCCTTTCCACTGTGTTAGGGTCCACCTGTACCGCCGGAGATAAAGCCGGAGACAGAACCGCCACCTGTTTCCCTGCATAGAAAGAAGGTATTTTCTTTGGTTTAACGGTGCAATCCTTAACATAGTGTCCCTTCTTTCCGCAGTACATGCAGAGACCCTGCGCTCGTCGCACCTCCCTTTCTGCTTTAGACAAAGGAGGTCGCATGGCCCCGATATCCATTGGTTCTGCCACACTGTCTTTGGGTTTGTCTTGACCAACCTGAGCCATCCCGCCTCCTGCTCTATCATATCTCTTCCGTTCCCCGCCTCTTTCAGACATGCGACGATCTAAGCGCAACGTAAGATTAATGAGATCCGTACATGTCGTTGGTTGTGGATCTATTTGAGCAAGGACGTCTTTTATGTCCTCGTTCAATCCCTGATAATAGAGCGCCATCCTTTTTTCCTCTGGCCAGGCCGTTTCTACAACGAGCCTGTTAAAAGTGGTCATATAAGTTACTAGGTCACTCTTTCCCTGCCTCAACCTTAGCAATTCACGGTCAGTGCTTAAAGTGGTCGCACGTCTGTCAAACACTCTCTCGAATTCCTTTCGGAAATCATCCCAATCTGCCAATAATGGATCGTCGTTTTTTACTAAAGGAACCGCCCAATTGGCAGCATCCCCCGTAAGATACGAGATAGCGAATGCCACTCTCGACAGGTTAGTAGGAAAGGAGGCCGGTCTACAAGAGAAATGCAGGGTGATTTGTGTCAGGAAGGTCTGGATTTTCAAGGGATCGCCTGAATACCTCTCAGGACTGGCCACGGGTATAGGTGGAGGAACTGACACCTGTATTTGAGGTACTCCTGCTGAGGCATCGAAAGGGTTTCTGCCTTGCCTATCCAGCCTGTCTTTTAATGCAGCTGTTTCTGCTTTAGACGTAGCCAATTCCTGTTGGACCAAAACCAGGGCCTGCAATACATCGTCTAAAGTGGCCATCCCTTCAGCAACCCCTGACCGGGTGGAGTCAACTACGTGGGTACGTGATTCTGTCACGATCTGTCTCCACAGGATCAGGGCGATGCTCAAGGGGGTCCACCTCCTGACTGCCCGAAACTCTGACAACTAAGTACACAGAGCCTCTAGGAAATCAGGCGAGGGAAAGGTAAGGGAAGGGGCTGGAACGGAAGGGACCACTGAAACGAGAAGAAAATAAGACACAACGTTATAGCACAATTCACTGGCTACTCTCATATAATTCTCGCTAGTGGAAAACCTACCCCAGTTACTCCACTGGATGCAACCCCCTCTCTTGACAGTAAATGATAGATACTCCTCTATCCTGATACCTAATAATCAGAAAGACACAAACAGTATTATTCCTGGTTGATGCTCACGACATCCAGTAAACACCACAAACGCACCATACATACCATTCCCACGTTCTTTACACAACTGAAAATAATTCCTTCTCCAGTAACCGGGTATTGAAGGAAGCAGTATAAAAGAGATCCACTGTCAGTAAGGAACCAAAATATAACGAACAACTCAGGAAGTTCCAATGTTCAAAAGCAAACAAAAGTCAGAATGCCTGTAACCAGTACAAGCAATGTTCCAAGCAAAGTTCCAGATTTCTGGTTACTAACAGTTCAGCAACCACAAAGTTAACAATGGTACTTATCTCTCTCACTGGTGGTTAGAAAAGAAGCCGCCCGCTTCTGTGTAACTGAGGCAACGTCTCAGCCGAGAACGCCTTCAGGCATGGGCCGCCGCATCCGCAGGCGGATAAATCCACAGTAAGCTTGCTTCATGAAGAAAGGCAGCCGCCCTTCTTCCGAGAGAGGAAACTGAGCGTCTCAGCCGAGAACGCTCACAGGATATGTCCGCCGCAGCCGCAGGCGGAGTAACAGCAACGGGCGTGCTGGAAGGAAGAGAGACAGCCGTCCCTCTTCAACGAACCAACACAGAGCGTCTCAGCCGAGAACGCTCACAGGCGATGTCCGCCGCAGCCGCAGGCGGAAGGAACTCCGAAATAGCCCAGGACCCGACAGAAGGCAGCCGCCCTCTCCGAGCACAAATGTTCAGCGCCTCAGCCGAGGAAGCCAAACCAGGGAAAGTCCAAAGACACAAAAGCAACAGCAAGGCAATCAGGAACAGATCCGAAGGGAGAATCACGTACAACTAACGCCTGCATCCCAGACGTCTTTATACCCTTGACTCCTCCTACTCCACAGCCTCCTGGGAGTTGTAGTCCGTAGGCGCAGCCTGGCAAACCGTGACAAAGCTAGCCCGGCTGATGAAGGCTGATAGCCAGAAACCGGTCCTTGGATGCTTGATTCCGGTCTGGGAAAGACATGGCTTGGTAGTTCGGACTGGACTGTTCCCATGAGGCACAGGGTCAGAGCTGATTTGCATATAGCCAGTGTCTAACCCAGGGTGGTGTGGAGTGCAAAAAAACGATGGATTTAGGCCCAGATCCTTGTACTGGGGTGAATGTATGACATTGTTCTACATTCTGTCCGTCAACTGTGTTTTTTGCAATTTTCACCCCGACTGGGCTGGGTATACTCAGACGTGAGTTCCAGGCTCTCCACACCACTGGAGTCAAGCTATCCAGGCTGATGAAGGCTGATAGCCAGAAACCGGTCCTTGGATGCTTGATTCCGGTCTGGGAAAGACATGGCTTGGTAGTTTGGACTGGACTGTTCCCATGAGGCACAGGGTCAGAGCTGATTTGCATATAGCCGGTGTCTAACCCAGGGTGGTGTGGAGTGCAAAAAAACAATGGATTTAGGCCCAGATCCTTGTACTGGGGTGAATGTATGACATTGTTCTACATTCTGTCCATCAACTGTGTTTTTTGCAATTTTCACCCCGAGTGGGCTGGGTATGCTCAGACGTGAGTCCCAGGCTCTCCACACCACTGGAGTCAAGCTATCCAGGCTGATGAAGGCTGATAGCCAGAAACCGGTCCTTGGATGCTTGATTCCGGTCTGGGAAAGACATGGCTTGGTAGTTCGGACTGGACTGTTCCCATGAGGCACAGGGTCAGAGCTGATTTGCATATAGCCAGTGTCTAACCCAGGGTGGTGTGGAGTGCAAAAAAACGATGGATTTAGGCCCAGATCCTTGTACTGGGGTGAATGTATGATATTGTTCTACATTCTGTCCATCAACTGTGTTTTTTGGACTAATACCATGTTCAACCTCCTATGGCAGTGCCGGGTACCCCTGGTAGGCATAAAGCTATTCTGGTCGAAGCGTACCAAGAACCTTTTCCGCTGGACCAGGCAGCTTAGTTTTCCAGGGTCTTTGCCGACAGCTTAGCTTCCATGTAAAATCAAGGAGATGGAACTATAAGATGCGGATTCCGAAAGTGGCCTGTCCCACTTGGGGAGGGCCACCGCCATGGAATCACGGATATCGGCTGGGAAGAATGCCCATTTCCTGGCAGCTATGAACAGGCATTAAGGTTGGGAATCATAGTAGATGCAATCCTTATTAGGAAGTCGGTGGGGAAGCAGTTTGGACCTGGTGCTTACCCAGGTTGCATATCCTATAGGGTGGCAAGGATCCCTTTCACTGTAAAGGCCTATTGAGAAGATGCTACTCTTGGGGTCTGTAATTCAGCATGGCTCAACGATATTGCTTGGTAAAGATACTCATAGTTTAACGCAAAGATTTTGGCTATTAAGGATACATCCTGAGTTACCCGGCCTGCCTGTGTGCATACCTGAGGGACAAACCTGTCAGAGATTTGGGTGTAATTCTATGGATCAGTTGTCCTGGTTTAGCCCCAAATTCGTACAATCTATTTTGCATTTCTCTAAGGGCTGCTTTAGCTTCTTGCAACATCTTCTGTTTAAGGGCCTCTCTTGTCACCTCAAGACCGTGGCGAAACACATCCTCCTCCCTTCTCTGGGCACGGAGTCTTTCTATCTTTCTGAGTTTACCTTCCAATGCCAATATTTACTCTTCTCTGTCTCTTTTTCTGCCAGCTATTAATGCAATTATTTTCACCCTGAGAACTGCTTTCATGACCTCACAAAGTATCACAGGAAACGTATCTGAGGTGGAGTTAATCATGTTGCAGAAATCTAGGGGGCACATGCATCAAAGTAAGCTTTTTGCGAGTCCTTCATTGCGATTATTAAGGAATCGTAAATAGGGGCTCTCAAAAGCCTATGCATGTAGAAATCGCAATTAAAATAGCGAATTCTAAACATTCCTTAATTGCAACTTGAAAATTGCAAGACGCAATTAAGAAATGGCTTCCCATTCATTCCTATGGGCCTGCAGGCCCATAGGAATGAATGGGAAATTGCATGTGCAATTTGCGAGTACCAATATGTTATGTTATTGGGGTATTTGTAGAGCGCACGGCTACTCTAGAGAGTGTCCCGGTGCTACCATTACCCTCGTAACAGAAAAAGTAGGCGCGCACTAGCGGCTGACTCCTCTATTGCTGAAAAGAGCCACGTTTTTAGCTTTCGCCTAAAGTTCAGGAGGTCCTGCGCCTGTCTCAGGGAGGGCTGTAGGTTGTTCCAAAGCCTAGAGGCAGTCACCTAGAACGAGCGTCCGCCCATACACGAGCTGGCAAACTTTGGCACGATCGACAACCTCTTAGTTGAGGACCGTAAGGTTCTTGTTGGAGCATAGGGCTGGATTCTGTTCCTGATATATGGAGCCCCTATGTTTTGCAAGGCCTTAAAAGCCAGCACCAGGGCTTGGAATTCACCCTCTTGAACACCGGGAGCCAGTGCAGGGACCTCAAAAGAGGGGTCATATGCGTCCTAAGGTCAGTCCTAAGGACGGCCCTAGTGCCACGTTCTGTACCACCTGCAGGCGACCAAGTAAGTAGTCACGGAGGCCTAGGTACATGACGTTTGCGTAGTCTAGCCTGGGCATTATCACGGCCTGGACCGCGGTTTTTCGGTGGTGGACTTGGAATAGGGGGGAGGAATGTCCGCATCATTTTCAGTAATCCAAAACAAGTGCCGGCCACGGCTTGGACTTGGGATTTCATGGATATGTTCAAATCCAGTTTTACACCTAGATACCCCCAGGTACTCGCAAATTGTGCATGCAATTTTAAGGGTGCAAAGGTGTCAAAATGACACCCAGTTGCAGCGCTGAAATTGTGATGCTCACTCATGATGCGCACACAAATGCCCTAAGGGCATGCGTGTGTGCAACTTGAAACCTTGAAAAATGCACTTTAGTGCATTTTTCAAGGTTTTTGCAAAATACAGGCTAGAGTAATTTCTCTGCATTTGGCAGCCGCAAATAGCAAATTTGCTATTTCTAAGGGGTACATGCATTGCATTTAATGAATCGTAAATTGCAATTCCTAAAATGCAATCGCAATTTAACAAAGCAAATAAATGACAATTTCCTTAATTGCGAGGGACTTACACCTTGATGCATCGCAACAGCCCTTTTTGCAGGCGCAAACGGACGGTTTTTGCCCTTCGCACTGTTTGCGCTCGCAAAAAACGTTGATAGTATATAGTGCTGAAACTTAGTATCCTTCAGCCACTTTGCCTGCTAGCCCAATGTGAGAACGGCCTGCGTGTATTCAGCCCCATCTCAATAAGTGAGTGCTTGGGCAATACTCTTTGGTGAATCCTATCCCTTGACACCTTAAGGATATTTAAGGAAGGCAGGCAAATGTAGTCTAACCATGAATGTGATTTGTGAGGATAAGAGTAATGTGTATATTCCTGTTCAGCTGGGTTATGGATCCTCCATAGATGGCTGAGTTAAGAGAGTTGGCCTAGGACGCCAGGGTCGTTTGGCATCTTCTGTGTCCATATGTAAGTGCATATCATCGTGGAAATTCCCCCCAACTATAAGCTGCCCTACTCCCTATGTGGGATGCTGCAATAATTCTCATTTGCTCTGTCATGATGGCCACGGTCTCTGAAACAGGGAGCATGACACCATGTGTTCCCACCAAATGTATCCTGGATAGCTTTGTTGACAACTAAGGGGGAGTTTTTATGCAGCAGGGTTTCCACCATTATTGATACTCAGTAAATTCAGCATGAGGCTCCCGGGTGAAGCCATTTCAGACAGAGAAGGTATATCTGGCCCCAAGAAGATGAGCCTCCTGCAGTTGTACTAGAAAGCAACATACACTGCAAAATAGTGCCCTGGAATGTAAATGGTCTGATAGATGTAGTCAAGTGGACAGCAATCCTTAGATATGTGCATAGGTTGGCTCCAGCAGGACCACTTACAGTCCCTGTTGCCTTATAGTATGGTCAGGCAGGTAGGCAGTCATATGTGTCTGAAACATAGGGAAATAGTGCTGTGCACAGCACGTGTGTGTGACACAATCAAAAACAACCTAATCACAAAAAAGACCCTATCCACCCTCCACCCAATAGTTCAATTATGGAGCATCTGTCACCCAAAAAAACCAGAATATCAATCTGAAATGCTAAGCAAACATAAAAGACAAATACTAAAGAATGTCTGATTTAGTGGGGTTAACTGTCCCAGTGCAAGCCACTTGTTGCAGGAGCTATGGCGTCCCAGACAGCCATAACGAAAACTAATGTCAGTACTGCAGAAGATTGAGGTGTGGGGCGGCCGGGAAGGGGTGCTGGAGCGCCGGAAGAGACATCATGACTCCCCCTGTGGGTAACTAAGGCCCGGCGGCGGGGTAGTCTGCTCTCTGGCCTTGGTAGGATCCACCCGATGAGTTAGACTCCTACCTCTCCTTTTTGGCCTTTTCTCCTGGTGCGGTCCGTCTGCTCCCAGAGCATCAATGGATAAGTCTGCCTTGTTGGCAACTGCTTCCTTTCAGCTGCCCAGTCCCATGCTGTCTGTGGACTTTCAAAGAATAAATCTGTCTTGGAACAGCACTTTGAGATTAACAGGGTAGATAAGCACATATTGAATGTTTTGGACATGAGCTTCCTTTTCATCTTCAAAGAGGATTTACATATGAGCTGCACCTTGGTGATATAGTCAGGGAATATCATCATCTTGGAATGTGCACAGCGAATATAATTCAGGCAGTGGCCCTACTGCAGTGCAGCATCCCTATCCACATAGTTCAGTAGCCGCATGATAATAGATCTGGGCGTGGCGGCAGGCAGCGGTCTAGGAGAGAGTGCTCTGTGAAGTGAGCCTTCTCTTATATGATGCAGGAGGAAAGCAGCACGTCCGGATTCATACCCTAAACCTGTCTCTAAAGAATTTCTCTGGTTGCTATCCCTCTGTGCCCTCCGGCAGACCCTTCAACAACACAGATTATTTCAGCGAGATTGGCTCTCCGCATTCTCCATTCATTGTTTGCGGAGTGCAGTCTGTTCCTTCGGTGTTTGGAGCTCCTTAATGGTGGTGCCTGACACATCTTCCAGACAGGAGATACACCCCTCCAGCCCAGTAGTTCTCACTGATAAATTCCATAATTCCCGGCAGAAGAGGGAGACCTCCAACCCCACCCAACCAATGTTGTCATTGAGTTCTTTATGAGAGTGCTTAATCGCCTTCAGTATAATGGCTGGGGAAACTGTCTCTTCTTGCAGGTGGGGAACCGGTTCCTATTCCCCATCCGCTGCCATCCCAGGAACTGCCAATGGTTTGGCATACTTGTCTCTTTAGCCTGTGTACATTGCCTAGTCTTTCATCATTTTGGGGGTCCAGGAGTACCTCTTCACCCCGTGTCTCCAGGGCAAGGAGGCAGAGGTATTGCAGAGCAAGGCCGGGTCACAGACTCCAAGGGGAAAGTCCATTATGATTAGGTATCTCCCCAAGCCCACTGTTTCCCAGAAGACAGTCGAAAAGCCTAATTTTAATTCCCTACTGTGATCTCCTGCAGTCCTGCAGCAGGGTTCAGTCCGCATGGAAGGTGGGCAGTAGAAGGGCCCTTACACCCAATTTCAACTCTCCATGCAACATCACGACTTCTAGGGACCTGCCACCTCTACCGGGCCTCACTCTGTGTTCAAAAGGGCAACAGCCCAGCCACTCCTCACCTCCTGGAGCTTTGTTCTGTGCTGCAGTTCCTTTCGATGGCTACCGGTCTTGACCCACCTCAGGGTAACAGCTGAATGCCCCTTCTAATTCAGCAGCTGTCCCAGCCAAGCAAGACATCCAAGTGTCCTGTGAGGGGCAGGTCAGCCCTCTGTTCCCCAAGGTTCCAACAGAAGGTCTAGTATCAGGAGAAGAGGCCAAACTCTGAGAACAAGCAGGCAGTCTCCCCACGGGCTGTCACCGCCTAGATGGGGCTGGATGATGCAGGATCCACCTTTCTTGTACCACAATTCCAAAACATTTTCTAGCTCGCTCCAATTCATGAAATTGTCAATAAATTCTCTCTCATGCATCTTTAACCCGTTCAACTCTTAACAGCTTTAACTCCTTGTCCCCATCAACATCCTTACATTCTTTCTCAACCTCCTACTCAGTGTTAGAACAAATCTGCATTAATCTGACACTCTTTCTATTTTTGGATATGCCTCACGTAGCAGCCTTGGAGCTTCCTTGCTCTTGTAAAGTTATTTCCTCTCATTGTTATGCCCTAAGAAGTCCATCCCTACGTTGTCTTTCATGATTTCCTCAAACTGTGTCAAAATTGAGCAACAAGCCTCTGATGGTTCAGTCCTTTGCCTTGTGAGGTGATTTGTAGAGTTATAATTGTCATATAACCTTCTGTGACAGGAGTTGTGGAAGTATCTCCCTCCCTGTGGATGGCATGGAGCTAGTGTACTGGATATTTCTGCCAGGTTCCGAGAGACACTCAAATTGGGGAAATAACTAAGGTATATGATGATTGTGATTTACCCAACACAACACAACACAACAAGTGTTGAGGTCTTGAGGGGGGGCATGGCTAACCGCTGATGCAGTAAGCAGCAAGTTCCGGTGCTCCTGCAGGACATAACCCCCATTCAGCGCCATCCTGCGCAAAATACACATCCTGGGACAAGCACAGTGATGAGCTAAGAACAGGAACTCCCAGGTGCCCTAATTTCCACCAGCTGAGCACCCAGGCAGTGTACCTTTGGCCCATAACCTGCTCAGAGTGGAGCGGTGAGGCTGCAGCACAAAATGACGGTGAAGCAGCGGGCTGCGCCTTGGGACAACGGGCCTTTGAAGCAGAGGCCCAAGTGACAAACTTGCCAGAGAGCCTATGAGCTCTATATAGGCGGACTCCTGCTGAGATTGAGAACCTTGCTGGGGCCACACGCACTGTGTTGTTTCTGCCGCGTTACAAGGGGCCAAGGACCGGTGGAGACGGCTGGGCTGACAAAACATTGATGCTTTGTTCTTGAGGGGGAGAACTCCAGCGCTGACATAGTCTCGCCGCAGAGGAGCGCTGGTAAGAACTCCTTCCGCAGCAACTAGGAGCAAGATGCCCACAACGGTACACCAATGGCAAACGTGTGGAGCAAAGACCTGACCCCTGGGCGGTGAGTGAGAGGGGCAGAGATGGCGGAGGCCACCGGGAGCAGGGCCCTGCTGTGTGAGGTACTTGGGGCTGCTGGGCCTGGGATGCTACTAAACACGCCCTTCCCCTCGTGAGTGGCATACAGGTGTTGGGATCGCAGCAGGAGCAAGGAAAACTGTTGTGGGCACGTGGAGAGGTGAGGATGCCCTGAAGAAGCGGTATAGGAACAGGGCCCACATGCAGCAAATGGGGAGATACCTCATGGACACTGATTAACTAGAGGAGTGCCGCTTGGGGGTAGAGAAGAGCAGTCATAGACACAGGGGAAGAATAAACAGAGAAAATGATACCCCCCAACCACCTCCGCTGCCAAACGGCAGCAAGCTGCAAGACAGGACTCAGAGCTTGTGGGGCACCGCACGCTGAGCCAGGGCCTTGCTGGTAGGGTCCTTCAGTATTTGTCCCAACTATCATCTCCTACCCTGCATGTTAAGGACCTGTGGGAAAGTTATAGGAGGTCTCATGAGGAAGTAGGGTCTGTAGTGGAAAGATCTGTGAGGGACATGATAAAGGACAGACTGCGCACAAGCTGTGAGTGCAAACCCAACTGGCACAATCCTATAGAGAATGACGGAGCTGGAGGTCTCCATCTGGGAGGCTGGGGTCAGCTAGTACATGCCATACAACCACTCCGGTGGCCCCCATCCTGCCCTTGAAAGAAGCAATACTGCCTGTGATGGCCCATTGACTGCTGGCCCCCTGACTGCTGGCTTCAAGCACAAAATTGGGTCCATTGGCCTACCAGGATCTACATAGGTACCTTAGCCCTGCATAGTGTCAACTGTGGGACATACCTTAGATTATCTAGTGGCTGCGATGGTGAAGACCACCAGATGAAGAGACCCTGAAGCAGGGGGGCCAACGACAGAAGAGGGAATGGACCCCCAGAAAGAGCAGCTGGCCTGCTGTGGCAGACCAGCGCCAAGAGGCCCCTTCTCTGCAAGACATAATGAATGCAATAACTGCCTCTAGAGAAGCACTGGAAGCCAAAAAAGACACGTTGATTGCAGATATGAGTCCACTAAGAGTAGATCATCATCGATTGGTGGAGCAGGTCGCCACAACAGAGAATACACTGACCGAGATACCTCTGGCATTGGTCAAGGTAACTGTGCAAGCGGCTATGATGGAGGCCAAAGTTCGGACACTGAAAGCCCATGCGGAGGATGCTGAAAGTGGATTGCAGGGCAACAATATACGTGTTGTGGGTGTTCCAGAGCGTGTGGAGGGCAAAAGCATGGTAGACTACTTGGAGAAGTGGATCCGAGAAGCAGTTGCAGCGCAGAGTCTCTCCCAGTTGCTTGCCCTAGAACAAGCACACAGGGTCCCGACGCGCCCTTCGCTCCCTGGTGGGAAGATTGCTACACTATAAAGATCAAGACTTTATTCTGCACTGAGCCAGGCTGAATGACAAACTCACAGTGAAGAATAGCGTGATCTGAATTTTCCCAGATTTTTCAAGGGAGGTACAGCAATGCTGAACAACGTTTTAAGAAGCTAGGGCCATACTCCAGCAGATGCATTGTTGTTCATGGCTCGGCTCCGAGTACTGACACAGGATGGAACTCAGTTTTTCCAGACCCTGGAGGTGGCATGGAGATGGACTGAATAGCAAATGCGGCAGGATCCAGATCAGCGACCCAGAGCCCCCACCCTGGTAGAAACAGTTCATGGCAAAGTATAAAAAATGCAACATGGCAGCCCCATCCCAGGCAAGTGCAGCAAAAATGATGGAGAGCAGGGGAGGTGGTGGTGTCTTTGAGCAGTGGCAGGGGCAGCTTCCAGTCCAAGGTCAAAGAGAATGAAGGAACCCTAAGCCAGGATTTGGACCGCAGACGCAACTTCTGCAGCAAATTGAACACGCAATTGCTGAGGGTGACACCAGGGACATCGGATGAGTTAATCTGAATCCAGCAGCCTATTGCTATTGTTGTTTAAGGTTGATTGTGTGAAAGAATTTAATAAGAGATGCTGGGAGTTTGATGCACATGCCTGATCCCCGGGAACAGTCTTGGTCTATTATCGATATATGCTGGATGGGAGGAAACTCAAACGGATCGCAGGACATTGCCACACCCCTATTCTCGAGTTACCTATGGGTTCTCCAGCAAGTGATTGCTGTTTGATTGACTGATTGTTTGGATGAGAGGTAGTTGCTTGATTGTCCTGGGGAATGGGAGTTGAGGTGAAAGTTTTAAGTTGATTGCACAGGGACAGAGGAATCAAATCTTGTTTGCTTAGTTTTTAGCACAGGCGACAGTGGGCTGCCATAGTATTATGATACAGATGAGAATCCCGGCAAACGGCTGGGTGACTGTAATATTACGGACTGAATGTGCCCAGAAGTTATAAACTGTTAACTTGGACTATTTGGAGGATTGCACTAGATTGCGAAGCAATACAAGGTGTTTTCTTACTTAAATCAAAGAGGATACACACATTGCACTACTGCAAGAAACACACCTAACAGTCAAGAAAGGGGCAGCATTGCATAAACAATGGGGAAGCCAGAACTACTACACTACATATTCGCCCTTTGCCAGGGGTAAAATGATTTGGATTTGTTCTGGGGTCTCTTTGCAAAACACAGGAGATTAGGGAAGATTTTGGGCCCACCTCTCGGGCACACTGGCCCCCTACCTAATGCAATCAATTGTGATCGGAAGGAACTTTAATTGTGTAGTAGATCCGCAGGCTGATCGCTCCGACACTCCCCTGAGGAATTCCCCAATAATTAGAACGGTCAGGAGTTTTGCGGATTGGCAGGTGCAGTGGGGGCTTCTGGATTCCTGGCGTGGACTGTATTCACAATTGAGAGATTATTCCTTCTTCTCCAGCCTATTTGAACATCATGTGCAGCTGGAAACCCTCCTGTGTACCCCTGACCTACATGGGCAGTTAAGTGATGTGGAATACTTAGCACGCACCATCTCCAATCACAATGTAGTACTATTAC
Organism: Lissotriton helveticus; assembly: GCF_964261635.1. Lineage (NCBI taxonomy): Eukaryota > Metazoa > Chordata > Amphibia > Caudata > Salamandridae > Lissotriton > Lissotriton helveticus. The sequence goes on from NC_136069.1 coordinate 724,505,526, forward strand.
AACTAGGATGGGAGCGCCCCATCATGAGACTGTCCTCCTGTCGTCTGAAGCCAGAGGCATTAGAGGATCCAGTGTTCTGAGAGAAAATGGGGGCCAGAATCTGATAGTACTTAAAGGACAACAAAGGATCTGCATCTTCCCCATTAATGAATTCGGTATCGATGGGAGATAGGGGCATGTTGTTGGCTAGGTCACGCAATCCGAACAAGAATTGCAGGTAATAGGGGGAGGAGCGACGTGCCTGGGCAAGATGGCCGTGTAGACTCTCGGCTCCGCCGAGTCCATCCGCTGGCCTCACCATCCTGACCTTCCTCCTCAGTCCTGAGCCCGGAAAATAGTGTCGGAGGGCGAGCGGTGCGCCTGGGGCTTGATTTGGAGCTCCGGAGCGGCTCCGTTTAAAAGTTACGCCCGCTTAAAGAATCGGGCCTGTCCATCACGGAGACCGGGGGCTGGAGTGGCTCTTCCGGCCGCCCTGGAGTTGACAAACACCGTGGACCCGAAACCGGAGGTTCCAATCGGGTCCCCCTTCAAACGTCATAAAATCGGCGGAAGAGGCAGACTGAGCACTAGGTGGGATAGCTGAGTGCCCCCATTCCCCCCCTCCTGGGCAAAGAGTTACAATGGCCCTGGTGCGTCTGGAGCGGCCGTTTTCCGTGGGGACGGCGAGGGAAGGAGATTGGCGGCAAGAAATATTCGGCGATATTTGTGTGCTGTGGTACTATCGCCCCCCCCCTCCCGCCCCTGATTGATTTTGTGTGCTCCGGAGTTGCCCGGTGAGATCGGGGTGTGGGGGTGTAGCACCCCCGGTGGGTCCAGCTGCGCCACATGTATTCTCCAGTGGGGGCGCGTTGAGGGGCCTGGATTTGGCGGACCCGAAGAGTGAAAGAAATTGCGTTTGATCTCCCAGACCTGGTTTACCCGGACGCGTGAGTTGGCGGGGCGAGACCGCCTGCAACTTCGGACTACCCCCGGGGCGCCTGCATTGAGTTGCTGTTGAGGCACTGATTGCAGTTGTACTCTGGGACACTCTGGGGCTGCGTGGGGTGCCACTGTAACGCTGATTGAACACTTGAAAGCAGGCGAAATGGCATCTAGGCAAGAGGGGGAGAGACACTCCTCGAGAGGGCAGAGGGTCTTGAAGCCGGTACAAAGCAATAAACTGGATCGTTACACCCAGCCCAAGAATTTGCTTTCCGGAGCCGGGTCTCCAGTGGTGGTTTCTGGGACGCACTCTGACAAAGATGGCGAAATCACGCTACAAGACAATATGGGCGCTATAGATGGGGTTAAAATCACTCTAGGGACACAAATGGAGACTATGGATGCCAAGTTGGATACAGTGTCAATTGAAGTGAATCTTATACGGGCGGATCTCACTAAGGTGAACGAAAAGGTTAAAACTTTGAACGTTAAGACATCAAGTTTAGTGGAAGATGTGGCCCAGCTCCATCAGGATGTATGTGTGCTCCAATCCTCCTGTGACCAGACGGAACGTAAACTGGATGAGTATGAAAGTAGGGCCCGGAGAAATAATATACGAATACTCGGAGTTCCTGAAAGATCTGAGGGATCGGCTCCTGATCTCTTTGTGGAGGACCTTGTTCTCAAGAAGCTCCAGCCCAAGTGCCTCAGTAAGCTTTTTACCGTGGAGCAGGCACATAGGATACCCGGGGAAAGGCCTAGGCCCGGGGCTCCGCCTTGCCCACTGATCGCTAGGATACTGAACTTCTGTGACAGAGACCTTATCCTGCAGACGGCCAGAATTGGAGTGCCAGTTCGTATCGAGAACGCTACCCTTTCCTTTTTCCCGGACGTCACGCAGGCAGTGCAGAAGCAGCGTCGAAATTTCCTGGCTGTCAAAAAGAAACTACGGGACAGAGGTCTGAAGTATGCCATGATGTTTCCTGCGCTCTTGAGGGTGGAGGCTTGAGGGAAGGTTTGCTTTTTTGATAACCCGGAGATTGTATCTGACTGGCTGGACACCCTTCCTGGAGATGAAGCGGAGTCACCGAACCGGGCGGAAGAGGAGGCGGGACTGGAACAGGAGTGAGATGCTGCTGTCCCGCGAGTGAACCTTTATCGATCTGTTGTGCCTTGGGCTGAGCGAGACTGAATGGATATTCGCCCTTCTGGGAATTTTGTGGCGTTGATTTGAATTGGGGCTCAGGGGAGACTTTGTTTTGGTGTGGGGTTCGGGGCGGGTGGGGTGGCGTGGGATCCTCCTCCATCGTTTAATTTCTTTCTTTGAAGTGTTTGGGGCGACAGGCACTCTGCAAGTTTCGGTGGGCAGTTTTGAGCCCAGTGGGCAGGGTAGCGGGGAGGGGGGTAGTTGGGGGACAATGTTAAAGGTTAGTATCCTTTAAAATATAGGTACCGTCAGCACCAAGTATTGGTAAAATGAGCAGCATGCGGGGAGAGGCAAACGGGGCTGGGTAGGCGATGGGGGTAGTGAAATAAAAGTGTTGAGTTGGAATGTAAACGGGTTAGGGGACAAGATTAAACGTAGCGTAGTTCTTAATTTTCTCAAGAGACATGCACAAGATGTGGTACTGCACAGAATGGGATACAAGTTGATTGCACATTCAGGATTCACCTCGGGTTTGAGAGGGGTGGGAGTGTTGATCCGAAACACATTTCCGCTGTCAGTTGCCTCTGTATGGGAAGACAGTCGGGGTTGATATGTTGGAGTTTCGGGCATGTGGGAGGGTCACCACGTCACCTTTCTTTCTATTTATGTTCCACCCGGGCTTCAGGCCACGGCCTTGGCGGATCTGGGGTCGGTGCTCCTGTCTCTCCCGGAGGGTTTTTTGATTTTGGGTGGTGACTTTAACGCTGTTGTTTCAGGTGAGATGGACAGACATCCCCCTCGGGAGTTGGGGCAGGCGGTGAGTTGGCTACCCGAATTTATAGAGGCAATGGGTCTGGTGGATTGCTGGAGGATGTTGCATCCAAGTCAGAGACAATATACATTCCATTCTGGGGCGCATGGTAGTCTGTCGCGACTGGACTATTGTTTGGTCCCAGCTGTACAATTCGCGTATGTGGCAGAGGTCAGTCATTTAGCTAGAGGGATTTCGGACCATTCTCCACTATGGTTCCATTTTGTACTGCATCACGGTTCGGCAGGGAGAGTGGCCCCTATAAATCCTTGGTATTTGCGTAGTCCCAAGATTCGTAGGGACCTTCTGGCTCAACTTGAAGAATATTTTGTCACGAATGAGGGAACTGTCTCTTCTTCGATATCCTTATGGGAGGCATTTAAAACTGTTATTAGAGGTCAGGCTTTGTCACTGATAGCGGGAACCAAGAGGGAGAAGCAGAGAGAGGTGGTGGAACTGTAATCTGAAATTGAGCGCTTGGAGAGAGAGTTGGAGCAAGAAGTGACGCAGGTTAGGCTTCACCATCTGAGCCTTAAACAACACGATTATAAGGCGTTAGTCACGGATAGGGCAAAAGCTCTTGGCAGGGTGCAGCAGGGTAGGATATATGACCTGGGGGACAAGGCAGGAAAACGTATTGCTTGGCTGGATAAGAAGGAACTGGCTAGCCGTCTTGTCCCTGAGTTGATAACGGAGGAGGGTGAGGGTCTTCTAGATCCTCAGTCTATCGCTGAAGAGTTCGCCAAGCATTCCGGATGGTTTATACCTCGGTTTCGTCCAGGCCAGAGGCTGACTCTCATCTCTTACTCCGTGACATACAACTCCCACATATCTCTTTGAAAGACAAATATCTCTTGGACAGTGACCTTACAGCGGATGAGATCTCCTTGGCTATCTGTTCCATACGCTCTGGTAAGGCATCGGGCCCTAATGGCCTTCCTATAGAACTTTACAAGCTTAGACCTGACCGCCTTGCACCCTACCTAGGGGGGATGTTTTTGGAGGCTAGAGAGAAGGGAACCCTTCAGAGGGACCAGAGGATAGCATCAATTGTTGCGATACATAAAGAGGGAAAGGTTAAGACCAGCTGTGCCTCATATAGACCTATCTCCCTACTTAACGCAGAGCCAAAAATGTTGGCTAAAATATTGGCAAATAGGCTGATAAAGGTCATTTCTGATTTGGTCCATCCGACTCAATCTGGTTTTATGACTCACAGGAACACGGTTTTGAATCTGCGTCGACTGCATGGAGGTTTGGCTAGGGCGCATACACTGCGAGAACCGGCTATAATAGTGTCATTAGACGCTACAATGGCTTTTGATACGGTCGAATGGTCATATTTGTGGGCTGTGTTGGCCAAGTTTGGGTTCAGCCCTGGCTTCATTGGCTGGGGTTGGCTGGGGTTCACCTCCTGTATTCGGAGGCCTTGGCCCAAGTGGTGGTAAATAATAAGGTCTCGGCCCCCTTTTTGTTGGGACGTGGCACCCGGCAGGGTTTCCCACTTTCCCCTCTTCTTTTCGCGCTGGCTATAGAGGGGGCTGCGGTGGTCCCCTGAGTGGGGGGACCGCATCTCCCTGTATGTGGATGATATTTTGTTGTATTTCGCATCTCCGCGTACATTGTAGTCTGTGATGTCCTTGCCTCTTTTGGCAGTGACTCTGGCCTCTCTATTAATTGGTTCAAACAGGTCTTGTTTGTGTTGATGGGCGATCCGCCGGTGCCCCCGGGGAATTGTCCTATACGGGTTTGTGTAGAAGGATTTAAATATCTTGGGATCTCTGTACCTTTGGAGCCGTTGGTTAGGTTTTCTCGTAACTTTCTTCTCCCCCTGTGTCGGCTAAGGAGTGATATATCCAATTGGAAGAAGCTCCCTCTCTCATTATTGGGTAGAGCGACATTGTTTAAAATGATGGCCCTCCCACGTTTCCTCTACGCCCTACAAAACTCTTTAGACGTGGTACCCTCGAGTTATTTCCGGGAGATAGAGAGTCTACAGCGAGGTTTATTGTGGGAGGGGCGGCTGCGTATTGCACTGCATAAGTTGACTCTTTCATGGTACGATGGGGGTATTGCCCTCCCGCATGTTAAGTGATATATTACTGGGCGGCCCACTTGGCTGCAACTAATCATTGTACGTATGGTCGGATTGATGACCCCCGCTACGCCATGGATACGTGGTTGCTCCCCGGTTGTGGCTATAACAGAGCCCTATATTCTAGACCTAATAGAGTGCAATTGACGGGGCCCACTAGACATTCGGTACATGTGTGGCATGGGGCAACGGACTCCATTTTTTTTGGTACATTTCTTTTTATTGCAGCAAAGTTAATGGTACATTCACATCGTATGTGTCATTTCCACTGGTGAACATTCCCCTTATAGATTTTCAACAGTCGTGCTACACAGCTCTTTAGCTCACATCCCGGAGGCCGAGCAGCGCAATAGCAGATAAATACGTGTGTAAGGTGTAATAACATGGAACAGTTGTTACCAGCTTTCCGGGGAAAGACAGTGCTGCTTTTCAGTCCTCTCGCTCCCCCTCCTAAGCACGTTGTCCAGTAAAATCAGGAAGGTCTCTTCTACACGTCTGAGCAAGAGCTCCCCACCCCCCCAACCCACCCTGTCCCCCTCCACCCCTTCCCCCCTCCAGAACTATCCCCCCTTCCCCCAACTCCATCCCCCTCCCCCCCAGGCATGCCAGCTCATCACCAGTGCGAGATCACATTCATCCCTACCAATGCAGTCCCGAAGTAGGTCATCAGGAGCAACCAACAAACAACTCGTAGTCCTCACTCAGGAAGTAGGGGAACAAGGGAGGGAGCCTAGGTCGCCACCTCTCTGGGCAAGTGGTCCGCCGGGGCAGGGCTATGTGCCGGGGTGTCCTCCTCCTCCAGGCCCAAAAGTGTGAGGTCTAAGATCAGCCCCTCCCACGCCCTGGCCCTCTCCAGCGCCGTGTCATTATCTGCTCTAAGCGCAGCCTGCATACGGAGTTCTCCCTCACACCGGGCCCATTTGAGCAGCTCAGCCTTCCACCTCTCCACCACAGGGCCCCTATTCGCCTTCCATTGGGATGTTATGGCTCGTTTCGCCAGGAGCAGACCCAGGTCCAAGAACTTGCTAGTAATCTTGTTCTTTGATGTGTGTGGGAACCAGTGTAGGATGCAGTGTGCCATGGATAGATGCAAGTCCCTCTCTGAGACCTCCCTCAGGGTGTCCACTACCTCCCGCCAAAAGGAACCCAACTCTGGGCAGGACCAGAACATGTGCTGGAAATCAGCTAAGGTTGCCGGGCATCGCGGACAGGCCGTCGGATGGGTTGGGAAGTATTTATGTAATTTGTCAGGTGTCAGGTAGGCCCTGTGTAGGACATAGAAGTGCATCAGCTGAAATCTAGCGTTGCGCGTTCCGCTTCGGGCCCGTGCCACAATGCCAGTCCACGCTTCGTCAGGGATCTCCATCGCCAGATCCGCCTCCCATTTCGTCTTCAGGGCCAGCAGAGGAGCGACAGTCTCCGAGACCATGCGTCTGTATAGGCACGTGACTGCCTTGACCGTCCCCGCCATCATCACCACGTACTGGCATCCCAGAGACAGTGGCGGCTCCGTCATACCCGTCTTCCAGTGCTTGCGGATTGCCGACGTTAGCGCCGCGTGAAGGAGGAAGCCCCCCCCGACAGCTCAAAGCGGTCTCTCAGTAGGTCGAAAGGCAGCATCGCCCGTCCTCATAGAGGTCCCCCATGGACTTGAGTCCCTGCTGTTCCCAATCCCCTAGCCCGTGCCACGAGCCCCCATGCGGCAGTGCCCCGCACAGCTGGAGCGGGATTTCGGGGGCATACGGCACCCCAATGCGGCCCCTTCGGCGGTATCTATTCCAGCACTTCCGGGCCGTCGCAAATTCTTGTGTGAGATGGAAATCTCCCATCGGGAGCCCCAGAACAAGCCGGGATAACACCTGAACCGGGCCCGCCGTTTCTCCGGATCCATCGCCTTCTCCCCTGGCTCGTGCGACCCATTGCGTCAGCCACTGCAGCTGAGCCGCCAGGTAGTACAGCTCGTAGTCTGGTACCGCTAGTCCACCCTCCTCTCTAGGGCGGAGAAGTGTGCTGTGCGCCACCCTGCGTCTGCCCGTCCCCCACAGAAAGCCGATTACTAACGATCTTAACCGCCGGAAGAGGCTCGCCGGGATCCAGATCGGGAGGGTCCTAAAGAAATAAAGCAGCCGTGGTAGGGTCACCATCTTAAGAAGTGCCACTCTTCCCATGAGCGACAACGGGAGCGTGCTCCAAAACTCGAAGTTCTCTTTGGCGTGTCTAATTGCCGAACCGACGTTCCCCTCAAGAATATCAGCTTTGTCATGAAATATCGAGGTCCCTAGGTAGCACAGGCTCCTCTCCTTCCACGTCACCCCCTCCGAGGGCTGTGGGCATATTCTACGCGGTCGGGCTGGGAACAAGTATGACTTCGCCCAGTTTACCCGGAGACCTGACACCCTACTCAGTGATTGCAGGAGGGCCTTAGCACCGCGCAGAGAGTCAGCCGAGTCCGCCAGAAACATTAGCAGGTCGTCCGCATACAAAGCTATGTGGTGTACCTGTCCATAAACATCTAGTCCCTGATATGTCCGACCTAGTCGGGCTCTCGCCGCGAGTGGCTCGACAGCTATGGCGAACAATAGGGGAGAGAGAGGGCATCCCTGACGGGTGCCCCTGCTCACTGCACACATCTCAGAGATGATTCTCCCAGTTCTGACCCTCGCCGTCGCATTTCCGTATAGCAGTGCCGTCCAATCCACGAAGTTATCGCCCAGTCCCATCGTGCGCATAACATGGAAGAGATAAGGCCATTCCAGGCTGTCAAAGGCCTTTTCCATGTCGACTGCACACACCGCCGCTTCATCTCCGTGTTACGGGCCGGGATGAAGCCGGACTGGTCCGTGTGGATCAGCGAGGCCATGTAGGGGAGTAGGCGCGTCGCCAAGATCTTACTCAAGATCTTGTAGTCTAGGTTGAGCATGGAAAACGGGGGATATGCTGTCCTGTCCCATGGCTGCTTGCCCGGTTTCAGTAGGGGGACTATGAGCGCTTCGCCAGCGGTCGTCGGTAGGCTGCCCAGCCTCTTCGCCTCATTGTAGACCCGCGTCAGTTTGGGCGCCAGGAGGTCGATATACGTGAGATAAAACTCCGTTGGGAGTCCGTCCGAGCCCGGCGTCTTGTTCCTCGCCATACCCTTGATGGCGACCTTCATCTCTCTCTCCTCAATTTTGCCCCCGAGCAGCTTCGCGCCCTCCCTGCCCAATTCGGGTAAGTCCAGGCCTTCTACGAAACCTTGGAATTCCTCCGCCGACGGCAGGATCCTACTGCGGTAGAGCTCCGTGTAGTAATCGTAGAATACCTCATTAATCCCCCCCTGGTCAAACCGTGCCACTCCCGAGTGGTGCCTGAGCTCAAGAATGACCGAGCTCCGGCGAGCCGGATTGGCCAGCCAGGCCAGAAGAGCTCCCGACTTGTCGCGCTCCGAGTGCGCGCGTGTGAGGTAGGTCTTGTAGTCGAAGCACCTGAGGCGCTCCACTGTCGCCGCCACTGCTTCCCGCGCCTCAAGTAGCGCCTCATGTGTGTCTGGCCGCTCAGGTCTTGCTCTTTCTAGTTCTCGCAATTTCTCGTCCGCCTTCGTGATGTCTGCTAACAACGTCCTCCTAACTCCCGCCGCCACCGCAATGCATTGACCCCTCACCACCGTCTTGAAGGCGTCCCACTCTACCGTGGCCGAGCCCGCTGTGACCGCATTGATCTGAAAGTATTCCTCGATGTTCGAGGCTATTGTTGTGCGGAAGAGTTAGTCGTCCAGTGCGGGGGGTACAGGGACCAGTTCAATTGCAAAAGCAACGGGTTGTGATCCGAGATCGTGCGCGTGAGGTACTCACTGTGGCACACCTCTGCATGCACGCCCTGAGAGCACAGGAAGGCATCGATGTGAACGTGTAGCTCATGGAGAGCGGGAAAAAAACTGTTGAACTTCAACAGGCTCATCACAAGACTGTAAGTCTTATACACAACTAATTGATGCTCACCCTAGACTATCAAATATTAAGTAAAATATTAGACTCTAGGTTACTCCCACTTATGCCCAAATCAGTGCAACCTGACCAGACAGGATGTATACCTGGCTGATGCACAACACTGACTATCAGGCGACTTCTCTCCTGTTTAGAATCTGAGGTCTATGACCATAACAGACCGGCAGCCTTTGCGACTGATTTCAAAAAGGCCTTTGATAGCCTACAATGGAAGTTCCCATAAGAAATGATAGCCAAGATTAAACTGGGACAGGACTTTCTGGCATGGACTAAGTTGCTGTCCACAGACCCCACAGCTATGATACGAACCGGGCAGACTATCTTGGAGGGTTACAGAATAGGGGCCTCAACAAGGGTGCCTATTGTCACCTCTACTGTTTGTCCTGGTGAGGGAGGTCCTAGCCTGTCTGGCGCGAGAAGGGAACAAGTACAGGAGCATCCAAGTTGGCAACAACTTACACCAAATAGGTCCATTTACGGATGACCTCATTTTATTTATTAGAGAAATGGGAGTAAAACTGGAGGGAGCTAGGACTATGCTATGAGAATTTGGAGTCTGGTCTGGCTTAAGAGTAAATTGGCAGAAATCCCAGCTGCTCCCCTAACAGAGAGGCTGAAATGTCTTTGCTGAGAGCCTGACTGCCTACCATATCTGGGGGTAAAGATATATAGCATGACAGATAGATCCTGCTGGATGGTAACATAGGACTTGCTATCAGATCCTTACGTGCCTGCATTGAGTTCTGGCATACGCTCCCACTCTCTGTAGCAGGTAGAGTGTCTCTTGTCTATTGTACTACTTCATGGTGCTACCGATCTGGATTACCAGAACAGTCTTCAGGGAGCTCGACTCTTTAGTAATGTCGTTCCTCTAGGGCTTAGGTCGCAGAAGGGGGTCACTAGCTAAATTTCATCACCCATCGGACAATGGAAGGCTGGCTGTACCAGATTTCGATTCCCATTACTTGGAGGCACAACTCCAATGGTACACTCAATGGCTAGCGAGCAGACAGTCACCAGATCACATAGTAGGACACTTTGCCCCAGAACTCCTTAGGCTAACGGGAGCATTTGTAAGAATTCCGTGACCCTCAGATGAAGATATGCCAGAAATCAAAGTGATGCAGCTGTGTTGTCCTCCTCTTCATTCTTTGCTTCTGCCTTATCCTTCGGTTTCTTTTTTCAAAAAAGGGTTTTCTTCTCAGTGTCATCGCTTTCTATCAGTGAGTAACCTCCTACTGTTTCAATCACTTCCTCCCTCCATCTCTTTTGCCTCTCATCATCTTTGATGCTTATCCAAGAATAAGCCTTATTGTGGACCTTGGATGCAAGCTTTTATTTATTTTATTTAACTTGTAACGCGCAACAGCTACCAGCAGTGGGTTTCCCGGCGCTAGGGATAGGCTCAAGAAGAAAGAAGTATCAGGTAATATCGAGCAGACCAGGGCAATGGGCAGATCACTCAAAAAGCAAGGTCTTAAGTCCCTTCCGGAACCGCAGCAAGTTATTCTCCAATTTTAGAGCAACTGGTAAAGCGTTCCAGAGCTTGGGCCCTAGATGAGCGAAAGACCGCCCGCCCATTCTGGCAAGTTTGAATCTTGGGATAACAAAGTCTCCATTCCCAGAAGATCTAAGGGTTCGATGAGTCCTGTATGGTTGAACTAAGTTCTGTAGGTATTTAGGGGCTGTGCCCTGCCTAATCTTGAACAGATAACATAAGGCTTTAAATTTAATCCGGCTTGAGATTTTAAGCCAGTGTAAGTCACGCAGAGCAGAAGATGCTGAAGTTCTCAAAAGGAACCTTCCGAAGCAGGCAGGCAGCCACATTGTGGACTACCTGAAGAATCTTAATGGTTGCAGCATCAGCTCCCAAATAGAGAACATTACCGTAGTCCAGGCGGGAGACAACCAACGCCTGGACAACAGTTCTCTGAGTGGATAGGGGCAGCATCCATAAAATTTTCTGGAGCCATCTTAAGATGGAAAAGCAGATTGCTGCAACCTTTGTAGCCTGCTGCCTCATAGATAACTTGTCGTCAACAAGGAAACCAAGGTTGCAAACCACTGTGGCTGGTTGTGGAAGTGGTCCCATATCACTAGGCCAAAGTTGGGGGCCCCATAGATTTTTATTCTTGCCCAATATCACCACCTCTGTCTTCTCCCTGTATAATTTCAGATAGTTCTTCTGCATCCACTCGGCCACGCGTACCAGGCCGAGCTTTAGAGCAGAGGGGCTGTTCTCATCTCTGCCTGACAGAGAGAAGACAATTTGGGTGTCATCGGCGTAGGAGAATAGCGTCAGCCCCGCTTCCTCCACAATGGTGGCCAGGGGTCTTACGTAGATATTAAACAATAAGGGGCTGAGTATAGACCCCTGGGGAACACCATAAGCCAATGAGCAGATTGTAGATGTAGCTTTGGCCGAGAAAACCTGGAAAGTACGCCCACTAAGAAAGGAGGCAATCCAGACTAAAGCCGGGCCTGCCACTCCCAGGAAGCTGAGAGATCTCAAAAGGATGGAATGGGACACGGTATCGAACGCGGCACTCAAATCCAGCAGGATGAGTGCCGATGTTTCACCTTGATCGATACCGTGTCGTAGACTCTCCGTAACTCCGAGAAGTGCTGTCTCTGTGGAGTAGTGAGCTCGGAAGCCGGACTGGGATGAGTGTAAAAAAACAGAAATCTTCACTAGATAGTTCAGTTGAGTGTTGACGTGCCTTTCCAGGATTTTCGAAAAGATGGGCAACAGGGATATGGGCCTGAAATTAGAAGGATTAGAAACATCCGCACCAGCCTTTTTTAGAAGGGGCACCACCATTGCATGTTTCCATGCCTGGGGTACATGAGATTCCTTTAAAGAGACATTTAACAATTTTGTAAATACCTGATATAAGTTAGGATCTAACGTCTTCAGGATTTTGGCAGGTAAAGGATCGCGGGGAGACCCTGATTTCACACTATTCAAGCATGAAAGGAAGGAGGCATCATCAAACAGTTGCCATTCCGTGAGCTTCACTGAGGTGACGGGAATTTCAGGCAACAACGAAAATCCAGTCTGGGATTTCTCTGCCGAAGGAGTAGAACTCAGTGAATCATAGATGCGCTCAACCTTTGAAATAAAAAACTCCGCCAGCAACTGACATTGAGCCTCATCCAAGGAAGGGGGAATTGGAGTAGTATCAGCTCCTGTTAATTTCCTGACAACGGAAAACAGAACTCGGGGACAATTTTGCGCTTGCGTTACCGTATTCATGGTATAGGCAGCTCTCGCACTTTTGCACTGCTTATGGTAACCTCTAAGGGCTTCCTTATAGGCCACTTTCCGTGAGACGGAGTAATTACGCCTCCATCTCCTTTCAAGTGCCTTGCAGTTGGCACGAAGAAGCTTCAACTCCTCTGAGAACCAAGGTACAGGCTTCTTCCTCTTCTTTGTGTTGGCAACCTGCTCCCAAAGATTTTGGGGCTCAAAGTGTGAGGGTCTGGTCTGGGGTCTCAAATCCCACATTCTCATTCTCAAATTCTCTATTCTTGGCATGTAGAAAGTACAGCTCACTGGGAAGCATAGACCTTTCGGGAGCGCCAACACTATTTCCGGAGACCATATGTTCAAAAGCCTTTTTTGTGAAGAAGAGATCTTAGATCATTACAAATATTCTTCAGTTTATTTTTTTTCTCAGCTGTGCATCTTTTATGAAGTCCAAGAAGCCTATTGTGACAGACAAAATAGTTACTTTCGGTTAACTTCGTGAAAATGCCTTGATTGTCCAGCTTTAAAATCACCCTAGGTGTGTAGCCTGCCACTAAAATAAATATCCCTGTCTAGGTAGGGATGGAATGGTGGTGACTGATGCCGATTGTGGATCAACAAAGACCACTCTCTTCTTTACCCTGTTCCATCAGCTGTATTCTTATCCACCAACAACTGGAAATCTAAGAAGAAACTCACCATCCGTGCTTCCACTAAAAGAATAATGCACAAATGCAGTAAATGCCCCAGACAAACCACATCTGCTTGGTGTAGTAATTCACAGAAAAAAAGATTCTCATTCCATTCTGGGACATTGGATAGACAAAGGCATCTTTATTATTAAACATTATTTTCAATGGGATTATTTTTGTACCGTCTGGGATACCAATCCAAAGACACAGCTATGCTTAATGGAAGAAAGAAATGCTCTAATATACGAAAATGTTCTAAGCCACATTTGCCTCCTCTGTGTTTCACACCCTTATGCTAAATCCTTTAGCACCTCACATGTTCACAGAATTTAGCTTTCCTCCAATGACTGATGGTGGGAATTGCTGCTTTTTGTGCCACTGCAGACCAGCAACATCTTGGCTTCCTGAATAGTACAGTGTTGCTTTGTTACCATCTTTCTCTCAGATTGTGATATCATTGGTTCTTACAAGAGTGAGATGGCTTTGTGACATCAAAGAATCTTCAGGGTCGCTAAGACCCTGGTGTGTCAGCATTGGCAGCTGTAGTCAAGACTTTGCCGCCATCTTTGTCAATGCTGTTACATGCTACAGAATTTGTTTCTGGTTTAGAGATTTTGTCACACCTCAACCTATGTCATTATATTTCTTCATTATTACATCTTTGTGACATGGCAGGTAAGGAATTCTTCATTTTATACTTTAAATGCCTAATTTATTGCTGTACATTTCGCACTAGACTTGTTGGCAGAGCACTGCAGTAATAGAGCAACTTGATATTAATGTCTCATGTTGCGCCTTCAGGCCTATATACAACAGAGATGAAGTTCCCCTCAATAGTCGCAATTATAAATTTGGCCTCTAGGGGACAATACTATGGGAGCGCCTTGGCCAGCACCTTGAGTTCATCTAGCGCATGCCGAAAAGGAAAAATGTATGCAATTCATATTCAGCCATTAGTTGTTTGTAGGATATCATGTGGTTAGAACACAAGTTCAAATACTGTGGCCAGGTTGCCCAGTCTACAAATAACTAGCCATTAATTGAGAACAACTGTGCCACCAAATAATACAGTTTGAGGTTCACCGCTCCCAAGCTGCAGTGGTAGGGGCATTGTATGATGTACTTAATATGGGAGACTCTCAGTATCAGCCCTCCTCCCCAAATGTAGGTGTAATTACTTGTCTACAAGTCAGTGTACCAGTGTGAGGGAACCTTAAAGGGCTAGTTCTTGAGAACATAAAGCATATGTAGAATGCCACCATTTTAAAGAGTGTATAACACCACAACATAGTCAGGGGGAAGGGTGCTCCACCTGGCCAAATGTCTCTAGATGAGAGGGGTAATATTGCTATACCAGCAGGCCCAAGGGTCCCTATTTATGAACTCCCCATGTATTTCAATGACCCTGTTCCCTATTGAAGATTCTAGAAACCCTAGAGTAGCTCTGGAGGGGTTCCCACTAATGGAATTATGGCTGACTTGACCCAGTTTACTCTCAGGCAAGCTGCCTCTCCATAATTCTCCAGCATATGCTTCAGATGTGGGATTGATCAGTTCAAGTGCTAGATGTATACTAGGACATAGTCTGCTTATAGGGAGAGTCAATTCTTCATATCCCCCATCTCAGCTCCCAGATTTGTGCATCTCTCCTGATCCATTCCACCAGCGGATCTATTGCCAGGACGAATAGAAAGGGGAAAAGGGGACAATCCTGCCAAGTGCACCTGTTGATGCAAAGCTGTTGAGACATTGTGCCATTGACGTACACTATATCCCATGGTTCAATGTATAACAGCTTCACATAGATGCGAAAAGTCGAATTGCATGAGGGCGGCGGGTCCGAGCCCAGGTGGACTAATACCATGTTCAACCTCCTAAGGCAGTGCCGGGTGCACCTGGTAGCATAAAGCTATACTGGTCGTAAAATACCAAGAACCTTCTCCACTGGACCAGGCAGCTTAGTTTTCCAGGGTCTTTGTCGACAGCTTAGCTTCCACGTAAAATTAAGGAGATCGAACTATAAGATGCGGATTCCGAAAGTGGCCTGTCGCACTTGGGGAGGGCCACCACCATGGCATCACGGATATCGGCTGGGAAGAATGCCCATTTCCTGGCAGCTATGAACAGGCATTAAGGTGGGGAATCATAGTAGATGCAAACCTTTTTAGGAATTCGGTGGGGAAGCAGTTTGGACCTGGTGCTTACCCAGGTTGCATATCCTGTAGGGCGGCAAGGAGCCCTTTCACTGTAAAGGCCTATTGAGGAGCTGCTACTCTTGGGGTCTGTAATTCAGCCTGGCTCAACGATATTGCTTGGTAAAGATACTCATAGTATTACGCAAAGGTTTCAGCTATTTAGGATACATCCTGAGTTACCCGGCCTGCCTGTGTGCATACCTGAGGGACAAACCTGTCAGAGATTTGAGTGTAATTCTATGGATCAGCTGTCCTGGTTTGTCCCCAAATTCGTACAATCTATTTTGCATTTCTCTAAGGGCTGCTTTAGCTTCTTGCAGCATCTTCTGTTTAAGGGCCTCTCTTGTCACCTCAATGTGGCGAAACTCATCCTCCTCCCTTCTCTGGGCACGGAGTCTTTCTATCTTTCTGAGTTTACCTTCCAATGCCAATATTTACTCTTCTCTGTCTCTTTTTCTGCCAGCCATTAATGCAATTATTTTCACCCTGAGTACCACTTTCATGACCTCCCAAAGTATCACAGGAAACATATCTGAGGTGGAGTTAACCTTGTTGTAGAAATCTAGGGGGCACATGCATCAAAGTAAGCTTTTTGCGAGTCCTTCATTGCGATTGTTAAGGAATCGCAATTAGGGACTCTCAAAAGCCTATGCATGTAGAAATCGCGATTAAAATAGCGAATTCTAAACATTCCTTAATTGCAACTTGAAAATTGCGAGCCGCAATTAAGGAACGGCTTCCCATTCATTCCTATGGGCCTGCAGGCCCATAGGAATGAATGGGAAATTGAATGCGCAATTTGCGAGTACCAATATGTTATGTTATGTTATAGGGGTATTTGTAGAGCGCACGGCTACTCCAGGGAGTGTCCCGGCGCTAGCATTACCCTCGTGACAGTAAACGTAGAGGTGCACTAGCGGCTGACTCGTCTATTGCTGAAAGAGCCACGTTTTTAGCTTTCTCCTAAAGTTCAAGAGGTCCTGCACCTGTCTCAGGGAGGGCTGTAGGTTGTTCCAAAGCCTAGAGGCAGTCACCTAGAACGAACGTCTACCCATACACGAGCTGGCAAACTTTGGCACGATCGACATCCTCTGAGTTGAGGACTGTAAGGTTCTTTTTGGAGCATAGGGCTGGATTCTGTTCCTCATATATGGAGCCCCTATGTTGAGCAAGGCCTTAAAAGCCAGCACCAGGGCTTTGGAATTCACTCTCTTGCACACCGGGAGCCAGTGCAGGGACCTCAAAAGAGGGCTCATATGAGTTCTAAGGTCAGCCCTAAGGGCGGCCCGAGCTGCCACGTTCTGTACCTCCTGCAGGCGACCAAGTAAATAGTCACGGAGGCCTAGGTACATGACGTTTGCGTAGCCTAGCCTGGACATTATCAGGGCCTGGACCACGGTTCTTCGGTGGTGGACTTGGAATAGGGGGGAGGAATTTCTGCATCATTTTCAGTAATTCAAAACAAGTGCCGGCCACACCTTGGACTTGGGATTTCATGGACATGTTCACATCCAGTTTTACTTCTAGATACCCCCAGGTACTCGCAAATTGTGCATGCAATTTCAAGGGTGCAAAGGTGTCAAAATGACACTCTGTTGCAGCGCTGAAATTGTGATGTTCACCCATGTTGCACACACACATGCCCCAAGGGCATGTGTGTGTGTGCAACCTGAAACCTTGAAAAATGCACTTTAGTGCATTTTTCAAGGTTTTTGCAAAATACAGGCTAGAGTAATTTCTCTGCATTTGGCAGTCGCAAATAGTGAATTCGCTATTTCTAAGGGGTACATGCATTGCATTTAAAGAATCGTAAATTGCAATTTCTTAAATGCAATCGCAATTTAACAAATCGCAATAAATGACGATTTCTTAAATTGCGAGGGCCTTACACCGTGATGCAGCAACAGCCCTTTTTGCGGGCGCAAACGAACTGTTTTTGCGCTTTGCACTGTTTGCGCTCGCAAAAAACATTGATGCATGTGCCTGTTTGTTCTTCTTGTACATAGTGCTGAAACTTGGTATCCTTCAGCCACTTTGCCTGCTAGCCCAATGTGAGAACGGCCTGCATGTATTCAGCCCCATCTCAAGTGAGTGCTTGGGCAATACTCTTGGGTGAATTCTATCCCTTGAAACCTTAA
Source organism: Lissotriton helveticus (assembly GCF_964261635.1). Lineage (NCBI taxonomy): Eukaryota > Metazoa > Chordata > Amphibia > Caudata > Salamandridae > Lissotriton > Lissotriton helveticus. Next base: position 724,522,755 of record NC_136069.1, read on the forward strand.
GGATATTTAAGGAAGGCAGGTAAATGTAGTCTAACCATGAATGTGATTTGTGAGGATAAGAGTAATGTGTCTATTCCTGTCAGCTGGGTCATGGATCCTCCATAGATCGCTGAGTTAAGAGAGTTGGCCTAGGGACGCCAGGGTCGTTTGTCATCCCTCTCTCGCCCCATCTTCTGTGTCCATATGTAAGTGCATATCATCGTGGAAATTCCCCCCAACTATAAGCTGCCCTACTCCCTATGTGGGATGCTGCAATAATTCTCATTTGCTCTGTCATGATGGCCACGGTCTCTGAAACTGGGAGTACGACACCATGAAATCCCACCCAATGTATCCTGGATAGCATTGTTGACAACTAAGGGGAAGTTTTTATGCAGCAGGGTTTCCACCACTATTGATACTCAGTAAATTCAGCATGAGGCTCCCGGTTGAAGCCATTTCAGACAGAGTAGGTATATATGGCCCAAGCAGATGAGCCTTCTACAGTTGTACTAGAAAGCAACATACACTGCAAAATAGTGCCCTGGAATGTAAATGGTCTGATAGATGTAGTCAAGTGGACAGCAATCTTTAGATATGTGCATAGTTTGGCTCCAGCAGGCCCGCTTAGAGTCCCTGTCGCTTTATAGTATGGTCAGGCAGGTAGGCAGTCATATGTGTCTGAAACATAGGGAAAGAGTGCTGTGTACAGCACGTGTGTGTGACACAATCAAAAACAACCTAATCACAAACAAACCCCTATCCACCCTCCACCCAATAGTTCAATTATGGAGCATCTGCTACCCAAAATAACCAGAATATCAATCTGAAATGATAAACAAACATAAAAGACAAATACTAAAGAATGTCTGATTTAGTAGGGTTAACTGTCCCCGTGCAAGCCACTTGTTGCAGGAGCAATGGAGTCCCAGACAGCCATAACAAAAACTAATGTCAGTACCGCAGAAGATTAAGGTGTGGGGCGGGAAGGGGTGCGGGAGCGCCGGAAGACACATCATGACTCCCCCTGTGGGTAACTGAGGCCCGGCGGCGGGGTAGTATGCTCTCGGGCCTTGGAAGGATCCATCCGATGAGTTAGTCTCCTACCTCTCCTCTGCTGGCCTTTTCTCCTGGTGTGGTCCGTCTGCCCCCAGAGCATCAGTGGATAAGTCTGCCTTGTTGGCAACTGCTTCTTCTCTTCTGCCCAGTGCCATGCAGTCTGTGGACTTTCAAAGAAAAAATCTGCCTTGGAACAGCATTTTGAGTTTCACAGGGTAGATAAGCACATATTGAATGTTTTGGACCTGAGCTTCCTTTTCATCTTCAAAGAGGATTTACATATGAGCTGCACCTTGGTGATATAGTCTGGGAATAACATCATCTTGGAATCTGCACAGCGAATATAATTTAGGCAGTGGCCCTGCTGCAGTGCAGCATCCCTATCCACATAGTTCAATAGCCGCATGATAATGGATCTAGGCGTGGCGCCAGGCAGCGGTCTAGGAGAGAGTGCTCTGTGAAGTGAGCCCTCTCTAATATGATGCAGGAGGAAAGCAGCCACTCCTGTATTCATACCCTAAACCTGTCTCTAAAGAATTTCTCTGGTTGCTATCCCTCTGTGCCCTCCGGCAGACCCATCAACAACACAGATTATTTCTGCGTGATTGGCTCTCCGCATTCTCCATTCGTTGTTTGCGGAGTGCAGTCTGTTCCTTCAGTACTTGGAGCTACTTAATGGTGGTGCCTGACACATCTTCCAGACAGGAGATGCAACCCTCCAGCCCAGTAGTTCTCACTGATAAATTTCATAACTCCCGGCAGAAGAGGGAGACCTCAAACCCCAACCCACCAATGTTGTCATTGAGTTCTTTATGAGAGTGCATACAGTATAATGGCTGTGGAAACTGTCTCTTCTTGCAGGTGGGGAACCGGTTCCTATTCCCCACCCCCTGCCATCCCAGGAAGTGCCAATGGTTTGGCATACTTGTCTATTCAGCCTGTGTACGTTGCCTAGTCTTTCATCATTTTGATGGTCCAGCCAGAGTACCTCTTCACCCCTGTGTCTCCAGGGCAGGGAGGCAAAGGTATTGCAGAGCAAGGCCAGGTCACAGACTCCAAGGGGGAAGTCCATTATGATTAGGTCTCTCCCCGAGCCCACTGTTTCCCAGGGGACAGTCGAAAAGCCTAATTTTAATTCCCTACTGTGATCTCCTGCAGTCCCGCAGCAGGGTTCAGTCTGCATGGAAGGTGGGCAGTAGAAGGGCCCTTACACCCAGTTTCAACTCTCCATGCAACATCACGACTTCTAGGGACCTGCCACCTCTACGGGGCCTCACTCTGAGTTCAAAAGGGCGTCAGCCCAGCCACTCCTCACCTCCTGGAGCTTCATCTGTGCTGCAGTTCATTTCGATGGCTCCCGGTCTTGACCCACCTCAGGGTAACAGCTGAAGGCCCCTTTTGATTCAGCAGCTGTCGCAGCCAAACAAGACATCCAAGTGTCCTGTGAGGGGCAGGTCAGCCCACTGTTCCCCAAGGTTCCAACGTAAGGTCCAGTATCAGGAGAAGAGGCCAAACTCTGGGAACCAGCTGGCAGTTTCCTCACGGGCTGTAACTCCCAAGATGGGGCTGGATGATGTAGGATCAACCTTTCTTGTACCACAATTCCAAAACATTTTCCAACTCGCTCCAATCCATAAAATTGTCAATCAATTCTCTCACATGCATCTTTAATCCGTTCAACTCTTAACAGTTTTAACTCCTTGTCCGCCATCAACATCCTTACATTCTTTCTCAACTTCCTACTCAGTGTTAGAACAAATCTGCATTAATCTGACACTCTTTCTATTTTCGGATATGCTTCACGTACCACCCTTGCAGCTTCCTTGCTCATGTAAAGCAATTTGCCCTCATTGTTATGTCCTAAGAAGTCCATCCCTACGTTGTCTTTCATGATTTCCTCAAACTGTGTCATAATTGAGCAACAAGCCCCTGAGGGTTCAGTCCATTGCCTTGTGAGGTGATTTGTAGAGTTATAATTGTCATAGAACCTTCTGCGACAGGAGTAGTGGAAGTATCTCCCTGTGGATGGCATGGAGCTAGTGTACTGAATATTTCTGCCAGGTTCCGTGAGACACTCAAATTGGGGAAATAACTAAGGTATCTGATGATTGTGATTTACCCAACACAACACAACAAATGGTGAGGTCTGGGGTGGGGGGGCATGGCTAACCGTTGATGCAGTAAGCAGAAAGTTCCGGCGCTCCTGCAGGAAATAACCCCCATTCAGGGCCATCCTGTGCAAAATATTCGTCCTGGGACAAGCACAGTGATGAGCTAAGAACAGGAACTCCCAGGTGCCCTAATTTCCACCAGCTGAGCACCCAGGCAGTGTACCTTTGGCCCATAACCTGCTCTGAGCGGAGCGGTGAGACTGCAGCACAAAATGACGGTGAAGCAGCGGGCTGCGCCTTGGGACAACGGGCCTTTGAAGCAGAGGCCCAAGTGACAAACTTGCCAGAGAGCCTATGAGCTCTATATAGGCGGACTCCTGCTGAGATTGAGAACCCTGCTGGGGCCACAAGCACTGTGTTGTTTCTGCCGCGTTACAAGGGGCCATGGACTGGTGGAGACGGCTGGGCTGACAAATCATTGATGCTTTGTTCTTGAGGGGGAGCGCTGACATAGTCTCGCCGCAGAGAAGCGCTGGTAAGCGCTCCTTCCGCAGCGACTAGGAGCAAGATGCCCACAACGGTACACCAATGGCAAACGCGTGGAGCGAAGACCTGACCCCTGGGTGGTGAGTGAGAGGGGCAGAGATGGCAGAGGCCACCGGGAGCAGGGCCCTGCTGTATGAGGTACTTGGGGCTGCTGGGCCTGGGATGCTACTAAACACGCCCTTCCCCTCGTGAGTGGCGTACAGGTGTTGGGATCGCAGCAGGAGCAAGGAAAACTGTTGTGGGCACGTGGAGAGGTGAGGATGCCCTGAAGAAGCGGTATAAGAACAGGGCCCACATGCAGGAAATGGGGAGATCCCTCATGGACACTGATTAACTAGAGGAGTGCCGCTTGGGGGTAGAGAAGAGCAGTCATAGACACAGGGGAAGAATAAACAGAGAAAATGACATCCCCCAACCACCTCCGCTGCCAAACGGCAGCAAGCTGCAAGACAGGGCTCAGAGCTAGTGGGGCACTGCACGTTGAGCCAGGGCCTTGCTGGTAGGATCCTTCAGTATTTGTCCCCACCATCATCTCCTACCCTGCATGTTAAGGACCTGGGGGAAAGTTGTAGGAGGTCTCATGAGGAAGTAGGATCTGGAGTGGAGAGATCTGTAAGGGACATCATAAAGGGCAGACTGCGCTCAAGCTGTGAGTGCAAACCCAACTGTCACAATCATATAGAGAATTACGGAGCTGGAGGTCTCAAACTAGGAGTCTGGGGTCAACTAGTACACACCATAACACCACTCCTGTGGCCCCCATTGTGCCCTAGAAAGAAGCAATACTGCCTGTGATGGCCCATTGACTGCTGCCCCCCTAACTCCTGGCTTCGTTCAAGCACAAAATTGGGTCCATTGGCCTTCCGGGCTCTACATAGGTACCATAGCCCTGCATAGAGTGAACTGTGGGAAATACCTTAGATTATCTAGTGGCTGCGATGGTGAAGACCACTAGACGGAGAGCCCTTGAAGCAGGAGGGCCGATGACAGTAGAGGAAATTGACCCCCAGAAAGAGCGGCTGGCCTGCTGTGGCAGACCAGCCCCCAAGAGGCCCCCTCTCTACAAGACATTATGAATGAAATAACCGCCTCTAGAGAAGCACTGGAAGCCAAAAAAGGCACGTTGATTGCAGATATGAGTCTTCTAAGAGTAGATCATCGTCGATTGGGGGCGCAGGTCGCCACAACAGAGAATACACTGACCAAGATACCTCTGGCATTGGCCAACGTAACTGTGCAAGCGGCTAAGATGGAGGCCAAAGTTCGGAAACTGGAAGCCCATGCGGAGGATGCTGAAAGTGGATTGCAGGGCAACAATATACGTGTTGTGGGTGTTCCAGAGCGCGTGGAGGGCAAAAGCAAGGTAGACTACTTGAAGAAGTGGATCCGAGAAGCAGTTGCAGCACAGAGTCTCTCCCAGTTGCTTGACCTAGAACAAGCACACAGGGTCCCGACGTACCCTTTGCTCCCTGATGGGCAGATTGCTACACTATAAAGATCGAGACTTTATTCTACACTGAGCCAGGCTGAATGACAAACTCACAGTGGAGAATAGCGTGATCCGGGTCAGACTGATTTGCATATAGCCATGTCTGAACTGGGGTGGCTGAGTGAACTAAAGAATGGTGATGGATTAAACCCAGATCAGTTGACTGGGGGTGAGTGTTTGATTTGTTCAAACGCTCCGTCCATCATCCCCTTTTGTATCGCTTTGTTTCATAGGATGACCTGTACTGTGACTGTCTTCCTGTGGAAAGCGGTTTCTTCTCAATTAGTGCTCACTGCGACCTGGCCTGATTCAGAATGTAATGGTGTTTACCTTTGTCAAATCACCGTACTATACTTGGGACATTTGATGTACTAATTGATCTGCTCTCACGCTCTCGCAAACTTGCACATATGATTTGTTTTTTGTATATTTTTTATTTGTTTCTGTTTTCATTACACTATTATACTTATGGTTTGGTTAAGAGCAACATTACAAAATTGCAATGTATCATATACAGCGCCCGAAATCCCTCTGCACACTGTTTGTTTATCGGATAGTACTTCAACTGTTGCTTGCCAATCTGGCAAAGAGGTGCTCAACTGTTGTCAAGCTTGACTCAGAAGATGCAGGTTGGCTGTATCGACAGGAAGAAAATAATGCGCATTTGCTGCAATACTATTCAAGATTGTATACAAGCCTCGCCCACTTTGAGGATGAATAATTATGTGCTTACCTTTAATCGTTACCACTTGCAACCCTTGCCCATGAGGAATGTGATGAACTGGGGAGCTTGATCACAGTGCAAGACATCAGGGTGGCAATTAAGGGATTGGGGAAAGGAAAAACAACAGAATCAGATGGACTAATGGCTGAATTTTATGTGGCATACGCCGTCGACCTGGCCCCAAAATTGGAGGCTATTTATCAATCGACAAGAAACATGGGCCACTTACTGGACACCATGAGGGAGGTGCTTGTGATCCCCCTGTTGAAGTTGAACTTCAACAGGGGTATCACAAGACTGTAAGTCTTATACACAACTAAGTGATGCTCACCCTCGACTATAAAATATTAAGTAAAACATTAGACTCTAGGTTACTCCCACTTATGCCCAAATCAGTGCAACCTGACCAGGCAGGATGTATACCTGGCTGAAGCACAGCACTGACTAAAAGGCGACTTCTCTCCTTTTTAGAATCTGAGGTCTATGACCATAACAGACCAGCAGCCTTTGCGACTGATTTCAAAAAGGCCTTTGATAGCCTAGAATGGAAGTTCCCATACGGAATGATAGCCAAGATTAAACTGGGACAGGACTTTCTGGCACGGACTTAGTTGCTGTCCACAGACCCCAAAGCTAAGGTACGAACCAGGCAGACTATCTCGGAGGGTTACAGAATAGGCCAGGGGCCTCAACAAGGGTGCCTATTGTCGCCTCTGCTGTTTGTCCTGGTGAGGGAGGTCCTAGCCTGTCTGGTGCGAGAAGGGTACAAGTACAGGAGCATCCAAGTTGGCAACAACTGACACCAAATAGGTCCATTTACGAATGACCTCATTTTATTTATTAGAGAAATGGGAGTGGAACTTGAGGGAGCTAGGACTATGCTATGAGAATTTGGAGTCTGGTCTGGCTTAAGAGTAAATTGGCAGAAATCACAGCTGCTCCCCTGACAGAGGGGCTGAAATGCCTTTGCTGAAAGCCTCACTGCCTACCATATCTGGGGGTAAAGATATATACCATGACAGATAGATCCTGTTGGATGGTAACATAGGACTTGCTATCACATCCTTACGTGCCTGCATTGAGTTCTGGCATACGCTCCCACTTCTGTAGCGGGTAGAGTGTCTCTTGTCTATTGTACTACTTCCTGGTGCTACCGATCTGGATTACCAGAACAGTCTTCAGGGAGCCCGACTCTTTGGTAATGTCGTTCCTCTAGGGCTTAGGTCGCAGAAGGGTGTCACTAGCTAAATTTCATCACCCATCGGACAATGGAAGGCTGGCTGTACCAGATTTCGATTCCTATTACTTGGAGGCCCAACTCCAATGGTACACTCAATGGCTAGCGAGCAGACAGTCCCCAGATCACATAGTAGCACAATTTGCCCCAGAACTCCTTAGGCTAACGGCAGCATTTGTAAGAATTCCGTGACCCTCAGAAGAAGATATGCCAGAGATCAAAGTGGTGCAGCTGTGTCGGACCCATTGCTTACAAACAACACACACACACAGATCCCCTACTCCCCAGCAATTCCCTTGGAAGATGCTGCACTGCTTATCTTATGGCAGGCATTGAGAGGGCCTGAACGAGAGGGTGGAGGCGCCAGTGGAGGAGATAGATCACCTGTTTCGCGAAGGCAAGCTTCTCCCAACTGCGAATAATTTAATCTTTCCCTGGGTCATTTTTTACTGCATAGAGTAGTGACAGGTGCGATGTGTGTGCATTTGAAAACAGGAATGTCTGAGTCAAACCACCACAACACTGTCATTAAATGTTAAGGTCGGTGGGCACTATAAAGGCAGTCTCTTGCCTGTATAGAGCGATACAGGGGTATACACTACAGCCACTGGAGACCCTGAAGACTCAGTGGGAGGAAGACCTGGCGATTCCCATTCCAGAAACAGTTTGGGGCAATATTTTAGCACGAGTACCAAAAGTCTCCAGAAATAAACGATTTAAATTGATTAACTACTTTTCCCTACAAAAACAATACACTGCACTAGGCCATATCAACAAATATTTCCACACATTGGAGGCGGCTTGCCCAAAATGCTGTACAGTAGTAGTGGAGTTCAAACACATGATCTGGGAATGCCCAACATTGGTATCTTACATTGAAGACCTCACAGCAGTAGTAGCAAATACAATTTTCAAGGAGGGCCCCTGCACAATGGACCACTGCATACTAAACTGGTTCCCGCACGCCGCCAAGGCGAAGGTAACAAGCAGATTCCAGGACTAAGTTTTCATCCTAGGAAAGTGAGAAATTATGATAAATTGGAAAGCCCTGGGAGGACCCAGAATAGCAGGGTGGCGAAAGGAGCTAGAGAAATGGGCAGACTACTTAGGGAAGGCAAGAGGAGCATTCGTTCCATTGAACAGGTGTGGGCATAGGAGACACTGAAGGGGTAATTGAGGGTGTAGTGTAGTTCCTATATTCCCAATAGGCTCTGCGCATTGGAATAATATCTTCAGTAGTGTAGACGTAGGACAGAGGTTAACTAGGTCTCTACTGACTATATTAGACTTACGTTTTTTGCCAGCTAGCTCAGAGTTCACTAGAAACTTTCTCGAATAAGCGAGGAGGAGTTTAACCTCCCTGGATAGACAAGAAGGGATTTAGTTTCTGACAACCATAGAACATGACAACTTTGCTCTCCCTGATTAAGAGTGTATCTCTAGAGTCGTGTGAAAACAAAAGACAGCTATTTCACTCAGTCAATAAGTGCGTACTTAGTTTCACCAGATTGCAGAGAAAAAGAGAGACGGGCGTTTTCAATAAAAGGTGTTATTTATTGAGCAGTCTCTTTTCTCATACAAGAGAAATGAATCGCTACAATTGCAATACTTATAGTTAAGTAAAGTGCATATAGTAAAAGCAGGATTATGAAATAATACTGTAAAAGCATGGATATGGTTTCTTAGCCATATGATACTTTAAAATGGATAAAATAGATACATACATATATACATTGACTAATCGTACTCAACTGGTGCTTCTAACTACGCCTACCCCGGTGTACCTGACCTAAGCCTAATACGTGGGAGGGAGTAAGTAAGTAGCAGTTTAAGTTAAGTTTGTTTGCCAAGAATCTGACTCAAGAATTCTCTGTAAGGGTTTAGTCAGTTCAGTACCTGGGTATTAGAAGGCAGGAGGGCTGGTATCTCTCTCTCAGGACTCGGTATCCCAGACACCCGCAAGGGCAAGCTGGAAACGCCGGAGGCTGGATTTCTCGGCAAGAGAAAAGACAGCGTCTTTCTCAGCGCGTCAAAAGAGAGGGGCAGCGTCCGTGGGCTCTCGCATCTGCTGGGCTCTTCGGAAGTAGATAGCTGCTCTGCTCCAGGATTACCACCGTGTGTTTGCTTAAGGCAGCGTTGGTATATTTATACCTGAGAGGGGCTGGGTTTGACGTAAGGATGGACATAAGACGTCAATAAAGATGTCATTAAGAACTGGTCGTTCTTACAGTGCTTTACAGGAGTTCTCGGACGAAATCAAAACAAGCAGCGGGGATTTCCCAGGTTGCTGGAGGCTTGGATTTGTTTAAGAACTCGTGTGCTTTCTAGGGGGCTGGAGGAATAGTGCTTGCTTAATGTGACAGCATGCGCTATGTCTGAATTATGAAAAGGGTTTCTATGCCGTTGTATTATTGATTTATAACCGGACAAGGGCAAAGAATAGGAATATCGATACAGGTACCTAGATAAACACACTACACCCACTCCACGAATTCATGTCCATAATTACTAAAACTAAGCAATAGTAAACATATCTAATGGTGCATGTGTATACCGATCCACCCCAAAATAAATTTTTTGCATTTGAAATGGCATATGCGAAATACACGAAAAATGAGTATAGGTACAGTATTTCAAGCAGAGTAATCATTCATTAAATAGGATGCATTTATCAGCGGAATGATTTTGCGAAATTACACATGAAATGGCTCTTAATACAGAAAAAAAAGTGCGAGACCACTTCATCACATATAAATACAGTTATTTGTAAATATGCTAGAGGCTGAGGTAATATATTGTCTCTAGAGTTCCTAAAAATAGAAGCTCTGTTCTCTAAGAATAGTTCTACTTTAAGCAGAGGATGAGTGCCAAAAAAAAGTAAATATTTTGGAATCGGGGAAAAAAATAATTTCGTTTTTCAGGGGAAGAAGAAAAAACAGTTCGAAATATTTCCAGTAGCTTTTGTTTTTCAAAGCTGAAGGCCAAATTCAGAGTTCAGGGAACGCTGTGTGCTCGTTTGCTTAAAAGTTATTCTTTCTGTTCGGGGGAGAACATCATTTCGGACAGACTATCAAAAAAGCAGTTTACCGCTTCAGGTGAAAGTTCGACCAAGTTGGAGAATGTCGCTACCATGCAGTCGTGAGCATGATCGCTTTCATCGATGTATTGATCAGCATTGCTTACAGAAGGTCGTACCTGGTTGATGCTGCTCTCATCTTGTACTTCACTACCCTTTAATCGCAGTGGTGAAGTTTCCACGAATGCAGTCATCAGGATAGGTAACCGCTGGGGACAACACGATGCATGAGCCGTTACTGGACCTAGCAAAGTATCTCTATCCAATGGTACTTCTGATTGTAGTGTAAGACAGGTGTCCAACACGCATTCATCTCCGCACAGCATACATCTTAACACAGCTAAGATACAATTCTGCCAGATGGGTCTGAATGAAAGAAACCAGGTCATATTTAGATCTCTTAGCCGGGCTAATCCAAGGACTTTAGTTATGCGGTCCCGATAGCGTATAGCTAGGATCGTTTCTTCCATTGTTGCTGGAGTCTTGTCTGTGACATGGCTTGCCATAACGAAGCAGGAGTATCAAAAATAAAATACCTGCTACGAGTCCCAACAGGAGTGGAAGTCCGCCAAAGATTGAATGGACAAAGTTAGGAAAAACGCCCAGGACTGCTTTGAATGGTGTCAACAGTCCCGAAAAAACTGTCTTAAATACACTAGGGATACCATTCGTATCTGAAATGTTTAAGATTTGGTTTAGCATTTCTGCGAAATGTAGGGGGCAATTTGTTGATAATAATGCATGTATCTCTGTCATTGTCCTTGCAACTTGGAGATCATACGTTTCTTTCGATGACGTCAAGGGCACAGGCGTCTGTAGAAGAACAGACTTCATTCTGCTTAAAGTATCACTTCGAATAGAAGAGATTTTCAAACTGGGCCAAATTCTTCCCTCCCTGTCTGGAGTGTCGTTCGGATACAATACTTGCATACAACAAGTGACCATGGACGAAACGCTTACGAGATAAGCTTTTCCTGGCACCAAGCCACAACATCTGTGGTCCACAATTAGAATGTAACTCCCGTTAGAAAGCCGTCTAAAGAATGGCTCTATTCGAGTTGCAGGTGTGCCAAGCTGGTGACATGAAAGGTTATTTGAAGTCCCCTCACAGGCCCCATGTAAATTTATACCCTGACACAGAAGTATACCACTTAGGGCCAGATGTAGGTAATTCATATTTACCGACTCTTAAATACCGAATTTTACCGATTCGGTATTTAAGAGTCGGTAAATATGAAGGGTGGAGATGTAGGTATTACAGATTCTGTAAATACAGAATCTTTAAGATTCGGTATTTACCAAATCTGTAAATACTGAATAGGTTTTGCCCATTGACAATGGGCAATACCGATTCTGTAATTACAGAATCGGTAAATACCGATTTTAGCAAGGGTGCAGGGGGTGTCACTTTGACACCCTCTAGCACCCCAAAGACGGGCATGTTTGCCATGTGGCACACAGACATGCCCTAAGGGCATGTCTGTCTGTCACATGGCTAGGTGTGCATGCACACATGTGCATGCACACCTGGAATCGGTATTTTACCACCCAATTGGATTGGGTGGTAAAATACCGATTCTTAAAGCCCTGTGGCACTCTGACATGTGCCAGCTACATCTGCATTTACAGAATCGGTATTTTACCGAGTCTGTATTTACCGATTCGGTAATTTTACCGAATCGGTAAATACAGAATCTGTAAAATACTGATTCTGTAAATGCATGCCCTACATCTGGCCCTTAGTGATTTTTCACAATTATTACCACTAAGAAATACATTCTGTCCTTTTTCACTATAACATGTGTGTGTGTAAGGTAATTTCCATGTTGACTTAATGTATCCTTTACCCAACCCTTCATACTGACCTGCCTGTATATACTTTTGGCAGTATCGAAATTGGAAAGTTGTTATCGGAATAGTTATGATTCCGTGTATTATCCATTCAATGACAGGTCGTTCTGACATTGTCAATGGTAATCTCTCAAATTTTTCAATGCTCAGAATTGTATATTCTGCTCCCTTTTGTGCCAAGCTGATTTGTGTATCAGTAAGGTTAAAGATAGAGAATAATGACGTTGTGTTGATTAAACGCCAAGGCACGTAGCCTGAACGCAGATTTTGTAACGTCCAGCCAAGCTGTACAATAGAACGCAATTGGGACTGACCGTGTTGTAACATTAGTAAGTCCTGCTCTATTATATCGATTGCAGATGATACGATACTGTCCAGTGAATATATTCTGGAAGACAGAGTCATTAACCCATTGTCCACAACAGAAAGTGATTTTTCCAAATTAATACGGTCAATTTCCCGTATTTTCTCTGCTGTTTCAATTTGAGTTTCTTTCCAAGCTTCGTTGTAAGCTGCATATATAGAGGCCGCTATGAAACGTTTTTGACGCTGTTTGCGTGGTCCCATAATGAAATCACGCAAGTCAGCACCTTCTTTAAGTAAAGTCAAATGTTGCTTAATTTCTGCCAGTGTGGATGTCTGTAGCCATTTGAGACAGCGTTATCCTACACTGTATGTTGTTACAATCCCTGGATGTTGTCTCTGGGAGTATCTAGGGTCTGGCCTGGTCAATTTGAACCCCTGTATTTTGTTCAGGAATCTATCTTGACAGTTATTTGTGTCTTTGGGCCAGATCAACCATTTCTTCCAATCAGGATGTGTTCTGTTTTTGTTTAAAATATGGGATACGTCTATCTCAACATCTGTAGTGCTATTACTGTCAGATATTAGCTTTGGAATAGACGGTTTGTTTAAGTCTTTAATTTTGGCTAGGCCAAGACAGGTTGTCTGTTGAATTGTGTCATTCAAGAATATAATTTGTTCTGGGATCATGCAGGCTCTGAATAATGATTCTATACCTTGGACCTGCCAATCTCTTGTACCCCAGATGGTTTTCGTTTCAATATTATTGTTCCAAAAATCAAAACCAAATGTATTCATTTTTTCAAAAAATGTTTCAGAATAGATTAATTTTGTGTTTGTCAGCATGGTTTTCATTCCTGTCTTATTTAACAGTTTGAAATAAACGTTTCTGCATCACTTGTGTTAAACCCTAAGAAGTATGGGAATTTATCATAAAATGTTTTTGAACTGCCTTTTGGTGGAGTTGCACAATGTTCCCATTGATTATAATTAAAAACATTTCTAGGTTGAGCAGATTTATGCAAATAATGGTTAGCATAGTGGTTATAACAGTACATCTGGTCATAATTAGATGAACCCTGTAAATAATCATGTTCTATAAATTTTGCTGACATAACTAAGTCTGACATCATATCATTAATACTTTCAAAGTCCCAATCATCAGAAAATGTGCTCGGTTTTACAAAGTCACTTAAAGAAACTTTAAATTGATGTGGAAACTTCAAGAGCTCGACCGGGCCATAGATTTCGTAATCTGTTTTGTCCCAAGCTACCCCACCGGGTATTGGATTGGCTGTGAAATTTACTGATGACAGTTCTCTTTTCTTGATGTGTGAAGACTTGTGTGGCTTCAGGACCAAGTTGATGTTCTGACTTGCTGTGTCCATTGTAACATATTTTCCCTCAATGAAATGTCCCAAGCATGATGAGCCAAAGTATGAGGACAAATACACCTAGCGCCACCCAAAATTCAATCCACGGAGAAATCAGATAGGTTGCTTTGAGTTGATGAAAGAGTTCTTTTGCTTTGTCTTTAAAAGTCTTTGATGTTGTTGGCTGTTCCTCAGGTTCGCTCCGATCCTCAGAATAGTCATCGAAATTGATGAAGTAGCCTGATGCAGTTCTTTCAATTGTTTCAATTGCTTCTGGATTTTCTATTGCTTTTCGAATTTTCTTTGTTTCATTAGCATAGTCTGTGGCTGCATCGTTGTAGACTGGTGTTTCTTGACGAATTGTTGCAATTTGGGTTTCAAGAGGCATAAGTTCCATGGCTTTGTTGCATAGTCCTTGTTGATTCACTGTAGGTTTATCAAATGTGATTAGTCTCTCAGTTTGAACCTCTTGATTTGTAGCAAACTTTGGTGGTCTGCTATTTCTTGGGAGTCCACTTGGCCTACTACTTATTATTGGCCACATGATTGTGGTTTAACCAGGTCGATGGATACAACTCGCTTCTCCTTTTTACCAGCAAGGGGCGGTAGTACAACTGATCTTGTTCCGTTGATAGCTAAGACAGGTACTGCTTTTCTGTAAGGAGGCCCAAATTCCTTCTTCACCGCGATTTTCTCTCTGACCAGATCCCCAATCTTTGGAATCCAGACAGGCCTTGCTGGGACAGGTGGTTTCTCTTCAGTGGCTGTTGGCTGTTGTTTCAACTTTATGTTGCTCAGGGCTTTTCTTTTTTCATTTAAGTCCTGTAAAATAGCCAAACGATCTTTGATATCAAAGCATTTTCCTTCTACCACTGAAGTTTGACTATCGAGGTCCTGGATATGCATTCTAGTCCCGAACAATAGTTCGTACGGACTGAAACCTTTTAGAGAATTTCTTGGCAGTTTATTAAGACTACGTTGGACACTTATTAAATGTTTGACCCACCCAACCCCCGAAACTAATACCTTTGCCGTTATAGATTGCTTTATGTCTCGGTTTTTTCTTTCCACAATCCCATTTCCCTCAGGAAGGAAGTGATAAGATTACCGCAATGCAATGCCCATGCTGGTCATGGCCTCCTTATAAGCTCGAGAGCTAAAAGCAGCACCCTGGTCAGAATGTAGCATGCCAATTGCGTTTCTGCCGCTATAGACTCGCAAATCTTTTTATAACAGTTCAGACGTCAGCCGAGAGCTGGGGTCTACATTTTAAGTGAAACTAGTCTCTTTATGTTAATATGACACATTATTCCTACTGGGTTTTGCATATAGATAGCATTGTCCTATCTAAGCGAAGGGCCATGGCAATACACCGGCCGGTTCGCCACTGCGATCTCTGTTGCAGTCTGGGCAGTTTATTGCAAATTTGTGATGTTGCAGGCTCATTCCTGGCCACCAGTATATTGATTGTAATTCTTTCAGAGATTCTTTGATCTTAAGGTGTCTAAGACCTTCACCCATGTGTGCGTCTGCTATTAACAAGACTCTCCTGTTCGTGTTTGGAATTACCCTATCCCCCACTCCAGGGATTTGAGCAAAAGGAAAGGAGTTTGCATCGATTATGTATGTATAATTGAGTGGATAGTTGATGGGTAGCGCTGCACAGTCGCTTTTTGATGACGTTTTTACCGCCAGCATTGTTTCCCCGTCTATGTATTTTCCTGAACGCTTTTTTGTAGCTACGGAAGCCGGCTTAGTTGCTTCCGCTGTGGCTGTTTTTATCAAAAAAGGGGGGAGGTAAGACAAGTGATCAATTGATCAACGGACACTGTTTACCACTCAGAATGGTGGAAGGTCCAATAACAGCTTGTGTCCGTATCTAGTACAGAGCAAGCAATAGAAGGGTTGCTGAACTGTTCCTATGGAGAGATAGGGAAGTTTTTAGCTGGCGTGACCAAAGGCGTTCGTATGACACCCTAGGGCATCCATTATGTTGGATGTATTTGCCTCACACACCCAGAAGGGTGTCATGCTTCATCATCGGCGTTTGCTCCTCGTCGGGGAGGCGGTGCAACCCCCGACGGGCTCACCTCAAAGAGGGGCTCTTTGGCGGAGATCTTTTTATCCAACAGCCTTATGATGAGGTGGGGGTGTGTGGGCAGGATGGTGGCCACTTTCACTTCTAGTCTCGTCTAGGGTCACTTGATCTAACCTGTTGACACCTAGCGAGCTAGCCCCACATTTTTATTGCAGCCAGGGGACCCCCAGAATAAAGCGAATTCCGGTACCCCTTGCTACATTTTAATTTCCCCATCATAATAACACACCATCCTGCCCACACACCCCCACCTCATCATAAGGCTGTTGGATAAAAAGATCTCCGCCAAAGAGCCCCTCTTTGAGGTGAGCCCGTCGGGGGTTGCACCGCCTCCCCGACGAGGAGCAAACGCCGATGATGAAGCATGACACCCTTCTGGGTGTGTGAGGCAAATACATCCAACATAATGGATGCCCTAGGGTGTCATACGAACGCCTTTGGTCACGCCAGCTAAAAACTTCCCTATCTCTCCATAGGAACAGTTCAGCAACCCTTCTATTGCTTGCTCCGCTGTGGCTGTCTCAGCCAATGAATTCCCTGAAACGTGAACGCCATCACGTTCATGACTCAATGAATGTATCACGTGAGTCTTTGGTAGTTCTTTCTTTAAAAGAACTACTTGTTCCCAAAGCGATTTTTGCTTGATTGTGGCACCTGTGTCATCTTTGTAACCGTTTTGAATCCATTTCTGCAAGTCGTTATTGTATGATTTGACGCAGTAATGCGAATCGCACACTATTAGTGTCGGGAATTCGCGATCGGCATTATCTAGCGCCATTTTTAACGCTATTATTTCAGTATGTTGTTCTGAATTGTTTTCTACAGAGTGTGATATTGTTACCAGAGGTGTCAATTTACCTCCGCGCCACACGTTTTTTACAATCTCGCATGTGGCGTTATAGGCTTGCTTTCCCCAAACTGAGGGTTGTGCATGTCCGTCTGTATATATTACACAGGCGTAGTGTTGTATGGGCAGAATGTCGATTGGCAGAGGATATTCTCTTTCATATTCTAGATTTTTTTTTAATTTTTTCATGTTCGGGCCAAAATAGTATTTCACTTTGTCTGTAGCAAGAGAATTTTCCCATTGTATCCATTTTGGATTTTATGCCACGGTAGGAAATTACATGGGCTTGTTAATGCCTCAAAGGCTGATTCTGCTGTTATAACAGTAATCTGTCTGCCTTGGGCTTGGTCTCTTTCTTTTGCTACAGCTGTTTGAACCGCATGTACAATGTTTTCCTTAATACTGAATGTTTTTTCAGCTTCTGTGTACAAATGTGATTTGTATGCTATTGGTACCGTTTCTCCCTCATTAGAGGTTAGGTATGTGAATCCGCATCTTCCTGGGATGACTCGAATCACAAGGTTGCGTGTGTTATCGCGTGTTTCCAATTTTGTTTTAGCTAACATGTCTGTTTGCAATGATCTCAAAATGTCTGTGTGTTTTTGAGTCCAATTGATAATTTTAAAATCTGGTTTTATTAGTTCATAGAGGGGCTTAACCCTCTCTGCATAATTTAGAATGTAAGTTCTTCCGAAATTCAGGAAACCTAGAATTGATTGTAAGTTTTTCAGCGTTCTTGGTGCTTGGATTACAGCACATTTCTCTAAGAAATTGTCTGCCAGGCTTTTGCCTTCACTTGATAATTCATATCCTGAAAACAGGACAGTTAGATGGGCAATTCTTGACTTTTACAAGTTGAATTTGTAACCCTCTGCTGCGAACCCAAGTATTATGGTGTTCACTCTTTTCAAGTGAGTATCCAAGTCATCATCTGTTAGATAGATGTCATCGACATAAGATAATGCCTCATCATCATACCTTTGTAGTAACTCTGTTACTCTTGCTGAGAATAATCCTGGGCTGTTCTTGAACCCCTGTGGGAGTCGACAATATTTTTTCTGCGAGCCCATTGTTGAGAACGCGCTCAAATATCTGCTTTCAGGTGCTATATTTTGACAAAAGAATCCATTAGAGATGTCTAATGTTGTTTTGTATTTTTTGCGCACGATGTTATTCATTAGTGCTGCACTGTGTGAGTTTTGTAATGCAAAAGTTTTGCAACATGAGTTTAGATGTCTGTAGTCCAAAACTAGACGATATGAATCGTCTGGCTTCGAGACAGGAAACAAAGGATTGTTCATTTGTGAGGTGCAAGTTTCAATCACCCCCTGGTATTCAAGTTGATCTAAGATCTCCTGACCTGTTTTTTAGCTTCTTGCTTAATTGGGTACTGCCTCTGTGCAGTTGGTTGAGATTTTAACTGGATTTTGTGAGGAGTAGAGTCTTCATCCCATCCAACATGGTTTTTATATAATGCAGGAGCTTGGGCTACTGCCCACTTTCTTGCAAGTGTATATTTTTTATGAATTGGAATGTGATTTGAGAAGGCAGGCATAATCATTTCTTCGCCATGAGGGCACTCCCTGACAAACTCCGGTGGCCAGTCTTTTTCAGCTAAAAGGATGTCATAGCCTTTGGAGAGGTTATCCCAAAATAGACCCCTTATTTTCCTAGTCTTATCTCCCTCTATACGTAATGTTATTTCGTATATTTTATGAGATTTGCTAACTCTGGTATCTGCAGTTTCCACCTGAATGTATTCATTCGTGTCCACTGTCTCCAGATGATTCATCAGGATCTTGCGAGCTATGCTCACTTCTGCTGCGCTGTCTAGCATTGTCTGAGCCCACTCTCTGTTTTTCAGCTGTGTCCTCAGTATCCTCGGCATGTTTGATTACTTTAATACTGGCTACCTTCTTTTTTGGAAATTGTAATTTTTTACTTTGATGAGCAGGTTCCTTGTCTTTGGACTTGACATGCTCTTCCCTGTGTTCTGACCGTCCTCTTCTTTCTGATTTCTGCGAGGAAGTCTGAAAAGATCGAGAGGGACGTGTATCAATATCTTGATATCTATCAGGTTTTTTCAAATTATCCCTATTTCTAAGGTTGTATCTTTTCTCAGAGGGCTCCCTCTGGGGAGACTTGTGTCCTTGGTCCGGAGAGCTCTCTCTCCGCCGAGGAGACCTTCCTCTGGACTGGAATCTTTTTTCTTTGGGAGTGGATTGTTTATTTCCATCCCAGCTCTTTTATGGAGTGTTTAGATTATTTTTAATAAATATATTTTCAGAATTTTCAGTTAGTTGGGGTTTTACTGGTTTCCCACCCAAACTATCTCTTCCTAGTTCTTCCTAGGATTTTTCTATGATTCTGGCAAGTTCAAATGGCTGTTCTGCTATATCTGTCTCTTTCAATTTCTGGAGGAAAGTTATATCCTCAGTTGCCAATTGAACTAAGTCTCTATATGCCTGTGTTAACTCTTTTATTTTAACTAAGAGTTCTTCGCTTGACATTCTATTAATTTCAGGATGTGGTGTGTAGCTGGATAGAACCTGCCACGTTGCTCCTGGTCTACCTAGTGGACCGAGCCTGGTGATGTGATTATTATGTTTTAGGGCGCCTTTAAACCAGAGCAGGTGCTCTTGGTATTTTAATGGGATTTCCACCTCCTCGAAAGGAGTGTACTCTTCCGGAGGTTCCTCTATTTTATAATAGTGGAATTCTTTTGTTACAGCGTTTGCTGCTGGAAAGTTTATCCATGAATAGAATACCTCTGTCTGCCGATATCCATGTGCCTCAATTACGAATATGACTGTACCACCTCTCGATGTCAGTCCATTTTCTATAAGTTTTATAGTTATAGTTTTTCTTATGTTTTCCGGGATAATAATTGCACCTGGTTCATTTTCATTAAACCCTGTAACATTGAAACCCCGTTGATTTGCATCTACTGCAGTTTCACCGGTTTCGTTGCTGTCGCCGTTAGTTGACATTGTTTTAATGAAAGTTTGCAGAGCAGGTTTCCAAGGAAACAAAGATTAGGTGCACAATATTTTGGAACACTGTATCCTTCAACGTTGAATAAACCAAAAACTATACATAGGAATCTCTTCCTAGTAAGTTTTGGCGGATTTTAACCTTTGACCCACTCCAGACGTCTTTACGGGAGAAAGGGTCTGTGTGAAAAAGCACGACTGAGTTACTCTAATGCCTTGCGTTAGATTTAATGCCTTACCAAACTGTTGGGCGCCATGTAGTGTAGTTCCTATATTCCCAATAGGCTCTGCGCATTGGAATAATATCTTCAGTAGTGTAGACATAGGACAGAGGTTAACTAGGTCTCTACTGACTATATTAGACCTAAGTTTTTTGCCAGCTAGCTCAGAGTTCACTAGAAACTTTCTCGAATAAGCGAGGAGGAGTTTAACCTCCCTGGATAGACAAGAAGGGATTTAGGGGCATATTACCAAGCAATAGCGATAATTATCGCTATTGCTTGGTTAGAGACAAAATGTTACCGCTGGACTGCGGCGATTTTTACCGCAGATAAACCTTGGTATTACCAAGGTTTATCGCAAATGCGATAAAAAACGGCCGCAATGCATGAATATCGCTGAAAAGTCAGCGATATTCATGCATTACCGAGCTAATGCTCTTAGCCATGTTATCCACCTCCCATTGGATAACATGGCTAAGAACTGCTCAGGGCAGGTGTTAGCTTTTGGAGATATTCGCGCTTAGCGCGAATATCTCCAAAAGTTGGTAATAGGAGATAGCGATGTTAGCGACTGTTTCCAGTCGCTAACATCTTGGCACGCCCACTTTGCATGTCATTAGTGATAAATATCACTGACATGCAAAGTGGGGCCCAAGATGGTCGCTATCTCCTACTAGCTGTCGCTAACTGGTGTTAGCGACAGCTAGGTAATAGGGAGATAATTTTATCTCCGCTTTCTTGGCTTTTAAAGCCAAAAAAGCGGAGATAAAACCCCTTGATAATATGCCCCTTAGTTTCTGACAACCATAGAACATGACAACTTTGCTCTCCCTGATTAAGAGTGTATCTCTAGAGTCGTGTGAAAACAAAAGACAGCTATTTCACTCAGTCAATAAGTGCGTACTTAGTTTCACTAGATTGCAGAGAAAAAGAGAGACGGGCGTTTTCAATAAAAGGTGTTATTTATTGAGCAGTCTCTTTTCTCATACAAGAGAAATGAATCGCTACAATTGCAATACTTATAGTTAAGTAAAGTGCATATAGTAAAAGCAGGATTATGAAATAATACTGTAAAAGCATGGATATGGTTTCTCAGCCATATGATACTTTAAAATGGATAAAATAGATACATACATATATACATTGACTAATCGTACTCAACTGGTGCTTCTAACTACGCCTACCCCGGTGTACCTGACCTAAGCCTAATACGTGGGAGGGAGTAAGTAAGTAGCAGTTTAAGTTAAGTTTGTTTTGCCAAGAATCTGACTCAAGAATTCTCTGTAAGGGTTTAGTCAGTTCAGTACCTGGGTATTAGAAGGCAGGAGGGCTGGTATCTCTCTCTCAGGACTCGGTATCCCAGTCACCCACAAGGGCAAGCTGGAAACGCCAGAGGCTGGATTTCTCGGCAAGAGAAAAGACAGTGTCTTTCTCAGCGCGTCAAAAGGGAGGGGCAGCGTCCGTGGGCTCTCGCATCAGCTGGGCTCTTCGGAAGTAGATAGCTGCTCTGCTCCAGGATTACCACCGTGTGTTTGCTTAAGGCAGCGTTGGTATATTTATACCTGAGAGGTGCTGGGTTTGACGTAAGGATGGACATAAGACGTCAATAAAGATGTCATTAAGAACTGGTCGTTCTTACAGTGCTTTACAGGAGTTCTCGGACGAAATCAAAACAAGCAGCGGGGATTTCCCAGGTTGCTGGAGGCTTGGATTTGTTTAAGAACTCGGTGTGCTTTCTAGGGGGCTGGAGGAATAGTGCTTGCTTAATGTGACAGCATGCGCTATGACTGAATTATGAAAAGGGTTTCTATGCCGTTGTAGGGATATTATTGATTTATAACCGGACAAGGGCAAAGAATAGGAATATCGATACAGGTACCTAGATAAACACACTACAAAGGACCGAGACCTAGACACACAAGACCCCCCCCAGGGCTCACCGATGCTGATTCCCCCTCCGCCTGGAGAGCCTTGCTTATCTCTATATTCTTGATGACCCACATTGTATGTGCTTCTCTCTTCAACTGCGTGCAATGTGCGGTTCACATCATCCTAGGTGGCTAGTAGTATGCTTTTTTTATTTTTTTATTTCAAAGACCTTTATTATACCAACACAGTTTAACACTGCATGATGCCAACAACCTCACGGGCCGGCTGCGCTCGTTGTAATCCGCTTTCGACAGCAATATCAATACACAGCCCAATTGCCGACATCCCGGAGGTACGGCGGCGTAATGCCTTGGAATTTTGCATACACTTAGCATTGCGTGGTATAAATGAGTCCAGAGGTCCTTGAAGTTTTTATGTGTCCAACATCAAACCATAATATGAACAAGGGGGAGGGCTTTCCCTGTAGTAGTCGTGTAAAGCACAATCTTGTATTTGCAACATTTTTCAGTATTTACACAGAGGCGCTGGTACATAAGGCAGGCATCGCTAAATAGCTGCGTTGTTCATCAGGACAGACACGTGACAGGAGAAACATATCGTGGTACAATAACGAGGTAAAAACAACAAAAGTGGAGAGAGAAAATACCATATTTTCGTGCATTGCTAGCAGGCATCAGCGTAGAAAGTGTTGACACTTCACAACCGTACAGTCTGTGCATTGGAGCCCTACATCATCGACCACTGGATGCTCTGAAGTTATCTTCCACTACAATCATGTCAGTACAGCAGCCTTTGCATACATGTATGGAAACACAATCCCAAACCAGGCATCCTGCAACCACAGCCATTCATTCTTCAGGTAACATACCTTAACACATAACAGAGACATGTATTAGTCAGAGTCTGCAGCATATAGCCATCCTTCCTATCCGACCGTGGCATTGCCCGCATCATCCCGGCTCCCATCGTCCGAGGAAGCTGCAGTGGCCAGCAAGTATTCTCGCAACGGGTCCCATATGTCTCTGGTCCTACTGCTCACCGGTTGTGTGTCTGCATACACCGTATGCTGATCTTGACAATAAATCAGATCATTCAACCAGTCCTTAAATTTCGGGGCTCGTCCCCTCCCCCATCTGCATGCCACTCTGCGTTTTGCCAACAATAATGCAACATCCATAAACTTCCTTATTGATTTAGACATCTGCATAGTGTAGCCTAACAGCATAGTAAGTGGATCTTTATCAATCGTCTCGCTCACCATCTCCTGGAGCGCCAAATGTACGGCCCCTCGCGGCGGGATGCCTGGCTTTCACCTTGTGGACACCCTGCCGGGGTTTCTCACAGGGGAATACCAGGACGGGTTCCCTAAGCAAGCGCCGGGACGCTTATGGGCAGCTGTGCGCTTTACAAGTCCAGCACATTTACAAGTCCAGCACAAATGTACCTGAGTCCAGTAGTCAAAGACAACTGGGCACTCCCATGCTAAATGCAAGAAGGCCGGCGGGTCCGACCTGCAACGTTCACATCTAGCATTGTCTGATAATCGGAACCTCATCTTTTTCTCCGGCGTATAATACATCCTCTGCAGGAACTTATAATGAATAATTTTTAGTCTGCAGCTGGGCGATATATTAGCAGTGAGGCCACAGCAGTATGTCCACTGTGTATCAGTTATTTCCCTGCCAAGATCTGCACTCCAGTGTTTAAGCGCCCTGCTCTCACCGCAGTCACACTGCCCGCGAATACTACGGTAAAGGTGCGAAACCAGATGCCGTCCATCCGCAGACACAAGCATAGCTTGTAAAGGTAGTACCACTTCAGGTTCATCCGGGAATCGTGGCAGTACACTTCGCAGTCCTTGTCGTAACGTAACGTAATAAAAGAGTTCTAATGGTGTGGGCGAATGTCCCTGAAAAAACTGATCACGCGTTTTAAACTTGCCACCCGAGAACAAATGCCCACAGTTTCAGTTTATGACACAGCGTGTGGAATCCCTCTTCCTGCAACAGGGAAAGCCCTGGATGATACACGAGAGGCCTGCTCGGTGCATATAGGAACGCGACCGGCAGCATATTAAGAATTCGGTTCCATGCATCGATCCTGCATGTCACCGTAGTGGCCGGTGTCTCTATAACACTGGCCGGGCCATAAATGAAACCCTTTAGAGGAAGAGGTCGGGCTATCCAATCCTCCTCAGCCAATTGTGGCATGAACGATGTTGGAGCAAACCAATGATAAGCATAGTGTGCCTGAGCACTCAAATAATATATCAGAAAATCAGGGACATAAAATCCCCCATTGACATAAGGTTGGGTAATGACCGACCACCCTACTCTCGGTTGCTTGCCTCCCCAAAATAACCGCACTAATTCCGACCACAACGATTTAAAGAAGAAGGCGCCCGGATAATATGGGATGTTCTGAAACAGGTATAGAAAATGGGGCAAGACCACCATCTTGATCAGCGAGGCTCTGCCAGCCATGGATAGAGGTAATGATATCCACCGTGTAACATCGTCCGTAAGTTTAGTGATGGCAGTGCCATAATTCAGGCGTATCGTGTCATCCTTTACAACCGAAACCTGAATACCTAGATATCGAAGGTCCGAACCACACCATTTAAGTGGGTAATCCAGAGAGAAATGAGAAACGGCAGGAGTCAGGGGGAAAAATTGGGACTTCCTCCAATTAATTTGTATGCCAGACAACCGACCAAACACCAAGAGCTCTCGGAGCAGCGGGTTAAGATTAGTCTGCGGATCCACAACATATAACGTCAAGTCATCAGCATAGAGCGATATATCGATCTGCCGTTGAAAACATTTAAAGGCGCTCTGCTTGTGTAGTTGTCGGATGCGACAAGCCAGGGGTTCTATCGCTATCGCGAAAAGCAACGGGGACAGCGGACACCCTTGCCTGGTGCCCCTTGATATCGATATTGAAGCCGAAAGCTCACCATTAATCAGCACCCTCGCCGCTGGATCGTTATATAGGAGCCGTATCCAGGCAATAAATATTTTCGGGAACTCCATTCTAGCTAGGATTTCGAAGAGGTAACTCCATTCAACCGAATCAAACGCTTTCGTAACATCTAGAAATATAGCAGCCACGGGTAGGTCAGGCGCTATCGTTGGAATCAGAGAAAACAGGGTACACAAATTGTGATTGGTGGACCTACCGGGGACGAATCCCGCTTGGTCAGGAAGTACTATCCTCGTCATAAGCAACGAAAGCCTGGTCACTAGAACCTTCGCCAATATCTTAGCGTCACAATTTATAAGGGAGAGCGGTCTATACGAATCGCACTCCGTGGGTTCCTTCCCTGGCTTCAAAAGAGACGTAATTACTACCTCCCTCATTGACCTGGGCAAAACTCCCACCTCCAATGACTCCTCAAAGACCTCCTTCAATACCGGGGCCAGTATATCAATATAGCATTTATAAAATTCGGCCGGTAGGCCATCCAGCCCCGACGCCTTACCATTATTGAGGGACATAATAGCGTCCCAAATTTCATCAATTTCGACCGGAGCGCCAAGAAATTGTCTATGGGTGTCACTGAGCCAACACAACGCCACATCATCTAAAAATTCCCCAAACCGTACTTCCCCAGAACTTTGCATAGAGTATAACCTTCCATAATGTGCTGTAAACATGTCCAGTATTCCCTTCGTATCTTGGCACGGCCTACCCTCCTGTGTATGTAATTCCAGTATATGTGTGTTACTCCTTGGGTGTCTGGTGATTTCTGTTAGAGCCCGTCCCAGCCTTTCCCCTTCACAATATTGCCTCGCTTGCCAATATTTGCCTCTGAACTTGGCTTCTCTGGCCGCCTCCTCCTCGTATTGTGTGAGCTTGTCCCTAAAGTCTTTGTGTACAGGCCACATCAGTTCCTCAGTCATTCTTGACTCCAGCTCCTTCAATTCTTGCTCCAGCTTCGTAATAGTGCCCCTAATATCTCGCAGCACCCCAAAGCTCTTTGATATGCAGTACCCCCTGACCGTCACTTTAAACGCCTCCCAGATGGTGTCTACGCTCTCAACCGAACCCCTGTTCCGGGGAAAAAAGTCTGCAATCTCCTCCCCCGGCTCCGTTTTGAATACTGCATCCAGGAGTGACGTGGGCTGCATGCGCCATGCGTGCGTCGCTTTATCATAACTTGGGACAGCAATCTGGACCAAAACTGGGCAGCGGTCCAAATATGTTCTCGGTAAATGAGTAACCTCGCCCAAGTTGATCGCTAATCCACGAGACAGGAGGCAATAGTCTAGCCTAGCCCAGGTGTTGGCGTGCGTCGTAAAATATGTCCCTTCGCGAAGCTCAGCATGCACAAACCGCCAGCTATCTATTAAGGCACCTACGCTAATTATACCCTGTAATGCATATCTAGCATGTCTATTGTATTGATGAGATCCATCCGATCTATCCAGTCCTGGAACCATGGCAACATTAAAATCCCCACCCCAAATAATGTGCATCGAACCCGTGTCCAATATCTTACCCCACAAGTTCGTGAAGAATTCAGGTGTATCAACATTAGGTGCATAGCAATTCACTATTGTGACCGTGTCAGTGCCAAGCCTGCCCCACAGTAGAACAAATCTCCCCTCCAGGTCAACAAGCTCCCCCAGCTTCGCAAACTGCACAGATTTTTTTATTAACACTGCCGTGCCTCTGGCATACGCAGAGTACGACGAGAAGCTCCTCACAGCCGCCCAAATGCAAGCAAATGTGTGGGTAGAGCGGGGGTTCAGATGCGTTTCCTGCAATAATGCAATTTGCACATGGTTTCGTTCCAGATATGCCACCACATTCCTACATTTCCTGGCATCATTTAATCCCCGGATATTCCAGGATAAAACTGTTACCTTCGCAGCACGCTCAGTACCCGCCATCACAATGTCAATCTACACAATCTGCTTGCAAGATATTCCTGAGTAGTCCTCTCTCCACACGGATCTGCACTCCTGTGCCCACAAACCTCTGTCCCATAAACAGCAAATAGACATGAAGATGTGCAACAACAATCTGACGAACTTCCCCAGCTACCCCCCCCCCCCGTAAAGAAAACCCCTCCCCCCCCGCCGAACCCCAACTGGCTGACTCATTCCAAACGTGTCAGGTAGCCTCTCCTCGGCAGTCCCAACACTGCCCCGATATACCTTCAGGTTCTCAAATCATCCTGCCCCCCTCCCCACCCACTGAAGCATCCCCAACTTGCCAGAATCCCCATCCCACCCACCAAACATGTGAACCATTACGTCTTTCCCACCCTCCCACATCCGCAGTCTACAAAGACATGACACTTTGAAAGTTGGCATTTCATCAAACCCCACACACTTCTGTTCGAGGCCCCGAGTCCCACCCCTGCCCCTACAAGACACCCCCAACCATATCTCGTCCCCTCCCCATTCAACAAAACATACGCACCCCAAGCCACCGGGCACATCTCTGCTCTTTCCAGCAAATAACACATCACCTGCATCACATATGCATGCAGATGCCCGCCATTCAGGGGAGCATCAGAACCAGTCGTGGTAGCATGGAATACCGTGCAATTATCAACAATCCCTTCTCCTCCCCCCTCCCACTGAAGCATCCCACAACTTGCCAGAATATACCCCCCACCCACCACCCAGAACATTAGTTAAACATCCCAACATTTGCAGTGTAAGAAACACAATCATTGGGGTATACCCTATGGGAGTCATCTAAGGGGCGCACATATCCACCCCCAACACCCTGCCCCACGTCCTGTTCGGCCTCACAGGGGCATACAGCAGGGAAGGGGGTGGTGCCTGGAATACATTACCACCAGCAGTCCAACACCCGTCCATGGCATTCTCGACCAGCAGCGACATCCATATGTGAAAGAGGCCCTCCGCCGGGACCCCCAATATGAGTCAGCAGGACTCTACAGTTTCTCAGCTATCAGAACTCAAAGTTAAAGTTCTTCGTCCACCAACTGTTCGTCCTCCTGTCCGTCATCCTCATTGTTCCTGCGCCTGGACCACGCCCGCCGCAGAGTCTTCAGAAAATCCTCAACCTGCTGGGGGTTCGTGAAAAAATGCTGCTTTGCTTGGTGGGTCACCCTTAACTTAGCTGGGTACAAAAGCGCATATTCAATCTGGAGCTCCCGGAGTTTCTTCTTTACATCAAGGAACTTACGACTCTGTTCTTGTACTATAGGCGTGAAGTCCGGATTGATCGAAAAGCTGACACCCTCACACGCCAGATTTTGATTGGTGCGTGCTGCTCGCAACGCGACGTCATGATCCCGGTAGTTGAGGAGCCGTGCAATGATGGACCGCGGCAAGGCCCCAGGTTTAGGCCGGGGACTGAGCGAGCGCTGCGCCCTCTCAACAATAAATTGTTTAGAGAATGCATCAGGCCCAATCGCAGCCAGGAGCATTCTCTCAACGTAATCCTCCATGCGCCCCGTGTTGGTGGACTTCGGTACGCCTATAACGCGAATGTTGTTGCGCCGGCTGCGAGCCTCCAATTTCTCGTTCTTGGCAGCAATGATTCTTAGAACGTTATCCATTCTCGAAAGTCGCGTGGCATGCGAGGTTGTAGTGTCATCATTGTCGGAAATCCTCCTTTCAGCCTCCGTGATGCGCTCCTCATGGACATCAATTTTATGGGCAATAGCATCCATCCTGGATGACATGCGGTCGACTTTATCCACAATTGTGGCGAACCCCTGCCTCATCTCCTGCATCATCTGCTGCATGTCTGGCACGGAAGAGCTAGAGCTCGCCCCAGCTGTCGAAGGGCTCTGCAAGTTCCCCACATCTGGCACATTCCTGGACCCCTTTTTGGCAATGGTGGTCTCAAAGGGCAGTTTGGATTGCCGATTGTCCGGCTTACCCATTGGAAGTCCTTGGCCGGGGGCTGTGGCGATCGGCGAGGGTCGCTTCCCGCGTGCGTCTTGGGGCAAACCAGAGTCTCCACTCAGAAGCTCAGCACAGGTCGTCCAGGTCTCACCACTGTTAATGGACACACGCTCCCCAGATAGAGGAGCACAAGGGTACTCCCCTCACACAATGCAGAAGCTTCTACAACGCGCCTATCGCGATCGTGGGGGCGCAAGGGCAGCTAGTGGTCTGTATAATCCCAATCGGATACAGCCAGAATGATAAGATTCAGCACTGACCCCACAGGATAACGGACGCGCAGGAGGCAGTCGCCCAAGTCCATATTCTGCACAGGTCTCCAATTCACAGCAACATGGTGGGCGTCCTGAAATAGCGTATTTATGAGGCGTCACCCCTCCACAAGCTCGAAATGGAACGCGGGCCCTCTCCACATATATCCTCACTAGACCACACCTACAGGGTGTAAATGTGCCGCTTCGTCCACAACCATCAGACAGCCCACCATTAGAAGTAGCAGGCTCGGCAACGGGTCTTACAAGGTGACAGCCCAAACGCAGTCCACCGATGCGGGGGTCTCCACAACACCCCCCAGGTGCCAGGTCACGTGCCGCAGGCCGCCCCCAGTCAGTCCTCCACCTTGTCCCTCGTGCGATCCAGTGAACACGTGTGGTCCGCTCCTTACCTCTCACCAAGCAAGCAGGTGAGCAGGTTAGGCACCGCAGCAAGCGCGGAGCCACTGGCTACAGTACAATCCACCGGGCAGCCCCACACGCCAAAAGTCCATTCCAAGGGGGTCCAGCGTCAGTCAGGTAGCCGCTCTGCACCACAGCGGTCAAATACTGCAGGCCAAAAAACGCCAGGGTAATTTGCCCTCCTTCAGCAATGGCGGACAGGATAGTGACGTCACCACGGGCAGTCGCCAGCCAGGCCTCACAGCTGTGTCCGAACGAGCCTCCGAGTATTTCCAGCGCTATGACAACCTGCAAAGTTCTCCAGCCGGGATGTACAACCGGATCTATGGGAACAGCACAGTCCCCACTCCCGGCACCGCGGAAGCGGTAGCCTCCTCCGTCAGCGGCAGCACCGCAGGGGTCGGTTCTTCCTCCGATCGCACCAAGGCCCTCAAAGCCGCCTCGATTCCCGGATCAGGTATGCCCCAAGCCACGCAGACAGCAACGGATGGCTTCCCAGATCTCAGGGTACCGCACAATGGCAGAGTGTTGAGTCAGGCCTCACGGCTGGCGTTCGTCGCATCGTCAACCTCCGCTGGGCCCACACCTCCGGTAGGGAGCCACGGTCTAGCCCAGCCCTCGGGTGCCGCCTCCTCGCGCCCAGCTCCTCCAGTGCTATCGCCGGTCAAGAGGTCCGTGGCTGCTAAACACAGCAACAGCACTTTGGATTCGGTTCAAACTTTCACCGAAGTTGCCTCTAAGGGTAGTGAGCTCGTTGTCGCCGTCAGAACAGGTTACGGTGCTGGTTCAGAGGATAAATATAGGATAATTGTCCCAGGCTTACAGGAGCCTCACTCTCGTGCGGCCAGTCTGTCTATGCGCCCTCTAGCGCCCTCCAGACCAGTAGTATGCTTGCCTTCATTGCATATCCCTTGTAAGATGGAACCAACTCATGTAGTGGGGAGATTGAGAGAATTGGCCTCATGGCAGTTGTCTATATTATATAATGTGAAGAAATGTGGAGATGTCTGACTTAAGAAAAGGCCTATAGGACGATGTGGACTCAAAAAGTAGTATACTGTATTGTTGATAAAACCTTTAATAAAATCTATTTATAAAAATAAAAAAGTATTGAGGTCTGAAAAGGGGGTTAAGTAGCAGTCTCAGAGTAACTTAGGGGTGAACTAGCTTCTGGAGGGCTCACGTTGGCTGCTCCAGTCTAAGAAACTGCCTGATCTGTACGGCCTTGTGCCAGTGCTGCCTTATACAGGGGGGGTCTTCTTCTGAAGAGTTTGTCAATGAAGGCGTCCTCCTCTTCATTCTCTGCTTCTGCCTTATCCTTCGGTTTCTTTTTTCAAAAAAGGGTTTTCTTCTCAGTGTCATTGCTTTCTATCAGTGAGTAATTGTTTCAATCACTTCCTCCGTCCATCTTTTTTGCCTCTCATCATCTTTGATGCTTATCCAAGAATAAGCCTTATTGCAGACCTTCGATGCAAGCTTCTTCCTCTTCTTTGTGTTGGCAACCTGCTCCCAATGATTTTGGGGCTCAAAGTGTGAGGGTCTGGTCTGGGGTCTCAAATCCTACATTCTCATTCTCAAATTCTCAATTCTTGGCATGTAGAAAGTACAGCTCAGTGGGAAGCATAGACCTTTCGGGAGCGCCAACACTATTTCCGGAGACCATATGTTCAAAAGCCTTTTTGTGAAGAAGAGATCTTAGATCATTACAAATATTCTTCAGTTTATTTTTTTTCTCAGCTGTGCATCTTTTATGAAGTCCAAGAAGCCTATTGTGACAGACAAAAAAGTTACTTTCGGTTAACTTCGTGAAAATGCCTTGATTGTCCAGCTTTAAAATTCCCCTAGAAGCTGGGTGTGTAGCCTGCCACTAAAATAAATATCCCTGTCTAGGTAGGGATGGAATGGTGGTGACTGATGCCTATTGTGGATCAACAAAGACCACTCTCTTCTTTACCCTGTTCCATCAGCTGTATTCTTATCCACCAACAACTGGAAATCTAAGAAGAAACTCACCATCCTCGCTTCCACTAAAAGAATAATGCACAAATGCAGTAAATGCCCCAGACACCCCAAATCTGTTTGGTGTAGTAATTCACAGAAAAAAGGATTCTCTTTCCATTCTGGGACATTGGATAGACAAAGGCATCTTTATTATCAAACATTATTTTCAATGGGATTCTTTTTTGTACTGTCTGGGATACCAATCCAAAGACAAAGCTATGCTTAATGGAAGAAAGAAATGCTCTAATATACGAAAATGTTCTAAGCCACATTTGCCTCCTCTGTGTTTCACACCCTTATGCTAAATCCTTTAGCACCTCACATGTTCACAGAATTTAGCTTTCTTCCAATGGCTGATGGTGGGAAGTGCTGCTTTTTGTGCCACTGCAGACCAGCAACATCTTGGCTTCCTGAATAGAACAGTGTTGCTTTGCTACCATCTTTCTCTCAGATTGTGATATCATTGGTTCTTACCAGAGTGAAATGGCTTTGTGACAGCAAAGAATCTTCAAGGTCGCTAAGGCGCTGGTGTGTCAACATTGGCAGCTGTAGTCAAGACTTTGCCGCCATCTTTGTCAAAGCTGTTACATGCTACAGAATTTGTTTCTGGTTTAGAGATTTTGTCAGACCTCAACCTACATCATTATATTTCTTCATTATTACATCTTTGTGACATGACAGGTAAGGAATTCTTCATTTTATACTTTAAATGCCTAATTTATTGCCGTACATTTGGCACTGGACTTGTTGGCAGAGCACTGCAGTAATAGAGCAACTTGATATTAATGTCTTATTTTGCACCTTCAGGCCTATATACAACAGAGATAAAGTTCCCCTCAATAGTCGCAATTATAAATTTGGCCTCTAGGGGACAATAATATGGGAGTGCCTTGGCCAGCACCTTGTATTCATCTAGCGCATGCCGAAAAGAAAAAATGTATGCAATTCATATTCAGCCATTAGTTGTTTATTTATTTTTTATTTATTTAGTGTGTCTTATATAGCGCGCGGCTACCCCAACGGGGGGTCCCGGCGCTTCTGAGAGTGTAAATAAATCTTACTCCTGAGGGGATCAGCAGAAAAGGAAAGTTTTGAGTGCCTTACGGAAGGAGGGCTCCTCAGGGATCAACCTGATGGCAAGAGGAAGTTTGTTCCAGTAAGAGGCGGCACAGACCTGGAAGGTTTTCCCTCTAGAGCGAGTTTTATTAAATCTGGGAGAGATGAGAAGATTTTTAGTGTCAGAACGGAGAGATCTCACATTTTTATAGGGGCGTAGACAGGATGTAAGGTAGGCAGAGCCTTGTCCTTTCAAAGCCCTGTGAGCCAAGATTAGGGCTTTGAATTCAACTCTCTTCTGGATTGGTAGGCAATGAAGCGAGCGCCGGTGAGAGGAGATTCGCTCTCTTAGGGAAATACCACACACTAAACGAACCTACAGACAGCCCGGTGTACAGACCGTTGGCATAATCCAAGTGAGAGGTGATCAGTGCTTGGACTATGGCTCTCCTGGTGTTATTAGGGAGGAAATTGATGAATTTTTTTACCATCCTAATTTTGGAGAAGCAAGCCGCTGATACTGTCTGTACTTGGTTGTGGAAAGAGAGGTTGGGGTCCCATCTGATACCCAGGTTTTTTATAGATTCCTTAGGCGAGGGGGGGACTCAAATCATGTGGCCACCAAAGGTGGGGGTCCAAGGGAGATGGCTGATGGAAAAAAAGGACCTCAGTTTTCCCTGCGTTAAGTCGGAGGCAGTTGTTGTCCATCCAAAGTGATATTTTACGCAGTCAGTCTTTTAGAGGATCAATAGTAGGCTGGGAGAGTTTGTCATAGGCGAACAAAAGTTGGATATCGTCCGCATACGAAGTGGCTTTAATTCCAGCCTGGGCGATCATCTCGGCGAGCGGGGAGAAATAAACATTAAAAAGAAGAGGACTCAAGGAGGAGCCCTGCGGGACTCCCCACTTGAGCGGACGGCTGTTGGACGTGAACGGGGGAGTGAAGACCGCCTGAGTCCTGTTGGACAGAAAGGAAGATAACCACCTCAAGGCCTGGCCTTGAATACCCTTAGAGTGGAGGCGATCCAGCAGGACAGCGTGAGAGACGGTGTCGAATGCTGCCGACAAGTCAAGCAGCACCAACACCGCCGTTGAACCTCCATCGAGTTTCCAGCGAACAGCATCGGCCATCTCTATCAGAGCTGATTCCGTGCTGTGGCCATGTCTGAATCCATGTTGTGAGTCATGAAAAGACCCATTGGATTTGAGAAAATTAGTAAGTTGTTTTTGTGCTAGTTTTTCCAGTACCTTGGCTGGAGCCGGCAACAGAGATATGGGTCTATAGTTAGCCGGCTCATTGGGATCAGCATTAGCCTTTTTAAGGATAGGGACTAGTCGTGCATGTTTCCATGAATCTGGAAAGATGCCCGTCTGGAGAGAATCTTTCCAAATGCTGTTCAAAATAGGGTTGAGGAGAGGGGCGAAGGCTTTATATTGTTTCGCCGGCGAACCCGATCTGAATTTAGATAATTCTGGCAGAGAAAGATCAAGGGGGATTTCTTCAAAGTTGGTGAAGATCTTGGAAGGTGCTGAGTCGGGGGGAATGATTAATGTGAACTTATTGGAGGGATCAGGGTGATTTTTATTAGGAAAGGAGTCATAAATGGAGACAATTTTGTCCTCAAAAAAATCGGATAAACGATTACAAAGGGTTTGAGAGACAGGGGACTGGCGTTTGAGGGCCAAGGGATCGGTGAATGATCTTACCGTCTGAAAGATCTCCCTAGCAGAACGATGAACTTTGCTAATTTTTTCCTCAAGGTGTGTTCTTTTATGATCTTTTTGAGAGCTAATTTATATTCTGTTTTACTGGCGGGAGAGTATGAAAGTCTCCAGCGCCTTTCCAAAAGTTTACAGGCCGATTTACATTTACGTAGTTCTTCTGAGCACCACGGTGCGGAGGGGGCAGAACGGAAGGTTTTAATTGGCCTGGTGGGGGCAATTGAATCAATGGCTGAGGAGATCCAACGGTTGAAATTGTTCAGCCTAGAATTGAGATCGACGGCCTCCCTCGGGACTGTGGTACCCAGCTGAGCGCCAAGACTGACTGGCGAGATAATGCTCCAGTTGCGCCCGAGGGTTTTGGCCTGAACAAAAAGGTCGTTTTTGATGGAATAAACAAAGAGAAAACGGAATAAAGAAATGGTCAGACCAAATCACAGGGTACGGGTGGCCAATAATTAAGTCTGGCAGGTTAGAGCAAATCAGATCGAGAGTATGTCCCGCCTTGTGGGTGGGGCAACGGATCCGCTGTTCTAGACCACCGTCAAGAAGTGTGGAAAGGAAGTTGGAACTGTTCAAATCCGAGGCGTCCTCCACATGGAGGTTAAAGTCTCCAAGTAAAGTGAAATATGCGTAACGCAAACTGGCCTGAAGAATATAGTCCAAAAAGTCTGGTAGCGCGGAGATCTTGGACTTAGGGGGTCAATAGACAAGCAAGCCTCAAAGAGTAATGTTAGCCGGAAAATGAATACAAAAAGGGAGGGCCTCAATGGAGTCAATTTGAGTGTAGGGGAATGAGGAAATGGTCCATGCAGATCTATAAATTATAGCAATGCGACCGCCTTGGGTACTACTATTCCTATTCTCACAGTAGATATTGTATCCTACAGGAATGGCTAGGGCTAACGCAGGGTTGGAATCTTCCCCGAGCCATGTTTCCGTCAGGAAAAGAATGTCCCAGTTGTTGTCTGTTAGGGATAGAGCTATATCCAAGGAGTGCTTTACTAAAGAGCGACAGTTAATAAGGCCTGCTTTTATCTTGACGTTTTTATTAATGGGTGAGTTCCGCTTAAAATCCGTACGAAAGGGACAGCGTAATGCCAGATTATCCTCTGCCTGATCAAAATGGCAGGGCATACACGAAAGCTAGATGAAGTCAGATCCAAGGGAAGGGAATGTGTAAACACACAGTGAGATGGTTGTAGATTAAATAATGTGTTCCTATCATACCTATGGATAGAGAGAACTGCATGGTCTGTGGCCCTGGCCGCGGTCTGGTCGCGGACGGGGGCAGACGGGCAGGACTCTGGCACGACTCCGCCACATGCCCTTCCCTTTTTATACTCTCCACTAGAGCGCGAGAGTAGGCTTCCCAAGCAAAGATGGCCGCGCTAAGTTTTAGCCTGTCCGGGACACCGCTGACTCAGCCCTGAATCGGCTGAAGTGAGTCTGGGTCACCGGGGGTGCGAAGGAAGATCGGTAGGCTCGCCGTGCTGTTTAGAATCTAGCAGGCAGCAGCAGGAGTGAATAAGTAAGACCCGCTTTACTATTTGGGCGGATAGGCAGGGGCACAGTGACAGAGTAAAACGCTTCGTGATCAAGCGAAAATACAGTGCAATTTTAAACAATTTTAAAACAAGGCTTTAAGCTACAAGCATCAAGCAACACAACCTCTCGGCTTCCGCCTCAAGAGGGAATCAATACACAGCTTAGAATACGCTTGTTTGTAGGATATCATGTGGTTAGACCACAAGTTCAAATACTGTGGCCAGGTTGCCCAGTCTACAAATAACTAGTCATTAATTGAGAACAACTGAGCCAACAAACAATACAGTTTGAGGTTCACCGCTCCCAAGCTGCAG
This sequence comes from Lissotriton helveticus, assembly GCF_964261635.1. NCBI lineage: Eukaryota > Metazoa > Chordata > Amphibia > Caudata > Salamandridae > Lissotriton > Lissotriton helveticus. Next base: position 724,558,763 of record NC_136069.1, read on the forward strand.
TGGTAGGGGCATTGTATGATGTACTTAATATGGGAGACTCTCAGTGTCAGGCCTCCTCCCCAATTGTAGATGTAATTACTTGTCTACAAGTCAGTGAACCAGTGTGAGGGAACCTTAAAGGGCTAGTTCTTGAGAACATAAAGCATCTGCAGAACTGCCACCATTTTAAAGAGCGTATAACACCCCAATATAGTCAGGGGAAGGGTGCTCCACCTGGCCAAATGTCCCTTGATTTTCTAGATGAGAGGAGTAATAGTGCTATACCAGCAGGCCCTAGGGTCCCTATTTATGAACTCCCCATGTATTTCAATGACCCTGTTACCTATTGGAGATTTTGGAATCCCTAGGGTAGCTCTGGAGGGGTTCCCACTAATGGAATTATGGCTGATTTGACCCAGTTTACTCTCAGGCCAGCTGCCTCTACATAATTCTCCAGCATATGCATCAGATGTGGGATCGATCAGTTCAAGTGCTAGATGTATACTAGGACATCGTCTGCTTATAGGGAGAGTCAATCCTTCATATCCCCCATCTCAGCTCCCAGATTTGTGCATCTCTCCTGATCCATTCCACCAGCGGATCTATTGCCAGGGCGAATAGCAAGGGGAAAAGGGAACAATCCTGCCAAGTGCACCTGTTGATGCAAAACTGTTGAGACAATGTGCCATTGACGTACACTATTGCACATGGTTCAATGTATAACAGCTTCACATAGACGCGAAAAAGCCAATTGCATGAGGCCGGCGGGTCCAAGCCCAGGTGGACTAATACCATGTTCAACCTCCTAAGGCAGTGCCGGGTGCCCCTGGTAGCATAAAGCTATTCTGGTCGTAGCGTACCAAGAACCTTCTCCGCTGGACCAGACAGGTTAGTTTTCCAGGGTCTTTGTCGACAGCTTAGCTTCCATGTAAAATCAAGGAGATCGAACTATAAGATGCGGATTCCGAAAGCGGCCTGTCCCACTTGGGGAGGTCCACCACCATGGCATCAAGGAAATAGGCTGGGAAGAATGCCCATTTCCTGGCAGCTATGAACAGGCATTAAGGTGGGGAATCATAGTAGATGCAAACCTTTTTAGTAATTCAGTGGGGAAGCAGTTTGGGCCTGGTGCTTACCCAGGTTGCATATCCTGTAGGGCGGTAAGGAGCCCTTTCACTGTAAAGGCCTATTGATGAGCTGCTACTCTTGGGGTCTGTAATTCAGCCTGGCTCAACGATATTGCTTGGTAAAGATACTCATAGTACTACGCAAAGGTTTCAGCTATTTAGGATATATCCTGAGTTACCCGGCCTGCCTGGGTGCATATCTGAGGGACAAACCTGTCAGAGATTCGGGTGTAATTTTATGGATCAGCTGTCCTGGTTTGTCCCCAAATTCGTACAATCTATTTTGCATTTCTCTAAGAGCTGTTTTAGCTTTTTGCAGCATCTTCTGTTTAAGGACCTCTCTTGTCACCTCAAGGTGGCGATACTCATCCTCCTCCCTTCTCTGGGCACAGTGTATTTCTATCTTTCTGAGTTTACCTTCCAATGCCAATATTTACTCTTCTCTGTCTCTTTTTCTGCCAGCTATTAATGCAATTATTTTCACCCTGATAACCTCTTTTTATGACCTCCCAAAGTATCACAGGAAACATATCTGAGATGGAGTTAACCTTGTTGTAGAAATCTAGGGGGCACATGCATCAAAGTAAGCTTTTTGCGAGTCCTTCATTGCGATTATTAAGGAATCGCAATTAGGGACTCTCAAAAGTCTATGCATGTAGAAATCGCAATTGAAATAGCGAATTCTAAACATTCCTTAATTGCAACTTGAAAATTGCGAGCCGCAATTAAGGAACGGCTTCCCATTCATTCCTATGGGCCCGCAGGCCCATAGGAATAAATGGGAAATTGCATGCGCAATTTGCGAGTACCAATATGTTATGTTATGTTATGTTATAGGGGTATTTGTAGAGCGCACGGCTACTCCAGGGAGTGTCCTGGCGCTAGCATTACCCCAGTGACAGAAAAAGTAGGAGTGCACTAGCGGCTGACTCATCTATTGCTGAAAGAGCCAAGTTTTTGGCTTTCTCCTAAAGTTCAAGAGGTCCTGCGCCTGTCTCAGGGAGGGCTGTAGGTTGTTCCAAAGCCTATAGGCAGTCACCTAGAACAAACGTCCACCCATACACGAGCTGGCAAACTTTGTCACGATCGACAACCTTTGAGTTGAGGACCGTAAGGTTCTTGTTGTAGCATAGGGCTGGATTCTGTTCCTGATATATGGAGCCCCCATGTTGTGCAAGGCCTTAAAAGCCAGCACCAGGGCTTTGAAATTCACCCTCTTGCACACCGGGAGCCAGTACAGGGACCTCAAAAGAGACGGACCTAGCTGCCACGTTCTGTACCACCTGCAGGCGACCAAGTAAGTAGTCATGGAGGCCTAGGTACATGACGTTTGCGTAGCCTAGCCTGGACATCATCAGGGCCTGGACCACGGTTTTTCGGTGGTGGACTTGGAATAGGGGAGAGGAATTTCCGCATCATTTAAGTAATCCAAAACAAGTGCCGGCCACAGCTTGGACTTGGGATTTCATGGACATGTTCACATCCAGTTTTACATCTAGATACCCCCAGGTACTCGCAAATTTTGCATGCAATTTCAAGGGTGCAAAGGTGTCAAAATGAAACCCTGTTGCAGCGCTGAAATTGTGATGTTCACCCATGTTGCACACACACATGCCCAGTAGGAAAGTGTTGGATAGCGGAGGGGTAAAAATTACTATTCCCACTCCAAATAGTGCAACAGTAGGGAAAGCGTTGGATAGCGTAGGGGTTAAAATTACTATTCCCACTCCAGTGAGTGCAACAGTAGGGGAAGCGTTGGATAGAGTAGGGGTAAAAATTACTATTCCCACTCCAAATAGTGCAACAGTAGGGAAAGCGTTGGATAGCGTAGGGGTTAAAATTACTATTCCCACTCCAAAGAGTGCAACAGTAGAGAAAGCGTTGGATAGCATAGGGGTAAAAATTACTATTCCCACTCCAGTGAGTGCAACAGTAGGGAAAGCGTTGGATAGCGTAGGGGTAAAAATTACTATTCCCACTCCAGTGGGTGCAACAGTAGGGAAAGTGTTGGATAGCGTAGGGGTTACAATTACTAAACAAATTTCATTAATTAAAATAAATTATAACATAAATACACACTTTTCACACATATAATAACATAAAAAACACTATAAAAAAATAGATATTATTAAAAATTCGATAATTTTAATAACCTATATTATATACTTCGATATTTTAACTGTGTATATTTTTAACATTCGATATTATATTACTTACCTTAAAAACGATATTTTTGATGTCTATATTCTGTCCAGTCGATATTTTGTCCAATCTATATTTAAAACTCGATATTATGTCTATTCGATATTTTGTAGTCGATATTTTGACTGTTTACCGTGTCTGTGCATCCGAAACCTTGAAAAATGCACTTTAGTGCATTTTTCAAGGTTTTTGCAAAATACAGGCTAGACTAATTTCTCTGCATTTGGCAGCCGCAAAAGCGAACTCGCTATTTCTAAGGGGTACATGCATTGCATTTAAAGAATCGTAAATTGCAATTCCTTAAATGCAATCGCAATTTAAGAAATCGCAATAAATGGCGATTTCTTAAATTGCGAGGGCCTTACACCTTGATGCATCGCAACAGCCCTTTTTACGGGCACAAACGGACGGTTATTGCGCTTCGCACTGTTTGCGCTCGCATAAAACGTTGATGCTTGTGCCTGTTAGTTCTTCTTGTACATAGTGCTGAAGGATTAGTTACTTACCTGTAATCCTAGTTCTCATACAGGGGTATACTCATCAAAGGCATAATCAATGAATAATCCCCGCCCATGTGCGGGATCCCGGAGCATATAGAAAATACATATAAATATATATGTATATATATGTGAAAAACATATATTTGCAGCCTAAAACATTTCCCAACTGGCAAAGCTGCCGCAAAATACACGAATTAGCATACACACAGTAGAACTCTCCCCACCCCTGAGGATAAAAGAGAGCAGTCAATATTTGCAAACAACAATGCTTTATTGCCATAGGAAAACCTGTAATTGCAGGCATTTGCCAGTAGGCTGTAGTAGAGGATAAAGAAACAAAGAAAAACGGACACCTTGCCTTTAAGGCAATAGAGTAGGGGCACCGTGCCTTTAAGCCCTGAAGGCGACCTCCTGCTCCCATAATGCACCACAGGTGACAGTTGGGTCAGTTCTTTTTGGAGGTGCAAGACACCTGAGTAGATCCGTAGTAACTTAACATAACTTTACAAATCATGCTCGTCCGGGGAGGAGGGCGGGAGCTTATGACTTTGATGAGTATACCCCTGGATGAGAACTAGGATTACAGGTAAGTAACTAATCCTTCTCATCCAGGGGAACTCATCAATGGTCATAATCTATTAATAGATTAGCAAGCTCATACCCAAAGTCTCGCGGACGAGCAAGAAATAATACATCAAAGACTGAATAAGTTACACATTGCACATATAGTTTATGCAAATAAATTCCTTAAAGAGGCCTGCCCTACTCGAGCATCGGCCTGTGTATCTGAGTCTAGGCAATAGTGGCGGGTAAAGGTATGCACAGACCTCCAAGTAGCTGCTTTACAAATTTCAGAAATAGGAACATTACGGAGGAGAGCTGTAGTTGAAGCTTTCTGTCTAGTAGAGTGTCCATGTGGTTTACCCTGTAAGGTCTTGTTAGCTAGTTGGTAAGCTAAAGCTATACAGGAGACAATCCAGCGCGAAATCGACCGTTTTGAGGCTGACAGGCTATTATTAGTGCTGCCATAAATAACAAAAAGCTGGTCAGACTTTCTAAGTGGAAGGACTTTAGCCAAGTAGAACTTCAGGACCCTCCGGAGATCTAGAGAGTGTAATGACCTCTCCTGGGGAGTGGTATGTTGAGGAAAAAAGGTAGGCAAGGTAATAGACTGGTTGATATTAAAGTCGGAGACTATCTTAGGCATAAAACCTTGGTGCGTTCGCAGAACCACCCTGTTGGCATGAAAACCTGTGTAAGGTTCCTTACAGCACAAGGCCTGGATCTTGCTAACCCTACGGGCAGAGGTAATCGCTGTGAGGAGTTGGCCTGGTATATGATGTTCACTATTCTAGTGAACACCTTGCACCATTCCAAACAACCCTCATGGTGATGGTTGTAAGTCAACCTTATAGACCAGCTATCCTAGTGGACAGAACAGTCTTAGGCTAAAAGACTCTTGAGGGAGTGTAAAGCCAGCTGTTTTACCATATGTAACCCCTTGAAAATCAAATGAAAGGACACCACACAGGATATATATATAAAATATATATGTATTTATTTACTAACACACTCCTCTGAACTCTATATGAGATCAGAGGCCAAAGCACATAACAAGATACTTAGTCAGAATACGTTAAGTCGCACAATTTACAGATAGGCCCTAGGGGCGAAGCAAACCATATATTAAGAAAGTGGTATAAGTACCACGTCACGAGAAAAGGAAAGGCCTAGGGCCTAGGGAATCGCTGGGGCTACACTATCTGAAGCTTAGTTTAGAAGTAGGAGGCCCACAGGCGGCGCGTGCAGTGTCTTTACACACACGCGTGAGTCAATGCAAAGTCAATGGGAACTTAGAAGTTAGATTTAGAAGGATTTAGGACACTTCCGGTTTAGCTAGGAGGAAACAACTAAAAACCTAGACACTTGGATAGTCAATACCCTTGGGAGCACCAAAGTACTCGCGTTACCTCACCCACGGACGGCGGCTGCATAGGTGTGAAGATGTGTCGGGTTTCGTCGTTGAATCCTATGGAGCCTTGGAGAAAGATGCTGCAGGTGACCAGGAGGAAGATGTCCGGGTGGATCGGAGATGAAGAGGACCTGAAAGCAGAGGGGACAGAGTCTGGGTCACTAGCCAGTGACCGGGTGAAACCAGGATGGAACCAGACGATGTCGAGGAGCAATCAGGTGCTGTCTTGAAGCTTGTCTTTGCAGCCACGTAGACCAGGAGGCGCCGACGATGACCAGGTGCTGGAGACGAGCTGTCCCACGAAGGTTCTCGCAGATGGGGGGGTCGACTTCCGGATTGGAGTCAACAAGCTTTGGCAAAGGCAACCCACGCAGGATACAACAAAGGCTTCTGGTGCAGACCAGCAAGGTCTGAGGTGCTTCACCTTTGCAGGGAAGCAAGGGCCAGTCTAGAGCAACCAGACCAGTGAGGTGGTTCAAAAGGATTGTCGTCACAGAGGCTACTAGCCAACGGGCCAGCAACCGGACACCGCGTTGAGCAGATTACAAGCAGAAGGGCCCCACGCAGAACTCGTGGAGTGTGGAGGGCTGATATTCGGTGCACGTGGAGCTCGGGTTCGGGGTTTCTCAATCCCCAGTGCACAGCTTCGAGGATGCCTCAGGAGCTGCACAGTTAGCAAGTTGCAGGCTTTCCAAGATGTCCGGTCCCACGGGTCTCGTCGCCTCCACGGATCTCAGCTATGCTGCAGTCGTGAAGAGAGGTCTCAGAGAGGTCTGGAAGTCTGGGTCTTGTCATGCTCTGTGCTCGGGTTCTGGCGGGAACGTCGACAAAGCAAGCCGTTGATATGCTGGATGGTGCCTGGTTGCCCAGGGTGGTCACTCCTTGGCCACAAGGGAGATTCTTCAGTCTTCAGCTTCAGCAGAATGTCAAAGGTCCATAGTTTTGTTTCAAGTTTACAGTTCAGGATTAATCTAAAGTCTCAGGACTCAGCTCCTACCTTTATACAACTAAAAGGGGCTGAATTACTTTCTAGGTCCCTCCTATGGGTGGGACCAGGAAGGGGGGTGGTTACACCCCCTTTCCTTTGTCCAGTTTTGCGCCAGAGCTGGGGCTGGAGTGCCCCAGCAACCGGTTTGAACCGGGGTATGCATGGAGCACCTGGGGTGCTCCAGGCAGTGTCTCAATCTATTCAGCCCTCCCTGTCCCAATACACAAAGTCCTGTCTGGGGTGGTGCTCGCACCTCCCCAGGCAGGAAACCTATTGCCCAAACCTCCATGACTGGAAGGACTCCCAGCAGCAGGAGGTCAGACTTGTGTCTGTGGCAGCAGCGTCCATTTTGTGACGCTGGGGCTCTGGTTAACTTTAACCGGGATAGTCAACAACAACATGTCTTCTCCCTCTAGAAGGGTGGAATGCTACCCCCGTCGCCAGAATTGGCGAGGGGGTAGTATTACAAAGCGTATGACACCTTACACGACATGTTTTGATAAAGCCAAACCAAAGTTAGCATTTAACCGTGAGGTTCATAAAGCACTTAGTCAAGTCAAGTCAGAGAATTTATATAGCGCACTACATACCCAGAGGGTCTCAAGGCGCTTAGGGAGGGGTGGGGGATTACTTGTCAAATATCCACGTTTTAAGTTGCTTTCTGAATGCTAGGTGGTTCTGGGTAAGGCGAAGGTAAGTGGGAAGTGAGTTCCAGGTTTTAGCTGCCAGGTAGGAGAAGGATCTACCTCCCATGGTGGTTTTGTTGATGCGAGGTACAGTGGCAAGGGCTTGGTTGGAAGATCGTAGTTGGCGGGAGGGGGTGTAGAAGGACAGTCGTGTGTTGAGGCATTCTGGTCCGATTTCGTAGAGTGCTTTGTGTGTGTGGGTTAGGAGCCGGAAAGTGATCCTCTTATTGACGGGAAGCCAGTGGAGGTTTTTCAGGTGACCAGAGATGTGTTCATTACGTGGGATGTCTAATATGATCCTGGCTGAGGCGTTTTGGATTCGTTGGAGTTTTTTCTGGAGTTTAGCGGTAGTACCGGCGTAGAGGGTGTTTCCGTAGTCCAGTCGGCTCGTGACAAGAGCGTGGGTGACCGTTTTCCTAGTTTCGGTGGGGATCCAACGAAATGTTTTTTTGAGCATGCGAAGAATGTTGAAGCAGGATGAGGAGACGGCGTTGACTTGTCTGTTCATTGAAAGTGAGGAATCCAGGATGACGCCTAGGTTCCGTGCGTGGTCTGTCGGGATGGGTGCTTTTCCAAGGGCTTCTGGCCACCAAGAGTCGTCCCATGCGGAGGGGGAGGTACCTAAGATGAGGACTTCTGTTTTATCTGAGTTCAGTTTCAGACGGCTGTGTTTCATCCATTCGGCAACTTCTTTCATTCCTTCGTGTAGGTTAGTTTTGGCGGTGCTAGGGTCATTGGTGAGTGATAGGATCAGTTGAGTGTCATCCGCGTAGGAGATGATGTTGAGGTTGTGTTGGCGGGCGATGGCCGCGAGGGGGCTCATGTATACGTTGAAAAGGGTGGGGCTGAGTGAAGATCCTTGTGGTACGCCGCAGAAGACTTCAGTGGCCTCTGACTTGAATGGTGGAAGGCGGACTCTCTGGGTTCTTCCGGTGAGGAACGAGGTGATCCATTCTAGTGCTTTTCCTTGGATTCCGATGTTTCTGAGGCGCTGTAGAAGGGTGCTATGGCAGACTGTGTCGAAGGCTGCAGAGAGGTCGAGGAGGATGAGGGCGACTGTGTCTCCATTGTCCAGTAGAGTTCGAATGTCGTCTGTTGCTGCGATGAGGGCTGTCTCAGTGCTATGTTTTGCTCGGAAGCCGGACTGTGAGGAGTCGAGGGATTTGTTGGCTTCGAGGAAGGCGGCGAGCTGGTTGTTGACAGCTTTCTCGATGACTTTGGCCGGGAATGGAAGGAGCGAGATGGGGCGGTAATTTTTGAGTTCGGTGGGGTCCACTGTGGGTTTTTTCAGAAGGGCGCTGAGTTCAGCGTGTTTCCAGCTTTCCGGGAAGGTGGCGGAGTTGAAGGAGCAGTTGATGACGTCACGGAGGTGCGGTGCTATGATGGAGTCTGCTTTGTTGAAGATGTGGTGAGGGCATGGGTCTGTGGGGGATCCTGAGTGGATGGAGTTCATCAGGCGGATGGTGTCCTCAGTGGAGATTGGGTTCCAGTCATTAAGGATGTTCGAGGGGGGTGAAGGTTCAGCAGATGGTTGGGTGGGTTGGTCTCCGGGTTGGTTGTCGAAGCTGTTGTGGATGTCTGCAATTTTGTTGTGGAAGAATGAAGCTAGGGAGTCGCAGAGGGCTTGAGAGGGGGTGATGTCGTTGGAGTTGGCTGAGGGATTGGTAAATTCCTTGACGATGTTGAAAAGTTCCTTGCTGTTGTGGGCGTTGTTATCTAGTCGATCCTTGAAGGCAGTTTTCTTGGCCTTTCGGATCAGTTGGTGGTGTCTGCGGGTGGCGTTTTTGAAGGCGTCCTTGGTGCTGGTGGTTGGGTCTTTTTTCCAGGCCTTCTCAAGGGAGCGTCAGAGTTTCTTGGACTTCTTAAGATCATCGTTGAACCATGAGGCCTTCTTGCTGCCAAGTTTGCTTTGTCGTTTTTTCAGTGGTGCTAGGATGTCGGCGCTGTTGGATAACCATAGGGTGAGGTTGGTGGCGGCTTGGTCTGGGTTTAAGGAGTGGGCTGGGGGGTTTAGAAGAAGCGATGAGGAGATCTGGTCGATGGTGATTTTGTTCCAGTTTCTTTGCAGAGTTAGTTGGGGGTGGTTGTTGGGTTTGGGCTTGTAAGACTTAAGAGCATATGGTATGGCAACAGCTATAAGGACATGGTTCCGAAAGCTGCAGACAGGCTCAGCTCATGCTAGAGCACCATCTCACATAAAACCAAGCAAGCTGCCTCCAGGATTGTTAAGGCCTGCCATAGGAGTGACTTATAGGTATATATGTGTCTAGATATAAGGTTAGATATAGGAATACTATACTTAAGCAAGGGGTGATTACACAACCTTGCCCTAGCTGAGTGATCAGCCAGTTGTGTCAGTTTGGGTGGCCAGCCAGGGGTGGCATAATACATGCTGCAGCCCCTGGTAGGCCTTGGATGCACCTATGCCCTGGGTACCTATAGTACACTATACAGGGGCTCATAAGGTGACCCAATATCCAATTGGAGATGTACCTAGAGTACATGGAGTCCATTTTACAGTGAGAGCAGATAGCCTGGGGCCCTGATTAGCAGGATCCCAGGCCAACTAAGTCGAAAACCAGCTAAACACAAGGCAAAAAATCTGGGGTAACCATAGTCAGGTATCCACCTTCCTACAATCGCCACTAAAAAAGCAGCTTTCCAGGTCAAGTGCTGCAAAGAAGCCTTATGTAAAGGCTCGAAAGGAGCACTCATCAGGTTAGTCAGGACGATATTAAGCTCCCAGGGAGGAGAGGGGGACCTCACTGGTGGAAAGACTTTCTTAAGCCCCTCTAAGAAATCTTTAACTATAGGCATAAGGAAGAAAGATGTTTGAGAAGGTGACTTCCTACAGGCTGTGATGACAGCTAAATGAACCCTGATGGAGGGGTATTTTAGGCCTGATTTTGCTAAATGCAACAGATAAGGTAGAATCACCTGCTCTTGGCCATGTATCGGGTCAAGAGAGTGTTCACGACACCATAAGAAGAACCTCTTCCACTTGAAAGCATATGACTTCCTAGTGGAGGGTCGTTTCGCTTCTTTAAGAATGTTCATGCAGTCTGTTGGGAGGTCTAGGTGTCCATACTGGATGACCTCAGGAGCCATGCCGTCAAGCGAAGGGAGGGAATGTTGGGGTGAAATACCTTCCCCTGGTCCTTGGATAACAAGTCTGGACAGCAAGGAAGTCGCCGTTGCGGAACCTCCGACAGCTGTAGGAGATCCGGGTACCACCACTGGCGTGGCCACCCTGGCACTATCAGGATCATCCTGGTGTTGGTCCTGTAGAATTTCTGGATCACCACCGGTATCAGAGGCAAGGGAGGAAAGGCGTAGAGTAATGTCTGCGACCAGCTGATCAAAAGTCCGTTCCTCAGTGATCCCTGTTGGGGGAACGTGGACACGAAGACGGGGCATTTTGCATTGGGCGCGTCTGCGAACAGGTCTATGTCCGGTACGCCCCATAGCTGAAGAACCTCCTGTGTGACCTCTTCGTTGAGCACCCAATTGTGCGCTTCTACGAAGACTCTGCTTAGGCAGTCTGCTTGGACGTTTTGGAGTCCTGGTAGATGAACTGCCACGATGGAGAGGCCCCTCGCCAGGAGCCAGTGCCAGATGGCTTGTGCTTCCAGAGATAAGACTCGTGACCTGGTGCCTCCCAGCTTGTTCATATAGACCATAGTTGTCGTGCTGTCCGTCTGAACCTGGAGGTAGTTGGTGCGCAGAGACGGGTAAAGAGACTTGAGAGCCAGATGAACTGCTCGAAGCTCCAGGAAGTTGATATGGTAGCTTTGCTCTACTTCAGACCAGAGGCCTTGAACTTGGAGCTGGTCCATGTGAGCACCCCAGCCTTGAAGGGAGGCATCCGTGACAAGTGACTGGGATGGAGGAGGGCGATGGAATGGAACCCCCCGAAGGAGATTGACACGTTTCAACCACCATCTTATTGAGTGCCTGGCTTCTTGAGGAAGTAAGACACGGTCTTCCCAGCGACCTGATCTCTGAGACCATTGTTCCTCGAGGGCTTGCTGCAGAGGCCCCATGTGAAGGCATGCATTGGGCACGATGAAGATGCACGAGGCCATTGACCCCAGGAGAGAGGACACTTGTCTGGTTGTGGGGGCATGAGTGTCCAGTAGAAGGCAACCCTTCAGGAGCATAGATGACAACCTCTCCTCCGAAAGACACACGCTTGCCTGTACAGAGTCCAGGGAAGCGCCCAGGTAGTGAATCCGTTGGGAAGGATTGAATACTGACTTCTTGAGATTGACCTACAACCCCAACGAGTCCATCAGTCTGAGGCAGAACGAAAAATGGTTCTGAAGCAGAGCCGGAGTGGAGCTTTTCAACAGCCAATCGTCTAGATAGGGGTAGATGAAGATCTTTCTCTTGCGAAGAAAAGCAGCCACTACCGCCATGCACTTGGAGAATGTCCGAGGTGCAGATTTCAGGCCAAACGGGAGCACTCGATGCTGGTAGTGATGGCGTCCGATCAGAAACCTTAGAAATTTTTGGTGCTTTACTGACACTGGTATGTGGAAGTAAGCATCTTGTAGGTCGATGGCACACATCCAGTCTCCCTGATGGAGATGCGGGAAGATCAGCCGTAGATCCAGAATGGGCCTGTATTCTTTGACTGCTCCTCTTTTTTTAACCATAAAATACCGGGAGTAGACTCCTTGATTTTTCTGCATGGGTGGAACCTCCTCTATGGCCTTCTTTTGAGGAGGACAGAGACTTCGTCTCGCAGCAGCTGACTGTGGAATCGGGGAAGGTGCTTTGCTTGAAGGAAGACTTGCGGACGGGGCGACTTGAACCTCTGCAAGTAACCATGCTGCACAATATTCAGCACCCATCTGTTATGGATTTCCACTCTGTCAGATGATGAGAAACACTCCCTCCCACCGGAGTGGCGAACAGTTGTGGAGGAAGCAACGGCTCAGGACTTAGGAGGCTGCTTGGAGGCAGACTGCTGCTTGTTATTGTTGCCTCTGCCTCTGCCAGGATGTCGCTGCTGGAACTGCGTTTTCTGCTGAGGCTGGGATGTCCACTGAGGGGTTTGAACCCTCAACTGAAACGACCTCCTGTCTCCCTGGCGAAAGCGCTTCTTGAATTCCTTACGCTTTTCTAGGCCCACAGCCTTGACAGTGTCCATTTCCGCTTTCATTTAGGACATTTCGTCGTCAGCATGTGCCTCGAAAAGAGAGGCACCATTGAAGGGGAGGTTCAAAATCTTTTTCTGGGCATCCGGATTAAGTCCTGTAAGGCGTAGCCAGGCCGTACGACGAGAGAAAATTCCATGGGAGTAGCCATGGGCCGCAAGGTCAGAGGCATCTACTGCGGCGCTGATGACCTGGTTGGCTACGAGCCCTCCTTCCTGAAGAATTTCAACAAAGTCCTGTCGATCTTCCTTAGGAAGTTTTTCTGTAAAGCGAGTCAGGGCGTCCCAGAGGGACCTGTCGTACCTTCCAAGTAAAGCAGAGGCACTGGCTACCTTCATATAGGAAGCGGAGGTGTTGCATACATTTCTGCTAAACGAGTCCATGAGTTTGCTGTCTTTTTCAGGTGGCACCGAGGAGGAGGTAGAGGCAGAATGGGACTTCATGGCAGCCGCCACAATTATCAGGGCTGATCAGATCTGAGGAACAAGGGGTCCTCCGCCAGAGCCTTGTATCTCTTGGCTATCCTAGATGGAACAGACCCCGCCGCCGCCGGTGTGAGGAAAGTAGCCATAGCCGGTTAAAGGAAGCCGGGAACCAGGGGCAGCAGAGGTCTGGGCAATGTGTGATGATGAAGGGTATCAAAAATCACAAAAGTGGATACCACTGGGGTATGAAGCGTAATATTTAGCTTTTTTGCTCCCCTGCCCAGAACATCTGAGAAAGTCGCGATGTCATCAATTGGCGAGACTCGTGAAGGAGGTGTACAAGAGGTCGGAGAGTGATCTCGGAACGATGACCTAATGGAAGATGACCACGTTGGAGATCTTGTGCGCCGCCTCTTATGGGGATTGTCACGATGCCTGCTGTGACGGTCCCTGGACCTAGAGCGATGCCTTGACGGAGATCTTGCTCTAGTGGAAGGTCTTGGCCTGATAGGTGTCCTTGGCCGCACTGGAGAGCGTGATCTGGCCGGAGATCTTGGTCTGGGTGAAGCCCGGGGCCTCTGAGGAGAAAACCTAGACGGTCTGGCCGGGTTTCTTGAAGCAGACGGAGAGTATGTGCGGGAGTAATCCGAACCCAGACTACTGTGACCACCAGATACAGCCCCCTGAGGACGATGAGGTGTGCGTGAGCTGTCCGCAGATCTGGGAATAGGTTCCGGGGAAATCTCGACGATATTCAATCCAGGCGAGGATGATTTGTCTCCTGAAGACCTGGAACCAGGGGACTCCACAATGACCATCACCTGATCCCTCGACAGCGAAAGTTTCGACATCGAAGATGTCTGTATGACCAATGGCGTCGAGCAGGGTCTGGATGCTCTTGACGTCAATCGCCTACGTCGTGAGGGGCTCGACTGCAATCGTCGACATCGACCCGGTGACTTCGACGTCCATCTTCCTCGACGTCGATCAGCTGGAGAGCCTCCATGACGTCGTGTTGACGACGACCCTCGACGTCGTGTCGACGATGACCTCCTTCGACGTCGTGTCGATGGTGACCTTTCCTGGCGTTGCCTCGACATCGACCTCCTTGACGTCGGAAGGTGGGATTTTGAAGTCCCTCTCGACGGCGGCCCGCCAGCCGGCGGCGACCTGGAACCCGTCATCGCTCTCAATGCTGACCCCCTCGGGGGCGGCGGAGAGTGCCTCGAACATCGACGGAAGCCTCGACGGAGACTTGGAGGTAGTAGCAGCTACAGACATCGAGCCCGAAGTGTGGCGTCTCGACGCAGACTTACGTGACTGCGGTGGAGACCTTCGACGTCACGATGGTGATCCAGAAGAGTGTCTGGGCCTCTTCGATGGAGATCTTCGTCCTTCCTTCCTCTTTCTGGTGGCAGGAGAGGCAGAACGTCTCCATTTTTGGCCATGTTTGCTTGAAGAAGAAGACTTGGGGACTGCAGGAGCACCCACCTGGTGACTTTTGTCTTTCTCCAGCATGGCATGAAGTCTAATCGTTTCCCTGTCATGAAGAGTTCGTCTAGAGAATTTTTGACAGTGGTGGCACTGGTCAGGGTTGTGTGCAGATGGAAGACACACAATGCACACTGCGTGTGGATCAGCCAGAGCCATCTTCTTGTCACAAGAAGGACATTTCCGGAACAAAGCAGGCATTCTGACAGGAAATGTTTGTGGGTTACCACTAAAAAACAACTTAGAAGCCTTAGAAAACCAGAAGATGTCGAATTTTCTGAGGAAAATCACTCAAAATCACAATTTCAGTCAAAAACTGAAGAGCTCAAGCTCCAGGATCCTCACAGAAGGAGCCGGAAAAAAGAACTGACCCAACTGTCACCTGTGGTGCATCATGGGAGCAGGGAGTCGCCTTCAGGGCTTAAAGGCACGGTACCCCTACTATACTGCCTTAAAGGAAAGGTGTCAGTTTTTCTTTGTTTCTTTATAATCTACTGCAGCCTACTGGCAAATACCCGCAATTACACGTTTTCCTATGGCAATAAAGCATTGTTGCTTACAAATGTTTACTGCTCTCTTTTATCCTCAGGGGTGGGGAGAGTTCTACTGTGTGTATGCTAATTCATGTAATTTTGCGGCAGCTTTGCTAGTTGGGAAATGTTTTAGGCTGCAAATATATGTTTCACATATATATACATATATATTTATATGTATTTTCTATATGCTCCGGGATCCCGCACATGGGAGGGGATTATTCATAGATTATGACTATTGATGAGTATCCCCTGGATGAGAAACTTAGTATCCTTCAGCCACTTTGCCTGCTAGCCCAATGTGAGAACAGCCTGCGTGTATTCAGCCCCATCTCAATAAGTGAGTGCTTGGGCAATACTCTTTGGTGAATCCTATCCCTTGACACCTTAAGGATATTTAAGGAAGGCAGGCAAATGTAGTCTAACCATGAATGTGATTTGTGAGGATAAGAGTAATGCGTATATTCCTATGCAGCTGGGTTATGGATCCTCCATAGATCGCTGAGTTAAGAGAGTTGGCCTAGGGACACCAGGGTCGTTTGTCATCCCTCTCTCGCCCCATCTTCTGTGTCCATATGTAGGTGCATATCATCATGGAAATTCCCCCCAACTATAAGCTGCCCTACTCCCTATGTGGGATGCTGCAATAATTCTCATTTGCTCTGTCATGATGGCCACAGTCTCTGATACAGGGATCACAACACCATGTGTTCCCACCCAATGTATCCTGGATAGCTTTGTTGACAGCTAAGGGGAAGTTTTCATGCAGCAGGGATTCCACCGCTATTGATACTCAGTAAATTCAGCATGAGGCTCCCGGTTGAAGCCATGTCAGACAGAAAAGGTATATTTGGCCTCAAGCAGATGAGCCTCCTGCAGTTGTACTAGAAAGCAACATACACTGCAAAATAGTGCCCTGGAATGTAAATGGTCTGATAGATGTAGTCAAGTGGACAGCAATCCTTAAATATGTGCATAGGTTGGCTCCAGCAGGCCCGCTTACAGTCCCTGTCGCTTTATAGTATAGTCAGGCAGGTAGGCAGTCATATGTGTCTGAAACATAGGGAAAGAGTGCTGTGTACAGCACATGTGTGTGACACAATCAAAAACAACCTAATCACAAACAAACCCCTATCCACCCTCCACCCAATACTTCAATTATGGAGCATCTGTCACCCAAAAAAAACCAGAATATCAATCTGAAATGATAAACAAACATAAAAGACAAATACTAAAGAATGTCGGATTTAGTGGGGTTAACTGTCCCCGTGCAAGACACTTTTTGCAGGAGCAATGGAGTCCCAGACAGCCATAACGAAAACTAATGTCAGTACTGCAGAAGATTAAGGTGTGGAGCGGGAAGGGGTGCGGGAGCTCCGGAAGAGACATCATGACTCCCCCTGTGGGTAACTGAGGCCCGGCGGCGGGGTAGTCTACTCTCTGGCCTTGGTAGGATCCATTCGATGAGTACGTTTCCTACCTCTCCTCTGCTGGCCTTTTCTCCTGGTGCGGTCCGTCTGCCCCCAGAGCATCAGTAGGTAAGTCTGCCTTGTTGGCAACTGCTTCCTCTCAGCTGCCCAGTCCCATACTGTCTGTGGACTTTCAAAGAATAAATCTGCCTTGGAACAGCACTATGAGTTTAACAGGGTAGATAAGCACATATTGAATGTTTTGGACATGAGCTTCCTTTTCATCTTCAAAGAGGATTTACATATGAGCTGCACCTTGGTGATATAGTCGGGGAATAACATCATCTTGGAATCTGCACAGCGAATATAATTTAGGCAGTGGCCCTGCTACAGTGCAGCATCCCTATCCACATAGTTCAATAGCCGCATGATAATGGATCTGGGCATGGCGCCAGGCAGCGGTCTAGGAGAGAGTGCTCTGTGAAGTGAGCCCTCTCTAATATGATGCAGGAGGAAAGCAGCCCGTCCTGGATTCATACCCTAAACATGTCTCTAAAGAATTTCTCTGGTTGCTATCCCTCTATGCCCTCCGGCAGACCCATCAACAAAAAAGATTATTTCTGCGTGATCGGCTCTCCGCATTCTCCATTCATTGTTTGCGGAGTGCTGTCTGTTCCTTCAGTACTTGGAGCTCCTTAATGATGGTGCCTGAAACATCTTCCAGACAGGAGATGCACCCCTCCAGCCCAGTAGTTCTCATTGATAAATTTCATAATTCCCGGCAGAAGAGGGAGACCTCCAACCCCACCCGACCAATGTTGTCATTGAGTTCTTTATGAGAGTGCTTAATCGCCTTCAGTATAATGGCTGGGGAAACTGTCTCTTCTTGCAGGTGGGGAACCGGTTCCTATTCCCCATCCCCTGCCATCCCAGGAAGTGCCAATGGTTTGTCATACTTGTCTATTCAGCCTGTGTACGTTGCCTAGTCTTTCAACATTTTGGTGGTCCAGCCAGAGTACCTGTTCACCCCCGTGTCTCCAGGGCAGGGAGGCAGAGGTATTGCAGAGCAGGCCGGGTCACACACTCCAAGTGGGAAGTCCATTATGATTAGGTCTCTCCCCAAGCCCACTGTTTCTTAGGGGACAGTCGAAAAGCCTAATTTTAATTCCCTTCTGTGATCTCCTGCAGTTCTGCAGCAGGGTTCAGTCCGCATGGAAGGTGGGCAATAGAAGGGCCCATACACCCAGTATCAATTCTCCATGCAACATCACGACTTCTAGGGACCTGCCACCTCTACCGGGCCTCACTCTGTGTTCGAAAGGGCATCAGCCCAGCCACTCCTCACCTCCTGGAACTTTATCTTTGCTGCAGTTCCTTTCGATGGCTCCCGGTCTTGACCCACCTCAGGGTAACAGCTGAATGCCCCTTCTGATTCAGCAGCTGTCGCAGCCAAACAAGACATCCAAGTGTCCTGTAAGGGGCAGGTCAGCACGCTGTTCACCAAGGTTCAAACGGAAGGTCCAGTACCAGGAGAAGAGGCAAAACTCTGAGAACCGGCGGGCCGTTTCCCCACGGGCTGTCACCACCTAGATGGGGCTGGATGATGTAGGATCCACCTTTCTTGTACCACAATTCCAAAACATTTTCCATCTCACTCGAATCCATACAATTGTCAATCAATACTCTCTTATGCATCTTTAATCCATTCAACTCTTAACAGCTTTAACTCCTTGTCCCCCATCAACATCTCTACATTCTTTCTGAACTTCCAAATCACTGTTAGAACAAATCTGCATTAATCTGACACTCTTTCTATTTTCGGATATGCCTCACGTACCACCCTTGCAGCTTCCTTGCTCATGTAAAGTAATTTGCTCTCATTGGTATTCCCTAAGAGGTCCATCCCTACGTTGTATTTTATGATTTCCTCAAACTGTGTCAAAATTGAGCATTAAGCCTCTGAGGGTTCAGTCCTTTGCCTTGTGAGGTCATTTGTAGTGTTATAATTGTCATAGAACCTTCTGCGACAGGAGTTGTGGAAGTATCTCCCTGTGGGTGGCATGGAGCTAGTGTACTGGATATTTCTGCCAGGTTCCGTGAGACACTCAAATTGGGGAAATAACTAAGGTATCTGATTATTGTGATTTACCCAACACAACACAACAAGTGTTGAGGTCTTGGGGGAGAGGGGGGGGCATGGCTATCCGCTGATGCAGTAAGCAGCAAGTTCCGGCGCTCCTGCAGGAAATAACCCCCATTCAGCGCCATCCTGCCCAAAATACTGGTCCTGGGACAAGCACAGTGATGATCTAGGAACAGGAACTCCCAGGTGCCCTAATTTCCACCAGCTGAGTACCCAGACCGTGTACCTTTGGCCCATAACCTGCCCTGAGCGGAGCGGTGAGGCTGCAGCACAAAATGGCGGTGAAGCAGCGTGCTGCGCCTTGGGACAACGGGCCTTTGAAGCAGAGGCCCAAGTGACAAAATTGTCAGAGAGCCTGTGAGCTCTATATAGGCAGACTCCTGCTGAGATCGAGAACCTTGCTGGGGCCACAAGGACTGTGTTGTTTCTGCCGTGTTACAAGGGGCCAGGGACCGGTGGAGATGGCTGGGCTGACAAAACCATTGATACTTTGTTCTTGAGGGGGAGCACTCCAGCGCTGACATAGTCTCGCCGCAGAGGAGCGCTGGTAAGGAGAACTCCTTCCACAGCGAATAGGAGCAAGATGCCCACAACGATACACCGATGGCAAACGTGTGGAGCGAAGACCTGACCCCTGGGCAGTGACTGAGATGGCGGAGGCCACCGGGAGCAGGGCCATACTGTATGAGGTACTTGGGGCTGCTGGTCCGGGGATGCTACTACACAAGCCCTTCCCCTTGTGAATGGAGTACCGGTGTTGGGATCCCAGCAGGAGCAAGGAAAACTGTTGTGGGCACGTGGAGAGGCGAGGATGCCCCGAAGAAGCAGTATAAGAACAGGGCCCACCTGCAGCAAATGGGGAGATCCTTCATGGACACTGATTAACTAGAGGAGTGCCGCAAGGGAAGAATAAACAGAGAAAATGACATCCCGCAACCACCTCAGCTGCCAAACGGCAGCAAGCTGCAAGACAGGGCTCAGAGCTTGTGGGGCACCGCACGCTGAGCCAGGGCCTTGCTGGTAGGGTCCTTCTGTATTTGTACCAACTATCATCTCCTACCCTGCATGTTAAGGACCTGTGGGAAAGTTATAGGAGGTCTCATGAGGAAGTAGGGTCTGTAATGGAAAGATCTGTGAGGGACATCATAAAGGACAGACTGCGCACAAGCTGTGAGTGCAAACCCAACTGGCACAATCATATAGAGAATGACGGAGCTAGAGGTCTCCATTTGGGAGGCTGGGGTCAGCTAGTACACGCCATACAACCACTCCTGTGGCCCTCATCGTGCCCTTGAAAGAAGCAATACTGTGATGTATTCCTATAGGTTCTGTATCGATCCCCCTATTCCTGACCCTGTTATGGTTAACAAATTAACTAGCAGCCATCCCATGATGCAGAAACCGTTATCTGATTAAGCCACACCACGGCACAGGAACGCGTTATCTGATTAGGTCATAACGCTTGCCATCTAATTAGGCAAGCAATATTCCTCCAGCCCCTGATAAGGCATACGGAGTTCTCAAAACAAATCAAACCTATGACAACCTGGGAAAATCCCTGCGGCCATTGTTTTGATTTCTCAGAGAACTTCAGTAAAAGAATGTGCTAACGACCAGTTCGTATGACATCCTTATTGACGTATCTATGTCCATCCTTACGTCAATCTCGGCACCTTACAGGTATAAATATTACCGATATTGCCTTAAGCAAACACACGCGGTGGTGACGAGATCGGAGCAGCGAGACTTGCCGAAGAGGCCAGCACAGAGCGGACCCCGCTGGCACTGCCCCGCCTTCCTGACGCGCTGAGAACGAGACGCTGCTTTCTCCTGCCGAGAAATCCAGCTCCGGCGCTTCCGAGCAGCCCTTGCAGGCAGCCTGGAATATCGAGACCAAAGACGAGAGATACCATCCCTTAACCATCCTAGATCTCAGGTACAGAACTGAATAACCCCTTGCAGAGAATTCTTGAGTCAGTCACTTGGCAAAACAAACTTAACTTAAACTGCTACTTTCTACTCCCGCCCACGTATTAGGATTAGGTCAGGTACACCGGGGTAGGCGTGGTTAGAAGCACCAGTTGAGTACGATTAGTCAAATGTATATATATGTATCTATTTTATCCATTTTAACTAGCATATGGCTTAGAAACCATATCAATGCTTTTACAGTATTATTTCATAATTCTGCTTTTATTGTATGCACTTTACTTAACCATAAGTATTGCGATAATATCGATCCATTTCTCTTGTACGAGAAAAGAGACTGATCAATAAACAACATCTTTTATTGAACACGCCCGTCTCTTCCTTTTCTCTACAATCTGGTGAAACTAAGAATGCACGTACTGACTGAGTAAAATAAGTTGTCTTTTGTTTTCACACGACTCTAGAGATACACTCTTGATTAGGGGAGAGCAAAGTTGTCATGTTCTATGGTTGTCAGAAACTAAATCCCTTCTTGTCTATCCAGGGAGGTTCAACTCCTCCTTGCCTATTCGAGAAAGTTTCTAGTGAACTCTGAGCTAGCTGGCAAACCCAAAACTTTAAGTCTAATATCGACAGTAGGAGACCTAGTTAACGTCTGGTCTAGGCCTATACTATTGAAGGTATTATTCCAATGCGCAGAGCCTATTGGGATAATAGGAACTACACTACATGGCGCCCAAACGTTTAGAAAGGCGATAAAACAAACGCAAGACATTAGAGTAACTCAGTCGTGCTTTTTCACACAGAACCCCTTTTTTCCCATAATACTCCAAAGACGTCTGGAGTGGGTGAAAGGTCAAATCCGCCAAACCTCGCAGGAGGAGACTCCTATGTATGGTTCTTGGTTTAGTCAACGTTGAAGGATACACTGTTCCAAAATATTGTGCATCTAATCTTTGTTTCCATAAGAAACCTGATCTGCAAACAAACGGAATAACCTTCTGGACAGTACAATGTCAGACAGTGAAGGAGAAAGAGAGGCAGCTAGAATAGCAGCGGAACTCGTAGCAGCTGATAATACTATGCAAGAAGCAGACCCGGATATAATACTCATCCCGGTCAACATAAGAAAATCTGTAACTTTAAAACTTATAGAAAATGGACTGACACCTAGAGGTGGCACAGTCATATTCGTAATAGAGGCACATGAATATCGGCAGACAGAGGTATTCTATTCATGGATACACTTTCCAGCAGCAAACGCTGTAACAAAGCACTTCCATTATTACAAAACGGAGGAACCTCCTAATGAGTACACTCCTTTCGAGGAGGTGGAAGTACCACTTAAATTCCAAGAGCACCTGCTCTTGTTTAATGGCGCCCTAAAACATAATAATCACATCACCAGGCTCGGTCCATTAGGTAGACCAGGAGCAACGTGGCCGGTCCTAGCCGGATACACACCACATCCAGACATCGAAAGAATGTCTGCAGCAGATCTTTTAATACAACTAAAACAATTAATAAAAGTACATAGACAATTAGTCCAATATGTAATGCGGACTTCAATAATCCAACCAGCAATTAAAATTCCACAGCTGACCCCTCATCAGGGGAATACAAATAAAATTACACCACAGAACATACAGTCCTGCCTAGGTAAAGTACCAGCTAAACGGGAACAAATACCATTCTGGTTAGCACAAAAAATCACCCAAATAGAGGCGGTATTTCCAGACACCACCCCGTTAGAAAAACACAGGATTCTGACTATCTGTCTTCCAATGGGAATCGCACCACACGTGGAGGACTGTGACACTTGGGGTACAGTCTTTGCTTCCATTTACACAAAAACGCATGGTGTTCCATCCATCTCAGTAATACCAGATGTGCTAAAACAAATTCAAGATGAATACGGTCCGGAACCCGCTTTAACTCTTGGTATGAAATTACTAAAAGACTTCAAGCAGGTCTCGGCAATACTACTAGCCAACATAAAGGGAGAAGCAGCAAATGTGGCGATCCGCCAGAGGTTAAAAGAGACAGATGTAGCAGACCAACCAGCTGAAATTGCCAGAATTATAGAAAAATCCTATGAGGAACTAGGTAGAGATAGTTTAGGTGGAATACCAGTAAAACCCCAACTGATTGAAAGTCCTGAAAAAGTATTTATTAAAAACAATTTAACAACACAGAAAAAGAGCTGGGATGGAAACAAACAATCCAATCC
This sequence comes from Lissotriton helveticus, assembly GCF_964261635.1. NCBI lineage: Eukaryota > Metazoa > Chordata > Amphibia > Caudata > Salamandridae > Lissotriton > Lissotriton helveticus. The sequence goes on from NC_136069.1 coordinate 724,581,539, forward strand.
TAAAGAAAAAAGATTCCAGTCCAGAGGAAGGTCTCCTCGGCGGAGAGAAAGATCTCCAAACCAAGGACGCAGGTCTCCCCAAAGTGAGCCCTCTGGGAAAAAATACAACCTTAGAAATAGGGATAATATAAAGAAGCCTGATAGATATCAAGAAATTGATACACGTCCCTCTCAATCTTTTCAGACTTCCTCGCAGAAATCGGAAAGAAGAGGACGATCAGAACAAAGGGAAGAGCACGTCAAGTCCAAAGACAAGGAACCTGCTCATCTAAAAAAGAAATTACAATTTCCAAAAAAGAAGGTAGCCAGTATTAAAGTAATCAACAATGCCGAGAATACTGAGGACACAACTGAAAAACTGAGAATGGGCTCAGACAATGCTAGACAGCGCAGCAGAAGTGAGCATAGCTCGCAAAGTCCTTATGAATCATCTGGAGACAGTGGACACGAATGAATACCTTCAAGTGGAAACTGCAGACACCAGAGTTAGCAAACCTCACAAAATATATGAAATAACTTTACGTATAGAAGGGGATAAGACTAGAAAAATAAGGGGCCTATTTTGGGATAATCTCTCCAAGGGCTATGACATCCTTCTAGCTGAAAAAGACTGGCCACCAGAGTTTGTCAGGGAGTGCCCACATGGCGAAGAAATAATTATGCCTGCCTTCTCAAATCATATTCCAATTCATAAAAAATATACACTTGCAAGAAAGTGGGCAGTAGCTCAAGCTCCTGCTTTATATAAAAATCATGTGGGATGGGATGAGGAATCTCCTCCACACAAAATCCAGCTAAAATCACAACCTACTGCACAGAGACAGTATCCAATCAAGCAAGAAGCTAAAAAACAGGTAAAAGAAATCCTAGATCAACTAGAATACCAGGGGGTGATTGAAACTTGCACCTCACAAATGAACAACCCTTTGTTTCCGGTCTCCAAACCAGACAATTCATATCGTCTAGTTTTGGATTACAGACACCTTAACTCATGTTGCAAAACTTTTGCAGTGCAAAACTCGCATAGTGCTGCACTAATGAATAACATAGTGCGCAAAAAATATAAAACAACATTAGACATCTCTAATGGATTCTTTTGTCAAAATATAGCACCAGAGAGCAGATACTTGTCCGCGTTCTCAATAAATGGCGCTCAAAAACAATTCTGTCGGTTACCCCAGGGGTACAAGAACAGCCCAGGATTATTCTCAGCGAGAGTAACAGAGTTACTACAAACCTATGATGACGAAGCATTATCTTATGTCGACGACATATACCTAACAGATGATGACTTGGATACTCACTTGAAGAGAGTGAACACCATAATACTTGGGTTCGCAGCAGAGGGTTACAAATTCAACTTTAAAAAATCTAGAATTGCCCATCTAACAGTCCTGTTCTTAGGATATGAATTATCAAGTGAAGGCAAAAGCCTGGCTGACAATTTCCTAGAGAAATGTGCCATACTCCAAGCACCTAGAACACTAAAAAACCTACAGTCAATTCTAGGCTTCCTAAATTTCGGAAGAACATACATTGCAAATTACGCAGAAAGGGTCAAACCCCTTTATGATCTAATAAAACCAGATTTTAAAAGAACCAATTGGACTCAAATACACACAGAAATTCTGAGATCCTTACAAACAGACATGTTAATTAAAACAAAATTAGAAACACGTGATAACACACGCAATCTTGTGATTCGAGTCATCCCAGGAAGATGCGGATTCACATACCTGACCTCTAATGAGGGAGAAAAGGTACCAATTGCATTCAAATCACACTTGTACACTGAAGCTGAAAAAAAAGTTCAGCATTAAAGAAAACATTGTTCATGCAGTTCAAACCGCAATAGCTAGAGAAAAAGATAAAGCTGACGGTAGACGTATCACAGTCAGAACAGCAGAATCAGCCTTTGAGGCATTAACAACCCCGTGTAATTTACCAACAACAGCATTGAATCCGGAATGGATACAATGGGTGAATTCCATTACAATGGACAAAGTAAAATACTACTTTGATCCAGAACAAAAGGAATTAAAATATCTAGAATATGAAAGAACATTCCCTCTGCCAATCGACATTCTGCCATTACGACAGTACGCTTGTGTAATCTATACAGACGGACATGCTCAACCCTCCGTTTGGGGAGAACAAGCATACAACCCCACATGTGAGATTACAAAAGAAGTGTGGCGCGGAGGTAAACTAAGACCTCTATTAACAAAAACACACTCAGTAGAAACTAATTCAGAACAACAGACTGAAATAATAGCATTGAAAATGGCGCTAGATAATGCAGATCGCGAATTCCCGACACTTATAGTGTCCGATTCATATTACTGCGTCAAATCATATAACAACGATTTGCAGAAATGGATTCAAAACGGTTACAAAGATGACACAGGTGCAACAATAAAGCAAAAACTGCTTTGGGAACAAATAGTTCTGTTACAAGAAGAACTACCAAAGACTCACGTGATACACTCACTGAGTCATCAGCGTGATGGCGTTCACGTTGCAGGGAATTCATTGGCTGAGACAGCCACAGCGGTAGCAACTAAATCGGCTTCCGTAGCTAGAAAAAAGCGTACAGTGAAATACATTGACGGTGAAACAGTGCTGGCGGTGAGAACGTCATCAAAAGGCGACTGCTCAGCGTTACCGATCAATTACCCACTCAAATATACATACATAATCGATGCAAACTCCGTCCCTTTTGCTCGAATCCCTGGAGTGGGGGATAGAGTAATTCCAAACATGGACAAGAGAACTTTGTTAATTGTAGACGCACATATAGGTGAGGGTCTTAGTCATCTCAAACTAAAAGATTCTCTGGAAGAACTACAATCAGTGTACTGGTGGCCAGGCATGAGCCTGCAGCATCACATTTTTGTACAAAAATGCCCGGACTGCAACAGAGATCGCAGTGGCGAGAGAAACGGTGTAATACCATGGCGTTTCACTCAAGAAGGGCTAAACAATAATCAATAAAACAAGTGTATATAATGCGTCCAATTAACAAATAAAGACTAGTTTCCACTTATAATGTAGACCCCAGCACTCGGCTGACGTCGGCACTGTTATAAAAAGATTTGCGAGTCTAAATGGCATATACGCTAGGAGCATGCTACGTTTGACCAATGTTTTCACTTTAGCCCTCAAGCCTGTGGGGAAGCATGGCCAAATGAGCATAGCACAGCGGGATTCTTCTCACTTCCTTCCTGAGGGATACGGGATGGTGTAAAGAAAAAACCAAGGCATAAAGCAATCTATAACAGAAAGGATATTAGGTTCGGGAGCTGGGTGGGTCAAACTTCTAATAAGTGTCCAACGTAGTCTAAACAACCTGCCAAGAAATTCTCTGAAGGGATTCAGTCCGTACAAATTATTGTTTGGGACTAGGATGATGGTCTTAGATCTTGACAGTCAGACTTCAGTGGTGAAAGAAAAAAGCTATGATATCAAAGATCGTTTGGCTATTTTGCAGGACTTAAACGAAACAAGAAAAGACCTGAGCAACATAAAGTTGAAACAGCAGCCAACAACCACTGAAGAAACACCACCTGTCCCAGCAAGACCTGTCTGGATTCCAAAAGTCGGGGATCTAGTCAGAGAAAAGATCGCGGTAAAGAAGGAATTTGGGCCTTCTTACAGAAAAGCAGTTCCTGTCTTGTCCATCAACGGGACAAGATCAGTTGTACTACCGCCGCTTGCTGGTAAAAAGGAGAACCGAGTTGTATCCATCGACCTGGTAAAACCACAATCATGTGGCCGATAACAAACAGTAGGCCAAGTGGACTCCCGATAAGTAGTAGAACACCAAGGTTTGCTTCAAATACAGAGGTCCTAACTAAGAGGCTAATCACATTCAAAACGCCTACAGAACAACAACAAGGACTATGCAACACTGCAATGGACCTCACACCTCTAAAAACCCAAATAAAAACATTTAGTAGAGACACACCAACCTACAATGAAGTAACAAATGAATATGCTGAAGCTGCAAGAAACAGTAATCCTGAAGCAATTGGAACAATTGACAGAACAGCATCCGGCTACTTCATAAACTTCAATGATTCCTCTGAAGACCTCAGTGAATCAAAGACACAGCCATCAACAAAAACCTTTAAAGATAAAGCTAAGGAACTTTTGAAACAACTGAAAGAAACCTATCTGATTTCTCCATGGATTGAATTTTGGCTGGCCTTTGGTGTATTTATCCTCATACTTTGGCTCATCATGGTACTATGCTTGGGACGCTTCATTGAAGGAAAATATGCTAAAATGGACACAGCAAGCCAGAAAATCAACTTGATCCTCAAGCCACACACGTCTTCACACGTCGAGAAAAGAGAACTTTCTTCAGTCAACTTCACAGCCAATCCTATACCGGGTGGGGTAGCATGGGACAATACTGACTATGAAATTTATGGTCCGGTTGAAATCCTGAAATATCCACACCAAATCAAGATCTCGTTGAGTGACTTTGTAAAACCAAGCTCATTTGCTGATGATTGGGACTTTGAAAGTATTAATGATATGATGTCTGACCTAGTGATGTCTGCTAAATTTACCAGACATGATTATTTGCAGGGTTCGTCTAATTATGATAGTATGTACTGTTACAACCACTATGGTAACCATTTTTTACATAAATCGGCACAACCTAGAAATGTTTTAAATTATAATCAATGGGAACATTGTGCAACCCCTCCAAAAGGAAGCTCAAGAACCTTTTATGACAAATATTCATATTTTTCAGGGTTCAACACAAGTAATGCTGAAACATTTTATTTCAAATTGTCAAATAAGACAGGAACAAAAACCATGCTTACAAACACAAAATTGATATATTCGGACTCGTTTTTTGAACAAATGAATACATTTGGTTTTGATTATTGGGACAAAAATGTTGAGGTAAAAAGTGTTTGGGGTACAAAAGAATGGCAAGTACAAGGTATAGAATCATTGTTTAGAGCCTGCATGATCCCGGAACAAATTATATTTTTGAATGACACTATTCAACAAACTACCTGTCTTGGCTTAGCCAAAATCAAAGACTTAAATAAACCGTCTATTCCAAAGCCAACAATGAACAGCAATATCTCTACAGATGAAGAGATAGACGTAAACTATGTATTAAACCAAAACAGAACACATCCTGATTGGAAACAATGGTTGATCTGGCCCACAGATACTAGTAACTGTCAAGACAGATTGCTGAACAAAACACAGGGGTTCACATTGACCAGGCCAGACCCTAGATATTCCCAAAGACAACACCCAGGGATAATTACCACCTACAGTGTGGGCAAACTCTGCCTTCAATGGCTACAAACTTCCACACTGACAGAAATTAAGCAACACCTAACTTTACTTACTGATGGTGCTGACTTGCGTGATTTCATTATGGGACCGCGCAAACAGCGTCAAAAACGCTTCATAGTAGCCTCTATATATGCAGCTTACAACGAGGCCTGGAAGATAACTCAAATTGAGACAGCAGAAAGTATACGGGAAATTGACCGTATTAATTTGGAAAAATCACTTTCTGTAGTGGACAATGGGTTAATGACTCTGTCCTCCAGAATTTTTTCATTGGACAGCATTGTGTCTTCAGCAATCGACATAATATCGCAAGACTTACTGTTGTTACAACACGGTCAGTCTCAATTGCGTTCTATTATACAGCTTGGCTGGACGTTACAAAATCTGCGTTCAGGCTATGTGCCTTGGCGTTTAATCAACACAACGTCACTATTCAATATCTTTAACCTTACTGATAAACAAATCAGTATGGCACAGAAGGGTGCTGATTATACAATCCTGAGCATTGAGAAACTCGAGAGATTACCATTGACAATGTCAGAACGACCTGTCATTGAATGGATAATACATGGGATAATTAATATTCCAATATCTACTTTCAGGTTTCAATATTGCCAAAAATATATACACGCTGGCATGTACGAAAAATTGGGAAAAGGGTATATTAAGTCAACATGGAACTTGCCCTATTCACATGCATGTGTCAGTAATAAAGGACAGAAAGTGTTTCTTAGTGGCAATAATTGTGCAATGTCACTAAGCGGTACACTTCTGTGTAATGGAATTAGTTTGCATGGAGCCTGTGAAGGGAACTCAAATAACCTTTCATGTCACCAGCTAGGCACACCTGCAACACAAATAGAACCATTCTTTAAAAGACTCTATAACGGGAGTTACATTCTAATTGTGGATCGCAGATGTTGTAGTTTACTGCCCGGGGTTCCTTATCTCATAAGTACGACTGCGAAGGTCATGTGCTGTGGACGCTTATTGTTCCCCAGCTCCTTTCCAGACAGGGAGGCAAGGACATGGCCCGACTTGAAAATTACTTCTATTCGAATTGATACTTTAAGCAGAATGAAAACAGTGCTTCTTCAGACGCCGACCAGGCTCACGTCATCAAAAGAAACGTATGATCTCCTAGTCGCAAGGACGACTGCAGAGATTCACTCATTGTTATCAACTAATTCCCCCATACATTTCGCAGAAATCCTGAATGAAATCTTAAATATTTCTGATACCAGTGGAGTCTCAAATGTATTTAAGACAGTGTTTTCAGGGGCATTAACACCATTCAAAGCCATACTGGGTATTTTTCCAGACTTCGTCCATTCGATTTTTGGCGGACTTCCCCTCATTTTGGGACTAATTGCAGGAATCCTATTCTTGGTCCTTATATTTCGTTATGGCAAACCATGTCACAGACAAAACACCTGCGACAAGGGAAGAAACAATCCGAGCCATTGGATACCGGGACCGGATATCAAAAATCCTGGGACTATCCCGGCTTAGAGACCTAAACATGACTTGGTTTCTTTCATTTCGACCAATGTGGCAAAGATGTATTTTACCTGTATTAAGGTGCATGCTGTGCGGAGAAGAATGTTTATTTTATTTATTTTATTTTTGAAGTTTTCTATAGCGCTGGCCAGACCCGAGGGTATCGGAGCGCTTTACAGAGAATGGAGAGAACACAAGTATAGAACAATAAAGCAAAATAGAATCATACATGTTCAGAGATTAAAAATTGTGTAGCGCCCAAGGTGCGACTTTGAGGTAGCGCGGTCATAGGTTCAGGGTGTGCTGTTGAGGTGTGCAGTGAGTGGAAAGTGGGAGGGCCAGGCTTAACCTCTGCTCAGATTATATACCTCCTAAGCTAACTGCGCATTTGTTAGCACGGTTAGGCCCCCTACTCCTAGAACTGCCAGTTGGAGACTTGGTTCTGGGAGGAGACATGAATGTTGTGATAAAACCTACAAATGGATGTTGGGGAAGGGGTAGCTTCCTGGAGGAGCCTGGGCCCGCTGCAAGACTTTGTGCTGGCTATAGGACTGGCCGACAACTGGCGGCAGCAGCATTCGGAGACCAGGCAATTTACACATTTGTCAGCAGCACATGGGAGCCTGGCTCACATAGATTTGATAATACAGACAACCATTTGGGAAATTTCAGAGCAGCCATTTATGTGGCGTGAGGAGCGTCAGCCAACTCACCAGTTGAAGTGTTGCTCAATGGTCCAGTGAGGGATCATGTTCTACCCCTAAAAATGGGAATGTGTGTTGGACACCTGTCTGACGCTACAATCGGGTGCGCCAATGGATGCAGAAACATTGTTGGGTCCGGTAACGGCTCATGCATTGTGCTGCCCTCAACGGCTGCCAATCCTGATGACGGCATTCGTGGAAACTTCACCACTACGATTGAGGGGTAGTGAAGTTCAAGATGAAAGCAGCATCGATCAGGTACGACCTTCTGTCAGCAATCCTAATCAAAATGTCAATGGAGACAATCGTGCACATGAATGCATGGTTGCATCTTTTTCCGAGTTAGTGGAACTTTCACAGGAAGCTGTTGACAGCTTTTTCGACAGTCTCAATGATATGATGTTCTCACCAGAGCAGAAATAACGACTTTTGAGCAAGCTAGCACACGGCGTTCCTAACACCCTGAATTTGGCCTTCAACTTTAATAATAAAGTAGCATGAACAATTTTCCCTCCAGTTCACGGACAGCAATTTTTCAGCAGCCCCAAAATATTTTTACAATTTTTCGGGACACTTATCTTCTGCTGAAAGTAAGAACTATTCTTAGAGAACTACATTTCTATTTTTAGAAACTTCATAGACATTAGCTGCCCGCTGGTATGTTCATAAATATTTTGATCTGTGATGAAGTGGTCTCGAACTTTTTTTTCTGTATTAAGAGCCATTTCATGTGTAATTCTCATATTCGATTAATAATAATGTATACATATGCGTGATTAATTTAGCATTATTCTACAGCTTGAGTGCATATAGTACATGTGACAATTTTTTTCCGTATATTACATAATTTCGAAATGCACTATATGTATTTTGGGGTGGTAAGGTATACACGATACTCTACAGTATGTTTTACTATGCCTAGATTCGTAAATATGGCCATAGTTAGCGTGGAGTGGGTGTGATGTATTCCTATAGGTTCTGTATCGATCCCCCTATTCCTGACCCTGTTCTGGTTAACAAATTAACTAGCAGCCATCCCATGATGCAGAAACCGTTATCTGATTAAGCCACACCACGGCACAGGAACGCGTTATCTGATTAGGTCATAACGCTTGCCATCTAATTAGGCAAGCAATATTCCTCCAGCCCCTGATAAGGCATACAGAGTTCTCAAAACAAATCAAACCTATGACAACCTGGGAAAATCCCTGCGGCCATTGTTTTGATTTCTCAGAGAACTTCAGTAAAAGAATGTGCTAACGACCAGTTCGTATGACATCCTTATTGACGTATCTATGTCCATCCTTACGTCAATCTCGGCACCTTACAGGTATAAATATTACCGATATTGCCTTAAGCAAACACACGCGGTGGTGACGAGATCGGAGCAGCGAGACTTGCCGAAGAGGCCAGCACAGAGCGGACCCCGCTGGCACTGCCCCGCCTTCCTGACGCGCTGAGAACGAGACGCTGCTTTCTCCTGCCGAGAAATCCAGCTCCGGCGCTTCCGAGCAGCCCTTGCAGGCAGCCTGGAATATCGAGACCAAAGACGAGAGATACCATCCCTCAACCATCCTAGATCTCAGGTAAAGAACTGAATAACCCCTTGCAGAGAATTCTTGAGTCAGTCACTTGGCAAAACAAACTTAACTTAAACTGCTACTTTCTACTCCCGCCCACGTATTAGGCTTAGGTCAGGTACACCGGGGTAGGCGTGGTTAGAAGCACCAGTTGAGTACGATTAGTCAAATATATATATGTATGTATCTATTTTATCCATTTTAACTAGCATATGGCTTAGAAACCATATGAATGCTTTTACAGTATTATTTCATAATTCTGCTTTTATTGTATGCACTTTACTTAACCATAAGTATTGCGATAATATCGATCCATTTCTCTTGTACGAGAAAAGAGACTGATCAATAAACAACATCTTTTATTGAACACGCCCGTCTCTTCCTTTTCTCTACAATCTGGTGAAACTAAGAATGCACGTACTGACTGAGTAAAATAAGTTGTCTTTTGTTTTCACACGACTCTAGAGATACACTCTTGATTAGGGGAGAGCAAAGTTGTCATGTTCTATGGTTGTCAGAAACTAAATCCCTTCTTGTCTATCCAGGGAGGTTCAACTCCTCCTTGCCTATTCGAGAAAGTTTCTAGTGAACTCTGAGCTAGCTGGCAAACTCAAAACTTTAAGTCTAATATCGACAGTAGGAGACCTAGTTAACGTCTGGTCTAGGCCTATACTATTGAAGGTATTATTCCAATGCGCAGAGCCTATTGGGATAATAGGAACTACACTGCAATACTGCCTGTGATGGCCCATTGACTGCTGGCCCCCTGACTCCTGTCTTCAAGCACAAAATTGGGTCCATTGGCCTTCTGGGATCTAAATAGGTACCATAACCCTGCATAGAGTGAACTGTGGAAAATACCGCAGATTATCTAGTGGCTGCGATGGTGAAGACCACCAGACGGAGAGACCCTGAAGCAGGAGGGCCAATGACAGAAGAGGGCATTGACCCCCCAGAAAGAGCAGCTGGCCTGCTGTGGCAGACCAGCCCCCAAGAGGCCCCTTCTCTACAAGACATTATGAATGCGATAACCGCCTCTAGAGAAGCACTGGTAGCCAAAAAAGACATGTTGATTGCAGATATGAGTCTACTAAGAGTAGATCATCATCGATTGGTGGCGCAGGTAACCACAACAGAGAATACTCTGACTGAGATATCTCTGGCATTGGCCAACGTAACTGTGCAAGCGGCTATGATGGAGGCCAAAGTTCGGACACTGAAAGCCCATGCGGAGGATGCTGAAAGTGGATTGCAGGGCAACAATATACGTGTTGTGGGTGTTCCAGAGCGCGTGGAGGGCAAAAGCATGGTAGACTACTTGGAGAAGTGGATCCGAGAAGCAGTTGCAGCACAGAGTCTCTCCCAGTTGCTTGCCCTAGAACAAGCACACAGGGTCCCGACGCACCCTTTGCTCCCTGGTGGGCAGATTGCTACACGATAAAGATCGAGACTTTATTCTGCACTCAGCCAGGCTGAATGACAAACTCACAGTGTAGAATAGCGTGATCCGAATTTTCCAAGATTTTTCATGGGAGGTACAGCAATGCTGAACAACGTTTTAAGAAGCTAGGGCCAGACTCCAGCAGATGCATTGTTGTTCATGGCTCGGCTCCGAGTACTGACACAGGATAGAACTCAGTTTTTCCAGACCCTGGAGGTGGCATGGAGCTGGACTGAATAAAATTTCGGCAGGGTCCAGATCAGCGACCCAGAGCCCCCACCCTTGTAGAAGCAGTTCATGGCAAAGTATCAAAAATGCAACATGGCAGCCCCATCCCAGGCAAAAGTGCAGCAAAAATGATGGAGGGCAGGGGAGGTGGTGGTGTCTTTGAGCAGTGGCAGGGGCAGCTTCCAGTCCAAGGTCAAAGAGGATGAAGGAACCCTAAGCCAGGGCTCGGACCACAGACGAAGCTTCTGCAGCGAATTGGACACGCAATTGCTGAGGGTGACACCAGGGACATTGTATGTGTTCATCTGAATCCAGCAGCCTATTGCTATTGTTGTTTAAGGTTGATTGTGTGAAAGAATGTACTAGGAGATGCTGGGAGTTTGATGCACATGCCTGATCCCCGGGAACAGTCTCGGTCTATTATTGATACATGCTGGATGGGAGGAAACTCAAACGAATCGCAGGACATTGCCACACCCCTATTCTCGAGTTACCTATGGGTTCTCCAGCAAGTGATTGTTGTTTGATTGACTGATTGTGTGGATGAGAGGGAGTTGCTTGATTGTCCTGGGGAATGGGAGTTGGGGTGAAAGTTTTAAGTTGATTGCAGAGGGACCAAGGAATCAAATCTTGTTTGCTTAGTTTTTAGCACAGGCGACATTGGGCTGCCATAGTATTATGATACAGATGAGAATGCCGGCTACGGCTGGGTGACAGTAATATTACGGACTGAATATGCCCGGAAGTTATAAACTGTTAACTTGGACTATTTGGGGGTTTGCACTACATAGCGAAGCAATACAAGGTCTTTTCTTACTTAAATCTAAGGGGAAAACACATTGCTCTACTGCAAGAGACACACCTCACAGCCCAGAAAGGGGGAGCACTGCATAAACGTTGGGGAAGCCAGGCCTACTACACTACATATTCGGCCTTTGCCAGGGGTAAAATGATTTGGATTTGTACTGGGGTCTCTTTGCAAAACACAGGAGACCTGATAGACACCAAGGGTAGGTATGTGGTGGTGATGGGCCGGATCGCTGGCATAGACGTAGTGTTCATTAACATATACGCCCGAATGTTGATCAGGGAAGATTTCGGGCACACTGGCCTCCTACCTAATGCAATCAATTGTGATCGGAGGGAACTTTAATTGTGTAGTGGATCCGCAGGCTGATCGCTCCGACTCTCCCCTGAGGGATTCTCCAATAATTAGAACGGTCAGGAGTTTTGAGGATTGGCAGGTGCAGTGGGGGCTTCTGGATTCCTGGCGTGGACTATATTCACAATTGAGAGATTATTCCTTCTTCTCCAGCCTATATAAACTTCATGTGCAGCTGGAAACCCCCCTGTGTACCCCTGACCTACATGGGCAGTTAAGTGATGTGGAATACTTAGCACGCACCATCTCCAATCACAATGTGGTACTATTCCAACTAGGATGGGAGCGCCCCATCATGAGAATGTCCTCCTGTCGTCTGAAGCCAGAGGCACTGTAGGATCCAGTGTTCTGGGAGAAAATTAGGGCCAGAATCTGATAGTACTTCAAGGACAACAAAGGATCTGCATCCTCCCCATTAATGCATTCCGGGGAGGAGCTACGCTACGAATCAAGATGGCCGCGTAAGCTGTCGGCTCCGCCGACCTCCGCCAGCAGCTCGATTATCCTGTCTTCAATCCTGACCTTACACGTGATTTCCTTGTTTATGAAGGTCTACTGCTTCTAAAGGTGCAATCCCGAGATTTCTACCTCATCGGCTGATGAAGATATGCCATGTTTCCATTCTCGGCCTAACAACGTGTGGAAGCCGGGGCCTCGATTTCCAGACTACCCGGGTCAGAGTTGAACAACATCGGCCGTGAGACATGGACTGAGCCCGGTCTCCCGAAGAGTGCCTGAATTGTTGACTTTCTGTGACGATCCTTTGAACGATCTACACCGAGGACACGCCAGCGTGTCACGCCGGCTGCTGTGGTGGGGGTCCGATGCCCGGAGACCTTGCTGCCTTCCCGGGGTCGACGGGCTGGGGCCCTCTCTGACGGCGAAGGTGAGTTCTGTAAGACGAGGAGCGCCCATTATTTGATATCGGATTTGCGTGTCCTGCGACTCTGGAGCTGCCGGCCTCCGGGGTTCAAGTCCGGCTCTGTCGCCTACTGAGAGGGGATGGATCGGACGGAAGACACGCCATCGCTGCAGGCCGTTATGACCGCCATTGGGGCACTCCATTCGCACACAGTCGCTGTGTTCCGGACACTGATGGTGAAAGTGGACGGTATTCTGGAACCTGAGGACGACACCTCGTTTAGTTTCCAGCTAGAGATGGTACCAGCGGTGCATTGCACATCAGTGGTCGAGGTCCCCGTGCATAACCCGGAATTCATGAACCTTGACGGTCCCCTATTACCGACGAGCCAGCCCGTACAAAGGCTATAATGCTTTGACTTTAGGCAATATATGGCGATAGCCCATGCAGAGCGTGACCGTACAGGTTGCCTACTAACCTGGCTTGCCAATCTAGCAAAGAGGTGCTCAACTGTTGTCAAGCTTGACTCAGACGATGCAGGTTGGCTGTATCGACAGGAAGAAAATAATGTGCATTTGCTGCAATACTATTCAAGATTGTATACAAGGCTCGCCCACTTTGAGGATGAATAATTGTGTGCTTACCTTGAATCGTTACCACTTGCAATTTTTTCAATTCAATTTATTTATTATGATTTAGAATTCCGAAGAATTCCACATAAAATACAGGATAAAACATCATTACATACATGAGGAGATGCAAAACATAAAATTACAAGTTCAATTTTATACTAAAATATATCCAGGTAAAAGTAAACAATTTCTTTTCATCACTAGTCTAAGCACTACAGTGGTCGACATAATTTCAAGGCAGATGCGCTCGCACTGAAACAGGCTTCTTTCGATTAGAACGCACTATGGACTATCACAAAAGCCTACTAAAGTAAGGCACGCAGAAGAAATAATATGCGGTTGTAATCCAATATACAAATATCAAACAACTCAAACAGTAAAAAAGCTTCTTTTAGGGAAATAATCACAGTATAATACTAGCAGCAGGACATTTTTATAAAGTGCTTGAAAAAGTGCTAATGCATTAGATATCCTCTCCAGAACATTTTTAACCAATAACTAACTAGCAGCAATGTATCTCAGGCGATACATGTGGTAAATCATATGTCATAGAAAAAAGTGCAAGTGCCCTGTGCGATTTTTTTAGGAGAATATTTTCCAACCTCCCCTAGCAGCAGTATAAATGATCTAACAAGCAAATGATGTCTACTTAAAGCAACTAAAATATCATACACAAGTGCAGGTGCTCTTTACGGATTTTTTAGCAGCAGTATAGATGGTTCAACATAATACTATTAAAAACACGCAGATCACCTTAACGTATTACTTTCTTAAAAAACATTTAAAAATTCTTTAAAAAACAACTTTTTTTAATCCACATCAGTTCGGATGGAGGGAAGAGAAAAAAATTGCAGGCCTGTTCTGCTGTTGAGATGTTATACTTTAAAAAACCATTCCTTAAGTGTCTGCGTCGTATTAAGTGAAGTGCAGGGCACACAATCAAAATGTGATTCAAATCTTGTATACCACAATTACATAGGTGACAATATCTTTCATTTTTGGGAATACCCTCCCAGGAACCTGTTATAATTCTCAAAGGTAGTAAGTTCAATCTTAGTAACAAAATCACTCTACGAACTCCATGATTCAGGTTCCATAAAACATACGGCTGAGGGTTTTTAACAATGGAGCTCCCAACAATGCAGTCCATCCTTCCATTCGATAAGCATAATTTCAGATCTCTTTCACGTGAAATCACATATATATATATATATAAATATATGCTTTAACGATGTTTTGCCTAAAACTGCTGCCCCTTCAAAATACAAACCAAAAATGCTTAAAGCCTTTAAATAATTTCTATAAATTGCACTTTTCCTCAACATGTTTACAAATATTTCCCTGTGCAATGCTACCCTTAGTAAGTTGTCCTGTCCATTTATCAGAGCATTACACCACCTTAAACAGGCAGCCATTGATAACATATATGTTGAGAGAAGTCCAAATTCGAGCCTAATTGCCGTGATTGGTGCAGCATAACTCAAATGACATATTTCGCGCCAGATCTTTCCTTCCACTTTCTCAAACTTTGCCCACTCACACTCATCTATTGTTTCGCTAGCATAATTCAGAGTCGGGGGATCTTTATTTTATAAACTGCAATAATGTGCGAAAAATGTCTTTTCCCACATTGCAAATATAATTGATTAATTGCAGAGGCTTGTGAGATAGCTTTACCTTTGCAGTGGTCCATGTGTCTATTAACAGAGCACCTGTTAGTAAATATTTTTCCTAAATAAGGGTAACATTTTACTACTTCAATTTTTTCATTTCCCAGAAACCATTTCACATTTTTTCTAACCTTACAACCTTGGTAACTAAAAATCTAAACTTTGATCTTTAAAGTATTTATTTTTAAAAAATATTCTTCTGTGTACCTAACCAGTTCCGCCAATCGTCTCTGTAACCCAATTGGAGTTAAGTCCATTATTATTGCATCATCTGCATACAACAGACAACTTAGTTTTAGGTTACCCACTTGGGGTGGGTCCCCTATACTCTCTCCTACCCTACTCGGCAGGTCATCCACTTTGAGGATGAATAATTGTGTGCTTACCTTGAATAGTTACCACTTGCAAGTCCTGCCCATGAGGAATGTGATGAACTGGGGAGCTTGATCACGGTGCAAGACATCAGGGTGGGAATAAAGGGATTGGGGAAGGGAAAAACACCAGAATCAGATGGACTCCAGGCTGAATTTTATGTGGCATCCGCCGTCGACCTGGCCCCAAAATTGGAGGTCATTTATCAATCGACAAGAAACATGGGCCACTTACTGGGCACCATGAGGGAGGTGCTTGTGATCCCCCTGTTGAAGTTGAACTTCAACAGGTGATCACAAAACTGCAAGTCTTATACACAACTAATTGATGCTCACCCTCGACTACAAAATATTAAACTCTAGGTCAGAGGTCTTCAAACTTTTCCAAGTTGAGCCCCCCCAGCTGAATTCCCCCAGATGTTGGGCACCCCCACCACCCGACAGAAACCTCGGGAATCCGGCACACCACAGGATCGACTGCCACGCGCACACCACGGGCCAAATCCGGCAAACAATGCTCAATACAACAAGAGTGCCTAGCAAACTGCAGGCCTGTGAGTGGGTGTGGCGAAACGACAGAGGTGTACCACACAACTCAAAACACAATCCTCCAAGACAAAATGTGCGCAAATTCTCCCCACTAGGATGCCCTGCCTTACACAGGACACAGATCAACAACAACACCACCAACATGAATGTGACGGGTGTGCCGGTGCACAGCCACACCTAGACTCTCAATCTGTGGGTGGATCCCTGTCACTGCCATCCTCAGGCTGTACTCCACATCCAGTCCTGAACGGTACCTTGTCTCTAATCTCACAAACTCCCCAACAAATAAACAAATACATTGTACGATGTAATGCACCATGCACAAGTGAACCAAACGGAGGACCGCCGTGATGAACCCACCATAGGGAACACACCATGGGTGCTTCACCAAGCGGAACCCAAAACATGGAACCCGACCTTGCCCATGGGGGCCCCACATTCAAGTAGCAGCTGGACGTCACGCAAAATGTCACATGCATGATGCATAGATCCCACACATGAGCACACATAGAATACAGAACAGTAACCCATAGGCAAAGGGAGCAGCCAAACAATTCAAATACCTTCCACTCTGAACCACAGCTCCCATGGCACCAAGAAAGCAAAGAAAGTCATCACAACCCTCCCCATCCATCATGTACACCTTGTCATCCACCAACTCCCCCACCATTCATTCTGTCCCTCCATCTGAGCCCCATCCACATCCAAACCCCTTCAACCACTTGCAAACCCATCCACCACCCATCCCTCCATCCATCATCTCACCCATCCATCCACCCCCTCACCCATCCATCCATCCCTTCACCCAATCCATCCCCTCGCCAATCCATCCACTCTTCCACCCATCCATCCACCCACTCATCCATCCAACCATTCACCCAAGCTATCCTCCCACTCATCCATCCACTCCTCCACTCATCCATCCACTCCTACACTCATCCATCCACTCTTCCACCCATCCATCCACTCCTCCACCCACCCATCCATCCATTCACTCATCCATCCAACCACCCACCCTCTCACCCATCCAGCCATCCCCCACCCACTCATCCATCCACCCACCCAGTCACTCATCCGTCCACCCACTCAACCCCCCACTCATCCATCCACCCATCCATCCCGCTCTCCACCCTCCCCCCCACTCATGCATGCACTCTCTGACCCATCCATCTCCATGCTCCTCTCCTCACCCATCCATGCACACACCTGCCCATCCACTCTGCCAATCATTCATCCATGTCCTCACTCATCCATCCATCCATCCTCCCCCTCTCTCTCCATCCCCCCTCACCCAGCCACCCATCCCTCCATCCACCCTTCACCCATCCACCCACTCATCCATCCACTCATCCACTCATGAATCCATCCATTGACCACTCATCCACCCCTTCACTCCTCCATCCATCCCCCCGTCCATCCACCCTCCTCAATCACCCATCCATCCCCACATCCACCCCTTCACTCATCCATCCATCCATCCATCCATCCATCCATCCATTCATTCATTCACCCCTTCACCCATCAATACATCAATCCATCCATCACCTCTCTCATCCATCCACCCACCGACTCGTCCACCATCCACCCCCCATCGATCCATCCACCATTTCACTGATCCATCCACCCCTCCACCCATCCATCTACCCTTCCAACCATACACACATCCATCCACTCCCATCCATCCCTCCACTCATGCATCCATCCTCTCTCCCACCATCCATTCACCCCTTCACTCACCATCCATCCCCTCACTCATCCATCCACCCCCCACCCATACATCCACCATGTCACCCACACATCCACCATGTCACCCATCACCCCACCCATACATCCACCACTCCACCCTCACACATTTGATGATTCAAATTCGAATCTGCAGACCAACATCCCTGAACACCGACACTTCGGTGTCCACACAAAGATCCTCATGAGTTGAGGACCGCAGACCAAACCCGGATTGCAACCTCTCCCTCCCTTCCCAAAATAACTGAAGGACTCCCGCCCCCCCCCCAACTCCCCCTCACGCCCACCCCCCTTGAAAGGCTGGGGCCCTGGACCAGAGCCCACCCCGCCCAAAACCTCTGCGAAACCTTATCTCCCTTCTGGGAAGAGCTAACTCTCCCAGGAGGGGGTTAATTCACGGAGTTGACAGATGCAGCTGCAGTGGGAGGCAAGGGGTCTCTGCTAAAACTGAAAGCATGTCTGTTTGTTTGCTTTCGTTTTTTAGCAGAGGAGACCCCTGCCTCGCACCGACTCCGTGAATTGGCCCCCTCCTGGGAGAATCACCCAGACAAAGAAACGTGCACAAAGGGAAGATCGGAGTGGAGCACGCGCCCCCCCTGGGATGGTGCTGCCCCACAGATTGAAGAACCCTGCTCTAGGTTACTCCCACTTATGCCCAAATCAGTGCAACCTGACCAGGATGTATACCTGGCTGAAGCACAGCACTGACTATCAGGCGACTTCTCTCCTTTTTAGAATCTGAGGTCTATGACCATAACAAACCAGCAGCCTTTGCGACTGATTTCAAAAAGGCCTTTGATAGCCTAGAATGGAAGTTCCCATACAGAATGATAGCCAAGATTAAACTAGGACAGGACTTTCTGGCTTGGACAAAGTTGCTGTCCACAGACCCCACAGCTAGGGTACAAACAGGGTAGACTATCTCGGAGGGTTACAGAACAGACCAGGGGCATCAACAAGGGTGCCTTTTTTCGCCTCTGTTGTTTGTCCTGGTGAGGGAGGTCCTAGCCTGTCTGGCGCGAGAAGGGAACAAGTACAGGAGCATCCAAGTTGGCAACAACTGACACCAAATAGGTCTATTTACGGATTACCTTATTTTATTTATTAGAGAAATGGGAGTGGAACTGGAGGGAGCTAGGACTATGCTATGAGAATTTGGAGTCTGGTCTGGCTTAAGAGTAAATTGGCAGAAATCACAGCTGCTCCCCTAACAGAGGGACTGAAAGGCCTTTGCTGAGAGCCTCACTGCCTACCATATCTGGGGGTAAAGATATATACCATGACAGATAGATCCTGCTGGATGGTAACATAGGACTTGGTATCAGATCCTTACGTGCCTGCATTGAGTTCGGGCATACGCTCCCACTCTCTGTGGCGGGTAGAGTGTCTCTTGTCTATTGTACTGCTTTGTGGTGCTACCGATCTGGAGTACCAGAACAGTCTTCAGGGAGCTCGACTCTTTAGTAATGTCGTTCCTCTAGGGCTTAGGTGGCAGAAGGGTGTCACTAGCTAAATTTCATTACCCATCGGACAATGGAAGGCTGGCTGTACCAGATTTCGATTCCTATTACTTGGAGGCCCAACTCCAATGGTACACTCAATGACTAGCGAGCAGACAGTCCCCAGATCACATAGTAGGACAATTTGCCCTAGAACTCCTTAGGCTAACGGGAGCATTTGTAAGAATTCTGCGACCCTCAGATGAAGATATGCCAGAAATCAAAGTGGTGCAACTGTGAGGGACCCCTTGCTTACAAAAAACACACACACAGATCCCCTAGGCCCCAGCAATTCCCTTGGAAGATGCTGCACTGCTTACCTCATGGCAGACATTGAGAGGGCATGAACAAGAGGGTGGAGGCGCCAGTGGAGAAGATAGGTGACCTGTTTCGCGAAGGCAAGCTTCTCCCAACTGCGAATAATTTAATCTTTCCCTGGGTCAGTTTTTTACTGCGTAGAGTGGTGACAGGTGCGATGTGTGTGCATTTGAAAACAGGAATGTCTGAGCCATACCACCACAACACTGTCATTAAATGGTAAGGTCGGTGGGCACTATAAAGGCAGTCTATTGCCTGTATAGTGCGATACAGGGGTATACACTACAGCCACAGGAGACCCTGAAGACTCAGTGGGAGGAGGACCTGGCGATCCCCATTCCAGAAACAGTTGGGGCAATATTTTAGCCAGAGTACCAAAAGTCTCCAGAAATAAATGATTTAAATTGATTAACTACTTTTCCCTACACAAACAATACACTGCACTAGGCCATATCAACAAATATTTCCACACATTGGAGGCGGCCTGCCCAAAATGCTGTACAGTGGTAGTGGAGTTCAAACACATGATCTGAGAATGCCCAACATTGGTATCTTATGTTGAAGACCTCACAGCAGTAGCAGTAAATACAATTTTCAAGGAGGGCCCCTGCACAATGGACCACTGCATACTAAACTGGTTCCCCCACGCCACCAAGGCGAAGGTAACAAGCAGATTCCAGGGCTAAGTTTTCATCCTAGGAAAGTGAGAAATTATGATAAATTGAAAAGCCCTGGGAGGACCCAGAATAGCAGGGTGGCGAAAGGAGCTAGAAAAATGGGCAGGCTACTTAGTGTCTTCCCTAAGAGCCTTGCTTATCTCTATATTCTTGATGACCCACATTGTATGTGCATCTCTGTTCAACTGCGTGCAATGCGCAGTTCACATCAGACTAGGTGACCAGTAGTATGCTTGCCTTCATTGCATATCTCTTGTAAGATGGAACCTACTCATGTAGTGGGGAGTTTGAGAGAATTTGCCTTATGGCAGTTGTCTATATTATATAATGTGAAGAAATGTGGAGATGTCTGACTTATGAAAAGGCCTATAAGACGATGTTGCCTCAAAAAGTAGTATGCTGTATTGTTGATAAAACCTTTAATGAAATCTATTTATAAAAATAAAAAGTATTGAGGTCTGAACAGGGGGTTAAGTAGCAGTCTCAGAGTAACTTAGGGGTGAACTAGCTTCTGGAGGGCTCACATTGGCTGCTCCAGTCTAAGAAACTGCCTGATCTGTACGGCCTTGTGCCGGTGCTGCCTTATACAGGGGTGGTCTTCTTCTGAAGAGTTTGTCAATGAAGGCGTCCTCCTCTTCATTCTCTGCTTCTGCCTTATCCTTCGGGTTCTTTTTTCAAAAAAGGGTTTTCTTCTCAGTGTCATCGCTTTCTCTCAGTGAGTAACCTCCTATTGTTTCAATCACTTCCTCCCTCCATCCCTTTTGCCTCTCATCATCTTTGATGCTTATCCAAGAATAAACCTTATTGCGGACCTTGGATGCAAGCTTCTTCCTCTTCTTTGTGTTGGCAACCTGCTCCCAAAGATTTGGGGGCTCAAAGTGTGAGGGTCTGGTCTGGGGTCTCAAATCCTACATTCTCATTCTCAAATTCTCTATTCTTGGCATGTAGAAAGTACAGCTCAGTGGGAAGCATGGACCTTTCGGGAGCGTCAACATTATTTCCGGAGACCATATGTTCAAAAGCCTTTTTGTGAAGAAGAGATCTTAGATCATTACAAATATTCTTCAGTTTATTTTTTTTCTCAGCTGTGCATCTTTTATGAAGTCCAAGAAGCCTATTGTGACAGACAAAAAAGTTACTTTCGGGTAACTTCGTGAAAATGCCTTGATTGTCCAGCTTTAAAATTCCCCTAGAAGCTGGGTGTGGCCTGCCACTAAAATAAATATCCCTGTCTAGGTAGGCATGGAATGGTGGATACTGATGCCTATTGTGGATCAACAAAGACCACTCTCTTCTTTACCCTGTTCCATCAGCTGTATTCTTATCCACCAACAACTGGAAATCTAAGAGGAAACTCACCATCCTTGCTTCCACTAAAAGAATAATGCACAAATGCAGTAAATGCCCCAGACAACCCAAATCTTTTTGGTGTAGTAATTCACAGAAAAAGGACTCTCTTTCCATTCTGGGACATGGGATAGACAAAGGCATCTTTATTAGCAAACATTATTTTCAATGGGATTCTTTTTGTACTGTCTGGGATACCAATCCAAAGATAAAACTATTCTTAATGGAAGAAAGAAACGCTCTAATATACGAAAAAGTTCTAAGCCACATTTGCCTCCTCTGTGTTTCAAACCCTTATGCTAAATCCTTTAGCACCTCACATGTTCACAGAATTTAGCTTTCCTCTAATGGCTGATGGTGGGAAGTGCTGCTTTTTGCCACTGCAGACCAGCAACATCTTGGCTTCCTGAATAGAACAGTATTGCTTTGCTCTCATCTTTCTCTCAGATTGTGATATCATTGGTTCTTTCCAGAGTGAGAAGGCTTTGTGACATCAAAGAATCTTCAGGGTCGCTAAGGCGCTGGTGTGTCAACATTGGCAGCTGTAGTCAAGACTTTGCCGCCATCTTTGTCAAAGCTGTTACATGCTACAGAATTTGTTTCTGGTTTAGAGATTTTGTCAGACCTCAACCTACGTCATTATATTTCTTCATTATTACATCTTTGTGACATGGCAGGTAAGGAATTCTTCATTTTATACTTTAAATGCCTAATTTATTGCCGTACACTTGGCACTGGACTTGTTGGCAGAGCACTGCAGTAATAGAGCAACTTAATATTAATGTCTCATTTTGCACCTTCAGGCCTATATACAACAGAGATGAAGTTCCCCTCAATAGTCACAATTATAAATTTGGCCTCTAGGGGACAATACTATGGGAGCGCCTTGGCCAGCCCCTTGTATTCATCTAGCGCATGCCGAAAAGGAAAAATGAATGTAATTCATGTTCAGCCATTAGTTGTTTGTAGGATGTCATGTGGTTAGACCACAGGTTCAAATACTGTGGCCAGGTTGCCCAGTCTACAAATAACTAGTCATTAAATGAGAACAACTGAGCCACCAAATAATACAGTTTGAGGTTCACCGCTCCCAAACTGCAGTGGTAGGGGCACTGTATGATGTACTTAATATGGGAGACTCTCAGTGTCAGCCCTCCTCCCCAAATGTAGGTGTAGTTACTTGTCAAAAGTCAGTGAACCAGTGTGAGGGAACCCTAAAGGGCTAGTTCTTGAGAACATAAAGCATCTGTAGGACTGCCACCATTTTAAAGAGTGTATAACACCCCAACATAGTCAGGGGAAGGGTGCTCCACCTGGCCAAATGTCCTTTGATTTTCTAGATGAGAGGAGTAATATTGCTATACCAGCAGGCCCTAGGGTTCCTATTTATGAACTCCCCATGTATTTCAATGACCCTGTTACCTATTGGAGATTCTGGAATCCCTAGGGTAGATCTGGAGGGGTTCCCACTAATGAAATTATGGCTGACTTGACCCAGTTTACTCTCAGGCCAGCTGCCTCTCCATAATTCTCCAGCATATGCATCAGATGTGGGATCGATCAGATCAAGTGCTAGATGTATACTAGGACATCGTCTGCTTATAGGGAGATTCAATCCTTCATATCCCCCATCACAGCTCCTAGATTTGTGCATCTCTCCTGATCCATTCCACCAGCGGATCTATTGCCAGGACGAATAGAAAGGGGAAAAGGGGACAATCCTGCCAAGTGCACTTGTTGATGCAAAACTGTTGAGACATTGAGCCATTGATGTACACTATTGCCCATGGTTCAATGTATAACAGCTTCACATAGACGCAAAAAGTCCAATTGCATGAGGGCGGGGGGTCCGAGCCCAGGTGGACTAATACCATGTTCAACCTCCTAAGGCAGTGCCGGGTGCCCCTGGAAGGCATAAAGCTATTCTGGTCGTAGCGTACTAAGTACCTTCTCCGCTGGACCACGCAGTTTAATTTTCCAGGGTCTTTGCCAACAGCTTAGCTTCCATGTAAAATCAAGGAGATCGAACTATAAGATGCGGATTCCGAAAGTGGTCTGTCCCACTTGGGGAGGGCCACCACCATGGCATCACGGATATCGGCTGGGAAGAATGCCCATTTCCTGGCAGCTATGAATAGGCATTAAGGGGGGAATCATAGTAGATGCAAACCTATTTAGGAATTCGGTGGGGAAGCAGTTTGGACCTGGTGCTTACCCAGGTTGCATATCCTGTAGGGCGGCAAGGAGCCCTTTCACTGTAAAGGCCTATTGAGGAGCTGCTACTCTTGTGGTCTGTAATTCAGCCTGGCTCAACGATATTGCTTGGTAAAGATACTCATAGTATTACGCAAAGGTTTCAGCTATTTAGGATACATCCTGAGTAACCCGACCTGCCTGTGTGCATACCTGAGGGACAAACCTGTCAGAGACTTGGGTGTAATTCTATGGATCAGCTGTCCTGGTTTGTCCTCAAATTCGTACAATCTATTTTGCATTTCTCTAAAGGTTGCTTTAGCTTCTTGCAACATCTTCTGTTTAAGGGCCTCTCTTGTCACCTCAAGGTGGCGAAACTCATCCTGCTCCCTCCTTTGGGCACGGAGTCTTTCTATCTTTCTGAGTTTACCTTCCAATGCAAATATTTACTCTTCTCTGTCTCTTTTTCTTCCAGCTATTAATGCAATTATTTTCACCCCGAGAACCGCCTTCATGACCTCCCAAAGTATCACAGGAAACATATCTGAAGTGGAGTTAACCTTGTAGAAATCTAGGGGGCACATGCATCAAAGTAAGCTTTTTGCGAGTCCTTCATTGCGATTATTAAGGAATCGCAATTAGGGACTCTCAAAAGCCTATGCATGTAGAAATCGCAATTAAAATAGCCAATTCTAAACATTCCTTAATCGAAACTTGAAAATTGCGAGCCGCAATTAAGGAATGGCTTCCTATTCATTCCTATGGGCCTACAGGCCCATCGAAATGAATAGGAAATTGCATGTGCAATTTGCGAGTACCAATATGTTATGGTATGTTATTGGGGTATTTGTAGAGCGCATGGCTACTCCAGGGAGTGCCCCGATGCTTGCATTACCCTCGTGACAGAAAAAGTAGGAGCGCACTAGCGGCTGACTCGTCTATTGCTGAAAGAGCCAAGTTTTTAGCTTTCTCCTAAAGTTCAGGAGGTCCTGCGCCTGTCTCAGGGAGGGCTGTAGGTTGTTCCAAAGCCTAGAGGCAGTCAACTAGAACGAATGTCCGCCCATACACGAGCTGGCAAACTTTGGGACGATCGACAACCTCTGAGTTGAGGACCGTAAGGTTCTTGGTGGAGCATAGGGCTAGATTCTGTTCCTGATATATGAAGCCCCTATGTTTTGCAAGGCCTTAAAAGTCAGCACCAGGGCCTTGAAATTCACCCTCTTGCACACCGGGAGCCAGTGCAGGGACCTCAAAAGTGGGGTCATATGAGTCCTAAGGTCAGCCCTAAGGACGGCCCTAGCTGCCACGTTCTGTACCACCTGCAGGCGACCAAGTAAGTAGTCACGGAGGCCTAGGTACATGACGTTTGCATAGTCTATCCTGGACATTATCAGGGCCTGGACCACGGGTTTTCGGGGTTGGTGGACTTGGAATAGGGGGGAGGAATGTACGCATCATTTTCAGTAATCCAAAACAAGTGCCGGCCACAGCTTGGACTTGGGACTTCACGGACATGTTCACA
Source organism: Lissotriton helveticus (assembly GCF_964261635.1). Lineage (NCBI taxonomy): Eukaryota > Metazoa > Chordata > Amphibia > Caudata > Salamandridae > Lissotriton > Lissotriton helveticus. The sequence goes on from NC_136069.1 coordinate 724,606,868, forward strand.
TCCAGTTTTACACCTCCATACCCCCAGGTACTCGTAAATTGTGCATAAAATTTCAAGGGTGCAAAGGTGTCAAAATGACACCCTGTTACAGCTCTGAAATTGTGATGTTCACCCATGTTGCGCACACACACATGCCCCAAGGGCATGTGTGTGTGCAACCAGAAACCTTGAAAAATGCAATTAGTGCATTTTTCAAGTTTTTTGCAAAATACAGGCTAGAGTAATTTCTCTGCATTTGGCAGCTGCAAATAGCGAATTTGCTATTTCCAAGGGGTATATGCATTGCATTTAAAGAATCGTTAATTGCAATTCCTTAAATGCAATTCCAATTTAAGAAATCGCAATAAATGACGATTTCTTAAATTGCGAGGGCCTTACATCGTGATGCATCGCAACAGCCCTTTTTGCGGCCACAAAAGGACGTTTTTTGCGCTTCGCACTGTTTGCGCTCGCAAAAACCGTTGATGCATGTGCCCGTTAGTTCTTCTTGTACAAAATGCTGAAACTTTCTATCCTTCAGCCACTTTGCTTGCTAGCCCAATGTGAGAACGGCCTACGTGTATTCAGCCCCATCTCAATAAGTGAGTGCTTGGGCAATACTCTTGGGTGAATCCTATCCCTTGACACCTTAAGGATATTTAAGGAAGGCAGGCAAATGTAGTCTAACCATGAATGTGATTTGTGAGGATAAGAGTAATATGTATATTCCTGTGCAGCTGGGTTATGGAGTCCTCCATAGATCGCTGAGTTAAGAGAGTTGGCCTAGGATGCCAGGGTCGTTTGTCATCCCTCTCTCGCCCCATCTTCTGTGTCCATATGTAAGTGCATACCATCGTGGAAATTCCCCCCAACTATAAGCTGTCCTACTCCCTATGTGGGATGCTGCAATAATTCTCATTTGCTCTGTCATGATGGCCACAGTCTCTGAAACAGGGAGCATGACACCATGTGTTCCCACTCAATGTATCCTGGATAGCTTTGTTGACCACTAAGGGGAAGTTTTCATGCAGCAGGGTTTCCACCATTATTGATACTCAGTAAATTCAGCATGAGGCTCCCGGTTGAAGCCATTACAGACAGAGTAGGTATATATGGCCCAAGCAGATGAGCCTTCTACAGTTGTACTAGAAAGCAACATACACTGCAAAATAGTGCCCTGGAATGTAAATGGTCTGATAGATGTAGTCAAGTGGACAGCAATCCATAGATATGTGCATAGGTTGGCTCCAGCAGGCCCACTTACAGTACCTGTCGCCTTATAGTATGGTCAGGCTGGTAGGCAGTCATATGTGTCTGAAACATAGGGAAATAGTGCTGTGCACAGCACGTGTGTGTGACACAATCAAAAACAACCTAATCACAAACAAATCCCTATCCACCCAATAGTTCAATTATGGATCATCTGTCACCCAAAAAATACTAAAGAATGTCTGATTTAGTGGGGTTAACTGTCCCCGTGCAAGCCACTTGTTGCAGGAGCAATGGAGTCCCAGACAGCCATAACGAAAACTAATGTCAGTACTGCAGAAGATTAAGGTGTGGGGTGGGAAGGGGTGCGGGAGTGCCGGAAGAGACATCATGACTCCCCCTGTGGGTAACTGAGGCCCGGCGGCGGGGTAGTCTGCTCTCTGGCCTTGGTAGGATCCATCCGATGAGTTAGGCTCCTACCTCTCCTCTGCTGGCCTTTTCTCCTGGTGCGGTCCGTCTGCCCCCAGAGCATCAGTGGATAAGTCTGCCTTGTTGGCAACTGCTTCCTCTCAGCTGCCCAGTTCTATGCTGTCTGTGGACTTTCAAAGAATAAATCTGTCTTTGAACAGCACTTTGAGTTTAACAGAGTAGATAAGCACATATTGAATGTTTTGGACATGAGCTTCCTTTTCATCTTCAAAGAGGATTTACATATGAGCTGCACCTTGGTGATATAGTCGGGCAAAAACATCATCTTGGAATCTGCACAGCGAATATAATTTAGGCAGTGGCCCTGCTGCAGTGCAGCATCCCTATCCACATAGTTCAGTAGCCGCATGATAATGGATCTGGGCGTGGAAACAGGCAGCGGTCTAGGAGAGAGTGCTCTGTGAAGTGAGCCCTCTCTAATATGATGCAGGAGGAAAGCAGCCCGTCCTGGATTCATACCCTAAACCTGTCTCTAAAGAGTTTCTCTGGTTGCTATTCCTCTGTGCCCTCGGCAGACCCATCAACAACACAGATTATTTCTGCGTGATCGGCTCTCCGCATTCTCCATTCGTTGTTTGCGGAGTGGAATTTCTCGGCAGGAGAAAAGACAGCGTCTCTCTCAGTGCGTCAAATGGGAGGGTCGGCTTCCTTCGGCTCTCGCATCAGCTGGGCTTCAGGCAAGTAGATAGCCACTCTGCTCCAAACCACCGTGTGTTTGCTTAAGGCAACGTTTGTATATTTATACCTGAAAGGTGCCGGGTTTGACGTAAGGTTGGACATAAGACGTCACTAAGAACTAACAGTTCTTTCTAGACTCCAGGAGTTCTTGTTCAAATCAAAACAAAAGCAAGGGGATTTCCCGGGCTGCTGGAGGCTTGGTTTGTTTAAAGAACGCGTTGTACTTTCTAGGAGTCTATGGGAGTAGCATTGCCGTATTTGGACTGCATTGGCTATTACTAACTATGGATATGATTCTTATGCCTTTATAAGGATATTATTTGTTATAACCACAAAAGGGCATAAATCGGGAATATCGAATTAGGGTCCTAGATAGAATCACAACACCCACTCCACGTATTAATGTCCATTATTACTAAATACTAAGCAATATTAAACATATTAACGATGCATGTGTTTTCCAACCCACCCCAAAATACATAAATTGCATTTGAAATGGTGTATGGTATATACACGAAAATGAGTATTTTTAAACTGTACGCTTTTCAAGTAGTGTTATCATTCAGGAAATGCATATATAAATATTGGCTGAATGACTAGCAAAGATTACACATGAAATGGCTCTTAATACAGAAAAGAAGGTCGAGACCATTCCATCCCATATTTATACAATACTGTACATGTGCTAGAGGCTGAGGTAAAATATTGTCTCTAGTGTTTCTAAAAATAGAATCTCTGTTCTCTAAGAATAGTTCTACTTTAAGCAGAGTACCATGTGCCATTAAAAAGGTAAATATTTTGGAAATGAAAAAAATTATTTCGCTTTCAGGGGAAAAAATAGTTCCAAATGTTTGCAGTAGTTTTGTTTTTCAAAACTGAAGGCCGAATTCAGAGTTCAGGGAACGCTGTGTGCTCGTTGTTTTAAAAGTTATTCTTGTTGTCAGGAGAGAACATCAGATCAGACAGGCTTGTGAAAAATTGGTCTACAACATCAGGTGAAAGTTCGACCAAGTTCGAAAATGCTGAAATTGTGCATATGTGAGAATGATTGCTATCATCGATGTTTGGATCAGCAATGCTCACAGAAGGTTGTACCTGTTTGGTGCTGCTTTCCTCTCGTACTTCACCGCCACCTACTCGTAATGGTGAAGTCTCAACGAATGCCGTCATCAGAATAGGTAGCCGCTGGGGACAACACGTTGCATGAATCGTTACCGGACCTAGCAAAGTATCGATATCCATTGGTACTGCTGATGGTAGTGTAAGACAGACGTCCAACACGCATTCTTCTCCGCATTGCAGACATCGAAGCACAGGTAAGATGCAATCTTGCCAGATTGGTCTGAATGAAAGAAACCAAGTTGCTCTCAGATCTCTTAGCCGGGCTAATCCGAGGACTCTAGTGATTCGGTCTTGGTAGCGTATTGCTAGGATAGTTTCTTCCATTGTTGCTGGAGTTTTGTCTGTGGCTTGGCTTGCCATATCGGAGCAGAAGGATCAAAAATAAAATTCCTGCTACGAGTCCCAAAAGAAGAGGCAGGCCGCCGAAAAAGGAATGGACAAAATTCAGAAAAATGCCCAGAACTGTTTCAAAGGGTGCTAACAGTCCCGAAAAGATTGTCTTAAATACATGTGCGATGCCACTGGTATCAGACATGTTTAAGATTTGACCTAACATTTATATGAAATGCACGGGGCAATTTGTCGATAATAGGGAATGTATCTCTGCCGCTGACCTTGCAACTTGCAGATCATACGTCTCTTTGGACGAGGTTAAAGGCACAGTTGTCTGTAAAAGAATAGACTTCATTCTGCTTAAAGTATCAATTCGAATAGAAGAGATATTCAAAGAAGGCCATATTGCCGCCTCCATGTCTGGATTGCTGTTTGGATACAATACTTGCATACAGCAAGTGACCATGGAAGTAACGCTCACGAGATAGGCTTTTCCTGGCACCATGCCACAACAGCTGTGGTCACTTATTAGAACACAACTGCCCTTGGAAAGCTGTCTGAAAAATGGCTCTATCTGTGTTGCAGAAGAGCCATGCAGGTGACATGAAAGGTTATTTGATGAACCTCTGCAGGATCCATGCAAGTTAATACCTTGACACAGAAGTGTACCGCTTAGTGATTTTTTACAATTGTTACCACTAAGGATACCTCTTTTTTCCCTTCACTATAACATTTGTGTGTATAAGGTAAATTCCATGTTGACTTGACGTATCCTTTACCCAACCTTTCATACAGGCCTGCTGGTATATATTTTTGGCAATACTTAAACTGGAAAGTTGTTATCGGAATTGTAATTGTTCCGTGTATTATCCATTCAATGACAGGTCTCTCTGACATTGTCAATGGTAATCTCTCAAATTTTTCAATGCTCAGAATCGTATAGTCAGCTCCTTTTTGTGCCAAACTGATTTGTTTATCAGTAAGGTTAAAGATAGAAAATAATGACGTTATGTTGATTAGACGCCATGGCACGTAGCCTGAACGCAGATTTTGCAACGTCCAGCCTAGCTGTACAATAGAACGCAATTGGGACTGACCATGTTGTAACATTAGCAAGTCCTGCTCAATTATATCAATAGCAGATGATACAATGCTGTCCAGTGAATATATTCTGGAGGACAGAGTCGTTAACCCATTGTCCACTACAGAAAGTGATTTTTCCAAATTAATACGATCAATTTCTCGTATTTTTTCGGCTGTTTCAATTTGCGTTACTTTCCAAGCTTCGTTGTAAGCAGCGTATATACCGGCGTATATGAAACGTTTTTGACGCTGTTTGCGAGGTCCCAGTATGAAATCTCGCAAGTCAGCGCCGTCTTTAAGTAAAGTCAATTGTTGCTTAATTTCAGCCAGTGTGGATTTCTGTAGCCACTCAAGGCTTATTTTCCCTACACTGTATGTTGTAACTATCCCTGGATGTTGTCTCTGGGAATATCTTGGGTCTGGCCTGTCTATTCTTTTTGGAGGAGTCGGACGAACGCTAGCACGAGGGACGCGGGTGCGGAAAAGCAGAGACCGGAAGACTACACGAATGCGCACGAGTAACAGAGCGCAAGAACACTAAGACGGTACCTGAACCCACCCGACCCAACAATCAGCGTACGCTGAGATTAGACTCCAAAAAGGTGAATGACGAGACGGTAATTTCATGCCCCAGAGCCGTGTAGAAGACCAACATCCACGAAACTAGCATCCTTCTTAATAAGGTGAGCAATAACGCGTTAATATCACCTGGAATAATTTGAACAAAGGGCACCAAAGAGCAACATTTAAAAGGACCCTCAGACCAAATCAAGAACAGAGATGCAATTTTACGTCAAAACTGAAATAAATCTGCAGCCAGACAAAATGGAAATGCTATAAGGAATTCCTTGAATGATGCAACCATCCAGTGCCACATAACAGGAGAGACATATATTTTTAAGTCTTGATAAAGATGGCACATGATTGAAAGAGTCCATCGAAATGCGTCGACGCCCACTAGTGCACATTCAAATAATTTAGCTCACCCCAAGAACAACAAAATGAAGCGGGTCTAGGTTGAGTTTAAAATAAGGGTTTTGATGTGCATAATTTCTATGACAAATTGTTGCTGTCTCTGTTTGTCTCTCCCTTTTTCCTTTGATTGCATAACTGTTCCCCGCCAGGTGACAACTTTACATATAGATGATTGATATCAGCATGAACATGTGTTTACTGTAGATGAATTAAGATTGTGTCTCTTATGTTTGAACAAATGTTTTTATGAAATGACTGTTTTTTTATGTATTTTAATAAATTTTGTATAATTTTTATAACAAAATGTTTCTGTTTATGTTTAAACTTAATTAAGCTTTGCGTCCAATTCCAGTATTTGGGCTTACTCTCTCAGTACCTCGTCCAAGGGAAAACATTTGACTTTACTGTTGATAAGTACCCTATTCCCCTGGTGTGTTAAGGGGTCTCTCTCAATCTTTTGACACTGTTTAAAACCCTGTGTTTTGTTCAGGAATCTATCTTGACAGTTATTTGTGTCTGTGGGCCAGATCAATCATTTTTTCCAATCAGGATTTGTTCTGTTTTGGTGTAAAATATGGGATACGTCTATCTCCAAATCTGTAGTGCTATTACTATCAGGTATGGGCTTTGGAATAGACGGTTTATTTAAGTCTTTTATCTTGGCTAGACCAAGACAGGTTGTTTGCTGAATGGTGTCATTCAGGAATATTATCTCTTCCGGGATCATGCAGGCTCTAAATAATGCTTCTAGACCTTGTACCTGCCAGTCTTTTGAACCCCAGATGGTTTTTGTTTCAATGTTATTTTTCCAAAATTCAAAACCAAATGTAGACATTTTGTCATAAAAAAATTTCAGAATAAATCAATTTAGTATTTGTCAACATTGTTTTCATTCCTGTCTTATTTAAACTTTTTGAAATAAAACGTTTCTGGATCACTGTTGTTAAACCCTGAGAAGTATTGGAATTTCTCATAAAATGTTTTTGAGCTGCCTTTTGGCAGAGTTGGACAATGTTCCCATTTGTTATAATTAAAAACATTTCTAGGTTGAGCAGATTTATGCAAAAAGTGATGACCATAGTGGGTAAAACAGTACATTTCTTCATAGTTCGATGAACCCTGTAAGTAATCATGTTCTGTGAATTTAGCTGACATTACTAAATCTGACGTCATATTATTAATATTTTCAAAGTCCCAATCATCAGAGAAAGTACTTGGTGTCACAAAGTCACTTAAGGAAACCTTAAACTGGTGTAGATATTTCAAGAGCTCAATCGGGCCATAGATTTCATAATCCGTTTTGTCCCGTGCTACCCCACCGGGTATTGGATTGTCTGTGATGTTCACTGATGACAGTTCTCTTTTCTCGATGCCAGAGGATCTGTGAGGCTTTAGGACCAAGTTGATGTTCTGACTTGCTGTGTCCATTGTACTATATTTTCCATCAATAAATTTACCCAAACATAAAACCATGATGGGCCAAAGCAGGAGGAAAAGTACACCTAACACAATCCAAAATTCAATCCATGGTGAAATCAGATATGTTTCTTTTAGTTGGTGAAAAAGTTCAGTCATTTTTTATTTCAAAGTTTTTGTTGCTGGAGATTCTTCATGTTCACTTGGATCATTAGAAAAGTCATCAAAATTGGTGAAGTAGCCAGATGCAGTTCTGTCAATTGTTGGAATTGCTTCTGGATTTTTCTTTGTTTCATTAGCATAGTCTGAGGCTACATTGTTGTAGACAGGTGTTTCTTGACAAACTGTTGCAATTTGGGTTTCAAGAGGCACAAGTTCCATGGCTTTGTTGCATAGTCTTTTTTGGTCACTGCAGGTTTATCAAATGTGATTAGTCTCTCAGTTTGCACCTCTTGGGTTGTAGCAAGATTTGGTCTTATGCTATTTCTTGGGAGTCCACTGGGCCTACTACTTATTATTGGCCACATGATTGTGGTTTTACCAGGTCGATGGATACAACTCGGTTCTCCTTTTTACCAGCAAGGGGCGGTAGTACTACTGATCTTGTTCCGCTGACAGCTAAGACAGGTACTGCTTTTCTGTAAGAAGGCCCAAATTCCTTCTTCACCACGATCTTTTCTCTGACCAGATCCCAAATCTTTGGAATCCAGACAGGTCTTGCTGGGACAGGTGGTTTTTCTTCAGTGGTCGTTGGCTTTAACTTTATGTTACTTAGACTTCTTCTTGTTTCATTTAAGTCCTGTAAAACAGACAAACGGTCTTTGATATCAAAGGCTTTTTCTTCTACCACTGAAGTGTGACAATCTAAGTCCTGAATGTGCATTCTAGTGCCGAACAATAGTTCGTAAGGAGTGATACCTTTTAGAGAATTTCTTGGCAGATTGTTAAGACTACGTTGGACACTTGTTAGATGTTTGACCCACCCATCACCCGAACCTAATACCCTCGCCGTTATAGATTGCTTTATGTCACGGTTTTTTCTTTCCACTACCGCATTTCCCTCAGGATGGAAGGGAGAAGAGTACCGCAATGCAATGCCCATGCTGGCCATGGCCTCTTTGTAAGCCCGAGAGCTAAACGCAGGACCCTGGTCAGAATGTAGCATGCCAATTGCGTATGTGCCGATAAAGACTCGCAAATCTTTTATAACAGTTCTGACGTCAGCCGAGCGCTGGGGTCTACATCTTAAGTGAATCTAGTCTTAATAATTATGGGAACACATTTCTCCGGCTGGATTTCTGCGTATAGATAGCCTGATGCTTTCTAATAAAGGTGTCCTGGCAATAGTCTGGTCCGGTTCACAACTGCGATCTCTGTTGCAGTCTGGACAATCCATTGCAAAATTGTAAATTTGCACGCTCATCCCCGGCCATCAGTATTCTGATTGTAATTCTATTAGAGATTTCAAGATCTCTTGGTGCCTTAGACCCTGTCCCATGTGTGCTTCTTGAATCAAGTAAGCCCTCCGGTTCATGTTTGGAATTACTCTATCCCCCACTCCAGGGATTTGAGCAAAAGGAATGGAGTTTGCATCAATTATGTATGTATTACTGAGTGGATAGTTGAGAGGTAATGATGCATAGTCGCCTTTTAATGACGCTTTTACCACCAGATGGTTTCTCCATCTATGTGTTTTTTAGAACGCTTTTTTGTGGCTACGGAAGCCGGTTGAACCGCTGCCGCTGTGGCTCTGTTAGCCAATGAATTCCCTGCAACGTGAACGCCATCACGTCGATGACTCAGTGTATGTATCATGTGAGTCTTTCGTAGTTCTTTTGGCAAAAGAACTACTTGTTCCCAGAGCTTTTTATGCTTTATTGTGGCACCTCTGTCATCTTTGTAACCGTTTTTGATCCATGTCTGCGTGTCATTATTGTAAGACCTGACGCAGTAATGCGAATCGCACACTATTAGTGTCGAGAATTCACGATCAGCATTTTCAAGCGCCATCTTTAAAGATCTTATTTCAGCTCGCTGAGCTGTACAGTTTCTGAGTGATTCAGTTTTGGTGATTATCGGTCTGAATTTACCAAAGCGCCAGCGACCTTTAACAATCGCGCACGCTGCATTGTAGGATTTTTTATCCATATCGTAGTGTTGTGAAAATCTGTCCATGTAGATTACACAGGTGTACTGTTCGAGAGGCAGAATTTCGATTGACAGAGGATATTCTTGTTCGTATTCTAGATCTAGCTTTTTCATTTTTGGGTCAAAATAGTGTTTCAGGTCTTCTGCAGCAAGAGAATTTTCCCATTGTATCCATTTTGGATCTAATGCCACAGCATTTAGATTGCGTGGGCTTGTTAATGCCTCAAGGGCTGATTCTGCTGTTAAAACAGATATTCTCTTGCCTTGGGCTAGGGCTCTTTCTTTTGCTACAGCAGTTTGAACTGCTATTAGAATTTTTTCAGTAGAACTGAATTTCATTTCAGCTTGTGTGTACAAATGTGATTTGTAAGCTATTGGTACCATTTCTCCCTCATTAGAGGTCATGTACGTGAATCCGCATCTTCCTGGGATGACTCGGATTACAAGGTTGCGTACGTTTTCGTGAGTTTGCAATTTTGTTTTAGTTAACATGTCTGTTTGTAATGATCTTAACATTTCTGTGTGTTTCTGAGTCCAATTGATTGGTTTGAAATCAGGTTTTATTAATTCATAGAGAGGTTTAACCCTCTCTGCATAATTTAGAATGTATGTTCTTCCAAAATTCAGGAAACCTAGTATTGATTGTAAATTCTTCAGCGTTTTTGGAGCTTGGAGTACAGCACACTTCTCTAAGAAGTTGTCTGCTAGGCTTTTGACTTCACTTGATAATTCATATCCTAAAAACAGGACAGTTAGATGGGCAATTCGAGACTTTTTAAAGTTAAATTTGTACCCTTCAGCAGCGAACCCAAGTATTATGGTGTTCACTCTTTTCAAGTGTGTCTCCAGGTCATCATCTGTAAGATAGATATCATCGACATAAGATAATGCCTCATCATCATATATTTGTAGTAACTCTGTTACCCTTGCTGAGAATAATCCTGGGCTATTCTTGAATCCCTGTGGGAGTCGACAGAATTGTTTTTGAGACCCCATTGTTGAGAAAGCGGTCAAATACCTGCTTTCAGGGGCAATGTTTTGACAAAAGAATCCATTAGAGATATCTAATGTTGTTTTATATTTTTTACGCACGATGTTATTCATTAGTGCTGCACTGTGTGAGCTTTGTACTGCAAATGTTTTGCAGCAGGAGTTTAAGTGTCTGTAGTCCAAAACTAGACGATATGAATCGTCTGGCTTGGAGACAGGAAACAAAGGATTGTTCATTTGTGAGGTGTTTCAATTACCCCCTGATATTCAAGTTGATCTAAGATCTCCCTGACTTGCTTTTTAGCTTCTTGCTTAACTGGGTACTGCCTTTGTGCAGTGGGTTGATTTTTTAACTGGATTCTGTGGTGAGGAGAATCCTCATCCCATCCTACATGATTTTTATATAATGCAGGGGCTTGGGCTACTGCCCATTTTCTTGCAAATGTGTATTTTTTATGAATTGGAATTTGATTTGAGAAGGCAGGCATAATCATTTCTTCACCATGAGGGCACTCCCTGACAAACTCTGGTGGCCAGTCTTTTTCAGCTAATAGGATGTCATAGCCTTTCGTAAGGTTATCCCAAAAGAGACCCCTTACTTTCCTAGTCCTGTCCCCCTCTATACGCAATGTTATTTTGTATAATTTATGGGGTTTGCTAACCCTGATGTCTGCAGTTTCCACCTGAATGTATTCATTCGTGTCCACTGTCTCCAGAAGATTCATCAGGATCTTGCGAGCTATGGTTACTTCTGCTGCGCTGTCTAGCATTGTCTGGGCCCACTCTCCGTTTTTCAGTTGTGTCCTCAGAATCCTCGGCATGTTTAATTTTAATACTAGCTACCTTCTTCTTTGGAAATTGTAATGTTTTACTTTGATCAGCAGGTTCCTTGTCTTTGGACTTGACGTGTTCTTCCTTGTGTTCTGACCGTCCTCTTCTTTCCGATTTCTGTGAGGAAGTCTGAAAAGATTGAGAGGGACGTGTATCAATATCTTGATATCTGTCAGGTTTTCTCAATTTATCCCTATCTCTAAGGTTGTATCTTTTTTCAGAGGGCTCCCTTTGGGGAGACTTGCTTCCTCGTTCTGGAGATCTATCTCTCCGTTGAGGAGACCCTCCTCTGGACTGAAACCGTTTTTCTCTGGGAGTGGATTGTTTATAACCCTCCCAACTCTTATTTGGAGTGCTGAGATTATTTGTAATAAAGGTTTTTTCAGGATTTTCAGTTAGTTGGGGTTTTATTGGTTTCCCACCCAAACTATCTCTACCTAGTTCTTCAAAGGATTTTTCTATGATTCTGACAAGTTCAAAAGGTTGTTCTGCTATATCTGTTTCTTTCAGTTTCTGGCGGATCGCCACGGATGCTGCTTCTCCTTTTATGTTGGCTAATAATATAGACGAGACCTGCTTGAAGTCTTTCAGTAATTTCATACCCAGAGTTAAAGCAGGTTCTGGACCGTATTCATTTTGAATCTGTCTTAGCATATCTGGTATTATCGCCATAGACGGAACACCATGTGTTTTTGTGTATATCGAAGCAAAGACTGTGCCCCAAGTGTCACAGTCCTCCACATGTGGTGCGATCCCCATTGGAAGACAGATAGTCAGAATTCTGTGTTTTTCATAAGGTGTAGTATCAGGAAATACTGCCTCTATTTGAGTGATTTTTTGAGCTAACCAGAATGGAATTTGTTCCCGTTTTGCGGGTATTTTGGCAATGGCGGATTGTATATTTTGTGGTGTGATTTTATTTGTGTTCCCCTGGTGAGGGGTGGTCTGTGGAATTATTATTGCTGGTTGGACTTTTGAAGTCCGCATGACATATTGGACCAATTGTCTTTTTTTTTTAAATATATTTTTATTGAGGGTTAAAGTGCAATAGAAAAGTTATACAATTAAATAGACACATATAGAGCAATACAATTTGATACAATGATATGATGGCGAAGGTAAAAACAATTGAAGATAAATAGAAACAGATAAAAACAGATGTACAATTCATGATGTGGGAATACATTCATTAAGGAAAATACTATACAGATAATGAATACTAACTTCAGATCATATTCTGGTTCTAGCCTCCCTCCATTTCAAAACAGGAGCCCAAAGGCGTTTCCCCATCTCCCTCTTTTTAACTCCTTTGAATTCATATAAGCAGGACTCGATAATATGAATACCAAGGAGTCTCGAGAGCCACATCTGAAAGGAGGGTGCGTTTGCATCTTTCCAACCGGCTGAAATCAGTATTCGCAGGACAGCTACTGACATAAAAACAAGGGCTTCCTCATCCTCTTCTAGAGCCAATTTTGAGTCTGTACCCATTAATACTAGCGTAGGGGATAGATCGATCTTATGACCTAGCAGCCCCTCCCAGAATTTCATTATCTCATCATTAAGTGAGTCCAGCCTATCACATGTGGCAAACATATGTACTATGTCTGCTTGAGGTGAGTTACATCTGGGGCAGAAGTCATCGGACCTAACACCCCATGCAAATAATTTGGCCGGAGTATGATACAGATTAAAAACTGTTTTATAGTGCTGGGCGCGTAGATTAGAAGCCCGGAAAAGCTTTTTATTCAAATCAAGAGCGAGGTCTAGATCGACATCGGGATCGCCCAGTTTGATAGCCCAGGCACTTTCCATTTTCCCGATGTCATCCTGAATCCTCTCTACCAGGTGATTATAAATTACTTTAATCTTTCTACACCCTCTAACCAGGGCCTCAACAACAGGAATATCTAGTTTGGGCTTTAATTTAGGTCTTATGCTCCTTAACGTACGAGCGATTTGTTCATATAGGAACCGATGAGTAGCTGGGATGCCAAACAACTTTTGTAGCTCCTTAAACCCTATATTCTGATCCCCCTCCATAACGTCTTCAATGGTCTTAACCCCTATTTGCTTCCAATCCTGAAGATTCCTATCCGTCCTCAATTGAATTAGCCAAATGAAGGTAGGAATTTACTTTTGGGGCTTTAAAATATTTCAGGATACTTTTCCAAACGGACCAGGCCCCATATAGAGTCTTATAACGTGCCTTTTTATAGAACCTACGTTCGACTTCACGGAGCAAAAGACCGGTGGCATTCCTGCCCAGCAACATTTCATAGATTGGGGTGGTCCCTGGATCCCAAAGTTTGAGTTTCCCCCAATAGGTCTATTATCAGTTTGAAACAGGATAGACATTTGAATTAGGAGGCAGGACCAATGATACAATCTAAGATTAGGGAGTGCCATACCACCCCTTTCCCTTGGCAGTGACATGAAACTAGTGGAGCGTCTAATCTTGCCGTACTGCCATATAAACTTTATAAAGACTGACTCCATCTTATTCATTGTTTTATCACCTATGCAAAGGGTGATAGCCCTAAAGAGGTATAAGACTCTGGGCAACATTACCATTTTTAAGGCATTAACCCTGCCTACCAAGGAAAAATGCAATACATCTATTCTTTTCAGTTCGGCCTCTATAGATTTGATTAAAGGGAGGTAGTTCTCTTCTACTATTCTTTCGACTGATGCATTAATTTTTACACCCAAATAAACCGCTGAGTCCACAAATCTAGAATCAGATTTCACAATATTTTTTGAACATATTATTTGAGTTTTCGATTCATTTAGGAGGTACCCAGAGCCCAGACCAAAGACCTTCGCCATCTGTACCAAAACCGGTAATGACTGCTGGGGGATCGTTGTGAGTATAGCCAGGTCATCAGCATACGCTAGAAGCTTATTAACATGTCCATTAAAAATCACGAGAGGAATATTTGGGCTCTTTAATATTTTCTGGATGAAGGGGTCTATATATAAAGAGAAAAGGATAGGAGAACAGGGACAACCCTGACGCGTCCCTCTCTTTATATAACATTTATCAGACTTTTCCCCCATAACCGTGACTCTCGCCATCGGATCCAAATACATGGCTTTGAGCGCTCTGATGATTTTTTCTCCGAAACCTCTTCCTGCCAATATCCGCCAGAGAAAGCCCCAATCAACACGGTTGAACGCTTTCTCTGCGTCTAGCAGGATCATGGCGATCTCTCCCCCCGTGACATCATGGGCGTCAAATAGAGTTATAGTTCTGCATGTATGGTCAGTTGTGCCCCGTCCTGGGACAAACCCATGCTGCCACGGGGAGACGAGATCATCTATGATCCTGCCCAACCGCTTGGCCCAGATCTTTGAGTAAAGCTTTGTGTCGGTGTTGATCAGAGATATTGGCCGATAGGATCCTGGCTTCTCCGCTGGTTTCCATTAATTCCAGCTCCGTGTTTTCAGTCACCCTTGCGGGTTGCTGGGAGATCGAGTCCTGAGAAAGAGATACAAGACCTCCTACATTCTATTACCAAGGTACGGAGCTGATTAAACCCTTAAGAGAATTCTTGATTCAGATTCTTGGCAAAAACCAACTTAACTTAAACTGCAACTTACTTACTCCTTCCCACGTATTAGGCTTAGGTCAGGTACACCAGGGTAGGCGTATCTTAGAAGCACCAGTTGAGTACGTTAGTCAATGTTTTTATGTATGTATATATTTTATCCATTTTAAAGTATCATATGGCTAAGAAACCATATCAATGCTTTTACAGTATTATTTCATAATACTACTTTTACTGTACGCACTTTACTTCATGATAAGTATTGCAATTGTGGCAATTCACTTCTCTTTCATGAGAAAGAAGACTGCTCAATAAATAACACCTTTTATTTAAAATGCCCGTCTTAGAACAAATCTGCATTAATCAGACACTCTTTCTATTTTCGGATATGCCTCACGTCACGCCAGCTTCTTTGCTCATGTAAAGTAATTTGCTCTCATTGTTATGCCCTAAGAAGTCCATCCCTACGTTGTCTTTCATGATTTCCTCAAACTGTGTCAAAATTGAGCAACAAGCCTCTGAGGGTTCAGTCCTTTCCCTTGTGAGGTGATTTGTAGAGTTGTAATTGTAATTGTAATTGTAAGTGGATTTATAGAGCGCGATTGATGCCCGGGGGCGTCCAAGCGCTAAGGGACCAACAGATGATTAGGCAGAGGCGGGGATAGTACCAGGAATTACTGTGGGGAGTTGAAAAGAAGAGTCTTGAGCTGTTTCCGGAATGAGGTAAGATTGGAGTTAGCTCTCAGATGAAGGGGAAGGGTGTTCCACAGCTTGGAGGCGTTATGGGCGAAGGTCCTACCACCTGATCTGGCTCTTTTTATTCTGGGTGTGGTGGCAATGAAGGTCTGGGTTGACCGTAGGTTTCTACTTGGATGGTAGTGAGAGATTAGGTCGCGGGTGATAATGGGGCCTGTGTCCCAGAAGGCCTGGTGGGCGATACACAAGGCTTTGAAGTGGATTCTTTGGCGGACTGGCAACCAGTGTAGACTGGTCAGACCAGCTCTGATGGATTGTCGGCGTGGGAGCTGGAGCAGTGTCCGGGCTGCACAGTTCTGCACTGTTTGAAGTCTCCGCAGTGTGTAGTCTGGTGCCGCGAGATACAGGACGTTATTGAAGTCCAGGCGGGACTGGATCAGACCCTGGATGGCCACCTGTTTAGCCTCCATGGGTAAAAGATGAAGAATTGTTTTGAGCATTTTAAGCAGGCCAAAGCAGGTGGCCGAAAGTTTGGTAGCTTGTGTGTCGAATGACAGGGTTTTGTCGAGCCACACCCCAAGACTCCTGATGTTGTCCTTGGGTGTTGGAGGGGTACCCAAACAGGGTGGCCACAGGGAATTGAAGGAGTTGGGTTCGCGGAACCTAGAAGCATCAGCTCCGTCTTGTCCCCATTTAGCTTGAGTGATGAGGCAGACATCCAGCTCTTTACCTCCTCAAGGCACTTATAGAGTCCTCCGCTTATGGGAATGTTGGCCTCCTGCGCCAGTGAGACCACCAGCTGGGTGTCGTCCGCATAGGAGATGATCTTAACTCCATACGGACGAACAACCTCAGCCAGTGGCCTCATATAAATGTTGAATAGCGCCGGGCTTAAAGAGGAGCCTTGTGGGACCCCGCACCTTAAAGGTCTGCTGGTAGACACTGATTCCCCGTTGAATACCTGAAACGATCTGTCTTTCAGGAAGGACTCAAACCATAGCCAAGCCTTGTGCTTGACACCAACATTAGCTAGACGGTTCAGCAAGATGTCATGGCTGACCGTGTCAAAGGCCGCGCTAAGGTCAAGGAGGATCACTGCCACTGATCCTCCTTGGTCCAAGATTTTTCTGGATTCCTCGGTGACCATGAGGAGGGCGGTCTCGGTTCCGTGCTTGGGTCGGAAGCCTGTCTGGGTGGGATCTAGTAGTTGGTTGGTTTCTAGGAAGGTGACCAGATGGCTGTTGAAGTATTTCTCCAAAACCTTGCTCAGCCAGGGAAGTAGGGAGATTGTCCGATAGTTGCTGAAGTCTAGTGGGTCCAAACTGGGTTTCTTCAGCAGCGCTTTAACCATGGCCCGTTTCCATCCAGGCGGGACCGTGCCGGAGGAGATGGAGGCATTCAAGAGGTCCATAATGATGGGCAGGGTGACCTGAGATGCCGACATTATAATGTCAGGTGGCGCTGGGTCATTGGGGGAGCCAGATTTGACTTTCCGGGCTACAGTTTCCAGAGATACCAGATCTAGGGGGGGGGAAGTGATCTAGTGTGGAGGGAGTCTGTGGGGAAAGGTGTGCCAAGGCTGTGTTAGTCGAGGCTGTGACGGGTGCGGCCAAGGGGGGGAAGGAGGCGTAGATTTTGTCAACCTTTTGATGGAAGAAGGCTCCACCTTGTTGCAGTGCTCTGAGGATGTGGTTTCAGGCAAACTGGGTGGTAGCTTGGTGAGATTTTTTACTATTTGGAAAATCTCCCTTGGTTTTGATTTGGCTAGAATGATTTTGTTAGCAAAATATGCCGCCTGAGTAACTTTGATTTCTTCTTTGTACTCTTTAAGTAGCGTTCGGTATTGGGTTTTTTCCATTGGAGAGAAGTCCAAACGCCATTTCCTTTCAGCTTTCCTGCATAGGCGTTTCTTTGCCCTAAGGGCCTCTGAGTACCAGGGTTATAATTGTCATAGAGCCTTCGCAGTGGGCGGATGTACGGATCCAATTACTCGGGGTCTAGCTCTGATTCTGGCAGTGACCAAGAAGCTTCCAATCCACAAACACCTGCAGGTGGCGGTCGAGGTAGGGCTGGTAGATATCAGAACCACAGAGGACAGTACAATATGGCAGGACAATTATGGTGGCCTCGAGCACTGTGGGGACACCGGGTCCTTTCCAACAGCCATTTGGCCGCCAATGGGCCCGTTTCCAGGCTATCCACCATACAATAATCAGCCTTTTTTATCGTTTGGCCCCCGACGATCTCGGGGAAAAAGAAGACAAACACAAGGACAACCACAGGTTCAGTGGGAAGATACGGCAGGTCCTAATACCGGGACTCGGAGCCACACCAGACAGAATGCTCAGGAGTAGGCTTACAACCTGAGACTAGTTTGGTGATTAATCTAAGCAAGAAAACCCTGTCCGCCATTGAAGAAGTGGTCCTTAACAAAGGGTTGGGCTTTGTGACGACAGATAATGGCGATCCATTTTTACTTCAAATAGAATTAGCCCAGTTCTTTCGGAAACTGCGACTACATTCAACAACAGAAATAATGAGGAGTCTGATCTAGAGAAAGATGTCAATACTGGTCTAAGACCAAAATCTACTTTTTTACCCCCAACACATGCCATACCGTCTCAAGTGTTCACTTTTGAACAGGCGGTCAAAGATGACATTGAAAAAAATTGGATTTCCCCTAAATCTGGTTACAACAATCTATCAAAAATGGAGAGACAGGCTTTGAAAATATTAACTGAGGACTCCTCAGTAATTATCAAGCCTGCCGACAAAGGTGGATCTATTGTACTACAAGATGTGGAGACATACAGGACTGAATGCCTTTGTCAGCTGAGTAACACCAATGCATATCAGCCACTTACCATAGATCCTACCTCGAGATTAATGAATGAGATCAAATCCTTAACCGAGGAGGCCTTAGCAGAAGGCTAGATAACTTCCTTAGAGTCCCAATTCTTACAGACACAACATCCCATTATGCCCTACTTTTACACCTTACCTAAGGTGCACAAGCCCCAAAGACCACCACCGGGTAGGCCCATAATTTCTGGACAAGGATCAGTTCAAGAGCCCCTTTCGGCTTTTGTAGACCATTTCCTCAGGCCCATAGTGCATACCATGCCTATTTATCTGAAAGACACCACCGATGTCCTGAGGGTGATCCCGGATATACCTTTCAACCAGGAGACAGACTATCTAGTCTCCCTAGATGTCGAATCCCTGTATACCTCGATTCCCCAGGATGAGACTTTGGAGACCATCAGATCCATCCTGGGTGACACAGAACTTGACTCCATCACCCCTGTACCTTTCATCATGTCTTTAGCTGCTATAGCAATGAAAGAAAACTTTTTCAGGTACGAGGACACGATATACCATCAAGTCTCTGGGACAAGTATGGGCAGTATTTTTGCCCCCTCCCTAGCTAACCTGTATGTCCATATGTTCGAACAGACAACAGTATTAAATCCAACTAACCCCTTTTTTGCGTCTATATTATTGTGGAAATGCTATATAGATGATGTTCTATTGGTGTGGAGGGGAGACAAAGATTCAGTTATAAATTTCCATCAATGGCTGAATAATCAGAACGATTTCTTGTGTTTCACCATCGAAACAAGTAAAGAGAAGGTTTCCTTTCTGGACCTCTCCATCTATGTGACAGAGACTGGTCTCGAAAGTGAATTATATCGGAAACCGATGGCAAGAAATTTGCTACTTCTATACGAGAGTCAGCACCCCAAATCCCTACGCGATAATCTGCCATTTGGACAATTCCTCCGTGCCCGACGGAATTGTTCAACTCCAGAAACTTTTGCACATCATGCAGAGGAATTATCAAGACAGCTAACCAGTAGACATTATCCTAGAAAACTCATCAAACAATCCCTGAAACGTGCTTCCAACAACCATCGCGAGGCACTTCTTGAACCAAAAGGAGAAAAGACCAATTTGGATCGCCTGACTCTGGTTACTACCTATAACACGAAATCTAACTGTATCCAGAAAATCATCAGGCGACGTTGGCGTATACTGAACAGTAGTAATGATAAGATTGAGTTTCCCCTTTTTGCATTTAGAAGGTCTGGTAATCTAAGGGACCGCCTGATACATACCCGTCCTAAAAAGACTTCCACCAGAGAGGTAGGCACCCTGTGGGACTTACCTCCCGTAATGGGACATCACCTATGTGGGGGTTGTTCGGTGTGTCCGCTAACGACTAAGACCACGAGCATCGATATAGATACCGACCACCCTTGGCAGCTGAGGCATTTCACAAACTGTAACAGCGCCAACCTGATTTACCAAATTACATGCCCATGCAATTTACGGTATAAAGGCATGACTACCAGGAAGGTGCGATTGAGGATGCAAGAACACAAAAGCACGTTTCGTTGCAGAAAAGATGTCTCAAGACTCACCAAACATTTTTTACAACACGCCCACAGTGAAAAGGATTTCACGTGGGTTGTTCTTGAGAAACCGTTTGTTCCTTCACACATAAGTGATATATCAAAATTTCTATTTCATAAGGAACAGAAATGGGTTTTCAAGCTACACACTGACAGGGCTGGGCTCAACGATGACAGCCCGTGGTTTAACTTATAATGATCATGACCACCATGTCAGTAAGATAAGATGGGTTTTCATAACAGGTTGATGGAGGTTATTTAGCTATATAATATAGCTTACAGTATTCTGAGATATCCATAAGACCACAATATCAAGTGTCTTTATAATGTTCAGAAGATATAAGCAACTATAGGTGTTGAGTGTATGTAGTAGAGCTCATCATTTCTCAACCCATAGCCGTCAATCGAGTGACATTACATTGTAGTCCTTTTCAATCGAGTGACATTACTTTGTAGTCCTTTTTGTCTTGCAAGATCTTGGGTCTGGATTTTCGTTTGATACTAGCTTCCACCAATTAGTAGAGCTTATAAAATGTTCCTCGCCTTTGTTTGACATTTCGTACATGGTGTATGGTTAAACACAACCGGACTATGGATTGGGGCTAAGGAACTACTCACTGTTGGTCGAGTACATCATTCTGTAGTTTGCATTCAAAGCTCGCAAGAGGACGCGAGTCAAGCATCGGTGGTTTAGAACTACTGTTTCCTTTTGTGACATCATCCAGTAGTCTGTTGAAAATCTCGCGAGAGTACGCGAGTGAGGATGTGATCAGTATTGACTGTCTGTCGAGGACATTATTCTGTAAGTTTGCATTCAAAGCTCGCGAGAGGACGCGAGTCAAGCATCGGTGGTTTAGAACCACTGTTTCCTGTTTTGTGACATCATCCAGTAGTTTGTTGAAAATCTCGCGAGAGTACGCGAGTGAGGATGTGATCAGTATTGACTGTTTGCTCAATTATTTACATCTCGGTATAGACAATCTGAGTCTACGACCGGTGGTAATGCTAGAGGCTAAGATACATACTTGTTTCTGGAACATAAGTGATTTGAAGGGTTTTGTGAGCTGATTGGCTTGAGAGAGATTGCCTCAACAAATCAAATAGAGGCTTCTTCGAAGAGTCCAATGCCTCCCCCTGACTCGGTCATCGTTTGGGACAACGACGGACAGGTAGTCTTTTGATCATTTTGATCAGTCTGGACTTTTTCGTTACTTGGTCTATCATGAGTTGGTTGTTGTTAACAGTTTTATTAACTAATAGCGATAAACAAAGCCAACTGCCGCATGACTGTCCCCCTTTAAAAAGCATCTAAGAAGAATTGATTCTTTTTGTCTGTCAGCATCGATCATGTAGACAGGCCTTTGCTACTTTGGTCATTAGTTTTTCAGTTTATACAAATCTCTGTAAAGCAGAAGTTAGAGAGGTATTAGTGGGTGCGAGGACTCTCTTTGGTGATAAGTTTATACCGAGAAGTCTGGCTCTATGGGCAAGACACATTTTTGTACCCCAGGCATTTCCATTAGACAGAGCAGGGTGAAAAGGGCTCTTTCTGTCTATACTAAGTGTAGGGGTTCTCTTGTCCTTACAGAGCGGGGTCTCACATTACCTGAGCCAGGTCCAGGAAGAGGTGAGGTCCTTTCCCCAGGCACACTGGGTGAGTACTTGATAAATCTTAAATACTAATGAATAGATTACTGTTTTTAACAGACCTTTGAACCTAATAGGGGTCCATATGTAATTTTGTTGTTGTAGATTACACCAGGTGCCATGGAGAAATCGAAACAGACATAGGAGAAATATATCCTTTTCTGTTGTTAATTCACTTGTGTGTTTTTTATAAGTTTTTCACACGCTTATCACTAAATTGGCAGTAGCATTCTTTGAGAACAGAGGCCCTGATGAAAGCCTATGGTCTTTTCCCATAATAGGCTGAAACATGTTGGCCCTC
Organism: Lissotriton helveticus; assembly: GCF_964261635.1. Taxonomy (NCBI): domain Eukaryota; kingdom Metazoa; phylum Chordata; class Amphibia; order Caudata; family Salamandridae; genus Lissotriton; species Lissotriton helveticus. Next base: position 724,628,731 of record NC_136069.1, read on the forward strand.
TCGCAGCTATTTGTTTAAACTGCGACTATGTTGTTGTTGCACTGTTCTTGTTTTTAACAAGGAAGGGGCTTGATGCCCAATAAAAGTAACTTTTGTTAAAGCTCCCTATCCTATTTTAACTATCACATTTATTATTTTTTGCACTGCACTTTCCCATCAGGTCATCATCATTTGGTCTAATCCAGTGATTGTCGGTCATTTCCCCATGCCAATGATGGGGGTATGCCGTATGTCTCAATGATCAAGAGACAGAATACCCTGGCAGGATTACCAAATGAAAACATTGATCTATACAAGTTTTTGATGGGAATCCTCAATGGGTTTTGATCAGCAATTACAGGTGGCCCGATTTATGGCGATCTGGTCTGTTGTTTATAGTTGTCAGCCACTTCTTTATCTTGATGTACTTATTTAGACATTAAGGTATTTTGAAAGATTTTCAGATTAGGTTTCTGATTTAGACCTCTAAGTTTGTTTGTTGTTCATAGAGCCTTCTGCGACAGGAGTTGTGGAAGTATCTCCCAGGGGGTAGCATGGAGCTAGTGTACTGGATATTTCTGCCAGGTTCCGTGAGACACTCAAATTGGGGAAATAACTAAGGTATCTGAGGATTGTGATTTACCCAACACAACACAACAAGTGTTGAGGTCTTGGGGGGGGGAGAGGCGGCATGGCGAACCGCTGATGCAGTAAGCAGCAAGTTCCGGCGCTCCTGCAGGAAATAACCCCCATTCAGCGCCATCCTGCCCAAAATACTGGTCCTAGGACAAGCACAGTGATCAGCTAAGAACAGGAACTCCCAGGTGCCCTAATTTCCACCAGCTGAGCGCCCAGGCAGTGTACCTTTGGCCCATAACCTGCCCTGAGCGGAGTGGTGAGGCTGTAGCACAAAATGGGGGTGAAGCAGCGGGCTGCGCCTGGGGACAACGGGCCTTTGAAGCAGAGGCCCAAGTGACAAACTTGCCAGAGAGCCTGTGAGCTCTATATAGGCAGACTATTGCTGAGATCGAGAACCTTGCTGGGGGCACAAGGACTGTGTTATTTTTTGCCGCGTTACAACGGGCCAGGGACCGGTGGAGAAGGCTGGGCTGACAAAAACATTGATACTTTGTTCTTGAGGGGGAGCACTCCAGCGCTGACATAGTCTCGCCCTATAGGAGCGCTGGTAAGGAGAACTCCTTCCACAGCGACTAGGAGCAAGATGCCCACAAAGATACACTGATGGCAAACGTGTGGAGCGAAGACCTGACCCCTGGGCGGTGACTGAGATGGGCAGAGATGGCGGAGGCCACCGGGAGCAGGGCCCTGCTGTATGAGGCACTTGGGGCTGCTGGGCCGGGGATGCTACTAAACACGCCCTTCCCCTCGTGAGTGGCGTACCGGTGTTGGGATGGCAGCAGGAGCAAGGAAAACTGTTGTGGGCACGTGGCGAGGCGAGGATGTCCCACAGAAGCGGTATAAGAACAGGGCCCACATGCAGCAAATGGGGAGATCCCTCATGGACACTGATTAACTAGAGGAGTGCCGCTTGGGGGTAGAGAAGAGCAGTCATAGACACAGGGGAAGAATAAACAGAGAAAATTACATCCCCAAAAACCTCCGCTGCCAAATGGCAGCAAGCTGCAAGACAGGGCTCAGAGCTTGTGGGGCACTCCACGCTGAGCCAGGGCCTTGCTGGTAGGGTCCTTCAGTATTTGTCCCCACCATCATCTCCTACCCTGCATGTTAAGGACCTGCGGGAAAGTTGTAGGAGGTCTCATGAGGAAGTAGGGTCTGGAAATATCCGAAGCGCGCGCCGTGGGCAGGGGAACTCGTCAGGGTTGCCCCCTGTCCCCTTTGTTATGTGCCATAGCAATCGAGCCTTTGGCGGCACGAGCCCGGTTGGGGCAGGCATATCAGGGGTTGGACGTCTACGGGCAGATGCACCATATTGCCTTATATGCCGATGACCTCCTGCTGTTCTTGGCGGACTCTGCGGCTTCCCTGTGGGGGGCAAAATCCCTCCTAAAATCGCTAAGCACGGTGTCTGGCCTCAGAGTGAACTGGGCGAAATCTTACCTGTTCCCGGCTCGTGTACGAGAAGTGGGCCCGCACTCTGCTGAAGGAGTGACCTGGGAGATGGGAAGGCTCCACTACCTGGGCACTTCGATCTACCATAACAGGGCAGACATTCTAGAGGGCAATAAAGGTTCGGCAATCAGACTTACTAAAACGAATTTTGATTTCTGGAGTACGCATCCGTTGTCAATGGCGGGGAGAGTGGCGCTCCTCAAGATGGTGACCCTGCCGAGATTGCTCTATTTTTTCCGAACTCTCCCAGTCTGGATTCCGGCGCCTTACTTCCGACGCCTGCGGACCATGGTGACTGGTTTTCTGTGGGGTTCGGGCAGGCGCAGAGTGGCACATAGCACGCTTCTGAGACCTCGGGCGGAAGGGGGCTCGCAGTGCCGGATTACGAGCTGTACTACCTGGCGGCCCAGCTGCAGTGGCTTACGCAATGGGTAGCGAGAGCCACGAGAGAGGAAGACGGGTCCGGCGAGCCGGCGGGACCGGTTCGGGTGTTATCCCGGATCGTCCTGGGCCTTCCGATGGGGGACCTTCACCGTACCCAGGAATTCTCAACGGCCTGGAAATGCTGGAATAGGTATCTGCGGAAGGGGCGTATAAAAGTTCCGTACGCACCCGAGATCCCACTCAAACTGTGCGGGGCGCTCCCGCACGGGGGCTCATGGCGTCGCTTGGAAGACTGGGAACATCAGGGATTAGTGGCCATTGGTGATCTGTATGAGAACGGAGTGCTACTACCTTTCGATCTTCTGAGAGATCGCTTTGACTTGCCGTGGGGAGACTTCCTCCTTCATGCGGCGCTGACAGCGGCGATCCGTAAGCATTGGGGGTCGGGCTTGACAGAACCGCCATTGTCCATGGGCTGTCAATACGTGGTGATGGCTGCGGGGACGGTTAAGGCTATTACATGCCTCTATAAGCGTATGACGGTGGTGACTCTGACCCCGCTGCTAGCTCTGAAGGCGAAATGGGAAGCGGATTTAGCGACGGAGATCCCGGAGACGGCGTGGTCTGGTATAGTAGAACGGGCCTGGAAAGGGACACGCAACGCGAGGTTTCAGCTGGAGCATTTCCACGTACTTCATAGGGCGTACCTGACCCCTGATAAAATACATAAGAATTTCCCGGCCCGCTCTGCGGCCTGCCCGCGCTGCTCAGCAGAGCTTGCTGATTTCCAACAGATGTTCTGGTCCTGCCCGGCGTTGGGCTCCTTTTGGCAGTGGGTGGCGGAACGCTTACGGGAGGTCACAGACAGAGATTTGCAGCCCTCCATGGCACACTGCGTCCTACACTGGTTCCCACACACGTCCAAGAACAAAATTACTAGTAAGTTTCTAGACCTGGGTCTGCTTTTAGCGAAACGGGCCATAACATCCCAGTGGACGGCGACTAGGGGAACTCAGCAAATGGGCCCACTGCGAGGGGGAGGTCCGTATGCAGCTAGCACTTAGGGCGGGCAAGGACCCAGCATTGGAGAAGGCACGAGCCTGGGAGCGATTGGTTCTGGAACTCATACTCTCGGAGTCTCCCAGTGAAGGCTCCCCCGCGCATGGCCCTGCTCCTTAGGCCACCCAGCCTGTGTTTCTGGTTGCCCGGGATCTTTTCCCTTAGAGTGTCCCGCCTCCCACGTGATGACTGCAACCTTCGCCTGATTTCTCCTGATAGTCTGTCTCGGGCCTGACCCACTGTCAATGGATCCTAGTTTGCTCTGGTGGTACTCTGACACGCCTGGGGGGGGTAAGGTGGGTGGGGCAGGGGGGTTGAAAAACAAGGGGGGGGTTGGTGGGGCTTGGGCGGGGGGGTTGAGGGGGGGAGTTGTTTGTTTCTAGGAGGTTGAATGCTGGGGGTAGGGGGGACGAGATGGACAGAAAAGCAGCCACGAGAACTTCCTGCGGAATGGCTGTACTTGTTTTGATTCTTGCTTTCCAGCACCAAGCATTCTCCTGTCTAATGTCGCCTGACCTTCGGGGTGTGGGCTAAATGGTCGTGTGAAGCTTTAATCATATACCTGTGTGTTGCGACTGTCAGAACCGCCTGCCAGATGTGCGGTAACACTACGTTTCCCATGAGTCATAGCGGTGCTGCCAGGAAGTTACTTTAGTCTGGAACACACACATCCTGGTGCGTGTTATTCCGGTTCCTGTTCCTGTTTATCGGAGGTGGGAGCTTTCGCTCTGCACGTCTATTCCCTGTTTGCTGTGCTCCGGTTTTGTGCTGCCGAGTTGTTTTTCCCCTCCGTGGTGAAATTCCCTACGAGCGACTGGTAAGAAGCCTAAGCTGCACGGACATGGACTTGGTGGTTAAACCATTTGCGAGTTCGTGTCGTGGATACTTTGTTATTCGCTTCTGAATTCAAGAGGCGAATGAATCCCTACCTTGGTGTGTTGTTCTTTATATTTCCTTTCTGGAGATAGACTTACAAGCCGTGACAGAGGTTTGAACGTTCTGCGGAGCGTGGGGTGCAAGGAACCCTGTGCTGCTGCGTGACATCTACGGCACTTCCGTGTTTGAGGATTTCAAGGGGTAAAAGCAGGGCGCTGTAGTGGCTGGAACTACGCGTTGCCGTGTTTTACTATACTTTGTTTGTTGGAAGAAAGGGAGCAGAATGCTGTAGTGGACGCAACTGCGCCTTGCTGTGCTGTCCCGTACTATTCATAAATTACTGAATTAACCCTTTTGATTTACCTCTGTGTGGAACACTTGGAGCGGAGTGTTGTGGTTTTTGCTTCCTACACACTGCCGTGTCCGGAACTATATATTTACAGAAGGGTCATTTCGATTCTGAATTCAGTCCTTTAAGTTGTTTCTACAGAATCCCTCATTACAAGTTCTCCAAGTTGTCTAGTGGTAGGTTCAGAGGCAGCGATAGGTTCATTTAGGTGTTTCGTTTTACTCCATTAATGCTTGTGACTGTATGTTCTTATTTATGTTCCCTTAGGAGTAACTAGGACAGTTGTGGAGAGTGAAGTTGTCATATGATCGAATGGCCTGGTTCTTTTTCTTTACGCAGGTATATTTGGCTCCTATTAGCGAGAATTTATGAGTGTAGCCTTTTGTATACTTGAGGTGTTCATGCAGGTATCTTTTTGTCGTTTCAGGTATCCCTTCCCTGCTTCCCTGCTGACCCCTTCCTTTCCTTTCCCTTCCTTTTTTTTAATTTTTATTTTTCCCTCACCTAATGGCTCGAACACCTTGTTGGTATTATCAGGGTGTTGGTGACATTTGGAGGTGGAACCACTATTCAGCAGCTGGATCCTGTGGAGCAAACCCGACAGCGACTGCTGACAGCTGAATTGTTGCACGAATTGGTTGTACAATATATAAGTCTGCAATAAAAAAAATATTTAACAAAAAAATGTCTGGAGTGGAGAGATCTGTGAGTGTCATCATAAAGGACAGACTGCGCACAAGCTGTGAGTGCAAACCACACTGGCACAATCATATAGAGAATGACGAAGCAGTAGGTCTCCATCTGGGAGGCTGGGGTCAGCTAGTACACGCCATACAACCACTCCTGTGGCCCCTATCGTGCCCTTGAAAGAAGCAATACTGCCTGTGATGGCCCATTGACTGCTGGCCCCCTGACTCCTTGCTTCAAGCACAAAATTGGGTCCATTGGCCTTCCGGGCTCTACATAGGTACCATAGCCCTGCATAGAGTGAATTGTGGGAAATACCTTAGATTATCTAGTGGCTGCGATGGTGAAGACCACCAGACGGAGAGACCCTGAAGCAGGAGGGCCAATGACAGAAGAGGGAATTGACCCCCAGAAAGAGCAGCTGGCCTGCTGTGGCAGACCAGCCCCCAAGAGGCCCCTTCTCTACAAGACATTATGAATGCAATAACCGCCTCTAGAGAAGCACTGGAAGCCAAAAAAGACACGTTGATTGCAGATATGAGTCTACTAAGAGTAGATCATCGTTGATTTGTGGCGCAGTTCACCACAACAGAGAATACACTGACCGAGATACCTCTGGCATTGGCCAACGTAACTGTGCAAGCGGCTATGATGGAAGCCAATGTTCAGACACTGGAAGCCCATGCGGAGGATGCTGAAAGTGGATTGCAGGGCAACAATATACGTGTTGTGGGTGTTCCAGAGCGCGTGGAGGGCAAAAGCATGGTAGAATACTTGGAGAAGTGGATCCAAGAAGCAATTGCAGCACAGAGTCTCTCCCAGTTGCTTGCCCTAGAACAAGCACACAGGGTCCCGACGCACCCTCCGCTCCCTGGTGGGCAGATTGCTACACGATAAAGATCGAGACTTTATTCTGCACTCAGCCAGGCTGAATGACAAACTCACAGTGTAGAATAGCGTGATCCGAATTTTCCAAGATTTTTCATGGGAGGTACAGCAATGCTGAAGAACGTTTTAAGAAGCTAGGGCCAGACTCCAGCAGATGCATTGTTGTTCATGGCTCGGCTCCGAGTACTGACACAGGATAGAACTCAGTTTTTCCAGACCCTGGAGGTGGCATGGAGCTGGACTGAATAAAATTTCGGCAGGGTCCAGATCAGCGACCCAGAGCCCCCACCCTTGTAGAAGCAGTTCATGGCAAAGTATCAAAAATGCAACATGGAAGCCCCATCCCAGGCAAAAGTGCAGCAAAAATGATGGAGGGCAGGGGAGGTGGTGGTGTCTTTGAACAGTGGCAGGGGCAGCTTCCAGTCCAAGGTCAAAGAGGATGAAGGAACCCTGGACCAGGACTCTGCGCAGATGCAGCTTCTGCAGCGAATTGGACACTCAATTGCTGAGGGTAACACCAGGGACATCGGATGAGTTCATCTGAATCCAGCAGCCTACTGCTATTGTTGTTTAAGGTTGATTGTGTGAAAGAATGTACTAAGAGATGCTGGGAGTTTGATACACATGCCTGATCCCCGGGAACAGTCTCGGTCTATTATTGATATATGCTGGATGGGAGGAAACTCAAACGGATCGCAGGATATTGCCACACCCCTATTCTCAAGTTACCTATGGGTTCTCCAGCAAGTGATTGGTGTTTGATTGACTGATTGTTTGGATGAGAGGTAGTTGCTTGATTGTCCTGGGGAATGGGAGTTGAGGTGAAAGTTTTAAGTTGATTGCACAGGGACAGAGGAATCAAATCTTGTTTGCTTAGTTTTTAGCACAGGCGACATTGGGCTGCCATAATATTATGATACAGATGAGAATGCCGGCTACGGCTGGGTGACTGTAATATTACGGACTGAATGTGCCCGGAAGTTATAAACTGTTAACTTGGACTATTTGGGGGTTTGCACTAGATAGCAAAGCAATACAAGGTGTTTTCTTACTTAAATCAAAGGGGGATACAAATTGCACTACTGCAAGAGACACACCTCACGGCCAAGAAAGGGGCAGCACTGCATAAACGTTTGGGAAGCCAGGCCTACTACACTACATATTCGGCCTTTGCCAGGGGTACAATGATTCGGATTTGTTCTGGGGTCTCTTTGCAAAACACAGGAGACCTGATAGACACCAAGGGGAATTATGTGGTGGTGACGGGCTGGATCGCTAGCAGAGACGTAGTGTTCATTAACATATATGCCCGATTGTTGATCAGGGAAGATTTCGGGCCCACTTCTCGGGCACACTGGCCCCCTACCTAATGCAACCAATTGTGATCGGAGGGAACTTTAATTGTGTAGTGGATCCGCAGGCTGATCGCTCCTACTCTCCCCTGAGGGATTCCCCAATAATTTTAACGGTCAGGATTTTGCGGATTGGCAGGTGCAGTCGGGGCTTCTGGATTCCTGGCATAGACTATATTCACAATTGAGAGATTATTCCTTCTTCTCCAGTCTATATGAACTTCATGTGCAGCTGGAAACCCTCCTGTGTACCCCTGACCTACATGGGCAGTTAAGTGATGTGGAATACTTAGCACGCACCATCTCCAATCACAATGTGGTAATATTACAACTAGGATGGGAGCGCCCCATCATGAGAATGTCCTCCTGTTGTCTGAAGCCAGAGGCATTAGAGGATCAAGTGTTCCGAGAGAAGGGGGGGGCGTGGCCAGCAACATGGCCGACTAGACGTGCCTGAACAGAGCTCCGGCCGAGCCTGCTTATTATCCGGCATTCACTATCCCCCAAGACCCAGAACCGGCACCAAAAGTGAGGAACTGACGCCCGGACACCTGCCAAGGGCTGCTGCAGTCCCGAAACGGAGCCGACCCCGCCTGGCCATTGTACGTGACGGTGTCTCCTCTATGCCCCGGAGATCGTCCTGACGGCCTGGGAGACGGGAGGAAGAAGAGCGCGCCAAGTGCCGGCATTCCCGCAAATAGCTGTTGCGGGCTGATAGAGGCTTGATCGGGTGCTCGGCCACCGGGCGGACGATCACACACCGCCGCCGCCGGACAGCGGGAGCAGGACGGAGGTGACCGACGACCACCTACTCAAGATGGCGACCGTCGTGGCGATGGAGAGATAGCGACGGCGAGATCCCCGCATTGGTCCCGACGCTGTGCAGATTCTGTGCCTGGGAGCAGAGACGGAGGGCCGGTGAGCCTTCCACCGAGGTGAGGAGGGCCGCACCTGTCCTGGGCCTGGCACTGGGGTTGATCTCGGTGGCGGCGCCCGCCTTTACCAAGATGGCGGCCGCGCACTGAAGACCCACGGAGAGACGGCCCTCGAGCCGCGACAGACTACGGAGGCCTGCTCCTCCTGCCCTGGAACCCCTGTGGCCCGCTCCGGCTCGGGAGCGGCTGGTTGTCACCGCCGGCACCACCCTGCCTGTGCCCACGCCTGGTGATCCGGCACTGCGACAGGGAGAATCTCGGGGGGGACGCGCACGAGGCACAGGCTGAGGAGCACCCCCTGGCCCCCGCGGCGCGGACAGGGGTGAAGACGGGGCCCCCTCCAGTATTGCAGCCGGGGTGAATCTGCGACCAGAGCCCGGCCCCAGAGGAGGAGAGACGGTGGGCCCCACATCGCGAGGACGAAGCCTGACACACGGACAAGTCTGTCGGGAATGGGGATCACGCACCGCCTGTGCCCACGCCCTGAGACCCGGGCTTGAGACGGTAGGATCCCCGGGGGACAACATTAATCCCCCCCCCCCGCGAGCCGCGAGCAGGGGATCGGCCCCCCCCCCCCCCCCCCGGCGCTCCACATCAGGACAGGGAGTGTACGCGGGCCCCGGCCCAGAGGCTCCCAGGACCATAATTAGGGGCCGCCCAAGGGCATTGCGTTGTCGAGGCGCTACTTCACTCTGCCTCTGTTCCCGGCGCACGGCCGAGCCCAGCGATACCGCGGAGGGAAGCAAGTTCATCCCAGAAGCCCCTGGCCTCTAGACAACGCCGCTATGGGCAAGAATGCAACGGCACCCAAGACCAAGGGGCAAGGCCCAATGGACAATTTCGCTGCTCCGCGACCCACGGTGGAACAACGGCCCGTGCAATCAGGAGCACGCAATGACACGGACATGCTGCTGGAGGCCATACAGGCGTCTAGAACGGACATCCAAGCTTCACGAGCGGCCTTGGAAACCAAAATCGGGGAGGTAGGATCCGAGGTTACGCTGCTACGCCAGGACTTTCGTAACTTAACCGACAGGGTCACGGTGACTGAGGCAAGGTTGACGGACAATGAGAAGTCGGTGGCTGAGCTGAGGAAGGACATGGCAGAGCTCCAGGCCTCCCACCGTCAACTTCTGTGGAAGGTGGACGATGCCGAGAACAGGTCAAGGCGGAACAACCTGCGCTTCGTGGGCTTTAGAGAAGGGATTGAAGAAAGGAGTATGACCGCCTTCCTCCTTGACTGGCTCAAAAAGACCTTCCCTACGGCGCGGTTTTCCCCGTGTTTTATCATAGAGAGGGCGCACAGGGCGCTCCTGGCCAAACCACCGGAGGGTGCGAGACCAAGACCGGTCATAGCCCGGTTTCTGAACTTTGCCGATCGAGATCTGATATTGCGAGAGGCCAGGACACTGGGTGAGATCCGCTTTGAAAACGCCACCATAATGATCTTCCCGGACTACAGTCAGGAAGTCTCTAAACAACGCCGCTCCTTTGACGCCGTAAAAGCAAAGCTGAGGTCCCTCAACATCCAGTATATGCTCCTCTTCCCGGCCAAGCTCAAGGTCATTTATCAGGACAAATCCATCTTTTTTGCACACCCGGACGACGCGTGGCAATGGCTGGAGGAGCGACCTATCCTGAATAGTAGGGAGGCGGCGGGCCGGGCAGTGCTAGACCGGTCACTACGGGAACGTCCGACATGGGAGAGGCCGAAGCCGCAAAGACGGAGATTGAAGAGGACACAGCACAAGACGCCGCAAACTCCATACAGGACCAGCAACCAGCAGGACAGGAGGCGAGGCAGGTCGGCGTCACCGGGCTCCGACTCCGTGGCAGGCTCGAGGTTTGGTAGCCTGAGAAATGGAATCCGCTCGGAAGAAGAAGAAATGGAGGAATCGGAGGGCCGCGCATCCGGAGGAGAGGAGGATGATACAAGGAGTGATTCGTTGCACCCTCTGGCCAAAGAGATCCGGCAGCTGGAGCAAGACTCTACAGGTCGTGAGGAACGGATGGACACACAAGACTCACACTCGTGAACAACGATGCACTGGGAAAGGGAAAAGATGACGGCTCGGCGATGCAGAGCAAGCAAGTTGGCACCCCCCTAGTACTGTTTTTTGTGTTTTTTAGCACTGGTTGAGGTTTCTTGAGGGTGGGATGTGTGGGAGGGCGACAGGCCTACTCCCGTGGATAGTTGAGACCCGGATGGGGATGCAACTGGAAGGGGAGGGAGGTGGGGTGGGGGGAGCGGGATGGGGCTTTGTTACCATGTTACCCCACGTTGGGGTTGTTGAGAGAGCTGGGGAGGGAGGGGGGAAGTTCGTCAAAAAACAGCAGCAGCAGCAAGTTCGGGAAAGTTTACCCTTGCCACCGTCCCGGCCCTGGGGCCCGGTGCTGGATAGTCCTCAAGTGGAACAATGGCGAGTACACTAGCTACACCCCACGGTGAAGGCGCTGGGGTTAAGGCGCTAACCTGGAACGTAAACGGACTGGGTTCCAAAATTAAGAGGAGCCTGGTCACTGCATATATTAAACGAGTAGCACCTGACATCGTTTTCCTCCAGGAAACACATTTGAGGGGGAACCGCTGTCCCTTTTTAGCGCGCGGGCAGTACACAGTTCTGGCACACGCGGGTTACACCATGGACTCACGGGGCACGGCAATACTAGTTAGGAAAACAGCACCTTTCGCAGTCACACGTACATGGTTAGACCCACAGGGCTCGTTTGCCGGGGTGCAGGGGACATGGAGGAGGCGCAGGTACACTCTACTGTCGGTATATGCTCCACCCAAATTACAAACACGAACAATGCAGGAGATCACGGCCATTCTGCTAGACACGGCGGACACAATACAGATTGTGGGGGGGGATTTCAATGACGTGATGTGCACGACGCGCGATAGATCTGGGAACCCCCACACAGTGGCTGCAGAGACGGCTTTGGCGCGCAGAATGGACACGATCGGTCTTACTGACGTTTGGCGGTGGCTACATCCTGCCCACGTGGCTTACTCATTTTACTCTGGGGCCCACAAGGTCTTCTCTAGGCTAGATTACATTTTCACATCTAGGCAGGAGCTTTCGGCGGGAGACGAGGCGGACTATAGGGCGAGGGGTATCTCGGACCATTCTCCGCTGTTCGTACACATAGGTCGGGGAAGGGGGAGAGGCCAGGCACAGTGGCATATGTCGCCATGGGATTTACAGACTCCTGAAATTCTAAGGGGCATAAGAGCGGATATCAAAGTTTTTATGGCCGAAAATGAGGGATCGGTACAGTCCGGAGTGACACTGTGGGAAGCCATGAAAACGGTGTTGAGGGACCGCTTCCAATCCAGGGTAGGGGAGGCCAGAAGGAAACGCACGGAAGCCATAGCGAAGGAGGAGGCAAACATCTTGACCCGAGAGGCTGAATATCACAGAACGAAGGAGGAGGTTGATCTTAGAATACTGCTAGATACGCAAAGGCTGTATAGAGAACTAAGCACGGACGAGGCGCGTACACAGGCGCTGGCCACCCTACATCGCTTATACGATGTTGGCGACAAATCTGGTAAACTCATGGCATGGTTGAGCAGGCGCGAGAGAGCTGCCAGGTGGGTGGATTGGGTTGAGCTCCCTAGTAAGGCGCGGGCGTCCACAGACGGCGCCATTGCAGAGGCCTTTGCGACCTATTATGAAGACTTCTACAGGGCGAGGGACCTAGGGGACTGCGAGGTGGCGCGATCGTTCCTGGGTAGCGTGGACATTCCGCAGTTGACCCCTGAAGATAGTGAGGCTTTGGAAGCCGCCCTGTCCCTAGATGAAATTGCAGAGGCGATGGCTGCCCTGAAACCGGGGAAGGCTCCGGGACCTAATGGTTTCCCGGCGGAGTTCTTCAAACGAACGGGGGACCTCCTTTCGTGTCACATGAGGTCGCTGTATGAGGGTGCGTTTGCCTCCGGAGGCCTCCCGCCGGACCTGGCCCTAGCTACCATAATCCCGATCCACAAGGAAGGCAAGCCCCGTGGAGACTGTTCCTCCTATCGCCCAATCTCGTTGCTAAATATTGAGACCAAAATCCTAGCCACTATTCTTGCAAGGCGCTTGCGTCAGGTAATTACGGGCCTGATCCACCCGGACCAGTCCGGGTTCCTGCCGGACAGGGCCACCAAACTCAACCTGCGGCGCGCCCACAACTGGCTCCAAGAAGTCTGTGACAGGAGGGAGCCACATTGGTTCCTCTCCTTGGACGCGGAAAAAGCGTTCGATGCGGTCCACTGGCCTTTCCTAATGGGGACCCTTGAACGGTTTGGGTTTGGGCCCAAGTTCCAGCGCTGGGTGAAACTTCTATACTCGAAACCTAGGGCTAGAGTGCGCGTAAACGGGCGAATGTCGAGAGAGTTCGCGATAGAGCGGGGGACGCGACAGGGGTGTCCGCTATCCCCACTCCTTTTTACCCTCACGATCGAGATCCTTGCGATCCGCATCCGGCTCAACCGAGCTGTGACTGGCTTCCACTGGGGGGAATCGGCCACTGACCAGGAGAAGATCTCCCTTTACGCCGATGATGTGCTGCTGTATGTGACCGACCCGGCCACGACGATACCGGCCTTATTCAGGGAATTGGACGACTTTGGGGCGGTAGCCGGCCATACTATAAACTGGCATAAGTCGGTCCTATACGACCCACAAGGTGCCCCGCGAGGGGAGGAGCTGCCTGAGCTGCTCATTCACACCACGGCAGGCTTCCGGTATCTGGGGGTCTTTATCACCCGAGATGTGCAGCGCTCCTACACGGACAATGTCGATAGAATTTTGGTAGCGGCAAAGGCGGAGATGGATAGGTGGCGGCCGCTCCCGCTCACCATTTTGGGCAGGGCTGCCCTGTATAAAATGATCCTACTCCCAAAGTTTTTATACGCCCTGCAAAATGAGTATTATCCCCTCCCGGCTCTGACTCTGCGGAAAATCCATACCGATCTCCGCTCCTTCTTGTGGCTGGGGAAGCAGGCCCGGGTGGCACTCACGACTATGCAGCGCCACCAATATAGTGGGGGTCTCTCATTGCCTAATTTGGAGGCCTATTACTGGGCGGAACACCTCACCCCGATCAACGATTGGATACACGCCCCGGCGGACCACCCCACCTATGCACTAGAGAGGTCTAAATGGGGCAATAAGACGGTGCTCCACTTTTTATATGGGGGGAGGGGTGGCCGCCAGCTTCTTCCCGCGACTAGGATTACCCTGACGGCGTGGCGCAGAGCGTCGGTTAGAATGGGTTGGCATGAAAGGCTCACCCGCCAAACCCCCCTATGGGCATGTAGGTGGCTGACTGAACTGAACAAGTTGCGCGGGTTTCAAAGGTGGGATGACATTGGCATCTCCACAGTTGGGGATGTCATAGCAAAGGGGGAGCTTAAAACCTTCCAAGCACTGCAACAGGAATTTGGACTCCAGAGAACCCAATACTACAAATACATACAGCTGCGACATGCATGGGGAGCCCAACACATATCTCTCACTGACATTCCCCAGTTTGCACCACTTGAGGGCCGCCTACTGCAAGAACAGATGCAGAGGGGGGCGGTATCCATGACCTACAAAACACTGACAAATAACATGTTGGGTGATCTACAGGTCCTCAGGGACCTAGACTGGGAACTCATACTCATGCACCCCCGAGAAGTGGCCATAAAATCGAGGCTTCGCCTCATTCAGTTTAAGGTCCTCCATCGGGCATACTTTGACAGGGTGAGGCTTTTCCGGATGGGGAGGGTTACTAACACCGCCTGTCTACGATGCCAGCACCCAACGGGCGACTTCTTCCAAATCATCTGGGGATGCACAGTGATACAGGAATATTGGGACGAGGTTTTCAATGAATTGAGTGAGATACTGGAGGTGGAGATACCCAGGGACCCCAAATTGGCGCTCTTGGGAATGTCCACGGAGGTGGATATCACGCGATACTTGCTCATTTTTCTGCTGCTGGCCCTGGTGGTCGCAAAAAGGGACATTGCAAGATTGTGGGGGGCGCCTGGGAAACCAAATCTCGAGGAATGGAGAAGAGGCCTGGATATGTATATGGCAGCTGAACGTGTTACGTATAAAGCTAGGGGGTGCCCCCGAAAATTTAGAAAAATATGGGCCAAGTGGAGGCACTACCATGGACTGGAGTAGGAGGGCGGGACCGGGGGGGGAAGTGGGCGGGTGGTAGGATGAAGCACAGACATGGTGTGTAGGTCGCTGATTCCAGCATGTGTACACTTGAAGGCTACGGGCCATGGGGAGTGCTTATACTCATTGACACACAACTTTGAGGACCGAGAGAGCCATGAGGGTCGGGGGGGGAGGGAGTGGTTGGAAGGGTTCATGCTGCTGGGGGGGGAGGGGAAGATGGGTAGGAGGGGGCTTCGAGGAGAGGTCCCTCAGTTACTGCCTTTACTTATAGTTGATGGGGGGGGGGGGGAGTTCGGGGTGAAAATGAAAAAAATAAGTTCGTCAGGATGAATGCAATGTAACTGTCTATTTAAAAAGTTGCGTAAAGGCGGGTAGAGCGGAATGTTGACGCTCCCCCGCGATGTCTTGTTCATGGTACTAATGATTCACCTGATGCAACAATAAAAAGAATTTAAAAAAAAAAAAAAAAAGTGTTCCGAGAGAAAATAGGGGCCAGAATCTGATAGTACTTCAAGGACAACAAAGGATCTGTATCTTCGCCATTAATGCATTCTGGTATCGATGGGAGACAGGGGCATGCTGTTGGCGAGGTCACGCAATCAGAACAAGAATTGTAGGTAATAGAGAAGGCCAGAACGGGACATCCAGAGGTCCAACAGACACTCTTAGATACTAAGGAAAAAGTGGCAGGAATGGTACAAAGACTACGATGCTTTGACTTTAGGCAATATATGGTGATAACCCATGCAGAGCGTGACCGTACAGGTTCCCTACTAACCTGGCTTGCCAATCTGGCAAAGAGGTGCTCAACTGTTGTCAAGCTTGACTCAGAAGATGCAGGTTGGCTGTATCGACAGGAAGATTGTATACGAGCCTCGCCCACTTTGAGGATGAATAATTGTGTGCTTACTGTGGTTCTGAAAATCTGGACCCTGTTGTTATCCCGATATCGAGGTCCAATACCCGTGTCACAAAATATCAACGTACCATGACGAATTTGGTGTCAACAGACCGATAATGATTAGGACATCATTCCTATGCATTTGCATCATAATCGAAGGTTGCCAACACCCCTAAATCGTAGTTTCCGTCCCGACCCTTTAAGACTCCATTTTGTAAACGGCATCCATCTTACGTCTTGCCCTCATGATAAGTCAATTAAAGGTCGAGCTTGATCTAAAAGGACACGTCCACCTTCCCTGACTTCCCCCTGACCTGTCCCAACTGACTCCCTTTGCCTTTAACTAATGCAAAGCTCTCTCAACAAGGAGAAAGCAACTCTTAGCACTACGTAAAAGACCGACCGGTCTTATTAGTTAATTCACAAAGTTAATCTTGAAGTATACGGAAAAATCATCCAAATGTTCAAATCATTTTATTTTTCAACGATGGTTGATTCACCAATCAACGATTAGAATATTCAGTATCATATCTTCGTTGTTTGAAAACGTTTTACAGTGATGTTAACACATCCCGATGCATTTCGGGCACCGCCCTTCCTCAGGGGTTACTCTACAAAAACAATCCAAAATAAAAGATGTTCAAATATGCAATTCTCATGAAGGCAAAACCTACTATCTAGCATTAATACACATGTAAGAATACACCTACACCTAAGGTAACCATATCTCCAAAAAAATCACCAAAGTAAAATCACCAAAGAATCATGGGTGGGATCAAAGTTCCCTCCACCAAACGAGTGAACAAAGGAAACGTGAGTGACTAATGTGAATAGAGAATTTTCATAGGAAAACAACCGAACATGTGAACAAGCCTCTAGATCGCGAGTGAATTAAAAAAGATTGATCGAGTGCGGCATGCAAACTCCCTAGCGGCGTGAGGTTCAGGCCATGTGAATCACGAAATCTGCGTGAAGTTCTAACTGGGTGAATTCAGTGCGTATAGCCACATGTCCCATCACAGAAATGACGAGTTCCCCGGGGGGGTAACTTACTTGTACGGGAGTATAACAGGTTCCGCGAGTGAAAGCAGAGACCAGGAGAAGCCGGCGCTGCAAACTGGTAGTCGGTAAAGTACGACGCGAGTGAACATAGACATAAAAAGAAGACAGCGTGACTAAAGGTAGAAAACGGACTACCCGTGCAAGCAAATAAAGTGTAAACAAACTGAAACCAAGTGGAGTTAAGAAAAGGATGAGAACCCTTCAAAGAGTGGGCAACCAAAATCTAAGAGCCATTACCAGTCATATAGTGGACACGAAAAAATGCAAAAAGACAAAATAAAAAATGTCGGTGAAAAAAGGGTGTGTGGGCGTGTAAAAAAAAAACAAAAAAAAACAGTGTGAATATTACAAGATCATATGCAAACATTACAGATAACATAAAAATTCCATTCGTTCATTTAACCCATCGGGTACCATAGTGGACATAAATCGGATCCAAAAGTTCTCTCGTTTGAGCAATGTATTTTTGTTGTTGTGTGTCACTTTGACTTGTTCTAAGATCAAAAATTTCAATTGTGCCACGCTGTGTCTGTTTTCATGAAAGTGGTTAGCCACACTAGATTTTTGTTTGTGGGTGCGTATGTTACTTTTGTGTTCCAAAATGCGAACACGGATTTTACGTTCTGTATGTCCAATGTAACATTTACCACAAGGGCATTTCAACATGTAAATGACGTTGCCACTGTTGCAGGTGGCATTGACTCGCAGTTTTATCGTGTGTCCTTTCATGGGATGGCGTGTAGTGTTGCCAGGAATGCAGTTGTTGCAGTTGCTGCAATTGTAGCAAGGTTTGAGTCCTGTATAAGTGGACATAGTGGTTGTAGACTTCGGTTGACTGAGGATTTCCTTAACATTTCTGCCTCGAGTAAATGCAAACATAGGTGGTTGACTAAAGAGTCCGTTGAAATCAGGTTCCATTGCCAAGATGGGCCAGTGTTTGCGAATAATATGCTGAAATTTGTTGGATATCATCGAGTGTTTCGAAACCACGACCATCCGGTCAGACTGTTTCTTAGGTTTCAGTTGCAGAAGATCATTCCTGCTAGTTTTTTCAGTTCTTTCAATTGCTAGATCCAATATGGGGGTAGGATACCCCCGCGCTTTCAATCTTTCCAGAGTCATTTTCATTTGTTTCTTGCTTTCATTGTCATTGGAAACAATCCGTTTGATACGAAGCAATTGAGCATAGGGAAGATTGTTTTTTAACCCTAAACGGTGAAAACTGTTGTAATGCAGGGTGGAATTCCTGTCGGTAGGTTTTCGAAAGATGGTTGTATGCCACTCATCATGTTCTCTGTGAATTTCTACATCCAAATAATGGACACATCTCTCGCTGAATTACCACGTGAAACGGATTCTTTCATTGAATGTATTCCATGTCTCAAGAAAACTCACTAATTTGTCAGCGGTTCCACTCCATAAAAGGAATATATCGTCTATGTACCGGAGAAACAGTTTACCATGTTGAAGCCAGCTGTCATGACTTAAAATGTGGGTCTCTTCAAATGTTCTCATGTATATATTGGCGTAGCAAGGAGCTGCCGAATTTCCCATGGCGGTACCGTTAAGTTGGAGAATCCATTTATCCAGGACAGTGAAATAACTGTGATAGAGAGTGAACATTGTCAATTGCATAAGGAAGACTTTCAAGTCGGGATCCAGATCTGAAGCGGCCAATACTTGTTCTATTGCATCTATACCTCCATCATGGGGGATGGAGGTGTATAGTGAACATACGTCCACCGTACACATTATGAGTTCTGTGTTTCTTAATTCGTTCATGATCGGTTCAATTTTCAAAAGAAAGTCTGTGGTGTCACGAACATGTGACCCTGTTTCCAATACAAAAGGTTGTAAATATCTGTCTAGGAATTTCCCTGTGTTCTGATGTATGCTGCCTCTGGTCGATACAATAGGACGAAAGGGAGGTTTCGTAGGATGCTTGTGCATCTTAGGAAGCATGTAGAGTACAGGAGGTTTTGGATTCATAGGTGTCAAGAATCATCTGGTCTTGTCGTTGATGGTACCATTCTCAAAGGTTTCATTGATTAATAGAGTCAATTTTTTGGTGAACTCAAGGGTGGGATCCCCCTTAAGAAAGTCATACGTATTTGTATCACTGATATGTGCTTCAATCTGTTGTTCATAGAATGTAGTATCCATGATCACTAATGCACCGCCTTTATCGGCATTCTGACAAGTGATGGTTGAATTATCAGCTAGTTTTTTTAAGATGTTTTTTTCTTTCTTGGATAGGTTGCCATGTTTCATAGGTTGTTGAAATGGTAATTTACAAATCTCTTGCTTAATGAGATTCTCAAAGGAGTCTATGATTTTGTGGCTTTGTGGCGCCATGAAAGTAGTGTGTGGTCGTAATCCTCGGAGCATGTCTTCTTCACGAGTGTTGGTCGGACAGATGTTCTCAAAGTAATGTCGAAGACGGATGTTACGTATGAGTTTGAAGGTACTCACTTCTAACTCCAAAGTGTTGGAGTTTGTCGTAGGTACGAACGATTGTCCCTTCTGTAAAGTGTTACTCTCTTCGGTAGATAATACCAAAGAGGAGATGTTAATTATCAGATTGTCTTCAGGAATCACCGTTTTCTGTTTGTCCTCTTTCCTTTGCCTGCTTGAGGAGTTCTTTCGATTCCCTCGGCGGATTTTTCTCCCCCTGGGTCTTTTTGTTGTTCCAGACCTACTTCTAAAAAATGAACCGCGGGTTCTGTTGAAGTACTCGGAGTTTGGGCGTCTGTATTAGCTGGTGTCTTGGTTGATCTTGATCTGTTATCTTCTTCCGAAGAAGACGTTTCATTACCAGAAAAAGGATTGTATGGTTTGTTGGTCCTTCGGCGGGCGTACACTTCTGCCCAAGTGTACACCTCGCCGAGTTTATAATCGATGGTGTCTCTTTTGAATTTCCGTAACTTCCTTTCTTGTATTTCCCTAGTATGTTTCTCAATTTGTGTTTTTACATCTTCCAACATGGTAGTCAGTTCTTCAGCGGACATGGCTTCGTCCAGCTCCTTTTTTACATTATCAATCTCTAATTTTTAAATCTTCCAATGTCTTGGAAAGCTCCTCCACAATCAGGAGGATAAGGTCAAGGGAACATTTGTTGAGTATTGAATACCATCGCTCAACAAATTGTACGTTGTTCTTGCACAATAAAGGTTTTAACGGGACCCTTAGGCCTCTTGGGATCCTTTGAACACGGTGGTACCGGATGAGGGTACTGGCATGTAATTTTTGATTGGATAGTTTTTTAAGAAGGTAGAGTAATTGTCTGATGTTACTCTCCACACTACGAGGATTGCTGGTGGAGGTAATGTCGTCCTGAATGAGGCCATAAATTTTGTCAGCATCATCTTTGGTGAAGGCAAACGTGCTCGCCTTTAGGTCGGTCATGCCTGAGACCGAATCAAAATTCATCATCACTGCGTGCTGAGCTCCAAGGTCAGGAATTAGTAACAACTATGGAAGGAAGGAACTCGCACAGCTAAATAAATCACAGGTAAAACAGCACATGAAGGGTGTAGTGTGCTACTAGAGTTGAACACTGTCTGGCCTAGCAGTGTTGAATCCGAGGAACTAATGCAAAGCTCTCTCAACAAGGAGAAAGCAACTCTTAGCACTACGTAAAAGACCGACCGGTCTTATTAGTTAAATCACAAAGTTAATCTTGAAGTATACGGAAAAATCATCCAAATGTTCAAATCATTTTATTTTTCAACGATGGTTGATTCACCAATCAACGATTAGAATATTCAGTATCATATCTTCGTTGTTTGAAAACGTTTTACAGTGATGTTAACACATCCCGATGCATTTTGGGCACCGCCCTTCCTCAGGGGATTACTCTACAAAAACAATCCAAAATAAAAGATGTTCAAATATGCAATTCTCATGAAGGCAAAACATACTATCTAGCATTAATACACATGTAAGAATACACCTACACCTAAGGTAACCATATCTCCAAAAAAATCACCAAAGTAAAATCACCAAAGAATCATGGGTGGGATCAAAGTTCCCTCCACCAAACGAGTGAACAAAGGAAACGTGAGTGACTAATGTCAATAGAGAATTTTCATAGGAAAACAACCGAACATGTGAACAAGCCTCTAGATCGCGAGTGAATTAAAAAAGATTGATCGAGTGCGGCATGCAAACTCCCTAGCGGCGTGAGGTTCAGGCCATGTGAGTCACGAAATCTGCGTGAAGTTCTAACTGGGTGAATTCAGTGCGTATAGCCACATGTCCCGTCATAGAAATGACGAGTTCCCCGGGGGGGGTAACTTACTTGTACGGGAGTATAACAGGTTCCGCGAGTGAAAGCAGAGACCAGGAGAAGCCGGCGCTGCAAACTGGTAGTCGGTAAAGTACGACGCGAGTGAACATAGACATAAAAAGAAGACAGCGTGACTAAAGGTAGAAAACGGACTACCCGTGCGAGCAAATAAAGTGTAAACAAACTGAAACCAAGTGGAGTTAAGAAAAGGATGAGAACCCTTCAAAGAGTGGGCAACCAAAATCTAAGAGCCATTACCAGTCATATAGTGGACATGAAAAAATGCAAAAAGACAAAATAAAAAATGTCGGTGAAAAAAGGGTGTGTGGGCGTGTAAAAAAAAACCAAAAAAAAACAGTGTGAATATTACAAGATCATATGCAAACATTACAGATAACATAAAAATTCCATTCGTTCATTTAACCCATCGGGTACCATAGTGGACATAAATCGGATCCAAAAGTTCTCTCGTTTGAGCAATGTATTTTTGTTGTTGTGTGTCACTTTGACTTGTTCTAAGATCAAAAATTTCAATTGTGCCACGCTGTGTCTGTTTTCATGAAAGTGGTTAGCCACACTAGATTTTTGGTTGTGGGTGCGTATGTTACTTTTGTGTTCCAAAATGCGAACACGGATTTTACGTTCTGTATGTCCAATGTAACATTTACCACAAGGGCATTTCAACATGTAAATGACGTTGCCACTGTTGCAGGTGGCATTGACTCGCAGTTTTATTGTGTGTCCTAAAACTGCGAGTCAATGCCACCTGCAACAGTGGCAACGTCATTTACATGTTGAAATGCCCTTGTGGTAAATGTTACATTGGACATACAGAACGTAAAATCCGTGTTCGCATTTTGGAACACAAAAGTAACATACGCACCCACAACCAAACATCTAGTGTGGCTAACCACTTTCATGAAAACAGACACAGCGTGGCACAATTGAAATTTTTGATCTTAGAACAAGTCAAAGTGACACACAACAACAAAAATACATTGCTCAAACGAGAGAACTTTTGGATCCGATTTATGTCCACTATGGTACCCGATGGGTTAAATGACCGAATGGAATTTTTATGTTATCTGTAATGTTTGCATATGATCTTGTAATATTCACACTGTTTTTTTTGTTTTGTTTTTTTTACACGCCCACACACCCTTTTTTCACCGACATTTTTTATTTTGTCTTTTTGCATTTTTTCATGTCCACTATATGACTGGTAATGGCTCTTAGATTTTGGTTGCCCACTCTTTGAAGGGTTCTCATCCTTTTCTTAACTCCACTTGGTTTCAGTTTGTTTACACTTTATTTGCTCGCACGGGTAGTCCGTTTTCTACCTTTAGTCACGCTGTCTTCTTTTTATGTCTATGTTCACTTGCGTCGTACTTTACCGACTACCAGTTTGCAGCGCCGGCTTCTCCTAGTCTCTGCTTTCACTCGCGGAACCTGTTATACTCCCGTACAAGTAAGTTACCCCCCCGGGGAACTCGTCATTTCTATGACGGGACATGTGGCTATACGCACTGAATTCACCCAGTTAGAACTTCACGCAGATTTCGTGACTCACATGGCCTGAACCTCACGCCGCTAGGGAGTTTGCATGCCGCACTCGATCAATCTTTTTTAATTCACTCGCGATCTAGAGGCTTGTTCACATGTTCGGTTGTTTTCCTATGAAAATTCTCTATTCACATTAGTCACTCACGTTTCCTTTGTTCACTCGTTTGGTGGAGGGAACTTTGATCCCACCCATGATTCTTTGGTGATTTTACTTTGGTGATTTTTTGGGAGATATGGTTACCTTAGGTGTAGGTGTATTCTTACATGTGTATTAATGCTAGATAGTATGTTTTGCCTTCATGAGAATTGCATATTTGAACATCTTTTATTTTGGATTGTTTTTGTAGAGTAATCCCCTGAGGAAGGGCGGTGCCCGAAATGCATCGGGATGTGTTAACATCACTGTAAAACGTTTTCAAACAACGAAGATATGATACTGAATATTCTAATCGTTGATTGGTGAATCAACCATCGTTGAAAAATAAAATGATTTGAACATTTGGATGATTTTTCCGTATACTTCAAGATTAACTTTGTGATTTAACTAATAAGACCGGTCGGTCTTTTACGTAGTGCTAAGAGTTGCTTTCTCCTTGTTGAGAGAGCTTTGCATTAGTTCCTCGGATTCAACACTGCTAGGCCAGACAGTGTTCAACTCTAGTAGCACACTACACCCTTCATGTGCTGTTTTACCTGTGATTTATTTAGCTGTGCGAGTTCCTTCCTTCCATAGTTGTCCCTTTGCCTTTAGCCAAACCTGTTTGGGCAGCTCCTCGCCCAGTGGCCGAATACGATAGCATCAATGCATAACATTCCACAAACCAATCACTACATGCAGACCATGCTTTCTACAAACATGCACCTGTCCACGTTCCCTGTTTTATGGCCAGTTTTATGACTAGGAGGTGCCTTTCTTTATTGGTGTTTCATCGATATCTGATGGGAGTTCCGGGCCTAACCGGGTAATCTATCATGAACTGGACATCTAAAATGTGGGCTTGCTTACATGACTTCGCTCTTTGTATTATTGTAGAAATATGTGTATAGCCATATCATAAACTCAAGAATTCTTGCTTGCAGGTATTATTTCTGTATATAAGGAGAAGGCTGGTTCTGTAAAAACGAACAGTCTCCCGAGAATATACTCCCCGTGTGGTGTACTTCTGGGACACGTGTTACTTGGTAGTTACCAATAAAACTTGATCTCTGACTGCGACTAGAAGACTCAGTGTTTCTGTGGTCCGGAACAAGGGAGAACTCAGAGGTCTTCGGGTGTTATCCCCTGGCACCAACGGGTTCCTAAAAACCCGTTACCTCAGTTGGCGCCCAACTCGGGGCGATATCAAGCGGCGACGGTCTAAGCCAGATGTTCGTGAGGAGCTTCGTGTGAAAATTCCGGAGGACGGCCAGCCACTTCAGCGACCCCTGTATGTCGACGTGGTTCCGAAGGTCTTTCCTGCGAGGTTCCCCGCGTCCCGACGGCTACGAAGGACTGCTGCCCTGACTATCGCCTTGTTTAGGACCCAGTGATCCTTGGTAGAGCGAAACGATAGACGAGTCTTCTAGCGACGTCACCGATCTTCAAATACTTCAGTTAAGTATAAGTGGAGCGACTCCCAGTCCTTAGTTTGTCCTTAGTTTTTGGTATCCTTGAGATACGACTTGATTTGGTACTTGCAAGCCCCAAAGCCGAAGGACTCGTGTTTTCACGAGAAAATATCGTAACAGATAATCCTTTGAAGTTTGAAGCTAGACTAGCGAGCGAAGATGCCTGGTTTTAGCAGACTTGGAAACTTGTTTTGTCTTGGTTGTAGTAAGGACTCCCGATTAGAGGATTCTTGTCCGGTTCCTCCAATTGGAACTCCAACGTATGAGCTCTATGTAAAACATGGCGTAGGTCCTATCACATATAATGAAGTGTGGATAAAATACACCCGTAAGGATGGTGTTTTAAAATGGCCCCAATATGGTAGTTTTGACTCAGAAATTTTAGATAATTTAGAGGTCAAATTGTTCAAGAAGAAAGCCCGGCCGGCGATGTTTGACTCTTTCCGTTTATGGTGTAAAGAGGCCAAACAAAAGGAAATTAAATTAGAAAAGAATAATAAGAGAGAAAGAGGCATTTCAGTAATGCAAGCCGCGATAAAATTTAAAGACAACGAAGAAGATCAAATGAGTGAGCAGTTGCACAGGCAACGTAAAATGGCAATAGATAAATGCTATCCTGTTGTACCATCTCTTCAGCAAGAGACAGTAAAGGAGCGCGAAAGAGATCCATTAATGGCGCATTTGCTAAGTTCGCCACCACCCTATGCGCAAAATGCCACAGCACCTCCGCAACCTTTAGTTACACCTCTGGTAGCTGTTATGCCAGCTCCTTTACAACACTCACCAGCCGCTCTTCAGCTGGCTTCTATTTCTCTGGTGCAGCCTCCTCAAGGCTCACCGATCACATCTACTTGTCCTACTGTTCCCCCTACAACTTCGCCTAGCTCACCTTCTATTTCTTCTAATACTCGCTCTACGAATGCTTCTGTTTCTGCTTTGCGTGACTCTGTTCTGCCACCAGTTTTTACTCCACTTTCACCTTTTGTCTGGCATAAAATGGCCAGCATTGTTACTAACATTCCTTCACCACTTTTTCGGTCGCCTAAAACGACCCCTAATACGGGACAAAGACAATTACGAAGCCAAATGCCTGATTATCAAGAGAGAGAATTATTGAATAAGTTAGCACGGAATTGGGTATTGGACACAGCGAGATATGATGTAGAGTCTGTCATGAACGTCTTTCGTCAATGGGATGAACCAACGCAAAGATATGTTTTTGAACAGATGTGTGTTTTTCTGTGTGAGGATTTGGAAGACAATGGTCAAGAGAGCAACGCTCGAGAGTTGTGTAATGTACGATTTAAATTTGGGAAAGGTATGATCATAGGTCCCGATGTCGAAAAAGCAGTTGAGATATTATTATCATGTCGAAGTACGGGTGGTAATTCTGGGTCATCATCTGAATGTGGTACGTCTAGTAGGAAAAGAGCGAGACAGTACCCCATGAGAGAGGTTCCCCCGGTTTGGAGGGAAGGTGATGCGAATGCAAATCCACCAATTCTGCCTCATTTCCAGCGTGTATGGGTACATGTCCCCTGGAAAAGATCAGAAGTTTTAGCACTCAAGCAGACACTACCTGATCCTCGTAAAAACCCGACTGGGTATTATAAGGAGTTATCGCAAACTGCAAGCTCATGTATAATGAATTTAGCGGATATAGACATGCTGTTTGGGAACGTTGTTCCACATCCTTTATGGAGTAAAATTCGTCATACGAACCATGACCAGGAACTAGGTGACTCATGGGCAAACATTACCGCTACAGATGCTAGACAAATTGGTGGTTTTAAACCTGAGCCGTTAATAGCTGAACTTCCCGGTAGGATTATAGCGTACATGAAAACAATAATGCCTGAAGTACGCGTAAACTGGGACAAGCTATCTGCGTGTAAGCAAAAGAAAGATGAGAATGTGTCTGACTTTTTCACGAGATTTGAGGAAACTTTCACTGATCATAGTGGTCAAGATATGTCTACCGAGGGTGGCCAAAGATTGTTTGTAGACAAGTTCGTACATAATCTGCTTCCTGAACTATGTAATAAACTGAAAGATTCAGAGAGTGCTTGGGCTGTCTCTACGTCAGCGCAGATTTTAGCTACAGCCCAGTACTATGAAAATAGGCGTAAAGACGAGCTAGATAAGGCAGATAAAAAGACGAAAGATTTGAAAACTAAGGTTCTTCTCCAGCAGGCCTATCCGCCTCGCACGGCTAGTCAGCCCAATTATCAACCACAACAGCAGTATTCGAGAAACGCGCAAGGTAACGACTTTTCCCATCAGCGTCCTACGTATGGCCCGAATCAATGTGCGTATTGCAAGGAAGAGGGTCATTTTAAAGGTAATTGTCCAGCTCTTGCGCGACGTTTAAATGGTTCGTCAGGTGTAAGGGGAAGAGGTGTTCAACATGCCCCTAGAGGTAGAGGTCGTGGACATTTCACTCAGAATACAACTTCTTTTCCGCCTCAGAATTCCATGAACAGCTTTGACCAACAGAATAATGCATCGTCTAAATCAGCCCAGTACTATGCTGACGACTATTACACCGAACACGAAAATGAGGGTAATGATTGCTAGGACAGCCATGGACAAAGAGAGGGAGTTGTTTCAGTTCCAGTAGATCAGAATGGACCTTATGTCGAGGTGATTGCCTCAGGAGTGTCAGAGCCATTTCTGCTGGATACTGGTGCTACAAAAAGTTCTGTTATGCACTCGAAACTTCCTGGCGCACCTTTGTCTGGCAAAATGAATGTCTCAGTAGGTTTCTCTGGCGCCCCTGTTAGAAACCCGATCTCTAGTCCTATATCACTTTCTGTTGGCCCATGCGAATTAGAAGCACCCCTCATTTTGACAACAGGTTGCGGTGAAAATTTGTTAGGTTTGGATTTACTAAAGAGGTTGTATGCGACTTTATACTGTTCCCCCTTGAGAGTACAACTTACTTTAGGTAAGAAAGTCATTTCTCCAATGTATTTGTCAAAGGAAAATATTCCAACTGAATTGTCATCACTCCCTGATATACTTTGGGCTAATGGTTCTAATGATGTCGTTCGTTTGGAGATAGCACCGTATGTCATAACTTTGAAAGCCAACGTTAGGTTGCCACGTATTCCCCAATACAAAATATCTAGCGAATGCGAAAAGGCGTTGTTGACGATCATTTATGATCTGATCGATAAAGATGTTATCGAGGAAACAACAGGAAATGTTTGTAACAGTCCAATTTTGCCCGTCTTAAAACGCACTGATCCTTCACAGCCGCCTGTCTACAGGTTCGTGATTGACCTCAGAGAAGTGAATAAGGTAGTTATCCCACAGTTTCCCGTTGTCCCCGACATTACTGCTTTATTGACCATGGTTCCAGCTTCAGCAGCTTGGTTCTCGGTGATTGACCTGAAGAACGCTTTCTTCAGCATCCCGATTGCTGAGGAGAGTAGGGATATTTTTGGATTCAATTTAGGAGGACGAAGCTTCCGCTTCAAGTGCGCTCCTCAAGGCTACTGCGAAAGCCCATCAATATTCAGTCAGGCCCTGAAAACACAACTGGACATGATTATTCTACCAGATGGTTCAACTCTGATTCAGTATGTCAACGATCTGCTGATCGCCGCAGACACTGAAGAAATTTGCAAACATGCCACATTATCATTATTGCGTCACTTATGTGACATGAAGCACAAAGTCTCTCTTTCCAAACTACAATTTTGCCGACAAGAGGTAACCTATCTAGGTCACATCTTGTCGAAGGAGGGAAGGAGACTGACACCAGAAAGAGTACAGGCAATTGCAGATCTGAGTGCCCCAAGGACACAGAGAGAAGTTCGAGCCTTCTTGGGCATTACATCGTACTGTAGACAATGGATACCAAATTTCTCACTACTAGCTAAACCCTTGCTGGCACTACTCTGCAAAGACACACCCAATCCTATGCCCTGGTCTGAAGATTGTCAGACGAGTTTCCACGAGTTGAGTGATGCATTGTGTTCGGCTCCTGTGTTGGGAAACCCCAACTACAGTAAGCCTTTTACATTATACGTCCATGAGAAGGAAGGTTGTGCATTATCAGTCCTAACACAACACTTTGGGGACAAACAGCGCCCATGCGCGTATTTTTCGGCAACTCTAGACCCTGTGGCTAAAGCCCTACCAAGTTGTCTGAGGGCTACCGCCGCAGCAGCTGTCTGCATTCGACAGTCTGCTGGATTAGTCATGAATAATACTCTGATCGTTATGGTTCCGCATGCAGTAGACATTTTGCTAAACAGGACGAAGACACAACATCTTACTAGCGCTCGACTATCCAGTTACGAACTTACACTGTTAGCAAGTCACATCCACATAAAGAGGTGTGATACACTCAACCCCGCTACGCTACTACCCATCCCGACAGAAACAGACGAGATTGATAAACATGACTGCTGCTTTAGTACAGAAGAAGAGACAAAAGGGAGAGTAGACTTACAGGACACTCCCCTTCCCGGATGCAATGATACTTTATGGGTTGATGGTTCATGTTTCAAGTTACCGAATGGTGATACGACTGCAGCATATGCCGTAACAACATTACACACCATTATAGAGACCGCGCGTATTTCCCACAATTCTGCACAAGCTGCAGAACTTATTGCACTTACCAGAGCATGTGTATTAGCAAAAGGAAAGCGAGTGAATGTGTACACTGACAGCCAATACGCCTTTGGTGTGGCTCACAGTTTTGGGAGATTGTGGCGCGAACGTGGTTTCCTTACGTCACATGGTGCAAAGATACAACATGGTCAGCTAGTTAATAAACTCCTTGAGTCACTGACCTTGCCACTACAAGTTG
This sequence comes from Lissotriton helveticus, assembly GCF_964261635.1. Lineage (NCBI taxonomy): Eukaryota > Metazoa > Chordata > Amphibia > Caudata > Salamandridae > Lissotriton > Lissotriton helveticus. The sequence continues at coordinate 724,657,745 of NC_136069.1, forward strand.
CCATCATGAAATGCAGTGCACACAAAAAGATTCACGATGATGTTGGCCGCGGGAATGCATTTGCAGACGAGGTTGCGAAAGAGACTGCAAGGAACACGATGAGTCGGATGTATGTTGTAGGTCCCGCTAGAGGGATTACTGATGTGGGAATGTGTGAGGACCCCATTGAAAGTGTGAAAGCTACACAAGCCGAGGCAACTGAGAAAGAGTTGAATGAATGGAGAGAAAGTACAGGTAGATTAGATACGAATGGTTGTTGGGTCGAATTGTCGGAACACCAGCGATGGCTATTACCTAACGCATATGTACTTGCAGTAGTAACAATGGCTCATGGAATTGCACACATCAGTTCGAGAGGAATATGTAAACTATTGGCCCCAGTATGGCAGAATAGTAATATCCCAAAATATGCAGAGAATGTGGTCAGAAACTGTATGGTATGTTTAAAGTACAATCCCGGTAGGGGAACCCCAACTCCAGCTGGTCATTTTGCGCCTCCAACGTATCCGTTCGAGGTTTTGCAGCTCGATTTCATCCACATGGAGAGGTGCAACAATCTGAAATATGTGCTCGTTGTTGTTTGCGCCTTTTCAAGGTGGGTGGAAGCGTACCCCCTTAAGGACAATACCGCCTTGTCAACTGCCAAAGCCCTTGTCAAAGAGTTCTTCCCGAGGTTTGGTATGCCTAGAATTGTCTGGAGTGATAATGGAAGTGAATTTGTAGGACGCGTGATGAAGAGAGTGTGTGACTGTCTAGGCATATACCAGAAGTTCCACGCTGCAAATCACCCCCAATCAGCTGGACTAGTAGAGTGCTACAATGGCACGTTGAAACTCAAGCTAGCCAAGATCCAAGCCAGTACAGGTCTTAAATGGCCTGACGCCTTGCCCCTAGCACTCTTGTCAACTAGGATGACTGTCCATTCCAGATTAGGACTTAGCCCTCACGAGATAGTGTTTGGCCGCCCAGCCAACGTCTGGGGCGTGCCAAGACCAAAGAAACTCAGCGAAATAGAACACCCCGTACTGCTTGACTACTTGTGCGAATTGACAACTAAATTGCGTGTTTTACACCAACAGGTTCACAGTTCCTCTCCGCCAGCCTCTGACGATCCAGGTCACACCATCAAACCCGGCACGTGGGTCCTGGTGCGGAATTTCCAGCGCACCAACAACGAACAACCGAGGTGGACCGGACCGCACCTGGTACTTCTTTCCATGAGATCAGCTGTTCGGGTGGAAGGCAAAAAGAACTGGGTGCATGGGACCCATTGTAAACGGGTCCCTCTGCCCCTTCCATACGACCGGTGGGTCAATGAAGGACTTGCCGACTCAGAAACAGAATCCATACCTCGTTTCATCCCTTTCAGCGACGCACGTCTAAAAGAAACTGGTACCGAAAAGGAGAGTGATAGTATTTTACAAGGACCTGTGTCACCGTCTATGCAGTTGGACACTACCGAACCTGAGACATTGTTTGAAGACACTACCGTATCTGGGAAACGACGGTACAACCTAAGATCTAGCCCAAGAGACTAATAAAAAAAAAAGCAAACTAATGTGATTACTTTTCCCCCTAAGAACTATTTTTGATTTTTCAGCTCTCTCGTCCCAGGGAACTAGCTCATTTTTGATTTTCGAACCGCCATCCGGTTCCGCTGCTAGGGTCGCGGTTGAAGACTGGGGAGTGCAACTGGGGAAGTTTTAGGTCAACGGTCTGGTTGGTCCGAGGGAGTTACCCTGGACTGAACGGAGCGCACTCCCCGGCAGAATCAACCTACCACCGCGGGCAGCAAGTAGAGGATGGAGTTTCCACGGGTAGAGAGACCTGCCAGATTCACAAACTTTGAAAGACAATTGTGTACAGTACTGTCCAGAAGAAGATTTTTAATAACATGTGTTTTTATGCTGTGTAGCATAGTGATGTTCTTAACTGGTTATGCTCTATTTGTATTTCAAGTTTCCTTGTTCTCGAATGACACTCGGCAAGCGCCTCCTCCCACTCTCTCTACACACTCCTTTCACCCTCTACCTGAACACGAGTCTGCCAGAAGACTTGAATTTGTAAATAACTCATTTATCCAACTCCTACACCAACACCAGTCCATAATGAACACATCAAACTGTTGGATATGCGGACTCATGCCGCGCACGACTGATAAGGGTATCCCATACTTCATCCTGCCATTCAGTTATTATGGTTCTCTGTGGGCTTTCCAGACCATGTTCTTATTCGCCCTAGAACCATACCCGACCCGTTCCACTGAGAGCGATTCCAGTAACAAGGCACTAATAGCAGGGATAAGAAATATGAGTAGGGATATCGACACATATCTAACGATCCCCAAAGATGAACTCACTCCATACACTCGTTGGAACGTAACTAAATATGGGGTTTACCTGAGTAAGAGCCAGACAGTGAAGAAATCCCGCCCAGTTTGGATAGTACCCCACCGAGGTCACTTATGTTTACAAGGTATTGGTAGGGATCCCAAAGCACAATTAGGAAAGAGCGTATGCACGGAAACGTATGTGTTCGCTTCCCGAACTTCCCCTATACTCTTAGCAGCCCAAGGCACGTATTTCGTCTGCCACGACCAAGCCTACACATGGTTGCCCCCTGACTTCTCAGGTACATGTTTTATCTAATTTCTGCTGCCTCCCACCTACACGGCCCGAGCAGATTACCATCGGACAAGGACAGCTAGATGTGTCGTGAGTAACGACGACACCGCGGGTCAGGAATTCGCTGACTTCGCAAAGGGTTTTCTACCATTTTGGGGGCCTATGGTGAACAGCAGGAATATTCGTCAGTTATCGAGGATAGTTGAATCCGCCGTGATTACAACGGCCGGAGCTCTTGGCAATTTGACAACCGAGCTTCAGTCGGATCGACTTATGACCCTTCAGAACCGAGTTGCCCTAGATATCATACTCGCCGATCGTGGTGGTGTGTGTAGAGTGATCCAATCTAGTTGTTGCATTTTCATCCCTGATAACGCACCGACAGTGTACCAGGCCATCTCTAAACTACACGAAATATCTGGTTCTCTTCACGTGGAAAAAGGAGATTGGTCCTTGCTAGGGTGGTTCTGGGGACTGATCACTGCCTGGGGATGGAAAACACTGATCTTCATTGGGATGATCTTAGCACTTCTGTTTATGTTCTGCCTGTGTGTACAGTGCGCTCCTGCACTCTGTGGCCTCTGTGCTACTTCATGTGTACGGAAGCCTGTGTTAAAGGACGGACTGAGCAACAGAATGATGCTACAGCATCATCTCCACGAATTCCTTCATACCGATTTAGACTCAGATTAACATGAGTTATTGCCTTACATAAGGGCAAAAGGAGGGTCTGTGGTTCTGAAAATCTGGACCCTGTTGTTATCCCGATATCGAGGTCCAATACCCGTGTCACAAAATATCAACGTACCATGACGAATTTGGTGTCAACAGACCGATAATGATTAGGACATCATTCCTATGCATTTGCATCATAATCGAAGGTTGCCAACACCCCTAAATCGTAGTTTCCGTCCCGACCCTTTAAGACTCCATTTTGTAAACGGCATCCATCTTACGTCTTGCCCTCATGATAAGTCAATTAAAGGTCGAGCTTGATCTAAAAGGACACGTCCACCTTCCCTGACTTCCCCCTGACCTGTCCCAACTGACTCCCTTTGCCTTTAGCCAAACCTGTTTGGGCAGCTCCTCGCCCAGTGGCCGAATACGATAGCATCAATGCATAACATTCCACAAACCAATCACTACATGCAGACCATGCTTTCTACAAACATGCACCTGTCCACGTTCCCTGTTTTATGGCCAGTTTTATGACTAGGAGGTGCCTTTCTTTATTGGTGTTTCATCGATATCTGATGGGAGTTCCGGGCCTAACCGGGTAATCTATCACGAACTGGACATCTAAAATGTGGGCTTGCTTACATGACTTCGCTCTTTGTATTATTGTAGAAATATGTGTATAGCCATATCATAAACTCAAGAATTCTTGCTTGCAGCTATTATTTCTGTATATAAGGAGAAGGCTGGTTCTGTAAAAACGAACAGTCTCCCGAGAATATACTCCCCGTGTGGTGTACTTCTGGGACACGTGTTACTTGGTAGCTACCAATAAAACTTGATCTCTGACTGCGACTAGAAGACTCAGTGTTTCTGTGGTCCGGAACAAGGGAGAACTCAAAGATCTTCGGGTGTTATCCCCTGGCACCAACGGGTTCCTAAAAGCCCGTTACCTCAGTACCTTGAATCGTTACCACTTGCAACCCTTGCCCATGAGGAATGTGATGAACTGGGGAGCTTGATCACAGTGCAAGACATCAGGGTGGCAATAAAGGAATTGGGGAAGGGAAACACACCAGAATCAGATGGACTCCCGGCTGAATTTTATGTGGCATACGCCATCGACCTGGCCCCAAAATTGGAGGCCATTTATCAATCGACAAGAAACATGGGCCACTTACTGGAAACCATGAGGGAGGTGCTCGTGATCCCCCTGTTGAAGTTGAACTTCAACAGGGGGATCACAAGACTGCAAATCTTATACACAACTAATTGATGCTCACCCTCGACTATAAAATATTACGTAAAATATTAATCTCTAGGTTACTCCCATTTATGCCCAAATCAGTGCAACCTAACCAGGCAGGATGTATACCTGGCAGAAGCACAGCACTGACTATCAGGCGACTTCTCTCCTTTTTAGAATCTGAGGTCTATGACCATAACAGACCAGCAGCCTTTTTCTTTTCTTTTTTTTTAAACTTTATTTTTCATGTTTTGAATTTTCAACTCTAGGACAGTAACTCCAGCAAGGTACAAACTTATATCGTAACCGCTCCATTCATAAAAATCCAGAGAGCACTTTCAGCAAACGGCCTGATACAACACAATAGGCAGTATAATGGAGGCGAAGAACCACCTCTTGCATGGTTACAGGTCAGCGAAACCTCATTAAACTATATGACAACTCCCCAGCCCCCCCTCCCTCCGCCCCCAACCCTCCCTCCAACTCCCCCCTCCCTCCCCCTCCCCAGCTGCCGGGTCATGGAAAAGTTGTGAACTAAAAAATAGGGTCTATGCCATATGCAGCCTACCCTGGGTCATTGTGTGTCCCGTTGCCCTGAGTCAGAGTCTCTCCCTGTCCCAAATCTACCGGTTCCAAACCATCTTGCGTTGAAGGGGCATCCAGTCCCACCAGCTCCTGAAACATGACCCCCTAAGCCTGTAAGACCTCTGGTAGCCTCCCATCCCTCCTCGTATGCCTCATGTGCTCTTCTTCTGCCAGCGCCCATTCTCTCAGGTCTGCCATCCATTTCTGCAGTGTCGGGCCCTGTGGGGACAACCAATGAAGTGCAATACGGTGCCGGGCTGTAACCAGGCCTAGTATCAGAAACTGCCTGCTCACCTTTCGTTTGGGGTCTCGGGGGATTAAGCCTAAGAGGCAGGGACGTGGATCCAACTCTATCACCCACCCCGACACACGCATCAAGATCTCCCGTACCGCCACCCAATATGATTGAAGGACCGGACACGTCCATACCATATGCACAAAGTCCGCCAAGGGACTGCGGCATTTCGGGCAATGGGCCTCCCTGGTAGCATCAATGGTCTGGAGACGTTTAGGGGAGAGGTAGGTCATGTGGATAATATTATATTGGATTTGTTTGAAGCGGTTGCACGCTGACACCTTTCTCACACTCTCATGTATTTTTTCCCAGTCACGGGGAGTAAGCTCTTGTGGACACGCCTGCTGCCACTTATCCTCTATCGCCAAGGGCCGCAACTTTTTATCCTCCCGCAGTGCCCTATAAAGTGAGTCACAAGCTTCCGTCCCCCCGCCATCGCCAACATAGTGACCAGAGTACAAGTGGGCGCCGGGGCATCCGGGAACGTGGGCCATAACTTCCGCGCAGTCGCCGTCCTTTTACCATATTGAAGAAATTGCCCCGAACCAAGCTCAAAGGTGAGAACCGCCTCTTGGTAGGTAATAAATTTATCGTTTGGGTACAGATCAGTCAGCATCATACACCCCCCCTCTGTCCATTTGTCAGTGGACATGACCCGCGCAATCCAGGAAAGGGGAGGCAACAGCCATAGATCCAAGTCCGGGGCAAATGGCTCGGTATGGATGTGGCGCCGCACCATCCGGTCCCAGATCGCCGCCACCAGCCGTGCCAGCGGAGGGATGCGGCCCCGCTGCCCCCCCACCTGCCAGAGTAGCGCTTCCAATTGCCCACTCCCATAAGTCCCCGCAAGCAAGGACCGCTCCCAGGAGGGGTCGACATCTAACCACGCAATCGCGTGTTGCAGTTGTGAGGCAAAGTAATACAGCTCCAGATCGGGGACTTCTAAGCCCCCCCGCGCCCCATCTGCGCTTCAGGACCTCCAGACTCACCCTGCATCTCTTCCCATTCCATAATAGCAGGACTAGAAGGGAATCCAGTTCTCTAAAAACCCGGTGTGGTATCTCATAAAAAGAGCCCTGCATAGTATACAGACAGCGCGGGAGGACCACCATCTTAATTAAAGCAATCTTCCCCATCAGGGAGAGTTGAAGGGTGTTCCAGAAGGCGATACTTCCCTTCAGACCCTGGAGTATCCGTCCCGTGTTGTGTTGGAAGAAAGCGGCCGAATTCCGACCAATCCAGATCCCTAAATAGCGGAGTGTATCGTCCACCCAGGGGAAACCCATCTCCGGGCGCGAAACCCCCTCCCAATCAGCCCACTCGCCAATCGCGTAGAGCTGGGATTTCGTGTTATTCACCGCCAGGCCAGAAGCGGCCTTAAACTGCTCTAGTGCGGCCATCAAGATTGGCAGTGACTGGGTCGGCTGGCGTAGATAAATCAATGCATTGTCTGCATATAAGGACACCACGTGCTCCACCTCCCCTATTCGAATACCCCAGCCCTTAAGCACCGTACGGAGATGGCATGCCAATGGCTCCATCGCCAGGGCGAAGAGCAGGGGAGAGAGCGGGCACCCCTGACGCGTGCCCCGCGATATTGGTATCTCCTCCGAGATACACCGGCCCGTGCGGACCCTGGCCACCTGTCTGGCATACAGCAGCTGGAACCACCGCACAAATCCTTCCCCCAGTCCGAGTTTCAACAACACTTTCCATAGGTAGGTCCAGCGGATCGAGTCGAACGCTTGTTCGATATCCAAAAATGCCAACGTGCTGCCCTTGGCCCGTCCCTCCAAGGTTTGCATGACATGGGCCAGGCGGCGGATGTTCCGCAAGGTGTTCCGGCCCCGGATGAACCCCGATTGGTCTTCATTGACCAAGTGACGAAGATGGGAAAGGAGTCTAGAGGCCAGCACCTGGCTGAGAACCTTCAAATCCACATTCAACATGGATATGGGTCTATAGGATCCCGGGAGGAGAGGGTCCTTCCCTGGCTAAGGGATCATAACTATTGTCGCCGCCCGCATAGAGTCCGGGAGCGAGCCCCGATCATAGGCCTCCATTGCCACTTCAAGCAGTTTCGGGACCAGAACGCCCTGGAACTCTTTGTAGAGTTCGGCCGCCAGACCGTCCATTCCCGGCGATTTTGCCATCTGCAGATGGGCTATCGCAGCCCGCAGTTCCTCCTCCCGGAGTGGCCCACCCAGGTCCTCCTGACTATCCGCATCAATGCTGGGCAGTTGTATCCCCTCGAGGTACAGTTCCATGTCCTCGGCGCCCGCTAAGTGCTGTGATTCCAAATATATTCTACATAAATGAGAGAGGAACGTGTCGTTAATCGCCTGCTGCGTATACACCATCCGGCCTAACTCGTTTTGCAGTGCCAGAATCGGGTGGGGATGGGTTTCTGCCCGGATCAGACACGCCAGTCTCCCAGATTTGTCGCCCTCTGCGTACCATCTCCTCCTGCTGGCTGTCCTATTAAATTTGCCAAGGGAGGCCCAGGTATCCCCAGGTGTTGTCGCGTGGCAGTCCATTCAGGCCGTTGTTCTTTATCCGTAGGGAAGCCCCTCTCCAGTTCCACCAACCGATCCTCGTCTTGTCGGAGTTCCCGTTCTAGTACCCGCTTGACCCCTACTTCCGTGGACAGACAAGTACCCCGCATAACGACTTTCATGGTGTCCCATT